>NC_054839.1:44562153-45812153 GCF_018345385.1 Vulpes lagopus
ATTCGGGGGTGCGACCCACGTCGCGTTCCGGAGACCTCGGTGGGAAGTCAGTTGATGAATTGCCGACCCGGGCTCCCCAGCAGCCCCCCCCCCTCCGTGGCCTCCCGGGTGGCTTCCCCGCGGCGTGGCGCAGTCCCGGAGCTGGGGGCCCTCCAGCCTTGGCGTGTGTCTCCAGGGATGCTCTCTGGCTCGGGAGGGGGTGATGGAGCGGGGTGGGGGGAGAGGGCAGGCTGGAAAGGGAACAGAAAATGTAAGTTTGGGCGACAGTGTTGCCCCTTACACTTCTGCCTTGCAGCAAGTTTCCTCCTCCTCGTCCCTCTCCGACTGCAGGCGTTGCCCTTGGTAACGGGGATGGGGGCAAATACGACGACCCCGCCGCGCGGGGTTCGGACCCCAGCCCCCGTGTCCCCGCGCGTCTGTAACGAGCCTTCTCCCCCCACCCCCCTCCTTGCAGCATCTGTTCCTGCTCTTCCTCTTCGTGGGACCCTTCAGCTGCCTCGCGAGTTACAGCCGGGCCACGGAGCTTCTGTACAGCCTGAACGAGGGCCTGCCGGCGGGGGTGCTCATCGGCAGCCTGGCCGAGGACCTGCGGCTGGTGCCCCGCGCGCCCGGGAGGCAGGACCAGCTGTCGCAGCTGCCCGAGCGCGCGGTCGCCGAGCGCAACCCCCCTCTCTCCTTCAGCCTGGCCTCCCGGGGACTGAGCGGCCAGTACGTGACCCTAGACAACCGCTCCGGGGAGCTGCACACTTCTGCCCAGGAGATCGACCGGGAGGCCCTGTGTCTTGAAGGAGGTGGGGGAGCTGCCTGGGGCGGCAGCATTTCCATCTCCTCCTCCCCTTCCTCGGACTCTTGTCTTTTGCTTTTGGATGTACTGGTCCTGCCTCAGGAATACTTTAGGTTTGTCAAGGTGAAGATCGCCATCCGGGACGTCAATGACAACGCCCCGCAGTTCCCCGTTTCCCAGATCTCTGTCTGGGTCCCGGAAAATGCACCTGTAAACACCCGGCTCGCCATAGAGCATCCTGCCATGGACCCAGATATAGGCACTAATGGGGTGCAGACCTACCGCTTACTGGACTACCATCGCATGTTCACCCTGGATGTGGAGGAGAACGAGAATGGGGAGCGCACTCCCTACCTCATTGTCATGGGAGTATTGGACAGGGAGACCCAGGACCAGTACGTCAGCATCATCATAGCAGAGGATGGTGGGTCTCCACCACTGTTGGGCAGCGCCACCCTCACCATTGGCATAACTGACATTAATGACAATTGCCCTCTCTTCGCTGACTCACAAATCAATGTCACTGTGTTTGGGAATGCTACAGTGGGCACACCGGTCGCAGCTGTCCAGGCTGTGGATAGAGACTTGGGAACCAATGCTCAGATCACCTACTCTTACAGCCAGAAAGTTCCACAAGCGTCCAAGGATTTATTCCATCTGGATGAAACCACCGGAGTCATTAAACTTTTCAGTAAGATTGGGGGAAGTGTTCTGCAAACTCACAAGCTCACCATCCTTGCTAATGGACCGGGCTGCATCCCTGCTGTGACCACAGCCCTGGTGACCATTATCAAAGTTATTTTCAGACCACCTGAAATTGTTCCTCGTTATATAGCAAATGAGGTAGATGGTATTGTTTACCTGAAAGAACTAGAACCCATTAACACTCCAATTGCGTTCTTCACCATAAGAGATCCAGAAGGTAAATACAAGGTGAACTGCTACCTGGACGGTGAAGGACCATTTAGGTTATCACCCTACAAACCATACAATAATGAGTATTTGCTGGAAACCACAAAACTAATGGACTATGAGCTACAGCAGTTCTATGAAATAGCTGTGGTGGCCTGGAACTCTGAGGGATTTCATGTCAAAAAAATTATTAAAGTGCAACTTTTAGATGACAATGACAATGCTCCTGTTTTCCTTCAACCCTTGCTGGAACTAACTATTGAAGAAAATAATGCACCCAATGCCTTTTTGACTAAGCTGTATGCGACAGATGCTGACAGTGGAGAGAGAGGCCAAGTTTCATATTTCCTGGGACCTGATGCCCCATCATATTTTTCCTTAGACAGTGTCACAGGAATTCTGACAGTTTCCACTCAGCTGGACCGAGAAGAGAAAGAAAAGTACAGGTACACAGTCAGAGCTGTTGACTCTGGAAAGCCACCCAGGGAATCAGTAGCCACTGTGGCTCTCACAGTGTTGGATAAAAATGACAACAGCCCTCGGTTTATCAACAAGGACTTCAGCTTTTTCGTGCCAGAAAACTTTCCAGGGTATGGTGAGATTGGGGTAATTAGTGTAACAGATGCCGATGCCGGACGAAACGGATGGGTTGCCCTCTCGGTGGTGAACCAGAGTGATATTTTTGTCATAGACACAGGAAAGGGCATGCTGAGAGCCAAAGTCTCTTTGGACAGAGAGCAGCAAAGCTCCTATACTTTGTGGGTCGAAGCTGTTGACGGGGGTGAGCCTGCCCTCTCTTCGACTGCAAAAATCACAATTCTGCTTCTTGATATCAATGACAACCCTCCTCTTGTTTTATTTCCTCAGTCTAACATGTCCTACCTGTTGGTACTGCCTTCTACACTTCCCGGCTCCCCAGTTACAGAGGTCTATGCTGTTGACAAAGACACAGGCATGAATGCTGTCATAGCTTACAGCATCATTGGAAGAAGAGGTCCTCGGCCGGAGTCCTTTAGGATTGACCCTAAAACCGGCAACATTACTTTGGAAGAGGCGCTGCTGCAGACAGACTATGGACTCCATCGTTTACTAGTGAAAGTGAGCGATCATGGGTATCCCGAACCTCTCCATTCCACAGTCATGGTGAACCTGTTTGTCAATGACACTGTCAGTAATGAGAGCTACATCGAGAGTCTTTTAAGAAAGGAACCAGAAATTAACATAGAGGAGAAAGAACCACAGATCTCAATAGAACCAACCCATAGGAAAATCGAGTCTGGGTCCTGTGTGCCCACCCTCGTAGCTCTGTCTGTAATAAGCTTGGGTTCTATCACACTCGTAACAGGGATGGGCATATACATCTGTTTAAGGAGGGGGAAAAAGCACCACAGGGAAGACGAAAATTTGGAAGTACAAATTCCACTCAAAGGAAAAATTGACTTGCATATGAGAGAGAGGAAACCAATGGCTATTTCTAATATTTGATATTTTCTTGTGGAATAACACAGAGCTGTTTTAACTGGCTTTGGGTAGTCTTCGTCACCTAAACAAGCGTGTGTAGATGACAGTTCCAATGAAGAACAACTAATTTATAACTTGTACTATATTGTAAATAAGCTGTTTACAGGTTTTTAAATTCGAAATCAGAGGTTATAAAATGTGTACAGCATTTTTTAATGAAAATTAGTACTAACAGCTATAGAACTGTTATAAATATATATATATATATATTTAAAAAAAAAAAGCTTGGACATGATTTGCAGCTTTCATTCACCAAGCAGATTGATAGAACCTGGGAATAAGGTAAGAAATGGTACATTGCTTTTTTTTTTTTTTTGTCGAAAAAGTCCTTTAACCACAAGAGGGCATCAGCTGCTCCTTTGCAGGGAACTGTTTTGAGGTATTGTACAGGACAGTTGTTGTACATGAAATTAATGAAAGAGTATATTTTAAATATATTGTTTTTAACATTTAAGAAATATGAAATTGAAATAAATTGAATTTCACTGCACTTCAATGTATGATATTGCAAGAAAGGAAATGTGTCCGTAAGCAGAATGTTTATTACCTCACCAGTACATCATGTATAGTTTGAAAGAGAAAGCATTACCAAGAAGCGCAGTTTCTTTTTAGCAAGGGTGAAGGCATTGCCATGTGTTAAAGATTTGACCTGCTGAAGAGTCTTTCACTTTCTGTGTACTCAAATTGCTTTCTGTTCCCTGTACTACTGCACTTGCTATTATTACAGGGGAAATGTGTATATTCTCCTTTACAGACATTGTAACTGGAAATTGTGTCCAAGGAAAACAGCCAGGAGCAAAGAAATGTTTCAATCCTTAGTTGCTTCCTAGGTGTTCACGACATTTTGGTGCTTTGACAACTTGTCAGTAGTACTTTCTACTTGGGTTATATTTTAGGTTTTCATGTGCTTGAACTCATTTATCACAGGAGAAAATAAAAATCATGTTAAAGCAGAATTATTCTAGAAGCTAGTGTGTACATCACCGGTTGTTTTAGTTGAGCCCTTTATAGAAAAGTTATACTTCTCTTTTTGTTGTTGTTTAGGTTTGTTGGCTACCATTTCTGGCTTCCTTTCTTTGGCTTTGGATTAGGTCCAAGAGTTTATTTGTAAGCCCAGCAGCAGATTTCTTTGATAACTTCGCTTTTACTGAATCCTTTGCAATGAAGCAAGCTGGTTCCTTAGTGATTGATCTCTTTCACTTCATTGTGTGAGCTGGGAATTTTATTTTATATGAGAGCTATAGCAAAATATCTGTATACACAAGGAATGTGTTTAGCTTAAACTGGATCATTCTACTTTTTGGCATCATGTGTCTGTACTGTACCAAACGTGTTTATATGTCTGCAAATTAAAGGTATATATTTTCATAATTTCTTTCTCATTTTTACCATCTTATATTTGGACATGGGCTTGTTCTTTCACTGAAGTGCCTGCTATTGGCATTTGTTTGCTTCTAGAGGTAAATGTGGGTAAAGTGCAAATATTCTGTTTGCTAAAGTTTATATTAAACTAATTCATTACTCAATTAAACATTGGGTAAATCATTTTATATGTGTGTAGATATAGACATATATATATATATAAAATAGTATGCCTCTATGTTTGACAGGAGTTCATATGAAAATTTATACCCATGCATGTCCACACGCATATTAATTTTTGGTCTAGTATCAACTATAGACATTCGCTTTACTACATACTTATAACCAATCCTTTGTTAGCTGTGTTACAATGGCTTTCAATACATTTTTAAAATACATTGCAAAAAAAATTGAATGCAAACACCCAAGACCTTTTGAATTCGTATTATTAACTCATTTCTCTTGTTTTCTTCGGTTTGACAATTTGAATAAATAAAACAAACATAGGAAGCTGTACTGTTTATTACAAAAAGGAATTATATTTTTATTGGAAATTCCTTTTGTATAAGAGGCACCTGAGCTAAGAAACTAAGATCATTTAACCCCCAAAACTTTTCATTCATAATTGATGTATGGCAGTGGAGGAAACCATCCTCTACCAGTCATCTTTGTATCTTATTTCTCTTTTTTAAAGGAAGGAACTACATATTAAATAAGTAGCACCATTAAGGTAAAAAAATCCTCTTAAGGGCAGTGATTTCACCATTAGTAAAAGTAACAAAATATTCTATTTATTTCTAAATTTGAAGAAAGTTCACGTGTCTCGGGGTAGAGCCTTCGTCTCTAGCATGAGAAATGCCTGTAACGTTAATAAAAAGACATATCTCTGAATAACTTCTTGTGCCAGGATTTCCTTTACAAAAACATCTCATTCACATTAAAAGCATTTATAACAAGGAAAGTTAAAGTAAATTAAGCTCAAAGATAAAAGCCCCTTTTTACTAACACCTTGTGCTAGAACAGTTGCCAAAATGTATGCTAATCATGTCAATGTTGTTAGTTGAGCTGGCACAAAAATAAATGTTCCATTCATTAAAAGCCCTAATATCCATTTAACAGTTTGAGAACCAGTGAATCCTCTTTGCCCAATTTAATGAAGAAGAGATTGCTCTGATCTGCACTGCCAAAGCCATTCTTATACTACAGAGAAAATTGTTCATTAATTTGGATTGGGAAATTTAAAAGCAACATAGCAATTTCAGCTATAGGGGAAAAAACAATTTACATTACTTGAGTCTTCAGAGTAGATTCCCTGACCCTATTAAAAAAAAAAAAAGTTTTCTCTGCAGTTCTGCTTCTATCAATGGTGGTTTAAAGGGGGGGAAATGGTCCTTCTTTTAAAACAATTTTATTTTCTTTTAATGAAAATAAAAATCCAAATCCTTTGTGTTCCGGATGTGTTTTATGAAAACAACGGGCATAATCCTGCTATGAAAGACATACCGAGGCTATATTAAGGATGGTATGGAGTTGACCTGATTCCAGTAAGATATCTCATAAGGATTCCAGTTTGTACTCCCAGAAAATGTCTCAATTAACAACTGTAAAAGGAGGAACTATGCAATGCTCTCCTGAGTCAGTGGAGACTCAGGTCTCAATCTCTCCTTGGAGAAGTGAAGATTCTGTGGGGTTCTTGCCTCTTACAGACCGTGGAAAATGTAAGGAAAGACAATACTAAACATATGGTGCTTTTCAACTCAACATTGAGCAGTCTAAGCTCAGAGGGACCAGAGACCTAGATATCTGACCATTTTCTTCCCTCTAAGGTAGATCTGCTCACTGCAAGGAACTAGTCAATTGCTCCAAAATACCATTTTGCTGACTATCTCTGCCTAGCCATGTGCCTTCACAGTGTGAATTGTAAATAAATATTTATTAAAAGGTAGAGAAATGAAAGTCCTGCAAATAGACTCGAAGCAGGAAAAAAAAAATTTTAATTGGTAATTCCTGAGGAAAAAAAAACCACTATAATGTATTTTCTAGTTGTTTCCGCATCTGATAAGAAAAGATCATAAAACTTTTCAGATTCATACGGACATACATGCATACAATCTTAATAATTTTTAAATGTCAAATATTGTACAGAATTGTTTTTAAAGTGGTAGCATTTTTTTCTCTGATAAACCCCTAAAATGGGAATGTATTCCTTTATTGGCATAGAACAAAACTGGATGAACTTTAAACCTTAACCCACTGATGTCAAGAAGAATACCGGGATGATTTAAAAAAAATAATTCAGTTATTCATTCCATTTGTATTTATTTTAGTACTCTTAATTACCAGGAATTTAATTGAGAACAAGGCAGAGTCTTTGACCCTCAATGACTTTATAGTGTGGAAATCCAATAGAATAGAAAACCCTTCAATCTCAAAACATTGTGTGGGATAAATGATTACTCCCAGGATGTCAAGTGTCAAGTGAGCAGGACCTAACCCAATCTTACAAAGTATTAGATAAAGCTTCCCAAAGAGGGCAATTTCTAATTTGGGCCCTCTCAAAGGAGGTGATGTCTAATTGAAAATTTAACTAGGGGAAGTTGGCAGAGGAGAGAGAAGGGTATTCAAGGAAGAGAGAATAATGTCCAAGCACACAGGTGAAAGAACATGTCATGATTGAAAAATCAATGTTTTTGGTTGAAGGGATGAAAAGAATGAGTAAGGAGCTTGGAGCTGTACATATACTGCAAATAATGAAGGGATTCATTATTCTACTTGGAGGTTGCAATTTTATCCTAGGGAATCGGTGTTTTAAACTGACCATTTTGGCCATGTATGAAGCTTCTGTTGAGGAAGATTATAGAGACTCACTACAAGGTAGTAGTGATAATTCAAGGGAAAGTTTGGGTCTTAAATCAGGGAATATGAACAAGATATAGTATAGAATATGGTAGGTAAATAATTTATAGCTGATAAAGCTATAAACTAAAGCTATAAACGTGATACCAATAGAAATTAAAAATCGATATGTGAGAGACCAGAAAATTCACAATTTTCATATTTGGCTTTCAAGCCTATTTTACAAATTTGAAAAGGCAGGGAACTCATTTACTAAACATTAAATGAGCAATGAAAGCACTGGAGCCATAACCCCCTTTCTAATGTTGGGTTTTATGATACAGATGGAATTATAAAGGGCCCTAACTTACCCAGTTTATTTCGTATTTATGACTGTCCATTCTATTCAATTTAACAAACATTATTGTGTGCCCATGTGGTAGATAGTCCAGCATGAGGTTGACTTCATGAAGAATATTTCATCCATTTGCAATATTTTGCTTGCAGTTGCACTAAACATCTCCACAGGCAGAAGAGTCATACTAAATATTTAAGAAAAAAGAATAAAATATCAAATGGAAGTATAAGATGCAAACATAATTTCAAGTGTTGTGTGCATTTCAAGAAACATGATATGTCTGTTGCAGGCAATTCTGAACAAGATCAAGGAACTATGAGCAGGTGAAAAGGGTAAATACCGTCAAGAAATACATAGGTCTTGGGGGCACCTGAGTGGCTCAGTGGTTGAACATCTGCTTTTGGCTCAGGTTGTGATCCTGCGGCCCTGGGATCAAGTCCTGCATTGGGCTCCCCACAGGGAGCCTGCTTCTCCCTCTGCCTATGTCTCTGCTTCTTTCTCTGTGTCTCTCATGAATAAATACATAAGATCTTTATTTAAAGAAAAAAAAGAGATACCTAGGTCTTGAGGTTTAACATCACTTTGGGATGAAAGAAGTCATTGAACATATCTTAGGCTGAATTTATCTGTGTAAATGAATAATTTACTAGTATCTAGTACTCACTGGTGGAAGTTTCAAACCCAGGCTAAATAAACATATAGCAGGTGTAAAAACAGTATTGTATGCAGTCCTAGCTTTGAGAAAAAATTGTCCTCTTTTCCAAAATAACTGCCCTAAGACTTGTCTACATGAAAATTATGAATTTGTTCTATCTCCTTGTGAAGTTTGGAAATCAAATAAATTAATTCATGCAATATATTTCACACAAATGAAGGGCTCCACAAAAAAAGGGGGGCTATTATTATTGCTTTTGGAATTAACTAGTGTGCATAAAATTGTCTTAGCAGTTTTTTCACTCATTCTTCCATCACATTCATTGAATCAACGTCCTTATTACACAACAAAAATCCATAAAATTGATACTGTTTTAGATTCAAGGTCCATATGCTCTAAGCAATCTAATATATTTATTCATTTATTAAGCCCTTTGACTTTTTCCCCTTTTTTTCTTAAAATGAATTCATATGTCCTTTTTCTTTTGGAAATCTCATGAGGGCCAGGAATTTGATTAAGTTGTCAGACCACAGAACTTTAGAGATAATGCAGTGCAACTCTCTCATTTTTCAGTTGAAGAAACTAAAATACAGAATACCAAGGAAAAGTTTGACAATTTAGGGGATAAGAAGAACAAAACAGGAATTATGAATGTAAAAAATATTCAAAATCCTTCTAAATACAAAATCCAACTTTGAAATATTTCCCTTACAACATATACTTTAATTTTACCTTCATCAGAAAGTTCACCAAAGTTTTATAAAGACAATACTAAAATTAAAATTTTTAAAAAAATCTCTGAGATGAAATCTCATCTAAAATTGAGGTCCATCAAAACTAATTATTCACTTGACTTATTGAGATTCATGTATCTTCCCTACATGCACTGGGAGAAAAAAAAATATTGACACAATTTTAAAGATAAAGCTATTCCTCATAAAGAAAGAAATATAGAAAATGATAAAATTATGTATTTTTAATTTTATAGTTTTTTAAAGATTTTATTTGAGAGAGAGAGAGAAAGAAAGAGAGAAAGCAAGAGCAGGAGGAGGGGCAGAGGAAGAAGCAGACTTCCTGCTGACCAGGGAACTGGGTGAGAGACTCTGATCCCAGGACCCCAAGATCATGGCCTGAGCCAAAGGCAGACGCTTAACCGACTGAGCCACCCAGGTGCCCCTCCAATTATGTATTTGATAATTATAACTGCAAAGAAATAGTAAGAAAACATAAAACTTTAAGAGATTAGAGAATAAGGGAGAATAATCAAGGACAATTCCATGAACCCTACAGAAACACGGAAGGAATAAACCTGATTTAAATTGTGGGAATGAATATTTACTTATGCAAAACTTGTATATGATAGAAAATGTAAGTCCGAGTGTGTTTATAGGGATATAACTGATTTGAAAATGAATTGGGGCACTCAGTGGCTCAGTCCATTACGCATCAGACTCTTGATTTTGGCTCAGGTCATGATCTCAGGGATGTGAGATTAAGTTCCACATTGGGCTCTGTCCTGGGAATGGAGCCTGCTTGTGGTTCTTTCTCTCCTTCTCCCTCTGTCCCTCCCCCTTTCTCTAATAAAGAAAGAGAAAAAAGAAGAAAGAAAGAGAGAAAGAAAGAAGAAAGAAGAAAGAAAGAAGAAAGAAAGAAAGAAAGAAAGAAAGAAAGAAAGAAAGAAAGAAAGAAGAAAGAAAGGAAAAAAGAAAGAAAGAAAATGAAGATGACCAGGCTTACATATATAGTAAGTTAAATGAAGGTAAACTCAGAATGACTGAACGTTAGGAACTCACTAAATCACAAACTGCACAACCTCAAAGGAACTTTGGATTATTGTCCTTTTTCTTACAGATTTGGGTATTATATTCTGAATCTTTAACAAAGATAAAAGTATTACCATTAACTATTTATTTACTAAACATATTAGCCTATGCTTATTATAAGCAAGACATTAATGCTTGGCACAAGGATAAATCTTCTTCCATCCTCAAAAAGATTACTCCCCAGTTTGGGAAAAACGAACGTGAACCACACAAATATAGAAATTAATATTGTGTCTCTCATCTACTCTTTCACCTGTGTCTCTTACCTGTGTACCTCTACCAGAGAGACAAAGGTCATGATAGTAGATCAAAGTGCTGCTCAGAGATATGTGGTATATCTAGAAGCTAATAAAGAGAATATCAAAATTATTAGAGGAATATCATCTTTGCACTGTATATGAATTAGTAAATGGGAATTGTTTTCTGTGGATAGAAATGTGGGCAAATTTAAAGACTTTTACAACATCTATTTCTTTTACTCATTTTGAAAATTGGAATTCCCTGTAACTCTAAAGGAAACTTCCACTTAAAAACTTAAAGAAATCAATGCAACAGGCACTGTTAACCAGTCACTCCTCTCAGAAAGATCATAAATTTTAGACTCCAGAATAATTAAAACGTAATTATGATATTCATTGACTCTACATTTGTACATGTACACACATACTATGTTTCACAAATAGCACAGACTTCTATTTTTCAAATATACTTTAAATCATTTCAAATTCATAGTTTTGTGTTAATAAGCTTTCTTAAGGTGTTTTCTTGGCATTGTGAAGTTTTGATTTAATGGGAGTGTAAAATGTACTTTGGGAATTGTTATGTAAATCTTTCAAGTAATACTATGTAACAGTATTTTTCAAAGTTATGAGATCTGGTGAAATGTATGATGAGAGGACATTTTAATGTTAATGTATAAAAATTACTGCACATACATTCTGAATTCTCCATTTTATTATGAAGAAAAAATACTCCAGAGAAGGTAACTCTAGAAAATTCATGGTAAAAAAACACTGTACTTTAAAGGGAGACTGGGATGGTCAGAGGAAGAAAAATTTAAGTGAATAATAATTTAATAATTTTAAAATCCTAAAAAATTAAATTACTTACCTAAAAGTTTTTTTCCCTTTTGAAAAGCATCATCCGCCCTCCTCCTCATCACTCACCCCCACTGCCTTATTAACTTGGGAAAGCAGTTTCCTTCACATTTCTGTCTTAAATTATAAGATCCCACATGTTCTCAAAATCCAAATGAGTGTGTGCAATGCTAATCATAAAACAGGTGCTAAAAAGCACTATTGCTTTGAGACAGCTTTCAATTTATGATCCTTTCATTTTTTGACAGTAAAAACCTTCATTTTATTTACAGAATTTTTTGTAAATAGCCGTTAACATTCACTGCAACGAGAGGAATTTCAATACAGGTATTTAGCTTATCTTAAAACACTTACACTGAATCATCTAAGCATTCAAATTTAGCGAAGCCAACTATCCTGCATGTCTGATTTCTCCATCTAGTCCACAAAAGACTTTATCCTACAAAAACCACTACCATTTCCCCCATCTCATTTACAAATGTGTTTAGCAATTTAATATACAGATTTCTGTGAAGAATAACTGAATATAAGTTGGCTTATAAGATTCTTTGAAATAAGAGATTTAATACAACTGAAATGGATCAAATTAATTTCATTTTTGTGCTTTATGCTTGACTCGGGACACACAGTTTGAAGTGCCATGATATACCAACATTCTCAATCAAACCGTTTGGTGGTAATTGTCAATTAGCCCAGCTGGAGATTATTTCTAAAAGACCTTAGTGGTAAAAGTACATATTGGAAAAGACAGGTAAATATACACAAAGACTTAGAAAATATTTGTCTCCCTGAACCAGGAGGAATCTTCAGACATCAATGTTTTATTCCATCTTTGAGCTTCCTTGATCATAATCAACCATCCTACTGGTGTTCCATAAGGGAAGCACAATATTCTCAGAATACCTATATTAGGCTATGTGTAAGGATTATGGTGCCCCAAAGATATCCATGCCTGAGTGTGTGGAATCTATGAATACATTATGTAATATGGCAAAAGGGAACTTGAAAATGTAATTGACATTACAGACCTTAAAATAGGGAGATTTCCTGACTTAAGGAAATATAAAGACTCCTAAGTTACAGTTAACAAGAAAAAGGGACTTCAGTCCTATAACCATATGAAACTGAATTCACAAACAACCTGAATGAGCTTGGAAGTGGATTCATCCACAGAACTTCCAGAAAGTACAACCCCACTAACACCTTGATTTCTGCATTGCAAAGTACCAAGTAAAGGACTGATTAAACCACTCTGTACTCACGACTTCTGATGAGAGAGGAATGGCAGTTAATAAATGGATGTTACTCTGAGCTGTTAATTTTGTGGTAATTTGTTAAAGCAGTAATAGAAACTACTATAGTCTCCTGAAAAATACATTACACATCCATTAAAGGCTGAGTTTAGTTGACTCGTTGTAACGAAATCTGCTTGTATTTTGGGCAACTTTTACAATAGATGTTTGAATTTTCCTTTATAAGAGTGTTAAGTACATACCTAATTATCCTTTTGCTAAGGAAAGAAAAAAACAAATCTTAGAATAATCAATATGAATACTTTGGAAAATAAAATTATGTACTGTGAACCTACTGTGTTCTAGTCAACAGAACCCTGCTAGTTAAAGTCTATGTTGATTTTACTTTCACTAGGTCACAGAAATAAACAGAAAACCAGAAGTATTTTTATTTCCATAAAGGATTTTCTTGGTTGATTAGAGCTGGCATGAACAGTGCTGAATTGTTGAATTCATCTCAGACCCAGTTTAGGATGAGATGAACTGAATGGCTGATATTTGTAATAGAAATCTACTGTGGGTGGATGTGTTATGATTGCATATGTAAAAGGTTGCTCTGATATAAAAAAAAAGATGCATGTTAAAATGTATCTTTCTTTTGTTACTGCAGACAAAAGAGCCTTTCTGATGGATGAGTCTCTCTAATCGATGGATCATTTGAAGTGACTTGTAATCTTTAATTCTTTGAAAACAAGCATTTTGGGAGTCATTTTTTTTTCTCTTTAACACATTCTTACTCTACTTTTCTACTAAGTCCACTTCCTATTCAAAAGCTGCTTAACTCTATACAATAAATTCACAGTAGAAAATGAAGTTCATTAGAATCATTGATTTAGTGTGCACTGACTTTTATTGGGCATTTATTATTGGCATAACCAATACATAACAGTCCAATAGGACTACATTACAGAATATGTTTTGTATTGGAAGAATATCATTTTGCAAGTGCAGTCAAATATTTTGGATTCGTATCAGGACTCCTGTGACTGAAAGGTTAAAATGCAAAGTCATTTTATTCCTCGTTTGGCAAAAAAGGTCTCTTTCTTCAACGTATACATTTCCCTTTCTTTTTGTATGTCAGCCATTTTTGATGATTGTAGGGTTTTTGTTCTAAATTCTAATCTAAGAAAAATCTAATCTAAGAAAAAAATTGGGGATACTGGTTCAAGTACATTTAAAAATCAAACATTAAAAAAATCTTAAAATAAAAACATATTCCAAGAACAGAATTTTCACGTAGCTAAGAGAAAAGAATTGGAGGGAGGTGGAGAAGCAATATGAAGCAATATGATCAATTAGAACATATTTTTGTAAGAAACTGGGGTAATCACTCACGGGGTTAAATAGCTCATTTCTAAACGTAGCCCAATTCTAAGCTGTACCTTCACAAAAGGACCAGGTCTTTCCTACCATCTGTCTAATCACCCACTATGTTGTGTGACAATTCATAGTTAAGTTATTCACTTATGAAACACATTTAGAATGGACAAAAGCTACAGAACTGGAGTTTCACATGTTGATGAAAAGCCTGGCCTTTTCTTCTCTCCTAGAGGTTTGGCCTTTGGGTAAATAGAAGGCAAGTCCTGATAATGGTATTTCCCGAAGACCTTGGAGGGGATCAGCACCTACAGATGTAGGTCACCACAGTTCTTGCTCAGGCTTGGATCAAGAAGGAGAGGTTTTCAAACTTTTCAGAAAACCTAGACATTGCAGTCTCTTCCCTGAAAACTTTTTAAGTGGTCCTCGTCATGGAACATTGACATGCCTCCACTGTCGTGAATAGGGTTTGAAGTAACCACTGCCCAGAAAAGGGCTAGTGGCTACCTACAGAGCTCTTCCAGTCCTGACAGGGTGAGAATTGTTGTTTGGACCCTTGCTATTAGATTTGCACCATGCAGAGCAGCAGTAGCAACATCCAGTTGCTCTTGGGACATGCTGAACCCAGGGCCCATCCCAGATATATTAAACCAGAATCTGTATTTAATAAGATCCCCAGTTGATGTACATGTACATTAAAGGTTGATAAAAACGCATTTGGATTATTGGCTCTCAAGCTTGTCTGCGTGCTGAAATAACCCAGGCAGTTAAAACCAAAAACCAAAAAACCAACAGCAGCCTGATTTCTAGGTCCTACCTACCCACTTTCTAATTTAATGGGTATGGGGTGTAGGATGGAAATCAAGACTTTCTTAAAAACTCCCCAGATGATTTGTATGGGAAACAAATTCTGAGAATCACCAGATTTGACTCTCATTATTCCTTTAAAGTGCCATTTTTTTCTTGATACTCTAATATCCAGAAAATTTGGGATTTATTTCATCACTGGCATCCTCTCCAAACCTGCTATAAAAAAGGACACAATTTCCAACATTCCCTAAAGACTGAACTCCTAAATTAGCATGAATCAGGTCTTTTTTGAATCAGGTCTTTTTTTTTTTTTCATCAGAATGTTGTTATCATCATCATCAAAAGGAGGCAAAGTAGCTAGAATGGTAACAAGTATGTCTCTTCTTACCTTCCAGGAATTCTGGTCTAGGACAGTTACTAGAATTTAAGCCTGATATACACAGAAACTTTGTCTAAAAAAACGAAAAGCTGTAGCTTTAGAACCTAAATAATGTGGAATGAGTGAAAGCAAGAATGGCAGGTAGTCCTTATACATAAATCAGAATAATTATGTACTTGAGAAGAAAACTATTGTATCTTGACTTTAAAAGGCAATTTAGCAGAGGCTTGGAGCTAAGCCTGGGAGTGCTACTCTAAGGAGACTCTGTGGTGAGAACAGGTGCGATCTGCACCATCATCATAAGACCTAACGTTCGGGCTCATGCAAAAGTGATGAAGTGGGTAACAGAAGTATCATGTATGGCCACTGGTGCAAAAGATATAGTTATTCAAGAGGTTATCTTTTCCAGGATCTGGAAACCCCATTTCAACTACTAGTATGAGAAGCATATAACAAGGAAGAAGAATTGGAGAAAAATATAGAAAATATATTTTAGGCATGAAAACCTGAAGGAGACAAAAAATGGAATTAGTATCAATTTTCATTGTTAGGAACGAAAGAGGTGCTGATGATGATCTCACTACCCTCTCATTGTATCTGACTGGAAATAAATAGAAAAATACTGTCTAGCTCCATAAAGTAAATAAGGACTAGCAACATTTAACAGGGCAAAGAAAATAGGCATTTACATCCTGGATCTTCTTACCACCAGTATTAAAACCTTAGAGACATTTCATAAGTAGCCATGAGCCCTATTTTCCCCCCATGCACACAGGAGGATGACCCTGGAGCTGTTCTGAGGATTGCAGATAATGCACATAAGTGCAGAACACTATGTCTTGTACATAGCGGTCAATCGTTCAAATACTAGTTCCTTTTTACTTCTCATTTGCCTGCCCCACTTTATTTAAAGTATGACACATCAAGGGCATAGAAATTTCCAAGGCCAATTATTATATCCTCAGGACCTAAGAATAAGTATTTTGTTAAATGGACAAATGATTTTAAAAAGGTGGTAGGTATTATTCTGGGTTTCAGTTGCTTTGAATGGGAGGTGGGAGGGAACCGCGTGAAGACATGTGAAAATTGATTCATAAATTAGTTTATTAAAAATTCTCATTAAGCATCCAGTATGCGGCACATACAGAGATACTTTTCAAACGTGCTATCGGAACTGTTCTTTGGAGCTCAGAGTTTAGTTAAGGACACTGAAAATAAAA
This sequence comes from Vulpes lagopus, assembly GCF_018345385.1. NCBI lineage: Eukaryota > Metazoa > Chordata > Mammalia > Carnivora > Canidae > Vulpes > Vulpes lagopus. Next base: position 44,578,519 of record NC_054839.1, read on the forward strand.
CTGCAATTTAATGAGATAAATGTCTTAATAGGGGATCAATAAAGCCAGGAGAATCAATTGAAGCATTTGGTCTACAGTATTTTGTATGCAGCTGGTTTCAGTTTCAAAATTATTAATAATCTCAAGACTGAGTACATTTCAGTGAGAGTCCACATACATTGTTTCAGCAGAACAAGCAGGCAAGGCAAGTTGAAAGATTTGGGGAGTTTGGCTATCGAGGCATCATCTGCTCCTTCGTTTACAGACTTTTCTTTCTTTTTCCTGCCTCCTGCTTCCTAATTACATCCAAATGGTTCTCTCATTTGTTTTCCTGGCCCTTCCATGTAAGACAGGATGCCAGTAATATATGCCATCTTCATTTGGCTCCTTTCTTTCTAATCTGCGCTGCTAACCTATTGTTTTTGTAAAAATGTTGGATTTGTCAATTCCTTCTCACACCTGTCATACTACATGAGGTCGACACACTAACATATTATTATTAAAAATTAAGCCACCAGATAGTAAAAGTGCGAAAACAACCATCTCTTTCACCTTTTACTAACCACACCATAAATGGACACATAAAATAACTACAGACAGATCCTGCTTTGTGGAAATATACACAAAGAAATTCTCTGCTAATAGAATTGTATGATCATATTGACAATTAGAAAGCTACAGAATTTCAAGGAGTGTGTGCTGCTAGAAAATTCAAACAAGTAGATTGCTAATGCAACTAAAAACCGGGAATTATTTTCTGGAAGGCTATTGGCCAATATATGTACATTTGAAATTGTGCATTTTTTTCCCTTTGCATTTCCACTTCTAAAAAGACAACCAAAGGGAATAGCTTCAAACTTGTGTGTACAAGCAACTTTTTGCAGAGTTTAATAGTAATGAAAAAACTCTGTTTACATTGGTACATAATTGGTTAAATTATGACATAAACATAGTAAAGAGGGGCAGCCCTGGTGGATCAGCAGTTTAGTGCCGCCTTCAGCCCAGGGCGTGATCCTAGAGACCCGGGATCTAATCCCACGTTGGGTTCCCAGCATGGAGCCTGCTTCTCTTTCTGCCTATGTCTCTGCCCTTCTCTCTCTCTCTCTCTCTCTCTCTCTCTCTCTCTAATACATAAATAAAATCTTTTAAAAAAAACATAGTAAAGACAATAATTGTCTGAATTGTCACAAATGACAGCAATCCCTGTATTATCTCTAAAATTACTAGAGTTATCTTATTTTTCCCACATAAGAATTTATTATACTCCTGACAAATGCTCCCCATTCATCTAGAAGTTTCTTAACCTGGTATGTGTATAATTGAAATATAGGTAAACAATAGAAAATAAAATGGGATAGGGCTGTAGGGGACACATTATCAAGAAATTTGCACTTATGCACAGGACACTAGTCATAAAATGAATACATACTTTGTGACTCAGGAATACAAGAATGAACTTATTAGCTTAGCACTGCTGGTAGCTATTTTTATTTCTCTGTGGTAAGTAAGAGCCTGTGTGAGGATCAGTCTAACATAGAAGGAAAAAGAGAAAAGAGGGAGAGGGAGGAGAGGAAGTAAAGGGAGAGAAAGACAAGAAAGGAACACAAAACAGAATTGATGGCATCTTTTAAATCTTTCCATCCATCTGTGCTTGAAACCAGCCACTCTGGAGATTTTCCACTGTGTGAAGAATAAATCCACTCTGTGGGTTTTATTCCTCCAAATTATTTTGAATTGTCACCCTGGCAATTATATTTTTTAAAGCCTTAACTAATACTTCCTTGGAACAATGGGTTGTAGTTCTCTAAATACATCAGGATATCTATATTTCTGCATCTTGCACATGCTGGTCCCTCTGCTTAAATGTCTTTCCTTTCTTAACCACCTGAAAAACATCTGTAATCCATTAAGTCTTAGCTCAAGTGCTATTTCTTCTGAAAAGCCTGCTCTGGAGAGCTTATTTTCTGCTTTCAGAGTGCTTTACACATACCAATACTATAGCAATGAACTGAAAATTCTTGTGGATTATAACTATTCTTCTGCATAATTTTCTTATCACCAAAATATAAGTTTCTCAATGAAAAGAAATTTATAAAGAAAAAGAGGAAAGATTGGATTTTTTTTCAAACCAGATCAGAGATCTATCATTCAATATTTGTTTTTTTAGCCCAGTCTAGTTCCTCATAATGGCTAAGATTTTACTCTTTCACTGTTTTATTTTATTTTTTTAGATTTTTGCTTAGGTCAATTTACATTACTTAGGAGGAATGTCTTTAACATGTTCAGTGTCTTTATGTTTGCTCAGAAATTCATGAGGCACAACTGTTCTCATTAGCTTCCCTTTTTCCCAGAAATTTCTGGGTCATCTAAATTATTAATAACTTCAGATACTGTGGAATCTGCTATCAATGTAGGCCATGGGACTATATGATAATAAGCAAAAAATAAATGTAATTATCCATGGAATAATGAATACAAGAATAAAATTGGTTCGCCTTGTTTTATTGTAGCAAAATATAGTATCCCAAGTCAGAAACCCTTGATTCAAGATCAACTTTTGCCAGCTATAGTTATGTCTATAAGGTTAACCAAATTAGCTTTAAGAATATGTTTCTTACTCTGAAAATGTAGATAATACTGTGAAATAATACTCAAAGAAAAGCAGGAAGGTGAAAATAAATTGTATATTCTAAAGTGCTGGATTTGATTTAGCAACAAAGAGGTCACTGTGACCTCGACAAAAGGAGTTTCACTGTGTGGTGTGAGGGTAGGCAAAACTGCAGTAGAATTTAGAATCATCAGAAAGTAAAGGCAGACAATTCCCTTCATGAAATTTGGCTTTGAGAGAGAGGGGGGGGAAATATAGGGCAAAATTGAAGAAGGATACATGATTGAAGGTTTTCCTTTCTCCTGCCTTTCATCCTGTGAAAAACACTGGACATAGTGGAATTAATAGAAAGGAGATTTGGAAGGAGAAAATAGAGAAGAATCAGTAGCTCAAGTTGAAGATAATTCAGGAGAGTATGTTATCCAAAGAAGAGGTAGAGGCCAAAGAGGGATGAAATTGTAGAATGGTTGAAATTATAAGTTGGTTGAAGGAACTTAAAGGAGTAATTACCTATGTTCTCTGTGAAGTATAAAGAAGTTGAAAGATGAAATCATCTGTTGAGAATTAAGGGGAAATGGGAGAGTTAGAAATTTGTGGACAGTGGAGAACGTTTGAAATAACTGCTTTTGGAAAGGAAAAAGAGCTAATTATGTCAAGGATAGCAATGGATACTTTAAACATGAACTTGTGTGATTTTGTGATCATCTAAATCATTCTTCATGCACACAGATGCCAGCATGGAGAAAGGGGATGTATGAATGTCAACCAAGACAGACTTTACAAGACAGGGGTGATGAAAAGAAAATGGGGCAGAGGAGATGAAGATACTAGAAAGAGGGTGGTTGAAGTAGACATAACACTAAAGCTTATGAAAGACGTAAAACAATTCTGACGAGAGAGCTGCAGTGGAGAAAGCAGAGGACTCCATGGGTTAGGAATACATAATAATGTGAAGGAATTGAGTTACTTAAATTGAAAGAGTAGGTTAGATGGTTTTGGTCAGACAAAACAATGTATTTATTATTTTAGAAGTGAAGCAGTTCTGGACAACTGCATGGTCAAAGTGTGACCCAGGTGGTGGGGGCGTGGGAAGCTTTCACAGTGCTGGGAAGAGGGTCACTGGAGAGAAGGCAATGAAATATTACAGTAGTGCCTGGATCAACTACCTGGACAATAAAGTAACCCAGAAAGTGTTAGGACTTCAGGAAGTAGGGATGACTACGAGGGATATGCTGTCTTTTCAGTGAATAAATGGGAAAGACGATGAACTTTGGGGTTGGCAGTGACCAAGAAAAAGTATAGCAGAATATAAATGTATCCTTCTAAAACACTATTTGTGGCATGAAACAAAAAGCTTGGCTTTTTTCCCAGTGTTCCTTAGCATTTATTCATTTACTCACTGTCCCCAAATGCAAAATCAGAGGTTTCATGACTTCTCTGATGAATCTTAAATTATTTTTTAATTAAAAATGTAAGGAACCACCTTTTATCAACTCTAAATATCAAAACATATTTCAACCCCAAATCCTCTTTCATTCATATTCTCATTCTCAGCCCTGCTATACCTTAAATCAAATGGGCATTTAAAGTCACATAGCTGGTTTCATCCAAATTATTTGAAAATTCTCACCTTTGTTATCACAGTATGAAAGATGATATCAATTACATCTCATTAGCTCAGTGTCCACTTTAAAATTTCATCATATAAATACTCTGATTTTTTTAAAAATATTTATTTAGTTGAGAGAGAGCAAGAGCAAGCATACAAGCAGGCAGGGAGGAGAGCAGAGAGAAAGAGGGAGACAAGTCGACTCCCCAGTGAGTGGGGAGCCAGATGGAGTTCCATCCCAGGACCCCAAGATCATGACCTGAGCCAAAATCAATAGTCAGATGATCATCTGACTGAGCCCCCCAGGCACCCCAATGCCCTGAGTTTTTGGAAATACCCATGAAGGAAAGCCCACAGGAGATTGGAGTGATGAAAGTTATTCCCAGGGTCATAGAGTAAAGAGACTCATAACATCTCTTGAACCTGAGCCAAAGGGAAGTATAGGAAAATAGAGGATTAAGAGGGCTTTAAATTAGTAGCACCCTCTGGAAAAAGCCATGTCTCTCTCATCCCTGAAAATGAAGGAAAAAGTTAAAAGAGTATGAAGACGTTAACTGAGTGTGGCAGGATACTAATCTGGAACATAAATTAAGAAATTCCACATGTATTGGCCAAAGAAGTTCTTCCCCTGCCTGAAACCTCAGGATTTGTGAAAAAGAGAAAGCTTTTTTTTGGAGGGGGAATCTAATGTGTTAGAAGTAATTTGTGTGTGTGGTAGAGGACAGATAGGTGGGAGAGAGTAGGTGCGTAGTGGTGTAAAATCACTGCCTCCACCTCCCAGTCTGGAATCCACCTTCAAATTTGGAGTCCAAGAGTAGGGATAACCTGTGTTTTTATATCTGAGTTGAGGCAGAAACAATAAACTTAGTGTTGGAGACAAGAAATCTCATTATGGAAATGTGAAGCATTTGAAGGCTTCTGATGTCTAGCAATCACTCATGCTGTCTGGAATCTGAAAGCTCTCCTTGTCTCTAAATAAGGTATAGAAAGTCACTGCAAGAAAGTTACTGGGCCTGCCATGAGATGGTTTTCCCAGTACAGCTTGGAACATCCCCACTGGAAATTATATGAAGATAGAGCTCAATGTATTAGTAGGTCATTAGTGGCAGAAGACAAAAAGGGAAATAGAAAAAATATACTTTAATTCCATTCAGTTCACCATTCTTATGCCCAAGCATAAGACCTCAGCTCTGTTTTATATCCTGAAGAATCTAGAGTGTCCTATGTCCACAATGACCCTCTAGCAACAGGTGTGCCTAGCAGGCCTCATAATTTAATTAACCTCATTATGGAAGAGTAAGGAGAAAACCTCAGAAATACATTTAAATCTTAACATGATTGAATTATAAACCCATATTAAACAAATAAATTTGACTGAATTTACTTGGAATTGGCAAGATTAAGTATTCCATTACTGAGTGGAATGAAGTTGAGTTATAGAAAAAGACAGTTACATTTTTACACATTTGAATAAGAAACAATAAAGTAGGTACCTGCTATAAACACAGTAGAGTTTGGGTCAGGCAAATTAAAAAACCAGGAGACAGATGAGTGGGAAACAGGCTCAAAAGACAGGACAAAATGAGTTGAACAGACTGAAGAAGCATGTGTATAGAATATAGACCACAAAAACACAAAATGGTGGGTTTTGAACAAAATTACTACTGATGATCCCATAAAAAATAGGAGGTAGGAATTTGGGAGGAGAAGATACTCAAGACACTGTAGATTAAGTTACACAAGGGATTGAAGTCTGTGAATATTTTACTCCAGTCCTGAAAGGTACTGACTATGGTTTGGCTGAATTCAAGAGTTTAATCAAGAGGGCCAAAGCTCGAGATCATGGGTATTTCTTTTAAAGTTTCACGGAGGATCCCAGAATCGATAGTAAAGTGGCAGTATCATATCTCATGAATCCTAAGAGGCAACATTTTGTACATGTATCATCTCCTAAATAGAGATGGATGTTAAGAATTGGCACTGTTTTTGCTGTCTTAGCGCTACATTTTATAATCAATGATTTCTAAGTTTCAATAAAATACAATATGTATTACACAGAATTTCACTGAAAAAAAAGCACAGTTTCATATCTGGTTTCCTCTTGGTTGGAATGCAAAAGTGAATAAGTCTTGGCTCTTGTACTCAAGTCATCTATAATCTAGTATGAAGACAATTGAATAGAAAGTATTTGCAAAAGCTATATGTGGCTTGGAATGCAGCTCTAAGTCAGAGTTATTGACTCAAGCACAAGACTTTGACAGCACTGAAATCTTACTTCTAATAAATAGAATAACACATGCCTCAATCTTAACTTCTTTTTTTATTTTGTGCACTATATTTACCTAAATATTCTAGAATTTGGAGACTTTTTAAAAATTAGCATAAAATGACAAAATAATGTTATATATTTGTATATTTCACATTACACATTCATATGAATGTATAATACAATACAATATACAAATTTAATAATTACTTTTATGTTTTAAGTTATCAGTTGAATTATGATCTTATCATCATTTTAAAAATCCAGAATTTTGTGTCAGTTCTCAAAAGATTATTATTTTTTTCTTCTTAACAGAAAAAAATTCACTTAGAATTCACAGAAACTCTCATCAGGAAATATTAGGTGCCTTTATATAATAGTCTTAAAATATAGGACTTTTGATATCTCAGGAGTGTTGTTTTGCATGCTAAAGATTAGAGGCTTTTTTCTTCAATTAGAAAACTAAGCTAATGTTTAATTACTTAAAAAAAATTTTAAACTTACTTTCCTTCAGCTTTGACATTAATTTTATAAATCTTTTATTTATAGATCCAGCAATTTTAACAGTTATCCTGGAAAAGTGATCAGTCCCATTTACAAACTTAGAAGAACTAATACAATATGAGATAGTTTTATCATGTTACAAAAAGTAACCTCACCTCAATCTAATTTCTTTTGAAGAATGAATTTTGAGTATTAGCAAATATGTTTCCGCATCACATTTTTTCAAATTCTTACTTTATTTTTTAAATTATTTAAATTCTAGTCAGTTAACATATACTGTAATATTGGTTTCAGGATTAGAATTGACGTATTTCAGGCACATTAATTAGGATTCATCACTTACATATAACACCCAGTGCTCATCACAAGTGCCCTCCTTAATACCCATCATCTATTTAGCCCAACCCCCCACCCAACTTTCCTCCAGCAACCCTCAGTTTGCTCTCTATAGTTAAGAGTCTCTTATGGTTTGTTTCTCTCCTTTTTCCCCTTCTCCTATGTTAATCTGTTTTGTTTCTTAAATTCCACATATGAGTGAAATCATATGCTATTTGTCCTTCTCTGGTTTTACTTGGCATATTACACTCTTAACTCCATCCCAATCATTGCAAATGGCAAGATTTGCATATATATGCAATGGCAAGATAGGCTATATATATGTGCATATATATATATATATATATATATATATCACTCTTTTTTTATCCATTCATCAGTTGATGAGCATTTTGAATATTTGGGTTCTTCCCTTAATTTGGCTATTGTTGATAATAATGCTATAAACATTGGGGTGCATGTGCCCCTTCCAATCAGTGTTTTTGTATCCTTTGGGTAAATACCTAGTAGTACAATTGCTAGGTTATAGGGTAGTTCTATTTTTAACTTGCTGAGGAACCTCCATACTGTTTTCCAGAGTGGCTGCACCATTTGCATTCCCACCAACAGTCAAAAGGATTGCCCTTCCCCACATACTCGCCTAGATCTGTTGTTTCCCGTGTTGTTAATTTTGCCATTCTGACAGGTGTGAGGTGGTATTTCATCACATTTTTTAAAACACTATTGATACTCGTTTCTGATTTTCTTGAATATGATGTTGAATTATTTTCAGGCATATTAATTAGGATTCTGCACTTACATCATAAGTGAAATCAAACACAATGGAAATTAATTTGTTTTTGTTGTGTTTTTCTTCATTCCTTGCATTCTTTAAATTTTTTCACAATTTAGGAACAAACTAAAATCACAAAATAAAACATTTCCATGTTTCATCCTTTAGAACAATTTGGCAGAATTGAGCTTAGAAAAGGTTGAGTGGAGGGGTGCCTGGTGGCTCTGTCGGGTAAGTGTCTGAGTCCTGATTTTGGCTCAGGTCATCATCTCAAAGAGATGAAATCAAGCCCAGTATCAGGCTCCATGCTCAGTAAGGAGATTCTTTCTCTCTGCTTCTTCTCTCTCTCTCTCCCTCTCTCTAAAACAAATAGATAAATCTTAAGAAAAAAAAAAAGAAAAGGTTGTGTGGAAGCATATTGCATCACCATTCAAGGGGCAGTTTCAAGAATGTTTGGCAAAGTCAGCCATCTAGGAGTCCTGGCAGCCACATGTCTGCCAAAAACCAGTTTCCCTTAATATCCTACCAACTAAGTCACTGTCCTAGAGCCGCCTGTGTGACATACAGCCTTGGCACAAACATGGTGATGGATTTCAAAAGACAGCCCTTAGAACTGTTGTTCAATCACATTCTCTGCAGCAGCAGAATATCATGACAAACATAATCACTTTTAAAAAGTACTATGTACACCTCATCTGTAAAATAGAGTAAAAATAGTATCTTCTTCCTTGGTTTGTTTTCAGGATTAAACAGTGCATGACTACCAAGGGAAAAAATTGTGTTACACAGAATAAGCACTATAAAAGGGTCTTAAAATTAAATAAAAAATTAAATTAAATTAAATTAAATTAAATTAAATTAAATTAAATTAAATTAAAATGTGCAAACTGTTCCTTAAGAACTCTCCCTAGGTATTCTATTTACAAGTGCAATGTCTTCTTCATTCACATGGAGAACAGAACTCACAGTGTTTTCTGTTTGTGAGTTTAAATCTATTTTGAAGGAAGGCAGTGTCTCCAAATCTCCAGAGACCTGGTTGCCACATACGTTTTATCAGCAGCATGTTTTTTGTAGGATATGCTTTCTGTTGCTCGGGTTTTTTGGAGGAAATCTATGCTTGTTCAGTACTATGACAGTGTGGTTGGTAGGCTGCATTCTGTAAGAGATTGATGTGATTCTCCAAGAAAATTTTTTTCAGTAGATCTTTGGTGTGGATTAAAAGAGAATGCTATATAGAAGATACACACACATACACACACACACACACACACACACACACTCCTCACACAGAGGATGATGTACCAGTGGTAGCCAGTGACCAATTATCTGGCTTCCATTTGAGCCAGAAATAGAGGCAGGCCAGATTCATATGTATGGAATATCATGACCCTCTGTGCCACTAATGGGCCCCAGTAGTGAGTCCGTTAACAGACCTGGAGTTTACCCTTAGCACAACCATGGTCTGTCCAGGACCTATCACTCTCTGTGTAACTGAATTAGAACATACTAAAGTTATTGTGCACTGCTTTATAGGTCTCTTAAATAGCATATAGTGCACCCTACCTACACTCACTTGAGTTTGTCTTTTCATGAGCATTAATATTTCTTTCACAAAAGATCACTTGAAATGTGTCTGTAATAATTCTATAATTGCATAAATTAAATAAATGACATGAAGTCTAGATTAAATTAATGCTCTTCTTGCCTTTTTATTCATCAAAATAAATCATTTTTCTGAGTTTAAATTAAATAGAACTAGTGGCTTTTTATTAAGGTATTATTATAATGATGCTTAATATTTAATAACATCACTTTAGAAATCTGGCTTTTAAGTATTTTAATGTCAGTCACCCTTACTCCTCAAGGTAGCTGGTCATTTACTTCAGCCTTTAATAAGAATGCATGCCACTGGCCTTAGGAAAACAGACAGGAAGCTGAAGTTTTATTATTATTTTTTATTTTTTTATTTTTCTTCAGTTTTCAATTAGTAGGAGGTTGAAGTTTTAAATGATAAATACAGTATAAGGCAAGTGTTTACCTGGCATTTTCAACATAAAAGTTTGAGCTTATTTTCCTACAAAGAAAAATGAAAAATTTCCAAAGAGGCAGTAACTTTTATTCAAAGTAAAAAATCATTTAGTTCTATCAGGAATATATTCAGTTGTGTTATGACCTTACAGTAAAATAATTGGGCTTTTTTATAATATTTTGATGATTTAGATTATTCTCTGAGACATGTTTTTACTTCCTCCCAATTGGGTTTACCCATAATAGATACATAGCAAGCATACTTGAAATATTGCCTCCCTGTACTTCTATCTTGTGCTCTTCTAGCAGGTACCCATATGGAGCTGCACTCAGTTCTGATTGCTTGAGTAATCTACTTCATTTATATAATAATCTATCTTCTATCTCTTTAAATAATTTTTTGATATTTTACTCTTTGGACAGTTCCATTTTTAAAATAATTTCTGAAATTGGAGTTACAGTTTTATTCCTTCCTATTCAGTAGTGACTTAATGGACTTGAGGCCTATTTCTTAATCCTTGGAGTTGCTTAAAGAAATTCCAAGTTAATTTTAGAACAAACACATATCAACTTTTTTTCTAGCTTTATTGAGATATCATTGACTTCCTGTGTAAGCTAAACATATACAATGTGATGATTTGATTTGATATGTGCATATGTTGTGAAAGGATTATCACAATAAGATTAGTTAACATATCCATAACCTCACGTAAATTACCAATGTGTGTGTGTGTGTGTGTGTGTGTGTGTGTGTGTGTGGTAGGAAAATTTAAGATCTTTGGAATATATAATACAGTATTGTTAAAATATAATTATCATACTGTACATTAGATTCCCAGAATTTATTCATCTTATAACTGGAAGTTTATACATTTAGGCCAACATCTCCCTATTTCCCCAGCCCCTGGCCCCTTTCAACCACCAATCTACAATCTATTTCTAAAGGTTGGGCTCTTTTAGATTCTACATATAAATGATATTATACAATATTTGACTTTCTCTGTCTGACATAGTTTACCTAGCATAATGCCCATATATATTGAAGCAAAGATAGGATTTTCATCTTTTTATGACTAAATACTATTTCTATGTATACTATACACACATGCATACACATATACAGACACACACATACACACACACCACATTTTCTTAATCCATTCACCCATTGATGGACATTCAAGTTGTTTCCATGCTTGGCTATTGTGAATAATGCTGCGATATATATGGTGATGCAGATTCTCTCTTCAAGATAAGTAATCGCATTTCCTATAAATGTATACACAGAAGTGGGATTGCTAAGAACAGATAGTAGTTCTATATTTAATTTTTTATGGGACATCAATATTGTTTTTCATAGCAATTACACTAATTTACATTCCCACCAACAGTGCACCAGGGTTCCTTTTTCATCACATCCTCGCCAATACTTGTTCTCTCTTGTCTTTGACAACAGCCATTCTGATAGGTATGAGGCAGTAACTCACTGTGGTTTGGATGTATTTTTCTCAGATGGTTAGTGATGTCGAGTGTCTTTTTAGGTACCTGTTGAGCATTTGTAGGTTTTCTTTTGAAAAATTTATGTTCAGTTCCTCTGCCCATTTTTAATTGGATTATTTGTTTTTTTTTTCTATCGAGTTTTATGAGTTCTTTATGTATTTTGGATATTAACTCCCTGTCATATTGATGGTTTGCCAATACTTTTTCCATTCCTTTGGCTGTCTTTCCAACCTGTTGCTAATATCCTTTGCTATGTGGAAGGCTTTTAGTTTGATGTAGTCCCACTTGTTTATTTTCTATTCTGTTTATGCTTTGGTATCATTTAAAGAATACTGTTGCTAAGATTATTAAGGAAATTTTCCCTATGTTTCTTTTCTAGGAGTTTACAGTTTCAGGTTTTACATTTATATCTTTAATACATTTCAAGGTAATTTTTGTTAGTGGTATAAGAAATGGTTCAGTTTCATTCTTGTGTGTGTGAATATCCAATTATCTCATCACCCTTTATTGAAGAAACTATCCTGTTCTCACTGAGTATTCTTGGCTCCTCTGTCAAGTGTTAGTTGACCAAATATATGAAGATTTCTTTCTAATTTATTGATTCTGTTCTACTTATCTATGTGTTTGTTTCAATGCCAGTCCCATGCTGTTTTGATTATTATTACTCTGTAATATATTTTGAAGTAGGAAGTGTCATGCCTCCAGCTTTGTTCTTCCTTCTCAGGATTGTTTTTAGCAATCCTGGAGTCCTTGTGGTTATAAAATTTCATAATTGTTGTTTCTATCTCTGTAAATCTTACCATTAAAATTCTGATAGGGATTGTGCTGATTCTATAGATGACTTTGGGTGGCAGAGGAATGTTAGAAATAGTCATTCTTCCAACCCCTGAACATGAAGTACCTTTTATTTTAATTGTTTTCTCTTCAATTTCTCTCATCAATGTCTTACTTTTCTTAATATAAATATTTTACCTCCTTGGTTGAACTTATTAAGTCTTTTATTGATTTTGATGCTATTGTGAATAGTACTGTTTTCTTTATTTTTCTTTCAGATAGTTCATTGTGTATAGAAACATAACTGATTTTTCTATGTTGATTTCATCCTGCAACTTCCCTGAACTGATTTATTAGTTCTGAGAGTTTTCTGGTGGAGTCCCTAGGTAGAATTATAGGTATTTTGCTAGAAGTTATCTTAGAAACATATACATTGCTCTAAAATTCTGATACATGTTTGATTTCCTAACTGAGAGGAAGTGAAATAGCTTGTCCAACACAATTAAAAGAAAGAGCTCCAAAGAGTTCTTTGCTTTACAGCATATCTAAATAGACCAAAATTCTTTTCTAGATCAATATGTTGTAGCTAGATGGACAATGTTTTATTTAAGATCAGAAGAAGATCACTCCTGAAGCCCTCTTACATGTCTTCTTTCCTTGTTACAGTATTTTACTGTACAATAGATTGCATCATATTAGCCAATGTATTTATCAAATACTTTGCCAAAGCACATGAAATATTATCAAATGGATATCTTTTATTCAACTCTCCACAAATAGGGAAGATAAGTATTTTTGTAAGCAATAAACTTTATACATCACATGTATTAAATAATACATGTGTCATACATAATTTTTTATAATCCAACTGAAAATAGGAAGAACTTTAAGAACAAAAACTACAAGACATCTTATGAAAGTCTTGACAGACTTCTGCATTAATTTAGCTCAACTATGTAGCCTTCTAAATGAAGTGCCTACACATATATAGAAAAATGATCAAAGTACATAACCCTGAAAACTAAATGGAAAGGACAACCTAATGCCAAAATATGGGATGCTTAGCCAATAAATACAAGGCAGATAAACTGAATTGTAAGCAAATAACAAAGGAATTTATGCCATGGTAAAACCAGTTTGAGGCACATGAAAGAGAGGCTACCTAAAGTTTATTAGAAAGAGACTGTACAGTTCTATACTGTTTATCACTGAACTCAAAGAACCAAGGTTTATCCCACTGAAGAAAAGTGGGCAGCTATTTATCTCTCCCCAAATGGTGAGTGCTCTTCCACTATCAAATGAGTTTAGTCAAAGCCCTGCTCTCTCACATCCAATATCCCACCATCTTTTGACTTTCCTTCATAAAGAAAAAATCCAAGAAAACCAATATATTCAGTTCTCCTTTTGTCCCTTGCATCATCTAGGAGGCCTTTTTCATTCCATATCTAACTTAATATCTTAGAATGACCTGACACTTGTTGGACATGTCCTCCTTTTGAAGACTTCTTTCCTGAGTCCTATTACAGCATGCTTTCTGATGTATTACTAACTTTCTGATCACTCCTTATTAACTAACACTAGCCATTGTTTTTTCTGATAGTCTGCATGTTCAATTTTGAGGAAAATGAAACTAAGGTTAAGCAGCTATCTTAATGTTAACACCAGACTGTTTCGGTGACTCAGTGTCAAACACCATCTCCTTAAATACTAATGTTCTTCTCTCATTATATGATATATTCATTTATTCTTTCTTTTGACAAGAGGCTGAAATTTTAAGGGAAAGCTTAAGTAAGCAAGATAATGAACAAACTATCCTGAGATGGATAACAAGCATGAGAAAGGTATGGGATGAGCAAAATCCAAAAGGTTCAAAAAAAGATAAACTCAGAATGAAGAGAAATACTGGGGAAGGAACCATTGTGCTGATACAGGAGCTAAAATAAAGAGCAGTGATGAGATGATTGAGTTCTCCATTTAGAAGAAGTAGAAAATGGAAAAGCCCTCAGGCCTTACAGCCCAAGGCAACTGACCCGAATATCTCTGTGGAAATAATGAAGATGAGGTAATAAGGGAAGAGAATGGGATCAGATTAAGAAAGGAAATGGAGTGGCTAGAAGAACAAGATATAAGCAAGTCTTGTATTGTCTACTTAGTTGTAGACAAGATATGTGTACAATCAGCTTTGTACCTTAAGGAAGAGGTCAGAATTGTATATAAATTTTAGAGTTATGCATTTAAACAAATTTGAAGTCCATGGTAAATAAATGAACTCATTTAAAGAAAATGTAGATAGAAAAGAGAAATCTAAGACCAGAACCCTTGGAATTCACCAATACATCAAGGCCTAGAAGAAAAATAGAAGCCGGCTAAGAAAACCCATATGGATGGTATCTCCCCTGAAGTGGAAGAAAAACCATAAATGAGTGAGAAAATGGTATTCTGAAAACCAAGTGTTAATGATATTTCAAGACTAGATGAGTGAACGATTTTGTTAAAAGTTGTTGAGATGTTGAGCACTGGATTAGCAAACTGAAATATTTGGGGCCATGAAAAGAATAGCTTAAGTGAAGTGGTAAAGATGAAAACTTAATTGGAATTAATTAAAAAGATAATGGATATATGAGCAAACGTAAGTTTTAAAAACTGCTTATTGCTGGTTCTCCAGAGACTGCATTCCAATGACAGGAAAAAAAAAAGATTTTAAGGGAAAAACATCAAAAGACAGGGTCTGAGAGGAAATAATAGATACAAAATTATAGATACAGCAAAAACCTGAAAAAGTGGCAACTGAAAGAGCAAACCTAGAAAACTGAAAATTCAGCTGACCATGGGGAAAACTCTCAAACAGTGCATTACTGAATAATACCAGGTATTTCTGAAGTACATTGAGGGATGCCTGGGTGGCTCAGTTGGTTAAGCATCTGCCTTTGGGTCAGGTCATGATGTCAGGATCCTGGAATCCAGCCTTCTCCCTCTGCTCTTTCCCCTGCTTGTGCTCTCTCTCACTCACTGTCTCTCAAATAAATAAATAAATTCTTAAAAAGAAAGAAATAAACTGGTTAAACAGATTGGATTGAGTACAGAGATGTTGGTTGAAATAATATATAAAAAAGAAACAAATCCCTAAATCTCCTGTCCCTCTCTACTCTGACAGAGGACTGCTACTCCAACAAAAAGACCAGAAGAGTACTTTTTAGTGGTTGCACAAGAGAGCTTATGAAATATAGAATATATGTCATACTAAGAACAGAGAGGCACTGCACTAAAATCATGGTGATTAAGTAAACATTTTGAATGTTAGTATTTCCCCACTGGACAACCCAGAGCACCAGAATGAGACTTAATGTTATCATTGTGGTATAGACTAGGAGGGTAGCAGCCCAGGAAATGAAAACTCATCTTCAAGATTTAGCTAGAGAGAGAAATCAAGAAGGATTCCACAGGTTTGGGTCTAAACACATAGAAGGCTCAAGTTGTCATTTGCTGAGACAGTGAAGAACATGGAGGGAGAAAAAGGTTTGGAACGTGTATGGAAGAATAATGAGTTAAGCACTGGAAATGAAGTTTTAGATATTGAGTTGGCAGCCAGGACAGACAGCTACAGAGTTTAAGACAAACACTAAGCTAGAGATCCACATGGAATTCATTAGTATGTGGAGAGTATTTGATGCCATGAGACTGGTTCTGATTATCTAAGAATTTGGTCTATGTAGAGTTCCATGGATAGAATCTAGAATGCCAACACAGAGAACTCAGGGGGAAAAAAACACCCAAAAGAACCCAGAGGAAGCTAGAAAATTAGGGGTGCATTGAGGCTAGAAAATTAGGGGTGCACTTTCACTCCTCTTGAGTGGTTGGTTTTTTTTTTTTTTTGGCTTTGTTTTTTGTTTTAAGAAATAGAAGGCCAGAGTTAAGCGGAAAATGACTATAGAGGTGGTACTGTCGGGAGGAGAGATGACATGTGATAGTCCTATAATGGAACTTTTTAATGAAATTATTAAAATATAACTCCCATACCAGAAAATTTCACTATCTTAAGTGTACAATTTAATTGTTTTCTAGTAGCTTACCAGAATTTTGCAACCAGCCTCACAATCCATTTTAGAACATTGTCCTCACCTCACAAAGAAACCCAAGCTCATTTCACCCCTTCCCTCCCCCAGCCCGCTATTTTACATACAATTGTTTTCTTACTCTCATGTTCATACCATTTACAAGTACATAGAATATAATTGATTTTGCATATTGATCTGTGAACTTGCAATATGGCTGAACTCATTTGTTAGTTCTAACCTGTAAGAAAAATTTAAAAGTTAGCTTATAAGGAAATAAAGTAGGACTGCTGCTCTCTACTGAATGCTCAAAGAAGATTTTAGAGTCTTGCATGTAGAGATAAAAGGTAAAGTGTTTTACTCTGTTTGAGTTCAGTTGCCAGTGTAGGAAGTATAATAAGACTGTGCTAAATTTTTGACAGTGGGATGAAATGAACAATGAAAACTACAAAAAAAAATGTCTGGTCTATTTGAAAAACCTCACGATATCAAAACCACAAAGAATTTTTTAAAATCGCTTTTCTCTCAAAACTACTTGAGCAACTTTCTGTGAATGGTAAGTCATACCTAAATAGAATAATAATTTTCCTTTTATGTCTGTAATGTCCTTGAGAATAAAACCCAAACATTTATCATTAATTGTCAACATCTTAGAAAATGCTCACCTGTCAGCAGGCATTCTATAAATGTATATTTAATGAATAATGAATGAACGAATTGTTAGTTTGTCAGGATAAATTAAGTAAAATTGTACTTGAATGTACTTACTGCTTAAATGATATAATTAGGTATTATTCATTTCAGTAGTTGAGCACTAGTTCTCAACACCCTCTGAACAATGGAGTCACCTAAGGAGATATTTTAAAACACCAGCGAACAACGCTTCCCCCTAGAGTTTTTGATCCAAATAATCTGGATGGGACTTTGCTCTGGAGTTTTAAAAAAAATTTCCAGGGTGATTCTAACTAACATGGAGCAAAGGTGGAGGGCCACCAATCATTAGCTTCTGCCAAATCCAATGACTTCCATTAAAGTATAATTAATGTTGACATTAAAAACCATTTTCATCCCAAATAGTCATCATATTTAGCTATGTACAAGTATACAACTTATTCTACAAGAATGAAATCTGCACGATGGGCACAACATAATGCCTGAAGGAATATATATATTTGTCATCAATGCATTTAGTTTATCTAGGACTTTCCCTTCCTGTTTGCTGTGCTTTAATAATCTACATTTAAATGTCCTAATAACAGTGTTTTATGTGCTAATTATAAATATACCATCCTAGGATATGACTCTTCCTCATGTGTCTTTCTTTCAAAATGTGATGTAGCAGGGATCCCTGGGTGGCGCAGCGGTTTAGCGCCTGCCTTTGGCCCAGGGCGCGACCCTGGAGGTTCGGGATCGAATCCCACGTCGGCTTCCGATGCATGGAGCCTGCTTCTCCCTCTGCCTGTGTCTCTGCGCCTCTCTCTGTGATGACTATCATAAATAAGTAAAAATTTTTTAAAAAATGCCATGTAGTAATGTAAGGATCTCATCCTCAAATGAGTGTTAGCTTTTGGGGAACGAAGATTCCTTTGAGAATGTGAGGAAGCCATGAACTCCATAAATTGTGCTTCTGGTTCCTGAGGTCCATCCCATTTATAAATCCCACAAAATCCTTGTCCCCTGATTAAGGAATTCTACACTGGAAGAAATGATTAGGTCATTATAAGGCAAAAAGCCCATCTTCTAAATTCTCAACATGTTGCATAAATAGTACATAAATTTCCATGGTGATATTACATTTTAATTGTAAAAAGATACTGTGTAATTTTATTACTGTTCTTGGCAAAGTTCTCACCAAGGCAGTCAGGGTTAGATATCATTATTCTCATTGAAGAGGAGAAGACAAGTGGAAAATGTTTGGGTCATGCCCGGAGCATTCCAGGTGTCCCTAATTGCTATCTCTCTCCCGTAAAAATTTCTAATATACTGCCTTTGGAAGCTAAAATGCAACATGAACAGTAAAAGCCACCATCTATCAGATTATTCAGAAGAAACTCCATAAAATTTGGAAAATATCTGATGTTAGTAGGTTCCTTTTGTGAATTATTGGTTAATCACTAAACTGGAAAAGATATAAATATTTTTCATACTACTCATACTACTTCTAGTTTTAGCAGAATCCTCTTTGAATACCACACTAAATGACTATCTCCTGGCTTGTCTTTAAATCTTTTCTATTCTTGCTGGATCTAATTTAAGTTAAAAACCCATGGGCTATATAAAACCTTAAAATTATACTGACATTTCTATAATCGCACAGCACAGGCAAGTAGCCATTACCTTCTTTTATGGAATTAGATCAAAAAGTAGCAATGCCTCTTGCTTCATTCATACTACATTACTACTACGTTATTACATTTTTCCTCCTGTTGGACTACTGTTTGTAATTTTTATATCACTTTGACTGCCCTGTCAGAATTCCCTTTGAGGAAAGGGAGGACAGATTAGGGATTAAGAGAAACAAGTAGCAAGATGACTTCTCATTCTCCTAGTCTTTCCTAGATTAGTTTTATTATAAAATTTTGACAAGTTTAATGTGATAGGGGAAACACATCCACCAATCACACTGCCGATATTTTGCAATCACATCCTAGAATATGATGACCCTCAAGGAAGATTAGAGCATGCATCTGTTTATATATATCCAATTCCCTTCTGACAGCTATAATCATGTATAATAATTCATGTTAATCTCATTATTACAGGTTTTCATTTTATGTTACCAAACCTAGTGGAGGAAATAAATTTGCTGCACATACTTAAGTGTAAATTCCACAGATTACATTTAATTTATCTAATTAAAAGAATTCTTTCCTGATTTCATCAAGATGAAACTGTCTATAAATATGAGCAGTGACCTATTGTACAGCTCTGGGAATGCAAACTATAATAAGTGAGGAAAGACCTATGGTGGGTAACATACATCATATAGGATCCCATAGATAGGTTATAAAATTTTGAAATGCTTTTTCTTAATCTTTTAAGAGAAATCTTAATCTCAACTATATTAAAATACCATTCTCTGTCAGATATATCCAAATGAAATGTGTTGCCACAGATAAATGGACATGAAAATGCTTTTATATTTTTATGTTCCACATAGAAAGTTATTATTTTTTATGTAACCAGAAATCCAACTGTTTCTTATAGAACATATCATTAAATGTCATTAATGTGCAAAAAGGGAAAAAAAGATATTGTAATGAATTTCAGTTTCAATAGAACGTTGGAAAGGATTTAGGTTATTGATGCTTTTTTAAAAAAATAAGATTTACTACAACTAATTCAAATCCATTTTAACAAAAGTTTGTTGAGTGTTTACCACATAACAATCACTTTTTATCTAAATAAGACATAAGCCTAGGGAAGGTGTGTTATTCTTAAGGTCAGCCATTTGGTATGTAAAAGAAAAAGGAGAAATCTTAATATGGCCATTTCTCCTAGTTCAGCTGTAGCCAGGATCCTCTATCACTGCTAATGCTACTTATGTAGAAAGAAGTTAAGTACTCAAATCCCCAACTTTGTATCCATGTTAATGAGATATATAATAAACTAACATATTCATGCCTCATATCCTATGTCTTAATTGTGTTGTGTGTACAGTGGAGATAATTCCTTTCCATATTTCAACTTAAAAGGAAAATGAATTTCCTAATGATAAAGACTGGAACAGCTTGTTAAAAAAGTAAGTCACTAAAAGTTAATAGCTTTTTGTCAAATTTATCAAAATAAATTCCCATGATATCAAAGGCTTACTTTTCAGTAATGATTAACTAAAACTGGAATAAGTATCCTGCTGGAAAAATATTTTTAAGTTCTCAAATGTTTAAGAGAACTTTAAAAACATCATAAGGTAAAGAATTGATAAGAACTGCTAAGGAAAAAGACATAGGCCCAGAGAAGTAAGACAAGGAATCGGAACCTTCCATTGAAGAGAGAGACAACTGAGAAGCGAGATGCTGAGAGAGAATTTAGTGGCCTAGGGCACTCAGGGGTACAGAGATGCAATCAAAGGACTCTTTAGAAGATCCTTGATGAAAGTCCTTGCTTCGGCTGAACTAACAAAGGGCTGAAATTCAGGCATGAATCTGAGTAAGAAATGATAGACTACCACTAGGACTTAAATTCAGCTTCCAATTAATTCAATACATGAAACTGATTGCTGTGATTCTGGATGGCTACTTTCTATGGCTGACTGGCAGAAACAACTGTAAATCCTTCTTGGAGGAATAATATGCCAGCCATACAAATATTTCTATAAACAATATTGCAAATTCAATGTCTAACACACTATTAAAATAATCCAAAATTTGAGTAGATAAAACAAATTAACAAAACCCAGAGAAACAACAAAAAATAGAAGCAGAACTATGAGCACTACAGATACTGGAGTTATTAGCAATAGACTTTTTAAAAAACCTATAAAACCTATTACAAACAGAATATAATTAAAAATTTTCATCCAGTTTAATAATCTGGCCTATAAATGGAACATTTAGTTTACTTACTTTTGATATTGTTACTTAAGTGTACCATTTTATTAAGTGATTTCCCTTTGCTTCATTTTATGCTTTTTTTTCTCACTGTCCTTGTACCTTTCAGGAATGACTATGTGCATTTTGTTTTATTTTTCTTTTCATTAGCTTAAAAGTTAAATATTCCCTAATATTATAATACACCCCCTCTCTCTGTCTATATTAATTTAAGTAGACACAATATTCTTTCCATTTTTGTTTTTCTGAATATAAATATAAATTCACTTGAAAGTGAATTTTAAAGAATATTTCTAAATTGGAAGAAAAGAAAAAATAAAATAATAACATTCACACAATCACTTCCAACAGAACCACAAGACATAGTACAGATGAAGCAAAGATAAATCACTTAATAAATTGGGAGATTTAAACTGAAATATGTGAATAACAATATTAAATGTAAATCAACTAAGTGCTTCATTTATAAGACAAGATTGTCAATTGAATAAAAAATAAAACCTCAATTATATTCTATTTAGAAGAGGCATATTTAAACATAACTTTTCAGGATGGAAAGCAAAGAATAGAAAGATATATTCCATGGAAAATCTCATAAAAAGTAACTGTGGTGTTGCTGTTAATTTCAAAGACTATAAAGCAAAACTATCACTTGAGATAAAGAAGGACAGCTCATTGTAATAAAAGGTTCAATTCAGCAATCAGAAGTAACAATTTTAAATTTAGAATGATGTAGCTTCAAAATATATAACCATTGACAACCCTACCAGGAATATATCTATACATGATATTTGCGGGAAACTTTAACATACTTATTCTCAATGACTGGTAGTATGAATGCACATACAAACACATAAGAATATAGCCACTGGTCCTGGTAAATGTGTAATTACTGGCTCTCAAGAATAAAAGCCCTGGTTTAGAGGATTTACTAATTTTTGTGGCATTAGTTCTCCCACCATGGCAGATTTCAAGCTCCACATCTGTCATTAATCTCGAGGAGGGAAAAAATACGTAGATTAGCCCCAGGAAAGTTGTCTTGAGCTTTCCACACCACTTGATATAATATACTGAACAATTATTAATAAATTGATCTTATAAGAATGTGCATGTAGGCCATTTCCCTATTAATAACTACAATATACCTTTTTCTGCATAGAGAACACTTATTATATGACTTCCCTATTCCTGACAATTAAGGTGAAGAGATGGAAATCATACAAAGTATTTCCATAACCACAATTAAGCTACAAATGAATGAGTAAATCTCAAGGTGTTTAAAAATTTTAACTTATTGAATTAAAAAGTCATGATTTAATTTTTTTAAAAGTTCTTTGAATGTCAATGAAAATAGCACGTGTTAAAACTTGTGGGGTACAACTTAAATCAGAGGGAAATATATATCATTATGTATACCATCAAATGTATATATTAAAAATGGGAATGTTGATAATCAACAAGCCAAGTATACATCAAAGGTCAATATATGAAAGACACACTAAATTAAGGATTATTATAAATAAATAGCAAAGATAAAATGGGGAACTAATAAAATAGAAAAAAATAAAGGAAGATCAACAAAACCAAAGTAAAAGCACTAACAAGTTGGAGGGAAAACTGATCAAGGAGAAAAATGGATCAGTGATTTGAAGCTCACAAAAGAGTATTTGATCATTGTATTATTTTACAAAACTTCACACTCTTCTTTTTCCCACTAATAAAAGATTTCACCATGAAAATTCCTATGGCTAATGAAATACTAGTGAAAATGTGTCACTTCTTAGTAAAAATACTACTGAAATACTAGTGACATGTGTCACTTCTGAGTAAAAGCTTTCAGCTATGGGGTGTACTTACCATGTTCTCCTTTCCATTTGGCATGAGATAAGCAATGTTCATAATGAAGCTTCTTCATCAGCTTAGGTCCCAGGGTATAAAACCTATGGAAGAGAGTCAGTCAACTCAAGATGACTGAGGACCGTGTATGAAAAATATACTTTTGGGGATCCCTGGGTGGCGCAGCGGTTTAGCGCCTGCCTTTGGCCCAGGGCGCAATCCTGGAGACTCAGGATCGAATCCCACGTCGGGCTCCCGGTGCATGGAGCCTGCTTCTCCCTCTGCCTGTGTCTCTGCCTCTCTCTCTCACTGTGTGCCTATCATAAATAAATAAAAAAAATAAAGTTGTTAAAAAAAAAAAATATATATATATATACTTTCTATTGTAAATCACCAAATTATCTTTTTTCTTTTTTCTCTTTTTTCCCTTTTTTCTTCATTAATCATGCTTATTTTTTCCTCTTTTATATTTAAAAACAGCATAATTTGCAATAAACTGATAGTTATGAAGATTATCCAGATGGAAAATATTCAGAGAATTCCCCTATGTATCATGAGATACTATTAAGCCCCTACCTGAATGTATAAATTTTTTTAATGACAATACAGAAGAATCTCACAATATTAAGCCAAACAAAAGAATAATATATACTCAATGATTATAGTCATTTTGTATTTATAGTAAAATATAAAAAGGAAGCAGGAAAAAATGGAGTAGAATGTTTACAGACACATACTTATTTAAACTATAAATAAGAGCAAGAAGTAATGAAAGATCCTGATGTCTAACCTTTTCTAGTTCCCCTCAAAGCCTATGAACCTAAGTTGAAAAACCCAGGTTGAAGAATCTTGGAGGAAATTACTAGATTATTATAAGGTAACAAGACCATCCTCTAAAAACAAATTCTCAGCACGTTGCAAAAAAAGACAAAAGAAATTTCAAGTAATAATAAATTTCAATCATAAAAAGATACAGCAATTAAGACTTTGTAATTTGATTACTGTTCTTGGCAATATTCTTATCTAGGCAGTCAGTGTTAGATACCACTCTCATTTAAAAAGAGAGGATAGATAAAAATGTTTGAGTCATGCCTAGGGCAATCCAGATGCCCATAATTGCTATCTCTCTTTCACAATGTTTCTAAACACTGTCTTGGGAATCTGAAATGCATCAGAGTAATCACTAAACTAGAAATAATTCAAATGTAATGCCTGACACATAGTAGATGATCAATACATTTTATTTTTCTAGATCCTCTTCTTCCTGTTTGCTATATTTTTATAGTATGCAGTACCTGGTATTATATTTGAAGTTAAAACTAAGTGGTTCTAAGATAATACACTTTTACACTCCTTTCTTTCAACAACTCACTATAGTATCATAATGATTGCACTTCCAAAAAATGTTAGTTAACTTTTGAGAGATACAGATCCCTTTGAGAATAAGAAGGTGTGACCTCTCTCTTTCCAGATAATTTTGCAAGACACTGATGGTAAGAAAAGTCAATATGGTGTTTAGTTTTGAGAGTACTGATTAGGAGATGACATGATACGGGTTCTCTGGTACTGCTCCCACCAAAAAAAGAAAAGAAAAATGAAAGAAGAAACTAAAAAGGAGAGAAAAAAATGAAATTAAAAAGTCCTATTTCTCAAGGTATGAAGATAAGGAGAATTTCTATTACTTCTTAACTATTAAGAAAAGACCATAAAAATATGAGTTACCTAGGAGATCACAAAGACAAATAGCATGGTCTGTACTTCTATGAGTCATCAGGCCCCAGGAAACCCCAAAATAGGCCACATATCTTTGGCTTGTTTATACTTACAGACTTTCTCTTAAGCACAGAACTATAATTAACCTCCCCCTAGCATCCTACTGTGGGAGACCATAACAGAGCCTGTGGAGATGAAATCTGAAATAAAATATGAAAACAGTGAATTTGTAAGCATTCTGTAACTAGAATATAGAACTCTACGATGGCAAAAACTTGGAATCTGTACTTTAGGTTCAAGCAACGTGGGTTACCACTGTGCCCCAATTCCTACTAAAAAGTACTGTCAGGAACTTCTTTCAAACTATTCCTGAATCTGCATCCATAGTTTAGACCAAACTTTAGGGAGTATCTGCCAGAGGAAGAAGGGATGGACCAGGTTGTGGTACCCACTGAGGATCCTGACACTCATTTGTTTCATATGCAAACATTTGGAGTATTGCAATGTTAATTTATAAATTTAGTAGAAGTTGCCTTGGGTGAATCCGCTTAACTTCATCAGTCCTTAAAACTGGACCACTTTGTGATCCATCTTACCTTATCCAGACTCACAAATCTTCAAACAATTACAAAAGAAACAGAAAAGACTGATTTGTTAAAATAAACAAATAATAATAATAATAAAAGTAAAAATATCAATGTCAATAATGAAAATAAAACCACACATATGAAAGAGTGCATAAACAAACTATTATGTGAAAGTTTATAAATTTATATTGAAGGCTTGAAATATAGATTATTCTAGTTTAGCAAAAGACAGAGCATAAAACCAACAAAAACTAAAAAATGAAAACATCTTAAATACTTATGACAAAGTTTTTATGTTACTAATACAGTAAAAGATCTATATACTAAAGAGAAAGAAAAACACAGCTCAGCTGGTCGCAGGCAAACATATAGTATTTTCCTTCATTTTCGCATCAGCCTTATTGTATTTAACCTTTAAACTCTTTGAAGATATTCTCAGTGGGACTAAAACAAAAGATCTGTTAGATATTAAGCTAATCTGAGCAAATAGTATTCTTTTGAAACTCTCAGTGCTATCAATAATGAAATAGCATGAGGTGTTAAGCCAAGAGGCAGAAAGCACTTCTTCTTAGATTAAACAGTGTTAGAATAAAAAGACCTAGATAGAAATTATGTCTTCTACATCTACTGGCTGTGACATCCTGGGAAAATAACTTAATATTTTTGAGCTTCACTTTCTTCTCCAAATGGAAATGATGCATTTCAAATGATGAAAAATGTACCATTATTGTCTGTACCACTCAGAAAATACTGCTGTTTTATTTGTAAGATGCCATCAAATATAAGATCCATGGTTATTTCAGAGATGATAAAAATTTTAAATTGCAAAAATCAATAAAATATCATAATACAAATGAGGCATGGATACAAAATGAGGCAATATATGCTAAAATGGTTTATAAATTAAATCAATAGGATATTAATTCTATATCCACAATCTAGTATTTCAATATACAGCACAATAAGTTGTTCTCTAGCTTGCTTCATATATGGACATTATGTCTCTCCAAAGAAATCATACATTATTTCAGAGCATATAATTTTTTGGTACTGCCATAATGCCTAGCATAAATTTGCAAAAACGAGGTACCATTTGTTCACTTTCAGATTTTGTGGAAAAAGTCAAATGACTGATATTTTCCTAAAACTTACTATTTCAATATTTTGTATAAATAAGAAACTTGAAAAGTTGCTACCCAATTAGACATTCAATTGAGGCATTATGAATGAACAGTCAATGTGTTACACTGCTAGTCTTTATTTCTATCTTATTTTTGTTTTAGGAAATTTATATTGTACATTTTACTGTTGAGAAACAATTCTCCATGGGTTTCTTATATTTTTGCTCATTTAGCAAAGTGAGGCACTGATGACCCATTGATCCACATTGTCTTTTTAAGGATGTTTGTATAGTAAAAAGTATGAAAGGACAGGCTTGCTTTAAAGCCTTCCAACATACAGATCATGCCCCTCTGGAGCAAAAGCAACATATGCTTACTGTTTGATGGAATAAAGATAATGTCTCCTGAAGGGCAAAGAGTTGGCATATTTCAGGTCCCCTAAATTCAGGGTTCCTCTCCTATAATGCATCTACCATATGCACATGTATCAGTTGACTCTCTTTAATGTTTCTGTATGACAATTGGAGTTTTGTAAAATGGAGCAAAATGGTAACACTCTGTGTGTCTTCTATTGCTGTGAACAATAAACTGTCCATCTCTGACCCGAAGAGTCTCATGTCTTTTATCACCATTCATGAAACTATGGTAGGCTAATTTGTTAGCTAAGTAGGATAAAATTTTTAAATTTTCACAGTTGTTGAAATTTTACCTCTTTTTTAAACAATGAATTTGATATGACTCATGGTAATGTCTTATGCGATAATTTTGTCCAGGATTCTTCTTTCTATGGTAAGCAAAATCTTTTTCTCAAATGATATGAAATTATATCTTAACAACAAAGAAATGTGTACCTAAATTAGGCAATTAAAGTCATAGTTTAGGAAGATACGGCTCGAAATAGATGTTTGAAAGGTTTCATTTGTAAAACTTTTTGAGGTTATGACATACTTTTTATAATAATAAGGATTTAATTATGTCTGCAAAAACAGGTTATTCTAAGGGAAGTCTAAGAATCTATTCTACTTCTAGGAAAATATAAATTTGAGATGAGACCATCATTGATATTCTAGAATAATAAGGTAGAAAAGTATCAACACTATGAATAACATGGCAGCCTAGAATTGTACATATTCTTCTTACACGTTCTTCTGTTGTTTGTTCTTGTAGTGGAGACTTACAAAAACTATCATTACGTTTCACCTACAAACTCTGAAGATTATCACTTCAGGGCAATTGACCAAAGGGAACTCAAAGTTAGCTCAGGTACTATGTCATTCTATAATGTGGAATCA
This sequence comes from Vulpes lagopus, assembly GCF_018345385.1. Lineage (NCBI taxonomy): Eukaryota > Metazoa > Chordata > Mammalia > Carnivora > Canidae > Vulpes > Vulpes lagopus. The sequence continues at coordinate 44,606,046 of NC_054839.1, forward strand.
ATTGAAAAAAAATATCTGATTTGCTTCATTTAGGGTTATTTAACAAGAAAGGAAGTATGGCTCATTGCAGGTATTTGACATACTATTTCATTAATTTTTTTTTTTTTGGTGGACAGAATGTCTAATAAGAACATTTCTTATATTACATTTAATTATCATCACCTGTGATATATATTGTATTCATTTTAAATACAGTTACAGCTACATACATTTATAAAAGGTAAGTCACCACAAATATGTAAATTCTTATTTGTATCATAAAGGTAGAGAAAGGTAAAATAACACTAATTTCCTTTTTTCAATATTTTTTGTTAAAATACTCTATCACCATATTCACTATACAACATTTTTAATGATATATTATGATTACTGTATCAGTGAAACAAATAATTAAAGGAATTAAAAGACAGTGTTCAGGGGCTTCCTGCTGGCACAGTTGGTAGAGTTGGTAACTGTGATCTCAAGATTATGAATTTGAGCCCCATGTTGGGCACAGAGTCAACTTTAAAAAAAATGAATAATTAAAAAAAGACACTGTTAAAGAGAAATGCAGTGAAGACCATAATAAATGTCAAATGAGAAGGAAAAATGTACCAATTTTCAGAAGTACTCTATTCTGAAATGTTTGTAGCTTTTGATTTTACTCATAGCCCACTCCCAAGTTATTCTTCAGAACCTACCAATCCATAGGCATTTGGTATGATCTTTTTTTTATAATTTTCAGATATTAAAAGAATACCTGAAATCTTCCTCACTTTGAAAAAACCATAGTAAACTGTCATAAAGTCAATGAGACAAAATAATTTAAAAGTCACTAAGCATTTAAAAGTTGAAAATTCTTTATAAATTGTTAATTTGTACCTATCTACCAGAGTTATAGTGCAATACATTTATATGGATGTTTGGCTCAATTATTCTGAAATCTTTAATAGTTTAACTTAGATCATAGATTGATCACTAGATGCAGATTGATAATTAGCTATTTATTATTTGCATATTATTTATGTATTTCCCAAGTCTTTCTCATAGGAAATCATTTCATTTATGAAAATTTTATTCAAGTTATGCAAATCTAGTTACCAAAATAAAATGATTTATCAAGGGAACAGAATGAAACTGGGAAAGATAGTACTTTCCTCGTTTTCACAAAAAGCAAGACTATGTAGTACATTACTGAAATTATTTATAAAACAAATATTATGGGGAAATAAAATCAGCCACAAATTCCTTTTACTCCTACCATGGAAAAGTGAGGTTAATATCTTCTTCCTGGGAAGGTGAGCAGGTTTTGTGTCCACTTTGACATACCATGGTGGAAATGATGACACAGTTTCTGTCTGTGGGCCTTACAATATTGGCAGCCATTTCCTGCCTCTCAAATTACTCATTCTTAGAACTCAACTGCCTTGCTGTAAGGAGCCTAAAACATCTCAGGAGACTATGCACAGGGTGCTGTAGACAGCCACTCTGCTCTCTGATGACAAGTAGCATCAACTGTCATCCATGTGAGCAAGCCATCTTGGGTATCTGGTCCAGCTGAGTCTCCAGACATCTCTAGCCCAACAGCTTTCTGACAATAATCACATGAAGATAGAACCACCTATTTGAGCCTTGCGAAGCCACAGAATTGTTACAGAAAAATATTGTGTTTAAGCTACTAATGTTTTAGGATGATTCACAGTATTATTATTTTTTAAGATTTTATTTATTATATATTAGAGAAAGAGAGAGAGAGAGGCAGAGACACAGGCAGAGGGAGAAGCAGGCTCCATGCAGGGAGCCGGATGCAGGACTCCATCCTGGGTCTCCAGGATCAAGCCCTGGGCTGAAGGTGGCGCCAAACCGCTGAGCCACCTGGGCTGCTGGTGATTCACATTATTAACCAACAATAGACAACAAAAATATAATATTTTAAGTTGTACATATATGACTATATATGCTTTCAGTATTTTAAATTGTTTTATAAGAAAAAAAATACCTATTGTTTCCACAAATGAATCTTTCTTATTTTGAAAAATTTCCAGTACTGATTTGATTGAGACTATATGCTCCATCAGGTAGATGGGTTACTTTAGTGCTAAGTTATCCCAAAAGGAAAGATGTCACAATGAATCTTGATGTTCGAAACTAGTCTGAAGAGTTGCCATTTATGTCAACTAGTGGAGTTGTATGTGATCGACTTGTGGTTAGAATGAATAAAACTAAAATAAAATAAAAACTTATTGCTAATCCATAAACAAGTGTTCAGACTTTTCACCTCATGAGTGATCATGCAGGACAAACTCAAACACCAGTGATCTTTATTGTTGAAATCAATAACCCAAGACTATTAGATAACACATTTTATTTCTCTTGTGGTTACATTATCTGTTGTCTGTCTACCTGTCTGTCTATCTCTCCCCCTACATCCACATACGCACACATACAAATTCACATCTATTAAATAGTAAAATCTTTGGAAAATATGGAATAGCACCTTGCTGGAGAGAACATTTTAGAAAATGACTGGTCCTGGGATGCCTGGGTGGCTCAGTCAGTTAAGTGTCTGCTTCTGGCTCAGGTCATGATCCTAGAATTCTAGGATCAAGACTCATGTTCGGCTGCCTGCTCAGCGGAGAGTCCACTTCTCCCTCTGCCCCTCACCCCGCTCATGCTCTAATTAACTCTCTAAGAAAAAGAAAGAAAGAAAGAAAGAAAGAAAGAAAGAAAGAAAGAAAGAAAGAAAAAAGAGATGACTGGTCACATGGAAAAAAGCAATCAAACAAAAGCAAAAATACAACTTGTATATTTAATAGATTTCTTTCCTGGGCCATGAATTAAATTTTCTACTCTATCAGTTGACAATTTATTATGTCGTTTAAAATCAACAACTACTTTTTTTTACCCTGGGGTTATTCATATTATTGGTAAAGATGGCCTACCAAATTCGCCAGAAAATTTCAAGTGAAGCTGTCAATAGCTCCATTTGCAACAAACAGTAAAGCCTGGCATATTTGAAAAGTCTTTACCTTTTATCCGTCACAGTTATCTGCACTCTCTGGCACGCCCAAGATTAAAAGAAACAAAATAACCATGTAAAACTAATTAAATGTAATTATGACCTTATCACAGTGATAGTCTATAGCTCCAAGAAACATATCTAATATATTTTTCTCTTGCTTAAAATTTAAGTCAATTTTGTTGTCAAGTGTTTATTTTTAAAATTTCCTTTTAAATGCACACACAATTTTTCTTAACTCTCTTAGATAATTTATCATCACTTTCCTTGCCATCACATGCTAATATCTCTCCTGAAAATCTGAGTAGGAGTGCACTGTATGCTACAATGTATTGGCAAATTTCCTTAAAATAATATATTTATGTCATTGAAGGTAGCTGGGAAATAACAGGTACAAAAAAGACCATTCTTCCCTTGTCTTTAGAGAGCTCAGAAAAGCCTAACCAAACCTAGAGGGGTCATGGTTGAGTAGTAAAACCTTATTTCCTCACTACAGTGAAAACTAACAGAAGGCTGAGTATTCAGTTTTTGATTAGCCAACCAAAGTTTAGTTCCAGATTATGGAGAGGTGCACAGAAGTTAAAGAGTGTAGAAACTGCAGACTACTTTGGGGCATGAATAATATTTTAGTGATAATCAAGACATGTCTATGCTTATAAGATTAAGATCTTATAATTTTAGTATCACAACTTGGAAGTGTTTACAACTAAGTCAAATGTAAATTAACATTTTGGTGCCTCCAAATTGTCCTCTTATTCTCTTTTTCTACTCTCCAAAATATATTTTATACAGGTTCTACACCACTAGGTGCTTTTATTTTATAATTTCCCAAGATGTAAAAATTTCATAGTATGTGGATATTCACAAGTCTAGATATAATGCCTCAGGCCATAACATAAAATACCTTTATCTTTTTTATGGCAGTTAAGCTCATCTAAAGGAATTTGCTTTATTATCCTATATTTTTGGCTAAGAATTTTCCATCTCCGGTAATTCATGTCTTTAAAAATACCTAAAATTTATAGATCAAAACCACAAGAGAAAATAAACAAATAAAGCCCAAACCAAATCTCTATTTGTGGTGGTTGTTACGGGTTTCTAATGTATAAAAAATGAAAGGTGTGGAAAATACCACCTTCTTGTCCTTATATCCAATCATAAACAATTTAAAAATTTATAATTTTAAATTATTAAGGGTTGCTTTTTATAATCTATGAATAGACACAAAGCAGCTTTTTGAGATAATGGGAATTATTATATATATGTGATTTAAATCCATTTGGAAGTTACTGTTGTTTCCTTTGACAAAGTATATGCCACACATTCAGGAGACAAAATGTATCCCTTTTTTATAGCAAATAATAAAATAAAATCTATCAGCTGTCACTTCCAGCTTTTGATAAAAATCCCCACTGATCCTCTAAGAAAAATATTACGTATTTCTAGATTTGGTCACTATAAATAGCATTGTGTATTCTAGTGGCATTTTGTTGTTTTTTCCAAAAGCAGCTAAGTATTAAGTGGGTATCAACTAACTGGAAATATGTTGCTACAGAACCTTTACTTTATTATTACTATTATTATCAAATTTCTTTTTTTTTCTTTTTCTTTTTTAAGTAATGAGCAGAGTCAAAGTTGCCAATCATTCATTTTACTAGTGCTAAGTAGTCAACAAGAGGGCTCCTGCTCTTATAAGCTGCCAATTTAAATTGAACTAAATGGCACAAAGTCTAAATCACATATATTCTTATTAAAGTGAAAAAGAGAGGATATAAAACAGGTACATCAAAATAAATACTGATACTGAAGTTCTCATTTAATCCAAGGATAACTTATAAATTGAACTTATGATATTTGAAATTGCACACAGGTTATAGTAAATAATCACTAATGTCTCCTCCAAATGTGAGATTCTATGACTTATAACATAGATACACATGTCAAGAGTGTCATACGTTACATCCCACCACATCTGGCATATGTATGTAGTAAATCATAAGGGAAGACATTGTCAATCTTCAACCTTCAATGAACTATAGGCATAAGTTTTTACTTTTTACCCTGCCTCCCTGCTGCTAGAGACTTTCCCTTCATTGACTCTCCCTTTTAATTTCCATGCTGCTGAAGTTACCATTATTCTCAATCCAGTTAAGCTCCATTCACCTCTTGACTCAGCTCCCAAACCAGGCTGGGTTGGGAGTTTAATACTTGAGATTCAAAGACATTCAAAGGAGCAATTTGGAATTATTGCTATCGAACTATGTCTTCTAGGTAATAGAGATTCAAAACTGCTACTTATATTTCTGTTGAATATGGCAGGAAATTGGCTTTTACTTGGGAATCCTAAAACTTTTTGTGGAAAAAAAAAAAAGTATTGTGAATTTTCAGTACCCAATAGATACCTGTAGGATAAAATTCACAATTAAAATAGACACTCTGAGGGGCTCCTGGGTAGCTCTGTGGGTTAAGCATCTGCCTTCAGCTCAGGTCATGATCCCAGGGTCCTGGGATCAACCCCCCAACACACACTATGTCAGGTTCCCTGCACAGCGGGAAGTCTGCCTCTCCCTCTGCCATCTGCTCCCCCTGCTTGTGTTCTCTCTCTGTCAAATAAATAAATAAAATCTTAAATAAATATAAAAAAATTAAAAAATAAATAAAATGGAGACTGCTAGAGAGCTAAGTGTTTAGACAATATCATCTATCACCATGAAGTATAATTTGTCATGGTTTCCTACAAATGTGCATATATTGTTATTTGCACAATATTGTCCTTTCCTCAGTGTTAGCGGAAAACTGAACTTTGAGAAATTTACAATAGGTTATCAGTCTTCCTACAGAGTCTTATGTAGTAAATAAGATTAGAAAATAGATCCACTGGCTAAATACCTACTGTGTGCCTGGTGCTTGACAGTTTATCTGTAATACTCAGAACACTTTGCAAACGAAGAAAAAGAGAGATTAAACAGCTCTCAGAATGTTAATGAGATTTTCATCTGCCATTAACACTCAAACTGGGTGCTTTACAAATATAACACTATACTTCACTTTTACATTCTCACCACAAACTAATAAACTAAGTAGAATGTATTAACTGCACATTACAGACGAGGAAGTCAAAATAGACAGGCACACTGATGTGCATATGGTCACACAGTAAGACAAAAGCAGAATATAAAAAGGTTAACAATTTCTTTCAGTAAAATACTGTTTTTATCTAAATTTTAATTCTGGGTGTTTACATTGTCCCTAGTTTTAAATTCTGCATTGCTAAAGTTTTTTTGATCTTCAAAGTTTTATGTTAATTATTTTTTTCATAGATCAGACAATTTTAGACAATGAACAATTTTAGACACAAAAACAAACACTCACCGTATGATAATAATAAATCTAAATTGTTTAAAACAGTCTAACAAGTGGTCTCCAGGTAAGTACTTAAGGAGAGCTAATCAAATTTAAGAGAACTGAACTGAAATAAAATGGCCACTTAATGTCTTCATACAATATATACTGTTTTGACCACATAATTATGTGTTTATTATAAGAAATTTAAAATATATGTACATAAAGCTCACAAATGAATATGATGGTTTTCATAAGGTGTGACTAAGTTTTTCTTCTGATGCCTTAAAATACACTCAGCTTTTGCGCATGTTTTATATAGATCTTTTCAGTGCTATCAGCATGACAATATGTGTTGCTGTGTTTGCTTTATTGTACCTTAATATTTCAATGATATTTCAGGATTCACTCAGATTTAAATCATTAATAATTGGCATGCCACACTGCAGTCCACATACAGACTTCCAAACTAAGAATAAATTAATTGATATATGAGTTGTATTCTTTTTTAGAGATTGCTCCCTGGCAGATGGATTAATAATACCTTATCTCATAACAAAGCATTCCGAAAACTAGTATAGATAAAATTACATTGAATTATTAATTGTGTAGACAGCCTGAGGTTAATAATGATTCTGAGCTGCTCACATTTCTGAAAGCACTTTATTCTTCTAGCCATAGCACTGCCCTGAAACAATTACTAAGTCAAGAAATGAGAAGGTAAAGTTACATGGAACTGAAATCATAATTAGTCTCTGACCTGGTTTTGATACCAATTAAGTTCTACTCTTCTATTTTCTTTTAAATAATGCAGATGTGCCTTTCTCTTCTTTTCATAAATATGTTTTAATATTTACTATTAAATGATGTCCTGTACCACATGGCACTAATCCAGGGGCATCGCTAATGAGAACTTAATAGGTCTTAACAGTTTGCCATTAGGCAGTTCCAATGTCAACAGCCCAGAGAGGTTAAACTGATACACATAAATTGCCCCCTTTGCCTTCTCTTTCAGCAGAACGCTCTGAAGCAATTCATTTTACCCTGGGGGTTTGATGAGCAGGAAAATTCTAATTTGTTTCTTCACTGACAGTCCCTAAGGTTACATTTCAGCAAAAGTTGTGAAATGCACAGGATCACTGTGATCTTGACAAATAATAGATATAAGCTAGGATTTGAGGTTCAAAAAAAGAAATAACTGAAACTGACCTTTGAGGAAAATTTTGATATTGAGAGAGAATGGTAAGCAGGTTAATGAGACATGATTTCCGCCCAGGAAAATCCAATAATCTTTAAGTATCAGGGTAGCATCTTGAAAAAGCTCTGTTGGCCTAAATTTAGGATTGATATTCTGACTACACTCCTGAAGTAGCTCTATGGCCTCAAACTTAAAAAAGAGCCAGTAGAAGAGTAACATCAAGATGTTGACAGAAATTGTCCCTAACTTCTGTTCCCCTCACAAGAAGGACAACTAACAACTTTCCATAGGCAAGACACCGTTGTGAAAATCCCAGAACCTGGGTATAAAGGTGAAGCACTCTCCCAAAACACAAAGACTGGGAAGGACCCCATTAAAGGAGTTAAGAGGAACAGCTTTGATTTGACTGCATCATGCCCCACCACCACCAGATTGGTATAGTGCAACACCAAGAACGCCCTCTTGGGCCTACTGTTTTTCCAAAGGGAAAAAGAGAACTGAAGGTGGGCATTTGCATTTGCAGTATTGCAAAACATTTTTTAAGACAGGTCTTACCTCACAGGGATCACACAGAGAAACTGTGGAACTGTTACACTGGGGATCCAATAGAAATTGAAAGGGGTAGAGCACAGTCATCAGTGCTCAGATCTTGAGACTCAAACTCTTGCTTGCAGCAGCACTCAAACAGAAATCTCAGCCATTGGCTCTATCCATCTGTAGAACTGAGCCAGTAGCTAGGTCTGGCTAGGGAACTTGATTGATAGTTCTACCTGATTTGAGTTCTCAGCTAAAGGGCCATAGTGGCCATGGAGACTATTCTATATTCTCACTAAGGCAAAGAAGCAAAATTAGCAGCCTTACTCAGTTTCTAAGCATAGCTTCCAGTCTCAGCCCACTGGGAAGTCTGGCCACAGATGCCTGTCATCTGTGTATACCAAGGAGCCCAGTCTACAGCATTAACTACAGTCTACAACCCTGAGCCTTGGAGCCCAGTCGACAGCACTGTCCAGCCAAAGAGTCTAGTCTAAAACTTCACCAAGCAGAAGAGCCCACCCTAATTGCTGCCTGATTGTTGAACACAGCTTGTAGCCTTACCCAAGCAGAAAGCCCAGCCACGATCCTGCTCAATTATGGAGCATATTCTGGAGCTCTACCCAACAGTAAAGTCTAGACAGTCACCCAGCCTAATCACACAGCAATTTCCAGCAAAACCCTACTGTAGGGTACAGGTGAAAGCTCTACTTGATGAAAGAGCCTGACCACAAACAGCCACAAGGTCCAATGCCCAACACTGAAATATAGCCAGTGACCTCTGTGAAGCCTAGTCTGCAGCCCTGCTCAACTTCAAAACACAGCCTAGAGCCCTGCCTGACTGCAGAATAGAATCAAAGAAACTATCTGACCATGAAGCACAGCCTATATCCTTCTTAAACATGGAGTTCAGCCAGCAGCACCCACCAGTTAAGAGCAAAACTAGAGGCCTGACTGACAAGAAACAATGAAAGACCATGGCCCATAGCCTGCCCAGTTGCAGATTTTCAACCAGTAGTATTATCTCACTAGGGAACACAGCCTATGATCACATCTGACCAGACGTGATTGTAGAGATAAGCTAGTGGCCCCATTTGACGACGTAACACACCCAGCAGGCTTGGCCTAGCAGACAGACCACACAGTGGCTCTATTAGACTGTGGAACATAGCCAGCAGTGATTCACCCAACTATATAGCCCAATCAGCAGCACCCTCCTTGACCTCAGAGCACAGGCAGTGGCCTTACCCAACTAGAGATGTAATAGCAAGCCTGCCAATCCAGGGACACTACCCGCTGATCCATCCTGGAGTCCAAGTTGAACTGACTGGTGAAGGTCCTCCCTTGAAAAGGAGAACCTGTAACGTCTGAACAACTTATTCAAATGCACAGATACTAACTACAAGGATACCATGATTACAAAGGATCAGATAAACTTCACACCAGCAATGGATACTATTAAACTCTGATAACTGACCCTGAAGAAATGGGAATCTATGAATTGTCTGACCAATACTTAAGAATAATCTTTTTAAATAATGTCAGCAACCTAGAACACAGACAGACAACTAAAAGAAGTAAGAAAAATAATGAATGATGAAAATAAGAAGTTCCAAAAAGACACAGAAACCATCAAAAGAAAAAGAAAACAGAAATCCTAGAACTAAAGATATGGCTAATCTGAAGAATTTAATAAAGAGCTTCTACATCAACTCAACCAAACAGAAGAAAGAATCAATGATATAGAAAACAAATCATTTTAAATTCTTCAGTCAAAGAAGCTGTTGGGAAAACAAATGAAATAGGATGAAGAAAGACCACAGTATACATGGACAGGACTGAAAGTAACAGTATTCTCATTATAAGATTCCTGGAAGAAACAGAAAAGGATAAAAGGATAGAAAGCGGTAATGGTTGGGCATCTCCAAAAATTTGGGAAGAGAAATGAACCTCCAGATTCTTGAGGTCCAATAGAATCCAAGTAAGTTGAATTGGAAAAGGGTTGCAATGAGAAATATCATAATTGTCAAAAGTAAAGGACAAAGAGAGAATTTTGAAACTAGCAAGAGAAAAGCAACTCATCACATACAAGAGAACCCCCATAAGACTATAAGTGGGTTTCTTAGCAGAAGCTTTATAGGCCAGGAAAGAGTGGAATGATATATTCAATATACTGAAAGAAAAAAAAAACTGTCATCCAAGAATGCTATACTGTCAAACAGTTCTTAAGAAATGAAAGAGGGACGCCTGGGTGGCTCAGTGGCTGAGCATCTGCCTCTGGCTCGGGACATGATCCCAGAGTCCTGGGATCGAGGTCCACATTGGGCTCCCTACAGGGGCCCTGCTTCTCCCTATGCCTATGTCTCTGCCTCTCTCTCTCTGTGTCTCATGGATAAACAAATAAAATCTTTTATTTTATTTTTTTTTTAAATAAAATCTTTTAAAAAAATAAATAAATGAAGGAAAAACAAAGGCTTTCCCAGGCAAACAAAAAGTGTGGGAATTCTTTATAACTAGACATGTCTTTACAGGAAATGCTAAAGAGAAAACTTCAAGTTGAAATGAGAGAATGTTAATGAACATTGTAAAAACATAGGAATGAATAAAACTTATAGGTAAAGGTAAATATAGAGTTAAAGTCAGATTCTGTAATATTATAATGGTGGTGTATCAACAAAATTCTAGTTAAAAAGTTAAAAATCAAATTATTTAAAAATAACTATAACTATCATAATTTGTTATTGGGTACACAATATGACATGGATATAAATTGTAACATCAATAACCTAAACTGTGAGGAAGGAGAAGTAAAAGTATTAAGTTTTGTACATTGTTTTGAGCTTAAAATAGAATGTTATGAAAACATTTTATGTAAGTCTCATGGTAACCAGAAAGGAAAATCCTATAGCTGATACAGAAGAAATTATGATAAAGGAGGCAAAGCACATGGCCACAAAATCATCAAATCACAAAGGAGGACAGCATGAGAGGAAGCAAGAAACAAAATATCTGGGATAGAAAGCAATTCCCCCTCTCCCACTGCCCTTTCCCAAACTTGTGGTCTCTCTTTCACACACCTTCTCTTTCTCTCTCAAATAAATAAATAAAATCTTTAAAAATAAAATAAAATTAAAATGTTCAGAAGAGACACAAAAGACCATTATATAATGATAGGGGGATCAAATTATCAAGAAGCTAAAACAGGGCAGTCTGGGTGGCTCGGCGGTTTAGTGTCACCTTTGACCCAGGGCTTGATCCTCAAGTCCCGCATCAGGCTCCCTGCATGGAGTCTGCTTCTCCTGCTGCCTGTGTCTCTGCCTCTCTCTCTCTCTCTCTCTCAGTGTGTGTGTGTCTCTCATGAATAAATAAATTTTTAAAATATTTTTAAAAAAGAAGCTAAACAATTATAAATATTTATGCACCTAATATCAGAGCACCTAAATATATAAAGCAAATCTAACAGAACTAAAAGGGAAATATACAGCAGTATAATAATAAATGGAGCTTTAATACTCCACTATCAACAGTGGATAGATTATCTAGACAGAAAATCAATATAACAAAAGCAGATTTTATAACAATATACACCAAATCGACCTAATAGACATATACAGAACATTGCATCCAACAACAGAAGAATACACATTCTTTTAAGCACACACAGAACATTTTCCAGCATCGATCATGTTTCGCCACAAACCAAATTTCAACAAATTCAAGAAGATAGAAACTGTATCAGGAATCTTTCCAAACATAATGGTATAAAACTGGAAATTAGTAATAGGAGGAAAACTAGAAAATTCACAAATATGTGGAAACTAAACACATTCCTGAATAACCAATGTGTCAAATAAGAAATCAAATGGGTAATCAAAAATACATTGGGACAATACTTCTGAGAAAAATGGTGGAATAGGAAGATCCTAGGCTCATCTCACAGATAATACTCAGATTAGGGAGTAAGGACTTAAATGTGAGACCTGAAACCATATAAATCCTAGGAGAGAGCACAGGCATTAATTTCTCTTACATTGGCAACATTTTTCTAGATATATCCCCTGAGGCAAGGGAAACAAAAACAAAAATAAACTATTGAGAGTATATCAAAACGAAAAGCTTTTGCACAGCAAAGGAAACAGTCAACAAAACTAAAAGACAAGCTACTGAATGAGAAAAGGTATTTTCAAATGACATATCTAATAAAGGGTTAATGTCCAAAATAAATAAAGAACTTGTAGAACTCAACACCAGAAAAACAAATAATCCGATTTAAAAATGGGCAGAAGACATGAACAGGTATTTCTCCAAAGACATACAGATGGCCAACAGACACCTGCAAAAATGCTCAACATCACTCATCATGAGGGAAATGAAAATCAAAACTGTAATGACATATCACCTCATACCTGTTAGAATGGCTAAAATAAAAAACACAAGAAACGAGTGTTGGTGAGGATATAGATAAAAAGGAAACCTCATGCACTGTTGGTGGGAATGCAAACAGCCACTGTGAAAAACTATATAAACATCCCTGAAAAAATTAAAAATAGAACTACCATATGACCCAGTAATTCCACTATGGGGTATTTACCCAAAAAACATGAAAACACTAACTCAGAAAGATATATGGACCCTTGTCTATTACAGCATTACTTACAATAATCAAATTATGGAGGCAGCCCAAGGGTCCACTGATATCCATATGAATGGATAAAACAAAAATGGTATATGTATACTTTGTATATATACAATGGGATATTACTCAGACATACAAACGAATGAAATCTTGCCATTTGCAACAACATGGATGGATCTAGGGGGTATAATACTAAGTGAAGTAAGTCAGTCAGAGAAAGACAAATACCATATGATTTCACTTATATGTGGAATTTTAGAAACTAAACGAACAAAGAAAAAAATAGACAAACAAAAAAATAAACCCTTAACGATAGAGAATTGATGGTTACCAGAGGGGAGGTGGATGGGAGGAGTGGACAAAATATATAAAGGGGATTATGACTACATTTATCTGATCATCACTGAGTAATGATGTATAGAATTTTTGAATCACTACATTGTACATCTGAAACTAATATAATATTATACATCAATTATACTGGAATTGAAATTTTTCAAATTAAAAAATATATATTGAGTCAAGTAAAAATGGAAACACAACATACCAAAAATTATGGTATGCAGCAAAAGCAATTCCAAGAGGAAAATTTACAGCTAAATACATATATCAAGAATAAAATCTCAATCAACCAAACTATACACATCAAAGAACTAGAGAAAGAAGAACAAACTAAGCCCAATGTTAGCAGAAGAGAGGAAACAATAAAGATCAGAGCAGAAATAAATGAAATTGAGGATAGGAAAACAACAGAAAATATTTTTAAAACTAAGCATTGGTTCTTTAAATGATAAAGAAAACTGACAAAACCTTAGGTAGACTAACAAGAAATTTTGATAGAGGATTCAAATCAAGAAATTTATAAGTTAAAGAAGAGACTTTTTTATTATTATTATTTATTTATGATAGTCACAGAGAGAGAGAGAGAGGCAGAGACACAGGCAGAGGGAGAAGCAGGCTCCATGCACCGGGAGCCCGATGTGGGATTCGATCCCCGGTCTCCAGGATCGCGCCCTGGGCCAAAGGCAGGCGCCAAACCGCTGCGCCACCCAGGGATCCCTCTTATGGTTCTTTATAGTTCTGGGATATCTCTTTTAAAGTCTCTTCTTTAGGGGATCCCTGGGTGGCGCAGCGGTTCGGCGCCTGCCTTTGGCCCAGGGCGCGATCCTGGAGACCGGGGATCGAATCCCACATCGGGCTCCCGGTGCATGGAGCCTGCTTCTCCCTCTGCCTGTGTCTCTGCCTGTTTCTCTCTCTCTGTATGACTATCATAAATAAATAAAAATTAAAAAAATAAAATAAAAAAAAAGAACCATAAGAGATTACTATGAACACTACACACCAACAAACTGGACAATCTAGCAAAATATAGATGAAGTTTTAGAAAGGTACAATTGACCCAGACTGAATCATAAAGTAACACAGAAAACCTGAATGATAACCTAATTGACCAGTAATGATAACATAATTGAATCAGTAATTAATAAACTCCCAATAAAGAAAACTCAGGACCAGAAAATTTCTGTTTTTTGGTTTTTTTTTTAAGATTTTATTTACTTATTCATGAGAGTCACAGAAAAAGAGGCAGAGACATAGGCAGAGGGAGAAGCAAGCTCCCCACAGCGAACCCATGCAGGAGTCCATCCCAAGACCCCGGGATCAAGACCTGAGCCAAAGGCAGATGCTCAAACACTGAGCCAACCAGATGCCCTCCACTGGTGAGGTCTATAGAGAATAAGCTGGTGGAGGGACTGGGGAGAAGCGCTTGTAGTCCAATGGTTATAATATGCAATTATCATATATATAAGTTCTGGGAATATAATGTACCATATGGTGGCAATAGTTAACAATAATTTATTGTTAACAGTTGCTAAGAGTAAATGTGAAAAATTATTAGTACACTCATAAGCAAAATGATAATGATGTGAGATGATGGATATGTTAACCAACCTTATTTTGTTAATAATTTATCAATATAAGCATAAGTCAAATCATCACACCATAAACATTAAACTTACACAATGCTATATGTTAATGATCTCAACAAAGCTTGAAAATCAAAAAAAGCAATGAAATAAATACTTAATACCAAAAATAAAGTCAACAGAAATATCAGGTTACTTGGTGGTGATAAGGCATTCCTTCTAATTCTAAAACTGCACAACTCTAATTTAAAAGTGCATTTTCCTTCATCATGAAATAGGATGTCAAAATTAGTAATTTTTAAAAGTAGAGTGGGATAAAGGAGACAGAAGAAAATAGTATTAAATGTGTTCTAACCTAGGTGTTTATTTACTATAAAAAAAAAAAAAAACATTGAAGTAAACTCTCTGCTCAGTAGTTTGCCAGAGTATAACTTTTAGTTAATACAAGCACATTTTGAGAGAATAGGTGCAGTCTTATATTTTATAATACAAGTCAACATAATTTAGAAATTGTACATAGCGGGGCTATGTGGCTCAGTCGGTTGGGCATCTGACTCTTGATTTCGGCTCAGGTAATGATCAAGGTCATGAAATTGAACCTGCATCAAGCTCCACATTGGGTGTGGAGCCTGGCTGGGATTCTCTCTCTCTTTCTCCCTTTGCCCCTGTCCCCTCCCCACCACTAAAAAACAAGAAATTGTTCATAGTATATGGAGAACAATGTTAAGAAAGAATTTTAAAGGAATTAGTGTTAGAAGTATTAGAAGTACTCAGTACTGGGTGTTTACCCCAAAGATACAGATGTAGTGAAACAATGGGACATATGCACCCCAATGTTCATAGCAGCAATGTCCACAATAGCCAAACTGTGGAAGGAGCCACGATGTCCTCTGACAGATGAATGGATAAAAAAGAGGTGGTATATATATGTATATGCATATATGTGTATAATATATATATATTATATATATATATATATATACACAATGGAATATTATTCAGCCATCAGAAGGGATGAATACCCACCATTTGCTTTGACATGGATGGAACTGGAGGGTATAATGCTGAGTAAAATAAGTCAATTGGAGAAAGATAATCATGATATGGTTTCACTTATATGTGGAATATAAGAAATAGCAAAAGAGACTATAAGGGAAAGGAAGGAAACTGGGGAAAAATTTAAGAGGAAGACAAACCATAAGAGACTCCTAATTATGGGAAACAAAGGGTTACAGAAGGGGGGTGAGGGGCTGGGGTAACTGGGTGACAGACATTAAGGAGGGTATGTGATATGATGAGCACTGGGTGTTATACTATATGTTGGCAAATTTAAATAAAATATTTTTAAAAAAGAAGTACTCAGTAGAAAGTATTAGAAGATGTGGTCTATGTTCATTAGGCATAAGCAAAGGGAAAATAGGTATAAACATAAGACATGGAATAACGTTATCAAATTTAATTGTGTATGTGAAATGTGTACATGTATAACATCATAGAAAACCATCACCTCCTCCTATGACCTCATTAATTAATCTCGACCACCAGGAGTAACAGCCTTCATTCATATCAATGCATGGAATATGCATGTGAATCCATTTGTTTGTACTTTTTCCACCCACATTTGTATGTACATTGGCCTTTGCAAGTGAAAGTAATATCAAACAAAATGTTGAGTCTAGATAGATAAGGAAATATAATTAATAAACTATTTCAGCTGAGCTGGAAAGAGACACTTTGCCTTGTGATGAAGAAAGTAGCTAAATAATTGGCTTTTCAGCTGAAGAAACACTAACATCATATTATCAATGATGTAAAATTACTGATCAGTTTCCACCATGCTTTGAGTAGCCTTAAGGTCGAAGAAATTATTATAAATGCATCTGCTTGCTATAAGGGAAATTGCTAAAGGGACGAAAAGAAAAACATCAGCTAAAATTTCCCTATTAAACATTTTAAAAAGAATTTCCCTATTCAGCTCTTTAAAAGCCTACTTAGTTACAAGATGACAGTTTAAAATATTACAGCAAAAAATCAAGGTGAAATAAATGGCTATGGTAGTACTGCCACCAGCTAGACCCTAAGATCTGACCTTTACTGCCCACCTACTTGTACTCACCAACCTTGTCCCATATTTTCCCTTAAGCTCTTCTTTCCAGCTTATCTCTTAACTCAGGCAAATGGAAAGCAAAACTGCTTCTTGAGTAACTGCACCTGCCCAGACAAGACCTCCAGTAGGCCCAGACCACTCAGACCAGTTTGAGCTTAACTCCTGACTCGTATCTGTGCAGATGGACCATGGAGTGACCTCTGGTGTGACCAATGATAACCATTACCTCATTAGAATACTAAAATCTCCACCCAAGGAAGGCACAAGCCTTGTTTACATAAGACACAATGTATGTATTGGCATGTTTCCTTAAGGCACATGTGCAACCTTATGCCCACCTCTGTCTACATCTGACGATAAAGCTTCCCTGTCTAAATATTCATCCTAACCCTAAATAAAAGGAACCTTAAATAAAAGGCTTGCTTGGGGCATCATGGCTTTGGAAGCCATTCTTTGTGATCTCCTTGTGTGCTACAGATCAACTTTTCTTTGTGGGACAACTCAACCTGTTGTCGTTTCTGACTCACCAAGGAAAAAACTCATGTTGGTTCCATTACAGTACTATGAATTGGTAATTGTACTGGCACCCCAAAGACATCACTAGATTCTGGTTGGGCAGTGTATATAGGGCTGCCAGCAGTCATAAAGAAACCAATATATTATGTACTTGGACAGATAAGTCATTTAAAGCCCCATCTAGTGATGAGTTTACTGATACCTATATACTTCTGCCTTGAGGAAAACTGGCTCTTAGAGGCTCTCACCCCTTTCTTCTAGCTCTATAAATGGACTTCTACTACATCTCTTTTTTCTGACCAAGGCTCTACTCTGGTACTATCATGGTTGTTAGAAACATCACTTAATATCTCCATACTTTAGTTTTTGAACCCACAAAACAATGGGCATGTATATAATGACCTCTCAGATTCTCAGAGTTCTCATATTCCCCAAGTATTAAAAGTAAAGATAAATAAAATGGCACTTTTAATTCAATATGTCTACCTTTGTTTAAATTTTAGGTCTTAGAAAACATTGTTTTCTACTGGCATTCAGTTTTATTGTTAGTTTAATAAGATTAATATTAGAGCCTAACAAGTATGTAAAGTGACATTAGATTTTCTTTTTTTTAATTTGGTATCTAAGACATTCATTCCAAACTTCTAAAACCAGCTCCCTAATTTTAATTTTGGTTCACAACATAGTTTTAAACATAGGTTTATTTAAATTAGGCTTGCATATGCATTGTCATTCTGTTTTATTAATAATTCCATCAGATTTTCTCAAAAGCCACATAGAGGAAGACAAATATTAGCCACCAACTCCCAGAGTGAAGTAGTCTTTCTCAGAGAAAAGCTCAAAGCAATTCAACATTGCTGAATCAGGCAAGTGCAATGATTGATTGCAGTCAGCTATCAAAACAGCTGTTATGTCACAGCTAGAAGGGTGGCAGCCCATGCTGATCAGATTAGAGATAAAGGTCAGATTATGTATTATCAGAGCCACTTGTGTATCTGGTACTAATGCCATTGTCACTATTATTCATGACAATGGAAAAAATAGCATTCAGTTGCTAATGCCACAGAAATGGCATTATCAAGGGAAAAAAAAGAAATTGAAGAAACAATTCTGTGTGTGCATTTAAAACAATGAATATTTATCTGGGTGGTATAGTTGGTTGAGCATCTGACACTCGGTTTCAGCTGGGGTCCTGAAGGTCCTGATCTCAGGGCTGTGGGATGGAGCCCCTGCATCAGAATCTGCTTAGGACTCTTGCTTCTTCTGCCTCCCCCCAACCCCACCTGCTGCTTTCCCTCTTTCTCTCTCTCTCTCTTTCAAATAAATTAAAAATATATCTTAAAAAATAAATAAATAAAAATCAAACAATGAATATACCATAAAATATGTCTAATAAACATGGGGAAAAAATCTTAAAAATTCATGTTCAACCAGTATGTTTGCTTGTTATAAACCTAGCATTAAAATGGAATGAATCTTTTCAAATTGGAAAAACAAAACAAAACTTTTCCTAAATCACAAGGAATAAGTTAGTCAATGATTAGTCTTTAGAACAGAATTAGATTTGCCCTCTCATCATTGGCTTTAATAGCCATAAAACAATTATTAAATATATATGTGGTAATCTTTGTTGAGAGTTATAAAACTTTATACTCAGAGCACTTTACCACTTTTCTTCCTCATAAGAGACCTGTAAATGGAATTTAAATTTGATATTCTTTATATAAGTGTTTTCTACTTAAGAATAGTAGCATTAATACAAAATTATAAAAAAAAATTCCAGATTAAACTTTTCTTTCTTGTTATCACTTAAGAGCATACTATTCTGAGGCATAGATCTTATAATATAGAATAATCCTGATCCATGAGTGTTGGATATCAAAAAACTTTCGATCAGTCTATCAAATTTCTGTACGTCTTGTGAGGAAGGCACTTACTACCCTTCAAGGATGTTTGTATAGTGAAGCACTTGAGAAAACAAGAGTCGGATAGTGCTTCCTTCTGTAGCAAAGAGTAGGTATGCTTGTTGTCCATGAAAGATTCAGACTCTCAATGCTCCTATTTTGTCATGCACCTCACTGAGTATACAAGTGTCGTCTACCACTCTTCATATAGCTCTGAAGACAATGGGACTCAGGAAACATGCAAAAGTGCTAGTACTTTGGCTACTGCTATTGCTGTGAGCATGTTGTGTGAGTGGAAAAACTATTCTTTTTCTCTGATGCCGAAGTCTTATATCTTTACCAGGATCCATTAAACTGTGACAGACAAACTTGTTAACTTGAAAGTAGGTAAAATCTCAAACCATTCACAAATCTTTTTACAAAGAGACCCCAAATTGACTGCTAACTAGTTGAGTCTCTTAAGAATTGTGGCAATCTGAATCCATTTAATAACTTCTTGTTTATTTTTTTAAGTCATAGACATCTATAGCACAAAATCTGTGTTAACCTAAACAATTCTTGAAGATGTACAAGGTATGGGTCATTAGAAGAGACAGAATGGCTGATTCTATTATTATGGGAAACATGGCCTCTGCCACATACGATGATTCATGTAAGATTTCACCCAAACTGGAATGGAATGGGTTTAGATATTGGGCTGCCCAAAACAAAATTATTTAGTGCAATATAAGAAAATGAAAAAAAAAAAAAAGTAAACTAAAGTAAAAAAAAAAACAAAACCTCCACCAATATGTCTATGAATTCTAGTACATTATAAACAATTTATGTAAGACAAAAGTTTTATTACTTCTTGTAAGTTTATATGGCATAATATATCCAATATGTTTTAAAATTATGACTCTTCTTTATGTTTTCATTCTCTTTACTACCTCTAGTTTATTTTTCCTCCTTGGGCTTAATTGCTTGTATTACATTTTCAAGCACTCACTACTATAACAATAAATAGACTTAATGTTTCCTAAATTCCTCAAAAATAAAGATATAAATGTCTGAATATATAGTAGTCTAAGTTATCCAACCCCCAAATCAGATATTCATTCAGCTATCTAATTTATGAAAGCAGCCTTCAAAATCAAATTCAATCAAATTAGATTATACTGAACACTCTAAAGAGGATGACTAAAATAAATTAGGTAGGTAATTAGGTACCTCCAGGTACCTAATTTTGCTGCCTCTGCCTTGCCTTATCCTATAATATGGTTGGTATTTCATAATTTTAAACTGCATCAAATCGATACTGGTGGTACAATTCTCTGTTCCACTGGGATTTATAAATCCCAGATAAGTTATCATTGTGTACCTCTCTAATATATGTAACACAATATTTGGCTCACTTGTAGGACATGAAGACACTTCTGTAATTCATCTTTTATTTTATCATAGTAAAAATAAGGCCTGAGATTCAAAGTTACAAAAACTGTAAGGAAAAATTATTTAAATTTGTATCTTATAATTTAAAAATTTAGGTTTCACAACAATTTATAAAGTCTTTATCATTAATCAAGTGATCAGTTGTGCTTTTATGCTCAAAGTAATTATAATAATAAGTTATTTTCACAGCAATGATAAAAATGAATGGGCATCTCTTACTTTTCCTTCTAACACCTTTAAGTTAATTAAATTTTTTTTTTTTCTTGATAAAGAAGACTTAGACTAAAATAACCACTTAGACCACTCAACACTTAAGACAGAATCTGTGACTCAGGTCAAAGTTTCCTTGAAGTGGCACTTTCCCAAAATTATTTCTACTACTTTCAGGAGGCACTACTTGAATGGTGTGACTACCATTAAAAATTACTGTATTGAATGATGGGTTAAATCTCAGCAGAAAAGTTGGAAAAAAGTACTGAAAAAAGTAAGGGGCACAATTCCCCCGCTAATCAAATACTCTGTAAGTTGCTCCCCTAGATATTAGTCGGTAAGTAGAAATAGAGAGAAGCATAGTATACCTTGAGTGATAAGGACTATAACAAAAGTATGTATAAAGGTCAATGAAGCACAGAGGATGGGGTGATTATTAGCATAGAAAAGATGAAGGAAAGTCCAGGCAGTAAGAACTGCCTGGGCAGGAATGAAAGAGCATGACTGTTAAAGAAAATAAAAATTCAATATGCCTGAAATGGCAAGTAAAGATCTTAAGAAGAATGGAGATGAAACTGGTATGATCTATGAAAATGAATTCAGGATGAATCATATATGGATGAATCTAACATGTTACATCTTCAGCTTAAAACTCTAAGCTTCATTGACATGGCATTAATAACAGGTTCAACCAATTCTTCCTTTTTATGAATTTCCTCCTTTACTTTGTCATTTATCCATTTTGGTTGGAACTGTGTGAGCTCCTTTCTCATCTGTATGTGAAACATTATTTCTAGAAAATATTCTTTATTTTTCTTCAAACTTTATATTACCATGTCATCATTATCTCTACTGGGATATTCTGAGTGTAAACTACATGACTTTCTTCATTTTTTGTTTCATACTTTCTGCTATTGCATCCAGTAAGAGTCTTTCAGTTGGGATGTACAGATTATTAATTTACTATTTTTAATGTAAAATATATCAAATATGCAAGTGCCTAAAACATATACAATTAACAAATATAATTGATACAATCATACTCATTCTGGCAAACTTATTAATTTTTCCAATTATTCACTCTCCCATTCTGAAAGAGAATTCTACATCCTTTGCTCTGTATGTTGTGAGTTGCAATGTCTTCTGCTGAAGGGGGGTACTGTCTGGCCCCATTAAGATATGGCTTAGTCACATGACTCTGAAAATGGGATTGCATGGATATGATGCAGTCCACATTCAAGCAGAGACTTTGAGAGTCACTACATGATTCCAACAGCTCTCTTTCTCTTTTTCCTGTACTTTCCAGAGAGGGAACATCTCCAACTTCAGCCTGGATTCAAAAATGAAAAGACATATGGGGCAGAAGCAGAGGAGCAAAGGACACACAGTCAACATGTAACCTAAATGGCAGATAAACTTTTGTGTTGAAAACTAAAAGAAATTAGAAGCCATTTATTATTGCAGCAAAACTAATACATGAATGTCCTCAAAACCCAGGTTAAGGTAGAGCAGATAAGCATTCATTAAATGTTGGTGAGAGTAGGGTTGTAGTAAAAGCAGGTAAGTAGTTAAAGACAAAGGATTATATCTTAAATCGAAATCTGTAATGGCAGGCTTCCAGAAGGAGGAAAGCATGGGGAAAGGATTGAAAATTCAGTATATGTTTCAATATGGGATTGAAACAATTGCGATCCATATGGAAAATAAAATAAAATTGAGTCTTTGCCTTACAGCACAGAAAATTCCAGGTGGATTAAGGACTTAAATGTGTTAAGGAAAAACCTTTTTTAAATATTAAAGAAATATAGGACAGTATCTTTAACCTGTGATTAAGAGTGGCTTCTTAAATAAAAAATAAAATATACAAACTATAAAAGGTTGATAAATTCTGTTGCATTGAAATTTTAACTCTTACATAAAAATCAAGTAAAAGCATTTTTTATTTATTTATTTTTTTAAAAACAGTTTTTAATAAGGTGACAGTCTGAGAGAAGCGAACCAACCTACCAAGAATTAACAGATAACATAAGTAACTCCTCAAATTAATATGAAAACAAAAGCAATGCAGCTAGCAAAAGGAACAATAGATAACACAACAATTCTCAAAAGGGGAGGTCAAAATAATTAATGAATATATCATAAAAAGTTTAATTTCACTATTAATTAAGAAAATAAAAATTAAAACAACAATGAGAGACTTCAGACTGGCAAAAATGCAAATATCCAACAATATTCAACACTGATCAGAGATAGAGAAAAGGGAACACTCGGACACTCCTTGTGGGAACATAGCAGGTACAAACATCTTAGAGAGCTATTAGACAATATAACAAAATGCTGATGTGGTAGACAGAATAAAGACCTCAAAAATGTCAGTGTCCTAAACCTAGGAACCTATGAATATGTTAGGTTACAAGCAAAAGAGGATTACAGTGGCAGATGGAATTCAGGTTACTGATCATTTGACCCTTAACGGCTTCTCAGCCTTTTGGCTAAGATCAAGTGTGATTACTTGACCTTAAAATAGGGTGATTATTCTGGATTATCTAACTGGACCTAATGTGATAACCTGAGTTCTTAAATATGGATCTTTCTCAGCTCTAGTCAGAGGGAGATCTGACTATGGAAGATGTCCAGGGAATGAAATGTGAGGACTCAACTCTTCATTGCTGGCTTTGAATATGGAGGAAAGGTATCACAAGCCCAAGAATGCAGACAGCCTCTAAAACCAAGAAAAGGCAAGGAAACAGATTCTCTGTACAGCTCCAGTAAGAAATGCAGCCCTGCTGAAACACTGATTTAAGCTCAGTGAGACTGTGGCACACTGAGAGTCTACTGAACAATAAGATAATAAATATGTGTTGTTTTAAGACAGTCTGTGATAATTCATTACAGCATCCATAAAAAACTAATAGAGCAGGAGAGGTACCTGCCCTATTAGTCAGCAATTCTATTCTAAATATAAGCTCTTGAGAAATTCTTGCACTTTTGCACAATCTGATATGAATACAGTTGTTCATTGCTGTACTTTTTGTAATAGAGAAAATTGGAAACAATCTAAGTGTTATCAATAGGAGAATGGATATAGTCACACAGGTTATATTCTAGAACTGTTCAAATAAACCAACTGTATCTTTATATTCACCATAAATAAATTGCAGAAATACAATATTGAAGGCAAAAGCAATTTGCAGAAAGATACACATGGCATAATACCATTTACATAAAACTTTAAAACTTACAAAACAATATCATTACATTATTTTTGAACACATACACATGCGGTGAATTTTTAAAAACTTGACTGGGAGAGATACAAGCTGCAGAGTGGTGATTTATTCTAAGAAGCAAAAGAGGGATTGGAATGGAGTGTCTACGGAGAGATAAAGTATAATGGAGGCTTAAGCAATTGCACCCAAAGAATTATAAAATTCTGATAAAATATTCAAAGCAAATGAAACAACATGTGAACATTGTTAAAAAGAAAATCACAGGCCCCAAATGGAGTCACTTATGTTAAGGCCCCATGGTAGTAAACCAAGATTTAATAGCTAACCTAACTACAGTTTCAACCTCCCTAGGAATATAAACGTTAATTTCCAGCCAAGCTGGAAATTCCTGGTTAACACCAGGAGATGATCCCTAATTGCTCCTTCAGTTCCCTTCCAAAGGGTTAGGGCCTTGCCGAAAGCAACATATTCCTTGCTATTAAATTCCTTTTTTTCCCCACCTCATCTCTGCCTTTAAAAATGTTCCATACTATACAGTGCCTTGGAGCTCCCCTCTACTTGCTAGTTGGGATGTTGCCCAATTCATAAATCATTGTCTAAAGACAATTAGATCTTCAAATTTACTCGGCTGAATTTTGTTTTTTAATGACATACAGTAGTTGTACCAGGTTTCATATTTTTTTAAATTTCAGTTGTTATATATTTAATTTTTTTATTTCAGACTTTATGTTTCATGGTATAAATATTTCAAAATAAAGAGAAAAAAGAGAAAAATAAAAAGTGGAAGCTCTGAATTGAAGTCTAGCTCTGATAATTGCTATGATGTTAGGTATGGGAGTAGAGAAAGGATATATTTGATGTAGACCAAGACTTAAGTAAAAATTTAAGAAAACGGTAATTTAATCAGGCAATTAGAATTGCAACTTGGGGGACACAGATTCAAACAGAAACCTGAACTGTGTTCCCAGAAAGACAAAGAGGAAGGTAGAGTTATATAGGCAAAAGGCTATGAGTGTAGTTCTCATTCAGGTCCTCTATTCAAACAGGGAGCAAAACTAGATTAACTGGGATTGGTTGAGTTGATATGTAAATGAGGTATTGAAACTTGTGAAATCACACTGGCTCCCAAGAATGGGGATGATTAGGCTCATGGCTCATGGCTGGCTGAAAGGTTTTTTAAAAAGTTCAAGATTCCTCCTGTGAGAATATGCATAAATTCCTCTTATAGTCTCAAAAACCCTACTTTAGGGAGCGGTTGAGCGTCTGTCTTTGGCTCAGGGCATGATGCCGGTATCCAGGATCGAGTCCCACATTGGGCTCCCTATGAGGAGTCTGTTTCTCCCTCTGCCTGTATCTCTGCCTCTCTCATGAATAAGTAAATAAAATCTTAAAAAAAAATAACAAAACCCTTTTTTAAAAAGAGACTGTCTTAAGGAGGCTTACTTGCCTGCTCCATTTTGAAATCTTTTAGATTGTGCAAGGATATATGTGAGCACTTATAAATGTAAATGATAGTAACTAATTTTGATAAGTATCTAGGCTTGGTATGCCAGGAACCATGCTCGGCACTTTACATGGATTGGTTCATTTATCCCTGTAACAACCATCATGTGGAATGAGGCAGGCTCTATTATTACTCTCTTCTTTATAACTGGAAAATCAGAAAATATCCTAAGAAACTTAACCATTTTGCCTAAGAAGCTAGTGAAGGGCGAAACTAGGGTTCAGTTAACCCAGTGAATGTGAACCACAGGCTGCGCTCTGAATCACGAGGTGAACCTCTGGGCAACTCAGAGTAAGAAGAGAAAGTCTCTATGTGTATCTCAAAACCCTGCCCTATTACTGAAGATGCATTGATTTCAGTATCTCAATTTTCCAGATAATGTAAATGAGGCATACTTTCAGTAGAGTCTGAGTGAACCTTAAATGTACCAAGACATGTGAATATAAAATATCTGGCAACATTTTTCACCCATAATAGGCTTTCTTTCACTCTACCCTATAAGCAAGACTCATAAATTTGAACCCAACTGATTTAAAGAGATGTGTTGCTATGTGTGCTGGATCCAGCCTATCAGTAGAGATGTTACCAGCTAAAAATGCTTGAGGGCACTCACCTGAGCCAGGCAAGCTCCTTGCAGACTTCTCCCCTTTCAAAACCAATGTTGTGGCTGGGCCAGCCTTTATGGCTCTTATTATGATTGCAAGATGCCCTAAGCAATAACATTCCTTGCATCAGGAAACTTTGAAAGACAAGGTTTATTACTCATAAGTCCTGGAGGGAACACAGCACGCCTAGGGCCATACAGTGAGGTCGCTGGTAGAGAGAGTGCTGGCCTGGGGTTCTGCTTTGATTGGGGTGAGGGTAGGGGGTAGAGTTTCTCAGGTTCACTTTGGTGAATATAAAACATAAGAGTGGGCATTAAAGCAAGGAAAAGAAAATCAGAGGTCAAAAAATCTGTTATTAAGTCAATCAGGTATCTCTAAAACAAAGGAAACGACGGGGTGGTGGGGGGAGGGGACCAGCCTAACTCTTCACTATGGGGCTTGCAATGTGTTTATTCAAGATGCCAGTCTTTGAAGTGTCTGCCTCTGTAATCAAAAACTTCAGTCAGGCACTTGCATTACAATAAAAAAATATATATGCCAAAACTGTCAGGCACTTACACTACAGCCCTTGTGTCCTTTTCTTCTCTAATTAAAACAAACAAACATGCTTACCATCACAATTTCCAAATAGGGATAAAGAAATAAAATGTAGTTAATAGTAAACTTGCTAGGTATACATGAAAATTCTGAGACCACCACAGATTCAGTAAGCATTGCTTTTCTATAATACTAAAATGAAACATTTGCATGCCCTCAAATGGCCAAAAATTGCTCTCCTACCTAGGGAAAAAATGGCAGGTTGTTTCTAAATTGAAATTTATAATGAAGAAAAATGTGGCTGTCGATAGTTTCTGCATCAATACTTTTACTTTATATAGGCATTAATATATTCACAGTATAACCAGCGCAGTTTTTCATGAAAATAAGGTAACTAATATTATAGTTTAATAATGAGCTATGTAGCCAGAAAGTAGATTTTACAACTGTGATCACTGGAACAGATGAGGAATTAAACTTTTAAATAAGTTATATACGCAAAGTATTTATATTAATAACTGCAAACTGAATATGGGACCAGATAGATCTGCTCATATACAGGACATTATAAAACAAAAGACTTGCAACCGTACTGTCTTTCAGAAGATTAACAGTTGAGATGGCTTGTGTTATTCCGGCAAAGTAAAAATACTTGGAAGATTATACTGCAAAATATTCAAAATTATTACTATAATTATCTAACTTATGACTTGATGAAAGGAAGCTTCACTTTGTCTTAGAAAACCCACATCAGTCTTTCACGTTAAATTCTATGAGCAGAAGACTTCAGACACACAGAACAGAAACACGTAGTTTAGCTTCAACAAAAAGTGCTCTTCCAAATACTGATTTTTAAAAAATGCTGTTGGATATTTGTTCATATCTTGATATCTAATTTATTCTGATAAAAAAATCTTTGCTTCTTCATAGTTCATTCCTTTAAGGAGGATAAATAAGGATGAACCTAATAATAACTCGAAGTATGATATTCTGACTAATAGGAACAAAATGGCCAAACTGATAGAGCTGGAACTGATTCCAAACCGGAGACACGGTATTCAAATGACACAAACTGACAGTTTCTCACTTTGGCATTTCTCTGCTGTGTTTTGATTTCTCCTACTCCGTTGCCTTCTCTTTCTTGTCATAAGTAAAATCACATGGCAAGTCACATACTGAAATGAATATAAAAATACTGAAAATAAGAGCCAGTATCACTAGGACAGACTAGAGACAGCAATGAGTCCAAACTCTCCTTTTTGACTTTGGGTAATAGAAAATGCTCAGATTTTCTTTAGACCTACATCTCAAAGGAATTATCTAATTTTAAATTTTTGTAAATTCCAATTGAGTTGAACCCTTAAGAAATCAGGATCCACTTTATTTTGTGGAGGTTCTGCATAGCTTATTTTCCCAGGGCAGTTTATTCCCCTGAGGCGAGAAAGCACATGCACATCTACCCTCATAGACCTACTTGGCTAAGTTAAAAAAGATTCCTGTCCACTGCCTAATTCAACATGTGAGATGATAACCGGATGAACATCCAATTCAATACGAACAACAATTCAGAGCATCTTTTAGTTCCTGCTATTCACTGTTTTCATTATCCAGTGTCGAGGGGCATGATGAAAGCTGCCATTGTAATTAAAACTATGAATGAGGGTGGGAGTAAGGTGAGGAAAAAAAGAATAATCTGATGTTTTGATCCAGAAAGAAAAAGAGATAGAATACTTCTGGGGGGGGTTTGTTTGTTTGTTTGTTTTTCTGGGGTTTTTTTTCTGTTTTTTGTTTTGTTTTGTTTGTTTTTTGTTTTTGTTTTTTTTTTTTTTTTTTTTTTTTTTTTTTGCAACACTACCATAGACTTCAGAAGAATAAAATTTGTAAGATGGTAGCACGATCTAACCAAACTCCAAAACATGTAGCTCAGCTTCTGGTGCTATATCATAAATAATGTTATTCTTTTGCCCTAGTTTGTGATCATTAAAATGTAAGCATAATGAGCATTGTGTGAAAGTAGAGGGAGCTTCATTTAAAACAAAGTCAGAACATCCTGAAGGGAGCGCTCTCACTCAGGTCCCTCTCTCAAAAGATTGCATAATCAGCAGGAAGAAGGAAGAGGAGTACTCTGACAAGGGAGGACATAGTGCACATAGGAATTTTATCTCCTGCTTTAAAGAAAAGAAGATCCCTCCCTGCCCCAGGAAGAGCACATTAACCACCAATGGGTATTAACCATGACTCAATACTCTTGTTCTTCTCCAATAAACTTTTGTTCAAAACAATCCTCTCCCAATTTCCTCCTGAAACCTAATTAAAGTTGACCTTCCCTTTGTCTCTTCGAATTTGCCTATGGTTCAACATAGCTTGCTTGTCCAGAATTGTAATTCCTCTGCTATTCCAGAATGAACTTTTTTTTTTTTTACTTAAATAAAATTGCTCTTTGCTCTGTTTAAAGTTAACAATTGATAACCTCTATAATTTTTACCAGAGGCAGATTAACTGCAAGTGACATTCTGATTCAGATATAGTATCTAATTTCTTGTTGAATCTTGCTAAGTTATTTGCCTTCATAATATATTATGGCAGGGTTCCAAGGGTTAATTATGAGTTGCATAAAAGGCACTTCCTTCAACTCATTTTAATTTATTGTTTCTCACTAAGCATTTCCCAGGAACTTGGCTCACTGAAGTCTCAAGGAAGAGTTACTTTCACTTGCCCCCTCCCATTCTACTTTCATCTGATATATATAGTCAACAACAACTAATTTCACAGCTCAGTTATTTAATCCTTGAAAAAAAGACATTTCCTCAAAATCGAATGATAAAAATGAGTTGGGGAAGCTGTACTAAAAAAATTCATAGCTTTAAAACTGATATTTATGTAACCTGTATTTATGAACTCCATCAGTTTAGTGAGACATATACTAATAAATTTTCTCTAAACTCGGCAAGAGAAGATAACTTATAGATTCGTATTTCTAATAATATAACACCAACATATTATTTCAATTATGCACTCAAAGCCTAGAAATGGAAGATTATGATATATAGGATAATAGATGATCATCAAATGACTGTAATACCATAATTCAGAAGATGGCCACAGCACTTGAGTAGTTTATGAACTGCGGCAGGAATCCCCGAGTGCATTCATACCTTCAATGGGAAGCCACTACTGTTACAGAAATGAAAACATTTATTTAAATCTAAACAAATTTTAATACCTGAAACCTCAACACTACAGATTTTAGCATCTGCCTCAGGAGAGGAAAGCTTTTATATTCAAATAATAATTCACTGTAGGGTCTTTAAAGCTACATTAAAACTTCAATTAAGATAAATGTTTATCAAAATCTATCCAGAGTGATTATTGAGAATGGAGGTGGGGAGAGGGGCCAGAGGAGCAGTGATTTTCACTTTTTCATTGACATGGTATTAATTGCTGGATAATCTTATATTTTATTATTTTTATAAAAATACAAAAGGATGATCAGTTTGGTATTTTCTCTGTTACATGATGCCATAAAAAGGATGTTCTCCAGAGGACCAAAAGATTTTTAACAATATTTAAACATGGCAACATGAAATTTTGTGTGTGTGTGTTTTGTTATGAGTCTGCTATGAACCTCTTCTCTATAAACATATTCAATTTTGAGAAACTACATTTTTAGCTCCTTCCTCCTAGTATGTGTCATATCGTAGTCTCATATTTGTTTTCAATTTATATATTTCAAGCTTTATAAAGTATCCCCCAGTTTTGATAAACTAGGAAAATATATTTCAAGGACATGTCATATTAATAAAATCTTTCATGCAGGTAGTGTTCACCAGTGCCATGCATTTTATATACATTGTATTCTACTTTCTTCTTTAACAGCAGATACCTCAGATGCTATACAAACCTACTGTACAAATGAGAAAAATGAGCTTGAGAAAGGTGAAGCAATTTGTCTATATAGCAAAACGAAGATAAAATCCAAAGCTGTCGAGTTCCAAAGAATATTCTACTTTGTTTGACTCTACATTCACTGTGAACTCTAGAGCTATCCATTTCTTGTGTGTTTGTTTTTTAACTTTTACTTAAATTCAATTAACATAGAATGTATTATTGGTTTCAGAGGTAGAGGTCAGTGATTCATCAGTCCTATATAACACCCAGTGCTTACTACATCACGTGCCCTCCTTAATGTCTGTCACCTAGTTACCCCCATCCCCTCACTTCCCTCCCCTCAAGCGACCCTCAGTTCATTTCCTATGGTTAAGAATCTTTGGAGCTCTCCCTTTCAAAAAGACCACTTCCCCCGCTACTGTCTGCTGTACCTATAAATGTGTAGATTCTTATGGGCCAGGGTGCCCTCTACTGGGACTGTAGTCACCATGCATGCAGCCTACCTCTGCCCTGTACAGTGATGTCATATGAAAAGCTCAGGGAGGGATCCCTTGGTGGCGCAGCGGTTTGGCGCCTGCCTTTGGCCCGGGGCGCGATCCTGGAGACCCGGGATCGAATCCCACATCAGGCTCCCAGTGCATGGAACCTGCTTCTCCCTCTGCCTATGTCTCTGCCTCTCTCTCTCTCTCTGTATGACTATCATAAATAAATAATAAAAAAACAAAAAAAAAAAAAATTAAAAACAAAAAAAAAAAAAAAAAGAAAAGCTCAGGGAATTGGGTGTGCTTTAATACTTCTCTGCTAGTAAATTACTTCCCAATAAACTCTATTTTACACCTACATCATACGGTACTAAACATAGGAGTTCTTAACCATTTGCGTGACAATATTTTGCAAAATTTTCATCTTCTTTGTCCATTTCAGTGTTCATTCCTATATAACTGAGAAGTGCTACACAGGGGGTCATGCATAATGGGTTTTGCCATCATTTACTTTTTTTTTTCTTTTTAAATTTCCAGACTAAAAATGTCTAACCTATTTAGTGTTAAAATAAATCGAGGAATCCTTGTTTAAAATAGAGCTGGGAAGTTCTGAAGGGGGAGCACTAGTAAGGGTATTGCTCAAGGTAAGAAGTATACCTCACGTTCCCCAACAGTTACTTCAATACTCCAGCAGGAAGAAGGAAGAATTTCTTCTTGCCCAGCAACAGCCCAGCCAATGAGAATCAGTGAAAAAGCCTCTCCCAGCTTCCTCCTTTCCCTTATAAAAGCAGGCTTCTCCTCTGATCTCCAGACTTCCCTATGGTTCACCACAGTTTGCTTGCCTCAGATTGCAATTCCTCTGCTCTGCCTGAATGAACTAAGTTTGCTGGCTCTTTTGTTTTTTAAGGTCAACATTAGTTTCTCCTGATGCAATACACTACCACCACCCCAAATATGCTTTTTCTTTCCACTCTGTAAATCTCCAGTTTCATAAAGTTTTTCTTGAAATAGAGCTCTTAGACTCACAATTTTCCTTATGCAGATGGCCAATAATTTGGTTCCAAAGATAATTAATATTTCCCTTTCATTTATAATACTCTTTCCAAAAGGGACCAGCGTTTCATTGGCATTTGTTTAATGTAAACATGGGGACACTTATATTGTAATATTTTCTAGAATTTGGCTAATAGTTTAGACTCTATAAATACATATTTTGCTTATGAAATGCATACTCTGCTTTTTTGTGAGACTCAAATATCTACAACCTCATAAAATCATATCTTCTCTCATTTGGACCTCAAAAATGACATTTTACTTTCAATAGGTTCAGTTCAAGCCTCTTTGATTTAAAAACCCTGCTGTTAGGGATCCCTGGGTGGCGCAGTGGTTTAGCGCCTGCCTTTGGCCCAGGGTGCAATCCTGGAGACCCAGGATCGAATCCCACGTCGGGCTCCCGGTGCATGGAGCCTGCTTCTCCCTCTGCCTGTGTCTCTGCCTCTCTCTCTCTCTCTCTCTCTCTCTCTCTCTCTGTGACTATCATAAATAAATAAAAATTAAAAAAAAAAAAACCCTGCTGTTAAAAAAAAAAAAAACTTTCTGTTCTTACTCACAAATACCTTCCCAAGGTACTGTTTTTGACATTCTTCTATCCACCACACTCTAACTCCATGCTACCCAATTCTCTCTTTCAAAATACCCTTTTTTTATTAGTCTGCCATTTTCATTGCGCTGTTATTCTTTGCCTCCGTTTAAAGAAAAAAACTACCATTCTCCAAGAAACCTTGATAATACCCTTGCTATATGGAAACTTGCCAAATCTTTCCAGTTAAGATTCATGATTTAGCTTTATATGACTTATATTTATGTTATTTTATCTTGAAATAGAATTACTGACATATTACCCTCCAGATATAAAATAGAATCTCACTAAGAAGGGGAGCAATATCATACACACCTTTTACCACCCAAAGACTAGGAATAGTTTTCTTCATATACTAATATTCAACATATCTTGGTAAGTTCACTGTTAGAACAAAACACAAGAATCTGGAATTATAATATAACATTTAAAAAACCCCAAACTTACTGTTTTCTTTCATTACTTATTCAAACCCTCTCTGTAAGGCTGCTTTTTTTCTCCTTTAAACTGATTTGAGGGATCCCTGGGTGGCGCAGCGGTTTGGCGCCTGCCTTTGGCCCAGGGCGCGATCCTGGAGACCCGGGATCGAATCCCACATCAGGCTCCCGGTGCATGGAGCCTGCTTCTCCCTCCGCCTGTGTCTCTGCCTCTCTCTCTCTCTCTCTCTGTGACTATCATAAATAAAAAAAAAAAAGAATGTTTAAAAAAATTAAAAAAAAATTAAAAAAAATAAAAAATAAAAAAAATAAACTGATTTGAAATCCAGGGTAAATCTTCTAGTCTCTTTAATCCCTAAAACAATCTAGCTTTAGTAACTAAAACATCTATTTTGATATAATAGTTAAAATTTCCAGCTCCATGTAAATCTGCTCCTTTTCTCTGGATGGGGACTGCTTTAAGCAGGTGCCTGCACTGGGAAGGGAGGTGTGGGTGTTCTTCTGTCTCCCATCACTAGCCTACCACTGGGGCCTCCCTAATTGGAAATGGTGGAAAGGGCAGGTAAGTTTTACTTGCTGTGTACTGTCATGGTGACTTAACTGTGTGACTCTTGGCTTGCTTGGCAGGGGTTTAAAGCTGACTTATTTCCCTTGTAAGGAGTCCCTGATCCATTTCCAAATCCCCCCTCCCCACCCCCTCCCGCTAATGACTACCTACATCATTAGGTAAACTGCTCAGGTAGGAGCTGACCCATTCCCTGTGGAAGCCTTCAGGCATTCCTTCCCTCTCTTTACGCTGTACGCATAGTAAGCCCCAATGCAACGAATGTCTATGTGCTGTTCTTTACACCAGCCAACTGGTCATGTTCTCTTACTCTTGATTTCTCAGCTGTGAGTCCAATACAAATCCCCTGAGGTCCCCATACTCCAAAGAACATCTATCAGGGAAAAGAAGTTCAGGGTTCAAAGTTGCATGTTATGGTCTGGATGTTTGTGTCCTTCCAAATTCATATGTTGAAACCTAACCCCTAAAGTGATTGTATTAGGAAGTAGAGCCTTTAGGAGGCAATTAGGTCATGGGACTAGATAAATGAGAGCCCTCATGAACGGGATTAGTGCCCTTATAAAAGAGACACTAGAGAATTCCTTTGCCCCATCCACCATGTGAAGACACAGCAAGAAGTGAGCAGTCTGAAATCTGGAAGAGGCCTTCCTACCAGAACTTGGCCAAGGGAGCACCCTGATCTTGGACTTTCAGTCTCTAGAAAGAAATGTCTATTGTTTATAAGCCACTTGCTCTCTGATATCTTATTACAGCAGATCAAACAGATAAGACACAGTGTTACAAACAAGAGGTAGCTGTTTTATTTGAAGCTGAATCTAATTCCCTTCTCTACAGAAAGACCTAGGATCATGGACCGTTAGAGCTGGAGGTTGTGTTAAAATCATCTAGTCCAGAATAGTCAAATTATAAATGAAGAAACTGAAATCTAAACATTTAATGATTTAACTTATGTTTGATTAACTTAAGCTCAACACACATTACTGTATGCCTTTTTTGTAAGCAGTATCAGGAATACAAAAGCAAATACAACAGAACTGGCCTTGTGGGATATCTAATTACTAGATGAACTGATATTACAGTCCAAATCACCTACTTTCTGTTCCAAAGTCTTATCCACCGTTCCACAGTAAGAGGAAAGTTCCCAATTTTAACATACAGAAGAATTTCCCAGAGAGCTGTTAAAATGCAGATTCCAGAGCTCTGCTGCTAGAAATTAATTCAATGTGCAAGGTCCATGAATCTTCGTGTTAACAAGCACCTCAGGTGATTGAAATGCAAATTGTTCTGTCCCAGAATTTCAAGGCACAGTTCTGTTTTGGAGGGGGTCCTGCCCACTGATATCAAGGACAGAGAAAAGCAAAGCATCCGTGTCACTCAGCTCCTGTCCTACCATCCCACAATTTGCAGGGCTCAACAAACGTGTGCCATCATACCAAAGATATATACTTTAGAGTCCATCCAGGTGTCTCTGCTTTTCTAAAACTTATATTTTTTTTTGAGTTAATTTGGAGTTTTCTGTTAAGTCCTGCAGATCATCCCCTTGTTCTGAGATTTCCTGAATGATATTAGTTCCTGGGGACCTTTAAGGAAAGTGTAGTATATTGGATTGATTACACGTTCATTCGTCCATTTTTGCAAAATATGAAATTATGTGAGAGAAATATTTATAGCAATATTGATTTCTTTTGATAGTCCTTTTCTAGCTCATAGTGTGTTTAGACACAGCAAGGCCTAATGTCTTGAGATTTAAGTAGGTCCAATTAAACAGTAAGAAACAGACTGCCAAGCAAGTACCAGAGGCATGGCAAAACATTTTTCAGATGAGAAAATGGTGGAGTTTGGGTATCAATGTGCCTCTTCTTCAGTCTCACTGGAAGAACTCACCCTCATTTCTAGTTTGTTCCAACCAATAACTCTCTTCCACATGGACTGAGTCCACTAAGTTTTGGTCACTCTTCCATGACAAGCAAGGAGAAGTTTTGTTCTCTCATTTAGAGTGATGAGTATGTGTATTTTCTAAAATATGCACAAACTACTTACTACTTCTATATTTGTCTTAAAATGCTGTTAATCTGGGGCACCTGGGTGGCTAACCAGGTGTCTGAATGCATGTTAGTACTTCTTTGAAGTAGAATGCTATTTAATTGGGTGATATGTCTCCTTACCTTTTTTTTTTTTTTTAAGATTTATTTATTTATGAAAGAGAGGGAGAGAGAGCATGCATGTGTTTGACGGGGTGGGGGGTGAGGGGGGCAGAAGGAGAGAGTCTCCTGCAGACTCCCTCTGAGGATGGAGCCTGATGAGGGGCTTGATCCCATGACCCTGAGATCATGGCCTGAGCCTAAATCAAGAGGCAGATGCTTGACTGAATGAGCCACCCAGGCACCACATAATCTCCTTACTTTTATAAAGAAAATAAACTGTAAGGCTGGTGTTCTTAAATCCACGTGGCAAATTGGAAAAGTTAAAAAGCAAAAGCATTGAAGGAGTCATAATGAAGGATTTTTCTACCTAAAATTGTCTTCTCCCAGAAATATTGTCTATACTGTTATTCCCTTAACATCTGCATCAATCTTAAAAGATTACCTCACATGAGCACTACATAGCACATCTTTTGATATTCATTCATTGATGAATGTGATGAGAAATCATCTATTTTGAGTTGCTGCCTAAGAATTTTACAGTTTGACAACCCTGCTCACAGCTGGAGTCCAGGCTTTTGGAAATGGACCCTAGCTCAGGATCCCTGCCATAGGCTGCCTCTTTGCTTTTCCAGGGATGTGGCTTAAAATACCTGCATAGAGTTGGACCACCCATGAAAAGTTAGTGACCTCTGTCCCAATCATCTCAGACACTATAATAGATGCTGGATGCTCAACAAGGAGCTTCTACTTTTAGACATTCTCAGATCCAGATCCAGAGGACTGATAAATGGATGTATTACAGTACTGCATGACAAATGCTACCAGAATTATGAATAGATCCAAGAGACCCCCCAAAAAACAGAGTAATTCACCATTTCTGAAAGAGCAAAAGGAAGCCTTAGAGAAATTGCTCTCAAGTGTAAATCCACATTGATATCACCTGGGAAGCTCTGGAAACAAATGGTACGCATGCTCCAGGCCAGGCCAATTAAACGTTGTTTGTTTTTAAGATTTTGTTTATTTGTTCATGAAAGACAGAGAGAGTGGCAGAGACACAGGTAGAGGGAGAAGCAGGCTCCATGCAGGAAGCCTGACGTGGGAATCGATCCTGGGACTCCAGGATCATGCCCTGAGCCAAAGGCAGGTGCTAAACCACTGAGCCACCGAGGGTCCCAGTTCAGGCCAATTAAAGCAGAATCTCTGTGGATGGGCCCTCAGCATTGATAAATTTAAAAATCTGTCCAGGTTATTATAACACACATCTAGTGTTAAAAATCACTGTTTTAGGGCAGCCCTGGTGCCTCAGTGGTTTAGCGCCACCTTCAGCCCAGGGCCTGATTCTGGAGACCATGTTGGCCTCCCTGCATGGAGCCTGCTTCTTCCTCTGCCTTTATCTCTGCCTCTCTCTCTCTCTCTCTCTCTCTCTCTCTCTCTCTGTGTGTGTGTGTGTGTCTCATGAATAAATAATAGAATATTAAAAAAAAAAACAATCACTATTTTAAAGGAAATGGCAAATAAACTTAAAATGAAGGATGAGGAGCAAATCTATATATTTAAGAAAAGGTCAATACCTACTGGTAAATGATAATGTTTTGTTAGTTTTCCCCTTCCAAGTTCTTCATGTTATTTTACTAATTCCTGATTAGTTAATTTGAGAAGAAGCAGAATTTTCACACTTCTTGAACTGAACAATTACTTAGGAGTAGGCTTGTCAGCCACAGAAAACACTACTTATCATTTTTAGCGTTAAAAAAATAGAATTAAAAATTAAGGTGATTGACTTAGTGAAAAAGAATAAAAGATTTAGGAAACAGATTTTTCAAATGTCAAGAGTTAAGTACCATTCTATGTGTTTATCCAGGATTTAGTTTAAAACTTCTGGAACAAACTATCAACATTTCCTAAAATTCAGTTAATACAATTAATTTAAAAGATATAACACAGCTTCTATAGTTATAGTTTGTTATAAGTGAAGTTTGAAGCTAATGATTTGTAATCACTGACATCTGCAGTATCAAAACCATTCATTGGCAACATCTAGGAGAGTTCCACGAAGCCCCACCCATGTCACAGCTCACCTGTTATTGTCCATTGCTGACCAGTGACTGATTTGCTCAGATAAAAGTTGTTTTCCTCTCCAATCATACTGCTATCTAAATTCCTCCCCCTTCAAAATCTGAGTCTGTCAAAATTCCACCTGTTCTGCAAATTCCAGAGGAACACCAAAAGTCATCACTAGAAGTCCTATGCTGATATTTTGAGTTCTTTTTTTTTTTTTTTTTTTTTTTGGCGGGGAGGGGCAGAGAGAGAATTTTTTTTTTTAAGATTTTTTTTGAATTTATTCATGAGACACAGAGAGAGAGAGAGAGAGAGAGAGAGAGAGAGAGAGAGAGGCAAAGATATATGCAGAGGGAGAAGTAGGCTCCCTGAAAGGAGTCCAATGAGGGACTTGATCCCAGACCCCAGGGGCATGCCCTGAGCTGAAAGTAGACGCTCAACAGCTGAGCCACCCAGGCGTCCCAGAGAGAAAATCTTAAGCAGACTCCACACACATCAGGGAGTCCCATGTGGGGGCTAGATTTCAGGACCCAGAGATCATGATGGGAGCCCAAATTAAGAGTCTGATGCTTAACCGACTGAGCCCAGGTGCTTCTTATGTTGTGAGTTCTTACACTACTTGTCTTTGTAATCAAATGTGATTGTCATATGATGTATTATCCTGTGTTATAGATAAAATCTCTCATGTCAGGTGCCAATTCTTGGGGAATGAGGAAAAAGAATAAGGAAAGGAGTTACCAAGGTTTGAGAGGCTATTATGCATAGAGATCTGAACCTGTCTATTCTCCATCAAATCCTCATCTGATAGAAATTTGAGCATATTTTATGGATTAAAAACAACTGAAATGATGACCAACCCTCTCAAGTTCACACAACTAGGTGACAGTCATGATTCAAATTTTCAAACTTTAATGTCCCTAATTGTGAAGTCCATGAACTTTCTACTACTTCATGTTGAATGGAATGTATTTTATCTTGAATTTTATTCCCATACTCCTTCAATGGGAAGGAGTATTTTTATACTCCTTTATTCAAATAAACTGATTTACTACATTTCCAACTCTGTAGTATGCAAAAAAGAAAATTTATTTTTAAAATTTCTTTCTAACCAATATCTTCAGCTATGTTATGTCTAATCTTTTTTTTTTTTTCCTGTAATACTATAATGAGAAAATCTCACTGGTTTCAGGTCATTTTCAGGTACTTAACCAAATCAATCCAGCCCAACTAAGATCTTTAGTTACATGTAGTCACTGACTTTTCCCCCTTGCTTGTCTACGAACTAGGAAGACAACCAATTAGGAGCAGGTAAGCTACTGCATAAGATGGCAGAGGACATCCAAATGAGGAATGGATTTTCCCCTTTGTGTCTGCACCCCAGACAGTATGTCTGCTAGATACCTATAAGTGAGAGATTCACCTGTTACCATAAACACGTCCTCTCTATGACATCTGCCTTCTGCACTTCCTCTGGTTTTATGTAACTATGCTTGTACAGACTGAAAGAGAGGAAGGACTGGGACTGAGTTAGGAGGTAGCAGGACTATCATGGCCACTTTATTTAGAGTCTTGGAGAAGGCACCTCTCTATTAGAGAGGTTTTCAGGTATCAGCTTCTTTCATTTTAGTGACCAGTTCTGAGGCCTCGACTATCTTCCATGTGATGGTATTTACAGTGAGACAGCTATTCCATATTATTTAACCCCATTATCCTCAAACGGCAGGCACACCAGTGAATGAGATGCTGAGCATCTCAGTGTGTCTTGCACAGTGAGTAATCAGTATGTATTGAGGAATAAGAGGAGACATAAACATAATAATCATAAATAAAGTTGTTGAACTGAGGGATTCATTGTTTCATCACATACACAAGGTGTATTAGTGAGTAGAAGAAAGAAGAAACACTGCAGGCACTGGATACCGATCCTGGATAAAATCAAACATAAATCATACTGCTGTAATCATAGGAAAACCAACTGAGAGAGATACAGGGAGAGATTGATGAACTGTGTTGTGTAATATGGGATTGAGGACCAACGATAATATTTGGTGGAGAGGGAGAAACTGAAAACATTGCACGTTAGGGTAGAAGTACCGTAGTAATCTCCCTTGAATGCAGGAAGAAAACCCGTCATATCTTTAGATTATTCCATTACGTGCCCCGCATGTGAGAAATGGGAAGCTAGGTCTCTGCCCAGCCTTCTCAAAATATATTTCTGGAATTAAGAACAATTTACATGAAACAGCAAAGAAATCATTAAGAACAGCATGTAATGTAGTAACAGTTGAAAAGCTACAGAGTGTATGTGCTGCAAGGGAGCAAGGAGGGTGTGATCATGGAGAAAGGGAGTCATCAGGAGGATTCTTGGGGGTTTTGAAGAGTTCCAGGAGGAACGATGCACACAGGCCTTCATGATTTAAGGTTTCACTGGGGGCAGGGATCAGACCTTCTAGTGAAAAAGAAAAAGGATGAGGTAGGGAAAAGCAAGTTGGAGATTTCAGATATGAAATAGCACAATGTGATTCTGAATTCTGCAACATGGCTGTCCAACAACATTCACTGTATAGGTGAATCAAAGTAAAAGTGAACCTCAGAACTTCTAGAAAGTACACGACACTGAATTGAAGCTCTGTTTTCATATCTTTCAGTGTTTATATTTAAAGCAAAATCAATCCATTTTCTTCCTCTTTCTCTCTTTAAATTTTTCTCTTTTTTACTTTTTTTTTCTCTTTTCCCCTTATTTATTCATTAAACACAGATATCTTGTGCAGCTACTATATAACAGGTGCCAGAAATAAAGCAATGAGGTAACAGCTTATATTATACTGGAAGGAGTAAAAACTTACTTTTGTCATTTATAACTCATACAAAGATAAAATGAGATAGGATAGAAAATGGTGCAAGGTGGAGGCCCTAGCAAATTTTTGAATATGCATACAGGTTTTTAACTGTAGGCACTATATTACATGGTGCATCTCTACGACTACTTAATCTGGTATAACTGAAACTTTGTAGACATTGCTTAAATAAAAAAGAAGGAAAAGACAATACTACCAACTAAAAGTTTACTGTACCTTGATTAAAGGAGCTTTTATCACACCAATATTTTGCATTTTACTTTGGTTTGGTTCCTTTTGGGTTTTGTACCATGACAATATTCAAAGTGGGTGATTGTGGTGGTGGAGGTAGCAAGTAGATTAGTTTATTCCCAAGAATGCTCCAAGGCAGACCACTTTTAGAAAAGAGAACATATAGGGGCCCCTGGGTGGCTCAGTGGTTGAGCATCTGCCTTTGGCTCAGGACGTGATCCCAGCATCCTAGGATGGAGGCCCACATGGGTCTCCTGTAGGGAACCTGCTTCTCCCTCTGCCTATGTCCCTGCCTCTCTCTCTATGTGTCTCATGAATAAATGAATAAAATATTAAAGAAAGGGAATATATAGAGGTTGAACACTGAAAGTAGTATTCTCTTCAATACGTTTGGTACAAGGTATCCTTTAGAAAGATTTTGTATGCCCCCAGGAGCACACATATCCCATCTTAAAAACTTTTTTATTGTAGTAAAGCATATATAATAAAAGTTACCATTTTAACATTAACACTGTTGTGCAACCATCACCATACATGTTCAGAACTTTTTTCATTCCCCCCAAACTAAAACTCTGTATCTATTTAACAAAAACTCTCCATTCCCCTGGTTCTGGCAACCACTGTCTACTTGGCTCTATGAATTTGACTACATTAGATATCTCATGTTATACATATACATATATAATATAAATCGTGGCCTCTTTCCCGAGGTAAAGCCTGGTGCTCCACACAAAAACAGTTACAAATAGTATGGATTGTGCTTTCACACCACTGTTCTCTTTATGTACTCTAGAATCTCAATTACTCCTATCAAAATATAAGAAAAGTGGAAATTCTTCCCCCTTTTATGGGAGTAAGCTGTTTTTTGCAAATGATTAGATAAAATGTATCTATAAGTCTCATTTTCCATCTAAGTTCTCACCCAGTGGCTTTCCTCTCTCATTTTGCAACATTTCAGTGGATACCTAAGTATCACTTAATAAGGAGCAGATGCTCTGCTCACTCAACAATACTGAATTTTCCATTTATTTTAAACTGAAGGAGGATTTAAAACATCCTAGTAAAGAATTTCTCTCTGTTTTTAAGATTTTATTTATTTATTCAAGAGAGACACAGAGAGAGAGAGAGAAAGGCAGAGACAGAGAGAGAGAAGCAGGCTCTATACAGGGATCCCGATGTGGGACTCGATCCTGGGACTCTGGGATCACACCCCGAGCCAAAGGCAGACGCTCAACCACTGACACACAGAGGCATCCTAACTCTCTTCCTTTTTTTAAAATTTTATTTTTAAGTAATTACTACACCCCGCACAGGGTGTAGGGTTCAAACCTACAACCCTGAGCTCAAGAGTATCAAGCCAGCCAGGTGCTCCAAGGATTTTTCTTAAGAAAAAAAAAAAAATTTTTTTTTTAAAAAGCTAGAACAAGAAAAGATTTCCCCTCTGATGCATTTTCTAGAATTCTCTTTCCCTTCTTTTTTCCCCCTTTGTGTAAAAACACTACTATTTCAGTATGATCCAGTAAGACTCAGTCACTCACTGCTAAATTTATGATTCTGCAATTATTTCTCATTTATTATTTACAGACTGCCTTCATTATGCACAAAGCTCACAAAACAGAAAGTGGATATGGCCAGAGTTTTAAATAGCTCCTAAGGAATGAGTGGCACTTGAAAAGCACTTGACTACTTAATTTTTATTAACTGCATGAAATTACAGGGATATGAAATGCAACAAAAAATCTCTACTCCAGTATTTCCATTTTCTCAATCTTGAATAGAGAA
Source organism: Vulpes lagopus (assembly GCF_018345385.1). Taxonomy (NCBI): domain Eukaryota; kingdom Metazoa; phylum Chordata; class Mammalia; order Carnivora; family Canidae; genus Vulpes; species Vulpes lagopus. The sequence continues at coordinate 44,648,804 of NC_054839.1, forward strand.
CTAAAGTAGACATACTATATAAATACTGTATTAACTTAATTTTATGATCCATTAAAGGTATGATAGGTTTTTGAGAAATTACAACTTCCCAAATACTACGCTGTACAAGCATACTCACAGAAAATACTCTTTACCATTTCAAAAGCACAGCTTTATACACAAAATTACAGGTCACTTTTTCTTTTACATTCAGTATTCAAGTCTGAGTCAAGGCTTCTTCACACTCAGGATCAATTCTCCTGAACAGTGTTGCCATTGGCAATAATGCACATCATCTCAGGGATTCATTGCTATTCACAACCATTATTAGTCATTTTGACTTTACCAATTTTATGACTAGTAATGTCATTTTGAGGCATTCTGAAGAGTACAGCATTTTCATAATAATTTTCTCTTTGGTTAAGCTCATAGTTTCCCTTTATTATGTGCTTTTTAAAATTAAGTATATTTTTAAAAATAAATAAATAAAATTAAGTATTTTGCTAGAATTTAAAAGTTTTAAGGAACTTTTAACAATTACATTTAAGGCCTGATTGATACTCTTTCACTATACATACATCGATTACATGATCTTCACTTAGGCTTTATAACTTCTCAGTCTATTCAGAGGGATTTTGGAAAATCATTTTAACAATAGTGTGAAAATGAAAATGTATGTGGCTTTGCATTAACAAAATTTCCATGATGTTAACCAATGATCCAAAATGGGCAGAGGACCTGAATACACAGTTTTCCAAAGAAGACAAATGGCCAACATGCCGCATGAAAAGGTTCTCCACATTACTGATCACCAGGGAGATGCACATCAAAACCACAATGAGGTATCACATCATACTTGTTACAATAGCAATTACCAAAATGAGAAGAAATATCCAGTGTAGGTGGAAATGTGGGGGAAAAAAATGTGGAGAAAAAAACCCTGTGTATTGCCTGTGAGAATGTAAGTTGGTAGACCCAGCATAAAAAAACAGTATGGCATTTTTATTTTTTTTAATTAAAAATTGAAGTACCATATGAATCAGCAATTCCACATCTGGGTCTTTATTCAAAGAAAATGAAAACACTAATTGGAAAAGATTTATACACCTCTATGTCCACTGTAGTATTTTATTTATAATAACCAAGATATGGTAACCACCTACATGTCCACTGATAGATGAGTGGTTAAAAAATGTGGCATGCCATAAAAAGAATGGAGTCTTGCCATTTGCAACATGAATGGCACCTGAAGGCACTATTCTAACTGAAATAAGTCAGAGAAAGACAAATACCATGATTTCACTTATATGTGGAATCTAAAAAACAAAACAAAATTTAAAAATAAATAAAACAAAAAGCCAAGTTCATAGCTACAGAGAACAAATCAGTGGTTGCCAAAGGAAAAGCAAGGTGGGAGGTGGGCAAAATGAATGAAGAAAGTTAAAATGTACAGACTTCCAGTTATAAATAAATCATGGGGATGTAATATACAGCATGGTGACTTAGTTAATAACACTATAGTGCAAACTTGAAAGTTGCTAAGAGAGTAAATCTTAAAAGTTCTCATCACAAGAAAAAATGTTAAAAGTATGTATGGTCATGGATTATGGACATTATGGTGATCATTTTGCAGTGTATACAAATTTCAAACCATTATGTCATACACCTGAAACCAATATAGTGTTATATGTCAATTAACCCCAATTAAAAAAAAAAAGAAAAAGGCAAATTAAAAAATTCTGGAGATGATTAGTGGTTATGTTGCACAGCAATATGAATGTACTTAATGTCACCGAGCTATATGTTTAAAAATAATTAAAATGGTAATTTGTATGTTACACATAGTTTATTATAATAAAAATGTTGAAAAATTTTAAAAAGTTAAATATTCAGTCATAATAATTCAAAATTTTCAAGAAATCTCTCTGAATTATGGATATAGAAATATGGTAGCTATAAGCTTGCTTGTAAGGTATGAAATAAGCTGAGCTACTAGATAATAAAAGCATAATGCTATAATCAGAAGCAAGACATCTGAACAGTAACATCCAAAATTTAAGGACATTTATAATTTTTTTCTAACAGTATTAAAAATCACGCAATAAACTTAATAAAACTTTAATAACTTTCACTATGTTTAATGTTAAATGTTTAGAGACATCTTTTCAGTTTTCTTAATGGAAAACTGAAAGTATTGAAGAAATACTTGGTTTTCCTTTAGTGGTTAAAAAGTTTTTTTTCCTTTGGAAATTTACATTGGAAAATATGATTACCATTGAACCACATCCATTGCTCAATAAATATCTGTGGAAAACAAAATGCTGAATATTTGTAGAAATATTTATACAAACAAAATATGTAGTTGAAAAGTATAAACATTTCAATAATGAAACATAATAACCATTAATCTTTGTGAATTATTGAAGGGAATATGGATATACCATAGAATATATTTTCTCAAGTAACCATCCAAAGTTAACCACTAGTGTAGTTGCTGCTTGGATTAGGATATTTTTACGGATTCAGGGGTAAGATATCAGATCTATTCATTTAACACATCATTCATAGGCAAGTTATTATAGCAAAAACTTAAAGCCAGTTGAAGCACATGTTGTTACAGGTTATTTTTTGATGTAGCTAAACCTACATGAAGAAGACCTTGAGGGATGCCTGAGTGGCTCAGTGGTTGAGCGTCTGCCTTTGGCTCAGGGTGTGATCCCGGAGTCCCGAGATGGAGTCCCACATCAGGCTCCCTGCATGGAGCCTGCTTCTCCCTCTGCCTATGTCTCTGCCCCTCTCTCTGTGTCTCTCATAAATCAATCAATTTAATCAATCAATAAACAAACGAATAACCGACCTTGAAATGTATTAAAATCTTAAAATATGTTGTAATATGTGGCATCTTTTGAACCACACAGAGTTTTCATGATTATCCATAGCAAAAAATTTAAAGGGTTTATTTAATTTTAAGATGAGTTATACATTTTTCTTTTACCAAAGGAAAAAAGAGAAAAAGTAAATAAAGCCATTATTCAAAACTATTGACTTTTTAAAAAATATTTATTTATTCATGAGAAATACAGAGAAAGAGGCAGAGACATAGGCAGAAGCAGGGTCCCTGCAGGGAGTCTGATGCAGACCTGTGATCACAACCTGAGCCAAAGGCAGATGCTCAATCAGGTGTCCCAATTATTGACATTTTTAATTGATGACGGCTGGTTGGTTCTATGTCTTATCATATCTAATAGGTATTTTTGAGTAAATAAAAACAGTTGAAAAGTCTCTTTATTATAAAGATGAACTTCTAGTAATGAGTAAGAAAATAATTATTTTCAAATAATCTCAAATAACAGAGATATTAAAAATAGATATTCGAATTTCTTTTCTAGCTTAGCAAGTATGATGATTACTTGTAAATCTCTTACATCTGGAGTGTAAAAATAAAAAAGTAGGGGATATAGAGGCATTTTCTCATCTGTCAAATGGATTTTTGTTAGGAATAAACAAGTTAATACAAGTCTACAAGCACTTAATAAGTGATGACTATTATTATTTTGTCATCATTACTTTAATTATTTGATGTAATATATTTTGTACCATGACTTTAAGGCAACAGATTTTCAAAATTTTTGAATATATATCTACATATTCTACATATTATAATTAACATCCATTTAGTTGGTAGAGCAACCTTATTCTAATACTATTTTGATGTTTCAGTGATAATATATTGCTATTCTATCAGATTAGTTTCTACTTTACCCTTGCTTATTTTTTAAGGCCAGGGAATTACCTGATCATATATATTTTTTCTATTAGCATTGTCTCTCATTATTTCTTAGTATGAATTCTTTAGTTTAATTAAATTAATGTGTTTATTTTTCACCAACTATACATATCATGGCCACGTTTTCATACTATTTTCCCAAGGGAAATGATTGTTTTTTCTCATAAAACATCCAAATTTGATCCATTTTTCAAGGCCCAGATTAAATTAGCTTCCACCACAAAATACAGATTTTTTTCTCTGAACTCCTTTTGTTCCTGTATCACAAAATGTAATTAGCTTCTTCATTCTTTCTGACATAACTATATCAGATTTTAAGTGTTCAGAAAGAATGTTTATGTTTTAAATTTTCTCACAGATAAATGATACTATGTTATTTAATTCTTAAAAATTAATTTTACCTGATTGTTGAAAGGACACCAAGGAAGAACTATACACAGTGAACATTAAAAAAATGTATTCTTAGACTATTACTATCTTATGTAATTCAGAAATAAGGGAATGCTTTTATTTAAGAAAATCTAACATTGAAATGGTTTACTAGAAATTAGGAAATTCATAAATTAATTATAAGACTTTTCATTTTTTAGAGCAATCACTATAGAAATGCTTTAATTAATGTTTTAATATATTTTATTTAAAATAATTAAACTTTTAAATAACTTAGAAAAGAACGAGCCTTCCATGAGATTCATAGTTTTGTTAAATCTCTCTCTGAGAAATCATGACATTGCATATTTTACTGTAGGTGTATAGCATAAACTCACTAAGAGAATGTCAGAAATGATTCCATAACTATCCTTATTTTCTCATTTTGCATGAATAGGTTTTTAAGTTATCTGAGAATCTTTGATCATGAATATTAAAACTCATTCAATATCTCTCTAGTTCATGTTTGAGCACAAATAAGCTTTATGTGATCACATGAATTTTTTCATAAAATATGAATTTTGTGAATTTTGCACTGGAATAAAAAATTCAGGTTAAACTCATTTTGACCTTTGTTATATTAAAATAGCCAATCATACTTTTAAAAAGGCATAATTTACATGATACTACTTGTCCAAGGCATAATGTCCAAGGCATATTAATAACAACTGTGCATTAGAAGATGCATCCTCTAAATGATAAATGGAGAGGTAATCTTTCTAAGAAAGGTAGTTATTTGGGAATATACCATCCTATAATAGTTGTATATTGCTTTTAAATTATAAAATGCCTTCTCATTATTATTTGATATTCTATACAGTCTTAGTGATGATAAATTAATTAAATCAACTTTTTTTAAGGGTTCACTAATGTGAGGGCTTGTTCTATACATTTTCACCTCCATTAATTCATTTAATATTAATAAAAATTCTGTCACGTATGTGCATTTAGTATCATTTTGCCAGATGGGAATGACAAGGCCCAGAAATTTTGCTGATATCCTTAAGAATATATGACTAGATAGTGGTAAAATCAAGATTCAAACCAATGTTTTTTAACTTCAGAATGTATTCTGGCTTGAAACAGGCATGGCATATTGATACCATCTTCATTTTGTTAATGAGGAGTTGAGGTCTAAGCAAATTAAATCTTTGCCCCAAATCAAAAATAGAATGTAGCTATTTGAAAACTTGAAATCAAGTTTAATGCAAGGGTTTTCCACTGTACCCTATTGGCTCACCAGAACAATGACAGACATACAGTCCACGTCCCTGTGATGCAGCCAGCTGCCTACACACCATGAGCAGATTAGAGAACAAGAGGAAGAAAGACTGGAAAAGCAGAAAGAAAACAAAACATAAATAATTCATTCCCTCTTCTGCTTTGATGAACAGCATTTTTCATTTTATTTATTTAGACAAATTAAACACATAAATTGGAAATGAACTGAACACCCCCCTCCACACACACACACGTGTGCCTGCATTCCTACACATGACACACACTCCACACTAACTTGTTATAGGCTGAGAGCAAATGCTTCAGAAGTCCTGATGAATCTCCCCAGCTATCACCTATGTCCCTGCCTCCCTTGAGGACTAAAGAACAGCCTTCTTTAGCTTTGAGGTTAAATCTTATCTTTCCATTTCCCTGAAGATAGATATCAATTACAGTATCTAAGGATTTAGCTATTTAGAATTCTGCAGTATATTTCAGTTTGCATGGTCTCCTTATATACAGAGATAGAGTAACCCGCAATAGAATACATTTTTAGTTTCAAAGTTCACATTTTTCCCTAATTAAAGGATATTTATATTTAAAGAGATTTTAGTTTGAAATCCCTCACAGAGTTGCCAGAGACAACTCTCCCTCAGCCCAGATTGTCACAGATATCTTCCAAGTTCTCCAATAATGTATCTTTTAAATTTCTCTTAACTTTTCCTAGATATATTAATTAGAATACTAGTTTTGCTCCTGTAGCAAAGTACAAAATAGTTCTGGCTTAAAAAAGATACAAATGGGGATCCCTGGGTGGCGCAGCCGTTTGGCGCCTGCCTTTGACCCAGGGCGCGATCCTGGAGACCCGGGATCGAATCCCACGTCGGCTCCCGGTGCATGGGGCCTGCTTCTCCCTCTGCCTATGCCTCTGCCTCTCTCTCTCTCTCTCTCTCTCTCTCTGTGTGTGTGTGTGTGACTATCATAAATAAATTTAATTTTTTTTTTAAAAAAGATACAAATGGAGATTTATTTCCCATAAAAGACTGAGGATAAACAGTGGCTTCATGGTGTCAGGAGACCATATCCCTCCCAGGTAGGTGCTCTGTCATTCTCAACACAGTTTTCATCTTGTGGGTTAAGGAGGCTTCAGTTTCTGCTAATATCTCTGCAGGCTAGAAGGAAGGAGATGCAAAATAAAACCACTCCTATGGAAGGGTACCATCAGCCAGGGTCTGCAGAACGTGCTCTCCCTGAATCCATCTCTTTACATTGAGAAGTACAATTAATTATTTGATATGTATTTTCTTTCCAGAAACCTTGGTTAAGCCTTCATATTAGCTCTATTATTTTCTTACATTTGTCATATAATCGTGTCATACTGATGATAGTATGTTTCCTTCTCCCAACTTTTTTTTTCTTACCTCCATGTCCATACTAAGGCCTTCTCCACCACAACATTAAATAGAAGGAGTAATAGTAGACAATTTATCTAGTCCCTGACCTCAAAAGGAAAGATTTCAAGTTATCAGTGAAGCAGGTAATTCATAGATACCCTTCATCAGATTGAGGAAGTTTTCTTTGATTTCTTGGATAACCCAAGTTCTTAATTATATGGAGTACTTTTATATATAGCTGCATTCATTCCTCTAGTATTTTATTTAGGACGTATGTATCTATGTTCATAAATGTGTTTGATCTGTAATTTTTTACAGTACTATTGTTTGATTTTGAAATGCAATTTTTGCAAGCCTTATAAAAGAAATTCAGAATTATTTTTTATAAACTCCTTCCAGTAAGATATACACTTACACTTAGATATACTTTTTTTTTTTTACTTTAATGCTTTGTAGAAATCTTCATGAAAGCCATTATTTGCTCTTACTATATATCTAAGTCTGCAGCTCTCCAGTTATAACCCTCTTTGTTTCTGACTTGCTTCTCGTTGCCTTCTCTTTTTCACTAGATGAATCTTGCCAGAAATTCGCCGATTTTATTTGGCTTCTCAACGAAACAACGTTTGGCATTGTTGATCCCCTCTGTTGTTTCTTTGTGTTCTATTTTATTAATCCTTAGTCTTTATTATTTTATTTCTTCAATTGTGTGTCTTCTGGGAGAGGGTGAATGTTCTTTTGCTAACATCTTTAGACAGCTGTCAAAGGCTATGCATTTGAAGCTAAAGATCTTCCTCTATGTTCTTTCTTCATGTACATTCTAAAGTATCATTTTTATCATTGAGATCAAAACATTTTTAGATTTTCATTATGATTTCTTCCATACATCATAGGTTATTTAGAAGTATATTTCTTATTCTAGGTTTTTACTTTGATATAATATCAAAAGTATTTTAAAATTGTGTGAAGGGGATGAAGAATGGTATAAATCCTGTATCTGTTAGCCAGATTCAACAGGTGTTAACTTTTTCCCTATTTGTTATTATATTATTCTCTTTCTCTACATGCACACATCCTCATATCTTTCATTTTTTTCTGAACCATTTGGCATTTAAGATGAAATTGCAGACATGACACACCTTTTCCCTGAAATACTTCAATATGTATTTCCAAGAATGTGTACATTGTCTATATAATCACTGTACAATTATCATAATCAGGAACTCTAATTTGGATTCAATATTACTATGTAATTCACATTCAGTATTTGAAATCTGCCACTTATTCCAATGTTGTCCTCTACTACTTTTCTTTCTTTAGATAATGCACTATATTTATTTGGTGTTAAATTTTTCTTTCTTTTTTTCCCTAAGCAATAGGTGGTTATTTATTATTTCTGAGAAAATGTTACTAATGTAAGTAAACTTGTGCGCAGTTATATTTTATAAATCACCTAAACGAGATCAAATAATGTATCTTGTATAACTGCAGTGATTTGTATTAGAAAGAAGGAAAACACAAGTTACTATTGTAGTTTTGCTTAAGGTAATTCAAAGGGATTGCTTTTTTGGAAATGGCTGTTATGTGGGAGGAAAACTAACCAGGACAATATAGACCAAGTGTAATTTCCAAGTGCTCCTGTTTGATCACTGTTTTATAACTGGACAACATGATCCTCTACTGGGTAATGACATAGCTTCATGGGTCACAGCTAGTATTTTGCTATAAAATATAATGAAACAGAAAATATTAGAGAATATAACAAGCAATAAGGGAAAATACTCTTCAAACTTTTGTTTTTGTATGTGAATGTGAATGAGATTATGGTACAAAATATACTTCTTACTTTGCCTTCACGGGTATAAAATCTAAGAAACCGGGTTAGATCATCCTAGTCACAGTAGCATAGCCTATATGGTTTCCTGAATTTTTCCAAAAGAAATATGTAACTAGTATTCCTTTTGGGAGCAATCATAAAAAACTTTTCCATATCTTTTATGGCTTTTCTCAGTAGAGAGATTTTTAAAACTCATGAAATATCAGGTAAAAATATTAGAAATGCAATTTCAATAACCTCTAAATTTGAATTTCAATAAAATACACTGGTTTACATTCAAATATGAGTAACAACTTTATTCTAATGCCCCCTTGTAATAGATACTGTGGTTGTATTCTTAGACTCAGGAAAGGCACCTCCAAACCCTATCACTGTGTTCATGATCATTATTAGGACCTGCCTCATACAGTCCTCTGCTGGGGTTCAAGAAGGATTATTTTCCAAAAGACAATCCAAGATTGACTCTTGACTTCACAAAATATCCTTTTGTTGCTCTGTCAATGGGACCTTGTTCAATGCCATTTGCTGATGTTGCTGTTCAGAAGGTCTTGGATGGGTAGCACAATCAAGGTGACAGCAACCATACAGTCAACCCCCAGAGGGATCCTCACAGCAGCAAACTCCTGTGGACAAATAGAACCCCTTGAAAGGTGGTTTGATAAAGGTGATGTACTCTACTATAACCAAATCCTATTCTAACCCAAATCTTCCCAAGATGCACATTCTGGAAAACCTTCAAGACACTGAATACGGGAGTCAGTGTCAACAAAGAGGCACAAGTGAAACATGCGCTGGATGTCTTGGTTATTAAATACCAAAATACCCTCAACCAAACCAATATCCACAGGATAAACCACAACTGACTCCATTAACCTTGAGTGGGCAGGACATCAGAGAACAGGATCACAATGGTTTAGCCTTCCACAATGCATCATCAAACCTCTATCAGAAGCATCTGGATGTTTGAAATATGCTGTGCCTCAAAGCCTTAGCCTTCTGTCCCACAGCAGGACTTTACAGAACCTCATGGCTTACACTGCTCAGCTCCTGCTGCTAGTGGCCCACTTGGTTCTGCCTTGGCAATGCATGATGTCCCATGCAGGTGGCTTTCTGCTGGCAGTTCTGTTAATCCAGTCAGAAAGGCCTGCTATGAAGATGGTCCACTCCCAACATGCCACCCTCACAACTACTGCCATGTGCTGAATTCTTCTCCAGCTCCATTTCCCATGTTGAGTTTCTCTCCTGCCCTTTTCCCTGACCAACCAGACCCCACAGCACAATGATAGGAAATAACTCCCTAAACATGCCTAGAACTGTATTTCTTAATTTCCAAATACAAAAAGTACCAACTTATAACGGTTTGAATTACAATTTTCAACTTTATGATGGTATGAAAGCAATACACATTTAGTAGAAAACATACTTCAGTTTGAATTTTTATCTTTTCCCAGGCTAGCAGTATGAGGTAAGATACTCTCTCCTAATGTTTGACAGTCAACCATGTGATCATGAGGGTCAACAACGGATACACTTACAACCATTCTGGTTTTCAGCAAACTACATGAGATATTCAATACTTTATTATAAAATAAGCTTTATATTAGATGATTTTGCCCACCTGTAGGCTAATGTGACTTTTTTTGAGCACATTCAAGGCAGGCTAAGCTAAGCAATGATGTTTGGTAGGTTAGGTGTATTGAATACATTTTCAACTTGTGATATTTTCAACTTATGATGGGTTTATGGGGTAGGGCATAACCCCATTGTAAGTTGAGGAAGATATATATATGCATATTTTTTAACTGTCTTTTTTTTCCCCTGGCTTTATCATGCTTCAGAGCATTATCAGGGATCACTTCAAACCAATTTTGTAGCTTGATGGTTCCTTGGCCAGGTAGGCCTTTCATACAAGGGTATAAATTCATGTGAAAGCCTAACTCTGCCCCAACGTTTACAACAAGTAAATATGTTTCCTTTCCTTTTTTCCCTTAGTTATTTTGCTCAGTCCTAAAGCAGACCTTTCTAGTGCTGCAGATAGTAGTTGTGGTTAATTCTTGTCAATTCTTACCCAAGGGAGGGTGGCCCTTTACGGTGCCAGCTTACCATGGAAAAATTTCAAGTTTAATTTAAAGAGATACCTTTGGATCCAAGACCAATACCTACCCCAACAGGCTAGCCCTTGGACTCCACCAATGAGTGAATCCAAATTCTGAAATCAAATGTACAAAATATGCAAATATACTGTGGACAAAAAAAGAAAGATCAGTGCTCTGACATTTTGTGTATTACTCCTGGGTTTGAAAAAGGACTTGCATTGGAGGAAGTGGGAACACATAAAATAAGCATAATTCTTGTGCCACGTTTGTTCAGGAAAGGAAGCAGCAAAATGACCATAAGATCAATGGCATAGAGTTTAGGGAAACTTGTCATTTTAAGATCAGAGAGATTTAAACTTACTCTTACTTGACTTCCTATTTCCAAATCTAATTATTTATTTTAAAGTGTCTGAGTTTGGGATTTGATTTTGGTTGGTCAGTTAGTATATGCTGTTGTTTTTAAGTTGGATATCTGTGAAAATATGTTTGTGTGGTCGTTCTAACACATCTCAGAAAATCAAATCCAAGAATAATATTTTAATGCTCATAACTGTTCATTATTGAAGAATCATTATTTTTCAAAACTTATTTTTGTATTCTAAGATGGAAAGATGGAAAACATGGATTTCTTAGTTGTGTGTTCTTTTTTCTACTACAACACATAGAAAAATTTCCAAGTGTTCCTTTTGTCTTACTATCAATTTATCATCTATCATCTCTGAATCTGTGTATATCTACCTATATACTTGCATATTTACTGTATACATTAGTTAATGATGAACAATATTTACATGGAAATTTTTCTTTATTTCTTTTTTTAAGATTTTATTTATTTATTCACGAGAGACACAGAGTGAGAGAGAGGGAGAGGCAGAGACACAGGCAGAGGGAGAAGCAGGCTCCACACAGGGAGCCTGACGCGGGACTCAATCCTGAGTCTCCAGGTTCACAACCTGGCCCAAAAGTGGTGCTAAACCACTGAGCCACCCGGGCTGTTCGAAATTTTTCTTTCTTAATATGGGCACGCTAGTTTTTACTAGGCCTCTTATGCACTTTTCCCCTTAGGATATTCTAATCTCCCTCCATGCATTCAAAAAGTATTCACTGAAGGCTTGATGTATATTGATGGACAAGGACACAAATATGAAAGGAAAAAATTCTTATAAATCAGGAGGGGGAAACAGTGTCATGGAGGACACAGTCTTGCAAGTAAATATGTGCTACTCTGAGTAGTTATTAATAAGGAAAGATGAAATAAAGCAGGTATTAAAAGGAAAGAATGAGGAAGTCTTTAACCAGTTTCAGAGAGGGAAAGCATGGCTCATACAGGCTTTGACAGGTGATAGGACCTCAGCAAAAGGAAGAAATCTCAAATAGGGCATTCCAGGTCTCTTTTCTGAAATATCTCATGATATATATTTGAATGAATAAAGTCACATGGATAAACATTTATATTGGAAGGAAAGAAGATAAGAAGTTAACCTTCTTGTATATGGTGGATATATAAGCAAAACAAAATATTCTTTTCACTAGATTTTAGACATACTGATATTTTCAGTAAATAAATCAAAGAATGGTCTATATGTATCAAACTGAAAGAATAAATGAAGTCACTTCTACAGACCTCTGTGAACTCTGAGCCAAGTCTGCTCTTGGATTGGTTCCCAGAGCTGCCATTGATTTCAGTAGGAGTTGCACACACAAATCTCAGCATTGAAACTAGCTGATGGACAGGATGTTATTACAAAGAGCAAATCTGTAAAATGTTTCAAATATCAGTAACAGCCAAAAGGGAAAAAAAATGGCAGTTAATCAAATGTCAAGGCAACATCATGTAGAGCCAGTTTTTGTCCCTAGAAAAGTACATATGGTTCCTTGTGACTGAGTCAAGTTTCATCATCTCAAGACTGAAATACATGACCTTCTAATTTTGAAAGAAAAGACATTGACCAAATGGCGAATCAGTTTAATCTTCTTTAAAAAAAAATCAAGGAAGAAAGCATGCATTTATATGTCTGGGGGGAAAGTAAAATAATGGAGAAGAAAATGAAATGTAAAAAGTATATGAAAAAATAATATTTTGATTTAGATGAATATCTACAGTTGAGAAACACAGTGTGACTCCTTCAGAATATGAATCTGGTTATATCACCTCCTCTGATGGAACTCTTTAGTGGCCTATATTTTTTCTTATAAAAGATACAAAATATCTTAACATGAAACTCAAAGCTGTGCATGGCCAGATTCCCACCTACCTCTTCAGCTTCATCTCTACCATGCTGCTCAGGTAAGTACCCTGTCCTTCTCTATAGCTTGTCTTCAGTCCTCGTGCCCTCTTGCATTTAAGATCCTTTATATAAACAATTTCTCCTTCCTGGAAGGCTCTCTTCTTCCCTCTTAAGCTAATCCCTAGCCCTTCATTAGCTCAGTCATCACTTCTTTAAATAAGTGAATCAAGTCAATTTCTACACTATCAAACTCACGGAAACATGTTCCTTTACATTCTGCCTCCCTTCCTTAGTCCATAAGTTCTCTATAAAGACCATGTGTATGTTGTTTATCATTTTGTCTGTAGTGCCTAGCACATTGCCTATACCTTGGAAAGAAACTCAATACATATTTGCTGAGTGAATGAATAAGTAAATGAGATATCAAGGCAAATTTTAGTAACAATCATCATAATACTGGTTAAATTACTTTGAAGGCAAGAAACAGATAACAATCTTCGCTAAGTGAACTGCTCACAGATCATTAGTTCATCTCTTTTATTCATAGATGAGGGCTCATACACCTTCCCCAAATTATGATTCTCAATGACAGATAACTATGGAATTATATAGAGAGCACTCTTACATCTTTAGTCTGTCTCTGCTATTTCTAATGTGAAAATATCACTCAATACAGAAAATACCAGATTGTCTATATGGATAGAGACTTGAAGTCATTCTCTAAGTGACTTTCTAGAAGCAGATTAAGTACATGAAAAAGTTTAAATCTCTAGAACATGTTGTCTGAACTACCTCAATGTGCAAGGGGAAACAACTTTAATACTCATAATATCAGTTCTCAGATCATGAAGCACTAAAAATAAGCATTGGCAAGGACATTGAGAATGATTCATTAAAACAAACAAAACAAGAATAAATTCTGCAAGAGAGTATTTCAAAATTCTTGATGCTTATGATTAGCTGAGTGTACTGCTGTGTTGGCACAGTGGGGTTGCTTTTAGTGAATCCCAATCCTGGAAAGATTCAGGAAGATATTATAAAAATTGTTAGCAGCTTAGTATTAATAAAAGCTTTTAAACAAAGTTCTGCTTAACTGTGTTGTCTTAAAATTTTCAATGGTTAAGAAATACAAAGCTATTTATTATTAACCTCCAGAGCCTTGTGTGTCATGAGAGACTGAAGCCCTGAAGTATAATTAACAGAAGAGAATTAACTCTCATCATAGGAAAAAAAAAAAAAGCGCAATGGGAGAACCAGAAAAAGTCTGAAAATGACAGTAACAGACAAATAGTATTAACACCAGAAAGCCCAGAGACACTTACAAGTGAGGGCAACAACCCTTTAAAACAGTGGCAAGCAAATTGAACCATCTGTTTCCAGAAACAGTTCTTATCAAAGGTGTTCCAGGCCTTTGCAGAATCATCAGTGAATCAAATACACAATCTAATGTATCTATGGGCAACCAGAAAATATATAAATAGAACAGTACATTTTGACATAGTTATGTCTTCAAAATCACTTATTAGTGATGTACGTTTTAAAAAAAAGAAGAAATCATCCTCAAACTGTCTCAGAATGAGGCCCTGTGAGGGATGTTATTACAATATGTCAAGCTGTAAAAGAAATTCAGTATTATATAAGATAATCCATACAACAATAACATGTTAAGTTTATATTACAAGCAGATATTTTAAAACTTGTATCTTAATGGAGGCTGAGAAGCTAATAATTTACTCAACCAAGGTGGCAAAGTTCTTAAATGGTAGGAAGAACAAATTTTTGAACTGATACTATATGACTTTAAAGTCCATACTTTCAATGCAGTATTTTATAGACACCATTGAAGACAGAAGTGAAGTCCCAGTCTAATACCTGTAGAAAAATAATATCTGCAGAATTAAAAGGATGTGATTTTTCTAACAAGGTTACTTCCTTTTGAGACACTGATTTTTTAGGAGACGAAAAGTGGGTGAAATCCTTCTCTTCCCCATCTAAGGAAGCGCATGACATAGCTCCAGGAAGCATTTCTTTTAAGTGAGATTAAACCAATCATTAAAATCCCTGTGCTTTTTTTTCTGCATTTCAGCAGTCCAAACATTAGAGAATTATTCCATGACAAAATGACTGTTATTCATCTATAGGTGGGTGACACAATCCGATAATAGGATAGGACTTTCATATTTAGAGGATAGACTTTTGTCCACTTATTAGGCATGATGAATAAACTTGTTGCTCTGACTGCTGGCTGCCAAGGTGTGACCATAATAGTAGTCAACCTAAAGGCTAAGCTGACATTGGGAGGCCAGAGTCCAGAGAATCCACATTCTTGCTTATCCTGTTTACCGAAGCCTACTCTTGTTGTATAATCTTTGAGTGGGCTTAAATCATAGTTTCCAGTACTTGTATTTGAGAACTTCCTAAGTGATATAAGTGATATTTGGTTAATCAAATAAAAGCTGGATTTTAGGATGAATAATTTCTCTAAGATGTGGGTGTAACATAAATCATGTGGTAAAATTTTTTCTCTAGCACCATTTTAGTTGACATTCAAGAAAAAGAAATTCAAATAAAAATTGTAATACATCTATCATCCCTAACCTAATTCAGTGTAATGTAGGCACAACAATGTAATTAATTAAAATTATTTGGAAAAATAGGCATAATGATACCTTTAGTTACAGAACAGCAAAATATTACCTTTTTTCCCCTTAATTTGCCAAAAGGTCAGATTTTGTTAGGCCTGGTTAAAAGCCTTCAGTGGAATTTCATTTCACTTATATAATATGCTTTTCTAACCAAGGTTCCTACCTAACCATTCAGTTAATTTGGCCTCACATATGAGGCCTCTCATACTTCAGGCCTCAATGCAAATGGTACCTTCTCCAAGAGCCTTTACCTTCCCACTCTGTCTAAAACAATCTCTTCCTTCAATTACTACTTATCAACTCATTTACTTCCTTTGAAGCTTTTATCTCTAGCCTGAAAGTTATTTTTTTGCTTAATCATTTCTTTACTTGCTAATCTCCACCTACTCTCAGGATGTTATAAATCCACCATGACAGGGAACTGCTTGTCATTCTCACTATTAAATTCCAACAAATAGAACAGTGCCTGACTCACAATGAGGCCATCAATGAATGCATGGTGAATAAATAAATGAATAACTCAATAATGGATGACTTTGAAAACACCAGTGATGTCTCAGTTTTGTTTCAGAGTACTCTTGATAAGTGGAGTATACTCTTATATTCAAATAATAAGGAAAGTACTATTCCTTTTTAGTGGTCAATCGGGTTTAACAAGCCAATCTTAAAACTCTCTCATGAGAGTTTTCCCTTAGCCTAACACTTTATTAATTTTCTATTTTATAAATTAAGTTAGAGATCCGTCTTTGAGTGATAAAAAATAAATCTTTAGATAGCTGTGACTAGGGAGGGAGGGATAATGCAGCCCAGACTTCTGGAGGGCAGAGCTTCTGAATGGCTTACCCACCTCCTATTCCAACTGAAAAATTGTGTCCCAACAATGTTCCCTTGATGAATAGCTTGGCAATTTCAAAACTGTGAGGTTTTTTTCTCTGTTTACCTGATGTTAAATTACAGTATCCACAAGCATTTAGAAGTACAAAGACCACAAGGCCTTTTCTGACACCCATTTCACATCTACAATTACCCAATCCTAAATACATGAGAATAATATTGACTCTTCAGGATGGTCTTCTTTTTAAATAAAATGAAAAGACCTACATGCTAGTCTGTACTCAGTTTTTCCACAACTTGAATTTAGTTGGCAATATAAAATACTTTTTTCATCACAGATAAGAGAACAACCTAATTCTTAAACTGTGATATTCCTGAACTGAAAATAGAGTTGTTCTCCTCTCCTTGGTAAGGACAACTGTTTAATTAACCAGGATACTGTCAGTACTGTATTAATCACATCTTTTTGTTTGTTTGTTTCTTCTATATTCTGATGATTTGACACTGGGGGGGGGGGGGGGGGGGGGGGGGGAGGCTTGCCGACCCTACAGGGATTGCCCTGCCAGAGTTAGCCAGTTCCTATACCTAGTAAACAATTCACCTTGAAGCATGCTTTTCAAATGCAAATCAACCAATCCAGACCTCATCCTCTCAACAACCTCCACTAACAGGCTTTTACCCTCCAGGCCACTCTCCACCTGCCCTTACCACTCTGGGGCCACCTGAGTCCTAGAAACCTCTTGACAACCCTCTTGACTCTGCTGCTTCCCCACGTGGACTTTTTTCTTGGCCACAGTGATTTTTGTCTTCTGATCTGTTGTCATCACCAAAGCTAAATAATAAGACCTCTTAAAACATGTACATCAGGTATAATTGTATGGCAAGAGTTATAAAACAAGGGTTCCTGAAAATGAAGTGATAGGTTAAAATTCTTCTACTGGGTTTAAAAAAAAACTGGAAAGATCCTGAACACTGGAAACTGAGTGAACAAATATCAGATCTGTAAAATAAATTTTATAATGGCTTTTCCTTTTAATGGTGTTTGTAGGTTTTCACAATTTTGCTTTTAATGTGATTTAATTCTGTTGTTTTTGCCTATTATCTTAAGTTCTATCACATCTTTTGATTTTGAAGAAACACAATACTTCAAATTCCAGAGGGACTTCAGGTTACTCTACATATATGTTGTGTACCTATCCCCCTAGTATTGTAGATTTTTTCTGAATCCTCCCCTTGGAGGTAGTTGTCAGTATCACATGACCACCTAGGGATAAGGCCAATTTCTGGGGTCCTAGAGACTAAAAATGAGTAAGTAAAGTAGAGAAGAAATGTAAATTAAGTCCTTGAGAAAGGTGAATGTTGTGAGAGTCATCAAGGACCATCATCATCACCAGTCAGCCAGGATTTATTAAAGACTTTTTAATGTTAAGTATACTGTAAGGCATTAGGTACATAAACATAAAAATTATAAGGTCCTAATTTGAATCAGTGTTTGATCAGAGAAGCAGAACCAAATGGGTGATATCGCAAAAGGGAATTATTATAGGAATTAGACCTAACACAATAGAGAGCTAATGAGTCTATACAAGGATGCTGCCTTTTTGTCTAGCATTGAACCTGAAGTCATGATAGGTCAACCTTGCATATAATTCAGAGAATAAGGAGGAACTGGAATGTACAAGGGTAAAGTAAAACTTAACCTCTGTGTTTTACCACATTGAGATGATGCAGGCAGACCACGTACAAGGACCAGAAGAGGTCCCGCAGGACCAGTCAAGAGGGTCCTTGGCTACACATGGGATAGAAATTAAATGAAAGCTAGGAGGAAGTGAGAGCAGAGTTTATTGAAGATATAGAGAGAGTGCAGGTACAGAGAGAGTGTCTGGGAGACTCAGAAAGGAAACGAGAAACTTGTCTTTGCTCAGTGCCTGGGGTTTTTATTGAGGATTGTGGCCTGGTATATGTGTCCTCTCAGGCATCCAGAAACCAGTTAGAAGAAAAACATGGGCCCAGGTATCCTTCAGTATTCCTTGGAGCCAGAGGGTCTTGGCATCTAGATGCCAGTAGTCTGGAATGTGCATGTGATGGCTTTGTCCCATCAGTCTCACCTAGTCCTTCCTTGAATGTTGTCTACTGTGGTGAAACACTTTACAGGTATCATTAACACTGTCTCTTACAAGAGGAACATACACTATTTGTTCTATGAGTCATATATAAAGCGGGGTACGTGTCCTAGCAAGCATAGAAACAGGAAAAGGAGCAAAAAGCAGATTTTGATGGAGTCCTTAAGTTCCCCTATGTCAGAAACCTGATAATGTGAATGACCTACAGAAGAAGCTAGCATTGTTCATCATTCACCACAGAACTAAACGCACATCTGGTCCATGGCAGAGAGAAGTTGAAAGAGGGAATATTTTGGAACCTCCAAGAACTGCTGGCCTGCATACTGTGTCATGCCATTTTCAGAGTTAACAGGACAGAGACTACATGTGTGATCTGCCAGTGTTGGGCACCTTATACCAAACTCAGTGCATACTAAAGACTTCTCATTCACTTCTTTCCAAATCTTGCACAAATTTCTATCATAGCTGCCTCTAATCTGAACCTGCAAAGGGAAGCTAAGTTCCAATGTGGCTCTGTTGGCAGAATAAACACCACAAAAGTCCACCCCTTGTCATGCTGGCATCCATACATGCCTCTTTTTACCATACTTAAACTCTCAGGAAAAATAACAGTAAAGCCATCCTTCTGCTTAAAATCACACAAATACCCATTATACAACTACAAACTATGCTAATTCTTTCTTAAAAAGGATATAAAGTTTCTCTATCTACCTTGGGTGATGTTCTTTTCTACCTGAATTACATTGACTCTTTGATAGTTTATAAGTTAAATACCAAGATATGAGGTTGACACATCTTATGTTAGATTACAGGGGAATGGGAGAAGGTAAATTAATTCATTAATTAATGGTTTTACAAATAGATTCATATCAGAACAGGAAGAAATATTTATGACTATTATAATCCTCAGTTCTGCAACTACTCATGTGTTCCTAATTGCTATTTGTAACTATCTTCCTTGACTACCCACCCATTCCACATAGCTTTTCCTCTCAGCAATCACTTTGTCAATCCTAATTTTTTGCCTGGTAGAGTAATAAAAAATTTCTTTCCTGAGAGGTTGGGTCCATTAGCAGGCCTGCCTGACCAGAGTTGTGGTTTTTCACTGCCTTTTATCATCTGTCCTAGAAGTACTGAGCAGCCCTCCAGGCAATCATCTCCGTTGCACACATGTTCCTTCTAGCCCCATTATTTGGTAGTAGCTCAATTTCTCTAGGATATTAGAATTATTCCCCACATCTGGTACAGTGCCTCCCTTCTTTCTCCATTGATTCACTAGCACGAGGAGCCCAAATTGGCTAAATGGCAACTTCAACTTCAAATTTAATGGAACCCTTGATGAGACCCCCTGCCTGGCAGAGTCATTCTTCCCTTGTGAACTAAGACGCCTAGATCAGAAAAGCCCAAATTCACAATTATTGGAAATAAATTTTTGTTAGCAAATTACTGAGGCATAAAGGAGAGAAATAACTTCCATTTTGATCACTGATTCCCAGATCTGCGAATACAGGCTAGGAAGAAACAGCACCACATGTTAATCACTGACTAAGTGATACTATGCCATAAGGAAACTACCCAACTCCTCAAGAATTTCCAAACAAGTGTGGTTATACCTGAGTCTTCAAAATGCCATTCCATTATTCTCTCAGAATAATTTTTAGAATGAAAGGAAACATGGTAACATCAGTGAAGTCTATGAGCATGATCCAATTGTCACACTTCACTTACCATAAAATCAGTTGTTTGGTCAAAAGCAGTGCTGGGTGGATACCATGATAATTAAGCCATTCTATAAATACATGAATGTGGTTCTGCCAAAAGCATTGTGAACAGAGAATAAAAATCTGTATCTAGAGTGTTTATCCGGTGATAATAATGCACTCTCCCTTCCATGAAGGGTATATTTCAATATAATCAACCTGTCACAAGGTGGTAGATTGATGCTCAAAGAGTGGTCACTGGTGGCTGTTGCCAGACAGGAATGTAAGATCATATTGCTGGTCTCATGAATAATACCCCTGCCAACACAGCCACCTGCATTGTGAGGGTACAATCTGACTAATATTGACAAAAAATGATTATATTGTCCATAAAACTGAAAATATCCCTTTAATCTAAGGTTATCTTTTGGTGAGTATTTCTATGGGTCACCAGTATCATTATATTCTCCTCCGCTTTGTAAAGATCTTCCCACATGCCTTCTCTCCAGAACTCAGTGCACCAATTTTCCAGTCCAGTTATATGAAAGACTCTGATCATTCAGAAAAACCATTACACCCTGCCTATAAATCAGTGTAGATCCATAACTCTGATCATCTCTCATTCCAGATAAAATGAACAGCCATATGCAATGCTCGATATTCTGGCCACTTAAAGAATTTCCCTTCACCATGATCCCAAGGACACCCTGGGATGGGATATTTTTGTACACACCTATTTCAGGTCTTTTCAGCATTATCATATAGAACTACCTGCCAACCAGATTCATTTTTTTTTCCTTAGTCAAATGTTCATAGGGAAGTCCCCGTGAGCGCAAAAAGGCAGATTGAGAGGGAGGAAGTCAAGCGGCAGCAACAGAAGACATAGGCATCTAAGCCAAATATTCATGCAACATTTTTATGCCTTCAGGACATAGTTGGGCCTGATCTTTTATAAACCAGGTCATTTTCTAATGGAATGCTGCTGTGCATTGAACTTCTTCGTTTTGTAAGTCAGATACATCCCACAGTTTATGATTTTGGAGCCTAAATCAATGGCAGCAAGTCCATCTTCACAGATGGCTTACAAAAAATATCCATCCCAGAGCTCTTCACAGAAGCTAGAACTCTCCTCACAAACATATTTCTCCTTTTAGTGAGAAGAGTGTCCTTCCCATCATCCTGTGAATAGAGTTTGGAATTGGCTGACCAGGCTTTACACGATAAATTTGCTGTATCAATCCTAATCTCCCCTAAAAATGTGGACACCTTGTATAGTATACCAGCCAGATTGGAGAATTTAAACTTCATTCAGTGTAACACACCTTTGGGTCTAGGTTTTATAGTCTTATTGAAAAAACAGTCATAGGATTAATAGCAAGCAGCAAAGATAAAGGGTAAAATTAAAAGCTAAAGGGAACAAACTGAGCTAATAATCAGATGATGTCTGCAGTTGTGGGTATGTTTTAAAGACAAAGGGTTAGGATTTACTAGGCCATATTATAATTTTTAAATGGATAAACAGCCTTGTGGTTCTTTAATACCCACACAGGACTTCGAATATATCACAACAGTTTAAATTTGTTTTAGTATGCACACGCTTACAACTTCTGCCCCACATCCCAATGGCCTGCTACATCAATTCAATTGAATGTATGAAGCTTCAAAAGGTCTTTGAGGAAATACTAGATTCATTTTTCAACAACTTAGTTAAGTGTACAAGATAAAAGAATGATCACAGGAAAATGATATAATATATCAATACTATTGACCAGTAGAGATAAGAAAGGGCAATCTGATTCCACCCTGAGGATGAAATGAGGAAGTCTGCCTTTATCTAGTGCTTTAAATATAGTCAGCCAATAGAAACAAGCCTAATTTTCTGTCTTGGTCTATAGATGCTTTCCACTGCTTCCAGCTCTTATCTTTTCTCTTCTTCTTATCCTGAGCTCCATGCTCTGGTTTCCCACAGCTATGTTTTGCTTTGGTGTGCTTTCTCAGCTGACTTCTTTTTTCAACTCAGTTAAGAGAGAAACCCTCTGCCATAATAAGCAGTTTCAGATATAATAAACTCTGACTAATTAACTTCACAAATCTACAATTATAAAGGGTAGCAACTAGACCTACGGTAAGATAGAATGGCATAAGAAAACTATCTGGGTTTTCTACAGAAATCATTCTAATGAGATAGTCTTGAGAAATCCTTGATTCTTCAGTCTAATAAACAAGGTAAGTAGAAATTATTATAGGCAATTATTTATTAGTATATAGCACTATAGTATGGTAATATAGTTCTTTATATGATATATACTGATCACATGCATCATCAAGGACTATTTCTGGAAAATAGTCACCTGATTTTTTAGGCTATTAATTTTTTCAGTTAAATATACAAAGAAGTTTCTTTTCATGTGCTGAATATGCTATTTTCTCTGGCTATGTTGGATATATACTGTACATGAGGATGCCCCTCCTTCATATAACCTATTTACATATGTCACTATACATGCACTATGGAGCCAGATAGTCAGAGGTAATGATATGAAGAAAGGCTGAGCCTCACTGAATTCTAATCTGGGGGAAAGGGGGACCAAGAACACTCAGATTCAGATTCCAAGGCTTTGTCTCATCCAGCTTTTATTAAGAGATCTAGTAGATTAGCTATAGGAATGATTAACTTTGGGAAACAGAGAAAAACATGTTTACTTCGACTCAGGACCTCTCATATCCCCAGTGTGCTAAGGACTTTGAGATTCAGTTCTCAGATAGGCTCTGCAGCTGGTCACCCACATACATGAACACTTGTTTTTATACAGGTTTCTGAAGAAGATGACAAAGTGGTAGAGGAGGTGGCTGGACATCCATATTCTACTCAGCATGTCCTGGAATTGGGTTAGAGCTCCTTGTTCTGGATTTAATTGTCATATGGTTAGGGAGTCGGTACCAAATTATGACAATATTTCTTTTTTTAAATTTTTATTTATTTATGATAGTCACACAGAGAGCGAGAGAGAGAGAGGCAGAGACATAGGCAGAGGGAGAAGCAGGCTCCATGCACCAGGAGCCTGACGTGGGATTCGATCCCGGGTCTCCAGGATCGCGCCCTGGGCCAAAGGCAGGTGCCAAACCGCTGCGCCACCCAGGGATCCCAATATTTCTTTTTCATAAGGCATTGTCAGATTCCAGAATATACTCAGAAGCTAATTGAACTCTTTTTTATAAAAAGGCTGTGAAACTCTAGAGACAAGCAGGGACCCATATGAGGGCTATTCTTCCAGCTGTGCATCCAGCACAGCTCTGACTTACGGGGGATCTGTGGCTTTGGGAACAGTGGAAGATGACACCCATGACAAAAATATTGACTTGTTCTTGTTGCAGACCATTGCTGACAGTGGCAAAGGCAAGCTTCCAGGAATTAGTCTATAGGAATAGGACATTGACAAGGTTGGTCAGAGCAGAAGTGGGGGGAAATTGGGTTACTACAATGGTATAGCAAATGGCAGATATTTTATTATAGGTTCTTGTCAAATGTTCTCTTGGAAATGTCTCTGAAATGCTATTTTTTTTTTGTTTTGTTTTGTTTTGTTTTGTTTTGTTTTGTTTTGCTGGGTTTCACAATGATCCCACCTGTATGTATAATCTGTATGAGCAGATTATAGATGGAGCCATTAAAATGTAAACACAAAAGCTAAGCTGAGTAAGTCATGAGAATAAAAGGTACAACACAGAGAATATAGTCGATATTGTAACAGTAATATTGTAATAGTGCTGCATGGCATGGCGGTAGTTACACTTGTGGTGAGCACAGCATAACCTATGGAGATGTTAAATCACTATGCAATATACCTGAAACTAAAGTAACATTTTGTGCCAATAATACTAAAAAAAAAAAACCCACCACAACAACAAAAAAACAAATTTGACTTCAACTATCTGCAAAGACTTTAAGTCCAGGAATCATAAACAAAACCAAAACCAAAAAAGAACCTTTCAAAGTAGTGATAAGTTTATTTGAGGAGGAAAAAAAATAAGTGAGGATCTTAATTCTCTTCATATTTATTTTTAAATGATTTTTTTCTTTTGCTGTATTCCAGAAACATATTAATTTTTGATTTAAAAATATATGGTGGGGGGCTCCTGGGTGACTCAGTTGGTTGAGAGTCTGACCTTGGCTCAGGTCATGATCTCAGGGTCCTGGAATTGAACCTTGGTGTCAAGCCCTAAGTCATGCTCCACACTCAGTGGGGAGTCTGCTTGTCCTTCTCCCTTTCCTCTTACCCCTCTCCCTGCTTGTGCTCTGTCTCTCTCTCTCCTAAATTAATGAATAAAATCTTTAAAATAAATAAATAAAAATATAATGGGAGAACTTGAGTTCATGGAGAATTTCTTTGTTAAAATCATATCCTTATAAGTAGCTTCAGTAAAAGTAGGATTGTGGATTATTTGAAAATGCATTTTTTAAAACCTTGATGCTTTTATTTTAGGCAATTCCAGTCAGTATTATGTGTTAAATCTACTTCCCATTTGATTGATATGATTGATTTTTATGAACTACACACATGGCTAAGAGGGTATTTATGGCATTTGGCACTGAGACTAAAAAAGTAATCACAGGTTGTACATTATTTCTAAGAAATTGATGGTATCATACCCTTATTTAATTCAGATTTCTTCAGGGGCTTTCCTTAGTTTTATTATATATCATCCAATTAAAAAGCATGACAGAAAAACATTCTTAGGTAAGCATGTTTAATTTGACTACACATACTGAAATCATTCTGAAAGGGAAATTTGTTTATATCAAATAAATTCAACTATAGCACCAAGTATTAAAAGCAGTAAACTCCATTTTTTATGTACTTTCTGAGTTGGGTTGACTAGGAGGTGAAATGGACTTGGTCATACATCTGCTGGTTCTGCCAGCGCCAGGTCTCTTGAAATCCAGAAGATGGCCTCGAATTGGAACAAAATCCTTCACTAAAAACATGTCCTTCAAAATAATCTGTTGCTATCACTGTTTTCATTAAAAGTCAAATTTGTTCATTTTTTAAAAATAATACCTAGTTTTTTCTTTAAATGTGTTTGGCTGATCAGAACACGCACCCCTCATAAAAAATTATGGGCATACATGGAAAACTAGCTCCAAGATGTTGCTGTACTTTTGCACATGAGCAGACTGCTGGCATCTCATCTCCCTGATTATGCAAAGATGGAATTATCGCAAGAATTACTGACAGGCTGGTACATTTGGATTTCCCACTTCAAAAGTGGTGAATTGTTTCCTTTATGTTCTGTGACAAATGACCTACCTAGCTGCTTGGCCATGCAGAGAAGCTCGGAACAAGCACAAAAGCTGACAGGACCACTGATACTGGTGAATGCTGATTGCACTGAAAAGAGATTCTTCCCGTATAATCAGGTAAGTATTCTTTGAGTTATAAATGTTCCATGAGCTGATTCTTGAAATTACTACCAACTGTATCAATAAGTTTAAAGAACACTCAAACATTGTGTATACTATTCAGAAAAACTCAAGAAATAATATGGTCAGTAATAGCACATACATGTAGTATATACATGCATGCATATATAAATACACACACATATATAAAATATACCCATAAAGGCGTGTGTGTGTGTGTGTGTGTGTGTATAAAATGAGAACAGAGGATTGAAATGAAAATGTCAACTGTGAAAACCTGTGAACTTCCCCCACCCCGATCTTTGATTTAGAAATAAATAACAATATTTAGTAATAGATTGTCAGGAGACTTCAATTATTTCCCCAAATTTTATAGTACACTGTTAGGTGTATATGTAGTGAGCTATTTACGCAAGGATTGATTTTCTATTAGACTTCTTGATACTAGAGTTATCTTTCTTCTAGGAAAACATGTCTAGATCAGGGTTTGAATTTATGGGATGTTCTATGAAATAAAAAAAAATTGGTAAAGCATCTTGAAAGGGCAACAAGGTCAAGAGATAGATTTTAGGATAGCAGGGTCTTGAGCCCAGTTGCCTTAACAACATATGTAACAAAGCCAAACAAATATGAAGCAGTGTCCGCAACTCAATGTGTTGAGAAAATGAAAACCCAAACAGTTGCCATGTGCTCAAAGAAGGGAGAACTTCCAGAGCATGAGATAGGAACTTAAAGGACTGATTTACAGTGACTGAAACTCAGCTTATAAATAAAGATTTAGCCTCAGGAAGCATCTAACTATAGAATAAGTTGTTTTTTCTGATTGAGAATTTCAGACTGTTTCTATCAATCAGAAATATCTGAAGAAAGCTTACTTAAATTGATTAGATTGCCATTCTCAGGCAGGTTAAAGTTCCTTTAGATTCTAAAGATGTGCAGATAAAATAAGTTGCTTGGTTTGACCAGAAATTCTTGGAAAGCCCTAGAGACCACACAGAGTGATAAGTTTATCAAAATGGATTACTAATCCATATAATCCTAGCACCTGTCCTTTGAGGAAACAAGACAAAAATTATTTCCTCTAATATACAAACGATAAAAATGCAAGTCCAAAATGGCAAGATGATTAGGTCACCGTTGGTTAGAAACAGGATGTGAATTAAACCTTTTAAATTCCAAGTCAAATATTCCTTCCTTTAGGCCAGAATGACTTGTAACCTAAAGTGTTTTTCTCATTCCTTTTTCCATTTCTCTCTCCTTCATTTCTATGCCTTCATGTTGTTCCAATACTCCTGTTAATGTCCAATTCTCTCTTGCTGTTTCTCTCTTTTACAAAAGTGAATCTTTGACATTTTACCTTATCCTCTAGACCAATCAGAAATTTAGTTACTTAGGTATTGTAGTATAATATTACATAATATCCCTCCAGGCATGAGTTTTTGAATTTGAAATTATTATCACTGGCCCTATACAAATAAATTGTGGTCAATTGTCTTGATTTATCTCTATATTTCTTGAGCTCTAGTCGTGTAACACAATTCACTTTTGAAATACATAGGAGAGGTTTTTTTTTTTTTTAATTTGCAGAAATCTTTTAAAAATTGAAGGTGCTCAGCCTTCTTTAGCCCCCATTATCATACTATCATTTGTGTCTGAAAAAAAAAATCTTTGAATTTCTTCCAATTAGGAAATAGTTTCTCTGGTGAAAATTCTTTGGAAGCTTCTATTCTTCAAAACTATTACGAACTTGGTGCAATGGCTGAGTATTAGCATTCACCAATTAATTCAATCATTTGACAACTCAATGAACTTCCTATATACAGATGTCCTCTGACCAAGAGTAGCAGAGGCTGCCCAACACAACTTTTCCCATCCCAATCCACCCTTCACATGATTCTTTTAAAAAAAAAAAAGTTTATTTATTTATTAGAGGGGATGATAAGGGCAGGGAGAGATGGAGAGAGAATCTCAAGCAGATCCATGCTGAGTATGGAGCCCAACTTGGGGCTTGATCCCAAGACCCTGAGATCATGACCTGAGCTGAAATCAAGACACTTAACCAGATGCTGAACCAACTGATCCACCCAGGTGCCCCAACTCCTCCTCAGAATCTAATTAAAAATAAAGCAAATGCTTATGTCAGAAAATCTTGTTTATTCAAACCCTTTCATTTCTCATGTCTGTAGTTTTCAAATTAGAAGGAACTCAAATCATAAAAGGAGCTTATTCAAAATTATAAGTTGTGTTTTCCTTGGATACTTGTAAGATTTGTTCCCCTCGCCCTCACACAGCAACTCTGGCCAATTTAACATGTTGATAAATTGTTTATTCCATATGCTACTTATCTAAAAAGCATATTATGTTAAGAAAATAGAAGATATATGATAGTCCTCTACGCTTCAGTTGATGACTTGCTCAAAAATATTCACACAATTAAGCAGAATGTTAAAATCCAAAGGTTTCTAGTATCCTTGTCATATCACATTTTTGTTCTATCTCACTAAATCACTTCACATTTTACCTCAGAGAAAAAACTGAAAATATCAAATTCTCACTTCTCTCTCAATCAAGTTATTTATATTTATAGCATCATGTCCTCCTTCTCAGCAATATAAACAAAGATTTTTCTCTCTTGTTTAAGGCTGTTTCCTTTAGTACTTCTCTAGATCCATTTCACTCTTCTCCTCAAACTTGTTTTTGAAACTATATCCTTGCTCTCATGCTTTCATTTCTTCTTTCTCTTCCAAGTATTTTTCTTCAGTACACAAATAATGTAAATTCTCTATCACTTTAAAACAAGACAAAACCCGAATAAGAATACACCCACTCTTTTTACTATGTAGCAAAAAAAACAAAAAACAAAAAACAAAAAAACAACACTGGTTATCTCAAAGTATTTATTTCCTTTTTTTCTTGAACTTGTGTTTTACCATTTTGTTTTCCCAATGTTATATTCTTTCTTTTTTTTTTTTTTGTTATATTCTTTCTTATTACCTTATCCATTATCAGAGTTTTTATTTCCAATTATAATCTATTGGTTCCCAAATCTACATATTGGCCAAAACATCTTTCTTGACCATACCAGTTTATCCATTTGTTTTTTGGAATTTTCTGTCTGGATATCCTAAAGATACACCAAATCAGTATGTACATAATAGAATTCATTATGTTTCCACCAAAATTTATTTATCTTGAGCTTATTGTGGCTGACAGCATCCCCAATTACCTAAATCATCCGACACTAAGTCTTCACTTATGCTTATCTCCCACCTCTAAATGCTCACCAATATTTAAGTTCCCACCTCTTTTATGTATCTACAGTTCATCTTTCATTTTGATGTTTTTTGCCTGAAGCATTTGGAGAATGTACCTTCTGATCCTCTTTCCCTCAAATCCTCCTAATTCAAAAAGAAATAACCAGCAAATTGAAACTAGTAATGTATAATGAAGATAATATAATGAATAAATAAAATCATGGAGTAATGTGTAATGAAGTTGGGTTCATACAGGAAAAGAGTTGGTGTCACTTTAGAAAAGTCAATGGTGGTAATGCACTTCTTTAAAAGACGAAAGAAAATATTAATATTAATTTCTCAATAGATGTTTAAAAAGAATTAGATAAAATTAGATAAAATTCAAATTATTTGATGAAACTCACCATGCGCTTATGATATAAGAAAATGTGATCATTCCCAGCTGGCACTATAACAAGTTTCAGAAGGATTCCCAATTTTTTATCAGGTCAGCTGTTGTGGGTGGCAGGGCACATAGTAAGAACACTGAATACCATTGCTTTACTGCTTTCTCTGTGGTGAGACGAACCTTGTGAGGGAATCTGTTTCAGTAAATATGAAATTCAAAAACTTGAGCCATACTGATTCTGGCAGAAGTAGGACAGGCAGAGAAAACAAGTTCTTAACCACAGTTAGTGTCTATACCAAGGAGGATAAATCACTGTGTCCTCCATTATAGAATGGGAACAATGAAAGTAATCTTTCACCACCCAGCAGTTGGGTGATCCTCTCTGGATTTGATGCTATAATGGGGGCTGTCTTGTGTTTGTTGATTTGGGAGTCTTAGCATAATAGTAGCCAGATCAGCATCAAAGAGGGAAAACCCAGGTTTCTGAATTCATACATCACCTACATCCTGATGTCATAGTCACTTTGCCTAAGAGATTACTGAACAAGCACTAAGGTGACTGGCACAAGTTGCCTGATAATTGCATAGTGAGTGACTTTGTCCACCTAATCACTCACACCATCTCCAGGGAAAGCTCTTTGGTGAGCATTTTGTGGACCATAACTATTGTCACAATTTTAGAGCATTCCAAGAATTCCATGCATATACTTTTTTTTTTTTACCTTAAAAAACCACTTCCAATTCTCCAATACTTTCCTTTTATATTTGAGAAAATCTGACCAAGTTGTTGACTAATGGTCATTAACTGGTTCAGAGTTTTACCTCTGATTATCTCTCCTTCTAAGCAAAGTTTACATAGAAGGATTTCCTTCCCCACTGTCCCATTCAGTTATTCTAAGTGGGGCTGCAATGCTGCTTCTGACTGTGCCAACAAACCCTGTCTAGACACCTGAAACAAGGCACGATCTTTTTCTCCTTTCATCAATTTCATATTGATTTGTTAGGCTACAGGCAGAGCTGCTGAAAAAAATGATGTCCCAAATAGTGCCTGTGATAAAAGTGTATTTCTCTCAGATATTAGAGCAGAGCTAGTAAAGTAGTTCTGACACCTTCAACGTGTGGCTTTCATCTCCAGCTCCAAGGCATTTGCTCTAATTTTAATATTCTCTCACAAATGAAAAAGGGGAAGGTACAAAAAGGGCATTTATGAATCTTTTTAAGGACAAGAAGAAGGAGGGTATCCATTATTTCTTGTGACATTCTTCTTGACATAGTCAAAAACTTAATCACAATTGCAAAGGGTCTATGAAATTCAGGCTTTAGGTAGACAATCATGTTCCCAGCTAAAATGACATCACTATGGAAGGTGGGAAATAGATAATATAAGACTACTCACAGTTGGCCATGGTATAATTTAAGGTGCTTTATATATATTATAACTCAAAAATTCTACTCCACGATATATATCCTTTTGTATATCTGATTCAGAAAACATCATGATCATTAACACTTACACAACATTTAATAAACTATTAAACACTTTACATATTATCTCATTTTTTCCTCATAGCAGCTCTATGAATTAAATTCTTCCCCTGACTATCCAGTTGGAGAAATAAGGAATAAAGAGGTTAGCATAGTAAATAAGAGAGATGGAGGGTACAGCCTATATAAGTCATATCATGTAGAGAAATGTTCATGACAGCATTGGTTGTAACAGCAAAAGAAAAACAAATCAAAACAAAAATGGAAAACAATTTAAATGACCATTACAGCAGAATAAATAAGTTGTAACATATTCATATAGTGAAACTTACTGTCATAATCAAAATCAGTGCTATTTTCTGCTAGAAGTTGCCTCTGCATGGGGGAATGGAATGAACTACATGCCACAAAATGGATAACTCTTAGGAAAATATTACTGAGGAAAGAAAAAACAATTATAAAGGAATATATATAATATGGCTTCTTTAATGTAAATTTAAAAATCAATCTAAATAAATATATTAGAGAAATTAAAGATTCATGGTAAAACTATGAAGGAGAGAAAGTTAATAAATATAAAGTTCTCTATAGTTTTGTTTGTTGAAGAGAAGCAAGAAAAATGGATGGTATCTGCAGGAGACTACAAGACTAACAGTTACATTCTTTCTTTCTCTCTCTCTTTCTTTTTAGAGAGACAGTGGGGTAGGGGGAGAGAAAGAGGGAGAGAGAGAATTTCAAACAGGCTCCACAGATCCTGATGTGGAACTCAATCACAGTCCTGAGATCATGACCTGGGCCAAAATCAAGAGTTGGACAGTTGACTGAGTCACCCAGATGCCCCTTATTGCTATTTCTTACTCTGTATCTCTTCACTATGCCTTCTACATGTTTCATAAGCTTTTAAATGTATCAATACAATATTTAATAAAAACAATTCTAAGAAAGTAATAATAAATCAAATTCACTAAAATTGAAAATTCATCCATAGAATTAAACATAACCATATAAAGTCCTTTTTGCATTCGTATAAAATTAGATACTTCATATTTAAAAAATGAATTATTTTGTATTTTGTGATGAAAGATCTTTAGGAATTAAGGAAATCATAACATTTTGACTACATTGCATGTGGAAATGAAGAATGAAAGTCAATGATGACAGACAATTTAAATAATAGCTGAGAAATAAGAGAAACAAATGGAAATAATTTAAATGGATAATTGAATGTCAACTGCATTATTTACAAGCTTCATTAAAGTGAATTGTTTACCCAAGCAGAAATTAAAAGAAAGTGTTAAACTAAACATGTCATATCACATCTTTGATGCTAACAAGTCTAAATATTAAAAAATATTCAGAAGAAAGCACTGTGTCCAAGTTATTGCAAATGAAGTAAAACTTGTTACACCAGTAAGGAAATTTTAAATACCTCATAGGAGGATCACTTATTTTCTCCATAATTTTCTGGTGGAGAACATACAATTGTGGCACTTCAATGTTTCCAGAAGAAGAAAAAAAATATTTCTTTCTTTGGCTTTAACCTATCTCCATTGACAAGAATATTCCCTTTGTCCATATGTATTCGCTACAAAGGGCATGAATTATGTACAAGTTCCTTGGGAGATACCGTCACCAGCAGCAGGAAATCTGAAAAACTGTGATCCATAAATCATTGTCGAGTGGAAAACTGTCTAATATTGTTAGTAAAGAGAAAGCACAAAAGAGAAGGAACGGATTAGCTTAAGGAACCCCATGGCATTTACCTAACTAATGTAAAACACCATTCCTTTTGGAGAAAAACTTCAGCACCCCAGAGATAAGTATAATCATACACCAGCAAAAGATTTTAGATTAATGAAGAAAGTGGGCGGAGGTGTCAAGAATCTCCTCTGCTACCTCATTTTACCTCAGACATATGCCTGTCTACAGGTACTGAGTATAGACATCTCAAGACCTTTAGAGAATATGTAGACTTTTAATTTGTTGAGCAATAACCAAATGCCAAACATTTGGCATAGAATGTCGAAAAGCCCTTTCAACAGTTTTGCAAAGTTGGTATAATCATCTCTACTCCAAGAGTGGTAAAACTGTAGATTAACAAAGTTAAGCAATTTTTCCAAGATCACACATCTAGTAAGTGTGGAATTTGAACCTAGATGTCCCTGACTATAAAACCCATGTTTTTCACAACACCAGGCTGCTTCATGAAGTTGTCCTAAGCTGTGAAAATGATTTTACTTTTTTTTTTTGTCACATTATGGGATGGCCTTGGGATATAAATGCTTTCTAAAGAAAATTCTTCAGTAGAAGGTATAAAATTGGGTCTAATAACACATAGGTTGTCCAGCCACATGTCATATCTGTATAACAGAGCTTGTCAGAAACATGTCAAAGGTAATGTTCACATTAAAATTAAAATAAGACCAAATGTTGGTTTGGAAACTCAGGGCTGCTCATAAACTATCTAACCTAGTAATTTGGGAGTTATGAGAATTAAGGAATTAAGAGTAGGAAGAAAAGTAACTAAGGTAGTAATTAAAATGAAAACCTGAAATGATGAAATAGATTATATGTACTAATATCAATGTTTTATTGAACAGGGAGAAGAAATAAACATATTGGGCCTTATGTAATAAAAATACATCTTCCAAAGTGTGTCTGCTGTGTGCCTAGGTAAGTGTGGCTAGATAGTGTGCCTAGGTAAAAAAAAAAAAAAAAAAGTAGAAATAAAGAAGTAAGAGAGGAAATAAAATTATGTTCAACCTGAACCCAGGATCATCAAGGACTTACAGAATTTTTAAGCTGAAAGGGACAGGGAGATTCTGTCTTCTATATTTATCTCCATAATTAAATAGATGAGTAGGTATGATAGAGCTATTTGGCATAGTACATTGCAGTAAATATTCCTATGAAAATTAAGCACATTTACTCTGAGCATTAAGAGGAAGTCGTTTCCCAATGCCCTGAACAATTTAATATTCCCAAGTCAAACTTTCTTTCTACTCTAGAAGAAAACGGCCTCTCTGATCAAAACAAATCAAGTAAACATCTAAGAATTTACTGAGTACTTTCCCACTGCTGTAGATATAACTTATCTGACCTGTGTCATAGAAGCTACTCTAAAACCAACAATTAAAAATCTGTATTTCTCTTTAAATATGCAATGGGGACTTTAATGAATGTAAAGAGTTTGTAATTTGTTAAAATATATTCCAATGTTCTAAGATGAATAGATTTTTATTCCCCAAATCCTGGAAGCATTCATGACTCCAGGGCACTAAGACAGTCATTGTTCATTCCATTTACTTGTCTGGTCCATGAGTCTAACTGATCATTAAATTTTATTTTTTTATAAGAATACAGTGAAATGCTTACAAGCATAGTCTTTCCAGTTAGGAAGAACATGGCTACAGAACTTTGGTTTCATCAATGAACTGGTCTCTCAAGTGTTGAACTATAATAAATTAGATTTTTAAAAACTATAAAACAAGGCTAAGTTAGAACTTGCCAGAGTGAAGAGGGCCCAATAAATAACACATTTTCCTACCTGAACTCTCAATCAATAGAGAAATTCAAGAAGTTAGAGTATGGAGATCAAAATATCTCCCTTATTATCAATAAAACTTATTTTCATGATTGTGATTTATGCTTATGAGAAAGTGAATGGACCTCTGGTGATGAAACCACAAGGTTACAAATTATCATGCATGCCTGACCTTATAAATTGTACAGCAATGAACACAGTAGATCATATACTGCATGCTCGTTGGACTTCACTCCTGAGAAATAAGAACTGTCCTGCAAAGCATGCTCAACTTTACCAAAGAAGTCACTCCATCCTCCCTGGTGAGGAGACAGTAAAAGAGCAAGAGAAAACAAGAAAATCACAGAAATAGATGTCCCTCCGCAAAGAAAGGAATGTTAGGGGTGGGAAACAAGTGCCCCTTAAACCCACGTTTTAAAGGAGTGTAGTTTTATTTTTATTTTATTTTTTAAATATTTTATTTACTTATCTGAGAAAGAGAGAGAGAGAGAGAGAGAGCACAAGCAGGGGGAGGGACCGAGGGAGAAGCAGACTTCCCACGGAGCAGGGAGCCTGATGCCAGCTTGATCTCAAGACCCTAAGATCATGACCTGAGCCGAAGTTAGACACTTAACTCACTGAGCCATCCAGGTGCCCCAAGGAGAGGAGTTTTAAATTAGAAAATAAATACAAAGTGCTTAACATAGTAAATTTTCAATAAATACAAAGTTGCATTTTATTTTGTATTAAGTCATAGAGTTTTGTATATGATAATATCCTTTATTCCGCTTTTCTTTTTAAAATAAAACACTTCAACAATGCCTAAATTGGTAAATGGAATAAAATGTTTGTTAAACATGTGAATTATAGGCCTATTTGTGTTTTCTCTGTTTTCAAAATTTAGAAAATATTTTCCTCATTAGCATTTCCAGACCCCCAACCTCATAAGTAAAGGAAACTTCTATTACTATACATAAGATTTATACAGCAAAGTCTAAAATGCTGATGAGAAAACGATTAGATAGACACTATTATATCTGTCACACACACTGTTAGTGGGAGCTATAATTATATCTAGGGTTCAGTTTTACAATACATGTGAAGAACTTTAAAAATTACTTCAAGTATTTTGACTTGATAATTATACTTGGGGAAATGTCTGAAAAACTAACAAAATAGAAAAAAATGATTATGAACCATAATTTTGACATCAGGGATATTTCAAATACTAAAAAGCTAAGAAATGTCTTTGACAATATGAGCATAGGTTAAACTTTGCTGGTATACCTTTTATGCATCAGTGAAACTTGCTCTAATGAAGAAGTTTATCATTAGGAAAAGTAACTATAAAGTGAAAAAGAAATTCATGAAATTATATATTCAATTACTGAATAAAATATATTCTATATTTACTAAGTACTAAAGTTTATATAGAGAGGCAAAAGAACCAGAATATCCAGCACAATACTGAAAGAAAAGAACAGAGTTGAAAGACTGACATTGCCTGATTCAAAACTTACTGTAAAGTTGCAGTAAACAAGACAATATAGAATTGATGAAAGAACAGACGAACAGATCAATGGAACAGAGTAAAGAACTGAGGGTTAGATGTGCATAAATATAGTCAACTAATCTTTGACAAAGGAGCGAAGGCAGTATGATGGAGCAAAGATAGTCTTTTCAACAAATGGTGCTGGACATCCACATGCAAAAAACTGAGTCTAAACACAAACTTAACACTCCCACAAAAATTAATCAAAGTAGACCAGACATTTAAGTGTAAAATGAGGGCAGTCCAGATGGCTCAGCGCTTTAGCACCGCCGTCAGCCCAGGGTGTGATCCTGGAGACCTGGGATCGAGTCCCACGTCAGGCTCCCTGCATGGAGCCTGCTTCTCCCTCTGCCTGTGTCTCTGCCTCTCTCTGTCTCTCTCCTCTGTCTCTCATGAAAAAATAATAAAATCTTAAAAAAATATAAAACATAAAAAAATAAATGTAAAATGAAAAAGATATAAAACTTCTAGAATATTATAGGGAAAAATTCTAGATGATTTTGGGTGTAATAATTACATTTTATATACAAAACCAGTGGCAAAGTCCATGAAAGAAATACTTGATAAATTGGTCTTCATTAGAGTTAAAACCCTCTTCTCTATGAAGGGCACTGTCAAGAGAATGAGAAGACAGCCAATAGAGAGTGAGAAAAAGATGTGCAAAATACATTCTTGATAAATGACTGTTATAAAAAATATACAAAGAACTCTTGGAACACCTGGGTGGCTCAGTGGTTAAGCGTCTGCCTTTGGCTCAGGTCATGATCCCTGGGTATTGGGATCAAGTCCCGCATCAGGCTCCTGGCAGGGAGCCTGCTTCTGCCTATGTCTCTGCCTCTCTCAGTTTGGAAGCATCTGAGATGTCCTTCAGTATATGAAAGGATAAATGAACTGTGGTACATCCAGACACTGGGATATTAATTAGTACTAAAAAGAAATGAGCTATCAAGACATAAAAGGACATGGAGGAAGCTTAAGTGCATATTAATGAGTGAAATTACTAAGCCAAAATGAAAAAACAACATACTATATGATTCCAATTATATGACATTCTGTAAATAGCAAAAATATGGTAACAACTAAAAGATCAGTGGTTGCCAAGGATTAGGGGAAGACAGGGATGAATAAGGGAAGCATAAAGGATTTTTAAAGCATTGCAATTATTATGTGTGGTACAGTAACAGTGGCTATCTCATATGTAATTATTATAATCCATCCATAGAACACCAAGATTGAACCCTAATATAAACTATGGACTTTGGGGGATAATGATATTCAGTGTAGTTTCATCCATTGTAATAAGTGTACTACTCTGATATAGGATGGTGTTGGTAGGGGAGGCTGTGCATATGTTGGAGCAAGGAGTATATGGGAGTTCTCTATGCTTCCCATTCAATTTTGCTGTGAACCTAGAAGTGCTCTAACAAGAAGGCTATCTTTAAAAAAATAAAATAATGATTTTGATATAGCATTCTTACAGTTTATTTTCTTTAAAACTTATAATAAAAACATGCATAACATGATGTATTGTTTCACTTTTAAAATTCATATTTCCACTTATCTTGACCTCTAAGCTGCAAAAATAACTTTAGACTCTATCTCAAATTAATTATTGAGTTTCTGGTAATATTTTTTTTTTTTTTTTAAAGCTAACCATTCTTGTTTTTTTTTTTTTTATTTTTTTAATTTTTTTTTTTTAATTTTATTTATTTATGATAGTCATACAGAGAGAAAGAGAGAGAGGCAGAGACACAGGCAGAGGGAGAAGCAGGCTCCATGCGCCGGGAGCCCGATGTGGGATTCGATCCCGGGTCTCCAGGATCGCGCCCTGGGCCAAAGGCAGGCGCCAAACCGCTGCGCCACCCAGGGATCCCGAGTTTCTGGTAATATTTAGTGCCAATTAGTCTTTGACGTTTCAAATTAGAAAAAAAAAAATCTGTTTTAAACAAAGTTTTACCCTTTCTGCTGTTTTATCTTTTAACCTTTTATTAAACAGGAAAATGAGTTATGAGAGCTTTACTTTAACAGTTTTCATTTTAACTTAAACAACACTAAAATCACTAAAACAATATACACAATATAGCTTCTTTTCTCCCCTGATTTTTTTTAAGGCTTTATTATGTTTTCATGAGAGACAGAGAGAGAGAGAGAGAGGCAGAGACATAGGCAGAGGGAGAAGCAGGCTTCGCGCAAGGAGCCCAATGTGGGACTTGATCCCAGGACCCTGGGATCACAACCTGATCTAAAGGCAGATGCTCAACCGCTGAGCCACCCAGATGCCCCTTTCCCCCTGATATTTTAAACTAATGGTTCTCTGTTTTCTTTTAAAGCATTACAAAAGTCATCCAGAAGTCAATTCCTTCTACCATCTTCTGGTGTACAATTCTCCCAAGACATTTTAATCCGCAGATTGTAGCTATAACACATTCCCTGACCCATTTAATGAGATTATTGCTATTGCTAGTTCAATAAGATTAAAACAAAATCTGCAGAACTGTTGTCCATTAAAATCCTGCCTACTAACCTCATCACTTGGAGGGGGGAAGTGGTGGTGGATCTGTTTAAATACTTGCAAATTAGAAAGAATGAATCATTCTGAATTATATGCCATATGCTAAGGTCTTTATTTAGTATGTTCAAAAAAAGTATCCATTAAAGATAAATACTCTGCAGAACTAGAAAGCTTTTCAGAGGATAAAGTCCTGTTTGCACAATACAGAACAGGCAGTCGGGATGATATGACATTGATGTGTCTCATATTTGCTTTCTGTCATGCTGAAAACATATTCTAATCTGCTCATTTCTCAAAAAAGGACACCTGTATCATTGAAAGAATGTATATGATAATTAAGCAGCTGTATATATCATATCTTTTCCTTTCACTTTGAATGATGAATAAAATGTGGTCTGGAAACAATAGTAAAATTTAAGAAACAGAGGGAAGAAATGTGTTCTATTTCCTGATGTAGCCAAATGTTTCTTGGCAGGATTAGAGACAATTCAATTATTCTTTATTCTTCCATTTATTCGTTCACAGAATGTCTAGTATTTGGTAACTTATGGTCTACATTCTGCAGAATATAGAGAATATGAAGATATGGCACCTGATCTCAAGGGATTCACAATCTAGTTGTAGAAACAGTAATGTAAAAGTTGTATAATAAAATATCCAACACAGATGAATGCAGACTACAGGTTTGCACATACATGAAAATTCATGGAAGACCAGAGGACTCTGATAAAGGTGAGGCAGATATTTAAGGCAAAGAGAATATGGCAAAACATCAGTCAAATTTTTGTTTAGGAAGTATAAAATAAATTCACAGAGCTGGAACTAGTGTGGCATGAAAAGGAATCTCAGAAATAATGTTAGCTATGTAAGCAAGATACAGATTGTAAAGACATTTATGTGCCAGAGTAAGAACCATTCTTTTGCACAGTGAAATAAACCATCAACAAAACAAAAAGGCAACCTACTGACTAGGAGAAAACATTTGAAAATCATATACCCAATAAGGGGTTAATAAACAAAATAAAGAACTTATATAACTCAAAACCAAAAAATCCCAAACAATCCAATTAAGAAATGGGCAGAGGATGTGAATAGACAGTATTCCAAAGATGATATTCAGATGGACAACAGACACATGAAAAGATGTTCAACACCACTAGTCATTAGGGAAATGCAAATCAAAACCACAGTGTCTTAAATCTGTCAGAATGGCTACAATAAAAAAGAAAAAAAAAAGTGTTGACATGGATGTGGAGAAAGGGAAACCCCCCTGTACTGTTGGTGTGAATGTAAATTGGTACAGCCACTGTGGAAAACAGTAAGAATGTTCCTCAAAAAATTAAAAAATAGAATTACCATATGATCCAGTAATTACACTATTGAATATTTACCCAAAGAAAACAAAAATAATAATTCAGAGATATATGCGCCTCTGTGTTTATTGCAGCATTATTTACAGTAAAAAAGATATAGAAGCAACCCAAGTGCCCATTGAACAGATGAATAGATAAAGAAGTGGTATACGTATATAATGGAATAGTACTCAGCCATAAAGAAGAATGAGATCTCGCCATTTGGAACAACATGGATAGACTTTGAGGGTATAATGCTAAGTGAAATAAATCAGTCAGAGAAAGACAAATACCATATGAGTTCACTCATAGGTGGAATTTAAGAAGCAAAGCAAATGAACAAAAGGGAGAAGAGGACAAGCAAAAATAAACAGTCTCTTGAATACAGTGAACAAACTGATGGTTGTCAGAGGGGAGGTGAGTGAAATAGGTGAGGGAGATTAGAGTTTATTTGTCTTGATGGGAGCACTGAGAAATATATATAATTGTTGAATGATGACATTGTACACCTGAAACTAATATAACACTGTATATTAATTATACTTGAAAAAAAGGATATTTCTCTAGGTAATGGGTAGTCTTTGTATGATTTACGCAAAGTAGGGCTTATGCTTGAAAAGTATCTATTTAAAGAACTTAATACATGAAACTTGAGAAATGATTTGATAGTGCTCTGAGTCTTTTTATGATAATTATTTAGTCACCACATTAGCTGGAGAATAATAATGAAAGATCAAGAGCTAACCATCAACCCATCCCTACGCTTTCTCTTTAAGAGACTGGTGAACAAGCCTTAATAGGATGCATAATTAAGATGTTGCTTGTACTGACAATGGCAGTTAAAATACAGGACGCTCAGTTAAAACTGAATCTCATATAAGCATTGAATATTTCTTTGTATAATTATGTTCTAAATAGTCTGTCGGACATGTTTAGACTAAAAGAGTAATAATTGTTGCTTATTTGAAATTCAAATTTAACTGAGCAACCCTACCCAGAATAGTCTAACATGGGGTGAATGATGCTGCTGCCATGAGAATCCTAGACACTCCCTCCATTTCTCTCCTACCTAAGCTAAAGGCTAAATATGAATATTTATGGAAATGTGGTATATTCATTCAACCTCTAAAAACCTGGATGATAGCCCCATGGAGGAAGATACATATCTAGATGATTGGACAAGTTTTCAGTTTTCTGTCAGCAGAGGCAAAGATGGTAACTTCCTTGCATAAGATAATCTATAGGCAAAAAAGAAGATACATATTTCTATTCCTTCGCTATGTGTTTTATATGGGGTTCACATATGTAAAAATACTTTCCAAGAATTTTTATTGATTCTTTGTTTGTTTATATTTTTAGTAAGCCAAGGCAGTGATATAATTATGAACATGAACCAGCCTGCATTACTTGAAATGCTAGCTCAATTTACTAACAAGAAACCTACCTTAGAGAACTGTTGTAAGCATTAGTTATTATACATAAAGACCTTACAACAGAGTCAGGAATATAGTAAGTACTCAATAACTATTAGCTAATCTATTAATGTGTTGATAAATACATGAGCAATTGGGCTGTCTGAGAGTGTAGGTACCAAGAAAGCTGAGCTGAAGCTATCTCTGCTTGGACAATTCAGTAATGGGAGACTACAAGATTCTGGATTTGCTTAAGCAACAAACATAATGGAGCTTTTAAACACCTGACCTCAAAACTCTTAACTGATACAGAAATACATTTTATTTAATAAGTTTAAAAAGTTTATTTTATAAATTAGTCAATGCAATAAATGCCACGAAGAAATGGTCAATTACAAAATAGTTGAAGGTTGGTGTCATTGCTAGCTTAATATTTAATACTAAATTTTTGTCATTAAATAAAGAATAAATTTCACTAATCATGTGGTCACCATTTTTAAAAGGCATATACTCATTTTAATAAACACATTAATGTAATTAGTATATATAACAAAATATACTAAGATATTTATATATAATAAATATATATAATACTTATATTATTATATTATATTAGTATATATATTATATATACTAGTATTAGTATATATAAAACTAGTATATAAAAACAAATTTGTGTTATCTTGAACATCAGGAATTCTCCATTTGGAGTTATATCATACATCCATGTATATATTCCACTAGCTCAGATGGTACTTTTTCTGTAAAAAAAAAATTATAATTACACAAAGCCATTTGAAGGGCTGAAAAATCTGTTGTCAGTAGAAGAATATAGAAAATGCAATAACTTTGGCATTATATTTCTCTTTTATTCCTCAAAAGCAGTCTATTTAATCATTTGTTTGCTTTCCAAGAGGCTATACTTTCACTATAATAGTTTAGGTCAAGGGGTTAAAACCCACATGCTAAGAAAGAATCTATTCATGAAAGTGAAGGACATCTACTTGCTCCCTCCTTATCCTCTACCTCCCCTCACCTTAATGATAAGTTTATATTTGTATGTCTTATATGATAAAAATCAAATTTCTTCCATTTTTCATTTAAGTATAATTGTTCTATAACATTGTATTAGTTTCAGGTGTCCAGCATAGTGAGTTGATACTTGTATATACTGCAAAATAATCACCACAGTAAGTCTAGTTAATATCTGTCAGCATACATAGTTAACAAATTTATTTTCTTGTGAGAAGAACTTTTTTTTAAATTTTTTATTTATTTATGATAATCACAGAGAGAGAGAGAGAGAGAGAGGCAAAGACATAGACAGAGGGAGAAGCAGGCTCCATGCACCGGGAGCCCGATGTGGGATTCGATCCCGGGTCTCCAGGATCGCGCCCTGGGCCAAAGGCAGGCGCCAAACCGCTGCACCACCCAGGGGTCCCAGAACTTTTAAGATCTACTCTCTAAGCAGCTTTTTATAGGCAACACAGTGTCATTGATTATAGTCAACATGTTATGCATTGTATCACCGTATTTATTTTAGAACTAGAAGTCTGCACCCTGCGACTTGCCTTCACCCTTTTAGCTCACCTCCCCTGTCCAGACTCCCTGCCTTTGGTAACTACCAATCTGTTTTTCTTTATCTGTGAGTTTGTTTGGTTTGTTTGTTTTTCAGATTCCACATATAAGTGAGATCATATGGTATTTGTCTTTCTCTGCCTGACTTATTTCACTTAGCATAATACCCTCTATGTCCAGTCGTATTGTCACAAATGGCAAGTTTCCTTCTTTTTTACAGCTAAATTATATTTTCCTTATCCGTTCATCCATCAATGACACTTAAGTTGCTTCTATGTCTAAGCTATTGTAAATAATGCTGCAATAAACATGAGGGTGCATATGTCTTTTTGAATTAGTGTTTTCATTTCCTTCAGATAAATTTCAAAAAATGGGATTGATGGATCACATGGTGGTTTAGTTCTATTTTTAATTTTTTGAGGAACTTCCATATTGTTTTCCATAGTGGCTATGCCAATTTGCATTCCCACTAACAGTGCACGTGGGTTCCCTTTTCCTCTCATATTCACAATTTCTTTCATTGTGAAATTCCTTACATCTTATATTTGTCTTACTCTGCTGCCCAAGTCTTCCAGATAGTTGTAATTTTCCTCGAGAAATTTTTTATGTCTGTTGTAAAGCTCCTGAACAGCGTCAGCATCATGCGTTTATTCAGCTATAACCTTAAATCACTGGCATCCAACCTTATCTCTAAATGCTGCTGCTTATCCTAACAGGTCCTGGAAGGATTACCTTACATAAAGTATCTTTATCAGACTCATTTTTAAAAAGATTTTATTTATTTATTCCTGAGAGACACACACACAGAGAGAGAGAGAGAGAGAGAGAGAGAGACAAAGACATA
Organism: Vulpes lagopus; assembly: GCF_018345385.1. Taxonomy (NCBI): domain Eukaryota; kingdom Metazoa; phylum Chordata; class Mammalia; order Carnivora; family Canidae; genus Vulpes; species Vulpes lagopus. The sequence goes on from NC_054839.1 coordinate 44,692,390, forward strand.
GGCAGAGGGAGAAGCAGGCTTCTTGCGGGAAGCCTGATGTGGGACTTGATCCCAGGACCCCAAGATTATAACCTGAGCCAAAGGCAGATGCTCAACCACTGAGGCGCCCAGGCACCCTCTCAGACTCTTGAGCTTTGAGCTTTTTTTTTTTTTTTTTTTTTAGAGTTGCCTCAGGATAATTATTTATTATTCATGGTCATCAGCATCTTCATTAATTATTCATATGATCCTTAATTATTATCCTTAACAATAAGAGCAGTAAATAGCAGAAACGTCCTGGAGGTGCCTAAGGCCCAGGGCCAGGTGCCTCCGGGCAGTTAGACCAGCTAATGCCCCCAGGGCAATGGGGGGACCACAGACCCCCCCCCATCCACTGCCTGGCCCTGTCCCTGTCCCTGTCTCTCCCATGGAGGTCCAGGGGACTGCAGGAGAAGATGGGCTGGGGGAGGGGCTGTGCCTTCAGGGTCCTTGGTCGTCTCCCCTGTCTCGGCCAGGGCCTCCCGGGCAGGGCCTCTGAGGGGAGGGGCCCAGGCAGTGCGCTGAACCCTGGGTGAGCCAAGTGTCCACACCAGGCAGCCCCACTAACTGCCTGGGTCTGAGCAGGCAGCTCTTGAGCTTTTGTTCTTCCAAATAAGGAAGAAAAAGAAAAAAAATATAATTTCCCTATAGTTTTTGTAAATGTGACTTAAACCTTTCAATTGTCTCCCTAGTGAAGAATTGTTAAGCTGAGTGAATAACATGGCACTCCTTATCTTTTCCCCCTAATGAAGAAATTTCAAGCTGGGTGAGTAGGCTGCCTCTATTAGAGCTTTACCGCAATACAGAATGGCTGTCCTAGCACTGGACTGCGTTTCTTACCAAAGCTGATGCTACACTCAAAGTAGCATTTTATGCCTTTGTTAATGCCCAAAAATGTCATTATTTTTCGACTTTATTGAGATATAATTGACAAAATTGTAATATATTTAAAGTATATACAGTGTGATAATTTCATAAGGTATGTACTGTTAAAAGATTCTCATAATTAAGTTAACACACCCATTACTTTACATATTTACCTTTTCTTTTTTTTTTTGGTGAAAACTCTTAAGTTCTATCTCTTAGCAAATTTCAGCTGTACAGTTTTATATAATTATGGTATTATCAACTGTAGTCATTATGTTATACACCAGATCCTCAGACCTTACTCATATTTTAACCGAAAGTTTGTACCCATAGTATAACTGAAAGTTTGTACCCTTTACCCAAACTCTCCCCATTTCTCCAAACCCCTAGGCCCTGGCAACCACTTTTCTACTTTCTGTTTCTGTAAGTGCAATCTTTTTTTTAATTTCACATATAACAGAGATCATACATTATCTGTCTTTGTCTGATTTATTGCTCTCCAGATTCATCCATGTGTCACAAATGACAGGAACACATTTTTTAAGGCTAAATATTCTATTACATATGCAAAGACAACAGAAGAATAAATTATACGTAAGTATACAGAAGAAAGGATGTGAAGACACCAGAAGTATAATACTTTTCATACCTAGATATATTTTTGTAAGGATTGTTGGCCCTTTGATATAATTTGTCCTATTTCATAATAGTTGGTGATGTTTCACTGACATGTAGGTAAGATAAATGTATAAAATTGTGGATCTAATTGTAAAGAGTTCCTTCATATTTAAGTGAGTTTCTATTATTCTGTGCTAGTGCGCAGAATGCAAAAAGAATTTAATATATATATGTATAGAGTATTTATATAGAGAGTATATAAATACATACTTATATATATCACATTTCTTTGTCTATTCATCCATCAATGGATATTTCGGTTGTTTCCATATCTTGGCTATTGAGAATACTGTTCCAGTGAACATGGAAGTATATGTATCTCTTTGAAAAAATAATTTCATTTCTTTTGGATATATATGTAGAAGTGGAATTGCTGGATCATGTGTTATTTCTTTTTTTCTTTTCATGTGTTATTTCTATTATTAATTTCTTAAGAAATCTGTATATTGCTTTCCATAGTGACTTTCTTACCAGTATACATTCTTACCAACAGAGTACAGGTTGTCCCTTTTCTCCACATTTTTTGCCACCATTTGTTATTTCTTGCCATTTTGATAGTAGAAATCCTAACATGTGTGAGATGATATCTCATTGTGACGTTGATTTGCATTTCCTTGATGATTAGTGATGTTGAGGACCTTCTGATGTATCAGTTAGCCACTGTTATGTAGCCACTGTTATGTACTTTCAAAAAAATGCCTATTCAGATCCTTTGCTCATTTTTCAATTGAATTATGTGGTTTTTGCTACTGAGTTGTGTAAGCTCCTTGTATATTTTAGACCTTACCCCTTATTGGATATGTGGTGTGCAAATATTTTCTCTCATTCCGTATGCTGCCTTTCCATTTTGTTCATGCTTTCTATGCTGCAGAGAAGTTTTTTAGTTTGATGAAGTCTCTTTTATTTAAAAGTTTTCTTGCTTTTGATGTCAAATCCAAAAAATCATTGCCAAGACCCATATCAAGAAAATTATCCTCCATGTCTTCTAGAACTTTTATGTTTGCAGGTCTTTTTTTTTTTAAGATTTTATTTATTTATTTGAGAGAAAGTGAGAGAGAGCATGAGTTGGGGGGAGGTGCAGAGAGAGAGGGAGAAGTGGTGCTTAACCTCAAGACCTCAGGAACATGACTCACGCCAAAGGCAGATGCTCAACTGACTGAGCCATCCAGGCACTATGTTTGCAGGTTTTATACTCAAGTGTTTAATCCACTTTGAATTGATTTTGGTGTATAAGATAAGATAGAGGTCCAGTTTCATTCTTTTGCATGTGATTATCCAGATTCCCAACACCATTTATGGAGGAGACTGTCCTTTTTCCATTGTACCTTCTGGGTTCCTTTGTCAAAAATTATTTGACCATATATGCATGAGTATATTTCTGGGTTTTCTTCTCTGTTCCATTGATCTATGTGTCTGCTTCTATGTCAATACCATACTGTTTTGATTCTCATAGCTTTGCAAAATAGCTTGACATTGAGAAGAGTTACTTTGTTCTTTCTTTGGATTGCTTTGTATCTTCAAGGTCTTTTGAGGTTTCACACAAATTTTAAGATTATTTGTTCTATTTCTGTGAAAAATACTATTGGAATATTTATATGAATTTCTTTAAATTTCTAGATTACTTTGTGTAGAATGAACAATTTCACAATATTCTTTTTTTCCAATCCATAAACATGGAATATATTTCCATTTATTTGTACCTTCAATTTCTTTCAATGTTTTATAGTTTTCAGTGCATGGGTCTTTCATATCCTTGGTTAAATTTATTCCTAAGAATTTCTTTGCTTTTGGTGCTATTGTAAATGGAATTGTTTTCTGAGTGTCTCTTTCCAATAGTTCACTGTTAGTGTATAGAAGCACAAATGATTTTTTATAGTGATTTTTGCATTGTTTATCAAATTCACTTATTCTAATAATTTTTGGTAGAGTCCTTAGCATTTTCTATGTATAATATCATGTCACCTGCAAACAAGGACAATTTAACTTCTTTATTTCTGATTGGATATCTTATATATTTTTTCTTGCCTAATTTCTCTTACTTGAACTTCCAATAGTATGTTGATTAAAGCAGTGAGAGTGTTTGTTCCTGATCTTAGAAGAAAAGCTTTCAGATTTACATGCTATATAGGATTGTCATATATGACTTTTATTATATTGAAATACATACCATGTATACAAAAATTTTTAGGAGTTTTTGTCATGAAAGGTTAGAGAATTTTCTTTCTCTGAATTTATTGAGATGATCATATAGTTTATATCCTTCATTATATTAATGTGCTCTATCACATTTATTGATTTGAAGTTGCTGAACTATTCCTTGCATCCCTGGAATAAAATCTGACTTGATCATAGTGTATGACCATTTACTGTATTGATAAATTTGGTTTGCTAATATTTTGAGGATTATTGAGGATTTTGGCAACCATGTTCACCAGGGATATTGGCTTGTAATTTTCTTTTCTTGTAGTGTCCTTCTCTGGTTTTGGTATCAGGGTATTACTGGCCTTATAAAATGAGTTTGGAAGTGTTCCTCAATTTTCTTTTGCTTGGAAGAGTTTGAAAAGAATTGGTATTGTTTTTTCTTGGAATCCATCTAAGATTCTGGATTTTTCTTTTTGGGAGGTTTTTGATTACTGATTCAATTTCCTTACTAGTAATTGATATTTTTAGATTTTCTCTTTTGTCATGACTCAGTCTTGGTAGGTTATGTGTTTCTAGGAATTTATCTATTTCTTCTAGGTTGTCAAATTTGTTGGTGTATAATTTTCACAGTAGTTTCTTATGATCTTTTGTATTTCTGTGGTATCAGCTATAACACATCCTCTTTTGTTTCTGATTTTATTTATTTGTGTGCTCTCACTTTTTTTCCTGGTGAGTCTAGCTAATGGTTTGTCAAATTTGTTTATCTTTCTTTTTTTTCCTTTTTTTTTCTTTTTTTTAAAGATTTTATTTATTTATTCTTGAGAGATAGAAGGAGAGACAGAGCCAGAGACAAAAAACCATTTCCTAATTTCATTTCTCTCTTCTATTTTCTTTTTAGCCTCTATTTCAATGATTTCTGCTGATAATTTTTCCCGTCCTCTGTTAACTTTGGCCTTAGCTTATTCTTCTTTTTCTAGTTCCTTAAAGTTTAAAGTTAGGTTATTTGTTTGAGATCTTTCTTTTTTCCTAATGTAGACAGTTATCACTACAAACTTCCCTCTTAGAATTGCTTTTGTTGCATCTCATAAGTTTAAGTATGCTGTGTTTCCATTTTTATTTGTCTCAAGAAATTTTATGATTTCCCTTTTGATTTCTTCTTTGACCCATTGGTTTTTTAGGAGCATGTTGTTTAATTTCCATATGTTTATGAATCTTCCAGTTTTAGTGTTGTAATTGATTTCTGGTTTCATACCAGAGTGGTCAGAAAGGATACTTGATATGTTTTCAATCTTCTTAAATTGATTAAGACTAATTTTGTGTGGCCTAACATGATCTATCCTGGACAATCAACTTTCCATGTGTACTTGAGAATATATATTCTGTTGTTGTTGAATAGATTGTTCTGTATACATCTGTTAGGTCCTTCTGATTAACATGTAGTTTACATCAAATGTCTACTTATTGATTTTCTATCTAGACGAACTATCCATTGTTGAAAATGGGGTATTGAAATCCCCTGCTACTCCTGTATTGCTATCTATTATCCCCTTTGGATCTGTTAATATTTGCTTTATATATTTAGCTGTTCTAACATTAGGTGCGTATTTACAGTTATTATATCCTCTTACAAAATTGAACACTTTATCATTACATAATGACCTAATTTCTCACTCTCCCTGAGATTAATCAGAAGTAGCAGTTATTACTAGCTGAATGCTTCCAATAGCACTTACTATTTTTGTATATTCTTAATAATGCCCAACAAAATAGAAAAGTAGTCAATATTATCTCTTCTAAGTAAAATTTGATATAAAAGTTAAGTACCTATTAAGGTAGCTTGCTTTTTTTTCCTATTCTTAAACTTCACACCTATTTCAATTCACCTTTGTTTAAAGAAAAATTGATTAAAGTAGAATATCCACAGAGCATTATAAGAGCATATTAAGTGTAGCAGTAATGACAATGCCTATAGGAGAAATTGTAATGATGACAATACTTTTTGTGAAACTAGAGGTAAAAGAAAGGATTCATGATTTATTTATTAAGGAATTATAAATTAGGAATTTCAACTTGGAGATGTGAATCATCTTTCTATTTCTGAAAGAAGATTCAAGCTCCAAATGCCCAAAGCAACTTTTAATCTTTCCCCTCACAGCTGACACTTCTCCCATATTTTCTTTCTTAGCCAGGGGTAACACCATACACCCCCTTCACAAATAAAAATCTCATAGATTCTTGATTCCTTCCTGTTCACATCCCACATTCAATTACTCACCAAGCTCAGCTTATTTTACTTTTTAAATATTTGTACTTACCATTTACCTTTTTTTAACTCTGCCATTATAATTCAAGACAGGATTGTCTCTTGCCTATACTGATGTCTCCTTAACTGGTCCTTCACTTCTGTTCTACTCAAGTCCTTCTTTAAGCATCCCAGGATTGTCTTTCTAAAACAGATATGCCAATGTTGGTTCTCTGTTCACAAATTCTCAGTGAGGTGTCAAGGCCTGTTAAGAACCTAGATCCTTTACATGTTTTTCTAAATTACTCACACTAACTTTAAACTCCACAGTAAATTTTCTACCTTCCTTCCACATCATGATTGCCACCAGGCTGTAAATTTCTAGAACTCAGGGACTTTGTTTTATCCATTTAGGGATACATTAAATATACTTTGGTTCAACAGTAATTTTTGTTTTAATTTTTTACCTGCTGTGAAAGTTTTTAATTCTCACTTCTGTACTCAATTGGCTTTGCTCAAGCGTTCATTATCTCTACATGGGCTTCCAAGTTTGCAGCTTCCTCAAACCCATCTTTCATGCAGCCTCCAGATGGAATTAAAACTCCACTTGCTTAAAATACTTTAAAGTGATATTATCTATCTATAAGTTAATGTCTGTTCCTTGACATAGCACACAGTGTTCTCTACCAATCACTCCATGTCTCCTTTGTAGTCTTATCTACCCCTATTTCCTGTCATCAGTTTCCTTAATCATATGGTCCTTCACATTCACCTGCTCTTGTCCACAGTTTCCTGTGTGTGGCATTATCCCTGACTGTCATTCTTCCAATATTTAGCTGGATAAGCCTCCTCTTCACCTTTTAAAACTCAGCTCACGACCACAGTCTCTAGAAAACCTTTCTTAGAGTTCTAACTTCTTACCCTTGTCAAGCTAAGAGCTCCATCTCTAGGATCGTGTAGAACTTGAGGCATGATTCTAACACTTTATTTACTTCATTTTATTAAAATATCCATTTATGTTTCCATATCAACAAATATGTTATATGAATATTGAGAAGAGAGAAAATGACTTTCAATTTTATGCAGCACCTAGTACAATGTTTACCAATGAGTAGGTATTTAATAGATATTTGTTGAACAGAAGTAAATCATTGATCCTAACTTCTTATTTGTATTCTCCAACTTTTGCACCACGTTCCACTATGGTCCCCAAACTTACAATGTTTCTTATATTCACTGCTTGATTTCCAACCTTTCCTGGATTTATTCCTTCATTTTCTTCACTGAAAATGTAACTTTGCTCTCAATACGTCTACAAAAATACTATCCAGTTTTGAAGACCTATCTGAAATGCCTTTCTTTCCCAAAGCTTTCGCTGATTTCTTCATCTGGATGCCATGGAACTAAATACCCACAGTCGTCTGTATCTTCTCATCACTTTATTTGACAGGTTTGGGTTTTTATCTTGCTCTTTTCCTACTACACAGTCTGCTTTATAAGGGCAGATTGCTGTTGTTTTTACTATACATTACATGTCATAATTCTTGTCACAAAATAGATATTTAAACATGTTTATTCATTTGACACAAACTATGTCTACTGTTCTTCACAATTCTCCTTAAAATTATAAGGCAGGTAAAAATTTCTGACTTTTCTTTTTCTATCATTTTTTGGACATGTCATTGATGAAAATAATTAGAATTTGGGAACATTGGTAATTTGGAAATCATTTATGGGTGGCTTTTGTCTAAAAGGTAAAATCCAGAGTTTATATTAATATTCATAGATGATTAAAATAAAAACTTTTAAGTGGTTTCAAAAAATTCCATATTTTTTCTTTTCTCTAGTTTACTTTAGAAAAACCATACCATCTTAGAGTTTATAGGGGTGTCTACACATTGCTCCTTTACTTACTAGCTCTTTCATAATAAAAAATTTTATTCTGAAGCTAGATTTTATAGAAGCAATATAGATGGCTATAATATGAGTAATAGAATTCCATTTCATTATATTCTAATAAGCAGTTTTTATTAATAAAAATATGTAATTATTTACTTATAAATAAGAAAATATATGACATGGATTTTATATCATTTTATTTGGTCTGCTGTTAACCATTTTGCTAAAGATCATTATCCAAAATTTTAGTCTAATAAGCAGTTATAATAAAATACACATAAATATTTTAATACTCCTGAAGAAGTTATTGCAGGAAAACTGTCAAAAAAAGAGGGAGGCAAACCATAAGAGACTATTAACTATAGAGAACAAACAGGGTTGCTGGAGGGGAGATGGGAGGGAGATGAGTTAAATGGGTGTTGAGTATAAAGGAGGGTACTTGTTATGATAAGCACTGGGTGTTATATGTAAGTGATGAATCACTAAATTCTACTCCTTTTATTTTTAAAAATTTTATTTATTTATTCATGAGAGACTCAGAGAGAGAGAGAGAGAGAGAGAGAGAGAGAGGCAGAGACACAGGCAGAGGGAGAAGCAGGCTCCATGCAAGGAGCCTGATGTAAGACTCGATCCCAGGTCTTCAGGATCAGGCCCTGGGCTGAAGGCGGCACCAAACCACCAAGCCACCTGGACTGCCCACTAAATTCTACTCCTGAAACCAATACTATATTGTATGTTAACTAACTAGAATTTAAATAAAAACTTTAAACAACAACAACAAAAATATTTGACTAAAGTGGATTGGCTCATCCTATAGACCCTACAGAATGTAAATATGTGTGTGTGTGTGTTCAGGAAATTAAAGTCAGAGCTCAACGGTAAAAAAGAGTGAAAACCCAAATAAGATTATTGCACAACTAATAAGTATCAACAATAGAAGCCAATTAAAACCATAGTATCCATATAGAAGAATCTCTCTAGATTATCACTCTGAATATAGATTAAAATTAGGATATAATGAAAGTAATGAGAGAAGCCAACATCTATGGATGATGGTTAAAGATGATCCAATAGAAAGATAATGTGTCAGTGAAATACAGAAATCAGCAAATGGAAGTAGACTTATCCAATAATTAACATAAGAAAAAATTTTTGAAATGAAGAGGAGAAAAAAATCTCCAAAACAGAAGTGTGAAACCACACATATTTCAGGAAAATTTGTTGAAAATTTTGATAAAGAATACTCAATGAAAACACTGATTTAAAAAAGATATATGCACCTCTATATTTATTGCAGTATTATTTATAATAGCCAAGATATGGAAGCAATCCAAGTGTCCATTGACAGATGAACAGATAAAGAAAATGTAATACACACACACACACACACACAGAGGAATATTACTCAGGAATAAAAAGAATGAAATTTTACCATTTGCAAGAACATAGATGGACCTAGAGATTATTGTGCTAAGTGAAATAAGTCAGACAGAAAAAGACAAATGTCATATGATTTCACTCATATGTGGAATTTAAGAAACAATACAAACAAACAAACAGCCTCTTAAATGTAGAGACCTAATGGTAGTCAGAGGAGGGGTGGGTGGTGGGGATGAACAAAATTAAAAAATGAGATTAAGAGGTACAAATTTCCAGTTATAAAATAAGTCACAGAGATGAAAATTATAGCATAGGAAATATAATCAACAATATTGTAATAACACTGGTGACAGGTGGTGACTATACTTATTATGAACACTGAGTAATGTATAGAATTATTGAATCACTATGTTGCACAGCTGAAACTAATATAATCTCTATGTTAGTTTTACTTCCATAAAAAATAAGAATTGAAAAAAGAATAGTGAACATTTTATCACATACATATATGTATATACATAATACAAATCACCACAGTTAATTTTAGAACATGTGTATCATTCACCCCCCACAAAATACCCCATACTCACTAACAGTCAGTCCTCACCCCTCCCATCCCCCCTACATATTCTGGACATTTCATACAAATGTGATCAGATAATACATGGTGTTTTAATTTATTGAACTTAAATAAAAAATATGTGGTGTCTGGCTTTTTTACTTAGCACAGTTTTGAAGTTCCATCCATGTTGTAGCATGAATCAGTAATTTATTCATTGTGGTTGCCAAGTAATATTCTGTGATATGAATATAACACATTTTAGTCATCCATTTATTAAATGATAGGCATTTATGTTGTTTCCATGTTGGAGCCGCCCCCCCCCACACAAACATACTATACAAGCATGTACATATATATGAATATAATCATATATTAAATATGACTTATGCTATTAAGATCTGTGTCAAGTATTTGCTTGAATATCTGTTTTCAATTATTTTGCATATATATCTCAGGGTGGAATTTCTGAATCATATGATAAGTCTGTGTTTAACTATTTGAGGAACTAGAGTCACCAAACTCTTCCATAATAGCTGCACTATTGTGTATTCCCACCTGCAGCATAGAGGTTTCCAATTTCTGCACTGTTTACTATAGTTTGCTTTTTTAAAAATAGTTGGCTATAATAATGGGTATGAAATGGCATCTCATTGTGGTTTTGATTTTCAGTTCCTTCATGATTAATAATGTTGAGCATCTTTTCATATACTTCCTAGTCATTTGTATATCTTCTTGAAATAGGTAGTTTTTATAACTGAATGACCTCAACCTTTTGAATTTGCTTCAAAATCTCTTTTCTTAAATGTGGAGATATATTTTAAAGAATTAATATTTTTGTCATCATTAAAATTCTGCAATTATTTTCATTGAACCTTAGTTCTTTCTCTGATTTATAATGTTATTAGAAATTTTATACAGAATGTGGTATACTTTTTGTGACAGCATATTCATTTCTTTTTCTGTATAAACAAAAACAGTTCTCTAACTATGGGTGATGGTATTTGGGTGATTTTTACAAACCCATCATTGCACTACTTGTACTGCTTGAATTTTTAAAGATAGACATATATCAATTTTATAGTAGTGTGAGTTTCTTAAAAAAATAAGAGAAGGAGAAGAGAGAGAAGGAAGGAAGGAAAGAAAGAAGAAAGAAAGAAAGAAGAAAGAAGAAAGAAAGAAGAAAGAAAGAAAGAAAGAAAGAAAGAAAGAAAGAAAGAAGAAAGAAAGAAAGAAAGAAAGAAAGAAAGAAAGAAAGAAAGAAAAAGGGAGAGGGAGAAAAGGAGGGATGGAGAGAAGGAGGGAGGAAAAAGGGAGGGAAAAGACTCAAAGCATATATGACAAGAAGTTGGCAGTGGTTAAATTTTCAGTGATGGAAGCATTGACTGTTATTTACTTTGTTATTTTCTATAATTATAATTTTTTTTCTTATTGATTGCTGAGTCCTAAAACAAAATGTTTCTACTTCAGAGTGACAAGTCAGTTAACTATACATGAGTAAACTTAAGTGTGTGGGCAAGTTGAATATAATATATTGTAATCAATAAGTGTTTAGAAACAGACTTCATGGCTCACAGAAAGGTACCTAAAGTGATTGATCTCTGAGAGGTAATCTGGTACCATCCTCCTCTGATAGGAAGAATGTAATTATATGAGTTTGGTTTGCAACTTGGTTTTAAGGATCAATGTTGTTTTAGCTAGTAAATATTATCCATAAAAATTATTCATAAAATGAAATCTCCACTAGATATATCAGTAAAAGCAAAAGGAAACAATCCTTTTTTAAATATTGAAGTTCCTGGATGTGAAAGAAGAAAGTAGAGACAATTTTAAGGCTTTTTGGCCTCAGGATTCTCAGTAGACAATGACAAATATTAGGAAGTAATTTTGCCTTTTTTATATTGTAAATAAATAAAAATGTGTTTGTTTTAATATATAATTTATTACTTTAATTAATAAGACAAAGCAATAAAATGTCATACATCGAGTTTATATATTTGAAAATTTAGTAGTATCTTTGTTAAAACATTCTTCTAAAAATATTTTAAAATCTTAGTTTCAATATCAAAGGAGAATTTGAACATCATTCTGAGCGTTTACTAATATTCTTTATTATCTCCCATTCCTAGAATCATCAATCTCCATGTTTTTTTTTAAGATTTTATTTCTTTATTCATGAAAGACACAGAGAGAGAGAGAGAGATGGAGAGATATAGGCAGAGGGGGGAGCAGTCTCCCTGCAGGGAACTCGATGCAGTACTTGATCCCAGGACCCCGGGACCACGCCCTGAGCTGAAGGCAAACCCTCAACCACTGAGCCACCCAGGGATTCCTACCCATGTTTCTATCGATGTAAAGAAAGCATTTATCTTGTATTTTGTATTATATTAAATTAAAATGAAGAATATATAGTAAAGATGAGGTATGAAATCATTTTATGTAAAAGGTCTTTTTTCTGTTGTTGTTTTATATAGGTGATGAATCTCTAAACTGTATACCTGAAACTAATATTACACTGTATATTAACTAACAGGAATTTAAATAAAAACCTAGAAAAAAGTAAAGGTCTTCTAGGCTTCTGTTTTTCATTTATGCATAATGGTAATTCACATAATTAAGATAGATCATCATTGGAAATATCTTAAATATTGGGATTTCTCAAAATGTTTCCAAACAATGTATTGCCTAATCATTGCATGTTGTCTGCATACTACTGTATTTTAGCAACAAAAAGTGACATATATTTTCACTGTTTTGGAGTTTTTTTGCTTTGTGATGACTAAAAATACTCAATCTTGAAATACATATTATATATATTACAGATGTTTACAACTGAAAATTCCAAATATTGACACAATGTAACAAAGGGTGTTTAGAACACAAATCTTCAAAGTGCCGATGTCCAAGATTATTTTATTTTTATATTTATTATTTAACAATTGTTGCTACAAACTCAGAGGAGACCCCCAAAACTATGTCTAGGAAAAGTTCATCTTAGATGAAGAGAGGTAATTTCCTATTCTAACAGAAGAGAAGAAAGTAATATGGATGGAGATTGATATCTGAAAGATGAGGTTGATCCTTTCCAATATCTTCTATTTTATTACAATTATTAATAGGAATGTCATCTGTTAAGGGTAGGAGGTGGACATTAAGGCAATGTGGAGAAGCTTTGAAATAGCTCTTGTGGGAGGTTAGAGTAGGTTGCAAACAGTATGAATATAATGAAATCGTTGAGGTTTTTAGTTGCTTTTGAGGTCAGTGAATATTATAATATTCAAAATTTGACCAGCTTCATTGGTACTTTCTCCAGAACTTCTTAGCTTTCCAGATGAATACATAAGAAATTGAATAGTTGGGGGTTGTCCACAGCTAGGGTATTGCCATACAGGGAGAATGAAATGTTGAAGGGTCTAGACTGTTTAGAATATGGGCAAATGTTATTGAAATGACCTACTGTGGATAATAAACTGCATGAGGAAGAAAACAAGGTTTACATTTTGGCAGTCCAGAATTATAAAACTGTTCATCATTCAAATTATAAATATATGTTTATGCTTTAGTGTTAGAATTAAAAATGATTGTTTTTCCTTTTGGATAAATGTTTTTGTTTAATGTTTGTAGTATCATGCTCATTTTCTTTACTGCTAAATATTTTTTAGGATTAATTTCTTATCCATTTTCAACTGTGAGATATAACTTCAGAATATTCAGAATAGTACATAAGATACACACGCACACGTGTGTATGTGTGTGTGTACAATTTTGAGAATGTGTGTGTGTGTGTGTGTGCGTACAATTTTGGGAATAATTACAAAGTGGGCAAGTACCTGTATCTACAAAATTGCCTGATTTCTATTTGTATTCCTTATTAGTCACCTACTCCTACTCCTCTTCCCAGAGATAACCCAATATACTGATTTTCTGAGTACATATCCTTGCAATTATTTATTTTACCTTTATATGTGACTTCTAACCTATACAATCTATCTGTCTGATATGTGATAGAAACATACATATTGTATTTGTAGTCAACTTGCTTCTTTTATAGTCACTGCAGTTGTAAGATGAATGCAGACTATATATAGCTATAACTAATTTATTTATTTCGTTTTTATTAATTTTTCACTATTTCTTTATTTTCCTTTATTCTGTATAACAGTATTAATCTGATTTATAGATTGCATGTCCCTCTCACGTTGTAAATTTGAGAACCACAGATAGTTTTGGTTTATGTGTATTACACATATCAAATTTACCATATCAGAAATGAAAACACATTTTAAAGTATCTATCATAACAATTTTTATAAGTTTATTATAAAAATTTCATTGCATGGCAATATAAAGGACATAATTTCATAAAGTAATTACATTTTTAAAAATTTAATGAGAAGAATGGTATTGTTTTTTACATTTTGAAATCTCTTTAATGCCTGGTTTAAGAGGAGATAGGATCTTAATATCTGCTTTTCTATTTAATCTGTTGCAATTGGCATATAGAAATATATAAAGTATAGAAATATATAAAGAAAATACAGTCTCACACAGGAATGCAAAAGGAAAACAGGAGAAATTTAGTAGCTTTTTAGATAATTGTATGCATTCTTTTTGATACTTCATTAAACTCAAAACATGTATGTTTTTCAAGTTAAGTTGCAGTGTGATTTTGACATCATTTCTATGAACTTTTTGCTCTGTTACTTTAAAATCCATCAATCTATCTTACCCCTGAATGGTTTGTTACCCATGCATTATTTGGAAACATCACATATTGCTCATTTTAAAAATTCAGTTCTTTATAAGTTATAAAGATCTTCCAAATGTCAACATATTTCATCAAACAATATCAAGAACTCTATTTGTCAACATCAATCTAATAAGAAGTCTTTAAATAATAGACAGCTGTCAAACTCCCACTATTAGATACAAGTTTCCTAAAATTCTAATTTATCAGGTTCAAATTTTATCATTGGCAACAGATTCCCAAAGTTGTTTTCCTTGAAGTGACAGGTTCACTTTATTTTAGAGAATATGTGTGCCAACTACTTAATTCTGAATATCCATAATTTGCATCATATTTTAGTATTGAGTAGAAATGCTTTATGCATTCCCTTTTTCTCCCACAATGAGCAAAGCCATGATACGCCTTAATGTTATTATGGAAATAATTTTGAATTTGCAGAACCTCTGAAAGTGTCAAAAGGACTTTGGTGAGGGCATAAACAACGATTTGAAAACCATCACAATCCAGTATTCCAAGGTATGAATATATCACAATTTACTTAAAACTTGTTACTAAAAATGGGCATTAAATCTTTCTGAATCTGTTTCTATTGATTCACTTTTCTCCTCATTATATTTTTTCCTTATTCTTTGTTTGCTTGGTAAGTTTATAATTGGATGCCAGATATTGCAAATTCTATCTTTTGGGGAACTCGAGGTCCTTCTTTTTTTTTTTTTTTAACTTGAGGTCCTTTAAATGCTTTTTGGCTTCATTCTGACCTGTATTTATTTGGAAGCAGTTGATCTTTTCAAGGCTTGCTTTTAAGGCTTGTTAAAGGACAGAAGAGCAGCCTTTAACTTAAAACTAATTTCGCCCTCCTACTGAGGTAATATCCTTCTGAGTACTCCCCCCATTTATTGGAATATTTTCTACTTTGGCTCATGGGAACCTAAACTATTCCTGAATTTGTCTGAGCAATGGGTATTGTGTTGTCTTTTCTTTTAATCTATCCTTTTAAAATATTTCACCAGTCTAGATTCTTGACTAAATCACACTGCATTCTCCCTAGTGATAAATTAAATAAAAACACCATTCCTAGTGAAAATTAAAAGGAGAAAAAAAGCATAAAGGTGACAAAAGGAAAGGCAAATTTATTTTTAAAAGTTAATATCTCATTACAAACATAATTAAAGATGCATGTTTTTCCTTTCAAAAGATAATCTGTCTCTTGTAACTATAATTATTGTACCTGCAATATAAAGTTAGACAGCAGAGGAGTCATATCCTTGTGGATACTTCATTAGTGATCATGTATTATTATATGACACACATAAACTATACTCCAGGGACTTGGTAATATAGAAACATACCAAATACAGAGAGGACAGTCAATTTGGAGTTATTTTACTTATTTTTCTTTATTAGTATTACCATCTTCCATCAATCACCATAAGTGGTATTATTTTTTCAATTTATTAATAAAGGTTGACATGATATCTGGCTAGATTAAAAATAAGAAATATTTTGGCAGCATTCTAGAATTGGCAAAATACTGACATCAGTAAAAGTCAAGTCCCTAAAATTATGTTTAAATCCATTAAAATTCATTTTTTGAGTAAATATATGTAAATCATCTCTGACCTTGATTTGTCCCCAACATTTTGTTTGCAGAATAACAAAATGGTAAATGAACTTAGCCAAGTCTCCTCTCCAGAGAATCATCAACTTTAAAAAAAAATCACTATGAAATAATACTTTAAAGTGGAATTGAAAAATATATATTATCTTCAAGCATCTTGGGTAAACTCTGAAATTGTGAATTTAATTAGTGATATAATAACACTCTATAAAAGATGCACATTGTTGAGGCTATCACCTGTTCCTAATTTCAATGAATTGGGTTCAGATTTTATAACATATTCCACTTCTCCTTGCAACTGCAAGCGATGCTGATTTTCTTGTTTTATTTAAAGATATACCTTTATTACCAGTAGTATATAAGACTAAAGTAACCTAATTAACTTTAATGGAACCCATTATCAGGAAACAGAAAAGTAAAATATCTAGATAAAACCTGTTGAAAGTTATATGCTCTATCTAATTAAAGTAACAGTCAAATCCTGTAGTTTCCCTAAGCTAGAAATGCGTGTGCATTGGACAAAGAAAAATGACATTTTCATACACAGTTTCAGTATATGTGACTGCACTGATTTATTAATGTAAGCAAAAACCAATGCAGTGAAAATAGTCATTTCTATCAGTCTTAACAGGACAAAAACTACAAAGAATATACTGAGAAACAATTTTAAACAATATGGGATTCTTGTAGAGAGTTGATACTCATAGCTTTGCATGCATTTTACATGCAACAAACACAATGATCAGTGATGTTATAAACAAAAGAGAGAGGAGGAAGACACAATCATGGATGAATCATTGACTTAGTAGCAGAAAAATGAAGACAAGCAATCTGACCATATCTTTTGGTTATCTGCAAGGACCCTAAGTAGTTGACTTCACTATTAAACAGGTATGAATTGGACATCATCCTGTGCAATGCAAAAAATGATCTGTGGCCAGTTGCAACCAACGTTTGCTTACACAAGTGTAGTTAACACACACATAGATCAACCTCACCTGCAGCACATCTTTTCATCAGGTATGATGCAAAGCTTACATTTGACTCTCAACTTCCCTATTATCAAACTACTGTTTATCTAAAGCTAATGGAATCATCCTCTTTCTAAAGTTTCTTATACATAAAAACCATGTTTGCATTTTCCCAGTTGTACCATCTCACCTGTAATAACAGATTTCTCCTAACCTCATCAAAGAGTCCTTTATTCAGTCTTTGGATATTTAGCGCATTTTGCATTGAGCACTGGAGACAGAGTGATCAGAGTACATGGTTACATACTCATGAAGTTTACAATTGACTAAGACATTAAGAGAGGAGACACTTGGTGGATCCTTGGGTGCTCAGCGGTTTAGCGCCTGTCTTTGGCCCAGGGTGCAATCCTGGAGTCCCGGGATCGAGTCCCACGTCGGGCTCCCGGCACGGAGCCTGCTTCTCCCTCCTCCTGTGTCTCTGCCCCTCTCTCTCTCTATGTCTATCATAAATACATAAATAAATCCTAAAAAAAAATTTAAAAAAGACAGGAGACACTTGTTTAACTATTTGTGTAAATGTAATGTAAAGGGATATATAGTATGATAGGATTGCATGAAATTAGGGAAAAGTTAATTCTTTAGAGTTCTCTAATAGTTTCCTGAGAACAATAACTGATATTTTACTTAATATGTATTTGGAGAGGGGCATCTAGGTGGCTCAGTCAGTTAAGTGCCTGCCTTTTGCTCACATCATGATCCTGGGGCCCTGAGATGGAGCCCCACATAGAGCTCCTGGCTCCTGGCTCAGAGGGGAGCCTGCTTCTCCCTCCCCCTCCTCTCCTTCCTGCTTGTGCGTGCTCTCTCTCTCTCTCTCTGGATATCTCTCTCTCTCAAATTAAATAAAATCTTCAAGAAATTAAAATTTGGATAAAGAGTATGGGAAGAACATATTAGGATGAGAGGACCGCTTTATTATCTAATGAAATAGCAAAGAACATCCTCATAAATGATGGTGGAGCACAGTGGGAAGAACAAGTTAAAGGGAGGAAAAACTGTGTCTGAAAAGAGGACTTAGAATAGATTATGGTAAATTGAAAGAGCCCACAATTCTGATTCATTCATTTATTTACTTATTCTAAAAAATGTATTGTAAGCTCTACAATGGTACAGGACATATCTATTTTGTTTAGTAGTCAAGGACAACCATATGTGAGGAGAAAGAAGAAATGAAGGAAGAAGAATAAAAAGTGTGAAAATATTGAGCAAATTCTTATGGTACAGGTCACAGTGAGGACACCAAATTCAATGAAGACAGTTAAGTTCAGTTCTAATCTAACTCTGGGCAAAAAATGTTCCCAAATGCTCTGTGAGAGTTGCAATCAGCCAAGATAGCTCCTGAAAATCAAATAAAATGTTTCTTGTTGATGTTGCAGCTGTGGCTAGTTCCATGCTGTTCTGGAATGTTTTTCCCTCACTTTACAGATATAATTATATGAACTAAATAATTATAAAACCATATATAATAATTGCACATGTGAATTTTTATATGCATATGTCAAAAGTTTGAAGACATTCTCACTCACAACTTTTAAGATTTGAAAAATTGAAATATCTAGGAGGTAGCCTGGGAAAAGCATGGGTTTTAGGTAGTTGAGTATGTAAAATTCCAGGTTAAAAACAGGCATTCAATATGTGTAACTACTATTTTACAACAAAAGAGGCATATGTGCCCCTTATTCCATCTAATAATGTAAATAATTGGCATAAAATGTCAGGTTAAAGACTTTTTGTCACTGGGCATAGTGGCCCATTTCAAACACAAGAAAAGAATTAACATAAAGAAGTATAAAATGAAATTTAATATCTATAGGTCTTTTGTAAATTTCTGTGTTTTTTTTTTTAAATTACAATTCATGGGAACACCTGGGTGGCTCAGCGGTTGAGCATCTGCCTTGGGCTCAGGGCATGATCCCGGGATCCTGGGATCGAGTCCCACATCAGGCTCCCTGCAAGGATCCTGCTTCTTCTTCAGCCTATGTCTCTGCCTCTCTCTCTCTGTATCTCTCGTGAACAAATAAATAAAATCTTAAAAAAAAAACTAAAAATAAAGTTACAATTCATGATTTAGCATGTAGAAATTTTTCTATAGTATCATATGTATTAGTTTTCTTTTAACTGTCTTTATTCTAGAGAAGATATTTTACTTAGACATATAAAGTACTATTTAAACTCTTCTCCAAAAATATTACTTGATTGTAAAAGTATCATCTCTTTTAAAATTATATACAGTATGTTCTATATCCTGTAATAAAAATAATCAAATTTCATGTACTGGCTTAAAAAACGTCATGTTTCCCTGGGGTTTAATACATTTATTTTGTATAAATATGAAACAGATAAGTGTTTTTAGTGGTTAATATAGCTTTTAAAGAAACTAGTTCGTTTTCAACACTTTTTAAACCACTAAAATTAAGTTATATGGGACTTTCATCTCTGTTAATCAAATTGTGAGAGTATATTAGTCAGCATCGGTTACCATAAAAAAAAAAAAATCCCATACACTGGTAGTTTAAAAACAGAAATTTATTTTCTCACAGTTCTGGAGGCAGGAAGTCTGATACCAGGGTGCCAGGATGGTCATGTTCTGTTGAAAAATCTCGCTCTGGCTTTCAGACCTGCCATCTCACTATGTCCTCAGATGGAAGAGAGAGTAATCTGGTGTCTCTTCCTCTTCTTGTAAGAGTGCTAATCCATCATGAGGCCTCCATCCAGATGACCTCATTTGAACCTGATTGTCTCCTAAAGGCTCCACCTCCAAATACCATCTCATTGAAGGTTAGAGTTTCAACATACTTAATCTGAGGAAAACACAATTCAGTCTGTAACATAAAGTTTTATATTCAGAACTCCCAAATCTGGGACAAGCATAAGATATATATGCAGTAACCAAAGGGTTAACAATTTGCCTTCAAATGCCTATCATTCCACCCATAAGCACTTAGACAAAGAAAGCAGAAGGGGAACAAAGAGTTGCTTATATGAAAATATACAGAAATTCCAAATAAATTTTAATCATTATTCCTATATTTGCATACTATTTTATAAATGTCAAAGTGCTTTCTAAGATATTGCCTTCTTATATAATTAAAGTGATACACCTGCTTTAGATCTTTTCATTTTTTCCTATTAATATTCACATTTCAAAAAGTCTGTTTCTTAGGATTATAATGTTGTTTGTGGTTACTAAAAAATCCAAAGAAATAAGTAGACAGGTCCTTTGCTCTGAATCTTTGCTCTTTCAAAGCTGACATTAATATAACCTGTCACATTAAAGGACATTTTGAGTTGATATGAAAACAGGCAAGCAATCCTCTTACTAAAGATCTCCCACACAAAATGCTCTCTCACGTGCAGATGGCAAACTGACCTGAAGTTCCAGTTTCCAGCAGAGGCCTGCTCTTTATGACATATACGTCAAAATAATAATTCTTACGTAAAAATTCACCCTTTACACAAAGAATTAGTCTTTGTCTGTTTCATGGATATTTTATTTGGTATATTTCTAT
This sequence comes from Vulpes lagopus, assembly GCF_018345385.1. Classification (NCBI taxonomy): domain Eukaryota; kingdom Metazoa; phylum Chordata; class Mammalia; order Carnivora; family Canidae; genus Vulpes; species Vulpes lagopus. The sequence continues at coordinate 44,713,076 of NC_054839.1, forward strand.
GGAAGCTTAATATACCCTGAGAGAGTACATGACTGTTTCCATCTTTTTATATCTGAATAGTTTAAATATTTATAGACAGAATGAAAATTGACAAATGCAAATAATCAGCTCTAAACAATATTGTATTATAGTGATAAGTAGAATGTGTGAATTTTCTTCAGCTGCTCCTCACAGATTCTATAAGCGCATCCTTATCAACAAATACTTTATTAGTATAAATTATTTTACATCAGTGAATCTCATACCACAGTGATTCTGAGTTGCTGAATAATTTGAAACTTTAATGCTACCTCTGAAAAGAAAGGTCATTTTGGATACTTCTTTTTTTTTTTTTTTACCAAATTGCGATTCTGGGGGAACTAGGAAATAATGCAATCCAATTAAAGAAATAAAATGATTGGAGCATATATTTAAAAGGCTCTTGTGTGGGAGTATTAATGTAAAGAGAAGAATCAGCATATTTCTTCCATTTATTTTCTAAGAAGGATTAGAGACATAAAGTAGCTGGCTCATTTGAAAGTCATTCAGATTCTTAGAAAATGCATGAATCACACAATTTAATTTACAAAGTCTGAAATGCTGTCATTCTTTTACTTTATAGTGGATAATCCTATTTCTAGATACATAAAATTGCTTAGAGTATGTTTTGATTTAATAGTTGAGAATAAGTAAAAAATGTAGTGACATCAGTTTACTAATTTATTTTTCTAATTAAATTGTCTTTAATCTTTGTTGTTTTTAGAAGATAATTACATTAATAAACAGGGCATAAAGAGGAGCTAATCATTATTATGTTAATTGCAAAGATGAATGAAATCATGTGTCAAAAGCAACAGATTTACACTTCTTTGCACACCCAGCACATTATTTTCTTAAAAAATTCAAAAATCATCAAAGTGGTACTTTGCCTTTAGAAGATAATATTAAAAGTTAGAGATTATTTCATTATATTTTGTATAGTTAGAAAATTTAGTCAAATACTGAGTTTCCTGATTAAAATAATTATGCAGTTGATGAAGTGACTTACGTTGCCTTACTTCCTTACTCCAGTTTCACTAGACACTCTTTGTTTTGCTTGCCCTATTCTTCAAGCATGCTCATTATCCCCATGAATAGTCTTTTAGAGTCCCATCCAGATCTTGAAAGTCACACAGAAAAGTGTATTTACTAAAGAAAGTAATCAAGGCTATGGAATTTTCTTGGCAATCACTGATCTGAAATATCCAGTATGTGACACAGGTTTGGACTGAAATTCCAGGAGCCCTAAGCACCGCTAAACCTAAATGTGAGTGTTCTTACGTGTTTTTCAATTTACATTTAAAAGATGTTTTACATGGAAACAAGTAGGATGGCATTGAGATAACTGCAAAAGGCATCAGGATAGATTGTGCCAACTTCTGACTCTCAGAATTCTGAGTCTGATTGGGAGATATGCTGGTCTTGTGACCCTGACCAGTGACCGACTTGCCTCTCAGGCTGTTTCCTGGCCTGTTATGGGGAAGGAAATGCCTACCTCATTAGATTGCTATGAGGATCAAATGGGAAAAGCTGTGTTTGCTTATTCTGTGCCAGCTAAAAAACACAGATGTGTAATGAAGAGATATAAGTTTTACATACTATGAATATTACTACTGTGAGATAATAAGTTTATGGTACACAGATAATTTCTTAGATTTTAAAGGTCAAGAAATATCTTAGATGTAAAGTTACTAGTTATATTATGTTTCCCTGATTTAAATGACCCTGAATTAATTTCTATTACAGAATTGTGGCAAAGAGGATTTTTTGTGCAATAAATTGTTAATCTTGAATTGTTTTTCAGAAGTATAGGTAGATATCACTGAAAAGGTACAAAGATTTTTGTTTTTATAGGGCTTATTAGTCTAAATGTGTCAACATCAAATGATATCTGCATGAATATAAGCCAGGCAAAAATGTATGTGTAGAGGAGAAATGAAGACATGTAATTGCAAAACAATCAGGGAACACCCTTTATTCACACTGCATCTGTGCTGTCCCTGATTACAGCATCATCCATACCATGAAACTTAAAAAGCAACACACACACACACACACACACACACACACACACACACACACACACAAGAAAAAAAAACACATACAGATCAGGGAAAAGCAAAAACAAAAGTCATTGTACTTGAAAATTCTCTACTCTCATGTGTGAAACACTTAAAATATTGATCTTCTGAATCCCACATTTTAAGTTAACATCCCTCTACTATGTGCCAGAGGCTGAGCAAGGCTTTTGCACGCATTACATCATTTAATTTTCACATATACATGAACTGAGACTTTAGATATGCTAAGCAACTTTGGGCAAAAATAAGAAGAGGCCAAGTTTCTTCCATAAGTGCCTACCAAAAAACAAGTTTCTTCCATCACTGGGGTGTATGGACTTTAATTAGCCAGCACACTGTCTTGTTTTTAGCTGTCAATGCTAACATAAATTTTAACTGTTATTATTGCACAAAATTAATATAATTTCATACAAAGTATTCATGTGCTTACTGAACATTAAAGCTTTCAACTTTAAAGTCAGTAGTAACTGTCAAGTGTTCCATTATTATTTCTTTCAGTAACTGGAAGGCTTTAAAATAAACCAGCTTGGAAGTGTCTATGTGGTTAGAAAAAAACTGAAAAAGAAAATTAGTCCGAAAAAATATATTATTTGAACAAAGCCAAATTCTTTTGGTCTAAATTCCCAAATAGTATAAAGAAAATTAGTAAGAAACATATATTATTTGAACAAAGCCAAATTATTCCGGTCTAAATAATCCAAATAGGATTAAAAGTGAATACTTCACAATAAAGAAATGTGTCAAAAAAATGTGTCAAATTAACATATTGTAGACTTTAAAATTTATACAATGTTAAAGGTCAAATATATTTCAATAAAAATCTTTTGAAAAAAATTAATAATAAGCAAAAAAGTAAGTGAATTCTTAATCCCCTTCTCTCCCTTCTCAATTAAGGCACTGGTTTACAAATGCATTTTCTTCATGAACTATTGAAATTTTATAGGAAATCCTATGTTTCAACCCTCAATCTCATGAGGAAATGTAAAATTGTTTGGAAGTTTAAGGAATAAAAATAATAACACAGAAATTCCAGATTTTCCAGAAATGAAAGGGAAGGGGAGGTAAAGATTGTTGTGGCCCAAGTCAGGTCCCAGGAAAATCACAGGTCACATAACTCAGAATAAAGCAGGAAGGGTGATTTGCAGCTTAATTTTCTATCACTGTTTTTCTAAAAGAATATATGTTTTACCATACTAAAATCCTGTTTGGTTAATTAAGTGGCTGGATCCTATTGGCTTACAACTTCACCAATTTCTTGGACTCCTCATAGTTGAATGGAAGAAATGAAACATCCTAAGAGTATAAGAAAGTTGAAGAATTTCTGGCACTTTAAAACCATGAGTATATGGCTTATTGGGCTATTGTCTCATCTTCCCCGGACATTACCTTTTCACTAGAATTCCTAAATGAAGTCTGTGAGGTCAACACCTGTTTTTTTTTTTTTTTTTTTTTTTACATTCTGGCTTTGTTTACCTCCACTACTAAGTTCAAACCACCATTTGCTGGATATTGCCTCTTCCACTTGCTCTTCTTCTTTCTATGTAATCAGTATATCAGAATTTTATATCATACCATTGTTATTACATCCAATATTCGTTTACTTAGGAAAAGGGAAAGCAGTTACTGCATTTCTCCTTTGTGAGCTACATGCAACATTTTCCTTGAACAAAACTGTTTCTAGTACAGAAATATTTTTCTTTCAAATGCCAGGAAAAATACAGCCTATTTTATTAGCCCTTATTATCTCTTTAATATTGTATGTAATGGTCTTCCAGCATTATTTCTTCTTTAGATATTAATTAAGTGGTGGTATCAGAATACTTGAAAAATAGTTTCCTATTTCTATACACAGTCCACTGCTATCTCATCCTCAAAAAAGAAGACAGTATTTCAGGGTTCCTTCTAAGGGAAGTGGGACATGGCAGGGAAGAAAGCAGAAAGTAGCTATTTGTCTCTAGATTTATATTTCCAACAGTTTGTATCTATTAGGGGGAGTAAACTGGTTATATCTGAACCAAAAACCTCAGGGACAGAGGAATTGTCTTAGAGAAAAAAATCATGATGAATAGAAACAGTAAGTAATAGGAAGAGAGAATTAGATGGGATTTGTAGGGTGTTGCATCATGCTTCCCTGGTTGGATGCCTGGGGACACATCAGAGATGTGGAGTCTGAGAAGAAAGGAGTCTCTACCTGCTGGGTTAGAGACCCAGTGAGACAACAATATTGCAGGAGAACGAATGGTTGAATGAATGCCTGCACTTGCAGTATGGGGTCATTGACAGCTTACATGTTCCCCTTACAAGGGGAACAGATCTTTTCCCTACCCCAACACACTCATCGCCTTGGATCTACATATGCTTCTAGGATTTAGTTACATCTCCAGGGAAAAGAGGTAATACAGCACAAAAATGACTAAGATTATATTCTTCTTTCTTGGTGGAATAGAGATTCAAAACATAAATTGAGTTTAGCTACAATTATAATTGTGTTTGTAATGCCTCTCCCTCCTTTTCTTTCTCTTTGTGATAAACTATGAACCTCTTGAAAGCACAAGCTGCATCTTAGTCATTTTAAGCTCCATTGTTTGATTCATCAACAAATGGTTGACAAACAAACAAAAAAAAATAATGAATACAGATTATAAGTTAGGAGATAGAAATATTATCTAAGCTTTAAATCCTAAAGTTAGCCCATAGATGAGTTCACTGATCAGATTTCCATTACATGGTGTTTCATGGACTATGTTATCTGGAAATATTTTAACAGGTATTATTTGTCATTTACCTCCCTCCTATAAGCCATTCTAGAAAAGCTATTAATTTGAACACATAGTCACCGTTTCATCACTTGGTTTCCAATAGTGTAATGAAAGAAAGTACTGGGTATATCCTAAGTCTCCTTCCTGACAATGCTTTAGAGGAAATGCTGATGAGACTTAGAAAAGACTAAAAATATTTGCATGAATAAAGGAGACTGAAAAATGTATAAAAATATATCTATTATAAATTAAATATATTTTTAGAATTATGGCTTTACTACTAGGCATTGATAAAAAAGAGTATTTTAATTTTTTATAATTTAACCATAAGTCTCTAAAATCTCAAGGAGAATAAAAGTTTTAGCAATACTTGATGGCTTCTAAAATTCAGAGGGTAATTATTAAAACATGTTTTAAACTTAAAATAGCTATTGGACTTCATATTTTAAGCAGTGTTATAAATTATAATCTGATATGATTTTTCCTTTTTTTTTGCTCTAAACTATCATCCTAAAAAAAAAAAAAATAAAAAAAAAAATAAAATAAAATAAACTATCATCCTATGAGTGATGGAAACTTCAACCAGAACAATCTCAAATAGCCTGAGATTGTCTTACAAGATATTTAATTCCCACAGTGGCTCACTGTAGCTTCAGTGCTACAGTGTGAGCACTGTTGCCCCTGGAAGAAGTGAGGCTTTGCTGTGACCCTCTGGGACACTTTATTTTAACTTGTTCTCTTGTCAGAAGTATTCGGCCTTTTTTCTCTTTAATAGTTTCATATGTCTAGGATAAATTAGCTTAATTAAAGCAAAAAGAATATAAGTGATAGCAGCTCTATTTTGCTGAAGCTCCCACCTTTTTCTTAAGGAACAACTGTTCTCATTCTACTGTCCTAACTTGACCACACTTAATTATGTTAATAATTGTTACTTTAAAAATTTAAAGGACATTTATAATAATCAAAAAAAAAAGTCTTTAAAACTTTTTGTCTGGGATTGTTTACCTTAAAAAAAGATAGACTGGTACCATATGCAAGATGAATAAATTAAGTGAAATAAATTTTGTTTAAAATCATGATTTACAAGAGATCTTTTGTGACAGCCACATCAGAGTGATGGCAAAAGTCAGATGCTAGGAAAAATGTAGTGAATTACTACAATTGCAATGTATTAAATATCTGTTGCTCATTCATGGTTCTGTAGAGCTCTGTGAGAGCAATGAAAGACATGACAGAGGCAACCCATAGTTTCAAATGACTTTGTGGTGAAGATGTGAACATGAAACATCAGTGAACAATATGAGACAGAACATAATGAACCACTAAATTACCTGATATAGACAATATAAATATTGACTAAGAAAATTTCAACTAATTTGATATAACTGTAGACAAGATGAGATCTGAGGCAGCTTTGGACAATGGGCAGGATTAGAACAGACAAATGAAATAAAAAGAAAAGGACATTGAGGGTGAGAACAATGAACAATCAAAAGGGGTGGTCAGGTTAAGAACATTGATTTAAGATACAATGAGATGAGGAGATCAACTTAGTGCATGGGAAAGTGCAGTGAAACTACAGATTTCCAAAACCAAGCAAATAAGTATTACCTTAAAATATAATGACCAGAAAGATGTCAGCTACTTCTAAATTGTTTAATGACCTGATGGTAATAATGATGACGTTGATGAAATCGCTAATAATACCTGCCGAGTCCTGTGGTTTTACATAACCTTATTTAATTCCCACAATATTTTTTAAGGTCAATATTTTTGTGGCAATGTTGCCACACAATTTTACAAATGATGAAGTAGAAGTTGTTCTTGGTTATATAGACTCTAAGAGTCAGAATAGAGATTTCACATCAGATGTGTCCTAGCAACTACATATAAATGATAGCTAAAGGTCTTATTAAAATATAGAAACTTTGGTTAGTATAGACATTTTAACAATATTTATTCTTCCAACCCATGAGTATGGCATGTCTTTTCATTTCTTTGTGTCATTTTGAATTTCTTTCATCAATGTTTTACACTTTCGAGAGTACAGGTCTTTCACCTCCCTGGATAAGTTTATTCCTAGATACTTTATTGTTTTTGGTGCAATTGCAGATAGGATTGTTTTCTTAGTTTCATTTTCTGTTGCTTTGTCATTAATGTATAGGAATTCTATGGATTTCTGTACAATTGATTTTGTATCCTACTACTTTGTTGAATTCATTTATCACTACCCAAATCAATCTACAGATTTAATGCAATCCCTATCAAAATACCAACAACGTTTTCCACAAAACTAGAACACAGAATCCTAAAGTTTGTATGAAACCACAAAAGACCCAAACAGCCAAAGCAATCTTGAAAAATAAAAACAAAACTGGAGGTATACAATTTCAGATTTCAAGTTATATTACAAAACAATAGTAATTTAAGTGATATGATATTGGCATAAAAAAGACACAGATCAATGGGATAGAACAGAAAATCCAGAAATAAACTTGCAATTATATGGTCAATTAATCTTTAACAAAGGAAGTATGAATATGCAATGGGAAAAAGACAACCTCTTCAACAAATGGTGTTGGAAAAACTGGACAGCCACAAGTAAAAGAATGAAACTGGAGCATTTTCTTTCTCCATAAATGCAAATAAATTCAAACTGGATTAAAGACCTAAATATGAGACCTGAAACCATAAAAATCCTTGAAAAAAAGCACAGGGAGTAGTCTCTCTGACATTGGCTGTAGCAACCTCTTACTAGATATGTTTCCTGAGGCAAGGGAAACAAAAGCAAAAATAAACTATTGGAACTTCATCAAAATAAAAATTTTGGCAAAGCAAAGGAAACCATCAACAACACTAAAAGGCAACCTACCAAATATGAGGAGATATTTGCAAATGACATATTCAATAAAGGGTTAGTATCCAAAATAAATGAAGAATTGATATAACTCAATATTCAATTGCCCCCAAAACAAATAATCCAATTAAAAAATGGGCATAAGACAGGAACAGACATTTATCCAGAGAAGACATACAGATGGCCACACATGAAAAGATGCTAACCATCACTCATCATTAGGGAAAAGACAATCAAAACTATCATCCATGGGATCCCTGGGTGGCGCAGTGGTTTGGCACCTGCCTTTGGCCCAGGGCGCGATCCTGGAGACTCGGGATGGAATCCCACATCGGGCTCCTGGTGCATGGAGCCTGCTTCTCCCTCTGCCTGTGTCTCTGCCTCTCTCTCTCTCTCTATCATAAATAAATAAATTTAAAAAAAAACTATCATCCACAGGTATCACCTCATACCTATCAGAATGGTTAAAATAAAAAACACAAGAAACAAGTATTGACAAGGATGTGCAGAAATAGGGACACTTGTGCACTGTTGGTGGGAATGTAAATTGGTGTAGCCATTGTGGAAAATAGAATAGAGGTTCCTCAAAAAATTTTAAATAAACCAAAAACCAAACCAAAACAAAAAAAATAAACCAAAAAGCCCCACCAAAAATCCTACCCTATGATTCAGGAATTTCACTACTGAGTATTTACCAAAAAACACTAATTCAAAGGTATGTATGCACCCTTACATTTACTGTAGCATTATTTACAATAGCCAAACGATGGAAGTAACCCAAATGTCCACTGACAAATGAATGGGTAAAGCAGAGGTGGTATATACATATATACCACCACTCATTTTAAATATATAAAATGAAATATTATTTAGCCATAAAAAAGAATGAAATTTTCCCATTTGCAGTAATGTGGATAGATCTAGAGAGTATTATGATAAGTGAATGAAGTCAGTCAGAGAAAGACAAATACTGTATTTTCACTCATATGTGGAGCTTAAGAAACAAAAAACAAAACAAATGAACAAAGGGGAAAAAAGGAAGAGAGACAAATCAAGAAAGAGACTGCTAACTACAGAGAACAAACTGATGGTTACCAGAGGGGAGGTGGGTGGAGGGATGGGGGATATAGGGAGTGGAAATTAAAGAGTTCAGACTTATCATGATGAAAAAAAATGATAGAAAAAAATTCAGACAACCTTAATAGGAGGTAACTTATCAGAGCACACAAGAGAAATTAGACTAAAACTAAAAAAAAAAATGTATTTGGGTAAAATAAAATATTTTAAGGATCACACATGAAAAAATAATGGCTGGGAGCACCTGGGTGCCTCAGTCAGTTAAGCGTCTGCCTTCAGCTCAGGTCATGGTCCCAGGATCGAGCGGGGCATTGGGTTTCCCTGCAGGAAAACCTCAGCAGGGATTCTCTTTCTCCCTCTCTCTCCCTCTGTGTGCTCCCTCTCTCTTTCAGATAAATATCCTTTAAAAATTCATGGCTGATAATTAATCTGGATTTCACAATCCTAAATCAGTGTTGCTCAAAACGGAGTCTATCAACTACCTGAACCTTCATTCAGGTTGTCCATTTACAATAAAAGCACAGTGTAGATTACTGAGTGTATTTAAACCAAATAAATCAAAATATATTGGCAGTTACATGAAGAACTGTAGCACATATTAATACCCACAATGGCATGCCGGCTAAATATTATTTCTCATTATTCTACTTTCTATATACTATTTCTTTATTTACATATAGTATAGCCAGTATTTGGAAAAGACATAGTACTTGGAAGAGCTACCAAGACAACTGAAACAACTCTTGTTTTGGGGGTAATTCTCATGGTTTGCAGGCAGAAAGCTTACCTTTGTTGATTTTTCATCTATGATGTCTTAGATCAGAACTAGATGTTTGATCCCAGATGCCTGAATGAATTTCTAAATCAGAAGATTTTCATGTGCTGTTTTGAGGCTTTGGAGAAAATAGATGTCTACACATAGTCTGATCGCTTCTTCCAGATGACCATTAACAAGATGGCCCAAGGTGGGTGGGAGGACAATCAGAGTATATGCTGAGTAGGAGTTCAACTTATATGTCTTGCTTTGTTCCATCCTGTCCTAAGAGGGGCTATACTCTATCTTCTCTACCCTTTTGAATAAACAGTACTTAGGCTAAAACAAACAAAAAAAATAAAAAATAAAAAAAACCAAAACTATTATACTTTATAGACATTTGTAACTTAATTTTTAGACATTCATATGTATATATGCATATATATATATATAATTGATTCCATTATAAGCCTATACCATCCCACTTCTTTAACTCCATCCCTAGAAATATCAATGATTCTCAGGTTTATGTAAATCTTTTCTATCATACTTTTACATTTTAAGAAAATATCAATGCAATTTAAAATGCATGAAATTGCTAGAAAGTTCAAACTGTTGTAATAAATATATAATTTTATAACTGAATTTTTAGACAGCATTATGCTTTTGAGATTTTTTTCACGTGGACACATGTAAATATAGTTCATTATTTTATACTGCTTTTCAATATTCAATTTATGAAAAAATCAAAGATTATTTACCCATTCCTCTACTGAGATAGAATTAAGGTTTTATTTCCATGCTTTTTTTTTTACTTCATCTTAGAACAGTCTTATTTTGCATATTTAATAGCAATTCTCTAGGCATAAGTCTACTAATGGACTTACTGAACAGAAGGGCCTCCATGTTCAACTTTATCTGGCAATAAAATTTGTCACCCAAAATACATCTGAAGTGTATGAGAATTTCTGTTCATACTCCTTCATGACAAAAATAATTGCCCAAACTGGGGGCCTGAGTGGCTCAATCAGCTAAGTATCCAAATCTTGAATTCGGCTGGGGTCATGATCCCAGGGTCCTAGGTGCTCTGGGATCTCAGGTGCTCTGTACTCAGCAGGGAGTCTGCAGGAGGTTTTTCTTCTCCCTATGCCCCTTCTCCTGCTCGTTCTCTCTCCCTCTCTCAAAATCAATAAAATCTTAAAAAAAGATCATCTAAATTGACAGCGTCTACATTGGGGAAGTTTATGACATGCTTTGACTTATTAAGAATCATATTGAAAATATAATTTATACTTCGTCTTTTGCTTTGTAAGATGTGTCGTGACTATTATATCAAATATAATGTAAACTACAGTAGAAGGGAAAATCATAATTCATTGAGGAAAATTTTAAGAGCCAGACATCCTGGTAGTTATTTTGGGATGTGCTGTTTTCATTTTAACTTCATATTAAAGCTCTAGGCCCTGGGTTACTACCTCCACTTTGCTGATGATGTCCTCAGTTCAGAGATGCTAAGAAACTCATCAAAGGATTTGTAGCTCTAAAGTAGAGGAAAATTACATACACATTTTATGTGACTCTCTAGGCCATATCTTTTATAACAAAACAATGATCACACTTGTAACTCTTTAAAACTCATTTACATAAATTCATTAATTTGGACCTAACTTAATTATATATAAGGATGATTCGGGCAAATTTTACTAGCTCTTGTTTGTTTGATCATTAAGTCAGAATATACTGTGAGGTATCATGCATATAAGGAATCCTAGAAAAAAAAAGTTTATCTCATAGAAACCTTATAGAAAAGCGGTTTCCAGGGGTTCGAGGATGGGGGAAATAAGGAGAAGGTGGTAAAAAGGTACAAACTTTCAGGTTTAAGATGAATAAAGTCTGAGGATGTAATCATTGATAATACTATGTTGTATAATTAAAATTTGTGAAGAAAGTAGAACTTAAATGTTTTCACTCAAAAAAGGAGGGGGGATAAATACGTCAAGCGATAGACATGTTAATTAACTCAGTGGGAGATCTTTTTTTGCAATGTACATCAAATTATCATGTTATATGCTTTATATACCTCACAATTTTTTTAATTATATCTCAAGGGACAAAAAATGGAATACAAGAGTTAGAAATAATTTTTCTGAAGTTACTGGTGAAAGTAAATTAGAAGTCAAATATTCTAATCACTGAATCTAATATTTCTTCAATGGAATTTACCTGAAGCTTAAAATAGACTAGTAGATTGACATCAGCTAATGAAATGGCATCAGCAATGCATATGCTAAAATGTTGCTGATGAGGTTAACAGTTTTTCATTAATTCTTTAATATATAATATATGCTGTGTGGGTGAAGGTTATAATATTTAGGCTGGATACTAACTTATTTGACCCCACATTACTTTTTCTTAATTGACATTATATGGTATATGTGATTATTTTACTATATATATAAGTATTTAAATTCAAAGAAGCATAGAAATTTTGGCAAATACTAGTTTTACAATTAAAAGTACTTTTTGAACAAGAGCTCTCTACATTAGAAGAGAAAGATTTATAAATCCAGAGATTAGATGGTAAAAAATTTTAAAAAGTCAAATAAACTAAAGGGAAAATTATATATGCCAGAAAAAAAAAAAAAACAATTGGAAAATACTCATTTAGGGACGCCTAGGTTGAGCATCGGCCTTGGACTCAGGGCGTGATCTCGATGTGCTAGGATGGAGTCCCATATGGGGCTCCCAGCATGGAGCCTGCTTCTCCCTCTGCCTATGTCTCTGCCTCTCTGTTCCCTCATGAATAAATAAATTTTTAAAAATGAAATCTTTTAAAAAAAGAAAATACTCATCTAAATCATTCTCCTAGTTCAGATAAAATTCTGAGGCTCAAATAGGTCATGCGCTTTCTCTTTCACACAGTCCATTGAGAGGATTGAGAACTTAGTCTTTGGCATTTTAGGTAAAATTATTTTTTCTCACACATACAGGTTTTGTTTTCTAACCCATTCAGTCTTGAATGGAGACCCATATGTTTCTAAAATAATGTAGTACAATAACTAATACAACCATTCAGTGCTTCTTCCCCTGGTTAAATGTTTTCATGAAGTAATTCTGAGTGACACACTACTACCACTCATCAGATCACTCCACCAAATCTTCCAGGAATTTTAAAAATTCAGGATACATAAAGAGAAAGCTTTAAGTAACAGGATTTTATACACAAATGTTTATATACACAAATGCCGAGCTTTAAATGGATACACAACATAAAGTCAATAAAACCTTGTAATTTATGCTTTATTTATGCTTTATATTTACACTTTATACTTCACTTATACTTTGCTTTGCTTTACTTATACTTTATAATTTACATCGTTACTTTGTTTTGCATCTACTATGTTTCTAGTGTTATATCTCATTTAATGATTAGTCTTTTCATGACCACTCTGCAAGGAAGGCAGTAAAATCCCAATTTTACAGATAAACATAGGGAGCAACATAAAAATTAAGCAATTATACCCAATTGATGTAGAACGGTTAAGAAGGTGAGTCAGGATTCAAAGCCAAACCTGTCTGTATTTTCTGGTGAAGTATACGGACTCAGCCTTCAAACACCATTTACCTCATGCTCAATAATTGACATATTTTTCTTTATCATGAAGGAAAATGGTTTGCTCTCATTTCCAAACAAAACATCCTGGCATTTTCCACAACTCCATTGTATGTGTGAATCTTGGAGCAGTTCAGAAATTTCAACCTCTCTTACAGTTGAAAAATCATCTCTCTCTCTCTCTCTCTCTCTCTCTCTCTCTCTCTCTCCATTCCCTCTTGGCTCCAAGTCCTTGATCATGCAAAATTGTGATTCCATTGTTTCTTACACTTGAGAGAATCACCCTGGCTTGGGTTGTGGACTATTTAGCCTGTTTCCTGATACTCACACACGCAGAGCAGAGAGACCTAGGTCACCCAGGGAACAAAAGTGGGGCTTAGCTGCTTTTCATACTCCCTGGGTTAGGCAAACACATCTGGCCCCCTTGTATTCTAATACTCCTTCGTTTCCTACAATCAACATATTTTAGTGCAATAATTTCAAATACTCACATCTATTTCTTCCTCTTTTTTATGAAACACTTTTTAATACCTTCCAAAGGTTGAGGACAGATTCCAAGAGCATTCGCAGATAACTGTTAGTCACTTTTTTCAATTTTCTTGTTGCAGTTTAAAGAAAAGCTTTAAGTTTCTAAGGTTTTAAAAGTTTCTAAAGTTTTTAAACAGCTTAAAACCTGTTTTAAGGTTCTACTCCAGAAGTTGAGACATTTTATTTAGGAGAAAAGTTTGATGTTCGATGTGCAGTTTCTAAGTTTGCGCTTCATGTGCTTTTGCCATGCAGCGTGCTTTGAGATTTTTTTCTTTTGATGCTCTTGAAATTCAATAAATTTAATAGGTGACCCGAACTGTAAATCCTTGTGACATTTTAAAAATAATGCCCAGTTTAAAATACATTTAATTTCACTGATGTCTTTTACTATTTAGAAGATATATGTAGGGAGTAAAGAGAAATCTAACTTATAAGTTTGATGAAAATGTATCTCTTGTCCTTAAATTATTTTTCCACACTATATTACATGTATAAATTAAGATACTGCTGATCAAGAATTTTCATTGGGAGTGTAGCTATCTATTTCTGAGAATATCTTTCTTTTTTCTAACCTTTGGTTTGAAAATCACTAAACATTTTTACTCCACAGTCAACACAGCCTAAAACTCCATGATTACTTTGCAGGTGTGAGAGAAGCAATTGGAGGAAGTGCTATTTTGACCAAACTTCATCCTCATTTAATTTTGACAAGTTTGAAGGCATGTTTCATCTCTACTGATTTAAAGCTCTTGGATTTGATTTGTATTTTCAGGCAGAGCTTTGGAGAGTTTTGTTTTCAAACTCTGAAGAAAAATCGAACCCATCAGACTTTGGAAATCAACAGTAGACATAATAAAATTCCTCAATGCCTCCCCATAGTCTTTCAAGACAAAATCACAACTTTCTAGTATGGCAAGAAAGCTCTCCCTTTATGACTCAGGGCTCAGAAACGTTCAGTTGCCCTTATCCTTGAGCAAAGCCATTGTCCCGGGCATACATGATGACTACAATCCTAAGCACTCAAGGCTCTCTCTAACGGGTTGACCCATGCAGCTCTCCTACTCAGTATATTCTTTCTCTGACTGTTTTTCTCCTATTAACACCTCCATATTGCTGCAGAAATTAATTAACATCAGTGAAGCCCCTGTATGTCTGAATGTTGTCGCAAGAAGGAACCCAAAGGTCACATAAAAATCAAGCTATGGAAGCAAATGGATCCTTTTCTGAACATTAAAATGGAAGTCACTTATTTCCAGAAATTGATGTGATCTCTGGGCACTGTCTCATCTACAGCTCACGCTGACTAGAGAGCTGTTTTCACTTTGAGTCTTCAATTGATGTTTATGTGGCATAATTGGTACTTAATGCACATGAGACTGAGAACTTCAGAGACTTCTACATTAAGAGCACTGGAAAGAAGCCCTAAATAAAAAGTAAAAATTAAGCTTAAAATGGTAATGCACTGGTGTTATGCAGGTCAGAATAAAGATCTTATTTGGGTTAGCCTTTCTGCTCCCATTCTAATGTGTAGAGAAAAAATTCCTTGGTGGAGTTTGTTTTGTTTTGTTTTGTTGGAGGGGTCAATGGAGGAAGAAGGAAAACCAATTAGACTGCACTAGCTAACACTTTCATGATGGAGTCCAGCTAAGAAAGGACGGAGTTCAGGAAAGGGTGGTAGTCTCGAAAATGGACAAAGTAAGAACAGATTCACACTATGAAATTGGCACACTTTATTGATGAATTGATTTTAGGACTTTGAGGTAGGGAGGATAGGTAGAGGAAATGAAGACAACTTCCACATTTCAGGTGAGTAAAGGCAGTGCTATTTCCTGAGATGTAGATGACTGAGGCAAAAATTAGGAATTAGAGAAGAGATTGCAAAAACATAGAATGAGTTCAACCACTGGGAACAATGAATATTTCAAAAAGCATATGGAAATATAGTTCATAAAACAAATCACCTTCCTGTAGTGCTTTATGACAGCAATGCAAATATCAGAAATATTGCCCTTGTGGAAATTCACATCAAAGGAAACCAAGAATTCATTTTATTCAAGAGTGTCAACTCTGCCCCCCGCCATTATTACACCAGTAAACTATTTCACTAATACAATATTTGGTAAACTAAGTTTTAACATAATTTTAGCACTTCATATATGAATATCCATATGACTCTGGGAAAAATAGAACCAATTTGGATCTAGTAATTAGAAAATATAGCTCCAGAAAATATCTATTAGCAAAATCCATTATGCCTCTAAGGATTTTGGTAAATTGCTCCCAATAGTGCTTTTAGTAATGCTTTTATGTCTTCCCAAAGCCGCATGTTAGATACAGGGTAGTAGTCACTAGTAAAATTAAGTTGAGGAATTGTTGAAAATCCACAGCAGCTCATAAAAGGGCATCTTCATATCAAAGTAACATGTGGTATTTGGCATCTTAAAATTAAGTGGAGTGAAAATTATGTACAGACCTACATATTACTTTTATTCAACAAAGCAAAAGATTATTTTAATGCTCTGAAAACAAGAGCATGTAGAAACATCATCATCAGTCCTACAGTCTTTCATAGAGAGATGAAACAGTACTGAACAGAAATGAGTCTATGAAATAAAGCACAGCTATATTTTCTTATAGCTCATAAAAGTACATAAATAACAAATTTTTCATTAATGATGAACTTTGAAACTCATCCCAATATCCTCAGAGTAATTTCTGACAACCTGCTCACCGAACCCATTTTTTGCTTCCTGAACCCTCTCATTGCCTTATTTTTGAATCAAATATCACAGCACTGCTGTTTATAGTGCCAAAATTTTAAAAAATCATACATAAATAACATGTTAGTCTTATTCTATGTATATATATATTTTTTAGAAAAAAATGTTTTTAAGATTTTGTTCATTTATTCATGAGAGACACAGAAACACAGAGAAAGAGGCAGATATATCCTCCATCACTCTCAAAGGCAGAGGGAGAAACAGGCTCCATGCAGGGAGCCTGACATGGGACTCGGTCCAGGGTCTCCAGGATCAGGCCCTGGACTGAAGGCGGCGCTAAACCGCTGAGCCAACCCGGGCTGCCCTTATTCTACATGTATTTATAAAAATGCAATATATGATGAATAATTCCAGTGTTCTTCCTCTTCAAAGAGAACCACCTCTTGTAATCATCAATGAAACACTAGTTGTTTGGAGGTTTTTTTGGCTTACTAGTTTTATTTTCTCCAGATCAGTCACTCCGACTTACCAGAACTTGTTACACTCAATGTGGACAGGAATTCTCCATTTATTAGAAATAAAGTCATCTTTTCTGGGACTCAGTTCACTCATGGAATTCAAATACTTTTTGTTAAAAAAAAAAAGAAAAGAAAAAAGAGTGATTTTTTATAGCTTTTACCAAAAGAGTCTGAATTTTATGAATTAACTGAATCCCAGGAAACTCCTCTTTTTCTAGATAGAATCATTATAAATGTTCAATATATATATTTGCTCTATGCATGAATGAATGAACAAATAAATGAAAAGCAAACTTTCCTCGTTTTGCTCTTTCCCTAACTATGGCTATGCTCAACATATCATCTGTGATCCTGTCAACATGAGTCAGTTTGTATCATCCTCTGGCTCAAAACTTTCCAATAGCTCCCACCTTGCCATGAGTAAATTCCCATCATTATTCTGACCTATAAAGCTTAATGAGGTTAAATCCTCATTTCTCCTCTGACTTCACCTCCTCTGTCCTATCTTCGTTCACTTTAATTTAGCCCTCAGCCTCTGGCAACCCACTATGCTCATCCCAGACAAGGGCCTTTGTACTGAGATTACTGTACTCTTTACACAAATGTTGCTCAGTTGTCAAATGCAAGCTATTCGCTTAAATGGAAACTTCCCAATGAAACATTCCCTGACCACACTATTTAAAAAGCATATATCCTCCATCACTCTCTTTGTTCTGTTTTATTTTTCTCCATAGTTTTATCACCATCTAACACTTCACAAACTTGCTTATTTCTTTTCACTGATCTCCTGTTTTTATAGATTATAATTTATATACACTCCAAGAGGGTGGAGTTTTTTGTCTTCTATAGCCCTCATGCCTAAAACAGTAACACATAGTAGGTGTGCAACAAATTCTTTTGTATGAGTGAATGAATCTAATCAACTATCCTGACTGCTTTGAATATTCCCATAGTTCTCTCCGTATATGAACCAATAACTATACATAGTTATTTTGACTTAAGCAATAATTTAAAAAAAAACATTATTATTCAGGCAGTTCTTTTGGGGCACTTCATTTTCAGCCAAATAAACCAGCAAAGTGAATCATGACTAGAAGAGTCAGTAGTCAAATATATCCCACATCCTTTAATGAACTTTATTAAAGGTTTGTGCATAGACTCTAAAATTATTCAGTCTTCAGTTGAGGAAAACTTTCATTATCTTCAAACTAGTAAATAGTTATCATAAAGCTATCCACAACTTCTGCACTGGGATTGTCTATATATAATAATATCTGTCTCATTTCAACTCACATCACAATACTTATCTACATTCCATTCCTCTGAGATGCTAAAAGGGAAATCCACGTGAAATTGTGGTTGCTGTTTACTACAATTGCAAATGATGTTTTGATTGTCATTGACTTCTATACAGAATGGCAAAATGGTGGTATTGGACACATAATAATCTGTCGGCATGGCATGACTGAGAAGAAATAAATAAGGATATCTTGAACCAAGAGCCTCTTTTCTATGTTTTAATATCTCACTTGTAGTGAGCCATCTTTCCAATTAGTGCTAAGTATGGCCCACAGGTGACCCAGTGATGAAATGTCTCTACATTCTTTTCAAAGCCTGTCAGTGAAATGAATTAACAAAAGGATGAGTGACATTTATAAATTAGTTTGGTTAAGTTCCAAGCACACCAAATTAAATAAGCTTTGCCAAGCTTGATTTATAGAGGACTGTTTGGTCTTTATGATAGCCAAAAGGAGAATCTTTAATTGCAAAATATATTTTATACAATTTCTATGGAAGACAAGATTTCTTTTATTTTCCAAACCTTCCGGTTTTCTTGAAATTATTAGTTAAACCAGACTTAAAGTTTCTTTATATGTCTACCTGACTCAGAGTCAGCAAAAATCAACAAATGTGCCAAAGGAATTTTGGGGCTTCAGTCAGGAGAAAATTATGAATCTTTGATTCTTTACCATTATGCTATCATAATAAAAAAAATGTTGTTTGAGGGCACCTGGGTGGCTCAATCATACAACAGTCTGGGTTGCCTCAGGTCATGATCCCAGGGTTCTGGGACAAATCCCCATGTTGGGCTCCCTACTCAGTAGGGAGCCTGCTTCTCCCTTTCCTTCCTATTTGTCTCTCTCTACTATCTCTGTCTCATAAATAAATAAATAAATAAATAAACAAACAAATATTTTTTTTTAAAAAAGTGGTATCTTGATTTATTCAAAGAATATTTATTATACACCATTAGCTAGACATTGTTCCATATTTCCTGCTATTCAGGAGTTTATTCTTTAAATGCCCAAACCACCAAAATAATACATATAACTGAAAAGTCCATACTGCATGAACAAACTGTCTGGAAAATTCAGAAGATGCTATAATTCTCAAGGGCTAGGAGAAGAAAGAGGGTCTTTCTGAAAAGATGGTCATGGCAATCAGTTCTGCCAGGGAGTAAACAATGGCAATCAGTTCTGCCAGGGATTAAACAGTTTGACTCAAATTCATTAAGGAAAAAGTCCTGATAGCACCCCCTACCCTCTCTAAAGGCAGCGTGTAGTCTTTTGCCGTTTGGCTGATATGGTATAGGAAATCAAATAGAATATTTCAAGAGCATCTAGGGTAAGAAGATGCTGGGAAAAGACCAAATGGCATTGTAGGAGGACATAATTGTGTGTGTGTGTGTGTGTGTGTGTGTGTGTGTGTACCTGTGGGCATTTTTGTGTGTCAGTAAGCCCTAGGGTATGAATATCCAGGTATGTCAGCGACCACAGGACTGTGAGAGTGTAACCATTCCACCACCAACAGAATATTGCTGTGATCCTGGTCAGCAGGTCCAGGCACTCTGCCCACCTGATCCTACAGATAATCAAGAATCCATGCCTACAGGTTAGTCATTGTTGCCCAGCTGCAATGTGACGAGTATCATCCAGTAATCTATACTGTGCACAGCAGTGCTAAGTGGCACATGTGGGGTAATATGAAACTACTAAGGAGGTAGACAATATTGGATACAGGGGATATGGCTGGCTAAACAGTTTTCCAACAATAAGAAATGACAGTTGCAGACTGACATGGCTCATTCACCACTTGCCCCAAACAAAGCAACCGTGCCACCAACCCAAGTACTACTCCTATAAGCTGATCAGTATGTCTAGAAAAGCCATCCTCACTGAACATCTCCCAGTCTGCTGTTTCACCAAAAGTATCTCTTGATCTCATCTCACTAACTCTAACCTGCATGCTTATTTTAGAAATAAATACATGGGTGTTCATCTCCAGGAAGCCTCAAATCCAGTCCTCTTGCACGATCACAAGATAAACAAAGATAAAGTTATATGTCCGTGTGACTGGAAAAAGGGTGAGTTAATAATGTTTCCTGAAATTCTGTACATAGTGCCTCTTATTTTTTTTAATCAAGAGGAAAAAAAATATATTTTGACTAGAGGAGTATGAGAGGAGATGTATGTTTTATTAAAATAAATTGTTCATAATCACTGAAGACCTCTACAATTTAGAGCTACACACTTCTATGATAAATGCAGTATACGGACATATTGCTAAATTATTGAGCAATATACAGGAAGACGTATTTATGTTTTATATACCTGGCGTGTGATTCAAGAGACACTAGAACAGCAAGAATGGCAAATGGCTTCATCTTGAATTATGACACTTCTCCTTTGATAGTGCTACTTTGAATGCTGAGCTAAGAAGGATTCTGATGTAATTAATGTCTTGAACCAGCTGACAAGGGTGACAAGATCTATGAGCAATGACAGTGGAAAAGGTTGAGGAGGCACATGTGTCAAATATTTGCTCTCCTGGTGCTAAACAGTATAAAATAAAATCTAAACAAGAATCATAAACTATACCCCAAAACAACATCTTAATCTTCCCCTTAAAATCTGCTCAGTCTTCTTTAGTTAAGTTCATGATAACTCCATCTACCCAGTTGTTCAAGCAAAACCTTTGGTATTTCCTTGTATTCTCTAGTTCTTTCATAACACAAATCCAATTCATTAGAAAATTCTATCGGCTCTATCTTTAAGACATATCCAGAATTCAACTGCTATTCATCACTCCTACCAGAACCACCTCATTCTAGGTCACTATCATCTCTTGTCTAGGTTACCAAGAGCCATTCCTAGCTATTTCTGTTTCTATTCTTGCTTTCTTAGAGTCTATAATTCTCAGCACAATAACTGTATTAGTTTACTATTGTAGCTGAAACAAATTACCACAGAACTAGTGGCTTAAAACAACTATTTATTATCTTATAGTTTCCATGGTCCAAAGTCCAGGAACAGTGTGGCTCAGCTGGTGGGTTCTCTGTTTCAGCCAAAATCAAGGTGTCAGCAGGGTTGTGCTCTTTTCTGGAGGTTTTAGGGAAAACCATGCTTCCACAATTGTTTGGGTTGACAACAGGATTCAGTTCTATGAAATATAAATCTAAGATTCCTATTTCCTTTCTGGTTTTTGGTTGGGTGTGGTTCTCAGCTTCCAGAAGCTGCCCATATGCCTTGGTTTATAGCTTTTTCTTCACCTTTGAAGCTATGAATAGTGACTGGCATCTCTCCTATACTTTCAATCTCTCCTCTGCCTTCCTCTCTCTTCTGCTACATCCCTTTGACTAACACCAGATGGAGAAATTTCTCTGTTTTAAGGTCTTAAGTGATTATATTGGACAAGTCCAGATAATCTGTGATGATCTTACTATCTTAAGGCCTATAATCTTAATTACATTTGCAAAGTCCCTTCACATTAGTACCTAGATAAGTACTAATTGAATAATGAGGGGAAAGAAACTTCGGAGAACAGGTTTAGAATTCTATTTACCATAGCAATTAAAGGAGCCTGTGAAAACATAAAGTAGATTATTCTTCTCCTCTGCTCTATACTGTATAGTAGGTTCTTATCCCGTGCAAAGTAATAGTTAAATTTCTTAGAATGGCCTACAAAAACCTACACAATCCTTTATTCCATTATCTATGATATTTTTAAAAAGATTTATTTATTTATTTTAGAGTGAGAGATTGTGGGAGAGGAAGAGGAAGGGTGAAAGAGAGAAAGGGAGAGAGGAGGGGGCAGAATCTCAAGCAGACTCTGCACTGAGCACAGAGCCTGATGTGGGGCTCAATCCCATGACCCTGAGATCATGATCTGAGCCAAAATCAAGAGTTGGCTGCTAACCAACTGAGCCACCCAGGCACCCCTATGACTCCTATGACTTCATTTATTATCCCCAGTATTCATCTTTTCCTCTAAGAAGACATTTATTGAGTATCTTAGCCTTTTTGAAGAACTTTAATAGTCACATTAAGTATGCATACCTTTTATCTAAAGTACATTAATTTTTAAAAGTTTGTATAAACCAGTGTTTATCTCAGACTATTTACATTTTAAACCAGATAATTCTTTATTGCAGAGAGCTGTTCTGTATGTTACAGAATGTTTAGTACATCCCTGGCTTCTACTCACTAGATCCCATTAGCACACTCTAGTTGTGACAACCAAAATGTCTATAAAATGGGCAACGTCTTTAGAGTGGCAAATCCCACTGGTTCTAATTTCAGAACTTTTTAAACAGTTTATATAAATATATTATATTGAAATGGCAAAGCAGAAATGCTTGAAGTTTCTGTATTAATGAACAATCTTCATTCAATCAGAAACATGAATCAAACATAAGTTAAAAATGAAAACAAAGTATAAAAATGAAATGGGTGGGCTATAGCAATTACTGACATAGAAAATATAACTGGGCTGGTAAACAATACATGATCATCACCATCAGTCTTTTGTATAATAGATTAGCAAAATCTGTCTTTACATAAATGCCTGATATTAATATCCAATCTCCTGGTTTTAGGAAATCCATTTTCAATAAACTAAGGCTGCATGTTTAAGAAGTCTCTACTGAATATTTAAAATACATCATAAATAGATTTTAAATAAGAGCTTAATGCATGTCCTCTGGCATTCAGTGTAAGGTTAGTTACTACAGAACTTCAGGGTATTACAAGATTTGGGAAAAAAAACTCTAGTAAATGAATCTAAGTTATCCTCAAATGTTTTGGTGGAAAAATTATGTATGATGTAATGTTCACAAGCTATTTTTGGTTTCTGGACAGGAACAAAAGTATCAGTTCAGAAAAGAGCAAAGTCAAGGGCATATTCTAGTAGCAGCAGCAGAAAAAGAGAAATCAAACCTTCAGATACAACTACCCACGTTAATTGAAAAAGTTATCTCCAAGGTCATCAAAGAATGTATGTATCTTTAAATTAAAGCACCATTAAAAGCACAAAGAAATGTTTCATTTTCGCCAGTCAGTAAGCATATGAGTGATGTTCAGAAATAAAAATTAAAAATCAATTACACAATTATCAATTATTAATATTTGTGAACAAATTAACTACGCCTAGAACATTATTAGAACTGGTATTTCTAATATTTAGCATTCTTTTAAAAATTTATTTATTTATTTATTTATTTGAGAGAGAGAGAGAGAGAGAGCATGAAAGAGCATAAGTAGAGGGAGGGACAAATGGAGAAGTAACCTCTCTGCTGAGCAGGGAGCCTGATATGGGGCTCAATCCTAGGACCCTGGTTTCAGAACCTGAGCCGAAGGCAGACACTCAACTGAGCCACTCATGTACCCAATATTTAACATTATTTCTAAAATGATTTAGTCTATATAGTCCATGTTTTCAGTTAGACAAAAAAAGATACCATTTTAATTGTTATTGTTTTATATTTAGAGATGTCTAGCATCCATAATTTTAGAGAGACCTTCTTTTGTTAATATCCAATCTGCCATTCAACCAACATTTCCTGAGAGTCTTCTCTATGCCAGGCGCTGTTCTTTTGCGTTAGTGAACAAGAGAGATCTGGCCCCTCAGGTCATGGATCTTGTGTTCCAACAGAGGAAGAAGGCAAATAAACAAATTAAGAAATAATGAGTAATAAAACACTAGGCAGTGATAGCAATAAGGATGAAAGGATAGAAAGAGCTTGAGAGACTGTTAGATCAGGTTGTTGGGCAGGACTCCCAGACATAGTGATTCTCAGGCTTAAAGGACAAAAATATTTCTCACATTCTGGGAAAAGAAATAACCTTCAGGCTGTGTAAAATTAAGCACTCCTTAGGAGCAAGCTGAAGTGCAAGGCATGGTGTTTCTCCCTAGAATCATGGAAAGGAACAAAGTAAAAATAAACCATAAGAGGCCACAGGTTCTGCTTATTAGCATGTCAGCAGTTGCCATAATCTTACATACATCCTAGAAATATGACACTTTTATGACCTTGGTGATTCTTCAGGCAGAAACGAGTCCTATGATTTCTAAATTAAAAGTGCAAAGTTCCAATCAAATGGACAAGTTCAAGTTTCTGTGGAAAGGAATTCAAAATTCCAAAATAGAAAAAATTGGTAATCAAATACCCAACAAAAGTTCAGAAGACTGTAAGATTGAAAAGAAAGATGTGGTTGAAGTCAAAGAAATAACTGAAATGTTTATACGTCCTGGAGTCAAGGGGAGAGATGTTAAGGAAATGCTCAAATCCAGAAGTTCATGATTGTCTTGCAATTTTGAAGAACATACTGATTTCAAATATGCTGTCTGATTTTCTTCAGAGGCAAACTAGTATCTGTCAGAACATGAATACTGAACTTGAGCTTGAAAACTTTTTCTATAAAAATGAATCTAATATTCATGCGTGGGAACCCACCTTTTATTTTGTAGAAAGATACCACAATCAGCTCCTATTCTTGAAAACCACAGGACTCTAAATATACCCATTCTGTATCTTTTTTAAAGATTTTATTTTATTTTTTAAGTTTTATTTTAAAGTAATCTCTATGCCCAACATAGGCTTTGAATTCTCAACCTCAAGATCAAGAGTCACATGCTCTTCCAACAAAGCCACCCACGCACCCCTGCCCACTCTTTCTATCCTGATTTGGGAATATGAGTGAGTCCCATGTTAGGGGCTAGAAAAAGCTGAAACTAAGAATGAGGTAGGCATAAAGGTCATGGTATAAGGTAAAGAAGATGACTTTCTGTTGTTATCTTCAAAGATATCTTAAAAAATCTCTCCAAATTAAAGATCTCCAGTTCTTTGCCCCATTATAATTTATTTATGGCATATACCACTTACCTTCTCCAAATTTCACTCCTAGGCATTTATTAACCCCCAGTAATTTCTTTATCAAATTAATTATCAACATTAAGTTTTTTAAGTTTCATTGTCAATTATTAAATGTGTATTTTTATTTTTTAAAATTTATTTTTAAATGTGTATTTTTAAAACCAGTAATATAATCAGGCTATTTTCCATGTTTCCTACTTTCCATTAAAATTCTTAAGCATTTCTGTGCACTCTGATGGACCTGCATAAATATGACCAAAGGAAAAATTAGATTAAAAAACACAATCTGTTGGTTTTAAAATAAAAACCCAAAAGTAGAATGAATAAAATATTGGCATTTAGTTACTCCAAATACATTGCCAAATCATTTGTAAATGCCCGTGAATACTTGTAATACACATTGTTCTTTAAAGTTACTCATTGAGAAGTTTTTTCTATTTTCCGAAATAGAGGACTGCCACATGGTTCAAAAGCAAACAAGACCTATAACAAAGCATAAGGGTTTGTCCTTATTGTGAATAGATGTATTTAAAAGTGGTGATAGTGATCTCTAGGGTGATATATGAATAATTTCCACTTGGTAGATGTGTTAAATTTGTCAAGATGTCAGAAGATCATTGAGAAAAGAAGGAAATAACTTATTATGTTAATAAAAACTTAACTGGCACAGTGATTCTTAAAATAAAACATTTTTCCTCCTCACTGTTAAGATGAGAATTCAGGCATAACTAAGTATTTGCAATCAAACGCCATACCTGTATATTGAAAAAAGTTAGTATTGACATTTTAAGTATAAAATGACAGAGTGATTTGTTTTGTTACCAGGGATTTGATAAATTGCAGTTTAGCATGAGTAATTCCTATAAGCATATATAAATGAAGTGTGGACAAAAATATTGTTTAGGGAATTTTGTATTTGTGTATATTAATTGCCTGAGTTTTCAAGGATGACTGATGCATTATAATTCAAACTTCAAATGCCCTTCAAATTAACAGCCTGTACGTGAATTTAAATCCTTACAAAGAAATAGCACTGGAAGCTCTACTTTCTATTTTGAGGGTATCTAGAAATATAAATCACTCTTTTTATTTTTAATCTTAAACTGTCTACTGACCATCAAGCTTTATATGCATCTGGAATATGGAATATTTTTTCTAAAAAAAAAACACAACAGTTTGTTAAATGGGTATACTTTCAAGGTTAAAGAGAAAAAATGAAGTTAAAAGTCCTATTCCAAACTTTCAAAAATTCACTTTATCAAAATCAAACAGTAGTAAAATGAATGAATAAGTGTTTCCTGCTCTCTTCTTAGTACCAGCACATTTTAGAATGCATGGCAAGGAGATCTTCTCAGTGATTTGACTCAATCTTGATTATTTAAATGAATAATCAACTCAAAACCCACCTAGTTTTTACCTTGGAATAATCCTTTTTCCAAGTCTCCTAATATTTCCTGGCTCACTGAATGAGGAGTGGTGATTTTAAAGATATTTTTGATAGCTTTTTTTTTTTTTACCTGTTTTTGTGATTTCATTTCCATTTCCAGACAAAATAGGGGAGTGCTAAAAATAACAAACGTGACTAATTCTCAATTACCTGCAATAAAGAGAAGGCAAATGGAGACCCGGCATGATGGAATAAATTACATCCACTGATAGCTTAAAAATCCAATTTTAACCATTACTTTCAACCTCCTTCTTATTAACAAATAAAATTGGATTTCTCTAAATTCCATTTCCTCTTCCTTCATCTGAAAAATCCCCTGATGGAGTTGCTGGCATGAAGATAAATGTCCCAAAGATTTGTAAATGGAGACAAAAAAGTAGCAAAAAATATGGGTCATTTATATATTTAATGTCTCACTCCAAATAAAGAAAATTAGGAAAAAATAACTTAATTTTCTTAAACATTATTTCAAAGTACTTAACCCACTCACTTCAAAATCAAATTTTAAATGGGCACTAGGATTGGAAAAAACATAGAGGATACTAATATTCCTCTGAACTTTAAAAACACAGGCTTTTGTATATACTTAATAATACAGAACTGTATCTTCATAAATGGCTGCAAAATAATTTTTAAAATTCACAAATAGGAACACATTCATTTAAAATATGAATCTCCTATTTCATTAAACTCATTCAGTCAAATTCACTGTAATTCATTAAATTCATAATTCATTAAATTTCATTAAATTCATTGAAATATGAATCTCACAAAATATTGTGAGAAAATGTGGATTTTGCACAGAATGTTGATCTAGAAATCATGAATTCTGAGGCACGATTAACCTTCTAATTACCTTGCACCAATCATTTGATTTGGCCATAGATTCATTTGTGTAATGAAGAAGAAAATGAGGATGTTGAGAAGCACATGATCTCCAAATTCTATTCTAGATTTGATTTTTTAATCTAACAAGGAAATATAAGCTGTAAGCAAAAAATCTTAGAAGAAAACATAATTTTTATTGGTTGACAATCTGTGCCTGACATCTGTGTTGTACTTAAACATTTTTTTTATCCTTTAAAATTGAGTGGTTACTGGATAGATGGAGAGATAATATATACATATGTAATAAAGCAAACATATGAAAATAATAATTATTAGATTTAGGCATATATATTTATATGAGTGTTCACTGTACATTTTTTTCAACTTTTCTGCCTGAAACTTTTCATAATAAAATTTCGGAAATAAAAATCAGAATTCTCTGAGAAATTCTCTACAAGTAAATTTAAGGTAATATTAGAGGAGAATTAAATATTAAATAAATTGATCTTCTCTGAGCATATCAAGTGTTTTGAGTATGTGAACTACTAGAACCTTTAATATGGGAACAAAGGCAAAAGAAAAAAAAAAAAGATTAAATCTCCTTATTGCCTACAGCCCTTTGACAAGTCCTTGAAACAGGTAGAGTGACCTTCCTCTGCAAGCTCAACTGTCTTGATGTTGACACTTTGCTGAGGGCAAAAGGCAATTTTAGCCTGACCCCCAGGGTCCTGTGAATCTACTTTAACAATATAAAAATTCCTTTGGGAACTTATTTTGTCTCTACTTGTTAAGATACATGTTAGCAATCATCCTCTAGGCATATGGCCCAATGATATACATGTAAAGGGTTTCATGACTGAGAGTTTACTAAACAGTAATAAATGACCTTTTCCTAATGATAGCTAGTCCCCTTAAGGTTCTGGAAACCTTGTTTCCAAAATATCTTGGAGGCTTGTGCTGTCCTAACCCCCTCCCAACTTGACAGTATATAATCAATCACCTGTCACAACTCCAGTGCAGCTCTTTCTGCCCACTGGTCCTATGCTTTAATAAAACCACCATTTTGCCCCAAAGACGTCTCAAGAATTTTTTCTTGGCTCTTGGCTCCAAATTCTAACATTTCTTACATCACCTTCACACATTGCTGGTAGGAATATAAAATGGAACAACCACTTCAGGAAATAGTTTGGCATTATCTTAAAAATTTAAACATTTAACTACTGTGTAACTCAACTATTCCTATCCCAGGTATTCACCCTAGGAAATAAAAGAAAACATATTTGACACAAGGATAGTAGCTCTACACATAAGAGCCAAACACCAGAGAAAACACAAATATCTATTAACATGTGATGGGTAAATAGTTTACTGAAAGGAATATTCATCAGCAATAAAAGGAATGAGGTATTTATACATGTAGCAATACAAATGAACTTCAAAATCATTATGCTGAGGGAAAAAGGCTAGGCAAATGTACATATTCTATGTTTGCAGAAAATTCAAACTAATCTACAGAGACAGAAAGCATATCAGTGGTTGCCATCCGGCAGGGTGAAGAGAAGAAAGGATGGATTACAAAAAGGCACAAAGAAGCTTTTGAGGATGATAGAAACATTTATTACCGAGGATGCATATGTTGAGAATTGCCAAGTTTTGCACTCTAAATATGTGTACTTCAATGGACTTCCACTAGACCAAAATTATAAAAAATGGCATAGGTTGGGCTTTTCAATACCATTAGAAGCATTATACAGTAATGTGAAGGACTTTATAATAAAAAACTGATATGCACAGGGCTTTCCTTGTGTAGAATGTCTATCTAATGGGTATCATCTCCAAATAACCTTCATGGGCATGGGTCTTATTAGGTATGCCAGTTTTGGGCTTTGTGGTTGTGCAATTTGAGTCCTCACAGAGGATTCCATCCATCCCAGGCTTGTTTTAATGCCCTGCTGTTTCCATCTCAAAATTTTTCATAATTTTTATTTTTATTTATTTTTAAAGATTTACTTATTTATTATTTGGTGTGAGGGGGGAGGGCAGAGGGAGAGAAAGAGAGGGAATCTCAAGCAGACTTCCAGCTGACATAGGGCCTAATATGGCACTCAATCCGAAGATGCCAAGATCATAACCTGAGTGGAAATCAAGAGTGCAGTGGTAACCAACTGAGCCACCCAGATGCCCCTCTTCATAATTTTTAAACAAGAGGCTTCTCATTGTCATTTGCCACTGCACTTGGCCAATTATGTAGCCAGTTCAGTCCCAGATCATAGAATCTTCATGGAGGCAACTTAAAAGAACGAAGCCACTTGCTAATAAAGAGTACATCTGTATTCAAGGCATCTGTATCCATGTTTTAGAAATTCTACAAGGGACAAGATATGGGAAATTAGATGGCACAGTGTGGATTTTTTTGTATCATTGGCAGAATAGAGTGTTTATAGACCCAAAGTACATGCTAAACATAGACTTTCCTGATGAAACCAGGAAAGAAGAACTATTCGAGCTCTCAAAAGTTAATGAGAAACTTTTAGTCGGTCAGATTTCTTTCACTTTTTTTCTTTCTATATCAGGATATAAATTATACCTCATTCCCTGATATGTGCTCAGTAGTTATAGGCCATCCCTAAGAGTTATTTGAGCGTGATGACGTACATGTTATTTGCTATGGGGCTCTGCAGAGACAAACATGTTAAACCATCCTCCACAGATGTTTATTACACCACAATTGCAGAAACAGCCATGCACTGTACTAAATTTCCAAATATAAAGCAGAAACAGAGAACGATTGTAAGAGTACTGATGTTATTCAATCTCCTCCCTCCTCTTTTTTTTTTTTTTTTTTTTACCAACAGACATGATGAACATCAACAAAGTGATCCCTGCACTGTCAACAAGTGGAGCTGATTAATAATGTATCCCTAGGTAACTTGCTGGGATTTCTTTGTAAAACAAAAGCTTACCTTCTCTGTTTCCTCTCCCTCTTTAAAAGCTTCAGGTTTTTGCATATCACTGAGTAGAGGCCAAGAAAAAGCCCTTGCCTTAGCTACAGAAACTGGGAAGAAAAATAACAAGTCCTGGGCCACTTGCTTGATATCTTATAGCTAGATGCAGCTGCCTTTTATAGCCTGTTTATTAAAAAAAAAAGTTCTAAGACTTTGCTGAGCTATGAAACGTCTTGTTCACCACAGAAAAAATAGACAAAAATTCAGGACCTGAAAACAAAAAGTAGGTGAGGAGGTGTTTGCATTAGTAACTATGAATTGGGCTTGCAGGATGGGGAGATGTATAATAATGGTTATCATACTGCATATTTCAGCTCATAGGCAAATTGTTCATATCATTGAAGAGACTACTGTAAACACATTATTACAGGTTCGAATCAGAACTCGGAGGATGGAGGATGCGATATGTCAACAAGCACAGTAGACTATTGTAAGAGTCATGTCAAGTGGCCTGAGCATTTCATCAGAATGAGTTTTATGCCTTAAATACTGACAATTTGTTCCATCCATGGTACAAGGATGACCCTGAGCTGATTATTGGTTGGTTGACTGCCTGAGGAGTATCTCATCTCAAAATTTGCATTAGCACACAGCTCAAGAAATTTGACTCTGTCCTGGATTATCCTAGATCCAGAGTCTAAGGCAAACCAAGAAAATTACTAGACTAACTCAGGGATTCCAGGTTCCAAGCCAGGATTCCTCAGCCTTATTCAGTCATGACCTTTAGGCTCAGATGATCACCAAATATCTCATATCATGATTTCAAATGCTGTAGTTACTTTTAAAACCCATTTCAGTGAATGCTCTATAAATTAAAATAATATATCACACAGATTAACTGAAATCCCTAACTCAAGTTAAATGTGGCCACACTGCTGAAGTGGACATTATTCATATTTTCATCTTTGTCACTGAGTTTTGGCAGTCACTTTTTCAAACTTTACTTTTATCACATTGAGTTTTATCCCACAATCTTGAAGTACATACACTATCTCCCTCCCTCAACCCCAACAAAAAAAAGTAAAGGAGGAAAAGATGTAGAATTAAATTTGCCTTCCTAAAAGGCAGGAACTGTTCATCCTACCTAGGTATAAGGCTATAATAGAAGTCTGCTTAGCTATCTTTCTGGTAAGATCACAGAGAGGAAAAAAATTTCAGAATGCCAGAATAATAAAGTCCTTAGAAGAAAGCTATTCTAAGTCCTGCTTCTACTCTAAAGGCAAAGATTTTCATTTTCACAATAATACTATTTTGTGGTTAGGAGTGCAAGTGAGAAAAATACATACTTAAAAAAGCAAGCACATAATAACATAATTTTACATTTATTTGGAAAAGGGCGACGTCCTAATAAAATCTCGATTTTTTTATACTGACCCCACCTTGGTGTTGTCTATACCAATTTCTCAGCCTTGGCACTGTTGTTATTTTGAGCCAGATAATTATTTGTCTTGTACATTCCAGAGCATTTAGCAGCATCCCTGGTCTCTACCTACTATATGCCAGCAGCAGCAATCCATAATCCACAACTCATGACAATTAGAAATGTCCCCAGACGTTGCCAAGTGGCTCCTTGGGTGAGCAAAATCAGCCCTGGTTGAGAGAACCACTGCCCTAAATGATACTGCCTAGAATAACAAATGTCATAGTCTCCTCACACAGCCTCTGTATATAGTGTTTTCTCTTCCTGGCTTGATCTTCTTCAGATACACACACACACACACACACACACACCTCTTTCAGATTTTTAAAAAATGACTTTTTAAGGGAAATGTTAAAATTTAAGAGCTATATTTCCTTATTTGAGTTCAACCAATATTTACTAAACACTTACTATATGCAGAGCAGTGTGCTATTCATTAAATAAGTTATAAAAGTGAATAAAGAAAATTCTCTTCCAAAAAGGGTTTGCAATCTATTAAAGAGGGATTCAAATTACTGGAACACATTGCAAAGTAAAGTAGCACCATAAGAGGGGAAAGATGATGAGGAAATTAAAAGAAGATATGACACCTAGGCTATTGCTCAAACAATCTCCTCAGGGCTCCTTGTAGAGTACTGTGCTCCAGCCCTGCCCTGCTTCTTGAGGACATATTTAAAAGCTTCTGAATATAAATCTATCTCCCCAAACCACCTTCTCATTTTTAGGAGTGTTAAGAGACATAGAAGCACACAGATTTCCCTCAAGTGACAATAAATTTTGGGGTACCTAGGTGGCTCAGTCGGTTACATGTCTGCCTTCTTTTGGCTCAGATCATGATCCCAGGGTCCTGGGATGGAGCCACACAGGGCTCCCTTCTCAGCGGGAAGTCTGCTTCTTCCTCTGCCTACCGCTTCCCCTGTTTGTGCTCTCTCTCTCTCTCTCTCTGTGTGTGTGTGTCAGATAAATAAAGAAAAGCTTTACAAAAATTTTAAAATGTGACATCAAATTTCAAGGCACTCAATCAGAGGTGTGTGGTTATTCATCACTATTCAGTGTTAATACTCTTACCTCACGTTCCCTGCAGATGACTATTTGCTCTTCACAGAACTTTGGTAATTAACTGAGAGAATTACTAACTTCATTCTGTGGGAAAGAACTAAAGACCAAGAAAAACTCAGATTTTTTTTTAAGACTGCTGTGAGAATTAACTTACATTCTCCTTTAAAAACTTAACTTACATTCTCCTTTACAGACCTAATATTGTCAGCTTAAAGGTGGATTAAAAGTTATATTCTAAAAAAAAAAGTTATATTCTAATGAGTTTTTTATTGAAAGATTTTATTTTTTTTAAGATTTTTAATTTATTTACTCATGAGAGACTCAGAGAGGGAGGTAGAGACATGGGCAGAGGGAGAAGCAGGCTCCCTGAAGGGAGCCCAATGTGGGACTCCATCTTTTATATTATATTATATTATATTATATTATATTATATTATATTATATACACTTATATTAAGGACCCTGGGATCATGGCCTGAGCCAAAGGCAGATGCTCAACCACTGAACCACCCAGGTACCTCTAAATATTTTATTAATTTATTTGGGAGAGAGAATGATTTGGGAGAGAGAATGAGAGAAAGCACAAGCAGGGGGGAGGAGCAGAGGGAGAGGGAGAAGCTGACTCCCCATCCAGCAGGGAGCCCAGTTTTGGACTGTATGAGTTAATTTAATGGTGGGGCAAGTATAGCGGAGAAATGCAATAGCTCCCAACATGTTGACCTTATACCAAGTCACAGAGTGGCAGTATGTAGAATATTTTGACAGGAAAATCATCAGAAAAGACAACAACCTCATCCATTTAATAATCATGGATAATGAGATCAGGGGCAGTGGGTTAACTGCAGGCTTCTTTGGTATTTTGATAGCGTTCAAGAAGGTATTTAAAAAAACTTTTCTAAATTTTGAAATAATTTTGGCTTATGGAAAAGTTGCAAAAATAGTAGAGTTCTCACATCACACAGTCTGCCTTAATGTTAACATTTAATATATTTTTGAATAATTGTGTGAATAATTAATATTGATAGAATACCATCAAACTACAGACATTATTTGCATCTCTTTTGTTTTCTCTCTATTGTTTTTTTGTCTGGACCAGGATCCTACGTTGCTTCTAGTTGTCATGCCTTCTTAATGTCCTTGAACTTGTCACAGCTCCTTAGTCTTGGTCTTTCATGACCTTAACATGATTGAAAAACATTAATCAGTTATTTTCTCCCTTAAAAATATCCCTTAATTTTGGTTTCTCTTATGTTTTCTCATGATTATATTAAGGACACTCTTTTTTGGCAAGAATACCACAAAAATAAAGTAATTACTTTCTCAGAACATCATATTCGAAAAAATAAATAAATAAATGACAATACATCTCATTACTTATGATCAATATTGTATCTGCCCAGATTTGTCTGCTATAAAATTAGTAGAACCTTCAGAAGAAACACTGCCCTATGGACACATTAGTTTTAGCCAGTGAACCCATTTTGAACTTCTGACTCTCAGAACCATAAAAATTTTTTTTGCATTGTTTTAGACTACTGAGTTTGTGGTAATTTGTTATAGTATCAACAGGAAACTGATACAGTACCCTATTATTCGTTAAAATAAAGATATCCAGTTGTTAGATATCAGAAGAAAAGGTATTTGTATTTTTTTAAATTTTTTTTTAAATTTATTTATGATAGTCACACAGAGAGAAAGAGAGAGAGAGAGAGGCAGAGACACAGGCAGAGGGAGAAGCAGGCTCCATGCACCGGGAGCCCGACGTGGGACTCGATCCTGCGTCTCCAGGATCGCGCCCTGGGCCAAAGGCAGGCGCCAAACCGCTGCGCCACCCAGGGATCCCGAAAAGGTATTTGTATTAATCAGAGTTTATGTCCTTTGAAAAATAATTTGACCTAACACTCTGGAAAACGAAGAAGCTCTAATTCCATAGACCACAGTAGGCTGGAAACTACAGACTTTGGATCTGAAAATGTCAGCATTTACATTTGCTGTTAATTCTATGATTAGCCTGCTCCAGAATCAACAGAGTCATAGTACATCCTCAAAGACATAAAAATCAGGAAAAACTTTTCAACTCAGTTGGGTAAATTAATGAAGTAGAGAGTACATGAAGTGAAACCCAGATTTCATTGTAATGAAGAAATTTTAGAAAACCATTCAAGGTTATCTAACTAAATTCTTTGGCTTGAATTTAACTGAATAACATCTTCCACATATAATTTATTTTTTCTGCAACCAAATATATGTGTTCGCATGCATGCATGTGCCTACATACGTCTATATTCATAGGGGATTAAATACGGAGTTAATGAGGTTTTTTAAAAATTTTTATTCATTTATTTATTTGAAAGAGGGAGTAGGAGGGGTGGGAACAGAGGGAGAGGGACAGATTCTGCCCTGAGTGGGGCTCAATCCCACAACTCTGAGATCATGACCTAAGCCAAAATCAAGAATTAGAGGATTAATTTACTAAGCCACCCAGGCACCCCTAGAGATAATGTTTTAATTTCATTAAAACAATAGGTATTGGGGATTCCTGGGTGGCTCAGTGGTTTAGCACCTGCCTTTGGCCCGTGGTGTGATCCTGGAGTCCCTGGATTGAGTCCTGCGTCAGGATCCTGGTATAGAGCCTGCTTCTGCCTCTCTCTCTCTCTCTCTCTTTCTCTATCATGAATAAATAAATAAAATCTTAAAAAATAAAAAAACAATAAGTATTACATAAGTATTTTCTGTTGATGGGAAACATGATGTCGATAACAATGAGAAAAATATTCACATTATTCTTATTTTTTTTCCCTTGGACCACTGTAGCCATTCTTTAATATCAGTTTGATTTTCTCTGGGTTCATTTTTCAAAATATCGACTTTTTTTAACTTCAGCTTTATCGAGATATAATTGACATATAATCTTGTGTAGGTTTAACATATACAATGTGATAATTTGATACATATATATATATTGCAAAATGATTACCACAATAAAGTTAGTTAACACATTCATCACTTCACAGAGTTATCCTGTGTGTGTGTGGTGAGAACATTTAAGGTCTACTCTCTTAGCAACTTTCAAGTATACAACACAGTATTATTAACTATAGTTACTTGAATCCCAAGCGCTTATTCATCTTATAACATAAAAATGAACATTTGCATCATTTTATCAACATCTCCCTATTTCCCCCATACGCCAGACCCTGGCAATCACCAACCTACTCTCTATTTCTATAACCTTGGCTTTTAAGATTCCACATATAAGTGATACCAGGTAGTTTTTATCTTTCTGTGTCTGACTTATTTTACTTAGCAACTGACTATGTTATCCATGTTATCACAAATAGCAGGATTTCCTAAATTTTTGTAGCTAAGAAATACTCTATCATAAATGCATGCATATTATACCTATATATATATATATACACATATATATACACACACATATGTATATATACATATCACATTTTTTTTTATCCATTCATCCTCCAACAGACATTTAGGTTGTTTCCATGTCTTGGTTATTATGAATAATGCTACAGTGAACATGGGAATGAAGATATCTCATCAAATTTCATTTCCTTCTGGGATATACACCCAGAACTGGGATTGTTGAATCGTAAGGTAGTCCCATTTTCAAGTTCTTGGGAAACCTTCATACTGTTTTCCATAGTTGCTAAACTAATTTATACATCCGCCAACAGTGCATGAGAATTCCTTTTTCTCTACCACACTATTCTTAAACATTTCATAAATTTTTCCCTTTTCTTGGATACTAATTGAAAAAGTCATATACTTCTGTGGTTACAGGAGTACTGTTTTCACTTTGGATATATCCTTTATAATCTTACTTTTGCTGTTCTTCTTGACTGGGGCATAAAAGTAAAGCTTGAATTTATTATCTTGACTATTTCTGACAAAAAATAAATCATTACTCTTTTAAGTTTACAATTTTTAATTGTTGCTATTAGGTATCTAGATTTTGAAAGTACTCCCAAGGAGTTATCTCATTTTGGTAAAATAAATTTAATTTCAGTAATACTGCTTAAATTTAGAAAATTCTAAAGGATGTCTTTTGGTATTAAATGAAATATAGTTTTTTTACATTGACTTAATTCATTTCAACTTATTTCCTTACAAAAAAAAATCTGCAGTGCAAAACAGAAGCTAAAATAAGACCAGATGATAAAGGTGATGATTCAGATAAATCTTTTAAATCCTACTTCATTTAGAACATTATCAAATCAAGAAACACTCTTATTTTTTCCTTAGTTCCTAAAATACAATTGGGAAAACAAGAATTTTCTTATCTTTTAGAGAACTCAAATGAATATCCTTACTTTCTAAAAATATATTTTGCTTTTCAGAACACAATGCAAGAAAGATTTTGTTTGTAACCTTTATATTATCATATATAAAAATGATCATAAAAATCTATATTAATTTCTGTTATCAGTCATGGAATAAAACATTTCTGAGTGATAAACATAACCAATATGTAAAAATAAACAATAAGATACAGAGAAGATAGCTGGAAGTGTTATTAAGCTTTTGGCTAGACTTTGCTTAGGGCAACACAGGCCAAGAATGGTAATAATAAACTGTACTAAGGCAGCCCAACATGTCAGGCTGAAGCCTGATGAATGAGATGGAAACACAAGGCACCACTGAGCATGCTTTGCTTACACTGATTTAAGTGTAAGAGATGAAACTTAGAAAAGTAAAGCTTTCCCTTAGGCAGGGAAAGAGATGCATGAGTGCTTCTCCAGGGGATGGGCAGCTGCCAGTCTAGAAAACAAGCTAACTAGTGTACCAGTCACAGCCAAGAAAGCCAGGAAGCTTTGCCAGGCAGGCAAGGATGATTAATATTCAACCATTTATTCACCCAACGGGACACATTCACACTTCAGATAGCAAAAGTTGAACACAAAAAGCATTTTTTTCCCCTTTGCAGTCTTTTGTGATGGCTTGATTGTTAACTAGCTTGCTTAGTGATCATGGTGATCAAATTACCCATATTGTCATCACTTTATTTATCCTCTCATATTCTGGAAATATACCATTGAATTGTTGGTGATTTGTTTCCTGTTAAATATTCTATATTATATGCTGAAATTTTTAGAACCTTGTAGTGCCTTCACATGCTTCTTGTTCTAAATTACCTTAGAAAATTAACAGGAAGCACAGCTTTCTTAGAAGCTCAGGGACACTTTATATTTCCCAACATCAATGAGAAAACTGGTACCCAAAAACATAGCTACAAATTTAGGAGGTTAAGCAAAGGTGATAGGGACCTTCATTTATTTGTTATGCTACCCTTCCTGTGTCTTATTTGCTTAACATTGCTCTATTGTTATTAGAACCCCTACAGTTAGGTAGAAATAAATCATAATTAACATCAAATACTTACCTTTTGGGGAAGAGGATGCCTAGGTGAGTCTGGCACAGATTAAGCCTTCCATGAGAGTCTAATTAGAGTATTACTTATTCTCTAGCTACTACTTGCAATTATTCAACATAATCTTTGATCATCAGCTTATTTCAACATCTAAAAATACTAAGGTACAGTTAGGAGAGGTCTTTTTGAGATTAGCTCCTATACTTCCCTGAAACAATTAGGGAAGTAAAATAAGGAAAAACCAAGATTGTCTTCCTTGGATGATTTAGAACACAAAATGCTACCTCTATTTCTGTAGCACAATTCTTTTACTGAAGTTCATGATATGATAAGATTCACAAGACTTAGGAAATTATATCCAGACTACTTTTATGAATAACTGTGTACTTAAAACTTCTGTGTCTTTTGTAACATCTGGGAAATGTTGCAAGAATTTTTAGAATTCTTTGAATCCACTAGTCTATAAAATGCACAGAATGTAATAAGATCCAATAAAAATATACCAGTAGCAGTCAAAAAGGGGAGTTACAACTTTATGCCTTAAATCATAAAATATAGTCACCAAAACAAGGAACAGAAGGTTCTGGGTTTGCATTGCGCTCAGTTCCTTCCACTGCTCCCATCCTTGCCAAAACAGACTGAAAAAAATAAGTGAAAAACATACTCATTAATATCTTCCAATTTTCTGAATTTGGAGGAAAAATGGTTAATAATGAGAAAGGTCAAGGGGCAAGATTTCATGCTTAGAAGCTCTGACATACCACTTTGTGAACTATAGCAGAGATAAGAGGGGTATCTAGGGCTTCCTATTCTCAAGGACATTGTACTATCAGAGAAAGAGATGAGGAAGGTTATAAAGGGACCAATGATTAATACTTTTCTTTTTCTTTTTTTAAAAGATTTTATTTATTTATTCATGAGTGACACAGAGAGAGAGGCAGAGACACAGCCAGAGGGAAAAGCAGGCTCCTCACAGGGGGCCTGATGTGGAACTTGATCCCTGGACCGAGATCACGCCCTGAGCC
Organism: Vulpes lagopus; assembly: GCF_018345385.1. Lineage (NCBI taxonomy): Eukaryota > Metazoa > Chordata > Mammalia > Carnivora > Canidae > Vulpes > Vulpes lagopus. The sequence goes on from NC_054839.1 coordinate 44,752,328, forward strand.
AAAGGCAGATACTCAACCGCTGAGCCACCCGGGTATCCTACACCTTTCTATTTCTTAATCAGATTCTGAATGTGTCAAAAAATAAGGCAGAAGAATCAGTCTATGGAAACAAAAAGTTATCCCTGCTAGTGATAAAATGGCATAGGAGGATGTAGCAAGAGTTGCAAGGTAGTGAGCAGGCTTCCTAATTCTAGGATATTGATTTAGATTCACTAGCCCATGCAATAACAACCAGAGTTGGAAATCTGAAGACTTCCTCCTGTGAAGTCTCACCCTTGTAAAAGTTAACAGGATCTAAGAGCAGACCAGTGCTCATGCTTCTTGTAAGTACCTTGGTTCCCAAAAGGAAAGAGTGACTTGTCTACATGCATGTCTATTTCTGTGGCCCAAACACCAAGCAAAACTCCTTCCAGCTCATTTCCAAAAGTAGTGGATAAAGGTGGTCTACTTAGGGGAAATGTTCTGTTGGTAAAAGCTAGAGAATTGAGGACTAAGCTCCCTTCCAACTAAGATTATTCTCCTGTCTGCACAGAGTGGGTTCTGCTAACAGAAAAGTAATTGAGTCTTAGAAGAAAGATCAAAGTCTCAGATAAACCCAGCCTCATCCCAGCTCTCTTTATAGACTCCAGAAATTCCAGGTCTCAAGAAAAGGAACAGAAAAAAGTGGTGAGTGGAGTAAGGAAAGGCAGATTGGTCCCAAATAATGTAAGTATCAAAGGAACATCTCCCACATTTCATTAGAACAAATAAAATGTTTGCATAAATATGCCTGTATCAGAGAGATAAATGAAAATTAACTTTTGCAAACATACTATAAACACACGTGAATGAAAGAATGAACCAAGAATGAAAGAAAAACAACAAATGCAGAAGAGAGACAACGAACTCTGCACAGGAAAAAGTATCATCTAAGAAATAAAAGCAGCAATACATAAAGTGGAGAAACACCAAAAAAATGACATAATATAAAAAGAGCTCAAAATTGTATAATTAAAAACTCCAAATTAGACGAAAACATATGGACACATATGGAAACAACAAGGGCTTAAGGAAACAAATACAGAAATAAACAGTTTCATTACAAATATATTGCCTAAGTTAAAAAAAAGTGATGAGTAGAATAGATGTGGATAAATAAGAAAAGATTTAACAGAACCATAATGGGTAGGAAAAAGAAAGTCAAGAATAAAGAAATGACCAATGAGGAGGTGAAAATTAAAGCAGGCAAAAAATGATTCAACATAAAGATAATATCTTTCAAATAATGATTATAAGGAAAATGGATCTGAAATATAGGAAGAAGAAATGACTAGACAGATTAAGAATATACAATATCTCCCCAGAATCCTGATAAAAACAAGTATGTAAATTATGGCTAACTATTGAACTATAAAGATAAAAAAGGTGGAAGCAATTCAAGATGGCAGCAGAGGAAGACCCTGGAGTCACTTCCTTCTACGGATACATCAAATTTACAGCTACATTCAGGGCAATTCTCTCTGAAAAAGACCTATAAAGTAGATGAGCAGCTCCTCCACAACAAAAAATAAAAAGGCCACATCAAGATGGGTAGGAGAGGCAGAGACATGGTCTTGCCAAAAACTCTACCCACCAGTGCCACACCTATAAATGGGAGGGATCTCACAAATGTAGAGCATATTCCTGAGGAGTGAAGGGTTCAAGCACCATATCAGGTACTTCAAATCATGGGAAATACACAGAAAGATGAGCCCTCAAAATGTCTGGGTTTGAAAACCCATGGAACTTATATCCAGGGGACATCAAGAGCTATGAAAAACTGATACTTCATTCTTAAGGGGCTTGAGCACAGACCTACTTATCCTAGGACCTAGCACAAAAGTAGCAAGTTGCAAAGTACCTCAACCACATGTGAAGGAGATTACTGGCTAACCTTAAAACATCTTCTGGAGGAGTAGGAGTCTGTTGGAACTCTCTCCAGGGATGGAGGCACTGGTAGGCACCATTTCTTACAGGCTCCCTCTACCTTCATAGCACTGCATGCCCCAACCTAGGGCTTCCTGGGGCCCCACCCTGCTAAGTCTGGCAGGTGGGAGAACCCAGGCCATGTGTTCCCCCATGGCCCTTCCCTGTTAAATCCAGTTGGCAGGCAAACCCTGGCCTGGCATTCTCCTGTGGTCCCACCAAGGCTGGTGGGTCCATTTAGTCCACAGAATGGATACTCATTGAATGCCCAGTTCTGATGGCCAGAGAAACTTGTATTTCTGGGCCCCATGGGACTGAAACAATTTGAGACACAGTTCTTGGCAGGCTATAATCCCCAAGGTACTGCACAGACAGCAGACTGAAACATCCCTCTGTCTTCCTGTGACCATTCCTTAAAGACTGGGAGAGATAGCTGTTTCACCTAATGCATAAAAATAAACAGAGAAAGCCAAGTAAAATATGTTCCAAATGAAAGAACAAGATAAAACTCCAGGGAAAAAACCTTAGTGAAATGGAGATAAATAATTGACCTGATAAAGAGTTCAAAGTAATGGTCATAAAAATACTCACTCATCTCAGGAGAAGAACAGATGAACCCAGGGAGAGCTTCAACAAACAGATAAAAAATATAGGTAAGTATCAAGTCACAAAGCTGAAGAAAACAATAACTGAAATAAAAAATATGTTAGAAGGGTTCAACAGGAAACTAGATGAAGCAAAGGAAAGGATCAATGACCTGGAAGATAGGTTAGTGGAATTCACTCAAACAGAACAACAAAAAGTAAAACGAATTTTTTAAAAAATAATTTTAAAAAGATTTTAAAAATAGTTTAAGGGATCTCTAGGACAATGTCAAGTGGAACAACATTTGGATTATAGGGTTTCCAAAAGGAGAAGAGGGAGATAAAGAAACAGAAAATTTATTTGAATAAATAATGGTTGAAAACTTGCTTAACCTGGGGAAGAAGGAAAAAGACATCCTGATCCAGGAAGTCCAGAGAGTTCCAAAAAGATGAACCCAAAGAGATATACATTAAGATACATTATAATTAAAAGGTCAAAAGTTGAACATAAAGAGAGAGTCTTAAAAGCAGCAAGAGAAAAACAACTTATTATATACAAGGAAACCACCATAAAAATATAAGCAGATTTTTAAGCAGAAATTTGCTATTTAGAAGACAATCACATTATATATTCAAAGCGTTGAAAGCAACAAACTTCCAACTAAGAATACTCTACCCAGCAAGGTTTCATTCAGAATTGAAGGAGAGATAGAGTTTTCCAGAGAAGTAAAAATTAAAGTTCACCACCACTAAATCACCCTTAAGATAAATGTTGAAAGGACTTTCTTGAAAAGAGACGGCACTAACTGGCAACATAAAAACATATGAAAGTAAAAATCTTACTGGTAAAAGTAAATATATAGTTAGGATAGTGGACTAATGATCACTTATAAGCTAACATAAAGGTTAAAAGACAGAAGTAGTAAAAACAACTATAACTACAACAATTTATTAATGAACATAAAAAATAAAGAGATGTAAAATGTGACATCAAAAACAAAAAATAAGAGGGGAAAAAAAAGAGAGGGGGAATATCATGCTTCTGGAATTTCAAACTATATTACAAAGCTATAGTAATCAAAATAGCACGATATTGGTATAAAAACAGCCACATAGATCAATGGAACAAAAAAGAGCTCAGAAATCAACCCATGCATATACGACCAACTAATTTACAACAAAGGAGGCAAGAATATACAACAGGGAGAGGACAGCCTCTTCAACAAATAGTGTTGGAAAACTGGACAGCCATATGCAAAAGAATGAAGTTGGACTAACATCTTATACGGTACACAAAAATTAACCCAAATGGATTAAAGACTTGAATATAAGACCAGAAACTATAAAACTGCTAGAAGAAAACATAGGCTATAAGTTCCTTAATATCAGTTTTGGCAATAATTTTTGGATTTGATTCTTTTTTTTTTTTAGATTTTATATATTTATTTGAGAGAGAGAGCAGGAGAACGCAAGTGGGATGGGGAGGGCAGAGGGAGAAGGAGATGCAGACTCCCCACTGAACAGGAAGCTCAATGTGGGGCTTAATTCCAGGACCTTGAAATCATGACCTGAGCTGAAGATAGATGCTAAACTGACTGAGCCACCCAGAAGCCCTTAAATTTGATTCTAAATGTGGGGCAAGAAAAGCAAAAATAAACACATGGGACTCAATCAAACTAAAAAGCTTCTGCACAAGCAAAGAAAACAACAAAACAAAAATGCAACCTACTGAATGGGGTCAGATAATTACAAATCATAAATTCAATAAATGACTAATACCCAAAATGTATAATGAACTCTCCCACATTCAATAATAAAAAAACTAAACTAATTAAAAACCAGGCAGTGGATCTAAATAGACACTTTTTCAAAGAAGACATACAGATGGCTAATAGGTACATGAAATAATTCTCCACATCACTGATCATTGGGGAAATGGAAATCAAAATCATACTATATCATGTCATGTATGTCAGAATGGTTACTATCAGAAAGACAAGATATAATATGTATCGGTGAGGGTGTGGAGAAAAGGGAACCTTCATGCACTTTTGGTGGGAATGTAAACTGGTACAGCCACTATGGAAAGCAGTATGGAGTTCCCCCAGAAAACTTAAAGTAGAACTACCATACGATCTAATAATTCTACTTCTGGGTATTTATCTCTAGAAGTGAAAGCAGTAATTTGAACAGATATACTTACCCCTATGTTTCTTGTTGCTTTATTTATAGTAGCCAAGATATGGAAAGAACAAAATTGTCTATCAGTGGATGAATGGTGTTAGAAGACGGAGGAGGGTCAGCAATGTAACCTCTGAACTGAGAAGGCACTTTGAGATTGAAAAACAAAGCTATCCATACCACTTACATAGAGTTTTATTCAGGGTAACTTACTGACAAAGGGAGTGGATGGATGGATGATCTAGGTGCTATTCTCCATCCAGTCTGGACCTGAATCCACAGCTTTTAAAGAGGCAAGGGACATTGTGGTGAAGCCGAAGGATAATTATCTAAAGTGGCACCATCTTTGTGACAGAGGATCTCTACTAGTTACTTAATGTGAATTCCAGTCATCTCTACTAGTATCTAAAGGGGCATCTTCTGTGTGTCAGTCATCTCTACTAGTTATTAAGTGGTGCCTTCTGTGTGCCAGTTTAGGGAGGATCAGAACAAATCTTCTCGTGTTCTGGTCAGGGCATTTATTAACTTTCAGTGGGCCTAAAACATAGCGGGCTAAAGATGGAGAAGATGGAGTCAGTGTCGTCAGCACTCCTACAAAAGGATAAAGAAGATGTGGTACAACAACAACAACAAAAAAAAAAAAGAAGAAGAAGAAGAAGAAAATGTGGTACATATACTTACTCAGTGGAATACTACTCAGCCATAAAAAGAAGGGAACGTTGCCTTCTGCAAAACCATGGATGGATCTTGAATGTATTATGTTAAGTCAAATAAGTCACAGAGAAAGATATATACAATATGAATTCACTTACATGTGGAATTTCAAAAAACAAAACAAACCAACTCATAGATGCATACTGGTGGATGCCAGAGGGAAGGGAGGTTGAAGGTAAGTGAAATGTGAGAAGATAATAAAAAAGTACAAACTTCCAGTCATGAAACTAATAAATGGTGGAGATATAATGTACAGGTTGGTGACTATATCTACCAGTCAATAATATTGTACTACATATTATGTAACTTTATATGGGGAAACTAGACTTATTGTGATAATCAATTCATAAGCATATGCAAATATTGAATCATTAAATTGTATACCTGAAACTAATATAATATTGCATGTCAATTACACCTCAATAAAAAAAAACAAATAAGTTAAAGGAAGATTTGTGACATCCAGGTACAAAAGGTAAACTATTTACAAAAGGTAAATTATCTAAGAGAATAAAATTAAATCTAGATCAATCTCAGATATAACCCAAGCAACAATCAATGCCAGAAGATATGGAGCAACTTCTAAAAATTTCTAGGAAAGACACTCTGATTCAGTACCTAAGACAAAAGTTTTCTTCAAGTTGGATAGAAATAGTCAAACACTGTAACCATGCACTAATTCAGGGAAGAAAGTAAACATTAAAACAATTATCTAGATTTATCAGGAAATAAATCATTATCATGTCCTTATATAACATGGATAAAACTGGTGGTATGGTTTGCAATGACATTTGAAATATTATTTTTTCTTGCTTTATACTATTTGAGTTTACTCAAAATGAACATATATTATATTAATAAAAAGCAGGAAGTCTGTACTTTTCATGTATAAATAGTAGTATTCCATATAGGTAAAAATTTAAAACAGTCAAAATTAATTTATACATACAGAAATAAGTCAACATTTGACTGGATCCAAGACTGCGAGTTACTTGCAAATGTGTCCACGGGAGCTTTTGAAAGATGGAAATTTCTACTTTTTGACTGTGCTAATCTTACAAAGATACATAAATTTATCAAAACTCATACAACATTATATTGAAAATAGGTGCATATTACATTGCAATATGAGGAACTGGTGAAAAATAATCTGGGGCACAGTGATTGTTAGTCATGTAGAAAATACACACACACTTACTTTATACCTAGTGTCTATAATTATTTTCCTATTAAATGTATCAAATGAATTTTGATACTACAATTTAGGTAAAAGGTTAAACCAAAGCTCCAAAATTTAAATCACTGCTCCTGTGTGTGATACAAAGATCCCCATGAGAAAATTTTCCTAAAGTCATTTCTCATTTCTAGTCATTTATACCTATGTCTTTATCTTTTCACAGAGATTTTTGTTAATTCCAGTATATTACCATATAGTATTATTTCAGTTTCAGGTGTACAATATAGTGATTCAGCAATTCTATACATTACTCAGTGCTCATCATGTTAAGTGTAGTCTTAATTCCCTTCACCTATTTCACTCATCCCCTTACCTACCTCCCCTCAGATATGCTTTATTATAAACAAGCCTCAGTTAAAGTTATTATTTTTTCAACAAGAACATCTTTTACTTGAAGCATACTTCAGAATACATGGTTCCTTTTTATATAATTTTTTAAAATTTATTTTTTAGTAATCTCTATACCCAAAGTGGGGCTCAAACTCATGACCTCAAGATCAAGAGTCACATGCTCTTCCAACTGAGCCAGTCAGACACCTCCAGAAACATGGTTCTAAAAGATAAATATAAAACATTCCATCCAAGAAAAATAGAATACACATTTTCTCAAGTACACACAGAAGAATCTCCTGGTTAAATCACATAAAAAGAGACATAAATACTACAAATTTAAGAAGGCTGAAATTGTACCAAGTATATTCTCCAACCACCATGGTACAAAACTAAAGATCAACAATAAAACAAAGCTGGAAAATATACAGTGCAAATATTAAGTAATATGTAAATATTAAACAACATGCTATATACTGTACAAGCAATGGGCCAAACAAATCAAATAGCAAATCAAAATATATCTCAAAACAAAAGAAAAAACCCCCACAATATTTCAAAATCCATGGGATGCAGCAAAAGCAGATGTTAGAATGAAATTTATGCTATAAGTGTTTGTATTAAGAAAAAAGTTCAGGGACGCCTGAGTGGTTCAGTGTTTGAGGTCTGCTTTCCACTCAGGGCATGATCCCAGAGTCCAAGGATCAAGTCCCACATCCGGCTCCCTGCAGGGAGGCTGCTTCTCTTCCTCTGCCTATGTCTCTGCCTCTGTGTGTGTGTGTGTGTGTGTGTGTGTGTCTTGTGAATGAATGAATAAAATCTTAAAAAAAAAAAAAAGAAAAAAGTCACATAAAACATTGCACCACAAAGACCTAGAAAAAGAAAAAAATTAGTAGAGAAAGGAAAACACAAAGAAAAATCAGAAGAAATAAATAAAATAGAGACCAAAAAACCCCAATAATATAACATTGGAAGTAATGACCAGTTCTTCAAACAAAACAAAACAAAATTGGCAATGCTTTAACTACATTAACTAAGGGGGAAAAAAGAAAAAAGATTCAAAAACCAAAATGAGAACTAGAAGAGAAAACAATACACCAGATAAGCACAGAAATACATAGTGTGATAATAGATTACTATGAACAACTATATACTAACAAATCAGATAACTTGAAAAAAACAGATTCCTAAAAATGCACAAGTTACCACAATTAAATCATGAATCTTGACTCCAAGAAACAGGAAATTTTCTTAGAATAATAAGAATGAAAGTTGAATTAGGAAATAAGGAAATTAGTAAATAATTTTGGATATCTGCAGATGCAGAAACAAATACCCAAATTTATTTACTAATTTCATCGTTAAACTCTGGCTCAGTATATTGTGATAGAGAAGAACTTGATAGATAGAATTCAAACTACTATTTAACTTTACTTCTTTAGTTCTGAAATACAATTTCAATGAAGTATAAATTTGTCATTATCCTGGGTGACGGGCACTGTGGAAGGCATTTGATGAGATGAGCACTGGGTGTTATACTATATGCTGGCAAATTGAATTCAAAATTTAAAAGTGTAAAAAAAGTTGTCATTATTATTTTTAAGAGTTTAGTATATATTTCATATTTAAGACCTGCTCAGAACTCTTTAATTCATATGATTTTTATATTCATAAATATTTGTTTTACTTCATATATTGATGCTTATAACTACTGTTCAGATAGATGAAAGATTAGGTAGACTTTATTTTTTTTTCTAGATATCTCCAAAAGTCAGTCTTTGCAGTTCTGAGAAACCATCTTCAGAGTAGGATCGAGTGTGAAACTAAAGAAGCTCCAGCCTTAGGCACCCTGACTTTTGGGAGCTTCTATGAGTGCCAGAAGTTGCCATAAGGTTGCATCCAGATTTCTGTTTTGAGATTTTCCAGGTAGCAGCACAGAGGAGGAACTCTGGTAGAGTATGGAGTATATCCTGAGTTGAGGTAAAAAGCCTCATGAAAGGGTAAGGACAACAAAAGGGCAAGAGCTCACAGTCAGGATCAAAGAAGAAAAACCTACCCACAAGAAAAACTAGAAGATCTTCACAGAGTCCACCTCCAATATTCAGCACATGTCTACAAGGAAACTACACAAATCTGGGAAAAGAATCATCCTAAATGATTACAGGGGGCAGTCAAGAATGCTCACAGAAGGCCAGGAATAATTCCTTTTCACAGCAGTGAGACTTGCAAACCTTATTACTATGGAACATTAGAAATGTTTAATCATAAGTGTTTTATCCTAGGAATGGCGAATAATTAGGGTCAGACTAAATATTGCTCTGGTCTAGCCCAACAAACCATAAAAGCATCACACTGTTTCCAAGAACCCTTACTGTATCCCAGAATAAAGTTCAAGAGGATATACAGAAATATAAACATTATCAAATTCAACAAGTTAAAATTCATATTGCTTGGCATCCAATCAGAGATTATGAGGCATGGAAAGAAGCAGAAAAACATGACTCATGAGGGAAAAGTCAATTAATAAATGGACACAGAAATAATAAATATATAAGGATTAGTAGAAAAAAAACATTAGAACAGTAATGATAACTGTAATCACAAAGTAGACAAATGTAAAATATTTTAAAAATATCCTCAAATTTCAACTGATAAAATCGACCATGTCTGAGATAAAAATTACTATAGTGAATGAGATAAATATCAGACAGAATTTGTGGAAGAAAAGATTAGTAAATTTGAAGACATTATAATAGAAACTTCCCATAATGAAACATACAGAGAAAAGAGAATATTAAAAGGTGAAAAGAGGATGAATTAATGACCTGTGGAACAACTTCAAGTGGCCTAGGATACTTACAATCAAAGTCTCTTAAAGAGAGGAAGTATAAAGCTGAAAAGATATTTGAGGTAATAATGACTGAAGGTTTTCCATATCTCATTAAATTGTAGACCCCCTGATGCAAGAAACTCAACAAGCCCCAAACACAACAAACATGAAGAAAACTGCCACTAGTCATAATATAATAAAATGTTCAAAACCGGTGACTAAGAGAAATATTAAACATAGCCAGAAAACAAAGACACATTATGCAAAGAGGCACACAAATAAATATGACAAAAGATACTTAATTGGAAACAATGCAAAGAGAAGAAAGAGAAGCAACATATAAAAGTATAATTTAAAAAAAAAAAAACTATCAACTGCCAGTCTCTTCAACAACTGCTGGGAAAACTGGACAGTAACATGCAAAAGAATGAAGGTGGATCACTTTCTTACACCATACACAAATGAATTAAAAATGGATTAAAGTTCTAAATATGAGACATGAAACCATCAAAATCCTAGAGGAGAACACAGGCAGTAGTCTGTGTTTGACATCAGCGCCTTCTTACTAGAAATGTCTCCTGAGGCAAGAGAACAAAAGTGAAATAAACTTTTGGGAATCAACAAAATAAAAATCTTCACAGTGAAGGAGAAAAAAATAAAAAAAACGAAAAGGCAACCTATGGAATGGGAAAAGATATTTGCTAATGATATATCTGATAAAGGATTAGTATCCAAAATATATAAAGAACTTACACGGGGATCCCAGGGTGGCTCAGTGGTTTGGCACCTGCGTTTGGCCCAGGGCGCGATCCTGGAGTCCCAGGATCGAATATCACGTTGGGCTCCCTGCATGGAGCCTGCTTCTCCCTCTGCCTGTGTCTCTGCCTCTGTGTCTCTCACGAATAAATGAATAAAATCTTAAAAAAAAAAAACACAACTGACACAACACCCCAAAAAACCAATAACCCAATTTTAAAAAGGGCAGAATGTATTTAGAGAAATAATACTGAATAGTGATTATAAGCAAAGACCCTAGAGCCAGCTAGAGTTTGAATATAGTTTAGTCATGATATTGGGTAATTTACCTAGCCTCCAGTGCTTCAGTCTCCTTATCTGTAAATTAGGAATAATAGGACCCCATAGGTTTATTTTCAGCATTAAAATTGGTGAATATAAGTAAAGTGCTTAGAACATTACTAGCATGTAGTAAGAGCCATAATGTTGCTATTATTATTACCACCTTTTAAAAACACACACATATATATATACATATATTTATATATATCTTACTTTGTTAAAATATAATCCATTATATATCACAAAAAAATGGACAGAAGCCATGAAGAGACATTTTTCCAAAGAAAACATACACATGAAATCATGTGTATTTGTCTTTCTCTGACTTATTTCACTTGGCTTATTTTTACGTATTTCTCTTTCTCCGTCCACATCATTGCAAAAGATAAGATTTCATTCTTCGTTTATGGCCAAGTAATATTCCTGTGTATGTGTGTACACTATATATGTGTATATATGTGTAAATATATGTATATATATATGTGTGTGTGTGTATATATAAAATTGTTTTGAGGGGCAAAATAACTTTTATTTTTTTGAAATGAATACACCAGTGCTGCCAGCATTAGATGCAATCCTGGGCCATAAGTCTGCACACTCCTTTGCAACTATGACCCCTGCATTATCTTTAAAGTAGAGAAACACATAATCTGTCAGAATGGTTAAAATTAACAACACAAGAAACAATGGGTGTTGGTAAGGATGTGGAGAAAGGAGAACCTTCCTATACTGTTGGTGGGAATGCAAACTGGCACAGTCACTCTGGAAATCAGTACAGAGGTTCCTCAAAAAGTTAAATAGAACTATCCTGTAATCCAGCAATTGCACTACTACCTAGTTACCTAAGAATACAAAATACCAATTCCAAGGGATACACTTACCCTATGTTTATAGCAGCATTATCTATAATGACTAAATTATGGAAGTCGCCCAAGTGTCCATTGACTGATGAACAGATAAAGAGGTGATATATAGAGAAAGGCAAACCAGAACACAGAAAGAAGATACACCCAGCAGTGGTCATTTGACAATGAAAGTCATATCAGAGGAAAGATTATGTGTTTCTCTCCTTTAAAGATAATGCAGGGGTCATAGTAAACAATAAAGGTGAAATGAGAGGTTCTGCTATCATAGGACCAGTTGCAAAGGAGTGTGCAGACTTATGGCCCAGGATTGCATCCAATGCTGGCAGCACTGGTGTATTCATTTCAAAAAATTAAAAGTTATTCTGCCCCTCAAAACAATTTTATACACAGACACACACACACATATATATATACATATATTTACACATATATACACATATATAGTGTACACACATACACAGGAATATTACTTGGCCATAAACAAAGAATGAAATCTTATCTTTTGCAATGATGTGGACGGAGAAAGAGAAATACGTAAAAATAAGCCAAGTGAAATAAGTCAGAGAAAGACAAATACCACATGATTTCACTTGTATGTGGAATTTGTGAAATGAATAATGAGCAAAAGGGGGAAAAATAGAGAGATACAAGCCAAGAAACAGACTCCTAACTAAAGAGAACAAACTGATGGCTGCCAGAGGGGAGCAGAGTGGGGGGATGGGTGAAACAGGGATGGGGATTAAGGAGGGCACTTGTTATGATCAAAACCCAGTGTTGTGTGGCAATGTTGAATCACTAAATTGTGCCCTGGAAACTAATATTACACTGTATTTAACTAACCAAAATTAATATAATAACTAATAAAAACTTTTTAGAAGTTAAAAAATTTTTAAAAAGCGAAAAAACTGTCAATTTAGAATGTCTTGCCAAACTGATTTCATTATTATTGTTTTTGATCTTACCATTAGTTTATAAACATGCCAGTGTCGTTAAAGCTTCACAAACTCTAGACAGTATTGTTTTTAACCATCCTCAACTGATGGCAAAAAAAAATAAAAAAGGTATCTCATCTTAATTAAATAAATTAGTTTAATAATTAAATAAGATCAACGAAATTTTAGATATGTCAAACATTTTGCATTAAGATGTAGAACATTCTGCATATTGGCCTCTTATATTTTTCTTTTGAGATTTGCAAAAAGGAATTCTACTACACATAATTTATAGAATGGAATCCCTAGTCACAGGGTTGAATTTGAGAAGCAGTATTCCTTAGGGAAGACCCTCAATCAAAGGTAGGGTTATAAAAACATCAAGGTGTTTGGCAGATTATTAATTTTTTTAAGTTAGGCAAAGAAGACAAAAAGACAAAACAGACCTTTCTCCATTGTCAAAATTCATATAAACATTTTGACTCAAAATAAGGTAAATGTGAGATGCAATTAGTGAGACGAAAAGACACAGGTGAAGTAATAAAAGACAAAGTTGGACACAGACCTAGTATCTAGCAGTGTGCTTGACATACACTAATTGGTCAATAAATATTTGTTGAATTATTGAGTGACTGAACAAACCATGAAAAACAAATTCGTGGGATCCCTGGGTGGCGCAGCGGTTTGGCGCCTGCCTTTGGCCCAGGGCGCGATCCTAGAGACCCGGGATCGAATCCCACGTCGGGCTCCCGGTGCATGGAGCCTGCTTCTCCCTCTGCCTGTGTCTCTGCCTCTCTCTCTCTCTCTCTCTCTCTCTCTCTCTGTGACTATCATAAATAAATAAAAATTAAAAAAAAAAAGATTTAAAAAAAAAAAAGAAAAACAAATTCGTCTGAATGTTCTTTCCCAGCAATAACATTTGTTTCTCTTGGTATTTTTTTCTGCTAAAATCCTTGTAATGTTATTTCTTATTATCTTTTAAAATGTCAATCTCCCAGATGTTCCAGCATTTAGTACAGATCTGGACTATATTGAACATAACATAAATATTTTTAAATGAACAAATGAAGGAAGAAAGAAATGAAATAAAAAATGATAAAATATTTCATATGTTAGGGTTTACAACAAATTATCTATTCAACATTACCTATACAGAGACACCTTTACCACTTCAACAGCATTTTCTTCAAACTGGAGATAAGTTCTGGTATTTAGACGATGTCTGAATTTCCACATTTTGGACCAAATATAAAAGATCTTTACAATAATGGTCTCCATAATCTAGAGAAAAATGTAATTTTTTTATGGTTTCCAAACTTTTCCTGCATATCATTTTTAAAACCACATGTCAGATTGTAATACCATTTTACAAGTAAAACAACCTAGTTAATTGCTGATTTTTTAAAAAGCGAGCTTACTGGAGTCATTAGGATTTAAATAATTTATCCAAAAAACTGCCAACATGTTCATTTCAATTTGCTTTAAAAAAAACTGGAGGGTGTTACTTTTGCTCTAGAATTAAAACACAGGTCTGATCCCAAAGGTCTTATTTTCTCCTGCCACAATCTTACAGGGTCTTCCATCCATGAGTGTCACTGAGCATCTGAAACAGCAATATAAAAATGCCTCAAGAACTTTTGAGTTTCACTACAATTTTTAGGCTGAACTTTACAGTAAAAAAAAATCTTTTCAAGAGAATAGTCATTCGAAAATAGTTTTATCTGCTCCCATATGATATCCCTTACAAATCTTGTCAAGAGTTCTGCTGAGTTCTAAGTGAAGGAAATAGAAATAGAAAAAAGAAACACAGCGTTGTATGGTGACGGATGGTAGTGGGAGCTAACACTTGGTGGTGAGAGTGCAGCATAACGTAGAGATGTTGAATCGCTATGTTGTACACCTGAAAGTAATGGAACATTGTGCATCAACAATGCTCAAATAAAAATATAATGAGAATTAAAATGAATTTAAAAGCAGGAAGAAAGAAACAGCAGAGATAAACACAAAGATATGTTTCTTAAAAAATCATTACTTGTATACTGGAATTAAACTTGTCGCTTTTAAATTGGGCTTTTTATTGTCTTTTAAAATCAAACTGATGCAAAATATATGATTACATATTTTGACTTCTACTTTATTCAAAGAGCATTTATTCTGTAGAAAACTTTTTCTAAAGTCCATTTTTCTTCTGTTTATTAACTTTAAGTGCCACAGGGTTTTACAACCATAGTTTTGATAAAGATAATTTCATTTTCTCCGCTTAAAAAAAATTTACAGATAGATATTGGTGCCATGAGAGAGAACAACGGACAATGCATTTTTAATTACTTTAATTATGCATAAATACTGCTTTTTAAGGAAAATAATGCATTTTAAATTATATATAAGCTTTAACTTCTATTACTTTTATATTTCTTTATTCACTGCCTAAACCTGTTTCAAAGTACTAAAATCTTAGTGCAATTTTTAAAAATTAGCAGTATTCATAATTATCACTTAATTTTACTAGTTAATTACTAACTGCATTGCTTTTGTAAGGCATAGTTTAACATAAGATTTTCCAAGTTTCCAATTTGAAGCCAAAAAAATTTCCGAATTCATATAGCTAGTAGACCTTTCTAACAGTTTAAAAGAATATTACTTGCTCTTCAATCTTGATGACATTTTATAATTGTCTTGTGACTTCTAAAGTGGAGGCATAACAGAGGGAAATAAAAACTATCTATCAAAAGGTAGGAAGAATTGCCAGAAGTTATTTTGTTAAAGGCCAATATCCATTTCTAGGACTTGGTCAATAAAATTGCTTTAAGTTTTACCTTAGTCAGAAATTCTTTAACTACATTACTACCATTTTAAATGAATACTTACTTAAAAGAGGTACAGACAGAACTTTACTTTTTCTGTAGATGGTCTTGTATCCAATCTGGAGGTATATTTATGTTAAAAATGTGAATACCTATTTTTTCTCATTTCATGTATGTTTCAAAAAAAAAAGCTTGGTAAATCTTGTTAGACAACATTTCAGAGAAATTCATTGGCATCTACTTCCTTGGTAAGAGCAGGAACAGGGGATCCCTGAGTGGCGCAGCAGTTTGGCGCCTGCCTTTGGCCCGGGGCGCGATCCTGGAGACCCGGGATCGAATCCCACGTCGGGCTCCCAGTGCATGGAGCCTGCTTCTCCCTCTGCCTGTGTCTCTGCCTCTCTCTCTGTGTGTGTGTGACTATCATGAATAAATAAATAAAATCTTCAAAAAAAAAAAAAGAGCAGGAACATTAATTATCACCAATCTTGGTCATCTCCAAAGTACTTACCCACCTTGTCCAAATCATGTGCACAGACTCACACTATGAGGTTTAGAAGGGCCAAAGTAAAAGAATGAATTGTAGATCATTTAGTTAACTTGTATATGTGTATCTGCTGGCTTCTGGGCACCCAGCTATTTCTGGGTCATTACTGCTTTGTCTGGAGGTGTATGTCTTGGCCACAAGTGACTAAACTACATATTGTCATCTTTAATGAACATGCTGTTAGCCATTCACCACCCCTTTTTCACTTGCCATTTATGTTACCAGACAAGTATGCTTTGTAAACCTCATCCAAATTTTATTTTTGGAAGTGCTTTAAAAAGGAAAATTCTTGGCTGAAAAGTCATTGGAGTAGGGATATATTTTAATCTTTTCATGTGGGGAATATCTATATTGGACTCTCTAAGCTTTTAAGATGAGATCACGAAATTTCAAATAATCTAGCATTCTTAAAGAATATATGGCTTAAAATAGATGTTTGCAAGAAAAACAGAGGTGAGATATATAAACGCTGGCTAAAATATAGATAAAGGAAAGCTTTCATAAGGAAATGGGTTGTCCTGAACATTTTAAGGTTTGATTAGTCAGTGTCTCATCTCACTCTTCATTGCTGTAAATGTTAGTATTTTCTATCTCTAGCATTTTTCACTAACACGGGTTTTCACAGAAGATTACTTTTGAAGACTTTAATATTGTTAATTCAGTTATAGCCAACTCTAATAAATACAAATTCAAATTTATGAGCACAGTGTGGTGGTGAAGAAGGCTCTGGTGTTCTAGTACTTGGTTTTTCTTGGGCTCTATCACATGCTAACTTTATGATGCACAGCAATTTGTTTGGTTCCTCTGTACCTCCATGGCTTCATTTCTTTTTTTCCCCCAAGTCCTTATTTAAATTTCAGTTAGTTAATGTACAGTGTAATATTAGTTTCAGATGTAGAATTTGGTGATTCATCACTTATATACAACACCCAGTGCTCATTTAAACAAGTTCCCTCCTTAATCCCTATCACCCATTTAACCCATCCCCTTGCTCATCTCCCCTCCAGTAACCCTCAGTTTGTTCTCTAGAGCTAAAAGGCTCTCTTATGATTTTTCCTTTTTCTCTTTTATCCCCCATGTTCATCTGATATGTTTCTCAAATTCCATCTATGAGTGAACTCATGGTATTTGTCTTTCTCTGACTTATTTTGCTTAGCATAATATTCTCTAGCTTCATTCACGTTGTTGCAAATGGCAAGATTTCATTCTTTTCATGGCTCAGTAATATTCCATTGGATATATATATATACTGTCTCTTCTTTATTCATTCATCAGTCAATGGGCAGTTGGGCTGCTTCCATAATTTGGCTATTATATACAATGCTGCTATAAACATTGGGGTGGGTGTGCCCCCTTTGAATCAGTATTTTTGCATTCTTTGGATAAATACCTAGTGTACAATTGCTGGATTTTAGAGTAATTCTATTTTTAACTTTTTGAGGAATCTCCATACTGATTTCCAGAGTGGCTGTACCAGTTGCATTCCCACCAACAGTGGAAGAGGGTCCCCCTTTCTCCACAACCTCCTTTACACCAATTGTTTCTTGTGTTGTGAATTTTAGCTATTCTGACAGGTGTGAGGTGATATCTCATCATGGTTTTTATTTGCATTTCCCTGATGATGAGTGATGTTGGGCATCTTTCATGTGTCTGTTGACAATCTATATGTCTTCTTTGGAAATATGCCTTTTGCCCATTTTTTAATTGGGTTATTGGGTGTTGAGTTTCATAAGTTCTTTATATATTTTGGATACTAACCCTTTATTAGATATATCATCTGCAAATATCTTCTCCCATTCCAAAGGTTGCCTTTTAGTTTTGACTGTTTCTTCACTGTGCAACTTTATCTTGATAAAATCCCAATAGCTCAATTTTGCTTTTGTTTCCTTTGCTTTAGGAGACGTATCTAGCAAAAAGTTGCTATAACTGATATCAAAGAGGTTACCACTTGTGCATGGCTTCATTTCCAAATTGCAATAATAGTAACCTAAAACATAAGCTGTTTGGGGGCACCTGAATGGTGCAGTCAGTTGAGCACCCAACTCTTGGTTTCAGCTCAGGTCATGATCTCAGGGTCATGAGATCAAGCTCCACATCAGGCGCTAGTCTCAGTGCAGTCTGCTTGAGACTTTCTGCCCCTCCTCAATCTCCCTCACTCTTAAATTTAAAAATGTCTTTTAAAAAATTGGCTGTTTGGAGGTTAAATGAGATAATGCTGTGCTTTACAAGAGTAAACATTCAAATATCATTATTACTGATAGTATTGCAAATAACTTCATTGGGTCTCTGCTTCTGCTCTTGTTTGCCTATAATTTGTGTTTCCCATAGCAGCAGGAAAAATATATTTAAAAATTAAAATAAATAATACACCACTATGCCTGAACCCTTCAGGAGATTTCTGTACAGTTATAATACATTCCAAACCTCTTACCAAGACCTAAATGGTAATGGTGACCTGTCCCCAAATGTTTTTCTGGATTTGTCACCTAATGCTTAGTGCTCTGGCAACAATGGCCTTCTTGCTTCTCTAGCACACCAAAGTCTTACGGACATGGCACTTCGTGCTAAGCTCCTCTCTTTTCTTAAAGCACAGGATGTGTGCAAGGTTCATACTTTATTTTCCTTTAGGCCTCAGCTCTGGTGTTGGCAAAATCTTCTTTAAGCATCATGTTTCCTGGGTTCTTTTCTTCGTAGAATTCAACATTAGCTAAATTACCTTATTTATCCATTTACTATTTGTTATCCTTCTTTCAATTAGGCTAAAAGTCTCACAGGTACAGAGACATTTTCTATCTTACTTTCTATTAGCTCCAAGACCACGATTGTACTTGATAAATATTTGCTTAATGACTTATTAAGCTTAGCCTGGTTCAAAGGTGATATAATTTATGATAATTTGGCCAAAGCCCACTTTAGAGTAAAAATCTCTATGGCAGGAGAGGGTTTCTAGACTAGGAGTGTTTTATTTTGTTTAAATTTTACAACCCCTTTATATTAGGGATATGTAAACCATGGGAGGTTTGTGACTGCTGTTTTTTTAAACCACATATGATCATTTCAGTCTCAAAATTCAAGTTCTAAGTCAATAATTATGTGAATATATGTAAAGGCTACAAGATGACAGAATTTTTATGAAAAATAGCCTAAATACTATCCAAAAGAACTGATTTCTGACAAGCTTCCCTAAACAAAACTTTCCTCTCCTATATTCATCTCATCCAGAATCCACGCTCTGATCACTGTACTCAAGACATTTTGTAGATTTGCTGCTCCTTCCTCTTGTTTTTTTTTCTAATGCTAACACTGTATTTATTGATTATAATATTATATAAAACAGATGACACATTCAAAATTGGAAAATGTGAGGAAAAATTAGTAGGGGAATTATTTCATAGAGATGTGGGCAGGAGGCTAGTATATAGGCTGTTGTTGTTAACTGATCTGAGACTTCACAACCCTTTGATCTTAGGGTCACCAGAATTCAGTCAAGTGCCTGAGGAGGGTAGCCAGACCCCAGCTGGCTTGAGGGGAATTCAGCCAACTGGTTGCACACTAGCAAGGGAGTCAAGCAATCAACAGCCCATCTTACTTCCCCTAACCTGTAGACATCTCCTGCTGGTGCCTTACACTGGCCCACAGAGGTGGTCCATATGAACTATCTGTCCCTGCCCTCCTCCAACAGGGAGGGTGCAGACAAGGGAAAATAGATCTGAAGTTATGAAGAGAAGATGAGCAGCACCTCTTCCATTCTGTCCTCTCTAGAGTTGTGATCCACCCCTAATAAATTTGAAAGGATTAAACCCAAACCTACCAGCTTTGCTATGGAAGCCCTTCCTGAGATCTCTGTGCACTCTGAATGCTACACATTCTCTGTACTCCTAATCTCTACTCCTCAGACTGTCACTGTTTCCTCCTCACAGTTTTGTCCTTTCTGTTGGAACATACGCTGATCCCAACCTAGAGTGAAGGAAGCAGCAAAACGGGCAGTACATCTTAAAAGGCCTCTTCTATATTTTCTCTTCCAAACTCTTCGAGGAAGTAATCTACTCCTCTTGCTCCTATTTTATCACCTCCTCTCTCCTTTAGTTTGCCATACCAACATGTTTCCACTAAATCTTCAAACATCCACTACAATTATTTTAAATTCAGCCTACCTCTAAACAAATAGCATTATCTTTCCTCCATTTTCCATCCTTTTTCCTCTGTCACCAAAGGCACCATCATCTACAGGGTTCTGCCCTTTGTTATCTTTCTACATGCTATTTTGATTTTATCTTAACTCTGAACAGTTTTAGGTCTTCTTACTTTTCCTTTCTATTCAATCCCTAATTTATTTAATACCATTACTTTAAATACTTTTATTTATCATCTTGCACATTGGCAATGCCTCCAATTCCATTTTTACCTACCTAATAATTATTTCCTCCCACTGATCCACTTTCAAGCCTGTTTTGCTTCTCTTGGTTATACTTTAGCTATCCTTCTTCTAATGTCATTGGAGAAAAAAATAATCTCAACATTTATTCTACCAAATAAATTGGTAGCCAAGTCCTTCCATATTTTCTGTTGTACTATCTCTACTATCAATTTACATCATCATCATCCTAGAAGATCTAGGCCTTGATATTTCTTGACTAGATGGTTGAGACTAACACATGTATTTCCCTCCCTCAAACTCTTCCCCAACCAAACCATCCTTCTCACCATGGGCCAGAACCACCTCGTAAAATCACAGAACTTATAAGGTAATTCCCTTGAGGAGAAATTTTCAATGGAGCTTCCACTGCATTCTGAATAACTCCAACACTAATGCATGTAAGCAATTTCCCACAGAGTCTATAATCTTCTAGTTAATGTTTTATTTTTTTACTTGATGTTAAAGATTCCAAAGAATAAAACTTAATTTATTGGTTAAAATGAAAATATTATAAAAATTTTACAAAGTCACTGAGAGAAAAAAATAATTACTTGTGAAATGACTTAGCCTGATATTTTAGTTGTTTTCATGACTCACTTTCTGAATTTTTGTTAGATGTGGAGGAGAGAAGAAAGCACTGAAGTTCACATGGCTTTATGACATTTTCCAGTTAAAATATTTTCACTCTTGTTGGTAATTAATTTTACCTTTTCTTTTTTTAAATTCCACATCTGTTTAAGTTCATGGCAAGATGCAACTTTCCGACTAAACTGGGGATTTTAACTGTAGAATTAGGTCTTACATGTTTTGTATTATGGATGATGTTGATTAAAAGGGTAATAGGGAATGACTATAATTTTGATATTAATTATATATAATAGAATTATCCTTATAAGAGCTTTATAGAAAAGAATCTAGGTACTTTATGCAGAATTAATTTTACTTCTAAAAAAATTTAAATTATTTCAAAATGAAACATGAGAGTACAACAACATTAAAATGTAGTGGGGGAATTATATGAAAAGACATTTGAAACAATCATGTTAAGGGGAAAGGACTGAGCATTGCACCCAGGGCAGCCTAGGAAGTTGTCAGGAACAGACACACAGTCTCTGGAAGGAACTCCAGGAGACTAGCTACCACAAAGTCAGG
This sequence comes from Vulpes lagopus, assembly GCF_018345385.1. NCBI lineage: Eukaryota > Metazoa > Chordata > Mammalia > Carnivora > Canidae > Vulpes > Vulpes lagopus. The sequence goes on from NC_054839.1 coordinate 44,773,940, forward strand.
CAGCCAAGGAGAAGCAAACTCATCTTTTGTAGATGCTGGCAGTGAGAACTTCACCTCCCTGGGAAGGGCCCTGGTAGATGAGAGTGCTATTTCTATGGATGAGTTTACCTGTCCATATAATCTGAAGTATACAAATTTATTGGCTCCCTTCATTCTCCAAGCACACTCAGAGCCTGTCGACTGAAAGACATAGAAACTGGCTGCAGCAGGACTAGGCTGGGGTGTGATAAGGGCTTGATTTGGAGTCCCCTGCATTGCTGTTCACAGCAATGTCTGAGAAGCCCTCCAAGAGCCCCTCTGCTCCTCTGACAGACATCACCCTGAAGCCAGCCATGCAAACTGTGCTCAGCTGAACTGAGCACAGCAATGGCCAGCACCATGTCCACCACCAAGATCATTATGTCAGCATTGGTGGCCCACAAACTCATCAACTTGCTGCACTCCTTCTGCTTCACCCAGTGGATCAAGAGCCAAGTATGCTGCCTACAGGAGCAGTAGAGAATGACGAGCAGAAGGCCCTGTCACAGAGGGTCAGCCAATATAACAGCCAGGTACACAAGCTTCAGGAGAAGCTGGAGCTGCTTAAGTGAGTACCTACTGAGCAGCCTGCTGCCCCTAGCTGTGAACCCCCCAAGATGAACCCAGTGATGGAGCCATTGTCCTGATGGTTAGTATCTGGATGCCAGATCCATTCACTGGGACCTACCTGATGCTACAACTCTTCTAGTAACTAGAAGAGGTACACATCTCCAATGTGGGCCAGTCCATGTAGAACTTCTGATTTGATGCCTTCCGCCCTGACATATAAACCATGCATAGGGAGTGTAGCTTCATCCACCTGAAGCCTGACACCAACAAGAAGGCCTTTAGTACCCAGAACTCAGGTACTATAGAGGTGGAAGGTGAAGTGAACCAGTAGGAGCTATGCTTGGCATCCCACTCCATCACCAGGCTGCCTTTGCCAAGGAGCTCCATGTGGGTCAGATAACGTGAAAATTCAGGTTGAAGGCAAACTTGAACAGTCAGTCTCCATGGCAACTACTACCCAACCCATGACTCAGCATCTTCACATTACCTATAAGAAGGTGACATCCTGATGCAGAGTAGAACTTTGTCCTGGGTGGGGCCTGGTCACCTGTGTGTCATGAAACCATCTCAGTAGATGCCCCACAACAGGTGTGACCACAGTTCTCCACAGGTTCAAGAGTGTTGCCACCACTTGTACCTGTAATAATATAGAAAAAACAAATAAAAGACTTTTCTTTTTTATAAAAAGAAAGAAGGAAGTCCATACAGATAAATGATTTAAATTATTTTTATTATTAGAATGAACTTTAGAATATATAAAACTAATTACTTACATGTTTATTACTACAAATATTATTTTAAGTTTCTAGCTATGATTTAATACTGCTATACAGGTCTTGAAGCAAGAATTTGGCTAACAGCCATGTTCATTAGTATTTCTGAATAATGAAATCCTTGAAAAATTAAACCTTTTCACTTTCTCATAATTGTTCTTAGAATTATTTTATGAATCAAAAATATATACTAATGCAATACAGAATCATGACATTAAATTATATTTTATAGCAATTGTAAGATCAGAATAATACTAACATCCTTTGAACTAATAGCAATGTCATCAAGACAATGCAAATCATCTTCAAAAATAGTCTGTTTGATGTCAAAATAATATAAAAATTAAGCAATTATTAATCTGAAATAGTCACTCAGACATGCATATCTAAAAGTATCTAGTAAGGATTAAAATATCTGATGGAATAATTGCTAGGAAATATATTTTTACCTTCCTATTATTTTGTTATCTGATCAGTCATCCTACTGCTAGAGTATGCTCCATTAGCTAATTGGACTAGTTGAAATAAAAGACTAACTATGATCTAGATTAAAAACATTCAAGAATTTTTTTAATTTAGAAAAATATATGAAGTTAAAAATTTAGCCATGTTCAGCCAGCTGAAAATAACTGAATGTCAACTGGCCAAAACCTATTGCCAAGTATACATTTTTGCAGTTTTTGAAGTGTTAATAGTAGGTTTTAGCGTGTTATTAACTTCCAAGCTCAACAATAAGCACTCATCAGTATTCTCCTAACCTTTTCAGAATGAATTGTGCAGGACTTACTGTGAACTTCAGTGTTAACGTGACCATCTAGTAACAGTGGTCAAATTTCAATAAGATGGCCTCTCCCATATAAGAATATATCAATGATAATAGTGCTTTAAATTTTTAGAACATTTTTAGAACCTTCATTTTTTTTCTAATAAATGAATTTGTGAAATAGGGAGATCAGATACTTTTCTCCCAACTAACTAAAGGAAGAAAATAATTTATAAAAAGTTAACTGACTTACTAAAATGCATACAGATATGTAGAACAACAACAACAACAACAACAACAACAACAAAACAGAAAACTAGGCTCCTTGACATCCTATGTTTTTGCAATGAGCAACAAAACCTGATGTGCAGCAAGTACATTCTCTTAAAAAACATTTTATCATCATTGTTATCTCCATCAACAGCTCCACTGATAGGCTCAAGACAACCCATATTTCTATTTCTGTTACCATGGCGATTTTCTAATTAATATTAGCTAATCTTTCCATTCTTTTTTTTTTAATTTTCTTTTTTTAACAGAAACCACTCAGACTGTCTCCTCTTCCTCTTACTCCTCCAAAGGAGGAAAAGTACAATCATCAATGGCAATAGGCAGTTGCAGAAGCAACATCTAAAGACAGCTTCATGCTCAGGAGAGAACACTGAGCCTCCTCCTTGTGATCCTTTCTTTCAAAAAGATATCTTTCAATGATATCTGAACAGCATGGCCCTGACTTTCCTCTGTAACAGTCCATCCACAGCATTTCAGTGATATCATTTTTCCCATAAGAGACTACCTAGACCTTCTGTTCCTCTGGAATGATGGTCACAGCAACTCTAATATGTTCATCTAAAATGTAGAAAATCCTAGATTGCCCAGAAAATGGTTGTATTAGCTCACATAAGTAAGATGATTGCTGAAAATACTGATTAGAAATTTAGGGTCAAATAATCTCTCCTTGCCTCCCTATTTTATCTGTTAATAAATATGTCTTAAAGAACACCACTATGTCAAAGGTTAAAAAAAAAACAGGCTGTTCATAAGCTCAATCAAAAAGGACAGTGATACAGGCCTACCCCAAGAAACAGGAAAAAGTTCAAATAAACAATCTGATCTTACCCCTAAGGAACTACAAAAAGAAGAACAAACAAAATCCAAGATGAGTAGGAGAAAGGAAATAAAAAAGATTAGAGCAGAAATAAATGACGTGGATATTTAAAACATAGAAGAAAACCAATGAAATCAAGAGTTAGTTCTCTGAAAAGATAAAACTGATAAACCTTTAGCCAGAATCATCAAGCAAAAAAGAGAAAGAGCTCAAATAAATAAAATAAGAAGTAAAAGAGAAGTAACAACTGACACCACAGAACTATAAAGAATTATAAAAGAATACTACAAAAAATTATGCCAACAAATTAGACAATCTTAGAAGAAATAGATAAATTCCTAGAAACACATAATCTTCCAAGACTAAACCAGGAAGAAATAGAAAATCTGAACAGGTTATTAGTGATGAAATTAAACCAGGACCAGATAGATTTACAAGTGAATACTCTCAAACATTTAAAGACAAATTAATACTTATTCTGCTCTTCCAAAAAACGGAAGAGAAAGGAAAGCTGCCAAATGCACTCTCCAGGTCCAGCATTACCCTGATACCAAAATCAGACAAAGACACCATAAAAAAATAAAACTACTTACCAATATCCCTGATGAATATATTTGCAAAAGTACTCAACAAAAAATTAGCAACCCACATTCAACAATACATTAAAAGGATCATTCATCATGATTAAAAGGGATTTATTCCAGGGGCCAATTATGGTTCAATATTTGCAAATCAATCAATGTGATAAATGATAGCAACAAAATAAAAGATAAAATTCATGTGATCCCCTCAATAGATACAGAAAAAGCATTTGAGAAGATTCAACACCCATTCATGATAAAAACTCTCACCAAAGTAGGTTTAAAGGGGACATACTTCAAATAATAAAGACCACATATGAAACATCCTCCGCTGATGTCATACTCAATGTTGAAAAACAGAACTTTCCCTCTAAGATCAAGAACAAGGCAAGAATAATCATTCCTGCCATTATTATTCAACATAGTACTTGAAGACTAGTCACAGCAATGAAGCAAGAATAAGAAATAAAAGATATCCATATTGAAGGAAAAGTTAAACTGTCACTATTTACAAATGACATGATACTATGCATAAAAATCCTGAAGACTCCACCAAAAAGCTCTTAAGAGTAATAAATGAATTCAGTTAAGTTGCAAGATATAAAATTAATACCCATAAATTGGTAGCATTTCTATACATTAATAACAAAGTAGCAGAAGGAGAAATTAAGAAACCAATTCCACTTGCTATTGCATTAAAAAGAATAAAATACTCTGAACAAACTTACCCAAGGATATGAAAGAGTTGTACTCTGAAAACTGTAAAACACTGATGAAAGAAACTGAAGATAACACAAACAAATGAGAAGATATTCCATTCTCATGGACTGGAAGAAATGATATTGTTAAAATGTCCATACTACTCAAAGCAGTCTACAGATTTAATGCAATCCCTTTCAAAATACCATTAGTATTTTTCATAGAACTGAAACAAATTCTACAACGGGACCACAAAAGACTCTGAATAGCCAAAGCAATCTTGGGAAAGAGGAACAAAGGCAGGTATCACAACCCCAGATTTTAAGATATACTACAAAGCTGTAGTAATCAACACAGTACGGTACTAGCACACACACACACATACACACACACATGCAATCAGTAAAACAGAAAAGAGAGTGCAAAAAACTCACACTTACATGGCCAATTAATCTATGATAAAGGTGGCAATAATATACAATGGGGAAAAGACAATGTCATCAACACATGGTGCTGGGAAAATTGAACAGCTATGTGCAAAAGAATGAAATTGCCCACTTTCGTATACCATACATAAAAATAAACTCAAAATGGATTAAAGGCCTAAATGTGAGAACTGAAACAATAAAAGTCGTAGAAAAGAACACAGGTGGTAATTTCTTTGACATCAGCCATTGAAACATTTTAAAAATAGGTCTCCCAGGCAAGGGAAATAGAAAAAAAAAAAAAACTATTGAGACTACAGCACAATAAAAAACTTTTTGCACAGTGAAAAAAACCATCAACAAAACAAAAGGCAATGTACTGAATGGGATAATTTGCAAATAATATATCTGACAAGAAGTTAATGTCCAAAATATATAAAGAATTTATAACTTAACAACAAAAAAATAAACAATATGGTTTTAAAAATGGTCAGAGGAGCTCAACAGATGTTTTTTCAAAGACCATATAAATGGTCAACAGACACGTGAAAAGATGCTCAACATCATTAATTATCAGGAAAATGCAAATCAAAACCACAATGAGACTCTGCTCATATTTGCTAGATGGGTAAAATAAAAAAGATAAATAACAAAGCTGGCAAGAATGTGGAGAAAAAAGAACCTTTATACATTGTTGGTGAGAATGTCAATTGATAATAGCTATTGTGGAAAATGCTATGGAAGTTCCTTTAAAAAATTAAAAATAAAAACACCATATGATTCAATAATTCAACTATTGGATATTTACTGAAAGAAAACAGGAACACTAATTTGAAAATATATAAGATATATTCACTCCTATGTTTATTGCAGAATTATTTACAATAGCCAAGATATGGAGTCAACCTAAGTGTATACTGATAAATAGATAAGGAAGATGTGATACACACAAACACACACACGTATATACACAATGGAATATTATTCAACCATAAAAAGGACAAGATTGTGCCAATTGAGACAACATGGATGAACCTAGAGGGTATTATGCTATATGAAATAATTCAGACTGAGAAAGACAAATACCATATGATTTCAATCATATATGGGATCTAAAAAAACAAAACAAATGAATGAAGAAACAAACAAGAAACAGGGTCATGGCTGTAAATACAGAGAATACACTGGTGGCTATCAGAGGAGATGGAAGTAGGCGGTTGGTCAAAATGTGTGAACGGGAGTGGGAGGTACAGGCCGCCAGTTGTGGAATAAACAAATCATGGGAATAAAAGGCACAGCATGGGAATATAGTCAATGATACGGTAATAGTGTTGTATGGTGACAGTAGGTACACTTGTGGCAAGTAAAAAAAAATTAAATAAAAAAATAAAAGATATAGAATAATTTCATGGAATTCATCATTAGGAAGACTACTCAGGATTCAGTTAAGTAGTAAAACATCAATCGGTCGCTCCCTTTGTCTTTCTGTATCCTCCCGGAACCTCTCTCTTTTGTTCTTTTGCTCTTTATCTAAGTGCATCTACTTCACTGTTTTTCTGAAGATCCACTTCTCCACTCATCTAATTGCACATGGAAATTATGACTTTCATAAAAGTAATATTAATTCTTGGTCAGTAATGATACCTGGCTTAGACTTTCCTGTTAAGTCACCTAGTTTTCAGGTCTGAGTTTTACTGACTGAAGAAAAATCTGTTGAATACAACTTGTGTTGAGCCAGTTGCCTCACAGCCCCACTCTGTTCAGCTATATTTGGAGTTGCATGACCATGTGATACATCAGGCTTCCTATTCTGGGCTTAGGAAGAGCTAGTTGTCTCTTATGAGAATTTACCCAGTATTTCTAGAATGTTAACCTTTGAAATTAGCAAAGATGTTTTATATTTTTTAAGATTTTATTTATTTATTCATGAGAGACACACACAGAGAGGGAGAGAGAGAGAGAGAGAGAGAGAGAGAGAGAGAGGCACAGACACAGGCAGAGGGAGGAGCAGGCTCCATGCTGGGAGCCTGATATGGGACTCAATCCCGGATTTTGGGATTACGCCCTGGGCCTAAAGCAGATGCTCAACCGCTGAGCCACCCAGGCGTCCCACCAAAGATGTTTGAAAGGGCTCGAATACTGTTAATCAGGGTCTAGAGAAACAATGATTCTAATAAAATATTTTTCCAGCTGTAAATCGATATATTTTCTTGAAGAAAAAAAATGCATCATTATCATTAAAAATAATCATATATATTGATTCATTCACTTCTAATAATTTGTATTAAGGAAAAAGGCAGAGGTGAGCAGCAGCATTACGGTAGCAATGCTACTACTGTAAATACTGCATGATATTTATAGTAATTGAAAGCTAGAAGGGACGCCTGGGTAGCTCAGTAGTTGAGCATCTGCCTTTAGCTTAGGGTGTGATCTTGGAGTCCCAGGATCAAGTGCTGCATCCAGCTCCCTGCATGGAGCCTGCTTTTCTTTCTGCCTCTGTCTCTGTCTCTCTCTCTGTATCTCTCATGAATAAACAAAGTCATTAAAAAAAATAAAAGCTAGAAAGAACCTAAAAATGTAAGGACAGAGAAATTGTTAAAAAATATTTCAATATGTGGAATACTATGCAGATTAAAATGATAATATAAAGGAATATTTAATGATAGATGAAACGCTAAAAATATATTTAAAGATAGAGGACAAATTTGTACATATCTGGAGTAAATAAATGAATAAATGTATCCTCTGAGGAATGCCAGACACATACTAAGTAAAACACATACTAAGCACCTAATAAGTACTAGAGCTTATCCTGGTTGGTTTGTGAATGTTTGTGAACACAGAGGTGAGCATGCATAGAAATATACATAGAGTTTGGAAAATTTTTTATGCCTCTCAAATCACCAATCCCTTCAATTAGTGAATGGAATAAATCCTTAATTGCGATACAGCTCTGTCTTGCTTGGTATATTAATCCTCTCAACCCTTTTGCCCAAACTTTTTCTTTGCATAAAACAGCTTGACAGTACAATGAAGACTGTGATACTATAAATTCCGAGACATGCAATTCCAAAAATTATAATGAAGACATGAGGGAAAAAAAAAAAGAAGCAAATCTGGTAACTGGAATATAAAATTTTCTAAGTGATTCTCAAGTATATTTAACAGAATGTCATTAGTGTCAGCGTAAAGGGAAAAATATCCCTAGTGAATTTAAAGAATATGGTGTAAATTATATGTCACACATGAATTTTCAAATTACTTTTCTGGTTTTATAAAATTTCATTAAGTTTTCCTCTCCCCCCACCCCCAATCTCTCTCTCTCTCTCTCTCTCTCTCTCTCTCTCTCTCTCTCTCTCGGAGTCCCAGGATCAAGTCCTGCATTGGGCTCCCTCCATGGAGCCTGCTTTTCTCTCTGCTTCTGTCTCTCTCTCTGCCTCTCTGTCTCTCTCTCTCTCTCTCTCTCTCTCTCTCTCTCACACACACACACACACACACACACAGAATGAATCTTAGAATTTGAACCAAGTTTTAAAATATGGCTTAACACATGAGAAAATGCTCTGCATCACTTGCCATCAGGGAAATACAAATCAAAACCACAATGAGATACCACCTCACACCAGTGAGAATGGGGAAAATTAACAAGGCAGGAAACCACAAATGTTGGAGAGGATGCGGAGGAAAGGGAACCCTCTTGCACTGTTGGTGGGACTGTGAACTGGTGCAGCCACTCTGGAAAACTGTGTGGAGGTTCCTCAAAGAGTTAAAAATAGACCTGCCCTACGACCCAGCAATTGCACTGCTGGGGATTTACCCCAAAGATTCAGATGCAATGAAATGTCGGGACACCTGCACCCCGATGTTTCTATCAGCAATGGCCGCAATAGCCAAACTGTGGAAGGAGCCTCGGTGTCCATCGAAAGATGATGGATAAAGAAGCTGTGGTCTATGTATACAATGGAATATTACTCAGCCATTAGAAACGACAAATACCCACCATTTGCTTCAATGTGGATGGAACTGGAGGGTATTATGCTGAGTGAAGTAAGTCAGTCGGAGAAGGACAAACAGTGTATGTTTTCATTCATTTGGGGAATATGAATAATAGTGAAAGGGAATATAAAGGAAGGGAGAAGAAATGTTGGGAAATATCAGGAAGGGAGATAGAACATAAAGACTCCTAACTCGGGGAAACGAACTAGGGGTGGTGGAAGGGGAGGAGGGCGGGGGGTGGGGGGGAATGGGTGACGGGCACTGAGGTGGACACTTGACGGGATGAGCACTGGGTGTTTTTCTGTATGTTGGTAAATTGAACACCAATAAAAGTTAATTAAAAATAAATAAATAAATAAAATAAAAAATAAAAAAAATAAAATATGGCTTAAAATCTCTCTAGGTTTTTATTATAAATGACTGTAGTGTTTATTGGCAGTTTTTTATACTGTACTTACCCATTCTTCAGTTCATACTTTAGTATCTCATATTTACATGCAGTACAATCTTCAAGTCAAAATTTCATTAATGACATTTAGCTTATTCTTGTTTTCCCTATTCTTGAATGACTTAGAATGGGTTTCTATTTATTTCTTTCATGTAGTAAACTTGGCTAAATATATAATTTTGTGCCATTGACTTACTCTGTAACTGTCAGTAAACCCTACAATTGTTGCACTGAGCAAGTTTGGGACAAATTTGGTTTTAACATCTCTTATAGAATATGAAATCATGGAATCCTGTGCTTCTCAAAGGAATGCACTGTTACCACTGAAGACACATAATGGTATCACAGGTTTTATGGAGGCTTAAAAGACAAACATAGCACTTCTCATCTTTCTTAAGATTTCTTAATTACACAAAAAGTGGTTTGGTTCTCTTTTTCTTTCTTCTTTCTTTCTTTCTTTCTTTCTTTCTTTCTTTCTTTCTTTCTTTCTTTCTTTTTTTAAAAGAAAAAGGACACAGTTTATAACAGTAAAACACTCACATGTATATTATAAATCAGGGTAGGAAAACTTCATGAAAGCAGACCATAAATATATCATGCAAGCTGAAACCCATACAAAGCAATCTTTATCATTAGCAGGAAAAGTTGCAGTTGCTCTGTGATGTCTAACTTGCTTTGGATTATCTTTTCAAAGATGTTTGTTTAGCAAGCAGCCTTGGAAGATAGGCACAATCTACTGGAGGAGATTTACTATTCAATATAATAAAACTAAGTTCTCCCTCTGAATCAGTTGTATTTGCAGGGTGTAACATGTAAGGCCCCCCTCTCAGATCAGACTTCCCAAAGCTGAGGTTCTTTTGTAATATATTCCACTGTGTGTACAGGCATCACCTGTTGTTCTGTGGGAACTGGGGCTTAGACAAGCAACACCACAGTGTTACTCTGGCTACTGCTATTGTTCTAAGTGATACACTCTCTTTTCCATGTATCCAGGAGTCTCCTGTCTTCTGCCACTGTTTATTAAACTATAGCAAGCTAAATTTCCCATGGACGTCACAAATAGGTCAAGGATTCCATTCCTTCTACTATTCGAAATTATTAAGATTTAGAAAGCAATTACCAAAAAAGGGCCTTATATAATTAAAAAGGAGAACATTTTTGTTTTATTTTCAGATAACAGGATCACACACTTGTAGAAGCAACAAATATTAATTGTGAATTTGACTGAAATGCAAAATATTATAACTTATTTTGAATTAGTAATTTAAAAACTATAATAGCCTTTTTCCCCACCTAAAACAGTTGAAAATGAAGACTAATCAGAGACCCAGTCAGATACTAAAACTTAATATAAAGCTAACATAAAATGAAGTCACTGGGCTGTATAGACTACTTTGCATTTGAGTTGGGAGACACTCCTAAACTTACTAGTTTCATAATTTCATATTTTTATATAAATTGGGATTTTTAAAAAATGTTAACTTAATCTTTGTTTTATTATTTGTAGTTAATAATATTGATAATAGTTTTTTTAGGAGATCTTAAAAATCACATAATGTATAAAAATAGAAATCAACGATTCCATCATGCAAAGAAATATTTATCTTTTTTTAAATTATTACAAAGGCAACACATTTTGACCATAGAAAAATGAGAATCTACAGATAAGTCAAAAGGTGAAATAAATTTAAAATCTCCCACAAGCACATCTCTTAAAGAGAACTACTGGTAATACTTTCACAAACTTATTTCCACACATTTTTCCATCATATATATTAGTGTCAATATTATATTCTGCTTAGTAACTTGAATTTTTTACTTAACCATACATCATAAATATCTATCAATGCTAATGGATATTTATCTGCAATATCATTTTTAACTAGATTAAAGGTGTTGCATTTTATTAATGCACTATAATTTATTTAACACCTATTTATAGATATTAATGGTTTTTTCCTATATTTTTTAAAGATTTTATTTATTTATTCATGAGAGACACACACACAGAGAGAGAGAGAAAGGTAGAGACACAGGCAGAGAGAGAAGCAGGCTCCATGCAGGGAGCCTGACGTGGGACTTGATCCAAAGACTCCAGGATCAGGCCCTGGGCTGAAGATGGCGCTAAACCGCTGAGCCACCCAGGCTGCCCATCAATATCTTAATAAATAAGGCTATAGTAACTCCTTCTCAGAACCATCAGATATATTGCCTGAATTTTATAATCTCAACTCCTGACTTTAAAGCTTATTTTAAGGACTAATAATCTTTTTTTTTTTCTGTAATACATTTTGCTTGTATCACATCCTGCTAATGGATCCTGTTCAGGTTCCTAAATGTGTCTCTGCAGTCACTACCCTCCTCAACAATTGGTCCCATAGTAAAAGAAGGAGGAGAGACTGAATCTAGTCCAACCACAGTCTACATTTTCTAAAGAAATTCATTTCTTTAGATTTAGATTTAGAAATTCATTTCTAGGTTGGGTACCTGGGTGGTTCAGTCGATTAAATGTCTGCCATTGGCTCAGGTCATGATCCCAGAGTCCTGGGAACATTGGGCTCTCTGCTCAGTGGTGACTCAGCTTCTTCCTCTATCCCTGCCCCTGCTCGTGCTTTCTTGCACTCTCACTCTCTCTTTCAAATAAATAAATAACATCTTTAAAAGAAAATAAATAGACTCCTGATCAATAAGATCTTAACAATGGCAGAAATTCAGATGGCATGGATAAATATCTTGTGGCCTGATTTCATCTGTTCTTGATCTAAAGAAGGGGCTAAAAATGAAAAAAAGTGGCCTCTGACATCTAGGAAATGCTCTGTACTGTCAACTAGGTCTTGGTTTTCTCATATTGAACATGAATATTTTTTTTAATTTAAAGATTTTATTTATTTATTTGAGGGTGAGAGAGAACATGAATAGGAGGAGGGGCAAAGGGAGAGGGAGAGGGAGAAGCAGACTCCCCACTGAGCAGGGGGCCCCACACGGGTCTCCATCTCAGGATCCTGGAATCATGGACTGAGTTACTCAGGCACCCTGAACATAAACAGTTTTATAGAATATCAACATCACATATGACTATATGATTATGATGGTTCAAGACCAAAGAAAGACCACTCTATAATCATGTCTTAACATAGACGAAAACCTGAACATTGTCCAAACAACAAAAATAACCCAAACATTCCCCTATCCTGCCAAACAAGTGACTGTTTTAACAATTATATCTTTAGCCTCATTCTAGCTTTCCTTCTTTCTAGATAAGATTAGCATAACCAATCATAAAATTACCTTCACTTCCTGACTACATCCAATCTGGAGCAAAGCCCTGCTTCCTTAAATCTCCTGAAAATCATCAATATAAGGAAAATAAGCCTAAATATGTCAATCTTTTTAGTAGTCTCCCATTGAGATGCCCCATGGTTCTCCATGATGTGAGCTCTTTTTCTTCACTGTGAATCATAATCCCAAATTGTTCAGCTGCAGGGGTGGCTGGTAAGCAATTACACATTTAAAATAGAAGAATTTCTGGCACAAGGTAAGTGCTTAATAAATATGAGTTGTTATCATTATAGGAAGCAGCTTATTGTAATGTCACACCTATGGATTTAGAAATCTGAGGAGCCTGGGTGGCTCAGTCTGTTAGGTGTCCTACTCTTGATGTCAGTTTAGATCATGATCTCATGAGTCTTGGGATTAGAGCCCCGCCCTTTCAGTGAGGCTCCATGCTCGATGGGGAGTCTGCTTGAGATTATTTCCCTCTGCTCCCTCCTTCTCTCTCTCCCTCTCAAAGAAATAAATAAATCTAGAAAGAATGAAAGGGACACATGGGTGGCTCAGTGGTTGAGCATCTGCCTTTGGCTCAGAGTGGGCTCCTGGTCCGGGGATCAAGTCTCACATTAGGCTCCCCACAGGGAGCCTATGTCTGTGTTTCTGCCTCTCTTTCTCTCTGTGTCTTTCATGAATAAATAGATAAATCTTAAAGAAAGAAGAAAGAAAGAAAGAAAGAAAGAAAGAAAGAAAGAAAGAAAGAAAGAAAGAAAGAAAGAAAGAAAGAAAGAGAAATCAGACCTCCCAGTGCTGCACTATCTTGGCCAAATCCCAGATTTCTCTAACCTCATTTCTTCATTTGTAATGCAAGTTACAACAACATTTTTTCTGCAGAAAGTTGAGTATTATTAGATGAAGTCCTCATTTAATATTAATTTTTCCTATATCTTCCTATTTATTCTATAAATTCATATTGTATTTCTAGGACAGTAAGTGAACTCTCAATGGAACAATCCATTTGTTTTTAGTTTTCTCATGGATATACACAATAAGCAGAAATAAAGGCATGAACAAACCTTTTAAATAGGGGATCATTTATGCACATCCATTTTTAAAAATATTTTTTCAAACAAGCTACTTTAAACTCGTAAGCAGAGGATAAAGGAATGAAAGAGTGAAGGAATAGCTTTGTTCCTTGACCAATATAGAAGAGATCAGAACCAAACAGAAACATTTCTTAGAGACTAGATGGCAATTTTAAAAAAAAAATTTTTTTTAATTTTTATGTATTTATGATAGTCACAGAGAGAGAGAGAGAGGCAGAGACACAGGCAGAGGGAGAAGCAGGCTCCATGCACCGGGAGCCCGATGTGGGATTCGATCCCGGGTCTCCAGGATCGTACCCCGGGCCAAAGGCAAGCGCCAAACCACTGCGCCACCCAGGGATCCCTAGATGGCAATTTATATAGAGCCATTCCTACACATATTTAACACATGGTTTTAAAAATTCAACTTATAAACAACTTCAATAATGATTTACTACATAAATAAAACAACACTTCAAGATAAACAGTTAGCCAATGTACTTTCTGAGGACATTTGGCATGAAAAGATGGTAATATAACCTTTTATCTGCTTTGAGGCACAAGTATACTATAGAAAAAAAAAAAAAGAAAAGAAAAAAAGAAAAAAACTTTTTTATAAGGCCCTTTCTCCATCAAGAGTTGAATAAGAGAACAAGTGAGGATGAAAAAAGACAAGGACAACAGGCCATAGCCAAAACAAATATAAAAATAAAAATGTGTGTATTTCAACTAAACCAGTGATGGTATTACATAAACACTTTAATTCTCTTGCTTCAGATATCTTTAGGTTTACTGAAGCATATTATATACTGTTTTTCTAAGAGACTGATGTTCTTCACTAGGGAGGAAAAAAAAACTCAGAATAAAGGACTAACATGAAAAAAAATAGTGAAGAAAACTGTGTCCAGTGGAAACCAATTTTCGGTACATTAGAAAACATCTAGTCAGTTTGCTTAATTTTGAATTTTTTCCATTTGGTTACTTAGAAGAACACTTAATGGAATTTTAACCACATAATTTAAATTACCTCAATTTCTGGTGAAAAGCAATAGAGTAAAATATCAATTTGTGGATTTACTAACATAATGAATCTACTAACATTATGGGTTGATCAGGAAACCACTCAGGAAATAGGAAATAGATGTAATTGAGGAGCAATTTTATTGGAATTTATTGATATAATTTCATTCATGTCATTTTGTGATTTCTGGAATCTTTTTTTTTGTACTTGTATTCTAATATACTTAAATACATACTCCACTTGTATACATATAATTGTACATTCCAACATTAACCATCTCATACAATATAGTCACATCAATTTAAAATTCATTTGTTTATATAATTTCTAAATGTAGATTTTGCATTTTCTCTTATACATGTTCATAATTATTCTTTTTTAAAATTGATTATCGAGTTTATATCAGGTTACGGTTCTATTTACTGATTGTTCTACACATAATGAAAACAATACAAATATCCTATTGGTTTCACCATACGTGGACATATTTGAATTAAAAAAAAGCTGGTAAAACTTTGGTATTGGTTTGGGACTTTAGTTGAAGTTTGGGAGGGCTATAAATAGTTAAGTCTCTAAAAAGCTCTTTAGGGAGTATGTAAATGGGAAAAATTATTATTTTTTAATGTGTGTGTTAATGAATTTATGAGCCAAACCAGTTGTGCAAAAAGTGAAGTTTTATATTTTGTGCAATGACATTATTTTTGACTCTGAATCAATTCCATCAATCTAATAGGAAATGAAAATAACTTTAGTTTTTCCTGTATTTCTCCTTTTTCCTCTTGGAGTGGATTGGGAAATTGATTAGGAATTTAGGGGTGGCCCTCAGCTTGACTAAATTTTAGACTTCTTACTGACTTTAAGCCCCCTTTCTTCCCTTTTTTTCCGAGCATTTATTTTGTAATACTTACTTTATAGAAAACTTACAATTTTTTTTTCTCTGCCCCTTGAAAAAGATGTAAACTTTTTTAAAAGCTTCCTGCCAGTTTTACACTCTAAGAATGTCCTTCTGAAGGACCTATGCACCATCTTTTTTAAGTCGAGGATGATAACACCCCTATCTGCCTTCTCTGTGACAGAGAAAAGGCTTATCTTCAGTAGGAGCCAATTAACAAGCACAGATGGTCTAATCACAGAGAAAAGCATCTGCAAACTTGGAATAACTCAATGTACTCCACATATCCCATTGATCACTTTCACACTGATGTCCTCTAGTATTTTCCTAGTAGTTCACCCCAGCACTTAAAAACCTCCCACTCTTGGAATGCCTTGGTGGTTCAGTCAGTTAAGCATTTGCCTTCGGCTCAGGTCATTATCTTGGGGTTTGGGATCAAGGCCCACGTTGTGCTCCCCACTCAGCGGGGAGTCTGATTTTCCCTCTCCTTTCTCCCCCTGCTATGGTCTCTCTCTCTCTAATGAATAAATCTTAAAAAGAAAACCCTCCCACGCTTTATTCTTACAATCAGACACCAAAACTTTCCATTCATTCTCAAAAATTACTTGTCTATTACACTCGCTCAGGAGCTCACCTACACATGGATAAATCATTTTCTATTCTTCTCACTAGAATGCCCCTGGTTCAGATCTGCATGCACCAAAAACCAATCCAGTCAACCTACACAAAAGTGGCATTTCTTGAATAGGTTGTGAAAATGTCACTGGAGGAACCCCAAACCATCACTGGGGCTAAACAGCCAAGAGCTGGGGCATAATGTTGCAAGAGTCACCAACATTCTTGCCTGTCTTAGACTCAGAAGCTACTTGCCAATTGCACTGACTTGGCATATTGTTGCCTCTGCTTCCCCTGGAAATAGGAAATAGTTCCTTCTGCTATTGATACCACTGATGGTACTACGAACTGACACCCATTGCCAGACTGGATCCAGTGAGGATGTGACTGCCTCATGGTAGCCTTGTAGATGTGTCCATTCTCTAGCTGCAGAGGACCCTGGGACCGTATTTTGTATTCAGTAGTGAGAAATGAACTCTGCCATATAAGGCTGGAAAATCCCAAAATTATCGGGAAGTGTCTTAGATGTTAAGCTCTAAAATAATGACAAAGCTCCATTTAAGTTCCTTTACCTATCAGTCTTACATAAAAATCTAACATTACTTTCTCCATTATCTTGTCATGCCCTTGCTTCCAAAATATTCACTTGTTGCAGTGATATGAATGAACCTGGAGGGTATTACACTATGTGAAATAAGCTAGACACATATAAATGATACTGTACAACATTACTTATATGAGGAATCTAAAATAGTCAAACTCAAAAAAGCAAAGCATAAGATAGTGGCTGCCAGAGGCAGGATGAGGAAATGGGAAATAATAGTCAAAGGATACAAAGTTTCATCTATACAAGATGAATAACTTCTGGAGATTTATTGTATAGCATAGAGTCTATAACAATAATGTATTTTATACTTAAGATTTTGCCAAGAGGGTAGGTCTTATGCTAGGTAACTTTATACATACAAAAAATAATAAAGAGGGTAGGAGCAAGTTTTTGGAGGTGATGGATATGTTGACAGCATAGATGTGATTTCATGGTTATATACTTAGCCACAAACTCATAAAGTCGTCTGCACACATATGTACGGCTTTTTATATGTCAACCATACTTCAATTAAAGTGGTTAAAAAAACAACAAATGTTGGAGAGGATGTGGAGAAAGGGGAACTTGCACTGTTGGTGGGAATGTGAACTGGTGCAGCCACTCTGGAAAACTATGTGGAGGTTCCTCAAAGAGTTAAAAATAGACCTGCCCTACGACCCAGCAATTGCACTGTTGGGGATTTACCCCAAAGATACAGATGCAGTGAAACGGCAGGACATCTGCACCCCAATATTTATAGCAGCAATGTCCACAATAGCCACACTGTGGGAGGGGCCTTGGTGTCCATCGAAAGATGAATGGATAAAGATGATGTGGTCTATGTATACAGTGGAATATTCCTCAGCCATTAGAAATGACAAATACCCACCATTTGCTTCGATGTGGAGGGACGTGGAGGGTATTATGCTGAGTGAGAAATAAGTCAATCAGAAAAGGACAAACATCATATGGTCTCATTCATTTGGGGAATATAAAAATTAGTGAAAGGGAATAAAGGGAAAGGAGAGAAAATGAGTGAAAATATCAGTGAGGGTGACAAAACATGAGAGACACCCAACTCTGGGAAATGAACAAGGGGTAGTGGAAGGGGAAGTGGGTGGGGGGTTGGGGTGACTGGGTGAAGGGCAATGAGGGGGGCACTTGGTGGGATGAGCACTGGGAGTTATGCTATATGTTGGCACATTGAACACCAATTAAAAAAATTTAAGCGGTTAAAAAAAACTGGTTCTAAGTAATCAGCTGAGAGTAATATCCTTAATGGGTATCTATGATCCTCTAGGTTCACATTTTAACTACCCAACCTCCTTCCCCTATTACTCAGTGTAAATCCTCACTTTCTATTTTCCTAGGACACAAATTCTAAGGCCAATCCTTTGCACATGTTCCACCCTCTGCCTAGAATGCCCTTGACTTAATTTCTCTATACAAATCAGGGGTGCTAAAACTTCTAATGATATCTGTGATGAAACACAGGGTCTTCCTGCAACACTACCCTGAGAATGATTAATACCGCTTCCAGGTTTAGTGGGAAGATGACTGATCTTTGGTGTCTGCCATGGCTGAAGGAGAAGTGATTCCTTCATGCAAGATCTCTGTCCTCCCTGGTCCAATACACACTCTTTTCAAAACTCTGCACAATTACCTCTCCTATTAAGCCTTGCCTATCTATTATAGCTCACTATGACCGATGTAATTTAAAAACTCAGCACTAATTTTTTCACATTCGTTTTGACACTTCTCTATTTCTTTTCACAGTCTCATGAATATATCATGGCTTCATGTATCATGTTCCTTAGGTAGCAAGCACCTAAAGGTTAGGATCCTTTCCTCCTCTTGCTCATCAGCACATGAATCTGTACTCTGTCTTCAGCAGATAGTCAAGAAGTCTGTTTGTTGAAAGAGCAAATGCCACTGTAAACCCAACTCACATTTTGTCTTCTTCTTTAAGATGCTGGGATCTCATATTCTCCACAGTGACTCCTATGATATTTTATATTCCTGATGTACAAAGCTGGCTTCTCAAGATCCTAACACATCCTTGGCAATGATGCTAGTAGATAAATTGGCTCAGCCTCTCAAGTACATTCCCTAAGGTTCCTTGAAGCTCAGCAGCTGCTACAAATGTGCTGTACTTGATTCCCTTGGCAGGCTCATTATGCTCACCCCAGTCACCTGCTCTCACATTGCTTTGGCAAATTCACCTGTTGTGACAAATGTCCTCTCTTTTCAGCCAGACAATGATTCATCAAATATCTTACTTAATCAGGTATTTCCTCTTCTAAGTCTCTGTATGCATTTGTTCCTCTCATTATTCTTGTGTGCTGAGTAAAATAATGTCTCAGACCCTAGAGCAGGGAAATCCTCTATTAAAGAATCTGGTATGAAAAAACTATGGTAATGTTTTTTGAGGGTACAGGTTTTGAATTTTGAGTATCCAAGTACACTAGTTCTTGATGACTTACCAGAAAATTGTCTGGCAAGAAAAAGGGGCCTTAGGAAAGCATTATATACACATGTCTCTCTCTCTGTGTGTATGTATATTACCATTTTCCATAAAATATCATTAATTATGAAGAAAGTCAAAATTACTTTTATTACTAGCTCCAACTTTAAATAAGTAAAATGAAAAAATCTGTATTCAAGTAGGAAGCTGTTCAGCTGCCTTACAATTTCTTCAAAGAGCAAATGTATGTTAAGCATCTTCTAATATCCTCATTCATTTCTTCCTTAAATTTCCAGCTTACTGAATATTTTCAATACCAGAAAACTTTCAAATGCCTAATCTAGCAATTATTTAAAATCTCCCTTTCCACTATGATCACCACCCAGCCAAACGTATACCCTGCATCAGTCATAGTTCACCCTTCAGCCACCACAATACTCCCAGCTCTGTACAGAATGTCCAGATGCGTTCTTGATTCTTCATCTGGCAATAAGTACTTAAGCCCACTTTTTGATCAATTTTCTTCTAAGTCATCATGAACCATCTCATATACCTCCTTTTCAGTGAATCTTGCCTCAGATTCTCAAGGCCAATTAAAAGTGGTCCACTAGGGAGCATCTGAGTAGCTCAGTGGTTGGGCATTTCCCTTTGGCTCAGGTCATGATCCTGGGGTCCTGGGATCGAGTTCCATATCAGGCTCCTTGCAGGGAGCCTGCTTCTCCCTCTGCCTGTGTCTCTGCCTCTCTGTCTCTCTGATGAATAAATAAATAAAATCTTCTAAGAAAAAAATAAAAGTGGTTCACCAAGTTCCCACAGAACAGTTTTCATTACAATTGACCACGTTTCTAAGAGTCTTCATGCCTGGAAATCCAAGAAGGCAGATCCTATCCCATTCTTTATGAATTGATACCTGGCAAAATATATGACACGTATGATGAACTCGATCAATATAGGAAAAATGATTGTAAATTAAGAATCATTTTTGGTAGATTTTGTTTGTTCAAAAAAAAAAACCCTAAGATATTTGCAATAACATTACCACTGAAAAAAATTCACAATGCTACACAAAATATAAAAAAGCATAATTACAAACCCACTACTGGACTGATGAGAGTATTAGAAATCCATAATAAAAGTGAAGGCAAAGGAGATAACTGGTGATTTTGAGGTTTGTTTTTAATGTATATATGGACTATGGTGTGAGAGGTCAGGAGGAGTGGGCCTCTCCTCCAGGAGGAGTGTTAACTCCACCCCCAAGCCAGTGAATATGACAACAGACAGCTGAATAAGGCTGAAACTTAAAACAGTACATGTTCAGTGTGACAGTGAACTTGAAATAAACTGCTATGCATGAGGGAAAAAGCAGCAAGGGAGCTTCCCTTTCCCCATATCATTACTGGGTCTAGGAGAAGCTATATTTTCTCCCTGTAATTTGGCCCTCCTAAAATCTGTGCTCCCAAATCCCAGTACTTGGATGGTTCAAAAATCCTCAAAGGGAAATTATAAAGTGACTATTGGTTAACGGCATTACAGGAACCTGGTAGAAGCAAATGCAAATCCTTTTTGGATTAACAGTTCTCAGGAAATCATCGCTAAAAGAAATGTCTAGCAACAAAATTCATAACAGAATCACGATCCACACAAATAATGCATGTGCCATAATACCCAAGAAACAACAGAAAGAAACAAAACACACAAAGGTTTAGATACTGAAATTACTGGATATGGAATGTATAATAAAAACATTCATGTGTTTAAAAAAAGGTAAACTGAAAAATACGATCAAGGAACAAAATCTTTTTATAAATAAAAAAATTTAAGAACAAACATAACTTCTAAAAAGGAAATAATTTCAACTAATAACTAAATTTCACAAATGAGTTAGAGAGTAGATATAAATAAAAAAAGACAATTAAAGAAATTAAAGATTCACTTGTGAAAACTATGCATATCACAGTCATGAAATGAAGAGATAAAAATGTAAACGGTGTTTTAAAAGATTATCTAAAAAGATTAAAAGGCTATATTTCATTTTCATGAGTAGGAATAAATAATAAAATAATGATTCACTTATTTCCAAATGCTCTGTAGATTCAGTGGCATTCCAATAAAAATACAGTTTGGAACTTGAGTAAGCAAATCTAATATGGTTTTGTATCAGAAAATACCCAAGAAGGACCAAGACACATGGAAAATAATAAGGAAGGAGACTCACTATGCTAGATATTAAGACCAAACATTTTTATATTAAAATAACATAATTAAGATAGTGTCTAAAAGCACAAAAATGAGAAACAGAGCAATGAAACAGAATGAAGGATTCAAATTATAGTGAAAATGTATAAAATGTAGCTCCATGCATTTACCATGGATGGATATCTCAAACGTGATGTTGAGCCTGAATCATATCATGAAAGAAACATCATTATTATATTTATATAAAGTTCACAATTACATAAAAATGAGTGACATATTTTAGGAATGCTTTCACATGTGATGAAACAGTAAAGAAATGTAAAAGAATATGAGATAAAAATCAGGAGAATGTTCCTCATGAGGAAATTAAGAGAGACTGGAGTAAGTCTCTGGAGTAAGGATGATGTGAGAAACAAGGGCAGAAGAAAAATTATTCAACTTCCTTACTATTTGCAGCCCATTGACAAGTCCTTGAAACAGATAGAGTGACATTCCTCTAGGGACTCAACTGCCTGGATGTTGACTCTTTGCAAAAAACAGCAGGCAATCTTAGCCCAACCCCCAGGATCCTGTAAGTATACTTGAACATATATAAGAATTCCTTTGGAAACTTTATCTTTAAGCCCCCTCCCCCCACTGATTATATATGTTGGCAACCATTCCCCAAGCCTATGACCCACCAACATACATCTGAAGGGTCTCCTGACTAAGGTTTTATTAGACAATAATAAATGACCTTTTCCTAACAATAGCTGGCTCCCTCAAGGTCCTGGAAATGTTGCTTCCAAAATTCCTTAGAGACTTATGCTGTCCCTAACCCCATCCCAACTTTAAGATATATAATGGGCCACTCCTCATGACCCTAGTGCGGCTCTTTCTGCCCACAGGTCTTGTCCCCGTGCTTTAATAAAATTACCTTCTTGCACCAAAGACATCTCAAGAAATCTTTCTTGGCCGTTGGCTCGAGACCTCACCAACATTCCAACACTATGTCATTTGGTGACCCAGAGAGGACCCCTCCTCTCACTCTAGAGAGCTTTTTTTTTTCTGTTCTCACTTTCACTTAGTAAACTGACACTTCGCCCTTTTGTGTCCACGAGATTCATTTTTTGACTCTGCAAGACAAGAACCCTGGAACCCTGTAGCAAGGACACAGCAGAATTCTATGAAATTAGTAATATTCTCTTGCTTATATGGTGTGGTGGGAATAGAGGTATTTGTGTTGTATACTTTTTGCTTCCATTCACATCTTAGAAATATTGCTTTCTCTCCTTATAATAAAAATTGAGATTTGATTTTGAATAACTAGGATTTATTAATTAACTCAACAAATATTTATTGAGAACCTTCTGCATTCAAAGCACTGTTTCAGGTGCTGGGATACAGTAGTAAATAAACCAGATTAAGTTTTTATTCTGGTGCAGCTAACATTCTAGTTTTAGAAATAAAATGGTGAACATAATTATTTTATTTCACTAATGAAGAAACTGAGAAATTGAAAGTCCAGATGACTTTTTAAAAGTTCCAAAATGAGGATAAATTCAGACTTAAGTATCAGGTGTCCTGATAGCCAGTGCAGTGTTCTTTTCATTACAAATTCAACTATCTATATGCAGGAGAAATGCTATGTAATAGAGAGGTAGAGAGATGAATCAAAGGTGGAGAGAGGGAGAAAAAGAGAGATACACACTCATAAATATTATACCTAAACAAAAGCAAAAACAATACACCGAGGATGTGTTCCTGCAAGCATTTATCTGTTGGATGACAGCCTGTACTCTTTCATTTCCGAATAGTCCTCATAAAAGGTCATCTCCTGACAAATAATCATTAACATCTCGTTTTCGTTTTAAATGGTGACAAACATTAAAATATGCCTTTCAATACCTCCAATTAAATGGGAGCAATTTAGCATCAATGATTAATCAATAATAAGTCAACAATAGCAAACTGCTTACATGTGAACGTATAGTCTTTAGTAGTGACCTAGTGCCAATAGTAATACTTTCTTATTTTCTTTTATGCTTCTAGGCCTAATGATAATTGATCAAAGCAAGTAAGTCTTTGCTAATTTGGAAAAGACCAGAGCTGGGTGACACCCTATATATATTTAAGGGTGTGTATCATGTATTTATGCATCTTTAAAATGAAAATGTGTAAAGCACACATAAGTATTTAAAATTCTGTACAGACTACACATACTGGTGAATATTAAGAAAACTTCGTGAGTCATAATGTGTAACTCCACCTATCCTTTTTTCTAGGAATGTCAGTTCTACTTACAATAATATAATAACTCTTTAATTAAAGGGACTTAATGCAATATTCCCAATGCTGGTTTGATTAGTTATTCCAAAGAGCAACTGGTTAAGAACTATTGACTGTTTTCCCTTGAGAAGAATAAATAATCATTCAATAATTGCAGATTTTCTTTAAACCAGCAAGAATACAAGTTACAACAACAAACACACACTACATCATATAATACATATTTTTCACAATAGGGTTGGGAGACAATGAGACAAGATAGAATTAGAGAGACAGCATCAGAGGAGAACACAACCAAAACCAAAATCCAAATAGTTAATCAATATGGCTTTCTCTAAAAATGTCTTGAAATTTGATTTTTATAGAACTATAAAATGTATCATGCAAGCTACAAATTATGTACATTATTAAGTGAATTTAAAAGATTGATTCAAAAGTCCCTGAATCTGTCACAGTTTCAAATTATTCAGCACTCAGAAAAATGCTTCTCATTAATAAAGTCTATTATTTTCCTTTTTGTTGTAAATAAAATGGTGTTTGGGTTGTCAAATAATCTTTTCAGAGACAAACTCATCTTCATAGAGATTCCTAGAGATAAATAAAATGGTGTGATGTGACCCAGAATTCAAAATGACTAAATGAAGAAAGTACAGGATATGGTTTTAGCTTATTTAATATCTCTAATAAATAAACCTATCAGTCCTAGAATAGATGAAGGAATATGGCATTTTAAAAAGCATATGGTGTTAATGGCATCATCACTTATACTCTGAATCAAAATGACAGGATCACCAACAAACTAAATGAGTACTCTCTGATCTGGAAATATAATTCAAAGGCTCATAGCTTGACTAGTCAACGGTGGTTATAATACTTATTTCTACTTTATTTAAGTCTGTGTTGTCTGTATTGCCAGCTAGAGACATAAGTATGTCAATCACTTAATATTACATCATATCCTTTGGAAGAGTTGAGGTTTTCATAAGCTAGTTGAGTCTCCTTATACTTATACTTACTCAATAATACTTAGTTCTATCTTATTAAAATCTCAATATATTCCCACATAGCAGTGACCCTTATTCCCATAATATTCCACATGTTTCCGATAGAAAGATGAATGAGACATTGCCATTGGCCTGTGATTGTGGAGAAAGACAAGAGTACATAAATAATTATGACATCTGTGTAAAGTGTTTTATTCAAAATGCTTTGAGAAATATAGAGTGGCAGATGCTGTATATTACCCCACATCCATGGTTATTCCTTTCCCTTACTAATTTATTCCATTGATATCTATTAGCCAAAAGCTGATTGTTAAGCTAAAAACC
This sequence comes from Vulpes lagopus, assembly GCF_018345385.1. Lineage (NCBI taxonomy): Eukaryota > Metazoa > Chordata > Mammalia > Carnivora > Canidae > Vulpes > Vulpes lagopus. The sequence goes on from NC_054839.1 coordinate 44,799,043, forward strand.
AACTAACTAGACCCACTGCAGACAGGAATTGCTTTGCTCTTCAATTCCAGACTTGTGCTTGGGGTTGCCTACTTCCTTTTCTCCTTCTTCCTACCTAGAATGTGAATGTGATGCCTGGTTTGGGGCCATCTGTGTTGTAACCATAAGGACAAGCCACATATTAAAAACGGCAGAACATATGTTGACTTCCCACATCAACGCTTAACTACCATCCTGGAATCCCTGGTAGTGTGATATATAAAAAACCCCTACCTATTTCAGCCACTGTTGTAGGCTGTTCTGTTACACTTGGATTTGATCCTAAGTGATGCAGCAGAGAAGGGTAAGCTAGTGCTGCTCTTGATACCAAGGGAAGGTTTCTTATCTGAAAAACATTGGCAGAGCCTTGAAAGAAGTAGAAGAGCTCAGAAACAGAGGAAGAAAATATGAACAATGTGGAGGGAATAGTAGTCTGTGTTTGAAGCATGGGTTTGGGGGAGTGGGTGCAGGGATCCATTTAGGCACACAGATGCAGAAAGGTGGGCTGGAGTTAGATGCTCGAAGGTCTTGTGTTTGAGGCACAGGAGTCTGTAGTTTACTACGAAGTTCAATGATCTGCGGTCATCTTCCATTCACAATCATTTGCTTTAAGGTTCTGGATTAACATTTGCCAATGCACTAAATTGAAGCAAGATTTAGAAAGTGAACTAAGCTGGAAGCCAATATTCTCGCAGGTCATGTGGGTCAGTCACTTACTAAATCTTGCTATAAGCTCACATTTGATGACTGCAGCAGCCAATGATGATTTTTTGTGACTTCCCACAAAAAGAGAGGCTTTTCCAGCATCTCTACTCATTTGCAGAAGTCACTCATAACTATTTCTGCTGTGACTTTCCAGATCTTTTACTTCCCATGCCTCTCCCTCCTGCGGCGAAAACACAAGCCTGATTCCTGTAATCAACACTTTATTGGTAGAGCAAATTTACACTGGTATACCTGGTAAGCAGCAAAAAGCTAATTTTTCATTAGTTCTTATCTGGTCCTTTTGCCTGTCATCTCTTCTCTTCCACCCATGACACTGTGATCAGAATGCTCTTTCAGAGCACACACTATATATTTTCATGACTTCAAACCCTTGGAGAGTTTTCTACAACCCACAAAAACTGTTCCTGACACCTGCTAGATAATTGAGGTAGAGTAGCCTCCTTCATACAGTCTAACATCAGCTCTCTCATTACCTTTGTTTTCAACCTGACATCAAGTTACATCGAAACTGTTTGCTTTCCTGGCTTAAAATGCTTTTCTGCACTCTATACCTTTGTACATCCTTTCCCATGGATTCTCCCTCAATTTTTATCTCATAAATTTCAATTCACTTATTCGAGATATAACACAAATATCTATGATCGGCTCTTTGCCATTACCTCCAACCTTGCCCTTGATTGACACCACTAGCTCCCTGCATGTTTCTCAACATCCTACACACACTTCTATTACAGACTAGTCATCTACTGTGTCATTTACACTTGCCTTTCTCCCTCAGGAAGACATGACTCTACTGTGAATAATCTTTGTAGCTCCATTGTTTAGTTTAGTAATACCATGCTCTAAATACTTTTGAAATCAGTGGCTCTGTTTTTATTTTGAATTGAAGGTTTTTAAGCATAGAATAGCATAATTGGATTTGTACCTAGAGAGATACTGTCATGGGAAATAAGTGTGACATAAAGAGTGGAGTGAGAAGAGACAAAAAGGCAACTAAAAGCAATATACAATTAGGAAATGTATGAGAAAATTGGCTACATTTCCATTTGGAGTGGTTACAATCTACGACATTGTCTCTACATTGTCTCTTGAAATCCACATTTTTCTAGGCATTTGCTGCTGAGAACGTGGCAATAGTTTCCCAACAAATTTGAAGGCTGAATTAGTTCTCCAGAGCATCCAGAAAGACTGCTGCTACACTATTCTACTGTGCTATGAACCCCCAGGATCCTCTAGGATCACTATGTGCCCTAACTTCAGGGCCACTGAAAAGACATCAAAGGACCTCTTCAACCCAACCACTAATACTTGAGGAATAACATCTGTCAGCCGATAGTTAGTGATGAAACATAAGATTGCCCCTAGGAGATGCAGCACTCCAGCTTTGAGCTGTATTTTTAAGTTATGACTAGCAAGTGATTTTTTTTTTGTACCAGGCTTTGTTGAATACAAAAAGACAGACTGCCAGGCGTGTGAGTTTCTGAAAGAGAAGTAAGAATAAACCCCATGAAACCCATCAGATTGAATGCACTAATTGAAAACTTTACATTTGTGATAATTTTGGCCTTAGATTAACTTCCATGCATCCGTGTGGTTATTTTTGCAAAAATTTACTGGCACCAACTAAGTATCGAGGATATAATTGGATGCTACAGATACAGAGGTAAATTATCATCATCATTTCTGTGTCAGACAATAAGGAGACAAATAGAATACAGCCTGGACAACGTTCTGATAGGTCTCTAATAAGCAGCCTTCTAGCACCAACATTTTCCTGCTTTAAAATACAAATTTCTAAACGTTTTCCAGTTAACATAAAAAATAATCCCACAATGATATAAATCCACCATTGCATCAGGTACTTATAATCCTGGTAATCCACAATCCACTATAATTGACATAAGGACACCCCATAAAACATCCCATTTGACCTTGGAGTCAAGTGTACCTGACTCATGTTGTTTCGTACCTGATTCTCTAAGGCCTCTGTCTTTTCTAGTTAAGTAATGCTTCTATTTACTTAACTTCATATACAGCACATTAAAGACTTATGTCCTTGGATGCACTTCTGCCCAAATCACATGCCGTTAGAGGCCTTGAAGAGGGTCATTCCTGTGCTCTTCTATGGCCACTGCTGCTCGGTTGGCTACTGACCTTTATTTAGGTCAATGCACACACGACTCCCTTCCCCAATTCCAATACCCTTAAATACAAACCATTAGCATCCAAGGTCCCACCACTAGGTCCATGCTTTTTGTTATTTTATTTGTATAGATGTTGAGAATTTACTCTGTGGATACAACTTGGTGTCCTGCTCAGAGGGTGTTTGTTTTGTGAGATTCCCAAGATTCCCTCTCCTCCCTCACTTTTGCTCAATACACTTCCTCAGACCCTTCAATTAGTGTCTACAAGTCTTCTTTCGCTTTTCTACCCAGCATCTATGGCCTCTGAGAAACCCTATTTTCCAATTCTTCATAGGGCCCCAAACATTGTCACTAATAACATTTACAAATATTAAACTCCTATAAGAGCTAGCAAACCTACTTCTAGAAAGAAACTCCACTCAGAACTTCACTGGGCCCTCAGTCTTTAGAAATTAAAAAATTCACAAAATATGTTGTCCAGTCAAATCCCCATCATATTTCTTAACACACTGACATAAAACTGTGTTAAAATTGTTTTCTTAATTAGCTTTTAGCCTCTAGTGAACTAAAAGCTCATGATATTTGAGGTCATGTTTGATTCATTTATTGTTGCTTCTGCACTTTGCCCACTGACTTGCACAAAGTGGAGCTGAGAAATATTTGCTGAATGAAACAATAGATGCCTAGGTGGATCAACTCACTATGCACCTTTTAGGGTCTAGAGATCTTATTCTACCAGCCTTCCTGTTCAACCTCTTCCCACATCAAAGCTCAAAAACCTCCATTTGTATAAATCCTGACTCCACCCCTTACAGCTATGTGAGTTTGGGAACTTACAACTTAGAAACAGTCTGCTACCTATAGAATGAGGATCGATGGCAGCACCCAACTCAGAGGGCTGTTATAAAGTTTAAATTAGTGAATACATGTAAAATATTTTTTCATAGAGTCTGGCATCTAGACATACTTCAGACTACTATAATTAATGTGCTATATTTGCCAACTTAATTTGAGAATAAATGACCCAGTTTTGTTTATAGAACACTTCTAAAGGGAAATTTTCTCACATCTTTGTTCTCCTTAATCAACAAAGGTTGATGTAGCTAATGCTAATATGAAATAATCTTATGATAGTTTCTTCAGAAATGAAAAAGCCTACTCCGTTACCTCTCCCTTTTCCAGATGTTAGCAGGAACTAAAAGAGGCAGAGAAAAATTGAAGCATGACAAGTAAGTAAATGGTAAAAAATATTCTATGTAAGATTGAGGTTTTATCTTTGTAGGATTTGGCACTCTACTGTCTGTTTAATTGAAGATTATTTCAAAGACTGTCTAATGAATACAAAGTTAATTCATTTTTTCCTGTGATGAAAAATATATATTAACTTTGAAATATGGTCTGAACCATTTTCTCTTTTCATTTCAAGGACATTTTAGACACCTCTACAATTCAATCTTTTATGTAATTTCTTATCAGTAAGGCACAAAGGATTGTGTATGTCAATAACTGATTATTCAGGCATGAAGATAAAACTTTAATAATCAATGATAATATATCTTAACAGATAATATCAGCATATCTTTAATGTGGTAAGCTTTGACTATATTGTATAATTAACTCCTTATATTCCTCTTTTATTGAAATCCAGGGGAAATATTATCCTCCATGTTAAAAATATTGATGCTTAACTGATTATCCTTAAGAATAGTAGAGACTTATTGTGCTCATCAGAATACTCATATTAAAAAAATTATATTGTTAGGGATGGCAGGGTGGCTCAGTGGTTGAGCTTCTGCCTTTGGTTCAGGGCATGATACAGGGGTCCCAGAATCAAGTCCCACGTTGGGCTCCCTGCAAGGAGCCTGCTTCTCCTTCTGCCTGTGTCTCTGTCTCTCTCTCTGTGTCTCTCATGAGTAAATAAATAAAACCTTTAAAAATAAAAATAAATATAATAAATATTTTTACATCTGGTAAGTTGCAGGGCATATTTTATTGCTTTACACACAGATACAAAATTTAAGAGGAGATAATCAATGTTGACAATTTACTCCGCTTTATTAATTTTGGTTATTAAACTCAAGTTGGTCATTCCAGTGGCGGAATATAAAACTGTGTAAGCCTTAAAAGCAAGCACAGAAATGCTGGATATTTGCTTACTATGTTTGTGATATATTTTTGTGATAAGAACACTTAACGAGATCTATGCTCTCAACAAAATTTTAATAATATAATACAGTAGTGTTAACTAAAATATTAATGGTGACAAATGAAGAAGGTTGGAGGAAACTATAAGGAGGTGATACATATGTTCATGGCATGAATTATGGTAATGGTTTCACAGGTATATATTTCTCTCCAAACTCATCAAGTTGTGTAATACATTAGTATGAACACCTGTTTGCACGCCAATCATACTTCAATAAAGTGATTTTTTTTAAAAAGAAATGCCAAAATATTTGTGTCTCAAAGCTTCTTATTAGGGGCCCTCATTCCAGAATTTCACTAAGTTTTTAAGGAATGTGGTTGTACTTGGAACTAAGAGATTTCTTATTTTCTGGGGTCTGCTAAAAAATTATATAGTTAAAAATAATAATATGATTTCTATAATGTAGATTGCCCATATGAAAGTACTGACTTCAAAACATTTAGTTACATGCAAGCACTTAACTAAAAATAAACAGCAACTTACTATTTGACTATGAAAGTTATTCATTTTTCAATAAAGGGTGATTTTTACTTTTCAAAGATTTCCTAACTTTTCTTTTCACTTTTTAAGCACTATATCCTTCTTGACAGTTTTCAAATGAAATACTGAGGGAAAAAAAATGACTAATGAAATTAGGATATCCCAATTACCTTGTAACTTTTCCTTTTAATCACTTAAATGCAAATAAAATGGTTTTTAGAAAGAGTAGTAACACTCTGCCAAAATGTAATGGTCTATAAGCATCGATTAAATCTCTTTTTGTGCCTCATATTTAATTATTTTACTTTGACACCGTATCCTCACTGGGATTACTCATGGGATCATAGCTATCTATATTTTGCATTTAGATCTGTCATTTAAAAACACTGCTCCTGCTTTAACTTATACAGCCAATGAAAACCCTTGAGTCCTAACATTCTAGAATACATATTATTTGGGAATCGAAACAAAAATACACAGGTTAAAGGAACTACTAGTGTCAGAATTAAGGAAGTATTTTTGCTTGTGACACTTCCCTACTAGAGTTATTATTTGCTTTAGTCTGCTCACACATCATTAGTTATTGTGAAATGTAGAAATTCCAGGGATAGACGGAAGTGCAGTGGGTAGAGAAGAGGGAGACAGACACTAAAATGCACAGTGAAACCTGCTAAGCTTGGGAACAAAAAGCAAAAGCTTTCTCTCACTCCTGTAACAGACATGTTGAGTTCTGTGACAAAGAAGTAAGAAATCATGGTAGGTCCAAATGTTCAATTTTCAACCAAGAATTTGGTTGTCGAGACCTTACCAATTTAACCTGCTGGTAAGAAATTTGATGTTACTCTGAATTGAGGCAGAGTAAGCGTAAGTTAATGTGAAGGTAAGTAGGTTGACATGCTGTCATGGAAAGTTGTACTTTTCTCCAGGCTTGCTAAAGGTCAGAGACAGAAAACATGTGTTATATTCTTTACTCAAGCACACAGAAAACCCAAGAAACTGTGTACCAAAGATACAGTACAGTTTAAAAATACAAATTGTTTCAATAAGAATTAATGAAAATTGAAAATACTTTAAATGGTCTATAATAGGAAATTGCTACTTCTGGTAGATTGAGTCAATGCAGTTGTAAAATTTCATAATTAGGGAAAAAAGAGATACAAAAATTCATAAAATAATAAGTAAATAAGCTTAGAACAAAGGCTATATTTAAGCAATTAAGATTGATAAGGTCTAGATGGGAATAAAAACAAAACAGTTTGTATGTTAGTGGAATTAGCAGGACTTTCACCCTAAATTTCTTTTATGTATTTTTTACTGTTTACACAAAGTTTTGTGCAACAAAATAAAATAAGGATAGTACAGGGAAAGTGTCTCATTTTTGATCAATTATAAAGCTAGTAAAAGAACACTAGAAAATTATAAGCATATAAACTTAACACATTCTTACTATATATATAGTCCAGAAATTTCATTTCTAGATATATACCCAATATAAATATGAATAAAGGTTCATCAAAAGTCAAAAGACATGCTCTAAAATATTCTTGGTAGCACTATTCATAATAACTTCAAGCCAGAAACTATTCAAATACCCATCAATGGTAGAATGGATAGGTAAACTGGATATTCACCCAGTTGAATGTTTTAGAGCAAGGAGAATGAATGTCTACAACTACGTGCCATAATATGGACAAATCTCAGAAACACAATTTCAAGGACAGAAGAACATATTGTCTTGTGTCTGGCTTTTCTCACTCAATATTATGTTTGTGAGATTCCATTTGTATAATGTAATTGAAAATCCACAATAAATCCTTTCAGAACAAATGTACAACACTTTAGGCCATGGGAAAAAATGTGCCAGAGAAAACTAAGAATTTCAATGGGCTATTAGGAGTCAAGATGTACATCAAAGTTCAGATTTGCTACAATGACGTACATTCATTTTACCTTGAAATATTTATAATAGTTTCTCGTTATAAACCTATGTGCATGCCCATATATGTATGCATTCTATATATGTAGAGAAGAGGGAGACAGACACTAAAATGCACAGTGAAACCTGCTAAGCTTGGGAACAAAAAGCAAAAGCTTTCTCTCACTCCTGTAACAGACATGTTGAGTTCTGTGACAAAGAAGTAAGAAATCATGGTAGGTCCAAATGTTCAATTTTCAACCAAGAATTTGGTTGTCGAGACCTTACTAATTTAACCTGCTGGTAAGAAATTTGATGTCACTCTGAATTGAGGCAGAGTAAGCGTAAGTTAATGTGAAGGTAAGTAGGTATACTTAGACATGTATTATATTATATTAGACATGTATACATATGTGTGTGTGTGTGTATATATATATGTGTGTGTATGGAGATATACACAGATCTTATCACTTTACAATAGAGCTATGCCTGGACAAAATCATTGTAAGTTAAAAATACTATAAGTTGAAAATGCATTTAGTATACCTAACCTAGCTTTAACCTAACTTAAATGTGCTCTGAACACTTAGATTGGGCAAAATCATAGAACACACATCCTATTATATAATAAACTATTGATTATCTCTTGTGATTTATTGAATACTGTACTGATGGTGTACAAAAAAACAGAATGACTGTAAACTAAACTCTTGTGATTACATGGACTGGGATCTGCGGCTGTTGCTGCTCCGCATCCCAAGAGAGTGTTCTAGGGCATATCACTAGCCCAGGGAAAGGTAATACTTCAAAGTATGGTTTCTAGTGAATGTGTATCGCTTTTCCACCATCATAAAGTTGCAAAGTCGTAAATCAAACCATCCTAAGTTTGTCTGGGGACCATCTACAGTCTAAAGCTTTTCTGTGGCAAAAACAGCTATATGTCTACCAAAGTATTGCCTTCCCTTTCCATAGTAAGGACTATTGCTGAGAAGTGGCCACTTAGCCAGGGACTCTCTTTACTAGACCCTCAACTCTTCTCTCCTCAGGTGAGATAAAATGACTACTTCTAGCCAATGGAACATGAGCATAAAGGATGTTTTGGTTAAGAACAAGCACACTTTCTTCACATTACCCTCTTCCCTCCATTTGCCAACAGGATCCAGAAAATCCAGAATAAAACTCCAAGATATTATTTGATGAACAAATCATAAGGTGGACAAAGCATGAGTCTCTGAATATCCACACAGGAGGCTGCCCATCTACCAGAATCATCCACATTGACTGAACTTTTACATGAGCCAAAAATAATCTATTAAGTCTGAAATTTGGAGGTTTGTTTGGTAGCAAATTAGTTTAATATAGTGTTTTGAGTTTTCTTTAATGCTGCCTTGACCCAGACTTGAGACCATGCCTAAAGGCTAGTCAGTTTCCCTTTTTGAAGTTAAGATCACACTCTAACCATTTCTCCTATCAGGTGCTCACACACCAGCCTACTAAGCTCCTGCCCTCATCATCCTCAGGCCATCTACAGTATTTGTGGCCCTGGAGCCCACAAAATCATCCAAATTAGCCAATCTACAAGAAGACTAAGAAACCTAGATAACTCTACTCTTCTTGTACATAATGTGCCCTCTATAGCTCCAGCTTGCTCTTCTCCTGTCCCAGGTGCAACTCTCTTTGTGACCCTGCCTCAAAGCCACCTCTTGATTAAAGATATAAGTAACAAAGACTTCTGCCTGTCATCTATCCAAGTGTTGTGTCCCACCATCAAAAGAATCTTAAATCTTATAAAATATGAATTCAGGGCTATCTTAATTAAAATATATCCCACACTTCTTTCTGTAAAATACATTTAGCATTCAAAGATTTAATATTTGTGGGGGGGTTTTCTCCAAAGAATACCAAAGATTCATTACAAGTAGTAGTTTGTATATTTGCTGAAACACAAATTTGAATAACTTCAAGGACGGTTGAATACACACGCTATTTAACTAGCAATTGGGTTTACGGAGTTGCCCAGTATCTATCTGCATTTCAATGTGGTTTTGTTCTTGCCTTATAACTACCTTTGCAGAAAATATATTAAAGTGCCAAAATCTGTATTTCTTTGTGAAAAACAATCATTGAGTGAAGGATAAACTTCAGTGAAATCTGAGATGGTTGAGGGCAGCCCCGGTGGCTCAGCGGTTTAGCGCCGCATTTAGCCCAGGGCGTGATCCTGGAGGCCCAGGATCAAGTCCCAGGTCTGGCTCCCTGCATGGAGCCTGCTTCCCCCTCTGCCTGTGTCTATGCCCCTTTCTCTCTCTCTCTCTCTCTCTCTCTCTCTCTCTCTCTCTCTCTCTCGAATAAATAATAATAATAAAAAAGAAATCTGGGAGGGTTAACAGGGCACAAGAAACAAATGGCTCTGCACAGAAATGTGATTGAGGAATATGTTGAGAGACTGTATAAATGCAGTAATTCTCTTGAATTTCATGTTTTCCAAAGATATCAACCATATCTCTCCAAAATGATAAAATCTAATCATACAAATGCATAGGTATTACATATAAACCTATATAGTTCTATTTTTTCTTATCTTTTTGGTTTTGTCTTTGTCAATCTACTCCATTTTTTTCTTATATAGTACTAATATGAGAAATGTGAATTATTGGAGAAAGGGTGATTGTGAGCAATTAGTACTTGAAATTAGGGGAAAAAAAAAAACAACAATCTCAGTATCTTCATCCTACTTACCTCCTCCTTCCCCATTTGTACAAAGAAGAGCATATCTGGGACTATTTAACTGGAAAATTTGCAAGTTGGTGATATGTGAATATTATTAGGAAATGTGCATTACTTTGTTTACTAAAGGCTTTGGAGATTTAAAAAGGAACTAAGAATAAAATATACACACTACCATAAGCACAAATTTATTGTGCAAATAATACCCATTCAAATAACACATCAATTAAGTTAAATCATCTATTAAACAAATTTCTAACCAATGACTTAGCAGAACTATTCAGTTGTAGATTTAAACAACCAGCTAAAGGTAACAATGAAGTATACCGGCTAATGTCACAGGCTCTGGAGCCAAACCATCTGGGTTTGCATTTCAGTTCCTCTCTCTATTGCTGTGTAATCTTGGATAAATCACTTCACCTGCTTGGACTTGAGTCTGATCATCAATAAAACAGATATAATAACAGTAATATCTTATAGTGTTGTGAAGATTAACTGAGTGAAGATGTATAAAGTACTTAGAACTGTGCCTAGTACTAATGAAATGCTGCTTATCACTATTACTTGCTATGAAAGATAGAGTCCAAATGAGGAGATTCTAACTCTGGAGCTAACTCTCTACATAATCTTAATAATCTTAATATCTGGGTCTCCAAGTCTATATCTAAAATGAAAGATGTGGGCTACATCATTTCTAAGGTCTTTGCTGACTCTAATTTTTTTGGAAATCAAATAATATTTTACAGAAATCACTTGACTGTCACCTCAGTTACTACGCTCCTAATGACATTCTCATAAATGCTTTAAAATAAGCTGTATGCACAATCTTTAGTGGCTGGTTGGTTGAAAGTGAGTTCTGAATGAATCAAGTGCTGAGATCTTTCCAGATTCAGATTATATTTTTCTTGCTATATTTTTCTTGCTATAAAAACAATAGGAAATGGTGAGTTTAAGAAATTTCATTCCATAAGAGATATTGTATCATACTTATGGATCACTAATTTAACCAACGTAAAATAAGTTTGCACTGATATATGCCATGTTGTGATGGACTCTTTCATGTTAATCAGTTTATCTTAACTTTTTAAGAAGTAGATTTATGATATGTCATTTAAATACCAAAATTACATGTTCCTTTGTAAGGCTAGCTCACTACTAAAGAACACTATCTGCTATGTATAATAAATTCAGCATAACACCTGATTTTGTAGTTACATTACTGTACTGTATTAAAGTGAATTTGTATTAAGAATAAAAGGAGAAAGATCATTTAGTAGCAGTTTCAGATAAAAGATGAGCATTTGTATAAGATTTTCAATAACAGGGATAATCAAAAGTGCCTTTCTCTTTCAATACTGCCTTCATCCAATAGTGTGGCCATGGTCAAAAGATGTCTATGGAAATTAACCTGAGGTATAATACAATTTGGAAAATAATTATTAGTCAATTATCAACTTTTAAATGCGATTTTTAAAATCCTCACACACTGAAGTCTATAACTGCTGTCATTCTGCCACAGATTGCACCCGATTTAATCAGTTTTAAACTAAGACGCAGATGGCTCTTGTTCCATAAAATCTCTGGTTTCTTTCTCCTTCACTGACCATAGTCAATCTGCATGAATCTCATAGCTGAGACTTAACATTTTCTTCAATTAGCCCAGGGCAGTAATAAATCAAAGATTCATTTCTGGAGAAGGCAAACCTTACAGATACAGTGCTGTGAATATCAGATAGACATCTGTTTTGTGAAAGAATGTTGCTACTGGTGATCAGTTACACATTAATATATAATTTTCACTCATCTTTCCTGGGTCAAAATTGTATTATTTTACTACTATTTTGTGTTACTGAAGTGCAGGCTGCTTTAATTAAACGGATACATAATAATCAAGATTTACTCAGTCCAGATATAATCAATGTATACCTTTTCTACTTCAGCTTCTTGATAGATCTCAAGCAGTAGGCAGTAAACTGGAACCAACTTCACCACACTGATCAACACAAACCCTGACCATATTTTTCCTTCTAATAGTTGGTATGAAAGTGGTTTTTTCTGGAGACACATATTGGTCTTATTTAGAATATACTTCAATAAGCTTTTTGGGAGATAGAAACTATGGCAGAACTCAAAAATCTGAAATTAAGAGGAACTGTTATTAAGATCTCTTGGAAAGAAATTAAGGACAAAAATGACTGACATTTGAGGCCAGGTAGGGAAAGAGTAAGGATGGGGAAGGCTCCAACTAGGAGGAAGAGCCAAGGAGAAACTTCAAAAGAGAAATGTATGTAACGAGTTTTCAGTTGAAATGTAATATAATATGATTTTGAATCCTCCTGATGACCCCTGGAATTATCAATTAAATTACCTTCAACAAAATTATATTATAAATTTGATATGAATGTTTTTTGTAGAAATCAGAAAAAAGCCCACATCTTGCAACGGGATGGAAGAGTCAAAACAGCAGGGGGTGGGAGCAAAGAATAGCAGAAAACGATGTCTCATGCATTATGGCACTGGGTCATTTTCCAAAACCAAGTAGGATGCATCATAAGTTCTCCATGTCATTCCAGTCAGATTCATAGAGTGGATGTTTGGAATTTGTGTAAATAAAACATTACGATAAATGTCCTGGCAGTAATGGATAGAGCATGAGGGTAGAGAAGGGGAAGGGCCATTTACCTCCATTTATACTCTTGTCTGAGCTCCACAGATTTTGGGACTGGGCCTGAATCTGACATTTGTGCTTTAAAAGATCATTTTGTCTATTTTTCAGAAACAGAATGGAGGCAAAAAGGACTGGTAAAAAGCATAGTATTTAGTAATATGTTGAATATTCCTAAAAAAAGTCAATATGGTGTAGCCTGGCTAGTGATAGTGGGGATGGAGATAATTTGACAGAACTTGGTGCTTGATTGCTGTGGGAGCAGAGTTGAGAGAGAAGTCAAAGGTAATGCTCAGATTTTCAGTTTTCACAACTGGGTTGATGATAGTAGTTTTTAGTACAATAAAAAAAACAAAGAGGAAAAATTGTTTATAGACCAATGACGTTGACCTCAATTTGGAGGATAATAAAAGTGTTTGTGGGTAGGGTGCCTGGGTGGCTCTGTTAGTTAAGCAGCTGCCTTAGCAGCTGGGCCATGGACCCAAGCAGCTTGGGTCATGATCCCAGGGCCCTGGGATGGAGCCCCACATATGACTATTCCGTACTCATGAGGAGGCTGCTTCTCCCCTCTACCCCTCTGCCCAGTTTGTGCGCATTGTCTTTCTATTAAATAAAATCTTTAAAAAAATAATAAAAATAAAGTGTTTGTAGGACTCAAGATGGAGAAGCCCAATAGGGCACTGGATTTTGTGATCTAAGAGCAATATGACAGAAAAATACATGTGGGATTTATTAGCAAACAATAGTAACTAAAGCCCTTGGAGTAGATGAAATCAACTGAAAAGTGGTAGATGAAAAAAGATCCAAGGACAAATCAGTGAGTAAACCCAGTATTTTCAGAGATAAGAAGAGAATTCCACTATTAAATGTGTCCCCCGATATAGGTAGTATGTTGTAAAGAAGGTTAATGAAATAGACTAAATAAAATGAAAAACATAAATCAATTCATAAAATGAATCAACAATACTAAATTCAGCTTATGCTTCAATAGCCAACACCACCCCACCTAATCCTGGGGGTGTTGCCTCCAGAGATTTTCAGCAATTTTTAAAATGTATTTAATATATGCAATACACAAGCCAGTATAAGTACCCCACTTCCCATCCATGATATTCTTTAAATGGTTGTTTTTTAAAATCATTAAAATGTGCCATATTTAGTAATTATAAATTTTTTTATTATTATTTATTTATGATAGTCATATATATAGAGAGAGGCAGAGACAAGGCAGAGATAAAGGCAGAGGGAGAAGCAGTCTCCATGTACCGGGAGCCTGACATGGGATTCGATCCCGGGTCTCCAGGATCGCGCCCTGGGCCAAAGGCAGGCGCCAAACCGCTGCGCCACCCAGGGATCCCCATATTTAGTAATTATAATTGAAACTGAAAGTAGTTGGTCATACTATTATGTATTGTTTACAATAACTGTACTAAATTAATTTATTGACTGCATTGAATACTATATGCCAGACACTATGCTAAGAACATTTCACTCATAATCTCATTTAATCCTCATGAAAAATTTATAAAGCAGCTACTATTATCCCCTTCTTACAAATAAACAAACTAGAGTTTAGGGAAATTAAATAACTTGGTTATAATCACAGACCTCATAAGTGCCAAGCTGGATTTTTGAACTTAGGCTGATCAATATCAAACGTCTTAACATTATTAATTTATTTTGATGTTGGGAAAGAAAAAGATAAAGATACTCTTAGCAGTTAATTTAGGTTTAAGTGGCCTTTCTTGACTCACCATAATTTATAATAATAAGTAATTTGAGGACATCCACATATTGACTTTCTTATGTGCTCTCTATTAAAAAAAACTGAATCAACTTTGAGTTAGCTATTTGTTTTTGCAACATAAGTGACTAGCATATAATCAGTTTTAACTGAAGCAGTTAAATATTAATTTACCTTGGTATATAATATCCAACCAATTCTTGGCAGCTGCATTACTCAAGTTATAATGTAGAAAAATCTCATTAGCTTAAAAGAATTGAGAAAAAAAATTTTGAATACATGAAAATTCCTAACTAGAGTATATCATATCTGAAACTCAGTTTGTTAATTAAATCATATCTAACACAAAATTACGACTAATTCTAAAGAAAATCACAGAGAGGCAAATTCTAGGTAAAATAATGTAACATAAAGTAAAATAAAATACGTAAATCAAAAGAATTTCAACTGATCCATTGATTACATCATGAAAAGTGACACTACTAAGGACTCAAAACATTCTCACAGTTAAACAATCATCCTAAATTTTTATGTACACTAAAAATATGTTTAACACATTTTTTCTTTGCATATAAAAGTATACTTTAGCATCATTCCTACTCAAATAATCATAAATTCCTAATTAGTTAGGCATAACTAATGAGACATGACACTATTTTTAATTACTATAATAACTCATAAGCATCTCCATATGCTATAGTAAATATAAAGATGAAATATACAAATGGACTTTAGTTATTCATGTTATGAGGTAGGTCATGTCATAAAGTTGAGTCTATAACACTGAGGACTATAAGGTAGATGGACAATCTCAATAAATAAATACCCTTTCAGAAGCAGAGCAATAGAAACTTGGGCAAGAAATGTAATGGGGGAGAGGGAAATATTTACTTTCAGAAAATCAATTCAATAAAGATGTTCCATCTCCTCATAAATACACATAAATATAAAACATCCATTATTCTTCTTTAAGATTGATATATATGCACATATATTAGAGAGAGGAAGGAAGAGAAAAAGAGGGAAAGAGACATTCAAGTGAGGTAGACAAACAAGTAAATCTATCATTTCTAAAGTATTGATTTTAATTAGCATTTTATGCTTTCTCTGACTATGGTCTCTTTTTCCATAACCATTATCATCAATAATGAAATTTTATCAAGTCAAAACTGCCCCAAACATGAATACCGTCTTCAAGTACATTAGGTCTCCTTAGCGCATCAATTTTTGCATACTCTGAGGGTTTCCAATTTGTGAATTACTCTTTTAATATATTGAGCTTATATCTGTATTTTCTGATCTATCATTTTTTAGTGACTTAACTCCTTTTATCTACTCAAAGATTTTACAATTCACTAAGACGTGGTAAGAAGAGAAAAGAGTAGTAGGCTTAGTATTAACAAGTTGTCAACAAAAAAGAAAAGCTATGTGCTGCTGCTACTTTAGAATTTTATGGTCTTATGATAACCCTGTTCTTCCACCCAACTATACATTCAGCTTTTAGTAGGTTAATTGCTAACCTACACTTCAGAAATTTCCCTTTAATTAACCATTCATTCAAAAAATATTTGAGATCATCTCCTTTGTACTAGACATTATATTTTGTGCTCAGAGTGCAGAAATGAGCAAGGTATTTCCTGATCTCATTAAACTCATATTCTATAGGGAGAGAAGTAAAAAACCAATAATTACTATGGGGTTTGTTATTGCTGTCATAAAAATTTACCCAGGTGCTATGAAAGCAAAGGAAAGAACAGATTTTTTTAATAGCCCATCAGATCAGGAGAATTTTATTAAAAGAGATTAGTTACTCTTGAGATAAATCCTGAAGTCCACGAAGAACTTGCCCAAACAAAAAAGAGGTAAGAATGTTCCATGGCTGAAGAATAGCATGTAGGAATGCAAAGCACTGACTTAGTATCAGGCATCCAACAACTGCAATTAATTAAAATGACTTAAGTAGAGATAGCATATGGAGCAGTAGCAGAAGATAGAGAGCTAGAAACAGAGGCAGGAGCCCTGTACAATAAACTAAGAGGTTTGAACACCATTCTGAAATCTAGAAACCACAGGAGACTTTAAAATAATTTTGTGTATTTAGCTAAGTAGCACCTTGACACAATTAACCTGGCAGCATATGCTTTGACGAGAGATTCAGATATTGGGTAAGAAAATGAGGAAATGTGCTATTGCAAGAATCAGAAAGGTGAACCCACTGTAAGGTAGTTGTGGGGATGACATTAGGAGGAAATATGAAGAAAGGATTGCATGCAGGCCTTTGGCTGACATGAATATATTCACTGAGGACAAGGTTACAGATATAAAGATGAAAAGCATTTTCAGTATAGTAGATGATGGACTGTGTCTTTGGAATATTAAAGTATCACTGGCCAACTAATGAGATACTCATATCTGGATCTCAGAAGAAATGCAGAGGTAAACATCAGGAAAGCAGCATTTGTATAGGTGATAGGGTTTGGTTGAAGTCGCCCAGGGAAGAATACAAAAAGTGAGAACAGAATGCAAGGATAGTGTCAAATCATTTTACTAAGAGTAAGAAATTTCAGTTTATGAAACATTAAAATTCAAATTTTCAAATGATAGAAAGCCATTGCTTTTTCAAATGCAAATAACTCAAATCCACACAGACACATTAAGCCATCTCTAACATGATCTTTATTTTATAAACATTTACAATGAGCATGATTTCCATCTGACTTTTGATCTAATCTTGCCACCATGTTCAGAGAAAGATCCAATTTAAAGGTAATGAAGCTTAAATATCAGGGCCTCTCATTTGCATAGTTTCCTTCCAAGACCTAGAAAAAAGTCCAGCTATGTGCTGCTCATACAGTCATACAATTTTTTAAAAGGTTGCAAAAGTAGGATATTTTAACTGTAATTGATTAATACTAATGCTCTTTTCTACCAATCTTCCCTTCTTGTTAGGTAGCATAGGATGACTTCGGCATTTTGGAGATACAGCTAAGGGGAAATTGAAGGAGAGATATATGCAGTTTCAATTCAGTGGGAAATGTTTTTATAATTCAGTCACTTCTATATACAACTAAATTATTGCTACCTGTTCCAGAATGGGAATGAATTCCAGAAATACCCTTTACCCATTGACCTGAAGTGCTACAGGAGCAGAGTCACATGGTGATCTGAGTAGGCCTTAATGGTACCTTGACCCACGAGTTGAGGAGGGGAATCTGGTTGTGGAGTGTCTGGAGCCAGCAGGTGGTCTGCTAAATTCTTCTAAATCTCAGTCATATATTTTAAAAACCTCTCAGAGTCTTTCCAAATTAAAAAAAAAAATCTAGAAATTGCATAACATTTTCAATAATACATAAAGTTAAAAAATATATATAAGCTGTTAAAAATAAATACATTTTGATCCAACATGTTGGCAAAAAACATTTTTTCTCTTCTTTGTGTAGAAAAAGATATAAGGAAACTATTATACAGACTTGATCAAAGAGTAGGCAACCAAAAATGTAGAAAAAAAAAGAAGGCATCATGAAACTAAATACCATACTAGTTTTCTGGATCTTTATGAAGTTTGTGGCTTCTGACCATTTTTAAAAATGTATTATTAATTATGGGTTTTTTCATCCTAAATACTCACTTTTGTACTTAATTATACATTTATAATTTTTCATTACTTTGTCAAATAGAACCTCTGAAATTATATAAGATCTACCTTCTATAAAACCTAGTTCTTCCCTAATGAAGAAAGGAAAACAGCTTGAAAACATTTTTTAAAAATATTCACTATGCTACTGTGGAAATAGTAGAGAAAAAACTTATTGAATACTATCCAAAGATATTCATGAAAATTATTTCTGAGTGCTACACTGATATTCTAATTTCTTTAAATGGTTCTTAATCCACTCAATATTATCATGAAAGTAACACTATTTCAAAAGCATCATTTCATATAACAAATTTGCATGGATTTTGGAATGCTATAATCCACACATCATTGATTTAAAAGCATGTTGATCTGTTTTATATTTTTGAACAATTATCTACTGCTTTGGCAAAATATTGAGTTTAATAGTATAAGGTATATTCTTATCACTTCATTGCTTAACCAGAAAAATATATACTGAATTTAAGTCCTAGGGAAAAAAATCAGTTATTTTTTCCAGATATAATGGTAGCTATAAAAAAACAAAAAAAAAATGTTTTTTTTAATCTAGCAAAAATATCACACTGACATACCACATTACAGCCAGACCTACTCTTAAGTATCTGTAGAAGGGCCAAAAAAAGTCATAAAAATGACTGTTCTAATATATTAAGTGTAATCCTTGCAGGTACTGATATTTAGAGATGAATAAAAGAAGAACCTCATTTTCTAAAATGTCAATTGTGCAGTTTGTGCTGGCCTAAAGCATCTCAAAATTGCAAAATACCCCTCTACCAGACAATATGAGGAGCTTCACCTTCCTAGTAGAATGGAGGGAATGGATTTCTGAAAACCAATCATTTTTACAACATGTCTCTGTAGCACTGAGTGAATTTGATGTATACACAATTTCCTTTAAAAGTCCTTTATAACCTAATTTATCAAGATCAATATTTTAAGCTATATTTATAGGCTTTAAAATTTTATTTATCTCTGATATGAAAATGTACAGTCTTAAAGAACTGAATGGGTAAATTTTCCAAATTATTTAAATCTGGATGTGTATGTCAGATTATTTTCACAGGAAAATGTTCCAGCTTCTAAACTAGGTATAGATGTCTAGCTCTTCAGGAAAAAAAAAAAAAAAAAACATAGGAAGAATTCTCCTGAAATTTCTTCAGTGTAAATGTGTGCGTAATGTGCACTGCCTCCAGTTCACACTAATCTTACTTTTTCAAGTTCTCTCTATCCTCTCACTTTTCACTGAAATAGCAATTTGGACACATGAAAATGCATACATATAATAGCGCAAAACAATATGGGTAGCACTTTATCATACACCAGAATCTGGGAGGAGTTTACCTAAAATATAATACCAGTGGGCTGGGTCTCAAAAACTCCAAGTAATGGGGTGCCTGGGTGGCCCAGTTAAGTGTCTGCCTTCTGCTCAGGTCATCCAGCCCCATGCTGGACTCTCTGCTCAGTGGAAATCCTGTTTCTCCCTCTTCCTCTGCCTGTCATTCCTCCTGCTTAAGCTCCCTCTCTCTGTCAAATAAAATCTTTAAAAACAAATCCAATTAGTATCATGCTATTATTCACACCCTGCCTCTGGTTCTAAATATCGTATGTAGTAGATTATTGTCCCCTTAAATATCTAGCTATGTTATTTACTTACATGCAAGTTCTCACCATGCTTTCTACCTACTGTAACTTGGAAAAAAATAAAAGAATATTAGAGTTTCCCAGTAAATGTTGTTTATTGTTTTGTAACTGAAGCTTAGTATAAGTGTGAGTTCTTAGACAAAAAAAGTAATAGTTTGGTTCCTAATCTAAAGTATTGGTTAATTGTGCATTATAAAATTATTGTTTAAATTCATATATCTGCTAAATTAAATCTTGAAAATTAAACTCCCATTTCTTTTATAGATCAATTAGAATTATTTTTATTGGGTAATTAATTGTGGTTCTGTGCCTATTGTATAAAAGAAATTGCCTGAAGCTTTAGCTAAATGTTGTTCCCTAAATTTATTTTATGTAATCATTTTGGCTATCAAACAATTAAATTTCAATCATTCTACAGTTGGTTTTAGGATAATTCCCCTAACAAAGTATATATGGACTGCCTACACAGGCTAGTAGATATTTTTTAAGTTTCCAGAATATTCTTCCTAAAGGTATAGAGGAAAGCGAAAGAAATAAAAGAAAGATTCTTCAAAGATTCTATCTTGATCTTTATAGCAAAAAAATAATTCATCATTTCACAAAAGATGAACTAAATTGGCATCCTACCATTTTAATGCACTTCTGTATTAGCCTGACCCTATCTGTACACATTGATTGGACTATTTTTCTGTGTTTTCTTTACAAATAGCTCACAATAAATGACCCTGCTGTGCAACAGTCATTACAACACAATTTAACTGGTGCTTACAGCTCTTTGGTTGTTGAAAGAAAGGAGGGAGATTATCCAGAACTAATAAGGTAGAAATGACATTTGTAGATCAAGATAAAAAGCAGAAAAAGTGAGAGGGAGGGAGGGAGGGAGGGAGGGAGAAAGAGAGAGAGAGAGAAAGAGAGAAGAAAAGAAAAGAAAGAAAAGAAAAGAAAAGAAAAGAGCAAAAGAGTTGGCAAATCTTCCTGTTCCATGAGTTAAGATTGATTTAGAATCACAAAATAATTTCTCAGGTTCCTGCTGTGGAAAAAGTTACCATCAAATACAAATATTTATTTGTATCTGCATCTGATATTTACATCACAACTAGTCAGGCAACTAAGAAGATAACTCCTGTTAGTAGTTGTAATGAACAATTAAAAGCAAAAAAAAAAAAAAAAAAAAAAAAGGTGAGGGTGTGTATTTTTTTTTCATAATGAAAAATAAGTCAGGATAAGTGTCCTTATATCAAATGAATAGCTAAGTAACCAGAAGCTCTGAAAATTGCAATGTGTGCTTTGTGGCAAAAATGCCAGGCCTCAGGCAACCCGGGTGGCTCAGCAGTTTAGCACCACCTTCAGCCCAGGGTGTAATCCTGGAGACCTGGGATCGAGTCCCACCACAGGTCCCCTGCATGGAGCTGCTTCTCCCTGTGCCTGTGTCTCTGCCTCTCTCTGTCTCTCATGAATAAATAAAATCTTAAAAAAAAAAAAAATGCTGGGCCTCAGTAGATAATTCAAGGTTCAATACTTCAAATCACTATAACATCATCAGTGACAATAGTATTACAGAGCCATGGTATAGGGGGTATTCTAAGTGTTGACTTGTCCCCACTGTAATTTCTTTAAAAAAAAAAAAAAAGCATCAGAATGACTTTGAGAACAGTTGGAAATACAAATGTTACTAGGCCAGAATCAATAATGTAAATCGAACTTCATATTAAGTTTGGGTTTTCATAGAGGAGAACTTTCTGGTTACAAGAAAAAAAAGTCACTTTGGTTTTATTGTTTGTTTGTTTGTTTGTTTTACTTGTCCTTATAATAATAAGAGATGTGTTTCTCTGAGTCATAGTCTTGTACTATCAATATGTTTTAAAATATCTAAGAGTCTTATTTAGGACTCATTTGAATTCATCGGGGAAAATTAGACTCAAACATATTAGAAGTAGGAACATAAATTTCATGGAGATAACATTTTAATATCCCTTTTTTTCTCTCGCAAGTTGGAGAATGTGTGTGAGTGGACTTATATTGGATAGAATGGATTCAATATTAAGAGGGGTTAGGAATGTTCCTCAAATGGCATAGTTGATTTCACAAAAGTGAGTTACAAGATACTAGTTCGCAATGTCGACAATGCTGTTGTGTTTAATGTAGTATGGCCACATCTACTTATGAAAATAATACACTACCACACTGTTGTATAGAATGTAAAGCCCTCCTTCTGTCCTCAGAGTCATTGACTTCTGTCATGAAACCTGTGACCATTTTCACACTGTATTATTTAGTTCACAATTTTCTAAAGAGTTTCCAGGGACAGTACAAACACATGAGAGGCTCACTATGGTACTGTATTATTTAGTTCACAATTTTCTAAAGAGTTTCCAGGGATAGTACAAACACATGAGAGGCTCACTATGGTACTGAATCTCAAGGGGGTGAGATGCATGTCCCTTTTGGGAAGATGTCAAAGCTTCTGATAGTTGGTTAGAAAAGATCCTACAGGTGATTGTAGTGTGTGACTCCAGGTGAGGAGAAACCCCCACCTCATGCTTAAAAATGATGGGTTTGGATAGTTAATCTGAAGTTCTTGCTAAGAGCTCTTTAAAAACAGGTTCAGATCTTCCTCATCTGAAGACAAAAACCTGCTAATCATCTCTTTTACTTTCCCTCTCTTTTACATGCTATATTTTAATTTAT
Source organism: Vulpes lagopus (assembly GCF_018345385.1). Lineage (NCBI taxonomy): Eukaryota > Metazoa > Chordata > Mammalia > Carnivora > Canidae > Vulpes > Vulpes lagopus. The sequence goes on from NC_054839.1 coordinate 44,821,649, forward strand.
CAAGTACTGCTAACTCTACTTTTTTTTTTTCTAACTCTACTTCTAAAACGAATTTGGAATCTATCCACTCTTCTCCTCTCCAATGCAGCAAGACAAGTCCATGGCCTATCATCTTTCACCTGAACAACTGCAATACCCTCCTAATCATTCTCATTTCTTTACAGCTCTTTTCTAAGCCATTTCCCATACAGCACCAGAGCAATCAATTTAAAACATGGATAAACTCATGTCACCCATAAAACCTTCAGTCACTTTGCAAAAACCCTAGAGTGGGAACTGAGGGTGAGGTAAGAAAAAATATATTACCTTTATATAATCCCCAAGTCTCTCTGCTAATTATCCCTGCCCAGCATTCTTTCTGTTTTTCAAGATCCTACAGGTTATTTCCTTGCTTTTCTGCCTGAAATTCTCTTCCCTGATGTTTCTGCTTCCTAATGTCACTCTTCCTTGAGATCTTACCTTAAAATAATCACATCCCTGAGATGAAATATATATTTCTTACAGGTATTTTTTATGCCCCCCCCCCCCATTCTCCTTTAGTAAGTTTCTAGGAGCAGAGACTGTTTGTTTACCACTTTGTATTCAGAATGTAGTATAATACTAAGTATACAGTAGGTGCTCAATAAATTGATGAAAGAAAGAATGAATTTACAATGGTGTTTTTAAGGTGTCAACATGGCTAGGCTACAATCCCCATAAGTTTAAAAAAAAAAACCCACAGGATTGTGTTTCAACACAGTACTGTTGAAGATATTTTGCAGATGCAGTTAAAACCAAACAACTGACTTTAAGAAAGGAAGCTTATCCTGGACAATCAGTTGAAAGCCCTAAAGTTCAGGGTTGGGATTGTTCAAAGTGAAAAGAAATTCTCCCTCCTGATTCTACTTCTTTGGCTGCACTCTGACTGATAGAGAAGGAATGAATGAATGAATACTATCTGTGCAAATTTACTACATGTGTAACCTTTGGGGAAAATAATTTATTTACTCTATGTAAAATTTGTAAAATGCAAAATAGTAGTGCCCAACTCATTTGTTTCTAGGATTACAAATATAACAGCTACAAAAATTTGGCACAATGTTTAGTATATAATTCAGTAACTACCGCTATTATCATTATGACAGAAAATATGTCTTTATTAAAATAGACTTACTGTTTTCTTATGAAATATATGCTCTATCTTTAAAAGATATCTTCTAGTTGGCTCCAGATTTCCAATTTAATGACATCAAAGTAACACAATAATTAAAGAAAACTATAAATTACTGACTCAGAAAGAGTAAGTATTGAGAAATTAAGGCAACATATCTCCTCTTTGGTTCTCTTATTTGTATATATTTCTTGAGCCAGTAATATTCTTTATTTAACAAAAGACGATGACAGTGGAGTAAGAGGCCCATAGGCTCGCCTCATCCTATGAACACAACTAAATAACAATTAAATCATCGTAAATACCCCAGAAATTGACCTGAAAACTGACAAAACAAACTCCACAGCTAGCGTGAGAGAGGAGGCCACACTGAAGAAGCAGAAAGTCCAGAGGTGTGGTTTATGGGAGAAATAGATCATGGGTGCTGTAGAGGGGAGAGAGCCCTGTTTATGGAGAAGGGTGAGCAGAGAGCAGCACATGGGGGAACATACAAGAACAATTCCTTAAACCCACTGGCTTAGAAAATGAAAGGGGCTGGATTTCATGAGTTCTTGCAGCCAGTGGCGCTTAAAGCCTGGTCTCAAAAGCCAGTGGGCTTGGCTGGGATAGAGTCCTGAGCACACTGTGCTGCTCCTACAGAGAAAGCAGGCAAACAGCCCAGGGACAGGCAACACGAAACAATGAACTGCAACACACAATGGGGAGATTATTTGCTCTTCTCCAAGCATATCACTGACCAGACAGCATTTACAGAGACACCTATCCAGGAACAAAGGAGCTGGCTAGCACCATTTCCCTCCCTCACCCCTCAGCACAAACACAGAGCCAACTGTGGGAAGCAATATAGTGCCAACACTGGCTGCCTAACTTGCTTACACCAAGGGCCATCTACCTGCACTCCAGTGGAACTGCTCTTCTCAGTCATGTTTGCTTTAGCCCAGTGTGGCAGGCCCCTCCTCCAGAAGACCAGCACAAACCCCTGCTCACAACACATCTCCTGACCACAGAGTTTTGTGGGACTTCAGTTCTAATAGAAGTGGTAACAGTAACAGGTCCCAGTTCACAGCAGACCAGAGCACACCACACCCTGGCCAAGGACCAAACATTGCCCACAGTAGGCAAGGAGAGCCTCTGCAAATGACTGACCTGAAGGACAGAGCAACCAAAACACAGTAGTAGAGTGCATGCAGCACACAGCAGACATTACCTGAAGTGCCAGGCACTGGGCACTACATGATCTCTTCTGTATACACACAAATTCTTCCATTACTTTCAGAAGCAGGAGACATAACTGACTTTTCTAACACACAGAAGAGGGCAGGGACTTAGAAAAAAATTCTAAGACAGGGGAATTTATCCCAAATGAAAGAAAAAGGCCATGGATAGAAAGGAAAACAGATATAAGTAACATGCCTGATGGGAAACTTAAAGGGATGTTCATAAGGATTCTCACTGGTCTTGGTAAAGAATAGACGACATCAGTGAAATCCTTACCACAGAGATGAAAGAGTTTAAACAGAATCTATCAGAGATTAAGATTACAATAAATGAGATTAGAAAAACACTTTATAAAATGAACAGCAGGCTGGAAGAAGCAGAGGAATGAACTAATGACCTAGAAGACAAAGTAGTGGCAAATAATGAAGCCGAACAAATGAGAAAAGAATTCTGTAAAATGAGAATACACTTAGGGAACACAGTGATTCCATAAAATGTAGTAACATTCATAATATGAGTCCCAGAAGAAGAGAGAGAAAGGAGGCCAGAAAATTTATTTGAAGAAATAATAACTGAAAACTTCCCTAATCCAGGGAAGAAAATAGACATCCAAATCAAGGAGGCACAAAGACCTCCCATCAAAATCGACAAAAGCAGGTCAACACCAAGACATACCACATTTAAATGTGCAACATGTAGTGATAAAGGAAAAAAAATCTTAAAAGCAATAAGACGAAAGAAGTCATTAACTTACAAGGGAAAACCCATAAAGCTAGCTGGAGATTTCCCAACAGAAACTTGGCAAGTCAAAAGAAAGTGGCATGATATATTCAAAGTGCTGAATGGGAAAAATCAGCAGCTAAGAATTTTCTATCCAGCAAGACTATCATTCGGAATAGAAGGAAAGATAGTTTCCCAGACAAACAAACACTACTAACCTTAATATTTCATGACCACTAAACCAACCAAAGCAAGGAATATTAAAGGGGACTCTTTTAGTGAAAAGGAGAGACAAAATAAGGGCAGGAAACACAACAGCAGGAAAAATGAGTATGTCTGTAAAAATCAAAGAACTCACATTCACAAAAAGATACAATATATAATAACATATACCTAAAATGTTGGGAGGAGAGAAGAATGGGTTCAAACTTGAACAAACACCAACTTAATAGACTACTATTTGCAAAAGTGGGTATATATAAGCCTAATGGTAATCATATATCAAAAACCACTAAAAAAACACACAGAGAATAAAGAGAGAAATTAAAATATATCACTAAAGAAAATCAGCAAAATATGAAAGAGAGAAAGAAAAATCTCCAAAAACTGTGACTAAATAACTAATAAAATGGCAATAAATACATACCTTTCAATAATTACTTTGAATGTAAATAGATTAAACACTCCAATCAAGACATAAGATTTCAGAGTGGTTTAAAAAAACAAGACACATATATATGCTGCATACAAGAGACTCATTTTAGATCTAAAGACACTTGCAGATTGAAAGTGAAACATTTGTCATGCAAATGGATGTCAAAAGACAACCAGGGTAGCAACACTTATATTGGATGAACTAGACTTTAAAACAAAGACTGTAGCAAGAGACTTGAAGGGCACTATATAATAATAAAGGTAACAATCCAATAAGGAGATATAACAATTGTAAATATTTACGCACCCAACATGGGAGCACCCGAATACATAAAACAATTAATAACAAACATAAAGGACAATGAGATATCACCTCACACCTGTCAGAATGGCTAAAATTAAGAACACAGGAAACAAAGATGTTGGCAAGGATGTGGAGAATTCCCACTGTTGATCGGAATGCAAACTGATGCAGCCACTCTGGAAAATAGTATGGAAGTTCCTCAAAAGGTTAAGAACCAAATTACCCCAAGATCCAGGAGTTGCACTACTAAGTATTTATCCAAAGACAAAAATACTAATTCAAAGGGATACATCCAACCAGATGTTTATAGCAGCATTACCTATAGTTGCCAAATTATGGAAACAGCCTAAGTATTCCATCAGTTGATGAATGGATAAAGAAGGTGTGATATGCAATGGAATATTACTCAGTCATAAACAAAGAATGAAATTCTGGCATTTGAAATGGTGTGGATGGAGCTAGAGAGTATTATGCTAAGCAACATGAATCAGTCAGAGAAAGACAAATACCATATGATTTCACTCATATGTGGAATTTAAGAAACAAAACAAATGAGCAAAGGGTAGAAAGAGAGGCAAACCAAGAAACAGACTTAACTATAGAGAGCAAACAGATAGTTACCAGAAAGAAGGTAAGCAGGCAGATGGGGGAGATAGGTGATGGGGATTAAGGAGCACTTACTATGATAAGTACTGGGTGATATACGGAATTACTGAATTCCTTTACTGCATATCTGAAACTAATATTACACTGTATGTTAACTGAAATTTAAATAAAAACTTAGAAAATGGATAAAAGGCTTAGGAAAGTATCTAGCATATAGTAAGTGATATATATATATATATATATATATATATATATATATATTTAGCTAAAAAAATAAATACTGTGTTACTTTTGTCTACACTGAAACAAAATTTTATATATATATATATATATATATATATGTCTTTAATATATAAATTCAGATCAAGTACTCATTCACATCATGCTTGATTCATGCATCAAGCTCTGCCTGAATATTCAGGAATCAATTTGGATTCTAAATAGATTCCTTTAAGCAATAAACTTTAAAAATATTCTATTGTTTAGCAGAGATAGTAATGGAAGTATAATTGAGGGCATGATTGAATTACATTTGATGGAGGTTAACACTAGTCATTCTGTTCAAATACACAATAATCTGGTATGTTACAGAATGAGCTTGATTTTCCAGCTGGACTATTTTCTAAGGCCTTTGGAAAAAAATTACACTTAAATAAATTCAGTTGATTGTTCTCCTTTTATATAGCAATATGGAAGATCAATAAGAAACACAAAGCTTGGGATGCCTGGGTGGCTCAGCGGTTTGGCGCTTGCCTTCAACCCAGGGTATGATCCTGGAGACCCGGGATCGAGTCCCACATGGGGCCCCCTGCATGGAGTCTGCTTCTCCCTCTGTCTCTCCCTCTCTCTCTCTCTCTCTGTCTCTCATGAATAAATAAAATCTTAAAAAAAAAAAAAGAGAAAGAACCTCAAAGCTTTAATCTCACAATATTCCTTCACCATGGAACTAAATGCAAAGGTCTTTCATTTTCAATTAAGAGATATAACAAAAAGACTAGCAATGAGACAGACAGTCATATTTATTTTTAGCTATGGGGAGAAGGAAAAGATCCATATTTTTCTAGAGAGTTTTTGTTTTTCATATTTTCCTAGAGTACTTTAAATTGATTATCAATATTGTCATCACAATGGAAGAATATAAGACACTCTCTTACATGACAGGTCTGCATAGTCCAGTTTTATCAAGAATCCTGACAAGTCTGTTAGAGAGAATCTTTCACCCTCAATATCTGATCACCTTGGCCTGTCTTCAGCAAGAATTGTGTTGAGCAGTTTAGCTAGAATACAGCCTACACTCGATATTTCTCTTAGTAATTTGCCACCCACCTAATCCTCAACTCATTCCTCAGCTACAAAGCCCCACTTTTTGTTTTCTGTACTCAGAGTAAAGACCAGTCTCTCTCCACTACAATGCTAGTTCTGTATTGTCTTCCTTACTCTTTCATTGTGTGTCAGAATAATATTTTTTACTTTAACAAGACTCTAAAAATGGATCAAAATAAAGGAAGATCTTTTTTTCTTTCTCTAAGCTTAGTATATATCTAACCTGCATGTAGAGCAATTCAATAATACAAGAGACAAAGTTCAACCAAATCATGAGTTTATTTTAAAAGAAAACATAAGAGGGCAACCATATAGATTTTTACAATCTCTCCCTTCCCACTCACTCCTCTTTTCTTTCTTTTTATGGTTACCTTGAAATGAAGACGAATCTATAAGATTTACATTTGCAACAAACCATTTTAGTATTTTGGATTTTGAATGGAATAATAAAGACTGCAAAAATAACTCTATTAATATTTTTTCAAAAACAAATTCATCATTCACATAATAGTCCTTAAAAATTTTTAATGCAAATTGACAGGCAAAATCTTTGCACTAAAAAGTTGAGTTACATTTCTTATTTGCATTAGGTTAAGGATTTACAGGTGGAATGATTTGAATTGGAAAATATCTAAATCTCCTTTATATTGAAAAATGTAAGATGAGGGAAAAATTGAATGGGTTGGAAAGGTAGTTTTTACAACTAATACTTCATTCATTTTAACTATGGATAGGAGGGAAAAATTAAAATGTTCTCACAAATCCTGGATACAAACTCTCATATTTTATGCTACTTTTAATCTTAAAATCTTAAAAGAAGGGCCATCTGGTATTACAGTAGAAATCACCACACTGTAACATTTTCAATTAAAAATAATTGTATATATGATAAGCTTTTCCTTAGGGTTATTCCCCTTAGAGAATAACCATCATTTTCTAAAATAATCGTATCAAAGACACATGATTTTTAAAAAGGAATTATCTATAGACATGTTAAAAGTTTAGAATAGAGCTATCAAAGTTTTATTCTGCATTTGGGTACATTAAATTGGCATTTCAAAAGCCAACATTTGTAACCTAAAATATCTTCAGACTTTAACACTAGTTAATTTAAGTTCCTCTGAAAATAAATAGGTGCCAGACAGGTTTTTGTTGTTGTTGTTTTCTTTGTTGGTTTTTGGCTTTTCATGGGAGGAGACCTAGGGGGAAAAAAATCACCTCTTTGATTTCATGAACTTCTAACTGAATTTTTTTAATGAATAAACTTTGTTTTTAGCACATTTTCCTATGGAAAAATAATTGCTGGAAAGGTAAAAATATTGGTAGAAAGGTAAGCTCAAATAACCAATGGTGATACTTTATTACTCACATAATATCCTCCATCTTTTCTGATATTTGCATGCTAACTTGGAATTTGAAAGGAATAGAAGATATCCCTGAATATCTGAAGTTTGGTCCTGAATGCCTATTTGAGAACTAAATTTCTTTTTTCTTTTGTTCTTCACCAATCTCTTAGGTGCTAAGAGTAGATTTCATTTTTGTTTTTAAGCAGAGAAATGAAGGGAGTAGAACCATTTAATAGCCACATGTCCAAAGATTTAAGGCTCAATATGAAAAATACCAATTCTAACAATCAGAATTACCTAAAGTTTAGTTTATTTGCCCTAAGATGAGTATTTCATCTTTAAACATGATTACTTGTCAAGAGTTTCAAGTAGGTGCTCAACTAAATGGTGAACCCATTAGTATTAGAGGATTTGGTCTATATGGGACAATATGTTCAAATTAGTACACATAAGGATTTATCACATAAAAGTAGTCTCAACAATGTAAATAATCATGGTCATAAGATAACTCTGTGACCCATTTACTTTCGCAAGACAAGAGAAAATTTAGAACTGTCATTTCTCTTCAAGCAAATCAAAGTCAACAATTAAAAATCTATTTGAAAACATCATCAAACAACTTTCACAACCATTATAATATTTTAACTGATTTGGGACTTCTTTTGGATATAAATACATGTGTGCTACGTGCAGGTGAATGAGCATTTTTTTAAAGATTTTATTTATTCATGAGACACAGAGAGAGAGAGAGGAGCAGAGACATAGGCAGAGGGAGAAGCAGGCTCCATTCAGGGAGCCTGATGTGGGACTCAATCCCAGAACTCCAGGATCACTTCCTGAGCCGAAAGCAGCAGATGCTTAACCACTAAGCCACCCAGGTGTCCCCAGGTGAATGAGTGTTAAGTGTATGTATATTGTGTGTACATGTGAATATACAGTATACATGTGTCTGTGATTTTTTAAAAAAAAATTTTTTGTGTCTGTGTTTTAAAGAGCCATTTTGTGGTGAGCCCAGATTAATGCCAATTTCAACTGGATGTGAGTTAAATTATAATTATATTAGCTAATCTTTAGAAATAAAGTTTAAGGATGAAGTAGTTATAGATTTGGACTTTTAAAAATAGTTTAGATCTAATACTGTAATAGATTAATAAATAACATCATCAAGGAGACCTATTATATTTTCCTAAAGTCACTCATTAAGCTAGATGGCAGGCCTGTGATTTGCTCCTATGCAATTAAGTAAGAACTAAAGGGTCTGATGCTAATAATCCAAATTACACTGTACTACTTGAACCACTTAAGTTCTTTCCTCTGTAAAATAAACACCAAGCATGCCCCATCCATAGATTCATAATGACTGGCAACCAGTTCCAACTTCTAAAGTGAAATAACAGCAACCACACCTTTCTTCACTCATAAATGCAAAATCGCACACAGACCACACAGCTGGCATCAATTAACTCTGATTAAAAATATTATAGCTGATTTGGCATCAGAGCGTTCATTCCCAACCCTTCCGTTCTGCACTGTGTCACTCAGCCAATTTCATTTACATCAATTGAAAACTAGCATAAAAAGGATTAGGCAAACGGCAATCTAATAAAATGCAAACAAAAGAATATTAAAATTTCACCACCCCCTGTTTTTTTCCTATTTCAGCTGTAGTTGAGATGTAGCCAAATGGAAACCATTTAAAATGTTAAAGATGTTTTGGGACATTTTGTGATAGACAGCTTATTTAAACTGACTGGATCCAAAGCAACTATACCATATCTATGAAAAAACACTATAAATGAACAGTGCTTACTCAATAGCAGGATAATTAGAAGCAAATGGAAAATTATAGCAAAATGTAAAACAGTACTGTTTCACTTTATGGCCTATTTTAAAGTGAACAGAACACTTAGTTTGCCAAAGGCCCTTGTTTTGAAGAGTACTATAAAAATGTACACACCTGCTTGAAGCTAATTGTAGCATTAACTACCTGAATTGCAAATGGTAATAGGCAACTGTAAATACTGGGAGTGATTTGAGCCAGTGACTAGATGCACATTTTTCCAGGCATTATTCAGCAAGATGCCTTTGTAATCTTAAGCCTAATATTTTTTGTAAAGATATAGCCAACATGTAAAATAAAACTTTAAAAGATTCATTTAAAATAAATCTTTTTATTTTCTATTTTAAAGTTCTTTTCTTAAATTAAAGATAGAATTCAGCTATTATGCAATCTGTGTCTAACTTTTAAATACATTATTGTTTTAATTCCCTTTATGTCTCTGAGTCTCTCTTGCCCCTAGGCACTGAATGCAATATTTTCTTTGAATATGACATTTCTCAACCTAGAATATTCACCTCATCTCATTGTTCTTTAATTTTGTTCTCAGTTTAGGGGCCGCTTCCCTTGAAGAATCTCCTAGACTCATTAATCATATGTTGGTGCCCAGTGTATATGCTGCAGAGTTGCATTTATTACCTTATCAAAAGGCACTTGAATTGCCTGCTTACTCATCTATGTCCTTATTGACTAAGTTCTATGGGATAAGGAAACATGTCTGTCTTATCTGACATTGTATCCCAGCCCTGGTACACAGTTAAGTCAATACGTGTATACTGAGCAAATGAATGAATAACACAATCTGCAAAAATTCGTACTTGGCATTAGTTGAAAGGGAAAACAATAACTGGACTTTAAGGATTGACTGTCTCTGGGGGCTAAGAGTAAGTGAGGGACAAAATCAGTCACTGTCCCTTGAGAAAGTTACTTCACCAAAATAAAATGAGATGACATGGAGATAATGATAATGGTGCCTACCTATCTCACAGGATTTTCAGAAACTTAAATGAAATAACATATGAAGGTATTTGGAAAGGGCTTTATTTGTGTGTATGTTATAAAACAAAAAGTGCACCAGACCAGTTAAAAAAGCAAGGAAGACTTTATTCAAGATTACTGCAATAGAGGGAAGAGACTACTGCAATCAAAGAAACTGAATGCTGGGATGCCTTGGTGGCTCAGTGGTTGAGCATCTGCCTTTGGCTCAGGTCATGATTCTGGGGTCCTGGGATTGAGTCCCACATCAGGTTCCTCACAGGGAGTCTGCTTTCCCCTCTGCCTATGTATCTGCCTCTCGCTCTGTGTCTCTCAGGAATAAATAAATCTTTTAAAAGAAAAGAAAATACTGAATGCAACTCCACTGAAACAAAAGGTAGAAGTGTTTTTAAGTACTGGGATGAGTTGGTGAAAAAGTACTAGAGGATATTAAGGCTCACAGATGATTATGCCATCTGTGTTTGCTGACCTGGTACTTACTGAGCTAGGGTCCTACCTTTCCACAGAGATAGGCATTATCCTTCCTGATGATTACATTTTTAAGGAATTGCTCCCAGGTTCTTGAAACAGGCATTTTTGGGTTGTTGATTTACATCTCAAAAGGACAGAGAAAGAATCTACAACTGCAAGTTTCCCAAAGTAAATGTTCTAATAAAAGGGAGGTCAGAAAGAAACCTGTCTAAAGTTTAGTCAAGCTGAGGGGAACTCTTTAAAGCTATGTTTACCAGTATCAACTATTTTACCATTAATTAAATAGTAGGGATAAAGGTAAACTGATTTGATATTTTTTAGGGATAAAAGTAAACTGATTTGATATTTTTTAAACATTGTGGATCTGCATTTTTTACTATTTCCAATAATATCATTTGTATATGCCAAGTAAGGCCAACACATTCTTGAAATTAAAATGACATTTTATACTGCTAGAGACTTTGCTCCATAAAATATACTGTGCAAGTCAGAACTGAAGCTAATGAGACTATAATGAGATATACCTTCAGATAGTAGCAAAAAGAAAGGCACTAAGGTACTAATTAGCAGGTGATAGGCCATACCAAATTTACATCACTTAACTCCTGGCTGGAAATTATAGGCTGCTAATCTGGAGGCCATGGAATTCTAGAACATTATAAAATGTATTTTACCTCCTAGGAAGAAGCATTTTTCTCAAAGTTACTTGAGTATTTGAATAGACCTGTCTGAGAAGTTACTAACCACCTTTAACTCATCAAATTTGTTCAACTTCTTCACTAGGTTTCCAATTTTGCTAAAAATGTCATAAATCTCATGTCACAACACAGACAACTACTATTTAATCAAGAGGGTAACGAGCTAAAGTATGACACCTTGCTGATTGAACTTCCTAATGTAATTTCAACCCTCAAAAGCAGCTTTTGTGTAGTATTCGTATTTAAGGGAAGCAAACATGATGGAACTAACACTCTAGGTTCAGGTACAACTGTAATGACTACCTGCTACCTTAATTAAGATACCTTAGCTTCAAGCTTACAGAAAAGCTTATCACCTGAGAAGTTGCTGTTAAGAAAAGAGTTAAACTCAAATGGTGCTTCTTACAGTAACTAGACTTCAGTGACCTCAAAATGGAAATAGAGAGATACACTTAATCAAGAAGGATGAAAGAAAATGTTAGTGCCTAAGAATAAGAATTATTCTGATCTCGGGATCCCTGGGTGGCTCAGTGGATTAACGCCTGCCTTTGGCCCAGGGTGTGGTCCTGGGGTCCCCGGATCGAGTCCCACATCGGGCTCCCTGCATGGAGCCTGCTTCTCCCTCTGCCTGTGTCTCTGCCCCACCCCCCCGTCTCTCATGAATAAATAAACAAAATATTTTTTTAAAAAATAATTATTCTGATCTCAGGTGGGTGCTGTGTGGTTCTAGCAAAGCCTATGCTGTGAGGATAACCCCCCTACATCAGCTTTATGCACAGAGAAACAGCCTCATGATTCTAGTCTACACATCCAGGCCAACTCTCTCACAAGCAGGTTCTTGTTGGGATAAGAAGGAGAAGAGTATGAATAAGGGTGGGGAGGCACAGAATTATTTTTTAAAAAATTCCTCAAATCTCATGCCTTCTTTTTATTAGGCAAGGCAAACACAAAGGACAAGATATTTCACGTAAGTTGCAAAGATCCTCAGAGAAGAGTCTCTTCTTATTTTTTTTTTTAAATGTTTTTTTAAATTTTTATTTATTTATGATAGTCACACACACAGAGAGAGAGAGAGAGAGAGAGAGAGAGGCAGAGACATAGGCAGAGGGAGAAGCAGGCTCCATGCACCGAGAGCCTGACGTGGGATTCGATCCCGGGTCTCCAGGATCGCGCCCTGGGCCAAAGGCAGGCGCTAAACCGCTGCGCCACCCAGGGATCCCCAAGAGTCTCTTCTTAAAAAAAAAAAAAAGATTTTATTTATTACTCATTTGAGGGGTGGGAGAGGGTGGAGCAGAAGGAGAGGGACAAGCAGACTCCATGCTGAGCACAGAGCCCCACATGGAGTTCAACCTGAGCTGAAATCAAGAGACCAATGTTTAACCGATTGAGCCACCCAGGCACCCCTCCACAACCTTATTTTGCAGCTAATGTTTGAAAGGCTACTGCTTAGGAAATTTCCTAAAGCTTTAATGTAGTTGTTTATGATCCTTGGTAAAACTATGCAAGAGCTTATCAATCTCTTCTGCATAATTTCTGAGGTTATATAAGGAAGGTTGTATAAGGGAAAAAATGTATCTTTGGAGCAAGATAAAAAAAAGGACTGAATACTTTTCTAAGGTTATTAACTGCAGAGAGAAGTTTAAAATCTCTCTGCACCTCATCTTGTCCTGAGAAGGTACACTCAATCCTATATTACAGTTGCTATAAACATCAGAAGGAACAATATATTTGTACATGTCTAACACAGTATCCAGCACATAGCATTAATAAAAATTAGTTTTCTTCCCTCATAACTAAAATTCTATTGCCAGATTTCTCAATAAAATTAGGGGGCATTAGAAACTCTGAAGGTATATGTTAATTAAAATGGGGGAAAACTTAAATACTGCCTTGGGAAAATCAGCCCATTTAACATTCAGCCCATTTGTTATTTCCATGTATATTCTAGAACATTAGAAACTAGTAGGAAAGTGTATCCAGCACTAGCCTCAGAAGATGTAAACATATTTCTTTGTTTCAGCTCTATTCTTCTATTGTATTTTTTGAGGATTACTTTAGAGTTCTTAGTTATATTATAGCTGGTCCAGGATGGCTAAACGACAAAACAAAAAAACCCACAAATATGAAATGTTTTGCTTCCTTAAAGTCAAGACTGTTGCAAGGTATAAGGCTCTACTGGGAGTCTCTAGGAGATAGTCTCTGAGATATGCATGTCCTTCTAGCCTTGCATAAAGGAAAATTCCAAAAAATAATAATGTTATAAGTATTTTAACTGGTAAAAATGACAGATAAACATGTCAGAAGCCAAAGTCTACTGTAAACTACCTGCTGATATTTGACCTACAACTGAGCATATATTAAAATTAGGTGTCTGCTCTGTCTCTCCTTAAATGTATTAGACAGTTCAGAAAGCAGATCTGTAATATCAGCTACAAAAATCTAGAAGATAGTCTGTATTTCCATAAGCATGGGGACTTATTCCATGTACCACACAAACACCTCCTTTGCCCTTTTAAGATGCGGAGTGCAAGGACTAAAGAGACATCCCATGCACGAATGGCAGCAGAGAGATTCCATGTATTTAATCTATAAAAGGCTATTAGTTACTCAAAAACTAAGATGTATCAAAGAGCCAACACCATAAAACTCTAATATTCCTCAACATCAGAATATTTTCTATTACCAAGATTTTTCCACCCTGAAAAGAATCTAGTGTTAACTCATGCAGGGTGTTACTATGGAAGCATTAAGAATAAATTTAAAAATGTTGCAAAACCCCTGAAATAATTAAGACCTTTTTAAAGCTAATCTATGATCATCAAAAAATTTCTTCAATATGATCAGAAATTTGCAAATTTGTGCTTAAAATCCTGTTTTAAGGAATTTATAAATGGGCTACGAGCTTAATATATTATAACTGCCTGAAGAGTTTGCTTTATGCAAGATTGTTTTTGTTCTATCAGTACAAATGCTGTGAAAATGAGAAAGATGTCTTACTTTGACAGTAATTTATAATATAGACATTGGTAGATGTAAAATTCAAATGTAGAAGTTGTATGTGTTACAAATTTAATTATTATAACTACTTGTTTTTGATTGCTGTAGAGCAGTTTTTGTTGAAAAAATAGTTTTGTTATGCTTAAGATTAATACAACAAAGTGGAATAACTGCTATTAATACTCCCAATTCTGGGCCTGCAAAATATATTTAAAAATCTGGCATTATAAAGACTAACAAAGGCAAAAGTCAGATTTAAAGATGACAAGAAGATCTCTAAGAGCTGACCTAAGTAATCTACTAATATTGTTGTTTAATCCTAATAATTCATTTAACATTTAATGAACAAATACTATGTATCAAACACTGGAAGCAGCTCTGGGGATACAGCAGGAAGCACAACAATATGATTTCTGATTTCAAGAAATGCAGAATCCAGAAACAAACAAAAGAAGGCAAAGATTGAACAGACTGAACAGGTTGATTAACTCCTTGCCAACTACCCTTCACTTACATCCTTTCCCCATAAAGGTGATAATTAGTCATGGTAACTTCAGTGGTGAACCTTCATGGTCATAAAGCTGATTTTTGCTTGTGTGTATTTTAAGCCATTTTTGGCACACATACAACTGATGAAACATTTCTAGAAACTCTGATATCTGAAGTTTTAAAGATTACTAAAAGCCTATCAGTGTTGATAGCACACACTATTTGACTTTCGAATTCTTAAAACAGCAGAAGTCCCAATAATGAGTTTCCAAAATGGATGGATTCAGAGATGGCAATAGTAAAACACATATGATGATACAAAACAATTCAATTTAACAGAGATTATTGAGCTGTCACTAGGTACACAGCACCATTCCAGGTGTTATGAGAGATTGAGAGATAAAAATAACATCATTCTTTCCTGAAAAAAATTTCCTGATTAAGGTCTTCAGCCGCTCTAAGTTTCTAATATGCTATTGGATGTACAACCTCAGGTATCTTCAATGAGTTAGTATTTCTGCTTTAATTTTGTAAAACACCTCAGGATCTACTGATCGCTTTGCCTTCAATTTTTCTTTGCTTTTACTTATTTTGGATTTACCCTGATCTTCTTTTTGTGCACATACTGAAGTTGTCGGGTAAGGATGCTGTATACATGTGAATAGAATCAAATTAAACAGAACGTACTGTTTTTGTTATCCCTATTAATTTTATTTCTATTTCTTGTCCTATGAACATCAAGAGAAGGGTACTAAAATCTCCGATCAAAATTATGGATTTATCTAATTTCTTTTTACTTAGATCAATTTTGGCTTAATGTATTTTGAAGTAGTGCTATAAGATACATAACTACTTAAGGCTGTTAGGCCTTTTTGATGATTGACCCCTTTATCGTTATGAAGTGATTATCTTTATTCCTAGTAATATTCATCATCTTAATGTAGGCTTTTCTGATATTAATGCAGCCATGATGGCTTTCTTATAAAGACTAGTAATTCTATGGTATTTATTTCTCCACTTTTTCTTTCAGTTATCTTGTCTTTATTATTTTTCTGTAGAAAGCATATTGTTCAGTTTTTCCTTTTTTTAAAGGAATATTTATTTGAGAGAGAGAGAGAGCATGTACACATGCATGGAGGGGAGGGGCAGAGGGAAAAAGTCTTACACAGACTCTACACTGAGTGTGGAGCCAGACATGCAGAGCTCAATTTCACATCCCAAGATCACGATCTGAGCCAAAACCAAGAGTAGGAGGTTTCATGTGGTATTTATTCCTTTTTTTTCCTTCCTTGGAATTATTTAAATTGTGTAGTTTTAATGACTTTCTTGTTATATACACTAATGGCTTAATAGCTATGCCTTTTATTTCTTACTGATTTCCCTAGGATTTATAATATTCATTTTTAATGATCACAGTCTATTTTCAATTATGTTATACTAATTTATTTAAAGTTTAAGAAATATATTCATATTCCTCTTTCCACCTTTTGTGCCTTTTGTTTTGGCACATGTTAAAAACTGTATAAAATATTGTTCCATTTTTGCTTTAAATAGTCAAACACCTTTGAGGGTGCCTCGTGGCTCAGTTGGTGAAGTGATCAACTCTTGGATTCAGTTCAGATCATGATCTCAAGGTCCTGGGATTGAGCCCCAAGTTAGGCTCCACAATCAGTGGGAAGTCTAAGGATTCTCTCTCCCTCTTCCTCTGCTCATTCCCCTGCTCTGTCTCCTCTCTCTCAAAAACAAATAAATTAAAAAAAAAAAATGAGTGAAGCACCTTTGAATAAAATTAAAGGATAAAAGAAAATTTTTTAAAAAAATAACACATATTTACTATTTTCAATACTTTTCATTTCTTGGCTTAGATCTAAAATCATTTTCCTTCTCTCATATTTTTTTGCTTAAAAATAACTTTTTTACTTTAATTTTTGAAAGATAATTTTCTGGTAAAGAATTTTGTATTGACAGATTTTCCTTTTTTACCATTCAGAATATTAAAATCATCCCTCTTTTCCTTTGGCTCTCAGTTTCTAATGATAATTCTATGGTAATTATTTTTGCACCTATGTAGGTATTATTAAGATTTTCTGTTTTACATTGGTTTTCAGAAACTTGATAATGATGTGCTTGGTGTAGTCTTCCTTGTTAATATTCTACTTAAGTCTCATTAAACTTTTGTATCTATGAGGTTCTGATTTTCTCAAATTTGGAAAAACATCAACCACTATTTTTCAATTTTTCTGCATTTTCTCCCTGGGACTCCAATTACTCATACATTAAAGTACTTGATGCATTCCCAAAATTCACTGAATCTTTATTTTTCTCTGTGCCTCATTTTGTATAATTCTGTTATGATTTATTCAAGTTCACTAACATTTTATTCTTAAATTGTTCTTGCATTTAATTCAATGTTTGATCAGTTATTAAACTAATCTAGTAAAAGTTTCATTTCAGAAATTTAATGTTTTCATTTTTAGAATTTCCTTCTGATCCATATTTTTCTCTAAATTCTGAGCATACTGAGCATATTTTTTTTTAATTTTTTTATTTATGATAGTCACAGAGGGAGAGAGAGAGAGAGGCAGAGACACAGGCAGAGGGAGAAGCAGGCTCCATACACCGGGAGCCCGATGTGGGATTCGATCCGGGGTCTCCAGGATCGCGCCCTGGGCCAAAGGCAGGCGCTAAACCGCTGCACCACCCAGGGATCCCCATACTGAGCATATTTTAATAGCACACTTAATGTCTTTGCTAATTTCATCATCTCCATCATTTGTTTCTATTGACTGATTTTTCTACTGGTTATGGATCACAAATCCCTGTACATATTAAGTATTTAAAAAAAAATTTTTATTTCATTTTGAGAGAAAGAGAATGATGAAGAGAAAAAGAGGGTACCTGTGGGGTAGGGGCAGAGGGAGAAGTAGACTCCATGCTGAGCAGATACCCTGACATGGGGCTCCATCCCAGGACCCTGGGATCATGATCTGAGCTGAAGGCAGATGCTTAAAGGACTGAGCCACATTTTTTAATGGATTGCAAACATCTTAAATTTTATATTGTTTAGTGCCCGGTATTGCTGTAGTCTTATTGAGTATTTAAACTCCTTTTGGCAGGCAATTAAGTTACTTATGAATCAGTTTAATCCTTGGAAGTCTTGATTTTTTTTTTTTTCTTTGAAAAAATGAGTCTTAACCCTACGACTAAAGTATGGTATTTCTGGAATCTCCATTGCATGTCTCCTGTTTTCTTCAAAATCTCTTCACTCTGACTCCTAGAAACTCAAGCAAATAGTGCTAAGCTGGAAATTAGACTTATAATTCCCTGGCAATTCTTTCTTCCTTATAAATTTTTCACTGGCTACACAAATTTCACCCTATTCATGCATAGACTGGTAAAGATATAAAAACCCTCCGTGGATTTCTAGAGCTCTTTCTCCATGTATCTCTCTCCTTTCAACTATACTGACACAAACTTTCACCACCTTGACCTCCCCAGACTTTCATATCTGTTCCTTCAACCCATCTAGGTTCCTTTTGCGATTCTTTGCCTAAGAAGATGGTGGAACTTCGTTTATTTTCCTTTCCTCAGGAATCACAGTCTTACTTTGATTTTAGCTTTTCTTTTTTCTTTTTCTTTTCTTTTAATTCTTTTTCTTTTGTGACTTTGGTTTAAATTCTAAAAATAGTTGTTTCATATTTTTTTCCATCTTTCTGGTTGATTTTGGTGGATGGAAAATGTGGACCTAGAAAATGTAGACCCTCTTCCTATTCATTATTGCAGCATAAAAATTTATTTTTATTCTTGGATAAAATCATCATTAGTACTAAAAATGAGGATTTAAGTCTTCCAAATAAGTAAAAACAATATTCTAGAATTTTAAAATAATTTTATATATTTCTTATTAAAAAGGTCAAAATAAATAAAAAGCTATGAAAACAAAGAATAAAGATATTAAAAATAAGAAAAAAATGAATGTTATGAAAATAAAAAGCAGGGTACAAAACTCAATATTTTTGGTCCTGAATCTGTGTGATTTGAGAATATGTACTATGATGGTGGTAGTAGTGGTCTGTGTGTGTCTGAGTACACAAAGAAAAATTACACTAAAAAAAAAGATATGCTGAGATTATCTTTCTTTATTACAAAGTTACTGAATACTTGTTTCAAGGTCCTTTGATATTGTTCACAGATTGCTGAGCTGGAAGAGTTTCCAAGATATCAGTTGCAGGTTTCTATTTGTATTCCCAAGCATAGGCGAATAAAATAAGAGTGTATTAAACTGGGCTATTAGACAGTTCTGTTTTACTTCTTTGTTGAAAAAAACTGACCTTGACATTCTGTCACAAAACTGAACTAACCAGGAGTACTCTTAGCTCTGTTTACTAATATAATGAACTCCAGACAGATACATTTACTTAGTAAATGATAACTAATATATTGACATATACTTCTAAGTTCAATAATGCCATATTTCTATTATATCTGGTTATCATGTGCTGTTTAGGTTTTCACCTGAATTTCTCATTGGTATTCTTTATGTTCTTAACTAGACTACAGGTTCTTTGCTGTTAGCATGGTTCAGCCCACTGACTTTAATTCTATTCCTACTTTGTTTTTTAAGTTTTGCTTATTTAAGTAATCTATATTCCCAATGTGGGGCTTGAATTCATGACCCCGATAACAAGAGTTGCATGCTCTTCCACCTGAGTCAGCCAACATCCTTATTCCTAGTTTTGATACTTACTAACATTATAATTTTAAGTAACAGCCTCTCTGGACTTCAATTTCCTCATCTCTATGTCACACCTACTTTTGTTCTTAAAGTCATTTGATTTTTATTTTTCTCTGTCTTATATAGGGCTTGGGACTAGGCTATTAGTATTACTCTAGAGAAATGAAAAAAAGGGAGATGGTTTCCTGGTATTTTTTAGAAGCCTAAGATAGACCAGATAGCAACACCTCACATGCACACAAATACACACACACACACTAAATATCAAATCCATATATATATATAGACACATTTATGATCGTACATATATAAAATTAAGAAAACATAGATGTGAAAAAGACAAAGCTCATTGTCCTGAATATCAGAAAATAATTCTTATATAAATGCAATGTATAAAATGTAACTGGATGGAAAACCTTCTACTAAACAGTTGCCAATGCCCACATATACTAATTTATAAATGTAGTGATTACAAATAAAAGTCACAAAATACTGTTATTTAAACTGAAAAAAGTATTCCACATTTTTCTGAAAAAAGTGATCACAGGAAAATAGATTATCTTAAAGAAAAGAACTTTGTGCTAAATATTCAAGGGTATTCAAAAGTTAAAATAATGGGAACTCATAATATTAGTACATGAAACTGATGAAAACAGGATAATCCAGGAACATCTATAACTATATTCTATTATGTTAGGTAATAAAGTGTGATACCCCGTAATTGTGCAATGGGTGAAGAAAGCAGGAAATGGTTATTTTGTCACCAAACATTTGGGAACAAAATAACAAATTACTTCTTTACATAATGCTAATCAACAAAATTATTTCCAATGAATTAAAGAGCTAAAAGACAATATAAACCTTAAGAATTCTGGATGAAAATGTAGGTAGCTAATAACATATACTTTGTGTGGGAGAGGCCTTAAGACCTCTGAAGAACCCAAAAGAAAAAGACCAAGGGATCAAACTACATAAAAATTCAAACATCCGCACCTTTAAAAAAAAAAAAAAAACCCTCAAAAACAAATTAAGATGACAAAAACAAACTTGAAGAAATTACTTATATTTTATGGAAAACAAAGGACAGCTTTACTTACTTGTTTTTCCATATCAATAAGAAAATATAAACACAATTAGAAAAAGTCAAAGGACATAACTAGGCAACCAATCACAAAAGAAGAGATACAAATGGTTACCAGACATAACGAATACTTAGTCTCTCTAGTGGAATAATATGCAGAAATCTTGCAAAATTGTCAAATATTAAAAGTACTAACACTCCATGTTTGAAATAAACATTCTTGTTTGTATTTTTAGATTTTGCTATTGGAGATACCATATAACCTTCTGCATAAAATAGAGAGATAATATATCTATAACCCTAGGAAAGCTTATATCTTTCCACACAGTGATTGTGAAAATTAATTATGAGGCATTGGCTTAGAACTCATTCCAAAGGCATGATGGTGGGAACAGTATGCCCAGGGTGCTGGCAATAAGGAGGGGCATTGTGTATAGAGAATTTATAACAATAATAAAGCTGACTAAAAGCCAGTTTGCTTTTTATGATCACCATGCACAGGCAATTTGAAACAATATCGGTGATTTAAATACTCCTCCCCACCAAGTTGAACTGCCTCACTGCCTAACCTTGGTGTTCTACTATTCTAAGGAAATACAAAAATACTTCTGTGCAAAAATATTTGATAAATAATATTCACCATCCTATTCTTTAATATTAAAAAACTGTCCTAAATGACTAACATTATAGGATTAGTAAAATAAATCACAGAACATTCATATTTCACAATCATTAAAAATCGTGGTGCTATTTTGTGTTTGTTCACCTATGGTGTAGTATTAAATCAAATACCGAACAAAAATTCTACTCACAATGCATTTTTAAATATATTTATTTATATTACAAAATTCTGAATAGCTTTAGTCACAATCTGATTTTAAGTGTATTTTTATCATACTATAGGAGATATCAGTAAAGATAAGTAAGATCTGTAACACCCATTCCTCCCGACACATAAACATAGACACACATTCATATGCACATTTTTTTTACTAGAACAGTTGTTCTCAAACTTGGCTGTACATTAGAACAGCGCCGGGGGCTTTTAAAATCCTAATACCCAGGATACATCCAAATCCATTAAACCAGAAACCCGGGTGGGAGAGGGGAGGGATGTGGCATCAGCATTTCTAAAGATCCCCTGATGTGTCCAACGTTCAGCTAAATTTAGAACCAATCAACTACTGCTGCTCACTTGTGGTCGGTGGACCTGCAGCGGAAGCAACCCCTGGGAGCTGGTTAGAAGGCAGGATCTTGGGCCAGGTTCAGACCACAATCAACATTTTAACAAGATTCTCAGATGATTTCATTAAAGTTCAAAAAGCACCGATAGGGCACTTCTATTTTTCAGCTCTCCAATACACAATTTCATAGGAGGAAAGGACTTCTGATGTTTCAAGTAAGTCTGAAAAATACTAGATTTCTAAAATTCTCTCTAAAACATCTGTGATTCTTATTCATTTTACCTCCCTTCATCTAGAAGTGAGTGCAGATCAGTTTTGCTTATCCATATTCAATAGGAAAATTAAGCAATTAGAGATTCCTTGGAAACAGGTTTAGAAAGTAATTCATCTCCCTTGCTCTTGGGACCAACAAATTCATGATTTTTTTTTCTCTTAGACAAGAGAATCAGACATTCTTTTCTCTTAGACAAGAGAAAGAATTTTCCAGACTTTGAGTTCAATATAAACTTACTGGATTGTCTTTTTGCAGCGGTATATTAGCCAAGTAATTTCATAAACTGAGCTTTAGTAAATTTGCCAAGTCTCTAGGAATTAATGATATCTCTTGTCCAGATCAAAAGAATAGCTGAGTCACTCATATATGTCATTCTAATCCCAGAGGTTGTATAAGTAACAAACTGCAAGGGTGTAAAGTTAATAAAAGAAAAAAAAATCGAAGCTTGGGGAGGGGTATTAAAGTGAGATAGACTTTTAAATTGAGAAAGCAATTGCCATACAAAGTATTTTGGGTAGGGACTAAATTTACATAATGGAAATTCTAGGCAACCTGAATCAATGCAAATAACCCAACGCAATAACAACTTTATTAAGATAACAGCTATATACATATAGAAAATAAAGGCTTTTCCCTCAGCCATGAAATAGTATTCTCCTAATAGAAACCAGCATTACAAACTCTCAGTAACAAGAAAATTAACTGATACACTGATGTTTCTTGTGTTAACATATTAATGCAAACTCAGTTTCTCAGTAGTTTCTGTTATAAATATCACTCCTGTTATATATGGTGGATGAAAGTTTAAATTGAATTCCACACCAAAATTTTGATTAGTGCTCTAGAGTTTTTAAAGAATTTTCTCTTTCTTTATTCATCGAATCTGCATCACGACTCTGTAATGGATTGTCATCCCCATTTTAGTGCTAGAGAAACTAAAAGTTGGAGGAGTGCTAGGTATTTACCCAAAGAATACAAAAATATTAATTCAAAGGGATATATGCACCCCACTGTTGGTAGCAGCATTATCTTCAATGGCCAAATTATGAAAATAGCCCAAGTGTCCATCAACTGATGAATGGATAAAGAAGATGTGGTATACATATAAAATGTAAATATTATTCAGCCATAAAAAAGAATGAAGTCTTGCTATTTGCAATGACATGAATGAAGCTAGAGAGTATTATGCTAAGTGAAATAAGTCAGTCAGAGAAAGGCAAATACAATATGATTACACTTATGTGGAACTTAAGAAACAAAACAAATGAGGAAAGAGGAAAAAATAGAGGCAAACCAAGAAACAGACTCTTAACTATAGAAAACACACTGATGGTTACCAGAGGGGAGGCAGGTGTGTGTGTGTGGGCGGGGGGATAGGTGAAATAAGTGATAGGAATTAAGAAATGTACTTGTTGTGATGAGCACCATGTGTTCTATGGATGTACCAAATCACTGTATTGTACACCTGAAACTAATATTACACTGTATATTAACTAACTGGAATTTAAATACAAACTGAAAAAAAAGTGGGAGCTACCATATACAAGAACACCTGGATGTGGTAAAGCATATACTTAAACCTTGATCATTCATTTAAGCTTCCCCCATTCACAGCTTCTTCTCATGTAATTTCATTTTATTTCTTTCAATATTCATTTTGTTCATTATGTTTTCTGAGACAACACACATACCTATACATAACATCCACACCCTCACATACACTTTTGGATAATCCTGGCCAAAATCCATGTCATAGGTAACTTGTTAAATACATTCATGAAGGTTGACATTTTTAGATTCAGCTGCCCATCTCCACACAACCAAATATGATAGAATAGGGTCTTTTATGGTTTCACCCATTTATTCTGGGAGTCAACATTAAATTCTACTTCTCACACAGATTATTTTTAGTCACACTTACTCAAATCAGCAAGGGAATAGTTAGAAGAAAATATTATCAATCATTTTGCAAGGTAAAATTAATTTTTAACTGAATTCTATGCTTTTTTTTTTAAAGAAATGTCATACCACATCTCTTCATATGTGCCTAAACACTCACTACTGTATATACCCTGTTTTATTTTCAATGCTATTTTTTTTTTTAGTGTTAAAAATTGTCTAGTATATTTTCATGGTACAACACAACACATGGAAAATTGGTGTATACATATCTAGAAGGCAGGTTAGAGTTTGTTTATTTAAATATAATGGTCACAAAATTTCTTGTTCCATTTTTCTTTCTTTTTTTTTTTTTTTTAAGATTGACTGATTTGACACAGAGGGAGAAGTATAAGCAGGGGGAGCAGCAGAGGCAGAGGGAGAAAGGAGTTGACTCCACACTGAGCAGGGACCCTGACATGGGGCTCAATCCCAGGAACTGAGATCATGCCCTTTTATGAAGGCAGACCCTTTACTGACTGAGCCACCCAGCCACCCTCCCACTTCATTTTTCTACAACTCATTTGGATTTACTCCTAATTTGTGAAGTTCACTTGATTATGTCCTTTTATGTGCCTATGGTAAGCATTTCTATGCATATCAAGGTGAAAGAGAATTTTTAGGGATTCTAAGAAATCTTGATATTAATGTTCTCGTATTTAATAGTTTTGCACTTAATAAAATCTCTACAGAAATAAGAAAACTCAAAGAGAAAATATTTGGAAATATATCTAAAATGAATGAATAATACCAAATACAATATGAACATTCAATACTCAAGTCCAAATAATTTCCATTCTAAATAATTCATAATCTTTCTAATCCCGTTTTATTTTCATTCAGGTAACAGGACAATTTTCAATATATAGGGATACCTTAGGGATATTCTGGTTATTAACACAGTATATTATGTCTTCCCTGTTCTTTGAAGGTAATTGTGGTCATTGCACAATATAGAAGTGAAAAATTTTAAAACCTTTAATTAAAACTATTTGAAATTCAAAATTTTTTAACAATGCATTTATTTATCTATACATTTATACTGCTGATATGGATGCAACTGATTCAATTTCAGATCAAACTAAATTTTCAATCTAGCTCATGGAAAATCGGGGGGTTCTTAGTAAAGATTAAATGTTTTCCCATGTATATCGTTAGAGTTAGAAAATCATACATTAACCAACTAATTTTTAAAAAGGAGAAACAAGGTATAAAATTTAAAGAAACATATTAATTGTATCAAAAAGAAATTTATCTTCGTGGTAGTAATCTTCAAATATAGTCCCCTAATCCCCAACAGACTCTTTACACCCTTAATATAAGCTGAAGTTTACTTGAGTATGGGCTGACACCACAATTTGCTTTTGAACCATCAAAGACAGTGTCTCTTTTTTTTTGTCTCTTTTTTCCTGTCTCTTATTTCCAAGGTTACATAATTTTAAAAAACCTTGTATCTTATACCTAGATCTCTGAAAATGCTTATTGTGGGGGATGCCAGCCCTATCTTGTAAAGAAGCCCTACTACATTGAAGCCACCATGCTGTGAAAAACCCAAAATGAGAGAGAGAATCAGAGACAGAGAGACAGAGAGAGAGAGAGAGAGAGAGAGAGAGAGAGAGATGATTGGCTAGCCCTCAGTTTTTTAAGCATCCAAATCCAGGCATCAGATATGTCAGTGAAGACACCTTTTCAGAGATTTCAGTCCCAGGACATATCTTAGGGAAGAACCCAGAAATCAGGCTAACAGGTAGAAAGAAATGAGGTTCCCAATATCTGGCTTCAGTTGACTCATCTAACCATCTCTAACCACCTGAACCCCAGTTTATCTCAGTTAAGACTTCAGAAAACAGGAAGAAGACTTAAGCCATTCTGACTCTATTCTGATGTAAATTTTGACCCAATTCAAGAATTGTAAGCATAATTGTTATGTAAATGAGTTTAAAAGAAGGTTTCTACATTTGGCCTCCAGATTGTTTATTCCTCACTGCAGACTGAGACCTGTTACCCCCGAATCCCTCCAATGCCAAACACAAATTTTTACAGATCCTTTTGTCTTAGAAATAACTACAAACAAGCAGATTTTTGGCCATTTAAGACCTGTCTGCTTTGCATATCCTGAGAAGACTCACTTAACATCTGATTGATGTTACTGATAAAACAAGCCAGTGGTTCAAAGACTCCAAGCTGCCACTGTTTTTCAGAGCCTTCGGACTCAAAAGACTTTTCCCATGCTGGTGATCAACATTACCTAGATCTCCTAGACAAGTAAACCCCCTCAGCAGCCTGTAGAAGACTCTTGCTTTGACGGATTTGCCCACATGTAAACCTGTCTAAACACAGCCCAATAAAAGGCTTCTGTCACCTCTTGATCATATGTTATCCCTTAGGCTAGTCCCCCAAATCCCTTAAACTCCTACAATAATAAAATGACTTTCATTTCATGCAACTAAATTTTAGGGCTATTTGTTATGCAGCAACAATAAATAATAGAAGCAACTTAAATCATTTCCTTAAGGCATTCAAAGCCAGTTGTAAAACAACTAACTGCCCTGAGATACAATGTTGTAAAATTATAATTATTTTTAATGCATAAAAACGATCCAAGGTTGAGATGGTAAAGTTCCTGAAATAATGTTACTTTTTATGGTCTATCACATCCTTTGAAGAACTCTGAGATGAGAAAATGATTTAGAAAAAATAAGGAATAATATTCACAAGAGGAACTTCAACTGTTAATAATATGCAATATAAAATCACAACCACAAGCAATCTTGTCCATCAAAGACAAAAGGTTTTGGAAGTAATCAACTGTTCCTAAATTGTTAATATTAATGTTCCTTTTTTATTTGTTTTCATTTGCTTTTTGCCATCCATTAACATTCATTAGCAAAGAAGTTGCAGAAAACACTGAAGTAAAAAGAAAACCAGGAAAATTAATTTATTATGTGCAAACTCATAAATAAGAAACAAACTTCTTTATAACTAACATAATTAACCCTCTCAAAACTTACAGACTCTCATTATTGTTTTTTGGCAGTGTAACACTCTGATCCACTTGCCAAACACAGGTGTTCTATGTTAGTATCATCTGAGAACAGTGATGTGGAATTGTCCTACCACACATTTATGCTCTGCAAAATAGAGCAAAGGAGAATTAATATGGTGAGCCCTCTATTAGTTAATCTATTTGGCTATATCACACCTGGAGTTAAAAGAAAAACTGCAAACTGGTCTCTGAACACTTATATTACAACTGAGCATGTCTCCTAGGGAAAGTTCCCAGATTGAGAATACCCCACTAATTCACAGGTGACTGATGTATGCTATGACTTTACTCAGCCATGTGAAAAAACATACCACAGACCAAAAAATTTGATAAAGGAAAGCTTGGTTTTACTTCTCCCTTTGCTACTTACAGTATGATTTCAGGCAAATTTTATAACCAAACTAAGTCTTCATATATACATTTATAAAATCAAATTAATTTCAAATGCTCATTTTGAGGATGAGATATTATACATGTGAGACTGTTTCATATTAAGTAACTCATTATATAAGCAAGTTATTGTCTTCTTGGACTATTTTAAAATAGCACAATATTACATGAGTTTCAGGAAGAACATGATCTCTTTCTATTTTACTTACCAGGAATGTCCATCACATGACCTAACACTTTCAGAAAAAGTAAGTAGGCTCTGACTTTCATTATATTTAGCTAATGCCACTTATTTGCCATTTACATGGCATAATATGGCAAGATACATTGATTGGCAAAGAAATTATAAATAAAATAGTCCTGTAATGTCCAGTTAGAAGCTTTAAAAACAAAAAAAAAATATTGATATGATATGAATTGCCACACCTAACTCAAAATATCCAATTACATTCAACTTACAGAAAATTATTAATTATGATTTATCTTTATATTAATTAATCTTAAAATCAATGTGGAATAACTATTTTCTTTATTTTACAAATAAAGATTTGTAGGTCTCAGAGAAGGGCAGAGCCAAGTCTCTGAATTCTCTTCAACCTCTCCTTTATAAAAATTTGATTTCCACCTGCCAATTCTGAAGGAAGGCACAGTAACTACCTTTTGTTTGAAAAAGGGAACTGAGCCCTCATGGCCTCTGAAGACCTGTCTCCCCATCAGCACGCCTTGCCATCACCCAGCAGAAATATTTTGATTACCCGCAGTCCTTTGCCAAATCAGGCCAGTTTTGAGACACTAACTGGCTCCTCAACTCACTCAGGCCCATGCCAAAGATGTAAAATTTAGTTTGAATGCCCAATCCTTAATGCTTCAAAGTGTAGACCTTTAGCCAATGCTGTAGCCATTACTATGGAGCTAAACAAAAGAACAGAGATTACTGAACAGAGTTGGGAAAGTCCCAAAATAACAAAAGATGTTGTGAGTGTTGCAAAGTCAATTGACTTAAAAGATAAATGTAAAAATATTGGTGTTAAACTTGTTCAAGTTGTTGCCAAGAACACAAATGAGGGGGCTGGGGATGGCACCACTGCCACTATTATCTTGGCACACTCCATTGCCAAGGAAGGCTTTAAGAAGATTAGTAAAGATGCTGGTCCTGTGGAAATCAGGAGAGATGTAATGTTAGCTATTGATGCTGTAATTGTTGAACTTAAGTAGCTGTCTAAATCTGTGACGACTACTGAAGAAATTGCTGAGGGTGCTAATGTATCTGCAAATGGAGACGAACAAATTGGCAAAATTCTTTCTGAAGCAACGGAAAAGGTCGGAAGAAAGGATGTCATCAGATGAAAGGATGGAAAAACACTAAATGATGAATTAGAAGTTATTGAAGGCATAAAGTTTGATCAAGGTTATATTTTTCTTTATTAATCATCAAAATATTAATTCCAAGATGCCTACGTTCTACTTAGTGAAAAGAAAATTTCTAGTGCCCAGTCTATTGTACCAGCTCTTGAAATTGCCAATGCTCACAGTAAGCTCTTGGTCATACTTGCTGAAGATGATGATGGAGAAGCTCTGAGTACACTCGCTTTGAATAGGCTAAAAGTGGATCTTTAGGCTGTAGCAATCTAAGCTCCAGCTGTTTGTGACAATGGAAGGAACCAGCCTAAAGACATGGCTATTGCTACTGGTGGTACAATGTCTGGAGAAAGGTTGACTCTAAATCTTGGAGATATTCAGCCTCATGACTTAGGAAAAATTGCAGAGGTCATTATGACCAAAGGTGTTGCCATGCTCATAAAAGGAAGAGGTGACAAGTCTCAAATTGAAAAACATATTCAAGAAGTCATCCAGCAGTTAGACATCACAACTAACAAATCTAAAAGGAAAAGCTGAATGAACCTCTGGCAAAACTCTCAAATGGAGTAACTGTGCTGAAGTTTGGTGAGACAAGTGATGTTGAAAGGAATGAAAAGAGTTACAGATAGATGCACTCAATGCTACATTAGCTGCTGTTGAAGAAGGCAGTGTTCTAGGAGGAGGTTGTGACCTGATTCGGTGCATTCCAGTTTTAGATTCAATAACTCCAGATAATTAAGATAAAAAAATCGGCATTCAAATTATTAAGAAAACACTCAAAATTCCTGCAATGACCATTGCTAAGACTGCAGGTGTTGAAGGATCACTGAGAGTTGGGAAAATTATGCAGAGTTCCTCAGAAGTTGGTATGAAGCTATACTTAGAGATTTTGTGAATATGGAGGAAAAAGGAATCATTGATCCAACTAAGGTTGTAAGAACTCTTTTCTTGGACACTGCTGGAGTGGCCTCTTTGTTAGCTACAGTAGAAGCTGTAGTCCCTGAAATTCCTAAAGAACAGAAGGACCCAGGAATGGGTGGAATGGAGGTTATACGGCAGATGGCATGTCCTGATTCCTAGAATAGTGCTCTACCATTATTAATGAACTATGAGAGGAAGCTCAAGGAAGAGCTCCTCAACAATAAATTCAGAGAAGTCAGCTGAAGGAAATGACTGAAGAAAATCACTACAACCATCAGTTACTGGTTTCAGTTGACAACATATAAAGGTTGACTAATGTCACTGTGCCTACAAATAATTTTGTATTTTTGACTAAGACATTTGTATATTAATAATAACTGAGGAGAGCAAGAGCCACATACCAATATACTGCTTTCAACTTAAATCGCTGAGGCATTTGTACTTCTATTCTGTTAAAATTAGGAGTTTAGTGTTTGCCACACCAGATAAAAAGTTAAGAAGCAGTCTTTCTGTGGAGGGTAATAATTGTGTACAAAGTAGATAAATATCCATTTATGTGACAACTTTTGTATAATAAAAATTTGTTTAAAATGAACAAAAGGGAACTGAAACTGCATTAAGGTGATGATTCTCATTACCAAGTTTAGAGATATTTGACTTTTTGGAAGGTAACCATTGTATATCTAATGCTATTAAATACTTACTGTGGAATATCTGGCATTAGTGATAGTCTAGTCATGTACTTCTATGTCTCACCTGGCATGGCTCAGAAGACCCCAGAAAACCAGGAGATCATTATGTATGATTCATGGGTTCAGTTAATCAAGGCATGAAAAACAGAAGCCAAAGAAGGTCAAATTGAGACTGGATATACAAAGGTACAAGATACAGACAAGTACTCTAGGTAGAGAAGATAAGCTAAGCTGGAATGGAGGGATAGAATCTTAGGCCAAAACAATGGCAACAATTCATCATAGTATGATGAGTAAAAGTATGGATTGAGAAGAACAGAGAGAAGGTACTAAAATGCCAGAAGCAAGTTGAAATTGAACAGATTAGAGGAGTAAAAACAATATGTAAATCTATTTCATAAACTAAAAATCATCAAAAAATTTAAGTAGGTATTTTTGGTGGATTAAATTTCACAATATGGCTCCAAATTCATCTCAGAAATTTATGAATTGCTCTCCTTTACTAGTTCTCCCTTGCCCAAATCCTTTTAGAGATTAGTTAACACTTATTTTACCAATATCTTCAATCTCCATTCATTACTCCCACCACTCCATTTAGCTTACAATCCCGTGATCCTACTGTGACAATTCTTCATCAGGTCACTGTGACATTTCTAAGTAATCTAAATCAGTAGGCAACGTTAGCCCTGATCTTATTTGAGTTTCAACAATACTAAACCCATTTGAGTACTCCATCTTTGTTTCAACACTCTCCTCCCGTACTTCTATGATATCACATCCTCCCGGGATGTCCTCTATTTTTCTGGCTGCTCCTTCTCTTTCTTCTTTGCTGACGTAGTTTTCTCAAAATAATCCTTAAATGTCAAATGCCTTTCAAGGAATATTCTTCAGTCCTTGTCTTTTTTTCATTCTGTACATTCCTCGTGCATACACTCTTCCTGTGGTCTTCAGTTACCAGGCATATTTTTGTGACATTTAAATCTCTAGCAGGCTTCTCAGTTTCAGGTGCTATATCCAATTCACAGTGTTTTCACTCACAGGTTCCGGAGATATCCTAAGAAGCCAGTTTAAAGCCAAATTCCTGACCACCTCCCCCAGTCCGTTCTCCTCCCATTGTTTGCTATTGAAGAGCATGCTCATACAACCAATTCTTCAAGCCAGAACCCTTACCAAGTTATCCCTGGTTCTCTCCCTCCTTCTCCATAGCCAATACATCACTAAGTTTTGTTGATTTTATTTCATAAATTTAAACCTTTCCATTCTTGTTCCTATCCTTACTGAGTTCAGGTTACTATGGTCTATCATGTGGACATATTGCTATAGCTTCCTGACTAGGGCTTCCTGAAATTTACTCTCTAAATTGAAGCAAAAGCATTTTTAAAAACACTCTAACCAGGTATTTTCTCTGTTTAAATCTCTCAAGAAAAGGTTCAATATCTCTAAATCTGGCTTACAGAGCCCCAACTGATCTGCTCCCTATAGCCATGTCCAGCCTCTCCCATTCCTCTCCACTGCATTCTGCTCTCCAGCCACACTACAAAGTTTCCACTTCTCAAATACATTGCACACCCTCCTGCCACAGCCTTTGTACAGGCTGTTCCCTGTGCCTGGTGTGCTCCTCCCCATTCTTCGGCACTGCCTAAAATAACCCCAACTTATCTTTGGATCTCAGCACCAGAGTCACTTCCTCAGAAACTCTTCCTTGATCTGCACCCTCTAGCTTCCCCCAAAAGAGTCAGGTCCCCTTGATACTCTCACTATACCCTAAACCTTTTATACACAGCATCTGCCATGGTGTAAAATTATATAGTTATTTATG
The DNA here is from genome assembly GCF_018345385.1 of Vulpes lagopus. Taxonomy (NCBI): domain Eukaryota; kingdom Metazoa; phylum Chordata; class Mammalia; order Carnivora; family Canidae; genus Vulpes; species Vulpes lagopus. The sequence goes on from NC_054839.1 coordinate 44,853,897, forward strand.
TGATTGCAAACCCTGGGAGGAAGGGATGATGCTGGTCTTTGATCATCATTGCAAGCTCAATGCCAAATATGGGAGTCGTCATAGAGCAGAGGTTCAGCATTATTTGTTGAATAATTAAGTGAATGGACTGAACCCCCTGGGTGAATACCTTCTCATCTTTTCAAGGCTCCAAAATGTCTTCCTCAAACAAATATTTCTTCCTCTGCACTCATAAGTAATTCTGTTTATGTTAGTAACATATTTATCACATTGATGATTGTATAAGTATCTTTTTTCCAACACAGATTATGAGTTCTTTAGAGGCCTGAGGTTAGAAATGGTATCTTGTTCACTGTTGTATCCTGGGGCCTCTTGCAGTGCTGGGCATTTCACAGGCACTCAGAAGTGGGAGGAACTGAAGTAGAGAAAAAGATGAATTTTACTGGTTTTAAGATTTCAGTTGGCCTTGCATCAAGAATACACCCATTTGCACACAGGAGGCAAAGCCAGGCATTACTGAGGAAAATTGCTTAATCTGCTCTATATATTACAGATAATGTCTTGAATCTGCTATCAAGCCCTGCCAACCTGCTGAGTTCCTGAATAATTCAAAGCTTTCTTCTGTTTCTTCTTCCTCTTCTTCTTCTCCTTCTTTCTTCTCCTTCCCCTCCTCTTTTTCCATTTATAAATATAATCTGTATATTAAAACTTCATAACCTTTCAGAACAAACAAAATGCTTCATGATAATTTCATATTTTCTTGGAAAAAGGTAGACTTTACATCCAAAATAGGTAGTTGGGTTTTATTTTTTATTAAACAATTACAGCATTAATTTACAAAGCAGATGATCAAGTTTTAAAATTCATTATCCAGAGATATGTTAGAAATAAGAAATAAGAATGGATTTTATTTTTAAAGAGTTGATTATATATATGAGTAATAAAAATCTTAATTTTTCTTACTAAGAAAATGATATAGTTAACCTTTAAAATTCACATTATAAAGAAAAATTGTGTCCTCTCATTACCTCTCTCTTGAGGCATTTGTTATCAATATAATACTTCTCTCAGGAGTCAGTGGTTCTCACTCAGGTCAATTCCTAGCTTATGTACTCTGTTAAATAAAACAGAGAAATACATTTAGGATTTTGTTTTAATAATTGGCAATCTCTCACACAATTTAGAAAAAAATATTATCATTAGCTTGTTCCTTGACTTTCAAACCTGAAAGATTATCATTAGCCAAGTGAAGGGTTGTATTTAGTTTGTAGGGAAATTTGGAGCACTACCTGTGACATAGATAATGGGCCTCAATTGAAAAAGATAAGCACAGGAAGCTTTGAAGTTTTCAGATAATAATCTCCTAGATACGGAAAGAGTAACTATCTTTACCTGTTTTTAGCAACAAAGCACATCATCAAAGCAAGAACACACTAGACAGAATGCCGTAGATATGACCTAATGAGTAATATTTTAGAATAAACATTATACGGATACTTCATTTATATGTATTAGCTGATATGCTTATTAGGTGTAACTATGTTTGTTGGAAAGAATATTTCCAAAAGATCTCATCTTCACTGGTTTAACAGATTTCACACAATTAACTACAGATTAAGATAAATAGAAGATATTAATAGATAGATAGCAATTATTCCCTGTAATTTTACAGTTGTTAAAAACAGATACAGAAAATTACATTTTTAATTTTTTTTTTAAATTCCTAATGAATTTTTTATTTATTTATGATAGTCACACAGAGAGAGAGAGGCAGAGACGCAAGCAGAGGAAGAAGCAGGCTCCATGCACCGGGAGCCCGACGTGGGATTCGATCCCGGGTCTCCAGGATCGCGCCCTGGGCCAAAGGCAGGCGCTAAACCGCTGCGCCACCCAGGGATCCCCACATTTTTAATTTTTAATTCAAATTTAAGATTCAATATGTACAGAATAATACACCATTATTTTTTAAATGTATAGATCAATGAGTTTTAACAAATGTGTATATCATGAAACAACTGCCTTAATGGAAATCTAGAATATATGAATGTACAACTTATTCATCTGTTGATAAATATTTGAGTTGTTTTTAGTTTGGGGCTATTATAATTAAAGCTATGATGAACATTCATGTGCAAGTCTTTCTGTGGATTTTTTTTCCCATTTCTTTTTGATAAATACCTAAAGGAGGAATTGTTGAATCATACAGGAGGTATATATTAAACCTTATAAGAAACTGCCAATCTAAAAAACAGTATTTTAATTAATAAAATTCAAAAGTATCAGGAGGGCATAAATATGTATTCAACATGTATTCATTCATTCAACAAATGGTAAACAATCATCTATTATATGGCAGCATAAGTATATGCATTAAACGTATAGAATTTAATAAGACACAGTCCCTAACCTGAGGACATTTAGAGAATATGGGAAATATTCTGTTGTGCATGTTTGAAAAGATATCACTCTATGTGCAATGTATCTGAGAAAGCAATGCTTGTATAATTGGATATGCTAAGCCCCAGGTCTGCTATCAAGTAGTTATTTAACTTTGAGAAGACTCTTAATCCCTCTGAGCTTTATTATCTTTAAAAAGACAAGACTGAAATAATTAGCTATTTTCAAAGACTAAAATAATTCTGTAATTTGTAATGAAAAAGGAAACAGCAACAACTTTTCAAATTTGTTAACTCCAAATAAAGTTGATAACCTAAAGTTTTACATTTCGAAGTAATTGATAGTTTTGTTAAGAGGGTGATTAACAGAGAGGCACCTGGGTGGCTCAGTGGTTGAGCATCTGCGTTTGGCTCAGGTCGTGATTCTAGGGTCCTGGGATTGAGCCCCACATTAGGCTTCCTGCAGGTAGTCTGCTTCTCCCTCTGCCTATGTCTCTGCCTCTCTGTGTCTCTCATAAATAAATAAAATCTTAAAAAAAAAAAAAAAAAGATGAATAGGGTGATTCCTAGTAAGTATGAGCAACATAAATTATTCCTTAAAGCACAATAACAGTTCATTTACTCAGCATTGGAACATTAATGGTAGGAGAAATCCTATCAATGACAGGCCTAAAAATCTACTTTCCATTGAATCTCAACCAATCTGAAATCTGGGAATAAAGACAAACTTCAGCCAAACATAACAGAACACTGAACTGAAAAAGAAAAGCCAAAGCTTCCAATAGCTCCTGACATCATAACTTCCAACAGTTATATTTTAATGCTTTAGATACCAAATAAACTGAAAACATAATTTATACAACAGCTGTTAATGAGACCTCTCCTAGCAAACAGTTCAAAAATTGATCTTCATGGAAAATCAAAACAGGGCAGGTAGTCAACCTCATATAAGAAATATGCATATAACAGTTCTTGTCCATAATTAAGAAATCTTTAATTTATACTTACAGATTTACATGGAGAGAATTCCTAATTCTTTTTATGGCAATTTAAAGGCCTTATGTGAAGAAAAGTGTTTGGTCTTTTTGTTTATTTGTTTTGTTGTTTTGATAACATCCTCATCTGTCATTTATCTCTGCCATGACATTCACACTATGACTCCAATTCCTAAACATTACTCATTAATTGCCTTTCTCCCCTACCACCAATGGCCAAACAACAGAGACACCAGTCCTTTGGATTCAGTCAAGACTACAAAGTACTGGGTGGAAAAGATCCCTTATCAGGAAAAAAATGAAGAATGGAAACTATCTTCTCCCACCATTTGAATAAACATGCAAATCAACACATTAGTCAGAAAATCACCAAACACTAAGTAATAGAATGACAACTGCCTACGATGGAGGTCTTAGAGAGGTCGTTAGGGTCATGAAATCAGAACAGTAACCAGAGTCAATGACTTACTGTTCTGTGTAACCAGAGGCAAGTCAATTATTATTTTTTTTTATGCCTTCTTTTCCTATCAGAAAAAGAATGCTTGGTTTTGTTCACAGCTCTATAATAGTTAACAGGAAAATCATGTGAAATATTTATCTTTATGTAACATAAAGTTACATAAAGTTCAGGAAATGATAAATATAGGTATTTTATTCAATATTGACCCTGTACAAGTGTAAAATAATCCTTATGGTACTAATTTTAAATGTAGATACCATTTAAGATTTCTAGGTGGGATCGGAGTATACTTCTTAGAATAATAGGAATTTCTCATGAATTCTTAAGCTTCAAATTGAGCTCAAGAGTAAGGCTAATTTTCCATCAGTGCTGGGACTCATGCAATGATCTCAAACTTTACCACTTACAAAATAACCGTTAAAGATGTATGAGAGGGCAGCCCTGGTGGCTCAGCGGTTTAGCGCCTGCCTTCGGCCCGGGGTGTGATCCTGGAGACCCAGGATCGAGTCCCACATCGGGCTCCCTGCATGGAGCCTGCTTCTCCCTCTGCCTGTGTTTCTGCTTCTGTGTGTGTGTGTGTCTCTAATAAATAAATAAATAAAATCTTAAAAAAAAAAAGATGTATGAGAGATGATCATCCTGGGATCAAGCCCCACATCAGGTTTCTGCAAGAAGCCTGCTTCTCCCGTCTGCCTATGTCTCTGCCTCTCTGGGTCTCTCATGAATAAATAAAATCTTTTTTTAAAAAAAGATTAATAGGGTGATCACATGCATATAATGAGTGTACATCCACTCTTGGATATAACCCCAAATTCATTATGTTACATCTATTTTCCCTACAGTGGTCCCCTGTATCAGTGGAAGACTCATTCACCCAAGACATTAACTAGAACCTTGTTTTCATGTACTAATTAGTCATGAATCATAGCAGAATGCCTAGAAGATAGAAGAGGTGGCTTATAAGTACCTTTTGGCTCTCAGTTCTGAATTTAAGTTCTGAACAATTTGGGTCCTTTTTTTCCCCATTCCTGATTTATTTAAGTCCATCTTCTGTTACCACTTTATTACTCTCTAGTGTGGTAGGAAGTAGGAGAAAATGGAGGCATTACTAGAATGAGTGTGTGGTGACTATTGGTCTTAAGGCTATCAAAACCACTGGCATTGTCCAGGTTGAAAACAAAAACAGTAACTCTATCATCTAGTCTCTTCTTTGCATCCATGGCTAACATTAAGTCGATGGCTTTCTAGGGTTAGATGGGGCTAAATAGAGCCACACAATCTTTCCTTTACTTACTAGCATCTCCTAAGTAACAGACTATGCTGCTAGTAGCCTTCTCTCTTACTTATAAAATCATTTCTCTGTTGCTTTAATCTTTCTTGACTTTTTCTTTTTAATTAAAAATAAATAATATATATATTTTTAATAGTAAGCCATGCAAGGTAGTTATTGAGCTAAGTGAATTGCTTGACCCCTTCTGTGTTTGGTTAAACATTTCTAAACATCAAGTTGAACTTTGCAGAAACCTTTGACCAGTAAAGGAGTAAGAAGCAGGGAAGTCAATGGCATACAAATGCCAAAATTATAAACTACAAAAAAAAAAAATAGCTTAAAAGCGTGTTCCTACAGTATCCCCAAATTGTAGGGTCAAATGGTTTAAAAAAAATTCTTCTTGGGATCCCTGGGTGGCGCAGCGGTTTGGCGCCTGCCTTTGGCTCAGGGCGCGATCCTGGAGACCCGGGATCGAATCCCACATCAGGCTCCCGGTGCATGGAGCCTGCTTCTCCCTCCGCCTGTGTCTCTGCCTCTCTCTCTCTCTCTGTGACTATCATAAATAAATAAAAAAAAAAAAAAAAAAAAATTAAAAAAAAAAAAAAAAATTCTTCTTCCTAGTTTATTAAGCAGAGATACCAATGAATAACTGTTAAGACTTGGACAATTTTTTAAATGGGGAGGTAGCATTTTATTGTTTCATCTGTTTCTGAAAAAAAACACTGCATTGTTTGGCTGATTTGGGATGTTTCTTTTCTTTTTTTATAATAAATTTATTTTTTATTGGTGTTCAATTTACCAACATACAGAATAACACACAGTGCTCATCCCATCAAGTGCCCCTCTTAGTGCCCATCACCCAGTCCCCTCCACCCCCCGCCCACCTCCCCTTCCACCACCCCTAGTTCGTTTCCCAGAGTTAGGAGTATTTATGTTCTGTCTCCCTTTCTGATATTTCTGATTTGGGATGTTTCTGAAGTCAGTTATTGAACTTCCCCCTCAGGGTAGATCACTTCCTCTAAGTTCCATACATATACCACAGATCTCAGTGAAATTTAAATAGTAACATTACATAAAAGCTGAGATCCTCAAAAACATAATCCACTTATTTTTATTTTTATGTATATAAAAATGGAAATGAAAAATATCTAGAATATATATAAAGATAGTATTAGATGAAACATCTTATTTGAACATATATTTGAGCAATATTCTTTAGAATTAAATTTCACAATAGGAACATGAGTCTATAAATTACACAACTAGTTTCTTTTGGAGAAGAGCATGGTCTATTTTTACCCTCTCCAGAGCATTCTGGCAGTCACTACCAAAATTTTATCTGCTTTATTTGATAAGGACATTGCTAAAAGGTAGATTACTAAGAAAGAGTGAGTGAGTCATAAGTGGATGGTTTATCTTTAAGGCACAGAAAATTTGTACAAAAATTAATGCAAGAGCAATGTACTCTGTTTTTTTTTTTTTTGTTTCAGTCCTGACATCTTATAGTAAGAAACAGCCCGACCTCAGGATAAGTGGCCTGAGAAAAAGTAGAGGAAAAATAGGATGGAGGATACCAGGTATTAGGGGAGACAGACAAAAGAGCTAAATGGGACTATCCTCACTAAATATGCTGTATATTTTTAAAATATACTTTTCCTTTATATGCTAGAGAGGGAATTTAGGAAGTTAAGATGTCACAATTCATAGAATTAAGATTATTTCCTTATATTTAAAGTAAGTTGAAAATCAAAAGTATAAATCTAGTTCAACATGTCAACTTAATGCCTGAGTTTCTCAAATCTTCCTAAAATAAGTATGAAATAAACAAGTATAGTGAAAGGGACTATAAGGGAAAGGAGGGAAACTGAATGGGGAAAAATTAGAGAGGAAAACAAACCATGAAAGATTCCTAACTCTGGGAAACAAACAAAGGGTTGCAGAAGGGGTGGGGGGAAAGAGTGACTGCATGACAAGTACTAAGGAGGGCAACTTGATGGGATGAACACTAGGTGTTATACTATATGTTGGAAAATTGAATTTAAATTTAAATAAAGGAAAAAAATAGCAAGTAAATCACTAACGGTATAAGCAAGTAAAGAATAACTTGTGGTGAGTTTAGTAAAAGGAAGAAACACTGGCAAGTTGGCTAATGGTGACTTAATTATCTATAACTTTGCTACTCTAGAATTCAAATAAAATAGAATTCAAAGCTCTGGGAAGCAAAGCTTTGTCTGGTTTTAGATTAAATACTTAGAAATGCTTGGGCCAAAATGTTGTGAGAATATTTCCAACGAAACCATTAACCTGCTGTTTGACTAATAAAACCAAACATAATTGCTAGAAGACAATGGTGCGCTAGATTGATAGGACAGAGCAAAAGCTGGGATTTCTATTTAAATTACACACATGGTCAGACTCAAATCAAAATGGTAAGGATAGTGGGCAATACTGAAATAATCTACATTCTACTATGAATCTGTTTTCAGCTTTAGGTCTCTTTTGTAACATCTTGCATAAATTAAGTTCAAATGCCTTAGAGACCCAAGAGAGATATGCAAAGACAGACTCTTCTGAAAGGATAAGAATAAAGTTATAAAATGAGAGAACAATCCAACACACCTTCTTGGAAGACTCTATCACACCATATTTCAGTGTTGAAAAGATATCAAATTAATCGCTTATAACCCCTTTTTTATTTCTTCTTTTTTTTCCTGTTGCCTTTCTCATTTTCTTTACCTGTCTTCTCTGTGTCAGCACTAATATTATTGGCAGCCAAAGGGAGTTTTCAAAGCTTTAGTAGGAAAGTATGATCAGGGAACTTGGACCTTTTATCAAATCAATAGCAGCAACATCATTATTAATATATCACAGTACCTTCATCATTACCACAGCGCTTTATAACATGCAATAATTTAATATTTTTGTAGCATATGTAGACTCATACTTGTACAATATCTAAGTATCAGAGCAGTATTGTACTGAATGACATAAATAAATAGCTGTAAGTGTACAACATCTGAGTATCAGGGTAATATTGTACTGAATGATATAAATAAATACCTATGAGTGCATTTAAAATGCATTGTACTACAAATATCCATACCTAGTGAAGGACAGGATTTTAAAATTTTCTAAGTGTTAATATCTGACATGAAGAATTAGCCATACCTCAAAGACAAAATTTGGATTTTTTTATATAATGGTTCTCCTTGACACCCAGCTAATTGCTTTAGAATGTATCTCTTGCTTCCCTATCAATAGTATTCCTTGCCTGTTATTGGAATCCAATTTCACTTGTTTCATGCATAAATTAGACAACTTCAGAATCAGTAAACCACGATGTTGGAGTTAAACTATGGAAAGTAAGAGAATAGAGATTGTGGAATGGCCAGATATTGCAGCTAAATTGTAGCGGAGCATACCACTTAATATCTAACAAGACAATAAAGTAAATGGAAGAGACAGAATCATCAAAATCCACTCTTCTGGATCTTTCATATGGTATATGGAGAGTGGTTCAATTGAGAGGAAACTGGAAGAGCTATCATGATTATTGGCTTTAAAAAATATTTTGAAAGTTTGCCAGCTTGAGTCAGACTTGGAATGAGGTACCACCTACTTTACTTTCACAGAAGTCTTGATACTTCTCCTATTCATTGTTTCCTCATTTAAGCAAATGGAACTATCATCATCCTTGAAGTGTAAAAAAAAAAATCACTGTTAATTTTTGCCTTTACACCAATCTTAATATCAAATCCATTACCAAAGTCTGTCAAAGTTCTACTTTAAAATATATCTCAAATCGATTTTCTTTTATCTCCATTACCACCTCCCTAGTCAATGAGAGACAGTGGCTCTCATTGTCTCACCAAAAGTTTCAAATTAGCAGGTCTTATACCTCTACCCTTGTGCACAGTGAAATCATTCTTACCTAAGTAGATAGACTTACATTTCAAAAAAAAAAAAAAAAAATTACAACTCATTAGTACTCTGGTTAAAATCCTCCAATGGCTTTCTACTGCAACTGAATAAAAACATTCTCCCTAAACTGTGACCTTCAATGCCCTGAATGATGCTATTTATACTTCTTTTTCCCATCTTTTCTGAGATCAGTCTGAATCCATTTGCTTAATTATTTACTGCTGTCCTTTATTTGAATTTAGGCTTCAAGTTCCTAGTAATTGACACATATTATATAATTACATATATATGTACATATATAAATATAAAATATTTGATATTTATGACTTTTGATAAATGAGCAAATAAATGTATGCAACTCAATTATCTGTCTTCTCTACATTCCTTATAACACTACGGGACCAACCATAGTGACTCCAAGGGAAATGTATTTTTTTTTTTTTTTAAGATTTTATTTATTTATGATAGTCACACAGAGAGAGACAGAGAGGCAGAGACACAGGCAGAGGGAGAAGCAGGCTCCATGCACCGGGAGCCCGACGTGGGATTCGATCCCAGGTCTCCAGGATCGCGCCCTGGGCCAAAGGCAGGCGCCAAACCGCTGCGCCACCCAGGGATCCCCCCAAGGGAAATGTATTAAAACCACATTTGACAATCACTTGTTAAGCTGCATCCCCAACTCACAATTTTCTTTTTTTTTTTTCCCTAAAGATTCTATTACTTATTCATGGGAAACACACAGAGAGAGAGAGAGAGGCAGAGACACAGGCAGAGGGAGAAGCAGGCTCCATGCAGGGAGCCTGACATGGGACTCGATCCCAGGACTCCAGGATCACAGTCCAGGCCGAAGGCAGGCGCTAAACCGCTGAGCCACCCAGGGATCCCCCAACTCACAATTTTCTAGACAAAATTGTAATGAATTCCACAGTCATTCCACTTTTGTAATTAAACATTGTATTAACATAATTGGTCTGCAATATGACAAAGACTAAATATCATTCTCTTATCTTACAGATGAAATAAAAAATATACAAAGTATATTAGCATAAATCTTCACATTTAAAAAATGTGAAGATAACATATTGTTGAAAGTACAGGGGATTCTAGTCCAAGGTAGTAACACAGGAAGACCTTGAACTCAACTCCTCCACAGTATACATCAAAGAAGGGACTTCTTTAAGTGGAAAAGAAAAGGACATAATTAACATAAAATAATTATGAATAAAAAGATGTAAAATATGATAGCATATACATAAAATGTGGACAAGGGAGTTAAAAAAGTTTTTGTAGAGTGTATTTGAACTTAAATGACCAACTTAAAATAAATTGCTATACGCTTGGGATGCTACATATGAACCTCATCATAAACACAAACTCAAAATATATATAAGATACACAAAAAATAAGAAGAAAGTCAAACATAACGCTACAGAAACTCAACAATCACAGAGAACAGGAGAAGAAAGGAACAGAGGAGAATTACAAAAACAATCAGAAAACAATTAGCAAAATAGCAATAAGTACATATTTACCAACAATTACTTTGTGAATGGCCTGAATGCTCCAATCAAAAGACATAGGATGGCAGAATGGGTAAGTTAAACAACAACAACAACAACAACAACAAGACCCATCTATAAGCTCCCTACAAGAGACTCACTTAGGACCAAAGACCCATGTAGACTAAAAGTTAAGGGATGATAAAAACATTTACCATGCAAAGGGAAGTGGGGGGAAAAAACCTGAGGTAGCAATATTTATATCAGATAAAATAGACTTTAAAACAAAGACTATAACAATAAACAAAGAAGAGCATTACATAATGACAAAGGGATCAATCCACAAGAGGATACAGCAATTGTAAATATCTATGCACCCAACTAGAGTGCACCTAAAGACACAAAGCAAATATTAATAAATGTAAAGGGATAAATTGATGTTAATTCAAGAATAGTAGGGGACTTTGACATCCCAATTAACATCAATGAATAGATTTTCCAGGCAGAAAATGAACAAGGGAGCAGTGTCTTTGATACATTAGACCTGATGGACATAAGATATATATAGACCATTCTATCCAAAACAAATAGAATATACATTCTTTTCAAGTGCTCATGGAATATTCTCCTGGATATATCAGATGTAAGACAAGTTTCATCAATTTAAGAGTACTGAAATCATATCTGCATCTTTTCTAACCACAATGGTCTAAAACTAGAAACCAATCACAAGAAGAAAAAAAAAAGCAACAGAATAAACAAAAACAACTTGCTAATAAACAATCAGTGGGTCAATGAAGAAATCAAAGAAGAAATTAAAGAAATACAAAGAGACAAACGAAAATGAAAATTCAATAGTCCAAAATATCTGGGACATAGTGAAAATAGTTCTAAGGGGGAAACATACAGTGATACAGGCCTACCTCAGAAAGAAAAAAAAGCTCAAATAACAATCTAACCTTACACCTAAAGGAACTCGAAAAAGATGAACAAGCAAAGGTCAAAGTGAGAGGAAGGAAATAATAAAGATCAGAGAAGAAAAAAATGACAGAGACTATAAAACAAAACAAAACATAAAAAAATACAAGAAATTACAAGTATGGGTGAGGATGTAGAGAAAAGGGAACCCTTGTTCACTGTAAATTGGCAGCCACTACGGAAATCACTATGGAAGTTTCTCAAAAAATTAGAAGTAGAAATACCACATATTTTAAGAATTCCACTACTGAGTATTTACTGAAAGAAAATGAAAACACTAACTGAAAAAGATATATATACCTCTATATTTATTGCAACATTATTTACAATAGCCAAGATATAGAAGCGACCTAAATGTTCATTGATAAGATGAATGGACAAGGAAGATGTGTTGTGTGTGTATGTGTGTAATGAAATATTATGTATACATAAAAAATGATGAGATAATATCATTTGTGACAACATGGATGTACCTAAAGGGTATTAAGCCAAGTAAAATAAGTCAGACTGAGAAAGACAAATACCATATAATTTTATTCATATGTAGAACCTACAAAACAAATGAATAAACAAATAAAAAGTAGAATCAGACCTATAAATACAGAGAACAAACTGATGTCTGCCAAAGAGAAGGGGGTGGAGAAACAGGTAAATAGATGAAGCGTAGTGGGAGATACAGGTTTCCGATTATCAGATGAGTAAGACACAGGAATAAAAGATACAGCATAGGAATAAAGTCAATGATATTGTTATAGTGTTGGGTGGTGACAGATGGTAGCTACACTTGTGGTGAGCATAGCATAATCCATAGAGATATTGAACCACTATGTTATACACTTGAAACTAACAAAACATTGTGTGTCAACTATACTCAAAAAAATTATTTTAAAACAGTAGATCTGTCTTTTCCTATAGCACTACACAAAAGCAAACTGATAATAAAAATAATAGAGGAGACCACATAGATTAGCATATTATTAGTAACAACAAGGTATCTGATAACAAAAAAGAAAGTATATTTAATCATTCACCCTACAGACATCCACTGAGTGCCTTACTGAGCTGTCTCTGGTTTTGTGGGCTTTGAAGCATATAAAACTGGGGACAGGGGAGAGATTCTTTTAAAGAAGACAAAAATAGCTTTCAAGCATATGACCATATGAACGCATGTCTAGAGCTTCTCCCTAGCGCCTATGCAAATGAGGTGGCCTGAAGTTTAGGTGTGATATGCTTGATGGCAAGTGGTACTGCGCAAGCCTACAAAACATTGTACAGGTCACCAGAATCAATTGTGAAAGGCACTGTCAAGATCCAAAGGAGATGGTCAAAGATACAGAATTATAATACATATCACAACTCCTCGGATCCAGGTAAGCCCAGGGTGTTTGGGAAGCAATCAGGAAAGTGGAGGACAACTCAGGGAAGGCGTTGAAAGAGGTATCTTTGTGACTGAGTATTGGAAGTTCAGCTAAGACTTGTCCAGCCAGGAAAGTGGCCCTGAGAAGGTAGGGGAGAGGATGGTGTTGATGAAAATGAGGTAGTGCTTTGGACAGGGGTAATAGTCTTTGCAAAGACCCAGAGATATATATGAGATGGGTACATTTGTGAATTATCAGTATTGGGGTCTCCTTGGTATCTGAGGGGAAATCACCAAGCAATAATGAAATAATGGCAGCAGGCAAAAATCAGTGCAGAAAACATCTGGTGTCACACTTAGGTGTCTGTACCTCTGGAAAGCTACTAAACATGTTTAAAACAGAGAAATGGCATATAAAATATATGTCTTAATAAGATTATTCTTTCAGTAATGTGAAAGTGGGTTGAAGCGGACTGAGACTGGAAGAAAGGGAAATGGATAGAATGTGCTTATCATAAGCAATGTGGAAGATAATGATGAAATAAGGAGTGAGGAGGATACCCACTTCCAGCCCATGTTTCTCACTCAGGGATAAACTGTTTAAAGAATGTAATATGTAATGGGGATTTTATTCTTATTCAGAATGAAAACATGGGGAAATTAGGTGCCCTGACTAGTTGTCCCTGAACTGCTCCTACTGTGCCAGCCTTGACAGTTAATTAAACCTCAGTTTTCTCATCTGAGAAATGGTAAAACTGACCTAGATAGTCTTTGAAGCTCCCTTACAATTCACAAATTCTATGGGCAACACAGTTTTCCAATTTCCATTATAGAGCTGTTATTTATTACTCTTTTTCTGCAAGTTAGGAGAAGAAAATGAGCTCATTAACTCAGAATTAATCCTCCAATTGTGCCGTCTTATATCTGGAATGCCAGACATTGATATGGACTTTCTACAAATAGTAATTAAAACTCAGTTATCTTTATTGAAAAAGATTCTTCAAAAGAAGAGTATAATTTAAATATAAATTCTAAATTAAAGAGTTAGTTGTGTTTTCTCCTATGCCATAACAGTAGGAAGTTTCCCTCTTTCAACATATCATATATTGCTTATCTTAAAATAGTGTAAATTAATAATTATGACCAGCTAAGCACCTCAACATCCCATGCTTGTAGTTATAAATGAAGTTGAGGCTATTTTAAATAATTCTACTAATTAATTCTAACTATAGTTGTGCTGAGGTGTTCCTCTTCCACTTGAATCAGAAAATGGTATTAAGCAAGTGCTTCCTCATCATTTACCAACTGGACACAGGTAAACAAGCCATTTAAGTCCTCTAACTTACATAGACTCAAATATAATCCATTTAATTTTACATATTAGGTGGAAGCATATGGAATGGAATTGCTTATATTTGACCATATTTGATCCCAGAGCAGTGATTTCATATAGCTGACATATGAGGTGATAGAATATATGACAGATATTTTACATGGTTTACACTAATATATGAGAGTCATTATAAGATGATTTTTATTTTCAAGAATTTTAATGCATTATAGATATTTCATGGGGCATTAGGATGTAAAGTACAGGATATAAAATCCCAAAGTAAGCTATATCATGAAAAGACCACATCTTCAAATTTACTAGAAGCAAATTCTAAACAAAATACTAAAATTCTGAACCTAATTACTCATTCTGTTGAAGCATCACAAGAACTAGAATCTCTATACTGAGATTTTCTTTTTTCTTTTTAAAGAGTTTATTTATTTATTTGACAGAGAGAGAGACAGACAAAGCACAAACAGGGGAGCCAGAGAGAGAGAAGCAGGCTCACCATTGAGCAGTGAGCCGGAAGCAGGACTCCATTCCAGGACCCTGGGATCACAACCTGAGCCAAAGGCAGACGCTTAACCAATTGAGCCACCCAGCCACCACTATGCTGAGTTTTCCTAAATCATCTATGGAAGAAGAGAGCAAACCAAACATGCCAAGGTCTTGACAGACATGACCTGGAACTCCAGCTGTAAAATGCCAGCCTTCAAAGTAACTAGACTAGAAATATGGTGGCTTCTGATTACCAACAGGGAGCCAGGAGATTAGCAAGAGACAGAATAGAAGATTGGAATCTGCATGGTAGGACTGTGAAGTGAGTTTCTTCTAACAGGATATTGGAGAAAGTAAAATAAGGCAAAAACTTCAGGAAAAGTGGATCTTCCCTTTCATATATGTGTGTGTGTGTATGTGTGTGTGTGTGTTAATGACCCCAGAGAGGACTATTTCAAAAATACAGACATTTAGAGTTTGGATTTACAGTGCTAAGTTTAGAATATACCCACCCAAAAACAATTCCCATGGCATATCTGGGAAAAGTTAATCAAGATAAGGTAAACTCCATCATAGAGCAGTGTGGGCCAAAAGGAAATTATAGCAAATATATGGAAAAATAAAATGTTCAATAACATATTAGCACAAAATAAATTAGGCAGTGATTTATGTTATTTTGAAGTTATCTCAAGGAGACATTTGGGAGCTCATCACAAATTTTATGGCCTCTGATTAATATCTAAAACCACAAAGATTTCTGACAATTCATAAGAAAAAGACAAGCCACTTAGTAGAAAAATGAATAAAAAATATAATTAGGCAAATATCATAAAAGGAAATGACAATTTTAACAATAAATGTTTAATCTTACTAGTAATTAAGGAATGTCAATTAACACACTACTTTATATTCATCAGATTGAAAAAAATAGAAATTCAGGTATCATCAAGAGCACATAATGATGTAGGGAAAGAGCACCTCTCATGATCATGATCATGATATGATAAACTACTACAGCACTTATAGAGAGCGTTTTAAAGTATTTAGTAAATTTCAGTATGTGTATACAGTGTGACCTGTGACCAATGATCAATTCTGGCATTGGAAATAGACTCACAGATACGTGAGAAAACATTCAAGGACTCTCAAAGAATGAGGTTCATGGAAGTAAACTAGACTAGATATCCATCATTTGTCAAAATGGAGACAAAAATCTGGTGAAGGTTTAAACTACTATGCAGCAGTCAGAAGGACTGAATGACATATTTCTAGAACAGTATGTACAGAGCTCCAAAATAAGTCTTGATTAAAAACAAAAAGAAACAGGGATGCCTAGGTGGCTCAGTAGTTGAGCATCTGCCTTCGGCTCAGGGCATGATCCCAGGTCTGGGGATCAAATCCCGCATCAGGCTCCTTGTGAAGAGCCTGCTCCTCCCTCTGCCTCTGTCTCTGCCTCTCTCTGTGTTTCTCATGAATAAATAAAATATTTTTTAAAAAATAAAATAGCAAGAAAAACAAAACAGCAAGAAACAATGAGATTTATAGCATGATGCCATTAACTTATTTTTAAAACACACTTAATACTATAACGTTTACACAGATAGACATCAATGCAAATGATTGTGCCAAACGGGACTTGGAAAGACTAACTGAAAACCTAACAGAGATGCCTACAGGAATGAAGGTGTGAAGAAAGAGGGGCATGAGAGCCAAAGATGAAACATAACAGATCACAGATGGAGAAATGAGAAAGGAGGTCCTAGAGCGTCATAACTGAGGAACACAGTTAACTCAATTCTATATTTCTGATAAAATAAGAATAAAAACAAAGACAGAACAGCTCCCTTCCAGTCCACTTTTGAAACTTACTTGGGTATATTTATAAATTCCCTTCCTCAATCTCTTGTACAATTTTTTTTCTTTTCTACCATGTACATCATTGAGTTATTTATAATAAATTGCTGTAGTTAGCCTTGGTCAGGATTCTATTGTTTCCAAAGTCAATAAGTCTCAGTTTACTATCTATAATAATGGGGTTAGCAAAATTGAGAACTAAATGAAAGAATATGGGTAAACTGATATTTGGTATGTGTAATGTACTCAGGTTTTAATAAATATCAGTTCCTTTTCCTCCTTTCTTCCTTCATATTTATCTTCCTCTTTCTATCTCTGAAGTTTCTCCAGATTTGTACTACTCTTTCTACTATATGACTTTGCTAATACTTATTTTAACAATATCTAATCTGTTATGTTTGCTGCCAGTAATCTTGGTTTTGTTCAATTTTTCCTCTTTCTCTAATTGGTACTGGTGCTTCTAACAAAGGCTCTGGAGGTCTAAGGAAGGAAGGGAGTTAAGGGCATGAAAAAGTTCTCACTTGGCCACTCTAACCTCTCTCCCAGGCTCTAGGTATCTGGTTCTTTAACTCATTTCCGTGTAGTTTACTGGATGTGATGAACATCTTTCTCTCCAACGTGGCCTCTTTTTCATCTTGCCACATTAGTCCTCAATAACTTTTTCTGTATCCCTTGGGAGAGCTGGTTAATTCTATACATGGTATCACTCTGCTGGGCCTTGCCCCCAACAGGGCAGCTAGACATCACTCTCCTACCCTGTAAATTTTCTGGATAGGGGACAGATCTCAGCACAATGGTTTGCCTTGAGCCTCCTCAGGCATTTGTCTTTACTACTGGTCACCATATGAAAGCATGATTCATAATTAATGAATGGGGCCATGGGAAACCCTCACCATACCTAACATAAGAGGACAAGAAACTCCTCACCCTATTCCCATCAGCAACATCAGAGGTAGGAGAGGAATCTGAGCTTTCTTCAAAGGAATCTGCTCATAAAATCCTCTTTTCTCCATTTTCTCAGTCCTCTTAGATCTTAGAAGTAGATGAAGAGGCTCAAACGTCCTAGAACAGATTCTCAAATTGTCTTTCAAAATCCTTACGTTGCAATTTAGAATTAAAATTTTATAATTCTTTTTGTTAACACTTAAATTATAACATTGCATTACATATAGAAAACTAAAACATATATACAGAAAGAAATTTATTATCATTGTGGAGATTTTGAAATCTATAGATCATAAAAATTACATAAAAATATTAAAGACTGGGCAGCCCAAGTGGTTCAGCGGTTTAGCGCCGCCTTCAGCCCAGAGCCTGATCCTGGAGACTTGGGATCAAGTCCCAAGTCAGGCTCCCTGCATGGAGCCTGCTTCTCCCTCTGCCTGTCTCTGCCTGTCTCTCTCTCTCTCTCTCTCTCTCTCTCTCATGAATAAATAAATAAAATCTTTTTAAAAAAAGAATATTAAAGACTGATTTTTTAAATAACATGACAGTATATACATATATTAAATCACTGTTGCATACCTAAAACTAATTCAATGTTATGTCAATTATATTTCAATAAAAAAGGAGAAAAAAATCAAGAGGTCAATCTAATAGCTAATAAAACTATAATCAATACAGATAATATACATTCTTTTGAAATGTGTATGAGGATATGGTCCATGTGTTAAGTAGGACACAAAGTTAGTCTAAACAAATTCCACATTCTCTAATCACAACATAGTACAATTAAAAGTAAATAAAAAATTTATAGCAAAAGAAGCCTTTGCAGTTAGCAGTGGAAATTACAAAGATAGGTCTGATTAATAATCACAATAAAAATACTATGCATTAAAAGATGGAATATGGCTAAGGAGTAAAAGTTATAGCTCAAATAAATTTTTTAATGTTTAAAATAATACATCCAATGGTTTGGTATGAAAGCTAAAAGAAAGCAAGACATTAAAAGCAAATAAAGATAAATGAGGAAATAAAAAATTATTTTTGCTCTGAAAAAAATTAATAATACATAGTAAGCTCCAGACAAGATTGATTAAGAGTTAAGTCAAGGATTAACAATATTAACAATGGAAAAGGCATAGACAATGGAAGTAGCAGAGATTTTTAAAAATTCTTAGGTACTTTAATTTTATAATGAAATTTGAAAATGTAAATGAAAAGAACACTGAATATAAAATATCTGAAATAGATTAAATATCATTTAATAAATGAAAGTTCAAGCCAGAAATTCCACCATCTCCACAAGAGAGTCCAGGCTAGATGGCTTTATAGTTGATTTTTAACAACCTCTAAAATAAAGAAGAATGTATAAATTTCACAAAGTGTTCTAGACACTAGAAAAATAAACACCTCATATTATTCTATGAGTCATTTAAACCAGATTCCTAGTTAAGAGAAAAACAAGACAAAAATTTGGAAACAAAATTATAAGTCAATCTCACTTATGCCATTAGATGAAAAAATCTTAAATTAACTTTTCACTTAGGAAGTTTGACAGGTTTCTCTAAGGAAAGATTCATCACAAGATAAAATGATCAGGGTATTTGTCATTTTCTGAAATCTTACTTTTAAGAATTCCCAGGCATGTGTAATGCAATCATTGGTCTTTAGATTTGAGGGATGATAAAAAGTCCTTTGCCTTTGGCTCTTTACTCCTAATTGCATACAACTATATTTCATTTTCAGATTGAAAGTTGTGGGGTTTTTTTTGTAGATTTGTATGATTGTATTTAGCAACTCTCAGTAGGTCTTGGAAAATATAATAATTCAATAAAAGACACAGATAGCCTCAAAGGAAGTGAGGACAGTTTCTTATAGTGAGTGAGCTCATGGTTGTTATTTCTCTTTGCTGCCCAAATTACAAATGACAAGAGAAAGATAAAATTTGAAGCAAAAGCTCAGTGTTACTGACTTATTAAGTGAAAAGAAAAAACTACCAAGTGCACATTTCAAAAAAAAATCCTACATAAAGCTATATATATATATGTGTGTATATATATATATATTCATAGGTATATACATACATATATGTGTGTATATATATACCTTATACCTATGACAATATATACAAGGAAAAAATCAGAAAACAAGCCAACATATTAGTAATGATCACTTTCAGAAAGGTGGCTTAGAGATGTAGAATAGATAACTTTACTTCTTCCTTATAGGTAATTTTCACTATTCATATTTTTTCAGTATTTTCAAATAAAACACATTTAAAGAAAGAGGCAAAAGGAGAGGTACTGTTCAGCTGAAGGAGAGAAAGAGGACAGGGAGAGATAGAGAATGAGAAAGTGAGACAGGACAATTATTATAAACTGAAAAATTTAAGTAAATAAAATAGAAACACTGTCAAATTTCTAAAACATCTAAAGCAGATGGTCTGACGATCCCCACAACCCAATGTGGGTGATGAAATGATTATTAATTTCCCCAAAAGATAATGGAAGGTAAAGAATCAGTCACCAGGATTTGAAAATGGAAATAAGTTAAGCCATATGTAGGCGATCCCTGGGTGGCTCAGCGGTTTAGCGCCTGCCTTTGGCCCAGGGCGTGATCCTGGAGTCCCGGGATTGAGTCCCGCGTCGGGCTCCCGGCATGGAGCCTGCTTCTCCTTCCTCCTGTGTCTCTGCCTCTCTCTCTCTCTCTCTCTCTCTCTCTCTCTGTCTATAATAAATAAATAAATAAATATTTAAAAAAGGGCCATATGTAACTTGTGAAAGATACCCTGCACGAGCTACTCTTGCCCAATGACTGGCAGGTGTGTCCTTTCCCCAGGCCCATCAAGAAGTTTGCTATTTAAAAAGTAGACTGTAACACTGGGGCTTTGGATAAATTGACAAATACCAACCCGGAGAATAAGTAACTCACTTAACAGATTTGATGATGTAGCAGTAACAAATTGTTTCCCTACCAAAAATTGAAATTACAGATCATTCAAAAATAAGAAGAAGAATACCTTATAACAAAACTTACAGGACTCAGCCAAAAGAATGCCCAATGTAAATGTTACGGCATTCTGTCAGAAAACATGAATGAATGTAAATGAAGCGCAAATTCAACACGTAACAGAGAACAATAGAATAAACATAAAGGAAGCAAATGGATGAAGGAATCAAGATAAAATTAGAAATTAATAAAAACAAGTTACTTGATAAATCAAAAGGAAGTTCTCCAAAAAGACCAATAAAAATTGCAGCACTCTGGAAACTATGATGAAGAAAATGAGTGGGAAAATACAATAGAATAGACAGTAGGGACGAAAATGGGAAGATAACCACAGACCAAAAAGCATAACGCATTTTAGAAAATGCTCTGTACAACTTTATTTCAGGAAATGTGGAAATACATAGTGGATAATCTTCAGGAAAAAAAATGATCAATATTGACACAAAGAAATGAATTATATTGGTAACAACAGAATAAATTTAAAAGATCATTAAAACTCCATTGCCAAAAAAATTCCAGATGGGTTCTAAAACATCTCAGAGAATACAGCAACTAATCTGCTCCAGCACATGGTAAAAGTTGGAGAGATTCCTCTTTAATTCTACAAGGTTGTCAGAAACTCAACTACAAGAGGATAGCAATAGTCATAGTAGGAGTAGTAGAAGTAATAGTAGTAGTAGCAGCAATAGAGGCGGTGGTAGTAATGAAATCTAATCTCAACAATAAATAGAGATGAAAAATCCTAAAGAAAATTACTTCAATAATGCAAAAATGCTCTGATATTAGAAAACACTTCAATAAAAAGGGGAAATTTTTATAATAACCGTCATAGATGTCCAGAAAGTGTTAATAAAGTTCAATTTTGATTCCAAATAAAACTCTTAGTAAGATAGCATTTAAAAAAAAGCTCTTTGGATTTTGAGAAAGTGTATCTGTCAGAAAACAAGATCAAAACACCATATTTTGCAAAAACAGTACTTTTTTTAAAAATCAGGAACAGAGGTATATTATCACCACCATTATCCAATATTTTTCTAGAAATCTCAACTAGAGGATCTAGATTTTAAAAATGAAATGCAATACGAACAGTGGAAGAAAGACTACATTGTCTTCATTTGTTGATGAATCATTTTCTCCTTAGAAAAGCCAAGCAAATCAACTGAAACATTTTTAGAACTAGGCTGTCAAGGATAACATCTTTAGGGATTTGACATGGGAAATAAGATGTGAAGGGTAAGAAGCTGACTAGTGGTGTGTGGGCATGCATGTCTGTATATGTGTGTTTGTGTATGTATATGTATGTCGTATTTCTGTATGTGTCCATGTATGTGTCTGTGTACATGTATATATCCATGTACATATATATATAAATGTTTATGTTGATATGTATGTGTATCTGATTGTGTGTGTATGTGTGTGTGTGTGTGTGTGTGTGTGTGTGTGTGTTGGTAGATAAAGGAGTAAGAAACACTCCAGTGAGAAGGAACAAGAAACTCCAAGGCACTGGGATAGGAGAAAATGGATGTTCTTGGAAAACAGAGCAGGCCCTGAGTAGCTGGAGTTTACTGATCCAGGGAAACTAGTAGAACATGCTGTCTGAGAGGCAAGCAGAGGCTAGTCATGTAGAATCTTTTAAGGCATGAAAGGAGTCTGGATTTTGTTCAAAGTAAAGCCTTTGATGAAATATTAGGAGAGTGACACATTCAATTTATATTTTTAGAATATTACCATGACAACTGGGCAGGTAATTTAACTATTGTTCTAGAATCAAGGAAACTGCTTAAGAAACCTCTTATGGTTGCTCATGTGACAGATATGGTGGCTGAGATAAGGGAGAAAAGTAGACAGATGTAAGATATATTTTGGAAGTGTAACTAAACGTGTGAGTGGAATGAATGTAGGAGGTCAAGTAGAGGGAGTTTCAATAATACAATGAGCAACTAACTGTATGGATGATACTTTTGCCACTAATTGGGAGAAGGGATACTACGCTAAAAGGATGTAGTGGGGGTAATGAGATTCATTTTGGGTGTGCTAGACTGAGGTGCCAATTAGAAATCAATTCTGATACATCAAATTTGACAGTTGAAGAAACTGTCTGGAGTTCAGAAGAAAGGTTTAGGTTAGAGATATGAATTTGGAAAAAAAATCAATATTTAAGTGGTTTATAAGGCTATATAGCAAAATGAAATCACCAAAGACACAGAGGGAAAATAGAGAAGAGGATCCAAGCCTAATCCTAGAGACATTACAAAATCTATATACCTTGCAGATAAAAAGGTAAGAGAAAGAAGACAAAAGAGTAGGAAGAGAAGCAGACAAATGAAATGTCACAAAAAACAAAAACAAAAAAAAGAGAAGAAAGTGGTTTGTTTTTTAAAGACACTCAATTGGACCAAATTGTGCTAAAAATTCAAGCTTGATGACTTTGATGAAAAGAAGCCATATCCAGATCATAGTGTGCTAGCAAGAAAATGGAATATAAGAAAGTGGCTAGATACCAACAGTATAAGCAACATTATCAACAAATTTTGCCACCAAAAACCTGGATCAATAGCTGGAGGGTAAGCTTCACTGCGTCAGAGCCTCTTATGTTTTGGTATGCATACAAATCACCCGGGACTTTTGCTATACTTCAGCTTATATGTTCTGTAGCTCTGAAATTCTGCATGTCTAAGAAGTTTCTGATCAAGCCCCATGATACAGGTCTATACAGGTAAGTAACACTGTTTAATGAAAGATGAAAACTATAGCAGTGTATGTCCAGGTGAGCCACATAGGATAAAATTGTCAAGTCAGACCCACAGGAATCAAAATATTTCCTAGAGTCAAGCTTTACTAATAACACAAGTGAAAAAAGCATACTAAAGTCTAGGACATATCTTATGACTCCTTATAACCTTCTTCATCACACTAAAAACACAATCTCTGGACCAGAATAATAATAAATGAGTCCTTTTTTTAAATAGAGAGTCATCTGAAATGGAATTTGTGGGCTATAACTGCTCTGTTGAGAACATTTCAATTATGAAACATCTCTACTTCACACTCAGAATTATATGGTTTAGATGATATTCTCCAGGGAATGAGGTCTCATAAACCCAAACATTCTGGATTAACTATAAGAAATCCTTAAGCCAGAGACACCCCAGGGGGAGCATTTTCTAGATAAAGTCTCTTCCTCCTAGCAAATATCATCAGTCTGTTTACCTGGAGGTCCAGTTGACAAGTGGGTTTGACTACATCATCTGTTTCTTTTCCCTCCTCTAAGGTCCCAAGAGAAAGGAGGGAATGGTTCATAGGCCAGCTGCCCTCACTTGTCCTCCCCAGCAGGGTTATGGTGAAACCCTTATTCTCTATTCTCTTCCTATATCCACATAGAAGACAGGAAACTTCTCTCTAATCTCCAGGGAGCAATATGGGAGAGCCACTTCATCCACTCTCTCATTTCTTTGCTACATTTCTCTAGAAATAGTGTGACTATCCAGTGAGACAGGGGGAGCCTCATCACCAACTAGTGGGGTCAGTTAACTGAGAAGCTCTTTATGTGCCTGGCTCAAGCTTAGCCAGGTTGTCATCTGGTTTTCTGCCTAAGCAGATTCTCCAGAATCTTGCCAGAGCTAGAAGGTGGGCCACACTAGTTGGGTAAAATTAGTTTAGGTGAAAAGTTGAAGGCCTTTAAAGATCTGGTTTTGAGAAGGGGCAAAGCTTCTGGAGAGAAGCTGTGACAATTTGCCTCCTTGAGTTCTCAGATGGAACTGGACTAGAGAGCAGGTGGGTCTAAAAACTCACCTCTTAACCTCAGACACATGGTTTCTAAAAAGCATCCCCTTCTACAGAGGGGATTATGGGAGAAGGAAGGGGACAAGGACTTCATCTTCTTTGATATACTATAAAGAAATTTTCAGAAGACTATACTCTCAACTGTAAATGGTTTCCTTAGGAAAGTGTGGGGTAAATACAATTTTCCCTTTTTATTATATATGCTTCCGTGTTATTTAGTTTTTTAAGTGTGCCTGTATTACCTTTGGAAGTTTTAAAATCTACAGATACCAACAAAGAAAGGAGTTTAAGTAAATGCTGTTCCAGAAACACAGTCTCCACCTAAGGAATACTGACCCAGCCTTCAACCTAGTACCAATGGTACCTCCTCTGAAAACTGTCCGTGTTCTGACCAGTTGTCAGGCATCTTGACATGTCCATGTGTTGTATGGATGGAGGTTTCTGTGATTTGTCCTGCATAACCAACCACTCAATCTGCACGTACACAGGCAGGTAAAGGATGCTGTTGGTGAGACTTGTGCTGCATGAGTGACCTCGGGGGCCTGGTTTATTTGACATAAGCTGGCCCTACTGGTCTGGATGCCAAAAGCATCTTGCCTGGTACCTCCTCTGGCCTGGAATGGAATCAGGGAGGGGAGGCAAAGACATAGGGCCCAGGGTCCTCAAAGAGGTAAAGACATGATAACACAGGACTGCAGCTCGCTCCAGACGGCACATAGGCAAACATTATGTTTAACTTCAGAATCCATCATTTGCCCTATAAATAAGGCCTCTATGGAGATGGTCAGTTGGAAGTCTCACTGAGGGGAGGATACTCTGCCCAGACCTCTCAGTCAGGCCCCTAGCCTGGCTGTCTCCAGGTGATGAGGCTGGAGGTTGTAAGTACCTAATTTGAAGTAACTTTGTCTTATTTTCTTTTACTGCTTACTATTGCCCTCATTTATGCACACATTTCCCTTTTTTCCAATTTCCACTAGGTTTTTACTTTTAACATCAATAAAATTTTTTCCCCTTTGAAACCAAAAGCATGGCAATTGTGAACGTTTTCTTTATAACAGTCCAGAAGTCCTAAGCATGCCTCTACAAAGTTGTGGGGACGGTCTCATTATTGCTCACAGCACACATGCTCTAGTTTTTCAGGTTTGTGCCTTATACTCTTAAAAGCCACTGAGAGTAGGAACACATGCCCTCTTGTGTATGATCAGTTTGGCTGACTGAAAGTGCCCCTTGCATGTGAGAGGTGCTCGGTAAGTAGTAGTGAATTAACTGATGGAACTGGTGAGAGGCACGGAAAGCCCTTCTCAGTCCTTTCCACCCTCTTGTGACTCTTCAGAGACATGGCCCATGTTGGCAGCATCAGTGAGAGCTGAGCAGAGGGCAGCTACATTTTCTAGACACAAGGCCTTCACTTATCTCAGGTGCATTCAGAATCTTGGGAATTACTAAAATAATAAAGAAAGCAAGTGACTAAATTACTAGCCCCTGTATATTACAAGAAATAAATGTCTAGCTCTGAGTTCCTGAAGATCCTAATCAAGTCTAATTTCAGATCCACCTCTTAGAACTTTTTTACTAGCATAAACTTTTATTATGGACAATAATGTATAGCCCCAATTACATGTTCACTCATCCTATGCCCTCTTCTCTCTGGGCAAGATACATTAAGTCCTGGGACTGGGAAATTCCTTTTCTCCATGATCCAACATGGGTAACCCCAACTGCCATCTTGGGGTGGTAATTAAGTAAGGGGAAGTGATATTGGCACCTTAAAGCATTTTTATCATCCTCGTTTTTCTGGTACCTCTCTCCTTGAGGGTGACTAGGGAGAAGTCTCCCAGCTGAGAAGGCACAGCAGCTTCTAAGTTTCTACTAAGTCCTTCCTTGGTCCTCACCTTCATTGTTCCTCTCCCTGAGCACACTGCCTGATTTCAATTTTCCTGGACCTACCTTCTTCCAGTAGGGGGGTCTCTGTTTACTATTTTTCATGTACCTGTATCAGGAAATACCTTCTGAGGTTCACGAAGATGTAACAGCAGAAAAGTAACCCATTAAAGAGAGATGTTGGTAAAGATGGTGAATAAAATGAAGTCTCTTGTTTCACAGAAAATAATGAGCTAGAGGATTTACTACCCTATCAAAGCATTCAATATTTTCTAATGGCAGAAGAGGGGAGATAACCTTCAAAATTCAAAATTACTAAAATGATACATTCATGAATGCAGCTCACAATTACCTTGGTTTTAGAGTTGAGAACAATAGTGTCAAAAAGAAAATAAACAATGGGTAAATATACTTAAATAAATAGAAAGCACTGGTTCAAGAGAATGAATAATCCATCAGGTCAATTTTAAAGTAGTGCAGAATATGCATAATATGGAATATTAGTCTATGAACAAAACAACTGCCATAATTATATGTACTAATAAGGGAAAATGCTCACAATGTAAATGAAAAACAATCTGTAAGACACAATGTATAAAACACTGGAGTTATGTTTTTAATTCCATTGAGATGTGTGTGTATGTGCATAAGTATATAAATAGAATATATGTTTACATACATGCATAGTAAAAAATAAGGAAGATCACACAGTACACTACCAAAAAAAAGATATCTTTGAAAAGTAATACTGAGGGCAGCCCAGGTGACTCAGCAGTTTAGTGCCACCTTGAGCCCAGGGTGTGATCCTGGAGACCCAGGATTGAGTTCCATGTCAGGCTCCCTGCATGGAGCCTGCTTCTCCCTCTGCCTGTGTCTCTGCCTCTCTCTCTCTCTCTGTGTGTCTCTCATGAATAAATAAATAAAATCCTTTAAAAAAAAAAAAGAAAAGTAATACTGAATGTCTGGAGAAGTCAAATAGACACTTTTTTTCTTTGTTTTAAATTAGGGTAATTGAAAGAAATAAAAAACACAGTCTAGTACATGGATATATTTTCCTTTAAACTAAGTTGGGAATATTAATAAATGCTACCCAATGCTTTTCCTATTAAAAGAATCCATATGACCTGACAGTAGTGTAGTCTCTGGTACATGAGAAATATTTTTGGTTCTCTCCTCTGTATCAGCTTTTTTCTCTTTAACATAATACTTCCATCAGCATCCTAACATGACAAATTGTATATCATGTATATAAAACAGCTTCCCTTGTTTTCACATCCCTCCAGCAATCATCCTATTCCTTTGCTCACTTTTTTTTCTTCCTTACTTCTTGTTTTCTCTTGAGTCCATTCCGGTGAAGGTTATAGTTTCCATCACTTCTCTTATCTACATGACCAGGGACCACCAATTTGCCAAACCTAATAGCCACTTCCCTGTCCTCCTTCTTCTTGACTGCTCAATAGAATTTAACAGAGGTGATCATATCCTCATCCTTACAACACTTTCTTCACTTCACTTCCCTGTTTCCTAAGACACTTATTTTCAGGTACTGGCAGCTCCTTCTTAGACTCTTGTACTGAATTGTCTTCCTTGTCCTATTTCTGGAGCTCCCTAGACCCAGTCCTTAGACCTCTTCTCATTCTGTATATGTTTACATCCAACTTCTTGGGCCTAAATACTGTGAGTCATAATTTAGAGCAATGCCAGCTGCTGTAGCAAATTCCCTAATTATAGTAATAAAATAAAAGCTTACTTCTTATATAACACCCCAATGCAGAGTTTCCTGACATATGTTGTTATTTAATAAAGGATCCAGAATCTTACAATCAAAGAGTTTTGTAGGACTTTCTCTTTCCCTCTTCAGTTCCTACTCCCATTTCAGGGACTTGACATTTGAGTGATTCTTTGTTAACCAAAGTGTTGTTACTAGCATTAATGATATGATTATTGAGGCATGTGGTCCCACCCGAGCATGTATCTCCCAGGAGACAGGGTTTACATGCATCAGATGAAAGTATAGTGGCTTGAGAACTGGATAGAATGCAAACAGATAAATAGATCCACTGGGAAAGTAGTTTGATCGGGCACAGCCAAGTAAGTCGATCAGTACAAAGAAGCTCTTATGAATGAATATTCAAGGCAAGGCCAAAGCTCTTATGAATGAATATTCAAATCCATCTGATACTCTCATGATTTCTGCCAATGTCACAGGTATAAGTGGAATAGAAAGAGCCCTTGAATGTCAAACACATTTGTCAAGAAAGCAGAGAATGCATACTATTTAGAAAAAAAAAATCATCAAAGTTCAGATGATATACATTTAAAAATCAGCTCGGCAACACAGCAACAATTTTATTTCATTGGATAATAATAATAATTATAATAATAGTAGGTAACATTAGTATATGTCAGTTTTCCAGATGTTCTTCGTAGCTTAATTCATGTAATCCTTATAAAAACTCTGTAATATTAATAACTAAATTCCCTTTATAAAGATGAGGGAACTGAGAGACAGTGATTGAAGTGGCTTCTTCAAGTTCTATGATAAGCTCCTGGAAGCATCTGAATTAAAATCCAGGCAATCCAGTTCTAGAGTCTGTGATCCTAAACAATATGCAATACTGATAAATATTTTTGGTGCCAAAATACTGGAAACATGAATTTCCAAAAGATAAAAGAGAAGTTACAGTATTATTTCTACACTTTTCAAAATTAATACTTAGTATCTATGCAAATATACATTGGATTGTAGCTATTTTAGGAAGTCTGCTTTAAAAGAAAAAGAGGTGTTTAAACAAAAAAGGAACAATCAGACTAGTTGCTCAGAAATGGCAATATTTGCAGTTGCTGTTGCTATCTTAATAAATGACAGTAAATATCAATGTAAAGCCCTCCAATCAATGGAATGATTAGTCACAGATTAAATAGTCAAAGATTACTCCTTAGTTGTATCATTATCAAAAGAGCAAAATATGGAATACCGAATATTTTCTAACTCAAGTGTGCATAGCTTATCAGGGAAAGAATGCATCTAAATTCATGTTGCTAGCACAGAGTGGAAACATAACTATGAGGCTATATAGCAAAACAGTTCAGAGAATTGACTGAAATTATACAATGGCCATGTTTCATTAGCCAATGATGCTGCCACCACCATAAATTCTGCCAATACTGTCACTAAAGTCTATCCTGTCAACTTGATCTTCCTGCCCCATGGAGACTAAAGAAACTATAAAAATGTGTTTGATTTTTCTCACTTTAATAGTAGACTCCTCATTATAAGACCGAGTTACTCAGTCCAGGACAGAGAACAGAGTGGCAGATGGGATACTTTAGCCTGACATATCATTTTCCCCTATTGTCTTAAAACTACTCATCTCAGTTCTCCAGAAGATTTATTAATGCCAAACCAATTCCTGGTGGGCCTTTTCCAGCTCTTACACAGATAAGACTATATGACAAGTAATCATGGTCTGACCACTGTGCAGACTGAGCTTGGACCATTTCTTCTGACCTTCTTATCAATAAATCTGATATATTAAAACACCTGGCATTTGCTAGGTTCTTATCCAGATGAAGTGAAACTTTGGATCCTTTCTAAATTACAAAGAAATTTTAAGGGGATGCAAATTCATTGAATATGACTTCCCCACAATAAAGTTGCCAATAATTGTTGATTAAAAATTTTTGAATTAAAAATACTGAAAAAGTGAAAAGGTTTTTAACCCATTGTTAATGATCTCACAATAGGAAATGATTTCATATAGCTTTCAAGACTCCTACATATACTTGAAGTCACAGTCTACTTTTCTGCATTCTTTACCACAAATAATTTATTTTTCAGATGATTAAACTTTCCTATAAAAATAATGTGAATGCCATCATATTCCACTGTATGCATATAACATTTTGTTTTTTTCATTATTCTTGAATACCAAAATTGTAATTTTTTGTTAGTATAAATAAAACTACAGTCGATATCTTGAATATAGGAAATGATCCATCTTTCTGATTTTTTCTTTAGAAGTGTGTAATTCATAAACCAAGCAACTAACATTTTTACCTTTCAAGTCTCTTGTGACCTATTTGAAACCTGTATTCTAGAAAAGGTGTGTGTCATTGAACACTCTCATTGGGAATGTAAAAAACACTCTCTGTAGGGTTCAGAACAAGTTGCCCCAAGATGTGCTACTTTGGCATGCTGATTATTTTAAGCTGAAAACAATCAAAGTCTCAAAGACCCAGGAAGAAACTTTGACCTTCCCTCAACTGCCTACAAGAATTTTTATTGAAGACCGCTGTAAGAATACCACATCATCATAGAAAACATTGTAATATGAACTAGGTAGAGCAAACAGGAGAAATTTAGCAAGGCTTGTTTGACTGAAGTCTTTTTGTCCTATTGTCCCTGGATGGCCCAGCAAATATTTGTTTACCATTTAGTCTTTCCATTCTTTCTGTGAATTGCCTTCCTGTGAATTGCAAGATCAATCCCTTATTCCTTAGTTCAGGATGACATATATACCTCATTTTGCCTGATATCTTTGGAATCTCGTAATTATGTCAACTCATATGTACAAAATTAAATTTGATTTTCTCCTGTTAATTGGTCTCATATCAATTTGATTCTTAGACTAGCCAGAAGAATCTTGAAGAGTAAAGGATAATTTTTTCCTCCCTAACACCATCTACCAAAGCATCAACTTTACACATACCTCCATTTTTATTTTGCTAATCTGGTGAGTGAACATCATATCTCATTTTATTTATTTATTTATTTATTTATTTATTTATTTATTTATTTATTACATTTTTATATTTTATTTAAATTCAGTTTGCCAACTTCTAGTATAACACCCAGGGCTCATCTCATCATGTGCCCTCCTTAATGCCCATCACTCACCTCCCCTGGCATCTCATTTTGTCAGATGAAATCTATTTTATTACCCATGGTGGGAAATTTTTAAAAATTTATATTATATTTATATTATGAGTATGTTTCTATTTGATTAATCTTCCAGAGGACCTGGTCGTATATATACATTTATTCAACCTATTCTTTTTGCTATTTTGTAATTTATTTAATTTCAGCTCTAATTTTGTGGCTTCATCCTTCCTATCCTCTTTGAGCCCTCTGTAGTTGTTTCTTTTCTAAATCCTTAGTTTTTTTTTTTTTCTATCCTTAGCTTGGAAGTAAAATTTATATGTTTTCTGTCATTCTAAAAAACAATCTTTTATAATAAATAATTTACTTTTAAGAATCATTTTGGCTATGAGATACTTTGATTTCATGTTAATGTTTATTGTATATTTGACCATATACATTGACTTAAAAAATTTTTTTAATTTTTATAACTTACATATTGCTAATTTGACTTTCATTTACCTCTACTTTATCACATTCGGGTCACAAAACATGACCTATATAATTTTTATTGATCACTTATGTAAATATTTCAGAACTATTACAGGTCATCACCTTCTCACCATAAAAAGTCACACCCATTTGTTCTCACCAAATGTTTTGATTTCAGAGTATTTACCACTGTTAGTAATTACATATTTCTTAACTTATTATGTCTCTCTCACTCTGGTGTTAGCTCTATAAGGATAACAATCAGGATGTCTGCTTTGTCCATCACTATATTACCAGAACCTAACTACGTTTTTATTTGGGCAATGAAAGAAGTGAGGGAAACATTCAAGGGATGGTCATAGGGTGAAGGTGGGGAGGTGGAGAGTAATGAAAAGTACCATGATTAAAAGTAAACACACAAGAGATTGTCATGAGGCAAAAGTCAATATTAGCCTTAAGTGAGAGCTATTGGCATTCCCTATCTTTTGCTTGGTTCCAACAAGCTAAGGGAAGAAGGCAAAAAGATGTAATGTCTTCATAGCAACTTCCAAACTGGTAGCATCATTTCATTTCACAGAACAAAGTGTGCATAGATCATGGATTGATTTTTTTGTTTGCTTGCTTTTTGTGTGTGGTGTTGATGATGATGTTTGGTGTGTTGCTCTCTCTATATTTACGGTCTCTAGTCTCTAGTCTGTAAACCTTCCAAGACTGGCAACAAGTAAACTATTAGACTAGTTTACATTGCAAGTTTTTTAAAAATCTTATTTTTAAGTTTTCATCAATTTTCAGGAGGTCTTAGCCAAATGCTTGGAAACTCTGCATTGAGAATTCCTAGTCTAACACTGTTTTAATCTGAAATCTGGATTGGATTGGATGTTACTTCTTATACTTGGAATTGTTATGCTGTTAAAACTTCAGTAAATGCATCTGTTCTCTCATAAACACACATGTCAATTAGAGTACTATGTCAACAGCTTTCACAATCACATGATTATTGACAGCTTCCACAAGCATGTTATTATCTATGAAAATTAGAAAACTCATTTTAATTTGATTTGTGAAAAAAACTTCTACACTTGGATGAGGTGTCATTGCTTGTTATCACCCTTTATTTGTGAACCACAATGGGAATGACTTGACCTAGGAACAGAATTTTCAAATTTCTCTGTAAGGAATCACTGCAAATACTAATGAGAACAGCAAAATAAGCTTTTTAATGATAGGCTTGTTTCCTGATGGCACATCTTTCTTAGTGCAGGCTGACACTGCACTTCTCATCTTTATTTTCCTAAGAAATTATCATTCAGTTTCAAGATTCATCGTAAGTATAATTCCTCTGGTTTCCATCTACCCAAAGTAGAGTAGGCGTCTTCTCTGTTCTCCCACAGAAAACCATTCATATCTTTTCGTATCAGTATTACCTCCTTTCTCCATTACATTGTAATTATCTGCTCACCTATCAGTCTTTCCAATAGTATGTTGAACCCTTTGACAAGAAGGAGCATTATTATTCATTTGTATGACCTCAATACTTACTATTGTGCCTAGGAAATAGTAGCACTGAATTAATATTAGTAATGTGAGGGGAGAGTGAAAAGGAGGCACAGAAGGAGTAAAAAGAAAAAGAGAGAAAGGGGAGAAGAAGAAAAAAATCAATAAAAACAGCCTCAATCAGAATTTGATATTGTAAATATGTTTGTGTATGTGTGTGTGTGTGTGTGTGTGTGTGTGTGTGCGCGCGCGCACTGGTAAGCAGGAATGAACTCCTATAGAACAAATTAAAATCAAGAAAAGACTTATGACGTCTCAGTTTCCTCACTTCTTTTAAGGAGTTAGTAATCCTTGTCAAAGTAGTGTAGTCCTTTCTAGAGAAGCAATTTTTACTATATCTACATCACTATTATACTTTGTTTTCTTTTTCTATCTAAACAACCATCTGAACTAATAGGTAGCAAATTAAAAATATATTTAGTAAGCACACAATACTTGCTGTATAAATCAATGAGTGAATGAATGTCTAGCAATGAATGAATACCTAAGGCAGAAAGTTAAAAATAAAACCTTGTTTACCTACTCAGAATTTTAAAAAAGTACTTGAAATACTTTCATTCTTTTGTGAAGTGATTGTTGATGCTGCAATAGTGAGAGGGATGCATTTTGTAAAACTTTGTTAATTACACAGGGACAAATTCACCATAATTGTCCTTTGTGTTCAAAGTGGAAGCTGTTGACAACCATACCCTGGTCTATTCTAGACCAATAACTTTTTAGTCACTGCTTTGGCTCTGCTGTCTAAAAAGCAAAGGAATTGTTAATTAGCAAATGAGAATAATACTTGATTGACTCTACTAAATTAGATTTTGTTGACCTGCCACAGTGAATTTGTCATTAGCATTTATTAGAAACACACACACACACACACACACACACACACACATACACAAACACACACAGAGAATGCCTCTAGGGCTATATTGTACTTTCTTTTCACTCACCAACTGAAAGGACAGAGCTTTGGAGCCAAAGACCTGTGGAAAAATGTCAGCTTTTTTCCTTTCAATCATTGGCTCTGGGCAGATTGTTTAACTTTTCTGAGCCTCAGTGTTCCAATATATAAAATGATGATAATAATGCTTTCACTGTAGGATTACTGTGAGATTCAAAGGAGATAATAAATAGAAAATCTTCCCTGTACCTAATGTTATGCCTGGTGTTTATTAGGTACTTGATAAATCTTTTTTAAACAGTCTCCTTTAGGATTAATCCTATCATTACAACAGCTTTGAAGTTGAAGGTTTTCTGGCTAGATTCATGAATTCATTTATTCAGTGTACATGTATTGGGAGAATATTGTATGAAAGACCTATACCTGATAAACACTGAAATGTAATTCCTATCTTCCAGGGGGTTATGATTTGCTTATGAAGGTAAGTGCACATATAACTAAATACTATATAAGATATGATATGATTATGTATTTTTAAATCTTTCTATAGCTAGATCTAAGTGTCTCCCCAAAATTAGTCAATTTGATCAGTTTAATGCAAGTGTTTATGGTGTTTTTTAATCTGGTACTGTTATTCTATCTCTATCGGAAACTGACCAGCCAAGTCACTCTAGTAGCTAATACATTAGTTCTCTATTTCAACAAAACCTTCCTTCCCAACTTCCTCTTTTCCCAATTACTTAAAAAGGCAAAATTTGTGAGAGTATTTTTGTAGTTTATTTTATTAGTAAAGAGGTCTTCTACTTCATAAGACAAGCATCATTATAATAAATAAGCACAAAGATCTCCAAACTGGCTTTGTTATTGTGTCCTTTATTTTCCAGTATAAAAACTGTTGCATAATGCATAAAGAAAAGAGCTACATGGGAGTCCTGGGATATCAAGGACTGTCATTTAAACCTGGCCTCTTGTTATCAAAGTAAATGAAGGAGAAATAAAGATGAGGAAGTGGTAAAGGATAAGGATGAACTGAGGACAGAAATGAATGGAGACTGGGATAGGCTGAAAAACACATGTGAGGGTTAAGCACAGAAACAAGTTCACATGTTTAAGCCAAAAAGGAAGATGCTTTGAGCTTTGTATAGGTAAGTCAGCATGCCACATTTAGATTTTTGAATTTCTGTAATATTTAAATAGTTGCCCTCAAAAAGATTGCCTCATGTTTTAGTTGTGTCACTACCATTCAAAGGTATTTTGCGAAATTTCATACCAGTTACAACTGGTCATATTTATTTCTATTAACTGAAAGTTTTGCAGTTTATATGTTCTTTTTTTTAAAAAGTATGTAATTTCTGCTTCTTAGTAAGAATCTAGACTATTATTAGACTGTAGACAAGCTCTCATGCTTTACAGAGAAGTGTGATGCTTTTAGCTATTGTCTTCACCATCCTTCATAACACCATTTGGTAGCTCTGTGTACTTATGAATATCACTTCACCACACCTCAGTATCTTTGTCTATGAAGTGGAGATAATATTCGTCTTTTTAAAGTTGGGATAATATATGAAAACCAGGGAATAGGGGCACCTGGGTGGCTCAGTGGTTGAGCATCTGCATTCAGCGTAGGTCATGATCCCGGGGGCCTGGAATTGAATCCCACATCAGGCTCCCCCGACAGGGGGCCTGCTTCTCCCTCTGCCTATGTCTCTGCCTCTCTCTCTGTGTGTCTCTCATGAAAAAATAAATAAAATATTTTTTAAAAAGGAAGTCAGGGAATATTACATGCGCGAGTATTACTATTATTAATATTACTATTTGTTTGCTGTTTCTTCTTTTATCATTAGGTGTATAATTATAAACCAGAGCTCAAGAGGCAAGTTCCTTATCAACTATAAATTCCAGGGGATCCCTGGGTGGCGCAGCAGTTTGGCGCCTGCCTTTGGCCCAGGGCGCCATCCTGGAGACCCGGGATCAAATCCCACGTTGGGCTCCCAGTGCATGGAGCCTGCTTCTCCCTCTGCCTCTCTCTCTCTCTCTCTCTCTCTCTGTGACTATCATAAATAAATAAAATAAATAAAATAAAAAAACACTATAAATTCCATAAAATGCAGAGAAAATACAAAATGAGAAACTACTTCTTAATAAACACTGGTACTCCCCAGTAATTTAAAAATGAATAAAAATTGAAGTCAACATCATCCCATAAAAACCATCTTCAGAAGTGATTCCTTACTGGAAGTATGTACAGATAAAATCAGTCTGTCCTTTGTACCAGTCTAATTCAGGTTCTAAAGCCAAGAAATACAATCTCTAATCTAAAGGGACAGTAGCAGGTAATTTCAAGCTACAAAGTTAGCTTAAAGCCAAGAAAAAAATAGGTCCAGGGGATCCCTGGGTGGCGCAGTGGTTTGGCGCCTGCCTTTGGCCCAGGGCGCGATCCTGGAGACCCGGGATCGAATCCCACGTCGGGCTCCCGGTGCATGGAGCCTGCTTCTCCCTCTGCCTGTGTCTCTGCCTCTCTCTCTATCTCTCTGTGACTATCATAAATAAATAAAAATTTAAAAAAAAAAAAAATAGGTCCAGGTGCAAAAAGATCAAATAATAGATAATAAAATTTAATAAATATTTTTCTGGTATAACACAATTTTTATAATAAAAAGAGCAGGAACTGTTCTAGGGATGAAGAGAAGTATTTTTATTTACATAATCTCTACAAATTTGCTTAACGATATTAAAAATCTTATTTATGATAGCCCCCTCAATAATCAATAGGTTTTCTTGTATGCACATTATCAAAAATATACTTTACTTATTTAATAGCAATTACATTGTTTTAATAGTATATACATTCTTCTCAGAATATTATGAGGAGCTTTTCAGCTTTATTTGCCTTTTAACATTATATAAGCCTGTGCACTGAAAGGCAGCTTTAGGCAACATGCAGGCACATTGTTAAGAAGCTAAAAATAAAGTTGGGAGGCAATAATAGCATATATATTTTTTAGAGCTTGAACCAAGCACATCTACAAAGCAATAATAATCAAATGTAACAAGCATTGCCACTGTCTCTATAAAGGAAAGCACAACATGTGCTGTGGAATAGCACCAAACAAATAAACAAACTCTCTGAAACTGCCAGGCACACTTCCCAGGGAATATATAATAGTCAACATACACAAGAAAATATACGATATACGCAAGAAAATATGACAAAGAGATCACATATATTCCAATCACTGAGACTAGCCAACAGCTCAATTGGTATGATCTCAAAGGACTTCTTTAGTGCATCCAGTGTGCTATGGACATAATGATAACCTGTTATATCAGAATTTCATTTAGTGTAGGGCAACTTCTTATGAGTGCAAGAGCTGCCTCTCAGGAGAATACCTGAGAATACTTTCCACAGGTTTTGCTGTCCTACTGCCTTCCCTCCATTGTCCTATCCAGCTACAGCTGGTCTTTAACAACAAGGAAGAAAAAGAGGTATTAATTAGTTTCGATGAAAGCTTGCTACCCCACTCATAAGGAGACAGCAAGGGTAAACAAGTCATCAAGGGCAACCAAGTCATCAGACACAGAAGGCAGTGGCAGCAGTAAAGTAAGACTCCAAATGCCTCTGACTTAACATTTCATTCTGTGAGGGACTGAGAATGTATCCAAAGAGGAAAATGTGGCTTCTACTTTGGAATGCACCTAGACTAGCAGAGTCTATCCTGAAGAAATATATTTCCATTAAGAATGTATAAGAATATCTTCAAAGAAAAAATGCTTACATATTTTTAACACAGCATACAATGGATAATATCCACTTATCCATCTATATGATCCCTAATTCTATCACTGGTCTGTACAGCTCTGAGGGAAGCACAAAGCACATATACAAAATCCTCTGAGAAAATGGCTCCCGTTGTTATATGTGTGAAATTCCTACCCTAGAAATACTATCATTATTGCACTGTGTAGGAAATAGATACCATTGGCTTTGTCATTAAAAAAGAAAAAAGACAATTCACTAAGATAAGATCTAGTTCCAGTTTTCATTCATTCATTAAAAATTATAGTATTTATTGAGAACTTTCTTATGTGCCAGAATGCCAAAATAAATTACTGGTATTGTTCAGCTCTGACTATAACATTTACACATCCGAATATATAACAAATATATAAAACTCTATAAAAAATACCCTCCATTATTATATTGTGTAATTCCTGTTATATAAATGGTATCATTATTTGACTATATTAAAAATAGAGATGTCTGTGGTTGTCAAGATACAGATGTAATTCACTGTGAAGAGACCTATATCTTTGATTTATTCATATATTCAAAAACAGATATTGAAAACCTTTGATCAGCACAGAATAGCATGCAGTCTTAGAGAATACAATATATGAGACAAAAAACAGACCCTGCTTTCATAAAGCTAACAGTGCAAAGGGATAGTCAGTATTAAATCAGCAACTGCTATTCATGGGGATGAGTGCTCAGAGAGGGGAAGTAGCACCCTATGGGAGCACTGAGGACAAAATCAAGATGAATTTGAAAATATTTCCCTATGGATTTAAATCTAGTTGAATAGGCAAATGGGACAGTTTCCAGCAAAGGGACCAGCATGCATGAAAGCCTCATGGTAAAACAGAGAAAGTGACTTCTAGGAACAGAGAGAAAAATGTAAATATGGATGGACTAAACTGTGATCAGAAACAAGGCAGAATGGATCAGTAGGCCAAATCTGAAGCCATTTTATTCAGGGATGTGGGGTTTCAATTTTCTCTCAAGGGTTAGTGGACTCAAGAAAGTATTCTAATCAGGTTAATAATAAGTTCAAATTGGCATTTTATCACTCTGATTAGACAGTAAATTTGAAGATGACAACGAGTCAAAAAGATCAGGTGTGAGGAATCAACATATTTAATTAGCATCAATAAATGAGAGTGGCTTGAACTAAAGTAGTTATGGTCAAGATGATAGGAATATATGGAGAGGTAACTGGATGGCAAAAGCAGTAGGGCATGAACAAATATGAACACAGAAGATACAGGAAAAGCAGAGTCAAGGATGTCATCTACCTAAAATGGAAAACTGGGAAAATGGTGGTATCAAGTAATGAGACAGTAGTACAAGAGAACATGGAGGTTTAGGGGACCAAGAAAAATGGCAAGTTGCATTTTAAACTAGGTTAATGAAGATGCCAGTAAGACATCTAAATAAAGGTATTCAAAAAGCAGGTGGTAATGTGGGTCTGGGGCTCAGAAAAAGATCTAGGTTTGAGACATAAATGTGAAAGCAACCAGCACTGTTGACTTTGAGCTGTCACAAAGGAGACTGTGCAAATAAAAGAACATAACCTCAAAGGACATTGATTTCTTAAGGGAAGAATTAACCACAGAGGCAACTGAGAGGTGGCAGTGGAGGCATAGGTATAGTTTTACAATAGCCCAAAAAAACCCCACCTCATCTCAAAAAGAAGTAATTTGTAGCATCAATTGCTACTGAAAGACCAAGAAAGATGAAACTGGATATGTCCATCCTCAAAGAAGTAATTTCTGGTGTATGTGAAATTAGTTTCATACAGAAATGAGGTAAGGAGTAAGCTGGAGATAAGAATGGGTTCTTTTACCATGTGCCATTTAGAGGAAAAGATATTTTTCTCAGACAAGATACTGGAACTGATAAACCTAGGTAAGAATTACATACTCTTCTAGATAATGACTCACGGTCAGATCTTTGAAGGTGCCAACTCTCCATGAGTCTCTTGCATTTCCTACATGTTTTAAAAGCAGAGACACTGTCCTACATTCTAGACTTTTTTCAAATATATATATATATATATATGAAAGATATATATATGTGAAAGATATATATATATATATCACATAACCTTGGAAAGTGCAAAGAG
Source organism: Vulpes lagopus (assembly GCF_018345385.1). Lineage (NCBI taxonomy): Eukaryota > Metazoa > Chordata > Mammalia > Carnivora > Canidae > Vulpes > Vulpes lagopus. Next base: position 44,893,757 of record NC_054839.1, read on the forward strand.
TATCTCTTTTTACAGCAAAAGGGTATGCTTACTTATCATTATATATGGGTTCCCTAAGTTTGGGGTGAATCTCCTACAACACAACACACTACATGTACAGGTGTCACCTGGCCCTCTTCATACCTCCTTGGGGAAACTGGTTCTCAGCAGATTGGCAACAACAAGAACAACAACAAAATGCTGACACTCTGACCCTGTTATTACTGTGAGTAATGAAGTCTTTTGTCTCTAGCCAAGGAATCTCATGTCTTCTTCCAGTGTCCACGAAACTATGACAGGCTAACCCGTTAGTTTACAATTATTGCAAAATCTCCTATTCTTCACAGTTTGACTATTTGTACCTTCGTCCTGGTCCTGCTAAGAAAACTTTGACTTTTCAGGACTTAAAACCACCTAAAAAGTCAGAGTAAAATTATCTCTGTAAAGAGAAAGAGCTTTATGTTTTATGTTTTACTCTCTTAAATATATACTGTCAACTTCAATGTAAGCTGTAAACCAGTATCATAAATTAGAAAAATGAGACTCCATCCTGCCCACTACTGACAAGCTTGCAGGACAATATTTCTTAGTTCTGCATTTAAGAACATCACTTAGAGTGCATATTTCCTGGTTATGTTCACTCTGCATACATATACACAGTGGTAATAGCAGTGCTGTCATTTTAATGCCAAGTTACTTCTATGACATAGACATACGATTTTGGTAAGCCACCACAGGGTGAATAATTTCCAAATGATAGAGGCTTTTTGTAAATGCATTATAATTCTTTAAAAATGGTATCTAATCTAAAGACAGTTATTCTTTCTTAAAAAGTGAATATAGACTTCTTCTAAGGGATCCAATAGATTCCATCCATGTCTTGCATTAAATTAATTAAGTGAGTGATTTAAGGTTGACTTGAGTTGAAGTCATTTACGATAACTGAGAGCCTTGTTGGTTAAAGTCCACCTAAGGTCTTCTCTGGGTTAGGTTAGATTCTCTGAATACCTTTTCATAGACTGTGTTCCTTTATATAAATATAGATCTCACTGAGCTCAAAATTACAGAAAGCAAACCAATCATGATGACCTGCACTGTATTAAACGTTCAATAAATAAAAAGCAACTGAAAACAAAGACTAAAAGAACAAACACAGAAAGGGCATGTGTACACATTCAGCATAACAGAATAATAAAAAAAGAAACTAATTGTCATATTGAAATTATAATGAACACAGCAGATATTACCAGGGAAAAAATAACCAGAAAGATATTTGTATTCTTTAATGTTTATTGAGATCACATTACACAGACTGCTCTCTATCAGATAGGACTTGTATCAAGTTTGACAAGGAGGGATGAGTAATCAATTATATACTTTAGATTAAGAGTAGGAGGAAGCATTTTTTAAATCATATTAAGCTCCAGCAAACTCTCAGCATATCACTGCCAGGCACTATGCCCTGAATTATAAGTCAATTTCAAAGATAGAGTTAACTAAAGGTAATGTGAACATTCCCTCCTGTGAAAAGTCACAGCTCAAGAACAGACACATCTATGAAACACAAGATGTTCACTTTTTATTTTTGCAAAAGCTCTTTATGGAATGTAATAGTTAAATGCCATAAGTTTCTACTCAGTAGAGAATCTGAGCAGATCCTATATGCACCAAGAATGCAACAACCCTAGACTATAACTTTTGGCCATCTGAACAAAAAATAGCATTTAATGCACAATATTTCCAGATTAATCACTCCTCTTCATATTTTATAGTTTCCATTTGTTACTATAAATATGTTATTATCCCAATACATGGAAATTTTTCTAGGTAGTCAAACAACACCTTTAAAATGCCCACAGCCCCAGGGTGCTGGGCTGGCTCAGTCAGTAGAGCATGCAACTCTTGATGATGGAATTGTGAGTTCAAGCCCCCACATTGGGCATAGAGCTTACTTTAAAAAAACAAAAACAAAAACAAAAAAACAATCCACATCCCTTTCCAAAGTCCCAAACAGTATCTTCCAAATGAACTAATTGGTATAAGAATATTTAAATATTTAACAATTAACACGGCAGGTTTAAGTTAACAACTGATTCCAGAAATAAGACAAGTTATTAAGAGAAAAATAGCTATACTCACAACTCTTTTAGAAAATTATTGGCTCCATAAGATGCAGAGAAAAGCACAACCTAAGGATGACATTGATAGAAGCTTCTATTCCATTTTACCTGTGAAAATCTCAAGCGGTTCAATTACTCAGTATGTGTTTGCCTAGAAGTTAAAATCTCTACCACACTATATTGAAGTGAAAAGCAAAGTGGCCAACTCCTGCTTCAACTGCTAGTATACTTTACAGTGTCACAACAAAAGTATTAGGCTTGTTAAGTGCATTTTCTAAGTACCTGAGCAGTCCAGTTTATTTCTGTCCACCTTGTCTCCGTTTTACCATCTTTCCATCAGAGACCACTGCTCTGAGTAATGGGCAAATATCACTTATCCAGGACCAAAAGTCGAGGACCTGCTATGGCTTACCATTATCCAGGAAAACAAGGCTCTGTTTGTGTGGGTCTGTGGTAGTAGTGCGCAGGTACTTGAGTTTGGGTGGTATGTGGGGGACAGAGAGCAAATAAAATCTGTTTTCATGGGTATGGAGAGAACGTTATAGGAGAGTGTAAATATACATGGTGCAAAATCTTATCATCTGAAGCCAGGAAAATATCTTGAATGAATCATTTAGCCCATTCTCATCATATCTTCTTCCAAATATAGTCCTATCTTTTCCATACTTTCAAATCTTCAGAAAACCACTCTCAATGGTTCCAGTACAATGTTTCACAACTGGAAAAAAGCAAACTTTTTATCCCAAATGGTAAAATCCTTCTCTACTACTTAATAGGCATACTCTCTTATCCTGATCTCCAGAGAACCAGAGAAAAATCATTTACTATTACCCTTAAACTATATTTTTATAGTTATTAATGTAACTAAGTTATCATAAACACAAACCTAGAAAGAATGAGAGAAGGAAAAGCTGAACTAAATTTAAAAAGCTGAATTTAAGTCATACTCCAATAGTAGCTAAGAGAAATGAGAAAGTAGAAGTCACAACATAATTAAAGCTTTGTTGTTTCAGCTGTTACTTGGGGCTACTGAAATCTCACTTACTACACAGAGATATGATTTCAAATGAGATAGTAATGAAATGATAAAGCTTCTAAAGGTCTAGAACACTTTAGTCTTTCTGCTTGGATATCAGTACTATTCCCCTGAAATATGAATTTCTCATCTATACAACTGTATTCTAAATGTCTTCCTTATAAAGTTGATTTTTAAAATTTTATCTAGTGAATATACTTTAAAGTAGCCAGCTCAATACTAGGTGCACAGTAGACAATTAAGTGTATATGAAGCGTCTGTCCCAATACATATTATATACCAGTATATACCCAAAATTTTATCTAGTGAATATACTATAAAGTAGCCAGCTCAATACTAGGTGCACAGTAGACAATTAAGTGTATATGAAGCGTCTGTCCCAATACATATTATATACCAGTATATACCCAAAATTTTATCTAGTGAATATACTATAAAGTAGCCAGCTCAATACTAGGTGCACAGTAGACAATTAAGTGTATATGAAGCGTCTGTCCCAATACATATATATATACCATATAAACAGAAATTATTGCCAATAGTAGTAAAAGTAGTAGCAATATTACTACTCATCTATGTTTTTGCTTTATTTACAGGAGAAAGAACTGGAACAAAAGATTTTTTTGAGCACTTTGAGGTCAAGGCAATTAATATTTGATATCACATGGAACACTTTATCAGCAAGAATTAGATACAGTTTACCCATTTTCTAAGTGAAGAAATGGGAGATGTGAGCAGGTTTTACAATTTGCCAAAGGCTCACAGCTCAAACCAAGTTACGTTCAACTCCGAACCTTCTCGTGTTCAATTACAATCTATTGCCTCCCAGAAGTTCAAAGCTAAGGCTGTATTCTTAGAAAAGCATGGCTAGTGCTGAATAAATATGTATACCAGAAGGTAATCCCTCCATTTCTGCAAACTCTTTAACCATATATACTGGCCTTAACATTTTTAGTAACTACCCTCTCAGATTCCTAAAACATACTGAGGGATGAAGGAAAATATTAATTTTATTTGTTAAACAGAGTTTTAATATTTTGATTTCTCCAATAAATGTGAAGAATTATGGTACTGCATGCAAATTAAAATTCCTTTTTTAAAATTATTCCATTACCACATTAAATTGCTTCAATAAGGAAAACTACATTTTCTTATACATTCTAGCATATGTAAATTCATTTGTGTTTTTGCCACATCCTCCTTGTCAATACTGCCCTACTAATTATATTCCAAAAATGCTTCTCTTGTTAAGTGGCTCAAAATAATTTAAAAAATTAAATAGAGGAAACTGTCCTTGGAGTGTAGCATCTCATGATTTTGCTGCTCTTTTAAATTTACAAAAATATGGAAATTGAGACGCACATTCAAATCAGAGCTTTGACAATTATGTCAGGACTACTTTTAACAAAAATAAGACTTGGCTCCAGTAATTCTAATTCCTATAGTATTATATTTCAGAAGAGCTATAGTTTTTGTGTCTTATATATTTTTCATATTTGTGATTAATGTAATAATATTTGTGTTTATCTTTTATCCTTATTACTTAAGAGATAGCTGTGGTCATAGAAAATTAACAAAGTTCTTCTTACATTTGCAAACTATATTTAGACCTACAAGCTCTTAATATGTATTTTGACCAGGCACTTACCATTGCAATTTCTAGATAAAATACATACTCATAGACTAATCAGTGTAGACTTAATACCAAAAAGCAATGGAAGTGCATTTACAGAAAATAAATACACTAGCAAATTCAATTCAAAGCCAAGTCTTTTGAGATCTCACCAAAAAAAAAACCCTAAATATTTGTTTTAATATTGAGTCCGTAATAAAACTTATAACAAAGAATAAAATAATCCATTTCAAATCCCAGCCTTTGTTGCTGAACAATGAGGAATTCTATTATCTAATCCATCCTATCATGAACTAAAAACTATTTTAGGCTCTCCTGCCCAATCATTTCCCCAACATGCACTAGTTGTTACCACTGGACCTAGTTTGATTTTGTTTTATTTTTCATTATAGGCTCCTAGGATCTAAATTAGTCATTATTCTCCTTCTTTGAGCATCTGACCAAATACACCTGTAGACAGAAGCAAGCTCAGATTCAGATTTACTCCAGTCCAGTCATGGAAGTATGAATATTATCCATGCACTCAGGTCCCTATGGAACTGCTGACTCATACTGGTGTGTGCATAATGCTACAGCTAAATACTAGGAGTGACTCATTCTCAGTGTTCCAGTGCCCAGGAAATCTGAGGTAAGCTACTGTTACCTCTGGCCACACACCTAGTTCAAAAGACAGATTACAATAAGGAAAGATTTGCAAATTTTCATAGATAAACATGCAGACATTCTCCTTCATATACCCACACAAATCTCTTCTAGGACACTCAAAGATGGAGACAAGAACATGATATTTATGGGAAAAAAATAAATTTAAGTCATAATGGGATGGTCAAGAGTTATCTAGGAAGAAGCTGACAAACTTGTAAGGAATTCTCCTTTTAAATTTGCATAACACTGAAACTCTTTCATGACATCTACCTATTGTTTGAATTTTAGTTATTTACCCATCCATCCTACTCCCACAATTATCTGAATACCTACCAAAAGTAAGGAGTCTCAGATTCTGTAAGTGACTGGATTACCAGAGCAAGTTCTTGTCAAAAGCTTTAGAAAATGAAGCAAAAGGGAACCAAAATCAATTCAGAGTGGACACAAGAAGGAAAGAATGGTCCAAATCATCATATCTGGATGTTGATATTCAGAATAAAGAAGTAAACTCAGAAGGCAGAACCAGGCAAGATTTCCTGTGACACTGGTGCAGTGGAAGAGAAACCTCTTATAGAGTGTCACTGCTATCCCTACGGGCAGGCAAGCATCTGCTATGGATATTGATACAGGTCATTTTTAGACTGTGAATCTTTAAATGTCACGGATGCTATATTTCTGAAGCATGTTTCAAAGACAGCTCAAATGTTACCTCCTCTGTGAAGGCTACTCTGACATATCTCCATATTAGAATTAATTTCTTGCTTCTTAGTGTTCCCATAACATTTGGTTTATGCCACTTGTCTTTTTTATGGCCAAATATTTATATTCTGCCTCCTCCAATAGAGTTCCTTGAAGTCTGGGACCATATCTTAGTCATATTTTTATCTACTGGGCCTGGTAAGATTGGAATAAGAGGCAATTAACAGATGCTTGTTAGATTGATTTGAGATTCCTGTCATACACAAGAGTGTGGAAAGGTCTAACTAGATTACAATATAAAGGACTAAATACATTAAAATAAATTGAATATATGGAATTTTGATCCTATGTCCTGGAAAGACTGATATAGTTATAAAGAAACAGGAGTCTTCAAAACAGACACAGATCATCTGTGGACAGTAAAGAAGTACAGCAAGCTGTTGAAAGTTCACTTCTTGGGAAGGAAGCCAATGTAAAAACATTGTCGAGACTCATCTACTAGAGATGAAAATTTAACCTCTGGGAACAAATTATATTATCAAGGGAAAAATAATGAGTTGAAAGCTAAGGACAAATATTTAAAGAATGCCTATATTTATGGAATGAGAAACTCTCCAGTACGTGAGGCAAAGAAGGAACCTAAGAAGTGGGAAATAAAACAGAATAATGCCCATTTATGGAAGCCTAGAAAAACTTCTAAGAAAACATGAGGGCAAAAGTGACATAATGAAAGGGAGTAGATTTGGAACTCTGAAGCTGGCAGGAACAAGGTGATTTTGAGATGCAAAGCTGAAAAGAGAAACAAGTGGAAAATGTCAGCTCATAAAAATGCTATTGAGCCTCAGCGAAAAGAAAAATTACCTAAAAAAAGGTATGAACAATATAAAGAATATACTGCCTGAACTTGCCACCAAATGAGTTCAGAGGAAGAACCTGCAACAGCTGGAAAGGAATTCGCAGTATTAGGAGAAAGCCAAGTTTCAGTTAAAGGGAATCACGTGGGAGGAACTGGTTGCAGGCTGTCAAGCACTGTTAATATGACGAGATGGTCAATTTGGCGCAATGTAAGAGGTCACAGAGGTATTTACACACAGCGGATATTGGAGGAGGACAGGCTGACTTGAGTAGGAATGAAGCTGTGGGAGGAGACAGCACCAGAGTGGTTTGTGTTACTGCCATTGGAGACACATGTGTCCTGACTGCCCCAATTCTTTAACATTCTTAACAAAGGTCTTTGCCCTTTTCCACGTAGCTTTTCAGTGCCTTTCGCCCCACTGAAGTGGTGGAGTGTATTTCACCACTCTTCACTTTAGTTTCACCCATGTGACTTACCTTAATCAATGGAACGTTAGCAAGTGTAATGGCACTAAACGGTTGAGAATCATTCAAGCAGTTGGGCTAGTCCTCTTATACGTCTGCCATCTTCATGAGAAGACCAAGTCCAGGCAGGCTCTCTGATTCCTAGTGGAAGATAAGAAACATGTGGAGCAGAATCAATCCACAATGCCTGAGGAGATCCCCCCAAAAGTAGCAGAGCCACTCAGCCAAGCTCAGCCTAGGTTAGCACCTCCAGTGGAGAGCTATATGAGCTAAACAAATGCCTAAGTTTCCATGCCACTGAGATTTTATTTATTTATTTTTTTGGTAACCATATTGTATCAACAACACATTGATAGAGATTAAGATAATAGCCAAAATTTATTGAACTAAGTTATGATTTCTCCCAGCAGTATTTACAATTAAATCATATTTTAATGTACTTTTTTTTTTATTTAGGTGAGGTTTTGGAAGACTGCCTAGCCTTTCTAGAATCCCTAGTGATAAACATTTTGCTATAGTTGATCCTAATATTCCTTCAATTCGCTCTTTCACACAACTCTACAAACAGAGGGAAGTGATAAGAAACTTACTTGTGAAATGGACCTTTATAGTTGCACTCCTTGGTATACCTTCAAATCTATAGATAATAAATAATGATGTTTCCAAAAATAATGACAGCCATAATGAGGCTGGTATCTATTAAGTATTCACTATATTTCAAATGGCATAGAAAAGGCTTAACATGAACTATCCCATTTAACTCTCACAACAGTCCTATAAAGCAGATATTATTAATCTTTCCATTTCATAGGTAATTAGAGTTCAGAAAAAATAAATAATTTGACATAGGTAGTAAGTGGCTGAAACAGAATTTGAAATGCAGGATTTTATCAGATTCTAAGAACTATGAAGCCTTTAAGGTCAAATATTATATCTCGTGTTCTATATTCTGGGATCATAACAATGCCTAGGAAGTATTGGGAGTTTAACAGATACATGTGGAACAAGTGCTATTTTTGAAGAAAGTATCAACAATAATAAAATGTGAAAAATAATTGGTTAAAATGGTGCAAATATAAAAATGCAAATTTTTCATGTAAGTGCTAGTAGAGGTCTCAAAGAGTTGGACTTGTTCCTTATATAACATTAGATTACATTGGCCAAAATAGCTTCTGTGTAAAATATAGCATCATATCAATTATATTTTCCTCTAGTGTTTTTTTTTAAGATTTTTAAAAATTTATTCATGATAGACCTAGAGAGAGAGAGGCAGAGACAGAGGCAGAGGGAGAAGCAGGCTCCATGCTGGGAGCCTGATGCAGGACTCAATCCCAGGTCTCCAGGATCACCCAGATCTCCAGGATTTTGCCCTGGGCAAAAGGCAGATGCTGAACCGCTGAGCCACCCAGGGATCCCTCCACTAGTGTTTTATAACAAAATGTGGCAATATGCATTTTTGTCAGAAGCAAAGCCAATGAAACATATTGAGACATGGTTGTTCTTACCTCAAGGCAAAATACTTGATTCTGTCTGATTCAAGAACTCTTTCAGGTTCAGAACTTCATGAGTTGAGATTATACCTTTTGCATTTAGAGGTTATAGAGAATAAATAACTTATCGGTTAAGCTGAAATATCCTGCCAGATGTGTAATGCTCATTCTAAAGTAAAATAACAACCATCCATACAAGATGCAAAGTAAAATAACCCCCAGCCTAGTGTAGGCTCCAAGATACATCATATCTCTACTATCTCTGAAGATATCAAGCAACATTGAGATAATAGACTTGTCAGGAAAAACAAACATCCCCACAGACATAAAAGAGTCACTTTGGTTAATAACTGTCAAACTGTGACATCCATAAATTTTATCCTGAGGTCTTACTAAGTTAATCATAGTACTCATTCAATTATTTACTGCCTTAAGAGAAGCAGATCCTCCTGGGAGGCTGCAAGGATTTGTCTGCCTTTTGGACATCCTCCTCAAATGAAAATAAAAGAAAGTTGAACAGTTGCTTTCTCTTAACAATTATTTTACTGTATTTTTTCTCCCTATGCTAAATGAAAAGGGCTAGCTGCATACCATTATACTGATGTTGTAGTCTGCCTACTGTAATCATTTACAACTAAAATACTGAAGATAGGCTGATGGTAAGTAATATTAATTTAAAACATTATACATTTATCTTTATTAATTTTCCCATGAAATTTTCTTTTTATCTTTGGCAAATTTTACAAATTGAAAGAGGACAGAGACAATGTACTTCAATCTTTGAAAGATATTACAAAAGGCATCTAGCCGCAAGAAGCCCTGGTAATGACAAGCAATAAAGCAGTAGCATAATGAACAGAAAGCTTCAGAGAAAGAGCCCTGTAGAAAGGAAGGAGGAAAAAAAATCTTCTGGACTCCCAGTAGTAAAGTGTGAATTAGTCATTCAGTTGTTTCAACAAATATATACTGAAGGCTTGCTAGATATCCAAATATAATGGTAAACAGAGTAACAATAACTGTTGTCATGGAGCATAGGGTTTGGTGTGGGAATGGTCAGGCACCTATCAACCACAGGTAAATATAGGTACAGACCTGTGATCAGAGAGAAAACTTCATGTTAATAGGAAAACATCGAATAAGATGAGTGATGGTGTCAGGCAGGCAGGGATGTTGCCCTGAGGAAGTAGTAATTAAAATGAAATCTGAAGGAAGAAGAATAGGAGTTAAGTAAACAGTGCTGTTTATGTGTACATGGTGGAAGAGCATTCAGGCATAGGGAAGAGCATAAGGGAAGGTTATGTTAGAGTAGGAAACATTCAAAGAACTGACAGGAAAGAAGGCTAATATGGCTGATGCAGAGAGAACTGGAAAGAGGAGGATAATGCTGAAGAGGTAAACAAAGGCCAGCCCTGACACTATCTTGTAGCTCCAGGATATCTTTTTTCATCTTCAAAGCAATGGAAATCCACTGATGTGTTATATAGTGGAGAGAGTGTACATGCTTGCTATGATCCAACTGTGTTTTGAAACCATCTTTCTGCTGCAGTGTGCAGAATGGATTCTGATAGGCATGAGTAGGTGTAGAGAACACTCGGGAGGTTACTTAAATACTTGAGGGATGAGATGACTATCTCAGATTAGAGTGGTGGCAGATGAGATAGGCAGAAGCAAATACATTTAAATTATAAATATATAATTATCTAAGGGGCAATATATAGACTTGATGTGGGAGAGAGGAAGCATAAAGTAGCAAGGCTGATCCATAGGTTTCTGGATTTCATTAATGGGTCAAAAGAAATATCATTTACCAAGAGAATGAGAAGACCTGACTAGGTTAAATGCCTTTAAAACATCAAGGTGGAGACTTCTGGTGGGCAGACAATCATGGGTGTCTAGCTCAAAAGGGAGTTCTGGCATGGCTGTATGCATTTGGTAGTCATCTGTGTACAGATGGGAATTTGGAGTCATCTTCTAAGTTTTGTGTTCTAGCCAATCAATAGGTAGGGGCTATTTGTCCCCATAACTTTGGTTTCTGAGAGACAATTTATAAATCTAAATATTTATCATTTGAGTACTATTGAAGGTAACTTTAATCTTCAAATAGTTAACTCTCTTCTTCTTCAACTCACTCCAAACACCACCCGAAGGAACCCAGCTGTAGGCCCCTGCAGCATAGGGAGTGAAACCTAGGAGCCCATTGGCCTGGAGCAAGTACTGGGGCCTAAGAGAATAAGACTGCTGTCTAGTTTAGGCACCAGTAGTAGTAGTGGCCCTGAATCAGATATTAGAGTTCAGCATGGTGAAGAGGATATTCACACACAGTGCAACTCTGGCATTGAATGTGTGACCCCAAGAGGGATGAAGAGGACATCTACACATATGGGGACAGAGTGTTGCAGCATGCTGGATCCCAAAAAGAATAAAGGCTTCATCACAGGCAAAGTAGAGACATCCAAGAACAGGGTTTCAGAGCCTAGGTGGAAAGAAATGAGTGTGCATATGAGGGAAAGAACTTCCTGTTATCCACAAAAGGAAATTAAGGTCTCCTTGAAAGAATGGCTAAATTTCAGGGTTAGGACAAAAAACGTTTATGATGAATTTGGAACAAATTGTTGAGCTTGAAATTAAAAAAGGGCAGAGAATGATGGGAAGTATCAAAAGAACAACAACAAAAAAAAAACCTCTTAAAGAACTGATCAAATCTGAGAAATTTTTAATATCGGGAGAAATAATCATAGTAACTGATAATAATTCATTCAATAAAATAGGAATTTGACAGTACTTACCACTAGAAATAAATAATAAACTGAACATGGATTGAGAAAAATGGACTATTTATATAGTCTAAGCACCTCCCCTAAAAATGCTTATTATTTATAAGAGAAGAAAAGTCTGGCAGAGCCATCTTTATCAAGTGACCAAGGTTAACCTCACCAACAATGAAACAAATCAAGTACTATGTGATAGGATGCAAAAAGAACATAACATTACTTCTGTGATTTTCCTACCAAAGATGCATAACCTGCTGAAGTGAATCATGAGGAAGCATCAGGTAATCCCAAACTCAGTGTCAATATACCAAATAAGTAGCATGAAATCTTCAGAAGTATCTATGTCAAAAAAATTAAGAAATGATAAAGGAACTGCTCTAGGCTGAAGGAGACTAAGACTTGGCCACTAAATACAACATATGAGATAGAACATGTTCTTTTTCTTGCTATAAAGGACATTACTGATAAAAGTCTTGAACATTGAATAAGATCTGAATATCAGATGGTAGTAATATATCATTGTTACTTTCCTGATTTGTTGATTGTATTGTTGGCTACGTAGAAAAATGTCCCTGTTTTTAGGAAATCTTTTCCAGCATATTCAGAAAAATGGGGAACTATGTCAACAATTAACTTCCAAATGGCTCAGGAAAATGTTATTTGTACAATATACTTAACTTTTCTCCAAGTTTAAAATAGTGTTTTCTGAAGAGTACCAAATCATCTGGCTTTTACATGAAACCAGTTATGAAAAGTAGTAGATTTCTGTTTGTTTGAAAAAGAGAATAGAGAACACAAAATATTATGCAAATGAAATGAAGAAATATTGTGCTTTTCTATCTTTTCAGCCTGCCTTTTTTTTTTTGAAAGATTAATTTATTTATTTTGGGGGGGGGCGGTCAGAGAGAGACATAAGCAGACTCTATGCTGAGTATGGAGCCCAACGCAGTGCTCAGTCTCACAATGCTAAAATCACAACCTGAGCCAAAACTGAGTTGCAGGCTCAACTGACTGCATCATCTAGGCATCACCCTCCTTTGAAAATTTTATTCATTTATTTAAGAGAGAGAGAGCATGTGCATGACTGAGTGTGAGGAGGATCAGAGGGAGAGAGAGAATCCGAAGCCAAATCTGTGCTGAGTGTGGAACCAACTGGTGGCTCAATCCCATGACCTCAAGATCATGACCTGAGCGGAAATCAAGACTCCGACATCCAACCAACTGAGCCACCCAGGTGCCCTTCAGCCTGCCTTTTAATCAACAATGCTTCCGAACTAATTTTTATTCATGCAATAATTTTTTTAATTTAAATTGAATTTTGCCAACATATAACACCCACAGCTTATCTCATCATGTGCCCTCCTAATGCCCGTCACCCACTTACCCTATTCCCTCACTCATCTCCCCTTCTGTAGCCCTTTGTTTGTTTCCCAGAGTTAGGAGTCTCTCATGGTTTCTCTTCCTCTCTAATTTTTCACTATTTCTATTATAGTTCTTATTTCACTATTTCTTATATTCCACATATGAGTGAAACCATATGATAACTGTCTTTCTCCAACTGACTTATTTCACTCAACATAATACCCTCCAGTTCCATCCACGTCAATGTAAATGGTAGGTATTCATCCTTTTGGATGGCTGAGTAATATTTGTGTGTGTGTGTGTGTGTGTGTGTGTATGTGTGTGTGATTTTATGATTTTATTTATTCATGAGACACACAGACAGAGAGGCAGAGACACAGGCAGAGGGAGAAGCAGGCTCCCCGCAGGGAGCCTGATATGGGACTTGATCCCCGAACACAGGGATCACGCTCTGAGCTGAAGGCAGATGCTCAACGGCTGAGCCAACCAGGCGCCCCATGTACCACATCTTTGATGTCCTTCGACAGATGAATGAATGAAGTAATTTTTAAAACACCCATTTTGACACAGGAAGATGAGGAATAATATGAACCATAAGGCAAAGCTACCTAATCTAAAATCAATTAAAAAAATAATGCACACGATTTCTATCCTATGGTCTAAAGGTGTTACTATCATTAGTGTTTCAGGGATTAGTTAAATCTCGCTTCTAATACTGAAAATCAATATTAAGTGTATTATAGAAAATCCCACCCACCTAACATTATCATTCCTTTTTGAGAGTGCTAAAATCACACGTGGATTAGTAATCCAAGATTACTAATTTGAGATGTTTTCTAGTCAGAGTAAACCACTGAATAAATCATTGGGCTTTAGTAACTTAAAAGCCACTGATCTTCAATATAACCTCTTAAGCACGTGATATCCCATCTATTTTTCTTTTACTCAAGGTTTACTATTGTATATCTAATTACCTAAAGATAAAATGAACATATTTTGAGGTGCTTCTCTCCTCTCATTTACATTCATTACTTGATTTCTTTCACTAGCCTCAAGTAAATAATAAATTCAGCATATTTAGAATCCTAAGATCTAAAGACATATTAATGTTTCTGTTGGAACTTAATGTACCACCAAAGCAGAACACAGTCAGTGGAATAAAATGGTGTGATGAAGTAGCTGACTACCTCCTAACATTTTACTTCATTCTATTGCATAAAATGAATGTGTGGAGGGAGGAAAAGTGGGAGGAAGGACAGCTGAGAAAAATCCTACCAAAAAGAAGGCCACTGACACAATTAATAATCATTAATAATCATGTTAATCATGGCAAAGACTGATGATGATGATGATGTTGATGCCACAAGTAAATCCATCTGTGGCCTTTTGATTTTACAGGTTGCACTAAAAGAACTGGAATATGACCTCTTTCTGAAAGTAAATAAATAGTAAATGCAAAACAGGGACAGGGAATTGTGTAAATGGTATTTCTTTAGCTCCACATTCATGTTACCACGATTAATGGTATCATCAATAGTTATCTCTTGCTAGTCAAAGCAACTAAATCACTTAAATCATGACATTCAGGGATCCCTGGGTGGCGCAGTGGTTTAGTGCCTGCCTTTGGCCCAGGGCATGATCCTGGAAACCCAGGATTGAATCCCACATCGGGCTCCCGGTGCATGGAGCCTGCTTCTCCCTCTGCCTATGTCTCTGCCTCTCCTTCTCTCTCTGTGTGACTATCGTAAATAAATAAAAAAAAAAAATTAAAAAAAAAAATCATGACATTCATTTTTATCTTCATCCCCCTTACAACTGCTTGGGACATCTATTTGTCCACATAAACAAATTTATTCTGCTTCCATATGGCATCCTATTTTTTAAGGCTTTTTCTTAAGAAGCATTCACCAAAAAGGGACAGTAAAAGCACATCATTTTCTTCTTTTCAGCTTGAACTGTATTAGTGTCTACAATCTTCAAAAATCTAGATGGAAGCTAGTCACTCCCTGCAAATGAGGCCTGGAATTTCATGTACTCCTACTGGCTTTAACTCCCACGAATGATGAAACTTTGAATCCGATTAAGACCTGGAGGTCTACCATGTCTACTAATGCCCTTTAAGGCTGTTGTTACCTTCTCTGTTGAAGGTACACTTTACCCTTAAGATAACACCTGGCTACTCCAACACAGTGTGATTGTGTTAGGACTTCTTGAAATGTCAAAAGACAAAAAAAAAAAAAAAAAAAAAACCCAGAACAGAAAAACCCAAACAAACAAACAACAAACACACCTTTTTTGCTTTCTACCAAAGAGAGAGGAAAGAAAACATATCTCAAATTTCTCCCTCTCTATCCCTCTCCACAGGCTCTTTCCTTTCACCTTTATGTTAATGTATCACTGGACTCCCACTAAATGTCTGTCATGTCCTTCAAATACCAATTGAGTATTTTAGTGAAATAGCTGTTTCAGGATGTGTAAATTAATGAAATAGAGAACATAAAAATAATGAAGAAAATCAATAAAGTCAAGTTGGCTCCCTTGAAAGATTAACAATACTGATAAACTTTTGGCTGAATTGAAGAAGAAAATAAAAAAGAAGATTTAAATGACCAAAATCAGGAATAAAAGATAGTACATCACTATTGGCCTTACAGAAATAAAATTGTTTATAAGGGAATATTATGCATATTACTACTATATGCCAAAAAATTAGGTAACTTAAATAAAATAGGCAGATTTCTGAAATTAGCTCAAAAAATAGATTAAGATACATTTCCCAAATCATTTTATGAACTCAGTATTACCTTGACACCAAAACCAGTCCAAGTCATCACAAGAAAACTGTAAATTAATATCCTTTATGAATATAAATACACAAAAAAATCATTAAGCAAAATTCTAGGAGACCTATCCCAGCAACATATAAATGATAATATGAAGAAGTGAGATTTATCCCAGATATATAAGAGTGGTTTAGTATCTGTCAATCAGTGTAATACATCATATGAATAGAATAAAAGAACAAGGGATGCCTGGGTGGCTCAGCGGTTGAGCATTTGCCTTCGGCTCAGGGTATGATCCCAAGATCCCGGATCTAATCCCATATCAGGCTCCTTGCGGGAGGCCTGCTTCTCCCTCTGCCTGTGTCTCTGCCTCTCTCTCTCTCTCTCTCTCTCATGAATAAATAAAATCTTTAAAAAAAAAAAAAGAAAAAAAGAAAAAAACCACATGATCATCTCAATACATGAAATACAGTAATTTGGCAAAATCTAACATCCTTTTTTGAAAAAGGAACTCAACAAACTAAAAGTGGTAGGAAATTTCCTCAAAATACAAAATCCTCCTAGTTAATATCATACTTAATGGTGAAAGACTGAATGCTTTCTTTCTGAGATCAGGTAAGAGATGGTTACATTCCCACTAGCCACTTTTATTAAACATTGTACTGGAGTGTTTAGCTAAGGCAATTAGGTAAGAAAAACAATAAATAAAGAACTAAAATTATCTGTATTCACAAATGATATAATTTTGTTTGTTTTTTTTAAAGATTTATTTATTTATTTATTTATTTATTTATTTATTTATTTATGATAAACATAGAGAGAGAGAGAGAGGCAGAGACACAGGAGGAGGGAGAAGCAGGCTCCATGCTACGAGCCTGACGTGGGACTCGATCCCGGGACTCCAGGATCGCGCCCTGGGCCAAATGCAGGCACTAAACTGCTAAGCCACCCAGGATCCCCAATGATATAATTTTGTATAGAGAAAATCATTTAAAAATTAGTAACAGTTGTTAGAACAGTAAACAAGTTTAGCAATGTTGCAGGACATAAGATTAACATACAAAAAAGAATCGTACTTCCATACACCAGCAATAAACAATTTGAAAATGAAATTAAGAATATAATTTTATTTACAATGAGCATCAAAAGTAACAAAATATTTAGGAATAAATTTAACAAAGCACAAGGTTTGTTGTGCTTTGTTAAAAGTTACATTGTTGAAAGCAATCAAAGAAGTTCTAAATAAACTCCTATCCCATGTTTATGGATCAGAAGACTTAATATTGTTAAGATGGCAATACTTTCAAATTGATATAGAGATTCAACACCATGTCTAGCAAAATCCCAGCTACCTTTTTTTCCCAGAAATGATAAACTGATCCTAAAATTCATATGAACATTCAGGAGACCCAGAATAGCCTGAATAATCTTGGGGGGGGGGGGAAAGAACAAAGTTGGAAGACTCACAACTCTTGGATTTAAAACTTATGGCAAAGCCACAGTGATTAAGACAGTCACATAGTAATGGAATAAAACAGACATATATGTCAATGGGATAGAACTGAGAATCCAGAAATTAACATTTACATTTATGGTCAATTGATCTTTGCCAAGATTGTCAAGACAATTCAATGAATAATGAAGTATTTTCAATAAATGGTGCTGAATAACTGGATATCTGCATGCAAAAAAAAAAAAAAATGGAAGCTGGACCTCTTCTTCTTTTTTTTTTTTTTTTTTTATTTATTTATGATAGTCATAGAGAGAGAGAGAGAGGCAGAGACACAGGCGGAGGGAGAAGCAGGCTCCATGCACCGGGAGCCTGATGTGGGATTCGATCCCGGGTCTCCAGGATCGCGCCCTGGGCCAAAGGCAGGCGCCAAACCGCTGCGCCACCCAGGGATCCCCTGGACCTCTTCTTTATATCATACTAACAAATAAAACAAAACCCAAAGTGTATATTAGCCCTAATATAAGAGCTAAACTATCAAACTTTCAGAAAAAAACATGGGAATCAGTCTTTGTGACTTGGGAGTAAACAATAGTTTCTTAGATATGACACCTAAAATACAAACAACAAAGGGGAAAAAACGTAAATTGAACTATATCAAAATTTAAAAACTTTTGTGTTGCAAATTATACCATTAAGAAAATAAACAGGCAATCTGTAGGTTAAGAGAAAATATTTGCAGATCATAAATCTGAGAAGAAACTAATATTCAGAATAAAGAACTTTTACAACTAAACAATGAGCCCAATTTTAAAAAATGGGCCAGGGACCTGTAAAGACACTTTCCAGAGAAGATATACAAGGGTCAATAAGCGCATGAAAAGATGCTCATCAACATGAGTCATTACAGAAATGCAAACTAAAGCCGCCAATGAGATAACACTTCACACCTACTAGAATAGCTATAATCTAAAAGATAAACCACAAGAAGATGAAGAAACTGAATCCTCACACATTGCTGGTGGGAGTGCAAAATGGCACAGTAGCTTTGGAAAACAGTTTGGCAGTTTTTCAAAAGGTTAAATATATAGTTAATCATATGACCTTGGCAACACAGCAAGTTAAATAAAAACATATCCACACAAAATATTTGAATATTAGAACATTATTCCTAATAAGCAAGATGTGGAAACAACCCAAATGCCTATCAGTTGATGAATGAATAAACAAACTGTATTATATCCACACAAAGGAATATTATGCAGCAATAAAGGAATCAAATACTGGTACATGTTATGTGATAGATGAACCTTGAAAATATCATGCTAAGCAAATGATGCCAATCACAAAAAAAAATCACCTATTGTATGATTCAATTTATATGAACTGTCCAGATATGTGATTTTATAGAGACAGAAAGTAGATATAAGGTCTAGGGCTGGGGTAGGTCTGAAGAGTGACTGTAATGGGCACAGGGTAATGGGATGATGAATATGTTCTAAATTTAGATTTTGGTGGTGGTTGTACAACTCTTAATATATTAAAACTACTGAATTGTATACTTCAGATGGATGAATTTTATGACCTATTTAACTAGTGAGGTTAAAAATGTTCCTACTTTATAAATTCCTTAATATTTAAATGTTCATTCCTCTAAGCCTAAAAAAAAGACTATCCTTCAAAACAATTTTTAAAAATTATTTTGGTATAAGAAAAATTTAAAGGTGATATTCTAGCATATTCAGTTTGCAAAGTATAACAACTTTAGATTATGCATTTTTCTTCAAACAACTTTATGTCTGATGAATTTTTCAGTTTTCGCTAGTTCAGTAGGAGGGATTTGGCAATACAAATATATCATTGGTGAGAGTTATGGAAATGACTACTTTGAAATATAGCAAAAAACATACTTTTTCAGGGTGCTATTCAGAATCAAATTCATTTTCATGCATATATTCCTAATAGCTTCCATACACAGCTACTTTCTTTTTGTTCAGAACAGCAAATCTGAACCAACTGATTTGTCTACATTTTAAAGTTATAGGATAATTTTTTATAAAAATCATGTTTTTGACAACATATAATGAAAGTTCTATTTATATCCCATAATTAATATAGTTATGTCATGCCGGTCTTGTAGTTCCAATAAAGCATGTGGATACAAGAGTATTTTTTCGCTTTTCTTTTTCTTAACTGCTAATCATTTAAGCAAGTAAAATAAATGAGAAAATTAAGATTGAAGAAGAGATGGTTTCATGATAAAAATATCAAGTTAAAAGCTTGATTCCTTATTCATAGAAATGACTATAAGTGAAGATGCAAATGAAAATTAATTTGTGAATCTTTTGAAAACACTTAAAATTACATGGCTAAACATAAAAGAAAAATGATGGATGAAACAACGTGTGACAAGGAAGAGAACAGTAAAGATCCTGGAGATTAATAAACATAATTGGAAGGTTAAAACATGCAGATAAAGGACAGTATGCTTTTAAGATGGATTTTATACAATTTTGGAAGAGGTTATTGTCAGTGAAATTACATTTAGAAGTATGCAGATCAGATTTCTCAGCAGAACACCCACAGTCCTCTATGGCTTGATCCTTTCTCACCTCTTCCAACTTTATCTCCTTCTTCCTCTATCCTAAAAGCAACAATGATCTTAAAGACAATGTGGACCACAACAACTGCTTACAACTAAAGGGTATTTTTCATGTGCCAGAAACTCTTTAAAAGGCCACATTTTATTCAATACTTATAAAAAAGAAGAAAAAAATCCTCTAAGGTGAATAGTATTATTCTCATTTTTCAAATGAGTAAAAACTCAGGTGTTGAAAGGTTAAGTGGCTTGCCCTAAGTTATACAGGCAGGAAATGTCAGAGCTAAGTTCAAGTCCAGCTTTTCTGACACCAAAGTCTGCGGCTTCTGGGACTCTCTGAGCATGTGGAACTATTTACAGTTCCCTGAACAAGTCCCATTATTTCATTCCTTACACAAACTTTCATTCTGCCTGTAATGTTCCTTCTTATTGTTCCCCCGATAGACTCTAAGACTTTCATCCTGCAAGACCAAATCTCATGTGTGTTCTCTGTTAAGCTTTTCCTTACACAACCAAGCAGAATTGATGACACTCTCCTTTTTACTCCCCTTGGTCGGGGTCCAAACTGCTAATCTGCCTTTACCCCACTGTAGTGCAATCATTTATACAGATATCTGACTGGAACATAATGAGCATACAACATATGTTGTCAAAAGAATGAAGGGGTGAACGAACAAACATCTTAAAACCATAAAATATCATGCTGCTGTGACAGGAAACATGACATTACCACAGTACTCTATAAAAATTTGCTAATTTTAATTTAACTATAAGCTTTTAGGCCAGACAATAATTACTTCATGAAAGTAATCACAGAAAAGGTTCACAGAGGGATTTATTCACATTAGTAGGGAGTTAACCTATTAGCACAATTTCCTGTATCTGTGTTTTATTACAAGTGCTCCCTCTGTCACGTTGTCTGACCTCTTCCCTCCTCTTAACTGTCAATTACTGACTAGGAACCACAGATGAAAGATAAGAGCATTTTAAAATGGAGGAAATAAAATATAACAATCTCTTACACATTTTTGCATAGTAAAATAGTAGTTTCAGTTTAAGACTGACCTTTGCCCACTTGGGATTAATGCATGTGCGATCTTGACTAGAAAAATGCATGAGATGGCCAAAACGGAGCTTTCTTGGGAAGAAAAAATCCTAAGGAAAGAAAGGGGTCAGACTTGGATACATGACAGTTGTTCCAATTATTATGGTCAATATTCAAAAAAAAAAAGCCAGTTAGAACACTAGCACTCTGATTCCAGTAGACTCCCTGTTGTCATATGTGCCTGCTTACGGAGAGTGAGGGTGATATTATTATCTCTTTCCTTCCACATGCCTATGTTTAGTTTGCTCTGTTTTTTCTAGTTGCTTATGTGGAAGGTAAGGTCACTGGTTTCTGAGATCTTCTTTTTTTAACATAGGTTTTTATAGCAATAAATTTCTCTCTGAGCACCATTTCCCTCAATCCCATAAATTGTGATATATTGTCTGTTTATTTTCATTTACCTCAAGGTATTTAATTTCCCTGGTGATCTCCTTTTTGACTTACTGGTTATGTAAAAGTGTGTTAATTTCCACAAATTTCTGAATTTACCTAATTTCCTTTTACTACTGATTTCTAATTTTACTCTGTTATAGTTGTACAATACACTTCACATCATTTCATTCCCTTTCAATTTAATGAGACCTCTTCTCTGGCCTGAGTTGGCAATAGTCAATTGAGAACTTACCTAAATGAAAATCAAGCTTTTTAAAAAAAGATTCTGTTTCACAATTTAAAGCAATGTAGCAATATTACTTATAACATTGTAAAGGACTATTGTAGCCTTTGATATTTTTTTTTAATATTTGTCTTTTTTTTAATGATTTTATTTATTTATTCATGAGAAATACAGAAAGAGAGGCAGAGACACAGGCAGAGGGAGAAGCAGGCTCCATGCAGAGAGCCCAACGTGGGACTTGATCCTGGGTCTCCAGGATCACACCCTGGGCTAAAGGTGGCACTAAACCACTGAGCCACTTGGGCTGCCCTCCCAGGCAAATTCTTAAATTCTTAAATTCTGTGAAGTATCGACAGCTACTTGATTTGGCTACTTTATAGTATTTATCTCAATCTTAGCTGCTTCTTGGAATCATGGGATGCTTGATTTCTGCCTCCACAGATTCTGATACAACTGGCCGGAGCAGACTGGAAATTTTTTTAAGTTCCCTTGTTCATATTCATACAGCCATGGTTAAGAACCACTGCTTTTTTGGAAAGGAGAGAGAGAAACACACACACATTCATTCTCTCTCTCTCTCTTTCTCTTTCTTTCTCTCTCTCTCTCTCTCTCTCTCTCTCTCTCACACACACACACACACACACACACACACACACAAAGCATGCACACACAGACTTCTATCATTTTCTCAAAGCCCCTTATCCCTCTCTGGCAATGAACATACCAAAATCCTTTTTATTTCTGAGATTCTCTTCATTCTGATAGACTTGGAAAGATCAAGTGAGAAAGCAAGGGTATGAGACACAAAAACAAAGGGAAAGAGACAGATTATCACTGTCTTGCTGTGTCTATTTCTTTGTATTCTATTATTTTCACATTCCATGGTTTAACAGGGTAAGAATCAGAATACTAAAAGGTTCCATAAGCTCCAAATATGTTGTATTTGGTTTCTCTTAAATTTTATACATTTTTTTTTCTCAAATGTGATCTCATAAAGTTTACATATCCTTCTTTTCCTGTCACTAATCTACATTTTATCAGCTTGTATACTTTTTCAAAATGCAAAGTGTTCTCAGCCATGTACTTTTCAAAAGTACTTTGGGCTACCTGTTGTGAGTTTAACTCTTTGCCCCCAAACACTTTATCAATAAATAGCACATTCTTTCCTTCAGGTCTTTAATATGCAAAGTGGAGAGAAGAGTTTCTTCTGCCTCGTAATTCTCAGCTATGGAGTCCTCTCACTTTAGCTAAATATTTAATTGTTTTCTAGTCTCTTATTTTTAGTACAGCAATCATAAAGGCCACCCATTATAATTCGCTTCCTATAATTGAATGTTTCAATTTAGGCATTTTTAATCTCTAAATTTTTAAAGAAAGAAACAGAGTTTTACTAGAAAATAATTCATCAGTATCAAAAGATAACAGTTCAACTGGCAGTCTCTATGGAGCTTTGAAATTACGGGAGCCAGTTCATGACTATTTTCTTACCTCTTAAGTGTGCTTTCTTCAAATGTTGGCTATGATCTCTTTTCTCTGATTTCATCCTGACTGTCCCTAATTAGATTATAAGTGGCTGGGGCTTTCCCCAGAGTATCCTTTGATTAGCAATTACACTTGTGTTTTCTCTCAATTGTCAAAATTAATTTGTTGACTGCGGAGTTTTCCCAAAAAATTCTTCAATGATTCCCAATTACAGGTCTTATAGTCAATAAGAATAGTTGTTTTCAAAGATACCAAGTATATATATTTGTGGATCTTTAACCACTTTCTTCCAACCTTCAAATCTCAGTTTTTAAATCACTTTTATATCCTATCTTTGTTGAAATTAATTAGTGAAAAGTTTAAGGAATCAGACATCAGGCAACTACAGACTCTTACCCCATAATTAGCCATCACATCTTTGAAAATTTGCACAATTTCTTCAAAAGTTATGGTAACTTCCTTAATCTTATAGTCATTGATAAAATCTTAAGGAAAATACACAGGTTAAAGCATTTTGTAAGCTATAAAATACTATATAAGTAATATGTATTTTATTATCTACTTTGTTATTGGTACTGATCTTTCCTTCAAAACAAACAGGTATTTTTAAGATTCTACAATTTGAGAAGTATTTTTAAAAGACTGTTCCAACCCCACTGCCCCTTCAAAAACAATTTTTTCTCATTAACTTGAACACATGGTCAAAATCCTACCGTAAGAGGTCATTACTTGATTAAAATATGTATGTCTCCAGAGTGATGACATATATTGTGATAGTGCCATTTTGAGGTTAAGTACATGGGTACTAGGCCAATAATGCCTGGATGTAAGTCCCAGCTCTATCATTTATTAGGTTTATGGCCTTGAGCAAATTTGTTAATTCCCTACATCCTAATTTCTTTATGTCCAAAATGGGAACAATTCTTGTATGTACCTCATAGGGTTGCTATAACGATTAAATGAATTAATGCACATTAAGTGTTTAGAACAGAGCCTGGCACATAGCAGAAATTAAATAAATGTTATAACTAACTTTGTTATTGCTGTTATCATTATTAGTTCACCGATCTCCCTTACATTAGCTGTTTCTTTTCTTCTAACTGCTGTCCACATAATGTATCCTGTTCTCCAACTATTATTATATTCAAATGTCATTATTTTCAGGAGGCCTTCCCTGACTTTTCACCTCCCTTGTCCTGGAGTAAATACAAGAGACAAGTAAAATGAAAGAGGAGATTTGGATGGTCACTAAAGAAAAATTTATTTTCCATAATTTACTTAAAAATTGCTTTACCTATGGGAAATATAAAATGCCTAAGAAAAGCACAGTACATCTCTTTGTCTATTCCTAACCCAATGTGACTCCAAGAACAGGGGATGAAGAATTATTTTCATCTATGAAATTACTCTCCACTGTTGGTGGGTTGTATCAAATCTAAAATTTCACTGGACAAAATTAAATAGATTAGGAAGATTTTCTTCAAGGCACTGTGGACTGAATCGTGTCTTCCCCCAAATTTATATGTTGAAACTCTAGTCCTCAATGTGATGGCACATAGAAATGGGTTCTTTGAGAGGTAATTTGGTCTAAATAAAGTTGTAAGAGTGGGACACTAATGATTTTGCCCTTAAAAAAAGAAAACTCAGAGAGCCTACTTGACCTCTCCTCTCCACCCACCTGCTCTGGCCATGTGAGGACACTGAAAAGGCCACCATCTGCGAGCCAGTACAAAACCACTCATGTAAACTCCACCATGTTAACACCCTGGTCTTAGGCTTCTCGATCTCCATACCATGAAAAATAAAGTTCTACTGTATAAGCTACCCAGTCTGTGGTATTTTGTTATGGTGGCATAAACTGAGTAACACACATGACTACTGCAATAGAGAAAAGAGGCCAGAACTCAGAGTAAGTCTGACTCCACTCACATGTAAGATAAGAAGGATCTTAAGTGCTAGAGTAGCTAGTGGAAAAGTAATTGGAGGATGCTGAAGTAGGGTGGGAAGGGAGTTCATTAAAGGGATATGTTGAACACATTGAGTTATTCTGAGTTTGCAGTTTTCTCTATGATTTGGTCATCTGTGTTTTCTAATTAGCTCCCACCGAAGTTAGACTGGGAGACAGGGGCACTTATCTTCCTTGATGATTACACTTCAAAGGGGCGGCTCCCAGGTCCTGGAGAAAGACCTCCTGGGTTGTAAAATTAGCATGAGTCTTTTAAGAAAATTTGCATATATATATAAAAAATGGCCAGTAAAAGATTTTACCGTCCCAAGTTTTCTAAGTAAATGCTCTAAGAAAAAGGAGGTCAGGGGTCTGTCAAAGTTTAGTAAGGCTGAGGGGAAAGATAAAGTATTCTTGGTCAGTTGCTATTATCATCCCTAAGTCATCAGTCTCCCCCTTTAACTGACTATACAGAAATGAAAATACTAGCCCTATCAAATCCACTGTGTCATTCTAAGTCTTTAAAAGTTCCTATTTATTAGAGAGAGAGAGAGAGAGAGAGAGAGAGAAAGAAAGCATGAGCAGAGGGAAGGGCAGAGGGAAAGGGAGCGGCAAACTCCCCACTGAGAAGACAGCCCAACTCGGGATCAACCCCAGGGTCCTAGGATCATGACCTGAGCCAAAGGCAGATGCTTAATCAACTGAGCATGCCTGTGTCATCCTAATTTTATTCTCAACTTCAATTTGTCTTATCATATTGGGATTTCACAATTTTAGTTTCATTCAAATTTTGATTCCAGAGTCCTCCTGCACAGAGGAGTTCCCAGGCATAGCAATGAACTGAAACATAAGATCATTGACTTACAGGAATAATATGAAAGTAATAATATAATATGCCTGTGTTTCCATGGTTGTATATAGGTAATTGTGTATAATAGACATTTTACTGTTGGAAAGAAAAAAAATGTTCATAAACAGAAATTAACAGTTTTTTGATAATTTGTCCTACTGATATCTTGTTAACATTTATTACATCAAGTAAGGAAAGATCTCTTATTACATGGACCAAATTTTTTAAAGTAGGTTCAAGTTTACTAAACAGTTAAATCTGTGGCTCTGATACTCATTTGAGAAATTGTTTCTTTTGTCTGTTTGAATCATGAAAACTGGCGCCTTTGTTCATATGTATCAGCTTTTGCAAATAAACTGCTAATAAATAGAACAAAAATTCATGCCGCATGCATTTGTAAAAGTCAACTAAATCTTTCTTGATTTTTATCAAATCATATAGAAACTAGTGCATCAAGTTCACAAACAGCAATTGAGGACTAAGCCATCTTTGAAATGAATGAATGAATAAAGAAGCTTTTGAAAAATCCTAGAAATTAACATTAATTCTATTTATAGGGAAACAACTTTTCACAAGGTGACTTTTTTCCTTAAAAGTACATATTAAGTTCACTCAAGCGATGTGTTGCCAGAAAGTCTAAACATTACTAATTTTCTTTGCCTGGAAAGAAAAAAGGAAAGGATGTTGACTTTAAAATAGTCAGTAAGAAGCAATGTTACCAAGGTTAAAATACTGACCTTATAAGCCCATATTAAATCTATGAATGGAGGAAAGCCTATATTATTTAAATACAAAACCTAGTAAAGTCAAAACTTCCATAAAAAATTAAAAAGGAAGAGTGCTTAGTGAAAAACATGCTGAAACTGAATACATCCAATAATTCTAAAGTGGTAAAGATTTAAATTACTTTCATTTTTAAGATGCTGTATAAGGTTATTTTCTAATTTTAAAGACAAATCCTTTTCCTCCTCCCTATTGGAGGACACGCTGGTGAGGGAAAAAGTGTACTGTAGGGTAACATTTATTTGCAATAATCAGAATCTCCTAAGAAAACCTAAGAGGATGAAAAACTCATTAGCAAGTTGTCTTTCGTAGTTTTGCTTTTTTTTATTCCAATAATGTGAAAGGGAAGACAAGTTAAATCCAAAAGAACTGATGTTCTACTAGGCTCAGAAGGAAAAGAATACCAAACCTATACCAGAAGGGAAACATTGCTCCTACCTTACTGGCTAGAATACACCCTATATCTCTTCACACCACAACTTATTCTGAATATTGCTCCTCACTCTAGTTACACTGAAGTGCAGAGTCATCTTAAAGACCATGTGACTGTCTAAATTATGCTTATTCAAAAAAAAAAGTTTATGTTGCTTCTTTTCGTCTTTAAAAACTAGTTGTTCCTTAAGATAAATGAATCTCTATTATAGATTCAAATTCATGGAAGAGAAAAAATGAAAGTACTCATTTATGGTCCTACAGGGTCTACAAGATACAAAGCCAATCTTGTCTTAGTCCAAACACTGGATAACAGAAAATAAAATGTCATTAATTCTATTCTGGTTGGATTGAAGAATGGAAATAAAAAGCATCTGTAGTGGAAAAAAGGGTGAGGGGAAACAAAAAGATTTGGCAGACAGATGAAGATGTTCTCCTTACAAAGCTCTTCTCTACATGAAAACCTAAAACTCTTGATCTTTGGGGAGCTAATCCAAACTAAATTCTACTTCATTTGTATATAAATGCCTGGAATAAACCCATGAACTTCATCCTTACCTAAATAGGATTAAAAAGGAATAATTATTGTCCTCAGGGATGAAATAGAAATAGAATCTTATCAGTGTAACTTCACTCTATTAGCTTGAACATGTCAGGAAACACAGTACCTTTTCTATAGTGTGCAAACCTTGCTAATTACTTGCATTATCGTGTTATCCAGGTTCCACAACAGGTACTGGATAAATTATAATTGGCACATCCTTAAAGATGGTAGATTAAGGAATAAACATACCAGAAAAAAATGTGTATTCCTACTTATTGCTGGCAAAATCCTCAATAAATGTGTTTAAGAAATGGCTTAAAAAGTTTCCCTTTGACAATATGGATCATTTGTCAATTGCTATTGTAAAGTGACAACAGAGTTATTATGTACTAAGTCTTTAGCACCCAATGCTGTTTTCTGACAAACATTGGAGATAAGAATGGGACTTGGTGCTGAAACAGATTCTTAATTCCGTCAGGAAAAGGCTATTTTGTCCCGAAATATTTTTCACTGACTAGCACATATCCAACAATAAATACTAGAGGTTGACAATTCTGTGACAAAATTTCATATCTAAAAATCTAAAACCTGGACCAATTCCTGCTGGTTTCCTTTCAGGAACCACAACAAAGTAAAAGCCATCAAAGGATACTAAGATTCTTAATTTTCAAAGCATTTTGGTTCTTTTTTGTTTGTTTGTTTTTTTAGCAGTTTGTATTCCACATAATATTGTACTTGTTTTTCAAATATTGACACATGAACCCTTAAAATTGTGAATAAAGTTTCTTTCACAAATCTGATGGTATTCAAAGTTTGTCCATTGGTAAGGAAACTCATTATTTCTTATAAATATAGAATTTGTAATAGAGAAAAATGGGTTAAGTTCTTTTATATTATTTTCTTCTAATATTTCTTTAATAATTTTATACATGCATAATGAAACTTTAATTTTGTAAATTTAATTCTTATATCTATAACATACCCCCTATATTATCTGACAGCTAACACCTTGATTTTTTTCTCATGATGTAATGACCTAGTTTTGCAGGTTTGAGGTGCACCTCCCAAAACAGAAGGATCAAAGGATCAAAACACATTTAAGTATGACATCCATGGATACTTTCGGAACTCCAAAGAAAAGAGGAAATGCCCATTACAAACAGGACACAAGGCCCTCTATCTCTGAATTGAATCTAAGTATCAGTGTTTTAAAGTGGCTTCAGTTAAATGGCAGAATCAATCCTAATCAACACCTGTGTAAGCATTCATTTCAAATAAACATTCCTATTAATTCATGGAAGATATTTCAATGAATATTCTACATTTCACCTGATTCTTAAACACTGAAATCATACTCATTATAAAGAAACAAGGCATTTATTCCTCAACGCCTAAAATTATTTTTTAAAAAGTACAGGCAAAATGAAATTCCTTTCAGGAATTCTCCATATCAAATAGATTTTAAATTGCAGTATCTAAAAACTTAATATTTAGCTTTAGGGGAAAAACCACAAACAAAACAGCCTGCCTCTGATATATAGATGTTATTCAGAGACAGAATCTACAAATAACATATTAAAGTAACTTTGTTCATCAAAAGGTGGAAAACTCCCCCAATCAGGTTATAAAATTAATATAGCTTTGATACTCATACTTTGAAAATATAGCACAAGAAAGAAAATTAGTAGTAATTTCATTAAAAAATAAAGACACAAATGCCCAATAAAATATCATACAACTCTCATCTGAAAGTTTACTGAATTGACAACATATCATAACCTAAGAGATTTAAAAATATAGATGCCTCAATATTCTGAGGAAATCAATTCAGAGAACACATTATCAATAGTTCCAAAGTTAAAAAATACATAATTATCTCAATAAATGTTATTAAATAAATACATATTTCAATAAATTATTCAGGCTAAACATCAACCCTGGTTATTTTTTAAATCCTTAATAGGATTTTTAAAAATAAAATTCTTTAAAATTATTATGATATGTATGTGACCAAAATCTAATAGCAGTCTTCACAAATAAATAATAAAGTAGTTAAAACAAATGGAACAAAGCAAGGCTGCTATCACCACTGTGACTGAAAATACTCTGGCTAAAGCAATATATAAAAAAGGGGGAGACATGAGGCACCTGGGTGGCTCAGCTGGATAAGCATCTGACTCTTAACTTCAGCTCGGGTCCTGATCTCAGGGTAGTGACACCCAGCCCTGGCCCAGGCTCCATTCTGAGTATGGAGCCTGCTTAAGATTCCCTCTCCCGGGATCCCTGGGTGGCGCAGCGGTTTGGCGCCTGCCTTTGGCCCAGGGCGCGATCCTGGAGACCCGGGATCGAATCCCACGTTGGGCTCCCAGTGCATGGAGCCTGCTTCTCCCTCTGCCTGTGTCTCTGCCTCTCTCTCTCTCTCTCTCTGTGTGACTATCATAAAAAAAAAAAAAAAGATTCCCTCTCCCTTTCCCTCTACTCCTCCTCTCACCTCCACCTCCCTTGCCACCCTCCCACACATACCCACTCTCTCTCACTCTCTCTCAAAAAAAAAAAAAAAAAAAGGCATGGGCATGGAGGGAGGTATAACAGAAACTATATCCAAAAAGAAGACAAAATTCTCAATATTTGTACATAATACTATTATTAACTTAAAGAAATCCCACAAAAGAAATAACTGATGAAACATATGAGTTTAATGTGTCTAATATTTTTAGACATAGGAATTATAAACCTTGAAGAGTCCATTAGAAATACATTTTTAAAAATCAATCACAAAAAAATAATAACAAAATTATTTGCAGTAACTTCAAGAAAAAAAGAAAAATTTAATCAGAAACATAAAAGAAGGGGATCCTTGGGTGGCTCAGTGGTTTAGCACTTGCCTTCAGCCCAGGGTATGATCCTGGAGTCCAGGGATCTAGTCCCACATTGGGCTCCCTGCATGGAGCCTGTTTCTCCCTCTGTCTGTGTGTCTGTCTCTCTCTCTCTCTCTCTCTCTCTCTCTCTGTGTCTCTCATGAATAAATAATAAAATAAAATATTAAAAAAAAAAAGAAACAGAAAAGAAAAAAATAGAGAAATAGTATTCCTGAATAGAAGTATAGGATACTTTAAGACTGTAATTCTCATCAAAATAATTTATAGGGAATTTTAGAAGTATTTCATTTAACAAAAACTAAAACTTATGTGGTATGTAGAGCAGAATGACCAGAATATTTCTGAAACAGAAAACTGATGCTTGGCTTCTGTATTTCAAGTGCCAAAAAACTAATTTTAAACATGAACAAGAAAAAAATGCCTACTACTAATACTACTACCCAACAGCCTATTGTCGCCCCTAGTCAATGCAGGAAGAACAAAAAATGAGAAATAAACATTGGAAATAAAGAGTAAAATATCTCACTGTTTGTGTTTGTTACGGTTATTTAGCTATAAAATCCAAAAGAATCATCTGGAAAACTATTAAGATTGTTTAGTACACTAGTAAGACACAAAATTGACAGAAAAAGTTTAATAGTTTCCTATATACAAAAGAATAACTGATAAAATATTATATAATAAGAAAATGCCACAAAAGCAAAGAAAACCCACAAATAATGAAAAATAATCCTTTCAAGATGAGGGAAAATAGTAACATTCTTTTTCTGTTAAAAATGAAATGTTTCATAAAACTCAAGTAAATAAAAGAGTAGCTTATAAACTAGGAATGGAAAAACAAATACTAAAAATAGTGCTTTCAGAAATAAATGCACACTTTAGGAGAATATATTCTATAAAAAGATGGAATTCCAAATCAATGTAATAATATGTAATTAATAAACAGTATTAAAAAAAAATTAAAAAAAAATAAACAGTATTGAATCATTTGGAAAAAAATTAAGTAGAGCTCTACTGAATATATGCACTCAAGAAAATTATAGCTGTATCAAAAATTTCAATGTAAAACATATCAAATACTGGAAAAATTATAGAACAATATTTGTATAATCTTACAGAGGGAAAGATATAAAACCCAGGAATAACAAAAAAATGAGATTTAATAAAATTGTAACCAACTATATGATAAAATATACCATAAATAAAGTTAAAAGACAAGCAATATTCAAGGACAGTTTGGCAAACTTATAGCCCGTGGACTGGCTGCCAGTTTCTATAAATAAAGTTTTATTGGAATACAGCCACATAGTTGCTGTCCTACACAGGCAGACTTGAATATTGTGACCAGACCCATATAGCCCACAATTCCTAAAATATTTGCCAAGCCCTGGTCTAGGAGAAAACATTTGTAATGTACCTAACATATAAAAAGATTTTTTACTCAAAACGACCACCAAAATAAGCTATCCACCACACAAAGCTTAGTTTACTAATTATAGCACCAAAGGAAAATATTACTTTGAAAGAGTCTTAGTATCAGAAGTGGAATGAAGGGAAAATATTTACAGGGTTTTGAAGTCTGGTTTCTAGTGGTTAAGCTTAAGTCTTTCAATGAAGAGATCTGATTGTAATTGAAAAAAAGAAATGATAAAATAACAATAAAGTATAATTGGCTTAAGATAAACTACACATATCTGAAATATACAATTTGATGTTTTGACATATGTATAAACCTCTGAAACCAAAACCACAACCAAACTGAATATATACATCACCCCCAGAAGATCCCTTATGTCCCTCCCCCAAAAAACCCTCTCCCCAGGAAGCCACAAGGGATGTCACTACATTAGCTTAGATCTACTTTAATTTGTCTTGGCAACATTTTGTAGTTTCAGAAAGCAGTCTTTTGTCATTATCTATTATGTTAGCTGTATTGTTTTCATAGATACCACTTATCTCACAGTAGAAAGTCCCTTTTCTCCTAATTTGCTCATAGTTTCTTATCACGAATTAGATGTTGGATTTTATAAATCTATTTTTTTCTGTATCTACTTAGATGATTGGATGCTACATATCTGAAAGAGCAATCCTATTGACCATGATCATCACAAAAGTGGTTTAAATGATTTTTATTTTTTAATTATTTATTTATTTATTCATGAGAGAGAGAGAGAGAGAGGCAGAGACACAGGCAGAGGAAGTAGCAGGCTCCAATGCAGAGAGCCCAATGTGGGACTCGATCCCAGGTATCCAGGAACACGGCCTGGGCCTAAGGTAGGCACCAAACTGCTGAGCCATCCGGGCTGCCCACAAAAGTGGTTTAATGTAGATTTCCTATATGTGTCAGTAATTGAGAGTCTTAAAAAGTTCTTACAATTTAAATATGACAGTGTCTGTCCACGTAGAGTCTAATCCACAGAAATACTACACTATAAATTATTTTCTCCCTCCTTATTTGAATCATTCACTCCTGTTACATTTTTTATTGAAGAGAGATAAGGGAAGAGAGAGAGAAAGAGAAGGGGACAAGGAGATCAGTTAAGAGGATAAAAACAATCTAATGAAATATATGCAATGCACAGAAAAATTCAAATATCCCATTAACATATGAAAATATACTCATCCTAAATAACTACTTGTTGCAGTCTCTTATTTTATTATGTTTCATAAATCTATTTGTTCTCCTGCCAACACTACATTGCTGTATTTATTGTATCTCTAAATCATTTATTTTATTTTCTTAAAAATTTTTTTTTATTTATTTGAGATAGCATGTGAGGAGGGAGGGGTGCAGAAAGAAGGAGATAGAATCTTTAGCAGGCTCCATGCTGGGACCCCAATGCGGGGCTCAATTTCACCATTCTATGATTATGACATGAGCAGAAATCAAGAGTCAATCACTTAGTGGAATGAGCCACTCAGGCACCCCATTAAATTATATATTTTAATAAAAGGTAAAATAAATTCCCTTTCATTATTTTTCCTGTTTTGGCTTGAGGTACCTGGTGGCTCAGTGGTTGAGCATCTGCCTTTGGCTCAGGTTGTGATCTCAGGGTCATAGATCAAGTCCCATCTGACTCCCCCAGGGAGCCTGCTTTTCCCTCTGCTATGTCTCTGCCTCTTTCTGTCTCTCATGAATAAATAAAATCTTAAAAAAAAAAAAATGAAAGAAAAGTTTTGGCTATTTTCCTTGTATATTTTTGTAAACAGGGTTTAAAATTTTCAAGGATGTCTTTTACTATATTTTATACTTTAAATTCCAAAATGTGGATGTACATCCTAAAACATGTTTATTATTTTTGCCAGAGTGGAAATTAAGCATCCACTAATGGTGGTGAATTAGGTATCTAATCACATGGGTCACTTTCATTCACTAAGAGTTTCTTTCCCTACTTCTCAGCTTTATTTAATAGTTCAATGATGATATTACCGGGTACCGGTTTTTAGTCTGAGCAGAAGAGGTAAAGCAACCCATTGAATCAGTTAAACAGCACAGAGCATAACACACTTGCAACCTAAAGACAAGTGCATCTGGGCAAGAGAATTCAGTAAACAGTAGCCAGGAATGTATAAAATAAAATCAAAGTTAATTATACAAACCATTTTATAATTCACAGACCTAATATATCTTAAATATCAAATAAATACAAGACAAAAAGAATTAACATCAAAACTTACAGAGAGATAGTCTAAACACTTGAAAGAGATTTGGAAATTTCTGAACAGTAGACTTATTAATTCCCAAAGAATGTCAATGACTCCACTCTATACACTCTTTCCTTGGAAGATACCAGGAAAAACCATGTTTCAGTCTTACCAATTAAATGGTTTCTAAATCTCCCTCTCTCTCTCTCTCTCTCTCTCTCCACACACACACACACACACACACACACACACACACACACACAGTCTCATATTTCCTGGGATATGCAGGTCATAATCTACAGAACCTAAAAATCATTTTATCATCAAACCATTTCTTCCAACTTTCCTGATACGCTTACTCCTACTCTGTTACTCCTTTTACATGGGATAATAATATTTTTTTTAACCACTTCTTTCATTGTCCTTACCTTTCTCAAATCTTTACCTTCTGTCATTCCAAAGCCATAAAATAAATTCTGAGCTGCCTTTAATTATAAAATACTTACCATTGAATGAGCATCTAATATGTATCAAGTTGTAAACCACATTTTAAAAAGTAGATATTATCCTCCATTTAAACAGATTAAGATACTGAAACACATGGAAGTTGTTGTTTCCCCCAAAAAAACCCTTTGGCTAGTAAATGGCTTAGTTGGGATTTGGATCAAGGCCTGTACAATGCCATAGCTCCCAGTGTATCCATTTTAACTACACTCAATGCTTCCAGACTCTTTTTCAAGCATAAAGAAACCAGTAACAAAAGTCACTTTCTCTAAATGTTCTTGAAATGATCATTCCCATATCAGGAAGGGAGACAGAACATAAAGACTCCTAACTCGGGGAAACGAACTAGGGGTGGTGGAAGGGGAGGAGGGCGGGTGTTGGAGGGAAATGGGTGACGGGCACTGAGGTGGACACTTGACGGGATGAGCACTGGGTGTTTTTCTGTATGTTGGTAAATTGAACACCAATAAAAATTAATTTTAAAAAAATAATAAAAAAATAAAAAAATAAAAAATAAAAAATAAAAAAAAGAAATGATCATTCCCCATAAAAGAAGTCCAGCTTAGTTTTCAATCATCATTTATTCGTAAATTATGCTTTCCCTAAATTGCCCTGCTCTTACTTAAATGTATTTATGTGAATTTTGTGATCTCCACTGTTCCCAAGCAAATATGTATCATCAATTGATTTAACAATATGTGTTGATTTATGTGCTGAGTTCATGTTACTATTCTCAGTCTCTTTAATTCACAACTCTATTATTTATCTCTTTTATGAAAGTTTTCTTAACATCCTAAAATAAGCCTCAAGCTCAACTATACCAAGCAGTCCAAAAATCACTTGGAATTCAGGACTATCATCTCTGTACAGTTGCAGTTCTTGAATGCATGTACTAAATTTATAGAGGTGTGTCCATCTGCTCACTTGTGTTTATTTGGCCTCCCTCTTCCACTAGTACCGCTACTCTCATCCTTTGGAATTCTCCATCATACCTGAATGTTTATACTTCACTCATCATCACTGAAAAAAAAGGTGAGATTCAGGGCATTCATAAATGCAGAGGATGGTGAAGCACAGGAAAAAAATGTTTTATCTTAATTACTCTGGTAAATGAAGCCAGAAGGTGGTATATTAGAATGTAAAAGGATACAGGATCTCAAATACATTAATTGTCTATCTATAGTCAAGCCTGATATTTTGATCACCAAAATTGTACTACACTCAGGGTATGGTAGGAGGACTACAATACGCAAATTAAAAATAGCAATACCCTACAATACACACTAAGACATAATCAGGATTGGCATAGAGTTAAAATATGATTAAGGTGGTTAGCTCTTGGGAGGCTTTCAACAAATGCTTATTGATTGAATAAGTGCCTAAAAGATTGTTGCTTTTTACTTTCAATGTTGTGATTCTGTCTATACAGAAATGGGAGGATAGAGAGTTGAAGGGAATTTTGTTTCCTGTACATCATCCACAAACTTTATCTCAGAGTTACACTATCTAAAAGACTCAGAAATCCAAATTTCACAATTTGGTCATATATAACCCAATAAAAATCCTAATGTCATGTAATAAAATAGCATATTATAAATAATCATTAATGTTTGATTTATAAGGAAAATATAAAATTCTAGTCTTATTATTAAATGTAAGTAAATTCACCAAAATATCAATACAGTATGTAATTAAAAGAAATAGCTGGCTCACTTGATTTTATGTTAAACAATAAAAATAAAAATAGGAACAAGGTCTTGTTCTAAGAAATATTAAAATCCTAATATCATGTGGTATTTTGCTCACGTTCCCACATATCCTCTCAGAACTTTACTTTTCAGCAAAAAAAAAAAAGCAATTTCCAAAGACAAAAATCTAATTGCATATTGTTAAATCTGTTTCCTGCAAAAAACATCAAAAAATGAAAATAAATGAAAGTCACTTTAGTGTACATAACTGAAAAGTAGCTACTTTTGCAGTTATCACAAGGCACTATTAATTTCAAACAAAAGTTTTATCCCTTTCTGTTGCTAAACCACCAGCATTTTATTTTGTATTTAATTTACTTTCTTTAATGTACTTTTTGAAATTCAGCATAACATTTTAAAAATAGTAATCATTTTTCCTTATGGTGACTAAAGTTAAAAGCTGCTCAACTGTTATACTAATTCTTTTGTTTTTCTCCTCAACAAGCATTAATGAGCACTGGGCACCAAGCACTGGTTATGAAAATCACAGTCACCAAAGATTCCATTTATTAAACAATGATTCTAGATTGCAAAGTATCTTCTGATTGCAAATATTGATTTGCCTGAATATGTATTACTTTTAGTTATGATAGTTTTACATCATAATTTGTAAAAGTCAAATAAGAATCTATTTGAAATTCTCTTTACTAGACTTACCAGCTTGAGTGGTTATTAATTCATCCATTTTCACTATACTGAAAAGTCATATTAATATTTTTCTTAAAAAGTGAAAATGATGACTGAGATCCTAAATTGTAAGGGTCCAACAGCCCTGATAATACATTTCTTTCCTTTTGTTTTAATTGAGATATAATTGATATATGATATTAGTTTCAGTTCCACAATATAAAGCTTCAGTGTTTATATATACTGCAAATAATCACCAGAATTCTAATTAATTACCATCACCACACAGAGTTTACGAGTTTTTTTTCTCATAAGAATTTTTAAGATACACTCTCTTAGTAACTCTCAAATATACAATACAGTATTATTAACCATACATTTTGTTCAGAAGAGACATGTACCCTGAGTGTGTGGTTGAAATAAGGGTACATCAATAACTGAAGGGGAACAACTGGGAAAGCAATGCTTTAAGGGTCCAGCTAATGACCACTGAGGAAATTTATCACAACAGTAGACAGATCATGAACAGCCCAGGCCAACAGACTCACACATATCAAGTGCTCTACTGGAGCACAGGCTTTAAGCAAATCACGAAGTGAAGAGGCAAATGAGAGGAGTGAGATTGGACCCAGGAGAATAGGGTAAATACATTCTTTTCCAGTTCCAGCATTCCATAAGTCATTTGTTTCTCCGAATGTTTTGCCCCAACCTTATTTGTGCCGCAGGCATTCAATCCTAAAATGTGCATTTGGTTTCTTCAAATATCCCTAGGGCCACTCTCACCTTCATTCCATTTCATCTTTCTACCTAGAAAATTCAAAGTATATCAGAAATATAACCTAACACATATCAAAAAATTGTCTCCTAATTTCTATCTTGCATTTTTTTAACCTCAATAATCTACACCTGAAAACAGTTACATAATACATTCACTCTAAAGTACTAACTGCAGGGGGAGGGAGTGTGAAAGATTATTCCACTCAGGAATATTTACATTTTTAAAGCTCTCTAGTAACTTAATCAATGCTTTAATGTGAGATTTTAGGTGGCAAAGTGGTTAAAAATGAGGATGATTTATTTTAGTTTATCTTATTTTTTTACCATTCCAGAGCCATTGCGACATTTTCTATTGAGACTATTATTTTTCCATCTAGCTATCAAGGGCTGATTCTTCTACTGAAAGTAACTGTAATCATAAACCAAATATAATTTCTATACAGACACATATGTTGTATGTTATTAGGAGAGACTATTAATAATTTGCCTGTTGTTTTCAGACACATCGAAATGCAAATGTAAAAATATTTGTGTATGTTTCCTAATATCATATTTCTCAATGGGATGGTCAATCCTTAAGTACAAAATCATCCATTTGGGATTTACTGAGGAACCTGCAACTCCTACAGGGTTATGTTCCCCAGGATCCATTTTTTTTTTAAGTGATCTAACATAAGGACCTTAGAAAATTTTGGTGAAGAAAAAAATGTAAAGGAAAACATCTCACTGAAATGTTGACTGAAGTCATAACAAATATGAATATGTAAGCTTCTATGGCCTAAATAAGGATGAATCTACACAGATTTTCTCTTGCATGCTATAGTATTCTTGATGGCTTATTACTGACCTTAGGAAAGTTAGAAATTCTAGGGTCATGAGGAAGCCTACTTCTTCAATGATCAATCTTTTCCAATTGGCATAACTATTACTTTTTTAAAAAAAGATTTTATTTATTAATTCATGAAAAACAGAGAGAGAAGGCAGAGACACAGGCAGAGGGAGAAGCAGACTCCATGCAAGGAGCCTGATGTGGGACTCAATCCAGGACTCCAGGATCACGCCCTTAGCCAATGGCAGACGCTCAACCACTGAGCCACCCAGGCATCCCGCATAATTATTTCTTTATCTTATCCCCAGAAAAAGCAACTACTCTTAATTATTTTCAAATGTAGAACAAAACCTAGGAAAATGTGAGCATCAAGATAAACAATAACATAATGGGTCCCCATTCATTAAATAAGAATCTGAGTCCATAGAGACTTTAATTAAAAGAAATGTACTTCTTCACAGTAAATGCTAATTACTGTAAAACAGGTGAAGTTAGAAAATCATCTATGATTGTCAAAGCTAACAGGTAAAATTTTCATGAGGAACTGCATATTTACATGGTCTCAAAATGTTTCCAATAAAGTTAGAAACGGAAAATTACTAGCTTTACAGTAAAGAACCTGGGCAACTTAATTATGTGATCAGAGTCAGCATCACGAATATTGGGACAAACCAACATCATACACCCTCTGATACACACTGAAAACAACATAATATCTTTTAACTAATACTTCTGACAAGAATACATACTTGAATCTAATCATGGGAAAAGATTAAAACAAACCTAATAACAAAATAACTGGCACTATTCAAAAATATCAAGGTCAAGTGGGCAAAGAACAAATGTAAAACTCTCCCAATTTATGAGAACTAAAGGGACATAAAAATAAATGCAATGCATGATTGAATCCTGCATAAGGAACATTACTAGGACAACTGACAAAATTTAAGTACAGACTTTGGATCAGATAATAGTACTGTATCATTGTTAAGTTTTCTGATTTTGATAATTGTACCTTTGTTTTTTAAGAGACTGCCCATGTTCTCAGCAAATACACACTGAAGTATTTAGGAAAAAAAGACACTGTGCCTACAACTTATTCTCACACGGTTCATTTAAACAATCATATAATACAGTGATTATTACATATAATACATATAATAAAGTAAGACAAAATGTAAACAATTAGTAAATCTGGGTAAAGGGTATGTGGGAAACCCTGGTACTATTCTTTCAAGTTATATGTAAGTTTTATATTGAATAAAAATATATATGTATTAAATTTCCACCAATAAACATCCTGGCCCAGTTGATATCATGAGTTAATTATATCAAACATTTAGAAAGAACATAGTAAATAAAATAAACAGTACCAGTCTTACAGAAACTCAGAAACAGAACTTATTTTACTAGGTTAATGTAATCATGATATTAAAACATGAAAAAGATATTATAAGAAATTTACTGACCTAGAGCCATCATAAACATAGACATACAAGCTCTTACCAAAATAGAAGAAATTGAATCCATCAATATAAAAAGGATAATACAACATGAGCAAGTGGATTTTATATTAGGAATGCAAAATTAATTTAACATTCAAAAATCAATGTAATTCACCATGTTAGAATAATTTTTTTTAAAAAATATGTTCATCTCAACAGGTGCAGGGAACATGTTTGACAAGATTCAACACACATATGACAGGAAAACTTTTAGCAATCTATCTGTCAAAGAGAAATTCACTGATCTGATAAAGGTATCTACAAATAAAAACCTATAACTTCATACTTTATTTTATGATAAAATACAAATCAATCTCAGTGTGTAGGTTGAACAAAAACCCTTGGCAGTATTAAATTTCTTAGTAATATTTTGAAGTTCCTAAGTATTTCCCACCAGTTAAAAGTGTGACATCTGCTGTATCATTTGACGCAATT
This sequence comes from Vulpes lagopus, assembly GCF_018345385.1. Lineage (NCBI taxonomy): Eukaryota > Metazoa > Chordata > Mammalia > Carnivora > Canidae > Vulpes > Vulpes lagopus. The sequence continues at coordinate 44,934,350 of NC_054839.1, forward strand.
AAAGCCAACAGACATAAGAAAATTCAAATTCTGCCTCAGTTCACTGTTGCCTCTTTCCATGAAGCCTTAGAAAAAATACGTACAAAGAGCATTCAAAAAGGAAAGGAAAGTAGCATTTTATTAATTATAACTGCTTACTAGATTTAGAATTAAAAACAAAAGAATTTTGGTTAACTGAGATGGTATACACCTTTCTCATAAGAAAATTAAGTCTAAAAGTCTTCAAACCAAATCAGACAATGAGGTCTTCTCATTTATCCATATTCCCTTCCTACCTCAGTCCCCACCACTACCCTTTCCATGCTTGAAACAATATAGATATAGATATATAGATATATAGATATATAGATATATAAATATATGTCTGATCTGATTTTGTACTCTTAGAAAATCTCATTTGACTGGACTTAAAAGGGAGAAGTTCTCAGGGAGGACAGCCTCCCATCTCTTGGCAATCTATTCCTGGTCTTTTTCTTCGGTCTCCTTCATTCTCTTGGCCAAAAATTGCATATTCTGCAGCCTCTTCTTTATTTTTTTAGTACATTTTTTCTTCAGAGCAGTATGCTGACGTTTGTGTTGGAAGAACAACGAGACTTGGGTGTTTTGGTTCTAGGTTTCTTACCTACTTTGTTTAAAGGCTTTCTCACAACATACTGATAGACATAAGCTTCTTTAGAGAGATTGAAAAGTTTGTGGATTCTGCTAGTTCTTTTGGGCCACAGGCAACAATGCACAATAGTTATCAGTGACTCCAGGAATAGCCTCCAGCCCCCACTCCTTTTTTTTACAGTAACCAAGTTAAGAACACTGAGATTGATATCCACAATGCAACCTCAAATAGATTTGTGCTTTCTTTCTCCAGTACTCCTTGGTCTGTAGCAGGAATGCCCCTTACTCAATAGCAGGTGGACACAGCCATGGGTCAAGACTCCCTGCTTCATGGCGGGGGTGGGGGAGGGCTTGTTTGTCATTGCCACCACTGATTTGAACCACATAACCATTCCATTCTCTACCCAGGGCATCAGCAGCAACTTCTGTGGCCATATGCTTCCCATAAAATATATGAAGTTAGTGTTCATTCATGGTCCACTTCAATGAGTTTCTGACAGGTAGTATCCAGAAGAGAAATGTTCAGTTTCATCCTAAAGCAGCCAACTATCTCTGAAGTGGCATAAAAAAGACTCATCTTTTTTTTTTTTTTAAGTAAACTTTACCCTCAACATGGGACTCAAACTCAGGACCCCAAGATCAAGCGTTACATGCGTTACCTACTGAGCCAGCCAGGTACCCCTAGGAAATTGTTCTTTACATTTTTTTCAACACTCGATCAGCCTAAAATGTATTGTGATGGTTTCTCTTTCCCAACTGGCTTTCTCTCAACTTTACAAAAAGACCTACCTCTCATGCAACCAGAACCTTGCTATAGTAAATTGCCCCAAGTTCTAAGAACTACCAAAGCAGCTGTTGGACAATTCCAAAAATGGATGCTAAGACAGTAAAGTAATATTAATGGAAACAATTCCATTTCCAAGGCAGGTAGTTACTGATTATTTGCTTAAAACAAAAAAGAAAAAAAGTGACCTATAACTATCAACTGGTAAATCATTAAAAATAATTTTTGATGATATTCACTCTGTGATGCTTAGCAGATATGGAAGAAGTTCAAGGTAACATTTTTATTTACATTCATTTTTTATGTAGTGTCTTCAACACTACATTAATAAAAAAATAGAACTGATATTGAATTATCTCATTCTAACCATATATTATTATTATTCATTAAGGGATACATAAATTAACTGAAAAGAAGTCCAATTTATAATTCAAGTAGATTTTGATTATGAAAATTTTTAAGTTTATGTTCTTTTGATTATTTTGAACTTGTAATCAATGCAATGATAATTCAAGAAAATTTTGATGATTTACAGTTACTGATCATAAGAAATACAATTTTAATTTATATACACAGTTTTACTGCATAAAATGTATTAATGTGATCAATCAAGCATAAATATAACATTAAGGAAAATTCTCTAAGAGGAATAAAAATAACATTACAGGGAAAAATAAAGTAAAATTTCTGACTGTTAAAGAATACTCATGTTTATTTTTTTAACAGATGAGGAATATCAAATTACTACTGCATTTACTTTCTATTAGACACTTTTTAAGGGTTTTTTATTTATGTATTTATTTAAGAGTGACAGAGCAGAGCAAGGGAGAGAGAACATGAGGGGGGACAACGGCAGAGGGAAAAGCAGACTCCCCACTGAGCAGGGAGCCTGGTGTGGGGCTGGAGCCCAGGACCTCAAGACCTGAGCCAAAGGCAGCCACTTAACTGACTGAGCCACCCAGGTCCCTGTCCGTTGGACACTTTTAAAAGGATAATGTGACAGTTTTATTTTTAAATGTCAATATTTGTAATATGCTGAAAATTACATTTTTTTTAAAAAAACAAACATATTAATACCCATCACTATTTCCCAATCCCCCCACCCATACCCTCTCTATAACTACCAGTCTGTTCTCTACAGTTAATAGAGACTCTTACAGTTAACTCTTAAAGTTAATAGTTTGATTCTTAGTTGGTCTCTCTTCCCCTTAGCTTGCTTATTCTTAAATCCCACACATGAGTGAAATCTTTCCCTGACTTATTTCCCACCACTGATTTGAACCACATAACCCTTCCCTGGTATTTATCTTTCCCTGACTTATTTCACTTAGCATTATATTCTCTAGATACCTCAATGTTATTGCAAATGGAAAGTTTTCATTCTTTTTTATGGCTGAACAATAATCAGTGCCTATATACATATATATGTATACCTATATATATATATATATAGGTACATATACATATACATATACGTATACATATATACCTATATATATAGGTACATACATATACATATACATATATATATATACCTATATATATATAGGTATATATATATATGGTACCTTTATGTATAGATATACATATATACAGGTATCTACATATCTATGTGTAGATATAGATATAGATATGGAAGCAGCCTATATATATATATATACGTATACATACATATACATAAACATATATACACATATATATACATACATACACACACACACACATATATAGGCTGCTTCCATATCTTGACTGCTGTAAATAATGCTGCTATAAATATAGGGAGGCATATATCAATTAGTGTTTTTGTACTGTTTGGAATACAAAACAGTAGTGGAATTGCTGGACCATATATATTTCTATTTTGAACTTTCTGTGGAAACTCTGTACTGTCTTCCAGAGTGGCTATACCAGTTTGCATTCTCACCAATAGTGCAAAGAGGGTTCCCCTTTCTCTACAACCTCGCCAACACCTATTATCTCTTGTGTTGTTGATTTTAGCCATTCTGACAGCTGTGAGGTGGTATCTCATTGTAGTTTTGATTTGCATTTCCCTGGTGACGAGTGATAATGACCATCGTTTCATATGTCTGTTGGCCATCTGGATGTCTTCTTTGGTGAAATGTCTGTTCATGTCTTCTGCCCATTTTTTAACTGGATTACTTGTTTTCTTGGTGTTGAGCTATAGTTCTTTATATATTTTGGATTCTAACCCTTTATGTTATTTGCAAATATCTTCTTCCATTTGGTAGGTTGCCTTTTGGGCTTTTTTTTTTTTCTCCAAATTTTTATTTAAATTCCAGGTAGTTAACATACAGTGTAACCTAGTTTCAGGTATAGAATTTAGTGATTCACTACTTACACACAACACCCAGTGCTCATCCCAACAAGCCCTCCTTAATACCAGTCACCTAGTTTTTTTTTTTTTTTTTTTTTTTACCAGTCACCTATTTTAATCATCCTCCCACCTTCTCCATTCCAGTAACCTTCAGATTTGTTCTCTATAGTTAAGAGTTTGTTTCTTGGTTTTCCTCTATTTCCCCCCACTCTATTCATTTGTTTCCACTTATGAGTGGAATTATATGGTATTTTGTCTTTCTCTGACTGACTCATTTTGTTTAGCATTATACTCTCTAGCTCCATCCATGTTGTTGCAAATGCAAGATTCCATTCTTCTTTATGGCTGAGTCATATTCGTGTGTGTGTGTGTGTGTGTGTGTACACCACCTCTTCTTTATTCATTCATCAGTCAATGGGCATTTGGGCTCTTTCCATAATTTGGCTATTGTTGATAATGCTGCTATAAACATCAGCATGAAATCAGCAACACAGGAAACAATAGGTGTTGGCAAGGATATGGAGAAAGGGGAACTCTTACACTGTTCGTGGGAATGCAAACTGGTGCAGCCTCTCTGAAAAAGAGTTAGGAAATTCCTGAAAAGGTTGAAAATAGAACTACCCTATAATCCAACAATTGCACTACTAGGTATTTACCCAAAGGACACAAAAATACTTAACCAAAGGGATACATGCCTTTTAGTTTTGCCGATTACTTACCGTGCAGCTTTTTATTTTGATGTAGTCCCAATAATTTAGTTTTGCTTTTGTTTCCCTTGCTTCAAGGAACTTCTCTAGAAAAAAGTTGTTAGAGCTGATGTCAGAGAGACTACTGCCTGTGCTCTCTTCTAGGATTTTTATGGTTTTGGGTCTCACATTTAGATATTTAATCCATCTTGATTTTATTTTTGTGTATGGTGTAAGAAAGTGGTCCAGCTTCATTCTTTTGCATGAAGCTGTCCTGTTTTCCCAACACCATTTGTTGAAGAGACTATCTTTTTCCCACTGGATATTCTTTCCTGCTTTGCCTATATAATTGTGGGTATATTTCTAGATTTCCTATTCCATTCTATGTGTCTATGTGTCTCTCATGAGACACAGAGAGAGAGAGAGAATGGCAGGCAGAGGGAGAAGCAGGCTCCATGCAGAAGCCCAACATGGGACTCAATCCCAGGACTCCAGGATCACACCCTGGGCCGAAGGCAGGCGTTAAACCTCTGAGCCACCCAGGGATCCCTATGTGTGTCTATTTTTGTATCAGTACTGTACTGTTTTGATCACTACAGCTTTGTAATATAACCTGAAATCAGGGATTTTGATGCCTACAGTTTTGCTTTCCTCTTTCAAGATGGCTTGGCTATTTGGGGTCTTTTGTGATTCCATACAAATTTGATTGTTGTTCTAATTCTGTGAAAAATGCTGTTGGTATTTTGATAGAGATTGCATTAAATGTATAGATTGCTTTGGGTAGTGAAAGTTGCATCTTAAATGACAACCTATGTTTGTGAGTATACATTTTTTCAAAATTCTTATAATGGCTACCCAAAAAAAGTTTTAGAATCATTAGTCCAAAAAGTAAGGCTTTTTGTAGGCTGAAATTTGGAGACACAGATTTTCCTTTTTAAATATGGGATAACCTGTAGCATAAGCTTATCCATAGAAACTTTCTGTGGAATTAACTGTGAGAATTTAAAGCATTTGTACTTACTAATCAGACCACTATAAAGAGAATTTTACAGCATTTTTTGGTCTGGTGTGATTGTTCAAGTGTTTAAAAACAGAGAGAACTGCACTAAACAACCAGAGAGGGAATATTTTAATATCCATAAAATATAGGGGAAATCTTAAAGATTTGCAAAGATGAGTAAGCAACTTCCCAGTCATCAATATAGATTAATTTGATATCTTTTGTACAAACGGTACAAAAGAAATAGAAACACTGTCTCCACACCTCTATTCATCATTCACTATGATCACTGATCTACAACCTCTCAATGAATTCATTAGAATTCCTGCTTTAAAAAAAAAAGAATGGAGGTATATAAATAATTTACACTGCTTTACTTTTCTGATCATTACATAAACAAGAAACAGGATATCTAGATTGGTAGTCTCCTTAGGTAGAAAAATGATAAAGGCAGATCACAATCTATTAGTGTTCTACTAGAATACTTCCCAGAAAATGTAATAATTTGGGTACAATTAGATGTACACACCATAAAGTCACATGCAGAATTGTTAAGATTCTTTTTCCAATTTAACCTTATATTAATAAAATCTAATTTTTAATTACATGTATGATCAATTCCTGGCAAACTAATATTGAGGGGCAAATTAAAATGAAGAGTGGAGAGGACTTCTTAAACTTAGTCTAAAACATTTCCTTGTGATTTTCTAGTTACCTATTTGAGTAAGTATTATTTCCTTAGGCTTAACCCTTTTTTATTTAACATTATTATGTTGTGAAGATAAATTTTGAAAGTGACTTTTTTTCTTTTAGTTCAAATAGTGTTCATGAGAGACAATCCATATGGAAAGAATGTCTTGAGCACACATTTATTATGAATAAACTTTGTAAGAAGACTGTAAGAAGTATACCATGAATATTCAATTTCCCTAAATTAGTAAGTTATCTATTATTAAGTCAGATACTAAAAAAAAAAAAAAAAAAAAGCTGCTGAATGCTATCAAATTGGTGCCATCAGCCTGAAGGACCAAAATTAACTCATATATCACAACACATATAGAAAGATGTCTAGTTTAAATTGTCAAGAAGATGACTATTAACAAAATACAATTTCATTATGCATATAAGGTAGATCAATAAATCTTTGATATTGAGATATTAGTAAGGTTATTCTACCTTTGCCTTTGCAAAATTGCTTTGCTGGAAAACTAAATAAAGGAAGGATGTAGAGCACTAGAAAATGAGGGCGCTTATTTTTTTGTAAGATTTTATTTATTCATGAGAGACAGAGATAGAGAGAAGTGGAGACACAGGCAGAGGGAGAAGCAGGCTCCATGCAGGGAGCCCCAAGCGGGACTCGATCCCGGATCTCCAGGACCACACCCTGGGCTGAAGGCAGCGCTAAACCGCTGAGCCACCTGGGCTGGAGGGCACTTATTTCTTAAAATTCAACTCTTCTTCAATCAAATGCCAGTAAGTTCTGACAGTAATGTTGGATGGGAGGATCTCTGTATACACTTCTCAAAACAATCCCCCTTTTGTTATTCTCTTAGTACAATTCAACATTTTCATGGGTGATTTGCTTCAGAGGCTAAAAGGATCTCTTCAGAAGCAAAAGTTGCCTTGAAAAGCAGGCTTCTACCTGGACTGCCTCTCCTAAACTGGAGATTTTTTTCCCTCTTTATAGAGGAAAAAAGTTAGTGAATTATTGGCCAATATTATTAAAAATAGTAATATACTCAAATAATATAATATAAATATATAATATAAAATGTATTTTATATATTTTTCATTTATACTTCCCCAATTCTAGAGTGTCTTTAATGTGAATTATGTTTGATTTCTTGTTCCCATTGGAGTGAATTCTTTTAAGCTTCACAAATGCCCTTTCCTTCTCTGGGAGGGAGCCTACTGCCTTATACACTCTATTCTTGGTGACTTTTCACCTGCTCCTTCTGTCACTGTTAACATTGACTTCTTTCTCCTAAGTAAAATCAAGAAGAGTTCACTCTCCCATAAATTTAGGGATCCATAGGATAGTCTTAATCATTCAGTTGTTTTATGGCCACTATGTTAAATAATTGATCAGGGATTAACTGGACTTGGTTGGGTTAGACTAGAATTGATTGGCACTTCTCAGTCTCCCACTCTGACAATTACAAAGTTGTTTCTCAGGTTGAAACTTAGACATTTTGATTCTCTCCTCAGTCAGGTCAGGCTCAGTGGGGCTCACCCATCTTTAATCTCAGACAGCTATCATTTCTCCTTTTGATTCAAGTATTTTAATCCCTGTGTCCCAAAACCCAGAGAAAAATTGCACAGTTCTCCTCATTGTCTCCTGCAAGAGATCTCTGATCAAATAGAGTTTCCATTGGTCATTCCAGAATTTCAGAGTTTCTCCAGTAGCCATACAACTGAAGAAATCCTAAGATTCTTAATATCTTAAAAATATATGCATTTTCCAGATTGTTTAGCAACCCAGAGCTTTTTCACTTTGGCAAATTCAGCCAGTCTCCTAAAATTAGTATTATTTTTCCATTTTGCTTGTGGTCTTTAAAAGTTTGTAGAGAAATCAGGGGATCCTGGGTGGCTCAGCAGTTTGGCGCCTGCCTTTGGCCCAGGGCATGATCCTGGAGTCCCGGGATCGAGTCCCGCATTGGGCTCCCAGCATGGAGCCTGCTTCTCCCTCTGCCTGTGTCTCTGCCTCTCTCTCTCTCTCTCCATGCCTATCATGAATAAATAAATAAATAAATAAATCTTTTAAAAAAAAGTTTGTAGAGAAATCAATGTTTTAAAAATAGTATTATTACTCTCTATGAGGTAGATTTATTTAGATATAAATGTAAATAATAAAATAATCCTCAGAATTAGATTATCTTCTCAATATTTTTTCTTCATTAAAGATTGTAAAAACATAAAAGTAATTTTGATTTTCTTAGAGAACTGGGATAGACAATTCACCATAAATTCTATGAAACTAAATTTAAACCTACAAAATTTCCATTTTACTCAGCAAATGTGAGCACTTACCACTGTGCCTTGCCCTACTGCCTGACAGTAATACTTTGATTGGAAGAGTTACACACTAAGGTCCCTAGGTCATGGAAAAACAACTAATGCTACCATGAATATTGATCTGCCCGGACCTGAAGGCAATGAAATTTATTTTGCCTATACCAGAAACTTGATCTCCTCTGTGTTCTGGTGCTTGCCCTAGAAATAGCCACCAAGTGTACTACCTTAAAGACTTTTATCTCAACCCTACCTAAAAAAAGTTCTTTCTTGTATTTCATCTCACACTCTAAAGTCTTGTTTGGGTACATTTTGGTCACTCAATACCCCAGAGAAGGTTAAAATGACTGCATACTTGTGTTGGTCAGTTGAAATAAACTTCATGAGAAATTATTCCTTGTAAGTAAATAAACAATAAAGTTAACAAATAAAGAACAACTCTGGAAATGGTTAATCCCAATGCTTCTAATCAGATGAATAGATCAATGTGACAGGTAATAAAGCTGGAAGTCAATCTTTAGGATTTGTGTAAGTAGGGCAGTTAAGACCTGGAGAATTTGAGAATAGCAAGCTCCTAATAAAAGAGGATTAATTAAGAGTATTCAGGAAAAGAGAAAGAGGGCATTACCCATGGTTATATTTTAGAGTGGAAAGCAAGGCAGAAACCTAGTCATTTGATCATGTCAAATGGCAAGCTGTATTAACAAAATGTGTAGCTGCAGATAACAGATATTCTAATTAGTAGAAAAATAAATAAGAGTTGCTGTTTCTCATATGAAAATTAAGAGATGGGCAGTTGCTGGAATTACTTCTCCATTCATTGAAACTACCCTTAATCCAGTGTGTTATTGCTCTATTGCACTATCTTATGTTGGCTCTCATTCATATATGTGCTACCAATGACTGACTGCAAGATGCCACTGCAACTCCAGACAACATGGCCACATTCAAAGCCAGATAAGTGAGGTAAGTGTAGAACCATGTTCATAAATCACTTTGGACTACAAAAACTTTCCCAGAAAACCCTAGCAGAAATCCACTTATATCTCATTGGACAGAACTACCATATGGCAACTATCTTAGCTATAAGGAAACCTGGAAAAGTTAGCACATTCTACTTTGCTATGTATTTTTGTAACATAAACTACTCAATTTGTGCTTGGTAAATAAGGCAATAATGTCATTATGAAGGAATAAATACATTGTTTCATGTAGAACTTTTTCTATGCAAAGGAATCCAGAACAGCAGCAGTAATACATATTATATTAATTGAAAGATGCAGTTTTTCACATTTTAACACTTCTGAAACCAGTGAAATCTATCATTGTGTAGAACAGGTGAACGCCATTACAAGTTGTCATCGTCTGTGCATGCATATGCAAACTTGGTCATAGTAACATATATTATCATACATCCAAAAGAATACTATTCCGTTGCTCCATATGTCAAGCAATATAACTAAAGGCATGACAAAGTGCAAAATTCCTCAAAATCAATGAAAGACATTTCAAAACAAGCAGGGACTGGTATGACTGATATATCTATTAATCTTGTAAACCTATAAGATAGAAAACATCAGTTTGTCAGAAATTTAATACTGATTTTGAACAGAAGCTGTTTAACAACTAGTAATGCATGATTCAGTGAAGACAAAATAAAACTATAAATTGGTCAAAGAGAAAAACATGAGCCTCAAAAGTCGTAAGTTAGTAACTTGGAAGAAAATCTCCACATTTTTAAGGAATGCTACAATACTCTTAATGGCATAAACTATATGTGCAAAAATATGGAGGATTTTGCTAAGTTGAAAACTGATACAGAAGAGCTGGCCTCCAAATGTAAAGAAGTCATAGCAATCTTACCCATTTTCTTTAACTATAATTTTTAATTTTAGGTATGTACAGAGTGATTTTTTTTACAGTCCATGATCAAGTAAGTCTTTCAATGAGTAAACACCCTTCTAACTTTGAAAATAAAACATTGTCTCATTGCTTAATTAGCATATGTGACTCTTATTAGCACATAAAATAGAGTGCTTTACCTTACAATAAAAGCATTTTAATAAATTTGATATAATCAGTAGGAAAGTGGGAGAAAACAACCTTTAGATTGAGAACTATTGTAGAATCAGGAACCTTCTCTGGATAATTTTAAGAAAATTAAAAATGAGCTCATCATTTTCAGAGAAATTCACCCAAGATTTAAATGACTCTAGGCTCAATGCAGGATGTACTACCTAACTTCCTTACTTTTGCAAATAGTAGCCTCACTAGCTCAAAGCACCATTTCCATGTGCATTATTCTATACTGCTATTCCTGGCCTGGCTAGAGTGTTGCCAGTATCTTGTCTTTTGTTTTCGTAAAATTTTAATATTCCCTATGGTAGCTTCTGTTTGTTTCTGGTTTTCAGAAATACAGTTGTTTTGTGACTACTGACCTTATACCACAATCCTACAAAATTCCCTTATTGTTTGTCATAATTCATTTAAACAATAACAAAATTTGAATTATTTTGGAATTTCTCTGTAAACCAATCACTTAATCTGCAATAGTGAAAGTTTTATTTCTTCCATCCCAACCTTTAATAATGGTTGTTTCTTTCATTACTATAATAAATAAGACTAAACATAATTATAATTAAAAGCAGTAAAAGTGTAAAATTAGGTATCTTTGCCTTGTTCCTAAACTCAATGAGACAATTTTCATTATTTTACCATCTATAAAGTTTTACTTGTGCAGTAGTTTTCAATTTATGTAATTTCTTCAATAACTACAAGAAAATTCTCTTCTATTTTAACTGTCTATAAGTTTATTTCATCTAAATTTTCAATTTTATGACATAAAAGTATTTTGAATTCCTTTGTTATCTTTCTAGTGTTTCAGTATCTATAACAATATTATGTTTTTCATTTCTAGTGTTGCTAATTTGCTCCTATTTTTCCTGGTTTGGTTTCACTGAAAGTTTGTCAACTCCTTTAGCCTTTCCAAAGAACAACTTTTTTATCCTTATTAATTCCCTCTAGTGCAAGTTGTCATTTGATTAATTTCTGCTCTTCTTTCCCTCTGCTTTCTTCAGACTTGTTTTCTTGTTCTTTTCTCCAAATTCTTTAAACGGATGCTCAGCTAATTACTTTTAGCTATTTTTCTTTTTTAAAAGTTTTTATTTATTTATTCATGAGAGACACAGAGAGAGAGGCAGACAGAGAAGGAGGGAGGCAGAGGGAAAAGTAGGCTCCCTCTGGGGAGCCAAATGTAGGACTGGATCCCAGGACCATGACCTGAGTTTAAGGCAGTTGCTCAACCACTGAGCCACCCAGGTGCCCCTTGTAAGCTCAGCTTTAACTATATAATCTATGGAGACAAATGAAAATACAGAGAAGGAGGGCTTTTGTCTCCAACATCCCTGAGGACTTGTTTTTTTTTTTTTTCTTTTTGACATCAAAGTCTGCAAAATGACCTTGGCTCCATACAATACTAACTTCTCTTTATATTTCCTTGACCTCTGAAGTTTTGGAAATACTTTTTATATACTTCCTTTCTGTGAATGTTGTGATGGTGTCTCCTGGTTTTCTGACTTACTTCTCTGCCTCGTTTGGGAATTCTTGGGAATTCTCACGTCACTTCTACTTGACTTCTAAATTTCAGAGTGCCCGGTGCTTATTTTTAGACTTTTAATTTAGTTTTTAAAAATATTTTGTCCCTAGGTTACCTTCTCTAGTTTCATGGTTTGGAATATCATCTCTATCCTCATGAATCCCACACTTTTCTCCCCTATAATCCCATACTTATTTTTTTTCTTCTAGTTGGATATGTAATAGACATGACCCAAACAAATATCTTGATTTTTTTCCTGCCTTCCTCCACTAAGCCTGTTTCTCCCTCATATTAGTAAATGATGCCGCCAGTCTCAAAATTGCTCAGGCTTAAAGTTCATGAATTATCTTTGTTCATCTCTTAACTTTTCATCCCAAAGTATGTATGTTCTCACATATGTGTACACACACACTGTGTAATACATTGACAAATCCTATCAATTCAACTTCAAAGGCATACCCAGAACTCATATATATTCCATTGGTTCCTACAAATATCATCACTCAAGCCATCGTTACCTATTGGTAAAACATTGAAGAGCCTCTTTCTTAACTGATTTATATGCTCACTTGTTTGCTTCTCTACCGTACAACCTAGAATTACAGTGATTTTTTAAAAAGAATAACATAAGTTAAATATTATTGCTCTATTTACAACCTTACAGGCAATTCCCATTGTACCAGAATAAAATTTAAATTCCCTCCCCTGATTGGTAGACACTACCAAACACTAGAAAGATAACGAAGGAAACACAATCCGGGCCCTGCCTACGTATATGACTCATCTGGCTTCATACTTCATTCTCACCAACTGTGCTCCAGACTTCTAACTGTTCCTTGAACACAACCAGTTATTTCTACTCTAGTGCCTTGTATTAGCTTTTTCCTCTGCCTGAATGCTTTTACCCTAGGTCCTTGTGGGGCTGGTCCCTTCTCTTCTTTAAGCCCTCAATTTATGCTACCCATTCAGAGCAGGATGCCAACCTAATTTAACCATGAAGTCATCTAATCACATTAGTCAATTATAAGTTTGTGAAAACACTTTATGTCTATCTTTTATTATATACCTGTCGGCTCGTCCCTTCCAGAATTTAAGCTTTTTGCAAATAAAGATATTGTCTATCTTTATTTACTGCTTTTCCCCTGGCATCTAGAAAAGTGCCTGTTACATAAGAACTTAATAAACAATTAAAAAAGTGAATCCTCACAACAAAAACAAAAAACATTTAGATTGGTTCCTAAAGCAGCTCAGAAGAACTACTGTACTAATACAGTTATTTCCATTCCAGTGTGATTTGAAGACTCAGGGAAAAAATCAGAAAGCCAAAACTTGTGGCCCCTGACACAAAATCATCTTTAGTGACCATTTTTCTGAGAGCACTCCAAAGGCAATTTAGAAGAGACCTTGAATCAAGTGGTGGGCTCAGTCTCCATTATGAAAAATCAATAAATGCCCCTCATCTTCTCCTTTAATTCTTATAAAACATATAAATAATAATACTTAGCTCTTTTTTGGGGAAACTTAAAAATTGCTTCCTCTGGAAATTTTTTTCTTTCTCTTTTAAAACCCTGGTTTTTGCTCTTTCTCTTATTCTCTAATAATACTTTTCAGTGGCTGATCACTTTCCTCTGAAAGGTTAAAGTTCTGCTAGTGCTGGGCTGGGGAAAATTAGGGGGGACAAAGGCATCTAGACAAGATGTCAGGTGACTTCTGCCCTGAATCTTCAGGGTGTGAAGGTATCATCACATTTCATTTGATCTCATTGCAGAGAACAGCAGGTGGGGCATAGAAAAGTTCTGGAAGCTGCCTTTGGCCAGAATGACCACTATGGACTGGCCACCTGCAGTGATGGGCAGAGTGGGAACAGAGGAAGCCCAGCCTCTGTGACCAACTGCCGTTTCTGCTTGTCCTTTCCCTTGAAAGGGAAACTTTAAGAAACCTTTGGCTGGAAATGAATAAAGGTTAAGAATTAAAATACTGATTATGTAAAATTTGTATTTTACTTCTGGACCTAATAAAAAAAGTTAGGACTAAGAAAAATCTGTCTGAGCCTTCCTACTAGGCCTACTGAGTCCTGTCCCCAAAATTGCCAGATGTAAAAGCAAGTCAGCCAGGTATTTTATTAAGGAAGCCACTTCCATTTACCATCAGTGCTTAGTTAGCAAGAATCTCTTAAGGTGTTTCAACAGACAGGCTTTATGCCAATTGATATTATGTTCAAATGATTTTGCCTCCAAAAAACCCTCTTTATTAAACGGAATCTCCTCTTTTAGAAGTAGAAATTAAAAAAAAAAATCTTACATATGTGAAGGTATAACCAGTTCTTTTTTTTCTTACAGAACTGAAAAACTAAAATTATCAACTGTGACCTTTCCAGAGCAGGGTCATTTCTGCTCTTGTTAAATTTCCTCTTTTTACAAGGTCAGGGCTCAGAGTGAGTGACCTGCTACAATCTCCAAAGGGCCATAAATTGTAGAAAGTGCCCATCGTCCTCCCTCATGCTCTTTGCTTAGAAGTACTAGAAGCCCATTCAAACTAGCTTAAGCTTGGGCAGCCTGGGTGGCTCAGCAGTTTAGCGCCACCTTCAGCCCAGAGATCCTGGAGACCGGGGATCTAGTCCCACATCAGGCTCCCTGCATGGAGCCTGCTTCTCCCTTGGCCTGTGTCTCTGCCTCTCTCTCTCTCTCTCTCTCTCTCTCTCTCTCTCTCTGTGTGTGTCTCTCATGAATAAATAAATAAAATCTTTAAAAAAAAAAAAAACTAGATTAGCTCCTTGCGGATCCTGCGCCGGAGGAGACGCACGCAGCTAACCTGGTCTCATTCTGGTCTCATTCGCGCGACTCTTACAGCCACTAGTCTCGGCGCACAATGGCAACTCTTAAGGAAAAACTGATTGCACCAGTTGCAGAAGAAGAGGCTGTGATCCCAAACAATAAGATCACTGTAGTGGGTGTTGGACAAGTTGGTATGGCATGTGCCATCAGCATTCTGGGAAAGTCTCTGGCTGATGAACTTGCCCTTGTGGATGTTTTAGAAGATAAACTCAAAGGAGAAATGATGGATCTACAGCATGGGAGCTTATTTCTACAGACACCTAAAATTGTGGCAAATAAAGATTACTCTGTGACTGCAGGAGTCCACCAGCAGGAGGGAGAGAGCCACCTCAATCTGGTGCAAAGGAATGTTAATGTCTTCAAATTCATTATTCCTCAGATAGTCAAGTACAGTCCTGATTGTATCTTTTTTTTTTTTAATTAACTTTTATTGGTGTTTAATTTACCAACATACAGAAAAACACCCAGTGCTCATCCCGTCAAGTGTCCACCTCAGTGCCCGTCACCCATTCCCCTCCAACACCCGCCCTCCTCCCCTTCCACCACCCCTAGTTCGTTTCCCCGAGTTAGGAGTCTTTATGTTCTGTCTCCCTTCCTGATATTTCCCAACATTTCTTTTCCCTTCCTTTATATTCCCTTTCACTATTATTCATATTCCCCAAATGAATGAGAACATACACTGTTTGTCCTTCTCCGATTGACTTATTTCACTCAGCATAATACCCTCCAGTTCCATCCACGTTGAAGCAAATGGTGGGTATTTGTCGTTTCTAATTGCTGAGTAATATTCCATTGTATACATAAACCACATCTTCTTTATCCATTCATCTTTCGATGGACACCGAGGCTCCTTCCACAGTTTGGCTATTGTGGCCATTGCTGATAGAAACATCGGGGTGCAGGTGTCCCGACGTTTCATTGCATCTGAATCTTTGGGGTAAATCCCCAACAGTGCAATTGCTGGGTCGTAGGGCAGGTCTATTTTTAACTCTTTGAGGAACCTCCACACAGTTTTCCAGAGTGGCTGCACCAGTTCACATTTCCACCAACAGTGTAAGAGGGTTCCCTTTTCTCCGCATCCTCTCCAACATTTGTTGTTTCCTGCCTTGTTAATTTTCCCCATTCTCACTGGTGTGAGGTGGTATCTCATTGTGGTTTTGATTTGTATTTCCCTGATGGCAAGTGATGCAGAGCATTTTCTCATGTGCTTGTTGGCCATGTCCATGTCTTCCTCTGTGAGATTTCTCTTCATGTCTTTTGCCCATTTCATGATTGGATTGTTTGTTTCTTTGGGGTTGAGTTTAATAAGTTCTTTATAGATTTTGGAAACTAGCCCTTTATCTGATATGTCATTTGCAAATATCTTCTCCCATTCTGTAGGTTGTCTTTTAGTTTTGTTGACTGTATCCTTTGCTGTGCAAAAGCTTCTTATCTTGATGAAGTCCCAATAGTTCATTTTTGCTTTTGTTTCTTTTGCCTTCGTGGATGTATCTTGCAAGAAGTTACTGTGGCCAAGTTCAAAAAGGGTGTTGCCTGTGTTCTCCTCTAGGATTTTGATGGAATCTTGTCTCACATTTAGATCTCTCATCCATTTTGAGTTTATCTTTGTGTATGGTGAAAGAGAGTGGTCCAGTTTCATTCTTCTGCATGTGGATGTCCAATTTTCCCAGCACCATTTATTGAAGAGACTGTCTTTCTTCCAATGGATAGTCTTTCCTCCTTTATCGAATATTAGATGACCGTACATTTCAGGGTCCACTTCTGGGTTCTCTATTCTGTTCCATTGATTCTGTTCTTCTGCATGTGGATGTCCAATTTTCCCACCACCATTTATTGAAGAGACTGTCTTTCTTCCAATGGATAGTCTTTCCTCCTTTATCGAATATTAGATGACCGTACATTTCAGGGTCCACTTCTGGGTTCTCTATTCTGTTCCATTGATATATGTGTCTGTTTTTGTGCCAGTACCACACTGTCTTGATGACCACAGCTTTGTAATACAACCTGAAATCTGGCATTGTGATGCCCCCAGCTAAGGTTTTCTTTTTTAAAATTCCCCTGGCTATTCGGGGTCTTTTCTGATTCCACACAAATCTTAAAATAATTTGTTCTAACTCTCTGAAGAAAGCCCATGGTATTTTGATAGGGATTGCATTAAACGTATAAATTGCCCTGGGTAACATTGACATTTTTACAATATTAATTCTGCCAATCCATGAGCATGGAATATTTTTCCATCTCTTTGTGTCTTCCTCAATTTCTTTCAGAAGTGTTCTATAGTTTTTAGGGTATAGATCTTTTACCTCTTTGGTTAGGTTTATTCCTAGGTATCTTATGCTTTTGGGTGCAATTGTAAATGGGATTGACTCCTTAATTTCTCTTTCTTCAGTCTCATTGTTAGTGTATAGAAATGCCATTGATTTCTGGGCATTGATTTTGTATCCTGCCACGCTACCAAATTGCTGTATGAGTTCTAGCAATCTGGGGGTGGAGGCTTTTGGGTTTTCTATGTAGAGTATCATGTCATCGGTGAAGAGGGAGAGTTTGACTTCTTCTTTGCCAATTTGAATGCCTTTAATGTCTTTTTGTTGTCTGATTGCTGAGGCGAGGACTTCCAGAACTATGTTGAACAGCAGTGGTGAGAGTGGACATCCCTGTCTTGTTCCTGATCTTAGGGGAAAGGCTCCCAGTGCTTCCCCATTGAGAATGATATTTGCTGTGGGCTTTTCGTAGATGGCTTTTAAGATGTCGAGGAAAGTTCCCTCTATCCCAACACTCTGAAGGGTTTTGATCAGGAATGGATGCTGTATTTTGTCAAATGCTTTCTCTGCATCTAATGAGAGTATCATATGGTTCTTGGTTTTTCTCTTGCTGATATGATGAATCACATTGATGGTTTTACGAGTGTTGAACCAGCCTTGTGTCCCAGGGATAAATCCTACTTTGTCATGGTGAATAATTTTCTTAATGTGTTGTTGGATCCTATTGGCTAGTATCTTGTTGAGAATTTTTGCATCCATGTTCATCAGGGATATTGGTCTGTAATTCTCCTTTTTGGTGGGGTCTTTGTCTGGTTTCGGAATTAAGGTGATGCTGGCCTCATAGAACGAATTTGGAAGTACTCCATCTCTTTCTATCTTTCCAAACAGCTTTAGTAGAATAGGTATGATTTCTTCTTTAAACGTTTGATAGAATTCCCCTGGGAAGCCATCTGGCCCTGGACTCTTGTGTCTTGGGAGGTTTTTGATGACTGCTTCAATTTCCTCCCTGGTTATTGGCCTGTTCAGGTTTTCTATTTCTTCCTGCTCCAGTTTTGGTAGTTTGTGGCTTTCCAGGAATGCGTCCATTTCTTCTAGATTTCCTAATTTATTGGCGTACAGCTGTTCATAATATGTTTTTAAAATCGTTTGTATTTCCTTGGTGTTGGTAGTGATGTCCCCTTTCTCATTCATGATTTTATTAATTTGAGTCTTCTCTCTCTTCTTTTTAATAAGGTTGGCTAATGATTTATCTATCTTATTAATTCTTTCAAAGAACCAACTCCTGGTTCTGTTGATCTGTTCCACAGTTCTTTTGGTCTCGATATCATTGAGTTCTGCTCAAATTTTAATTAACTCTCTTCTTCTGCTGGGGTGGGGTCTATTTGTTGCTTTTTCTCTAGTTCCTTTATGTGTAAGGTGAGCTTTTGAATTTGAGATCTTTCCAGTTTTTGAATGTATGCTTGTACTGCGATGTATTTCCCCCTCAGGACTGCTTTTGCTGCATCCCAAAGATTTTGAACGGTTGTATCTTCATTTTCATTAGTTTCCATGAATCTTTTTAATTCTTCCTTAATTTCCTGGTTGACCTTTTCATCTTTTAGCAGGATGGTCCTTAACCTCCACGTGTTTGTGGTCCTTCCATATTTCTTGTTGTGATTAAGTTCTAATTTCAAGGCATTATGGTCTGAGAATATACAGGGGACTATCCCGATCTTTTGGTATCGGTTCAGACCCGATTTGTGACCCAGTATGTGGTCTATTCTGGAGAAAGTTCCATGTGCACTTGAGAAGAATGTGTATTCAGTTGAGTTTGGATGTAAAGTTCTGTAGATATCTGTGAAATCCATCTGGTCCAGTGTATCATTTAAAGCTCTCGTTTCTTTGGAGATGTTGTGCTTAGAAGACCTATCCAGGGTAGAAAGAGCTAGATTGAAGTCACCAAGTATAAGTGTATTATTATCAAGGTATTTCTTGAGTTTGGTTATTAATTGGTTTAAATATTTGGCAGCTCCCACATTCGGGGCATATATATTGAGGAGTGTTAAGTCCTCTTGTTGGATAGATCCTTTGAGTATGAGATAGTGTCCCTCTTCATCTCTCACTATAGTCTTCGGGGTAAATTTTAATTTATCTGATATAAGGATGGCAACCCCTGCTTTCTTTTGAGGACCATTTGAATGGTAAATGGTTCTCCAACCTTTTATTTTCAGGTTGTAGGTGTCCTTCTGTCTAAAATGAGTCTCTTGTAGACAGCAAATAGATGGGTCCTGCTTTTTTATCCAGTCTGAAACCCTGCGCCTTTTGATGGGGTCATTAAGCCCGTTCACATTCAGAGTTACTATTGATAGATATGAGTTTAGTGTCATCATATCTATTCAGTCCTTGTTTTTGTGGATTGTTCCACTGAACTTCTTCTTAAAGGGGAATTTTAAGAGTCCCCCTTAAAATTTCTTGCAGAGCTGGTTTGGAGGTCACATATTCTTTCAGTTCCTGCCTGTCTTGGAAGCTCTTTATCTCTCCTTCCATTTTGAATGAAAGCCTTGCTGGGTAAAGTATTCTTGGTTGCATGTTCTTTTCATTTAGGACCCTGAATATATCCTGCCAGCCCTTTCTGGCCTGCCAGGTCTCTGTGGAGAGGTCTGCTGTTACCCTAATATTCCTCCCCATAAAAGTCAGGGACTTTTTTTCTCTTGCTGCTTTAAGGATCTTCTCCTTATCTTTGGAATTTGCAAGCTTCACTATTAAATGTCGAGGTGTTGAACGGTTTTTGTTGATTTTAGGGGGGGGATCTCTCTATTTCCTGGATCTGAATGCCTGTTTCCCTTCCCAGATTCGGAAAGTTTTCAGCTAGGATTTGTTCAAATACATATTCTGGCCCTCTGTCCCTTTCCGCGCCCTTAGGAACCCCAATTAAACGTAGGTTTTTCTTCCTCAGGCTATCATTTATTTCCCTTAATCTATCCTCATGGTCTTTTAATTGCTTGTCTCTTTTTTCCTCAGTTTCCCTCTTTGCCATCAACTTGTCTTCTATGTCACTCACTCATTTTTCCACCTCGTCAAGCCTCATCGTTAGGACTTCTAGCTTGGATTGCATCTCATTTAATTGATTTTTAATTTCTGCCTTATTGGATCTAAATTCTGCAGTCATGAAGTCTCTTGAGTCCTTTATGGTTTTTTCTAGAGCCACCAGTAGTTGTAAAATAGTGCTTCTGAATTGGCTTTCTGACATTGAATTGTAATCCATATTTTGTAACTCTGTGGGAGAGTGGGCTGTTTCTGATTCTTTTTTTTGAGGTGAGGTTTTCCTTCTAGTCATTTTGCTCAGTGCAGAGTGGCCAAAAACAAGTTGTATTGGGAAAAGGAGAAAAAGAGAGAGAAGGAAAAAAAGAGAAAAAGAAAAAAGAGAAAGAAGAAAAAAATAGGGGAAAAAGAGAAGAAAAAGAAAGAAAAAGAAAGAAAGGAGAAAAAAGAAAAAAAGGGGGGTGGGGGAAGCAATCAGAAATCAAGAAGAAAGAGAGAAAAAAAAAAAGCACAAAACAAAACAAAAAAAAAACAAAAACAAAAACAAAAAAAACCACGGGGGAGTATCTTCCGATTCTGTGTAGTTTAAGTCCCTTGACTTCCCTTGGAACTGGTCCGTCTCGCTGGTCTTCTGGGGGAGGGGCCTGCTGTGCTGATTCTCAGGTGTTAGCACTTGGGGGAGCTGCTCTGCCCCTGCCTGGTGCAGGGCTCGGTGGGGGTTGTTCACCCCGTGAGGCCCCGGGAGGAAGCCACAGTGGCGGGGGCAGCTCTGGGACCCTGGAGTCAGCCCCCGCAGTAGCTCCGGGGCTCTCCGTCTGCAGGGCCTGGGGGCTCCGGGGCGGGGCCGCTGATGGGCTCAGTTCCAGGCAGGAGCGTCCTTGCTGTCCTGGGCCCTCCCGGCCTCTGCCTGTCCCGGGGAGGCCGGATCCTGGGCTGTGTCCCGGCGCCCTGTGCTCCGGGGCCTGCGCTCTTGGATTCGCGCTCCCGGCGGTGCAGCCCCCTCCGCGGAGCCGCCGCCCGAGCCTCTCCGAGCTGTTCCCGGAGCCGCGCAGCCCCCTCCGCGCGGAGCTTCTTCCTCCGCCCGAGCCGCCGCCGCTGAGCTGTTCCCGGAGCCGCGCAGCCCCCTCCGCGGAGCCGCCGCCCGAGCCCCTCCGAGCTGTTCCCGGAGCCGCGCAGCCCCCTCCGCGCGGAGCTTCTTCCTCCGCCCGAGCCGCCGCCGCCGAGCTGTTCCCGGAGCCGCGCAGCCCCCTCCGCGGAGCCGCCGCCCGAGCCCCTCCGAGCTGCTCCGGGTCCCGCCGAGCGCTGCAGCCCTTAGGGAGCTCGGCGCATCTCCCGGGGCTCAGTTCCTCTGTTACTGTCCCAGGGAGCCCGAGGGCATCCCCGCCTTTCTGGGGATCCTGCTCCAATTCCCGGGGAGCCCCTTTCCGCGGGGAAGGTCGGTGCAGCTCCTGCTCCTCCGGGACGGGGCTCTCCTGTCCTGGGGACACTCGCCCCGGCCTCAGCCCGGCTCCTCGCGGGGCCCCTCCCCCTTGGAGGCCTTTTGTTTCTTTATTTCTTTTTCCCCATCTTCCTACCTTGATAGAAGCGTGAACTCTTCTCACTGTAGCATTCCAGCTGGTCTCTCTTTAAATCTCAGGCCGAATTCGTAGGTTTTCAGGATGATTGGATGGTTTTCTAGGTAATTTGCTGAGGACCGGTGACCTGGAGACCCTACTCCTCCGCCATCTTGCCCCTCCCCCCCTGATTGTATCTTAATTGTGGTTTCCAACCCAATGGATATTCTTACATATGTTACCTGGAAACTAAGTGGACTACCCAAGCACCGTGTGATTGGAAGTGGGTGTAATCTGGATTCTGCTAGATTTCGCTATTTTATGGCTGAAAAATTTAGCATTCATCCCAGCAGCTGCCATGGATGGATTTTGGGAGAACATAGCGACTCAAGTGTGGCTGTGTGGAGCAGAGTGAATGTGGCAGGTGTTTCTCTTCAGGAACTGAATCCAGAAATGGGAACAGATAACAACAGTGAAAATTGGAAGGAAGTGCATAAGATGGTGGTTGAAAGTGCCTATGAAGTCATCAAGCTAAAAGGATATACCAACTGGGCTATTGGATTAAGTGTGGCTGATCTCATTGAATACATGTTGAAAAATCTCTCCAGGATTCATCCAGTATCAACAATGGTGAAGGGTATGTATGGTATTGAGAACGAAGTCTTCCTGAGTCTTCCGTGTATCCTGAATGCTCGGGGCTTAATCGGTGTGATCAATCAGAAGCTGAAGGATGATGAGGTTGCCCAGCTCAAGAAAAGTGCAGATACCTTGTGGGATATCCAGAAAGACCTAAAAGATCTGTGACTTCTGGCTTCTAGACTGTAGAAATTTAAAACCAAGATGTGATTAACTGTGAGCCTTTAGTTTTTCATCCATATACATGGATGACAGTTTGCTTTTATCTTCCTAAATATGTGAATCTGGGCTCACAGAATCAAAGCCCATGTTTGGTTTAATGCTTGCAATATGAGCCTTGAACAAATAAAATTAACTATTGTAGTGTGAAAAAAAAACTAGATTAAACTCAAAAATTTGATATAATGGTACAGGACTTTATTATAAACCTAAAAACAGAACACATCTGGACCTCAGAATAACTAGAACCAGGAACTTACTAGGCTGGCTCCCTGTCTCTTCACTCCATTCCACTTTTTTTTCTGCTGAATTCTCTCTCTTTCTCTGTATGGAAACTGACTTCCTCTGCTTCTCCAGTCACCTGGGTGGAAATAGAGGCATATACTTTTCTTTTTTTCTTTTTACATTTAGGTGTTACATATATTAAAGTTTTTACAACAGCCACCTTTTAGAAACAAACAAAAAGAGTAATTATGAACCTGAGCTCAGCCATATAATAACAAATGTGGGATCTCTCCAGATCATCTAAACTACTACAAAGTTGAGCTAGTGGATCAGAAGCAGTGGCCTGTAAAATGGGGTTCAATCGCCTTAGGGATTTTCAAGATGATGCATTGAGATGCTGAAAAAAAGAGTTGGAACTTTAACTTTTATCTCTAACCTATCAATACTTCTAGGTTTTTTATATTGTATTATGTACATAAGACCATTTTAAATAGTTCATTTTGTTTTTCAGACTAAGGAGTTATCTTTTTATTGCATCTACAGCTTTAATGATAAAGAGCTAGAAATTGGACTAACATCTGGCCTGTCCCAAACCACAATGAACAAAGAATCAAGTTCTAAAAATAAAGTACCAACAGTTAATTTTAAAGCAAATATTTTATGGAACACTGACCACTAGTCCTATTATGGATTATTATGCAGAATGCTCAGTGTTCCAAAATATCTTTAGAAACTTTATTTTGTAACTTTTCAATCTGTTAATGATCTTCAGTTCCACATTGTTGAACTGGAGACATTCAGTTCTACTGACTTTGAATATTGCCTGTTGTTCCTCTGACATTAAATGCAGACCTGGGACCCCCAACACAATTTTACAGAAGAGCTGCCAATGGTAAATGTCTATAACTTATCTATAAAGAGAAAGAATTTGAGGAGGACAATAACTGCTATTTATTAATCTCTTCATAATTTATCTTTGAATTAAAAGTTGTTATGATTCACATTAAGGTGACAAATTTGAATGGGAAAATCAAGGTTATTTTTTGTAATGTAAAAGAGGGTTCACTTTCAAAATGGGCCTAGAGTAGTTTTGTTGATTAGCATAATAATAGGAAGGCTATGCAGTCTCAACTCTCATATTAACCTTCAAGAATAAAATTGGAAACCAAAGCATTGCCAGTTTCTATACTTTGCAAGAAAAAAGGTGAGGCACAGATTATATGGAATCAATGAGCAAATTAGTGTTCCTACAGAACATTCATAGTTTGTGTACATGAGTGTGTGTGAGTTTTTCTTCTTCATTTCTGGACCACAATCCATGTGAAATGGATCTGTGAGTACATCTGTAACGATATTGCGGTACTTCAGTAAATATAAATAAGACAAATTAAATCAGGTAAAATCAAAATTAATACAAAAAATGGAATTTGCCCTGCATCCTGAAGGCTTAGCACTCTGTGGGAACTCAATAAATATTAAATTAGGGTCACAAGATTCAAAGCCTACTGAATCATAAGTAAAAACTATTTTCAAAGTCCTAGGCTATCTATAAAGCACCCCCTACTTCCAGGCTCTGTATTCCAATTTTAAGGTCCTAGCAGGTATGCTTTAACAGATAATGCTTACAGCAGCCTGCATAGGGAGAGATACTATTTGTGAAGTAAAGAAGCATAAAACCTTATAGAATACAATGAATGAAACTCTTGCATTGTACCTGGAAGCAAATAAATGGAGCAGATTGAAGACCCCAGGAACAAAATAACTCATCGGGTCAATTGTTGAATAATTTTCTTTACTCTCAAATTGCAAAAATTATTTGAAAACTAATCAAATCTTAGGCCAAGTTCCAATAATTTAAGAGGTGAATTGAGGCCTATGTGGCTAGAATTTCTAGAAGCAAAACCAGTGAGAACAGAAAGCTCAGGATAATCTTTCTCCACACCTTTCTGGAGCTTCCCATGGGAAAAACAAGTTTACTTAATAAACCTAGCTTTTATAATTAGCATTTTTATGTGTAAAGGTGCTCAAGAACATCTTGTATACTTTCAAGTTGCTTCTAGGTAAGTTCCATAAGAATCTTAAATAAGACCAGGCTCCTATTAAAGAATAGGTAACTAATGATATGGTGTAAAGAAACAAAGTCAAAATCCTAGCCTAGTCATTTAGTTGATATGTAATTTGAGCATGTCATTTAACTTCTTTGGTCCTCAAATCCATCACCAGTAACATGGGAATCATAGCACCGATGCCATATCAATGCAGATTATAGAGGGAAAGTAAATGAGGAAACTGTATTCCAGAAGCATGGGATAAGGAATTATTAAATCTAAAAGAAACCTATATGGTTCACAAGATAGAACAAAATGGGCCCTGTAAGTATTGGCTGGCTACAGAATGCTGGAATGTAGCTCTAAATGCTGGATAAAAATAATCTCAAATCTCAACGGCTTATAACCATAACCACTGATTTAGCTCCTTTGTGTGTTTTTAACATTCTCCTATGACCAGGAGCTTGCAGGTGCACATCTCTTTCCTAGTGGATCACAGTAGTACAAGGCAAGCCAACACACAAACACACGTGAAGCCACCTCTGTTGCTTCATGCCCACTGACATTCCAGTGGCCCAAGTAGTCACACAGTCAAACCCACTCAGTGGGGCCATGTTATATATTTCACATATACTAGTGGAAGGCATAACAATGGCATAAGACAAAGGAGTGAAAACTTAGGATCAATTATCTAGTGTCCTATTATGCATAGTATAGGACCAATACTTTCTGCGGTCACAAAAGATCGGATTCCAAAACCCAAGTCAATAGCATTTCAATGCCCTAAAACTGTGGAATGTGAACACCAGCTACTGTCTGGAGTCATTAAAAAGCAGATTATTACCCTCAAGGTCTCTATTGAATATACTACAGTTTAGTCATTAATTCTTGGATTTATTATACAGAGTAACACATTACATAAAGAAGTGAGACATTATTTAGTTTTACCTTTCCTATAAATGGATCTTGGCACCAAGCCAGATCTACTCCTCTAGAGATCATTTGCTTTTGCTTTTCCCATTTTTTAAACTTCCTTTAGGCATTAATCTACAATATCTGAAAACCTGATTATTTTTGTGAGGAGAAAATAAACTGTTGATTCCTCACGTGCTGACTGTGGAAAAAAGAAGTCTTCCATGGAAAAAAGAAGTTTTACTGAATTTCTCAGAGCATTTAGATGATGCACTCTAAGGCTATATCAACACAATGTAAAACTTACTCCTCTATCTCTTGCCTATATAAACAGTGAAGTTTCAACTAAAAGGTGCCTCAAGGCCCAGTGATTATTTAATTATCTCCTGGAAAATAATTTCCAAATGTGACAAGGGCATCAACAATCTTCTTGAGTCTGCTAAATTTACTTCTTCCTTCACCTTGTCTATTGTCTCCTCATATTACTCCCCTGCAGGAGCAACTTCGGGCTTTGAGGAGCTTAAGATTGATATAATTGGGGAGAAGAAAAAAACCATACAATTATAACATTAGATAAAAATGTTTCTGTAAGTAAGGGACCCTGAAAACTTAAGATTCACTAGCTTCAGGATTAATTGATCTATGTTTCTCTTACATAGGATTTCCAGATAAAATATAGGATGTTCAGTTAAATTTAACTTTGAATTTAAAGAACACATAATCTTTATCAGACATATACAATCCTTGAGACATATTAATATTAAAAATGATTTATTGTTTATATGAAATTCATATTTAACTGGACATCCTGTATTTGTTCACTAAATCTGGTACCTCTGTTTAAAAGATGGAGAGTAAAGGCATATACCTAAGTCCCAAAAATAAATCCATAAATACTGACATGAATCTCTTAGGCCTTCTCTGATTTCCCAAGATAATTAGCCCCATGCTCCTTATATTAATACATATTTTAGAATTGAATTTTTACTTCATTTATTCATGAAATTAATTTCAAATGAATCCCTCAATTTAAAAAAAAAAATTTTTTTAATTTAAATTTTTTTTGAAATTTAAAAAAAATTTTTTTAATTCTTTCTGGAAAGGATATGGCATGAATGCATGTTTCTCATTCAAAGATAACTTCCTTTGTAGAGACTATGATTTGAAATAAATGCCATCAGATTTTCAAACTGAGGAAAAGTAACTTATTCACACTGAAATCCCTGAAATCCCCCAGTAATGGATTCTAGCCTTTCATAGCCTTTACAGACAAGATGCCCTTCATAATTTGTTACCCAAACCCTCCTACTTGAGTCTAATCCTCTTGCCCTTTCCTTAATTAAATGGGAAATTGCACTTATTACTATATGGCTTTCTAACCTGAATATACTAAGTCCTTCTTCTCAGGCTACTTTTCTCCAAATAAAATAATCTCTGTAGTATTTGCTCCAGGATATGTGTCTCAACACTGATAGAGCTAACTTTTTCATATGCAAAGTCCTAAATACAGATCAATACCATGAGATACCATCTTAAACAAAATGTATTAGGTCTTAAAATGGCTAAAATCAGAAAGACAAGAAGTAGCAAGTGTTGGTAAGGACGTAGAGAAAAGGAACTCTTGTATACTATTGGTGAGAATGTAAATTGGTGTAGCCACTATGGAAAATCATAAGGAGATTCCCCAAAAAATTAAAAATGAAAGTCTCATATGATCAAATAATTCCAACAATGGGTATCTACCCAAAGAAAACAAAAACACTAACTTGAAAAGATATATACACTCCTATATTTACTGCAATATTATTTACAACAGACAAAATATGGAAGTAACCTGAGTATCCAGTGACAGATGAATTGATAAGAAAGATGCAGTACACACACACATACACACACACAGGAATATTAGGCAGCCATAAAAGGCAGGAGATTGTGCCATTTATGACTACATGGATAGTACTAAAGGATATTATGCTAAGTGAAATAAGTCAGAGAAGCAAAAATATCATATGATTTTACTCGTATATGGAATCTAAAAAACAAAAAACAGAATTAGACTTACAAATACAGAGAACAAATATGGTTGCCAGAAGGATGTGGGTACCGGGATGGGCAAAATGGATAAAGGAAAGTGGGAGACATGGGTTTCCAGTTATGGAATAAATAAATCGTGGGAATAAAAGGCACAGCATAGGGAATACAGTCAATGATATTGTAATAGTGTTGTCCAGTAACAGATGGTAGCTACACTTGTGGTGAGCATAGCATAATGTATAGAGAAGTTGAATCATTACTCTGTACACCAGAGACTAATGTAACATTGCATGTCAACTATACTAAAAAAAAAAAAAAAAAAAAAGCCCCTTCCCTACATATCAAGGTTCTTTAGTCTTGAGGTTATTATTTACTAAGGAAGACCTAAAGTCAATATCAAATATGATTTGAGAATAATCTTATAATCTGAATTTGTATGATATTTTTGACAATGTTTTGGGAAATTCAAAGTGTTTTGGGATTTGTTCTCATACTGACCAGATTTGTTCTCATACTGTTCAATAAATTAATTATTGGAATTAAAAGATGTGACCTCCAAAGTGACAACTTTGAAGGAAATACACACTTTATAAACTCTAATGAAGTTTATAAAATGAAAATGCATTTTTAAAGCACAGCATAATGATGGTAATACAATAAACATTCAGTAGATGTTTCCTACTATTTTCACTACACCAAAAGTTACCAAATATATATAAAAAGGAAATATTATTTTTTCCTTTCCCTTAGTTTTATTTTTCTTCTGTCTCTATCCACATGCTTTATTTTTAGTTATTTAATAGCTGCTAGTATAAATTTAGACAACTTTAGAGAAACCATAAATTTATATTTCATCAGTATTTTTATGTAGCTTACAAATTTATATAACATATCCTAGAATCCTAATAATATTGTAGCTACATTTCTATTATACAATACTTTCATTTCAATGTGAAACAAGAGGATTTCAAAAATTATTGGTGCTAGGGCACCTAGGTGGCTAAACTGGTTAAGCATCTGCCTTCATTCAGCTCAGGCCATGATCCCAGAATCCTGGGATTGAGCCCTATATTAGGCTTCCTGCTGAGTGGGAAGTGTTTTTCTCCTTCTCTCTCTGCCCATCCTCCTGTTTGTGCTTTCTCTTTCTCTCAAAAATAAATAAATAAAATCTTTTTAAAAATTACTGGTGCTAAATAAGTAAGATAATGTTTAAAAGTCTGACCTTAAAATGAAGTGAAATATAGGCCTCCATAACTCATTGTTATTAGCTCTGCCCTCTGAAGAAGCACCCCTTCTCTCTTCCATGGAATAATCTAATATCATCTTCCTTTTGGCAGCTCTTCAAGTATCTAAAAATGTCTCTTCAGTAACTGTCCATATCAAGTCACTTTTTTTCTAGTTTAGCTCACTTTATAAAACATTGAGAATCTGGAATATAACAGGAGCTACTCTTCAAAAAAAGTTTAAAATATAACATAATCCCTGACTGCCAACAATTCAGTTTAATGGAAAGACGGATTTTAAAAAAGAGAAAAATATAAAGCAAAATAAAATTATAGAATTAATGGAGTCCTTAGAATGTCTTTCTTCATAATTATACCTTCTCAGCCCTTCACTTTCCTTAGGACCTTCCGTTCAATATCCTCCAGCACAGTGGTTCTCAACCAGGGGTGATTTTGCACCCCAGGGGACATTTGGCAATGTCTACAGATATTTTTTTGTTGTCATGCTGGGGATGCTGGAGATTTTATTGATATCTAGCAGGTAGGAGCCAGACAGGTTGCTAAACATTTGCAATGCAGAGGATAGCTGCCCCCTCAATGAAGAATTATCCA
The DNA here is from genome assembly GCF_018345385.1 of Vulpes lagopus. NCBI lineage: Eukaryota > Metazoa > Chordata > Mammalia > Carnivora > Canidae > Vulpes > Vulpes lagopus. The sequence continues at coordinate 44,963,949 of NC_054839.1, forward strand.
AAATGTCAATAGTGCCAAAGTTGAGAAACTTTGCCTAGCCTTTTTATGTCCTTGCTAAAATGTGGAATCCTGGTAAAAACACAAAATTCCACATTGGTCTAACAAATTTGAATACAGAGCAACCTTTATGTTCCTTAATTCATCGTTTACACCTGAATTGATTAGCCTAAAATAAAGTATTTTTTTAATAGCCTATCACATGGTTGGCTCATAAGAAAATGAGAGTCATAGGACATCTAGCTGGCTCAGTCAGTAAAGCATGCCACTCTTGATCTCAGGATCTTGAGTTCAAGACCACCTTGGACATAGTGCCTACTTAAAAAATAAAAAAAATTATAGAAAATGAGAATCAACTAAAACTATTACGCTGATCAGTTTTTCTCTATAAATTTTATTTTGTTGGTTTTAACCTATAATCCTAGCCTACTGAGAACTTTCTGGTCTAAACTTAGCTATTTTCAAGCTTTATACACCTGTCTGTTATATCTATCAAAATACTGGCAAAAATATCACAACAACTAAGCCCTATATCATTAAACTGCAAAAATACCTTGAGCGATTGAAACTGGTCAATTAAACTACATGACTAGGAATAGATTTTCAATTAAGTTATTAGGAGTCACGATATACTGAAACATTGAAACTAGCTCCCCAAAACAATGCTGAAGGAGTAGGTAGTATTAGACCCATTTAGGAGCCAAGGACACTAGGAGTACTGTTGAGATTGAGGGATGTGCTCAGGGACATAGAGCAGTAAATGGGCAAGAGAGATTTTTACAACTCCTCCCTATGTCTACAAACTTCATGAATATGCTTCCTGTTATATTATTTCAAAAAACAACATCAACTAGCTGCCATTCCTAAGTACTTACAACCAATTTTTACCTATTGTAGCTAATCCTCAAAACAATTCTATGAGGAAAAAAAAAAAAAACACAATTCTATGAGGTAAACATTATAACATTCAACATTACAGATGTGGAGATACCCGTGGCTTAGCAAAACTGTAATTTGCCCAAAGGCAAATCACTGCTTAAGAATCAGACCCAGAATTCATACCTCATCCACATGGCCCTAACACTGCCATGTTGCCCTTCACCAGAGCCCATAAATCCACTCTGTCATCTAGTCAGCCCTTACTTTCCCTGTATACACAGAAGTCTCTGGGAGTATCTTTGCCAAATGCTTTCTTTGAATAACAGTATACCTTGCTTCTCCTTACTGAGATTCTCATACTCACCTATTTGGGAAGAATTTTCATTTATGGGTAAATGATTAGAGAAAACAAGCAAATCAAGTTCCTCACAAATCATTAAAGATTATGGTTAGGGCAACCAATTTCCATACATTGCTTAACTTTGGTAAGCCTTTACTTCGTTCCAGAAAAAAAAAAGAAGTTAAAATATTTTTTGCCTTTAAATGACCTATACTTACAGCTATCCATTAGAAAAAGGTAAAAATTTTTAATGTCTAAATAAAATGATGCCTTAAAAATGCAGAGCAAATTTAAAATTGAAGTTTAAAAAGTAGGTGAGGCAAATATTGCAAAATACTAATATATTTTAATATAGGTGTCAGAAATATTTTTATTTCTACCTTTAGTATGGCTGAAACTCCATAATGAAAAGTAAAACAAAATATAAAGTTTATGATTTGATAATGCTTATTTTCCTTCGACAAAGTAATTTTCCTTTGAAGTATTTTCATCATTTATTAATGTAGTTCAATATAATTTACTTCAAAATGTATTTCTCACATGTAATTCTTAAAAATCATTAGATTTCAACCTTTAAAAGATAATCAGAATCCCAATTGAATCCTCACCACAAACCATAAAATCTGTCATTTTTACTTTCCAGCCTTACTAACCATGCTGCCTTTGAGTAGAGTATTAAATTCATACTTGATTTATTATCAAAGGCAGGGTGCTTCAATTTCATTTTAAATCCCTCACATTTAAACAACATTTAACAGAGCTGAAAGCTGTTGTTGAGGTTGACAAGTGTTGGCGTAACAAGTAAATGAGACAACTGCCATTTTTACATGTATGAATTATTTGGCAGTATTATGAGCCAGTCTTACCCTGAAATGATAATTATTGAGTGAGCTGTAAGTAAAGTGAACTAATGCAGTGAGTGCAGAAGAGAGGAAAAAAAAAAGAAAAAGAAAAAGAAAAACCTACCTTTTAGTCTTTCTTTCTTTAAACCTATCCAATCTCATAATATTTTCTCTAAAAAGAAAGCACTGCTAAAAAATATTGAAAGAATCAGACACCTTCATAACTATTTCATCACTGTAGGCTTGTCCAGATGGCAGCAAGATGTCTGTCGTTGATTCCCTTGCCTCAAATATGTGAGGCAGAGAGTAAGCTATCACAGAGCCTTGACAAAGGCATGAGCAAAGAAGTAATTATTAGCCAACCATATACTATGTGAACTTGATTCTTTCCTAAGACCAAATTGCAAATGAATCTCATTCCAGTAGAGTGTCAAAATTACTGTGTGAGCATTAGAGAGCAATGATTCCATTCTTAAGACAGAAGAGGTGGTTTGAAAAAAGTACTTCATGCAAATAATAACCATCACTTCGTAAGTGCTTACTCGGCTAAACCCTTTATGTACAGTAACTGCTATACTCCTCATCACCATCTATAATAGCTAATTTTATATTGACTGGACAAGGTATCCAGATATTAGTCAGACATTATTCTACATGTATCTGTGGGGAAATGTTGGGATAATATTAACATTTAAATTGACAGTAAAGCAGATTGCTCTCTATCACGTGGGAGGGCCCCACCCAATCAAAGGCTTAAATAGAACAAAAAGACACAGTGCTAAGTAAGAGAGAATTCCTCTTGCCTGACAGCCTTCAAATTGGCACATTAGTTTTTCTCTTACTTTGGACTCAAATTGGAACTTTGGTGTTTCCTGGGTTTCGAGCCTGTTAGCCTTCCAAATGGAACTACACTATCAGCTCTCCAGCGTTCCTCACTTGCTGACTGTGGATTTGGGGACTTGTTAACCTCCATAATCACTGAGCCAATTAATCATACTAAATCACGAAACTTTTAAGTGTATACATATATCCTATTTATGCTATTTTTCTGGACAACCCTGATGAATATACCATTTTATGAAGAAGTATATTTATCTCCATCTTTTAGTTAAGAAAATTTAGGTTTAGAGAGTATATATATTACTTTTCCAAGGTTTTTCTCCTGCTAAACTATAAGCTCCTGAAAAATAAATGTGTTTGTCTGTTACATTTACTAATCTGTCCTATGTGCCTAGGATGGTGTGTTACATCGCTCAAATTGTTAACTAAGTGTATTGAGATGGAAAGTTAATGCAGTGAATTCAGCTGCAAAGTGGCAGAGTAGGGCTTGAAATCAGGCCACCCAGATCCATTCTTTTAATCTCTATAATGAACCATCTTTTAAAACTCCTTCATAGTTTCAGAAGGCAGTTTTTGAAAGAACAGGGTTTTTTTTTAATATTTTATTTATTTATTCATGAGAGACACAAAAAGAGAGACATAGGCAGAGGAAGAAGCAGGCTCCCTGCAGGGAGCCTGACTTGGGACTGGATCCCAGGACCCTGGGATCACGCCCTGAGCCAAAGGCAGACACTCAACCACTGAGCCACCCAGGTGTCCCGAAAGAACAGTTCTTAAAAGAACATTACTAGAGTATTTGAGCTCAGTTCTGAAACTATTAATTCCTGAAAGATGATAGAATCAGGATCCAAAAGAGATTCCAAAAAGTGGAATAATGGACCTACAAGATGAAATTGAATTAGAAAAAAATGTAGAATACTTTGTTTTATTCTAAACAGCAACTAAACTTATATGGATGTCAGAGGCATAGCTTAGCAAGAGTATACTTTTTTTTTTTTTAAAAAGTCCCAGTAGGATTAATTGACAGGGAGCTTGATATAAATCAACACTGAGTAGTGGGTGCCAAAAGAGCTAATGCAGTTCTTGGCTGCATTAATAGAATATTTTGTCCAGATCAAGAGAAATAATAATTCCATTCTATCACCTCTATATCAAACCACATACAGGCCACACACTTCAAGAAGAGTGGTAAACTGGAATATATTCAAAGGGAGTCATCAAAAAGATGAGAAGAATCAAAGCCATGTTATACAAAGATTAGCTGAAGGAAGCAAAAGATGTTTGTCAAAAGAGAAAATTCTGCAAATATCTCAGATGGCTTCAAAATTTGCAAGGCTGCTTGACAGGATGAGCACTGGGTGTTATGCTATGTGTTGGCAAATTGAACTCCAATAAAAAAATATACAAAAAAATTTGTAAGGCTGTAATATCTAAGATACTAGATTTTTTCCTCTGGCCCTAGAAGATTGACTTTGACGTAATAAATGCAAAGTTAATAATGCTCAATATGCTATTCGATTTTCCCAAAGTGAGATGTATAATATCATGGAAGTACACAAGTTCTCAATCTCTAGTGTTGTTCAAAACTGACAAATCTATAATTTATGTTTAGTTGGCAGCTAAGCTTTAGATGGATTGTTGCCGAAGACCTTTATGCTTCCTTCCAGACATAAATGCCATGATACCCAAGTAGCATATAAAAAGAGAAGAGTCAAGGTGGCCAAGAAGAATGAAATAGGAGAAAATATTTGCAAACCACATACCTGATAAATGGTTAGTATCCAAAATATATAAGGGACTTATATAACTCAATAGCAAATAAACAAATAATACAATTTAAAAATTGGCAAAGGATCTGAATAGATATTTTTCCAAAGAAGATATTCCAATGGTCAAGAGGTACATAGAAAGATGCACAATATCACTAACCATGTGGGAAAAGCAAATAAAAACCACAATGAGATATTGCTTCATACCAATTAGAATAGCATCATCAAAAAGAAGAGATAACACATATTGGTGAGGATATGAAAAAAAGGGAACTCTACACTGTTGGTAGGAAAGCAAATGGGTATAACTATGGAAAACAGTATGAAGTCCTTCAAAAAACTAAAAATAGAACTACCATATGAGCCAACAAATTCAACTCCTAGGGATATATTTAAAGGTAACAGAAACACTAACTCAAAAAGATATCTACACCTTCACGTTCAGAGCAACATTATTTTGTAATAGTCAAGACATGAAAGCAACCTAGGTGTCCATGAATAGATGAATGAATAAAGAAGTTATGGTATATATGGAATATTATTCAATCATTAAAAATGAGAAAATCCTGGCAACAACATAAATGGAATCTGAAGGCATTATGCTAAGTGAAATAAGTCAGACAGAAAAAGACAAATACTGTATGATCTCACTTATACATGGAATCTAAAAGGAGAAAAAAATGCATAGAAAAAGAGATCAGACTTGTGGTTGCCAGAGACAGGTGGTGAGGAAGGGAAAGTCAGAGAAAGATGGTCAAAAGGTACAAACTTTCAGTTAGATAAATACATACAGGAGATATAATGTACAGTGTGATGACTGTGTGTATATGTGTGTATACATATACACACATACACAACGAAATATATATATATAAATATGTCACATGTACTTTTGTGTGTATCTATACATATATACATATAAATACAAAGAGTATTATGGGCCATATAAAACAAGGAAATCCTGCCAATCCAACAACATGGATAGACCCTGAGAGCATTATGATAAATGAAATAAATCAGAGAAAGACAAATACTGTGTGCTATTACTTATGTGTGAAATCTTTAAAAATCAAACTCCTAGAAACAGAGAACAGATAGGTGATTGCCAGGGGTGGGGTGCAGCATGGGGGAAATGGGTGAAGATGGTCAAAGGGTATAAACTTTCAGTTATGAGATGAAAAAGTTCTGGGCATGCAATGTATAGCATGGGGACTATAGTTAATAATACCGTGTTGTATATTTGAAAGCTGCCAAAGAGTAGATTTTGAAAGTTCTTACTACATGCACACACACACACACACACACACACACACAACTGAGGAGGATGGATGTATTAACTAATTTTACAGTGATAATCATTTTGCAACATATACATGTATAAAATCACTGCATTGCACACCTTAAATTTACACAATGTTATAGGTCAATTATATCTCAATTAAGCTGGAAGGAAAAAAAGGATAATAATAATCCCATCACAAGATTTAAAAAAATAATAAGTTGGTCAGGATGACAAGGAAATAAACTGAAATCTATTGTATACTTAACAATACCAGCACTGTGAAGGGAGCTCCAGTTAATGTGTTAATGGAATTTTCATAATATAATGTAAAAATTTTTATTTTCATTTCAGAGGAAAAAACTGTAGTTCAGGAAGTCAAGTAATTCACTCAATTGTCACAGATATGTAAATAGAATAGTTTCCTATGATTGTATAGTTCTTTCCTCTAAAAGGGAAAACTTCTGGTTTGACTACTGTCCACACTTTTTAGTTGCTTTTATCGAGTCAAGCTCCTTTCTAAAGGGAGCTTATTGGTGCTGGTATTTATGCAGCCACCCCAGAGAGACAATGCACTTCCACTGGAGACTGTGAGGGTCACCTGCTTTAGAGGTACAGTCTGCCTCACATCATTCAGGACCCTCCATATTTTTATTCCCATCATGCCTGTTAAAATAAAGGAACAATGATATTACAAGAGTATCTGAATATGGCGATCCTTTAAAATTTTATTACATCTAAGTTTTGTGTAAAATATAAAAAAATTCTATATAATATATTTGATACTAATATCAGAGGAAATTTCATTCCAAGGAATTCCAATGAAAAATCTGATTGAAAATCTTCCTCCCTGGCTGGTTGGCTCATTGGTGAGCATCTGACTTTGGCTCAGGTCATGATCCCAGGGTCCTGGATCAAGTTCCACATCAGGCTCCACACATGGAGCCTGTTCTCCCTCTGCCTATGTCTCTGCCTCTGTCTCTGTGTCTCTCATGAATAAATAAAATCTTAAAAAAAAAAAAATCTTCCTCCCTTCTTTAATAATTCTGTTGATTTCTTTAATAAGCTACTATAGTCAGTTACTTTAAATTATTAAATCTTACTGTATTTTCAGTCTATCTATCCTATGTTCAAAACCCCCCAGTGGCTTCTTGCCTCACTTGAAATAAGAGAAAATGTCTTGAAATGGCCAGCATGGCATTATACCATCATCCTCCTGACCTCTACGACCTCATATTCATCTGCTCTTCCCCTTTCTGCCCAGCTACGGCCAGACTGGCCTGTGCACTGGTGTCAAACAGCTCCTACCTCTTAGCACTTTCTGTTCTATTGCCAGGATGCTCGTCCTCAGAGAGCTGAATGGTGAGCTTCCTCACCTTCTTCAGGTCTTGAATCAAAGCCACCTTCTCAATAAAGGCTTCTTTGACATCCTATTTAAAATTACAGCACCTTTACCTGAAGCTCCCTATCACCCTTAACTTGCTTTATATTTTCCCCCAGAGATTACCATAATTTATATTCTGCAAGCTTTATTTGTTTTGGTTATCATATGTTTCCTCCCCACTAGCATACTAATTCCATGAGGACAAGGAACACTTTTATTTCCTGCTACATCTAGAGCTACATAAATGCTTGCCAAATGAAATGAATAAATTAACCAGGTGGATTTTTTAAAATATTTTATTTTTTCATGAGAGACACAGAGAGAGAGAGAGAGGCAGAGACCTAGGCAGAGGGAGAAGCAGGATCCTTGCAGGGAGCCCGATATGGGACTCAATCCTGGGACTCCAGAATCACGCCCTGAGCTGAAGGCAGACGCTTAACCACTGAGCCGCTCAGGCATGTTGGTAGCAGTGTTTTTTATGCAGTAACTATTTTTAAATTTCTCCACTACATAAAAATTGTATAACACATTTTATGTATTTACTGTTTCTACAAACATCTCTACTAGCAGCATGTAAAGACCCCCCCTAAAAAGTGTCTTAAAAACAGTAAAACATCTCTTAAAATTTAGTAATTTCTCTGAAATTTAAGATAAAAATATAACAGGTATTTTCTACATGCATAAAAAACATGATGACAGAGAAATATGGTAGCTTTCTTTTTGTTAAAAAACATTGCTAAGAGGCAGATTAAATAATGCATTTACACCTTAGTATTGTAGTCTCTCCAAAGAATGAAAAAAAAATGTCTTCCTGCTCACTGATGTGTCCTCGGAAATATCTCCATCAACATAATCACCTGTATTTATAAATTCCTCTACAGAGAATCCTGTGTAGAGCCCTATGCCAGGTACTAGGGATATAAGTGAAGCAAGCACCCAAAGAAAGTCCTGCCCTGGAAGAGCTTCTGATTATAATTGACAGAAAATGAGAGGAGAAATTGGTATTGACCAGCTGCCACCTTAGAATCAGCAGAAATACTGCCAACACTCTTAGAGATGAATGATACCAAGAGATCTGAGAGGTTTTGGTTGAACAATCTCCTTGAATAATTGAGAAGAGATTACAACTGGATGAAACACACTGCATCAGTTATAACTTGTTCTCCATTGTTAGCTATTTCCTCTCATGCCTCTGAAGGATTAATAAGGTTATCAAGACAGACTATCACAACTGGTAGGTGTTTTAACTCTTATTGTGAACTGCCTGGCAACAAGGGTGAAACTTTAATAGTATCTAAATTGTTTAGTGCTAGAATGTGTCACTGATTTATATCTGAATACCCTATTTGATTCTTTTATTTCTCGTGACTAAAGAACTCGACAATATTTTTGATTGGTGTCACTGCAGTGATAATATTTGATGCTGCAGTACTCTGAAGGTCGATTTTACATAATTTTCAGCTCTCGACTTTTAAATCTCTCACTTAGTCATACTTTTAGATCTCCATCTAAAATTCTCACCTTCTCAAGTTCATTTCCTAGTCAATCTAGTTATAGAAAGCAAATGCTTAAAACACCATTCAATAATGCCAAGGCAGACATATTGGATTTAAGTTACATCCGCTTCTACACAGAAATATCAGAAGCGCAATTTAGAAGCAACACACATTCCTTTGTTCATGAATTTAGGTATGCATTTTTTCTTGAATTTGCAAATACTTAGTTGGATCATGCCAACAAACTAAAGTTCTACTACTTTAGGCTGCTGCTTAAAATGTGAACGATCTCAGAAAGATACCATGAATATTTTACCCCTTTATGGCTTGGAATGAGAATCAAAGGTTGACTTTTGTTTAAAGTTTTCTAGACATCCTGTATCTAGCAAACTACAGTTCCAGGAATTTAAAGATACAACTAAGGCTATGGAGAGAGAAAAGCCAGCCATTGCTGCTTATCGCCACCTGTCAGGAAATGTTACACTGCCAGCAGATATGCACCCTCCCCCCATTAGCAACGCTTGTAGAGATAAATGCAACATGAACTGTAAAGGTAATAGATGCTGCATTTTGATAAGATTTTAATGGACACAGACATTTCAACGAAGCTATAACAGGTGACAGCTTAAATTCAGTGGCTGAGAAAGACTTTAATTAAGATTTATAAGGCCAGCTATTGGAAGCAAATATAAAATGATGGTTAGACATGGTAAAAAAAAAAAAAAAAAACTAAATGACTGATGGTCCCAGTGGTTTGTAACTAACCCTCACTCTAACGTAGGTGATTTAATAAAGATCCCAAATCTGTAGAGTTTTGTTGCTCTGTACCACAGGAGATAGAGAGGAACAACCTCAGAACTGCTCAGCCTGAACCAGAGAGTTAACAAGAGCCAGACTCTTAGGCTCATGATAATAATGATATTACATTGTCCCACTGGCTACGAACAATTAGGAACCATTATTCCCATCAGGAGCAAAGCCCAATAGAGTTTCAGTCTCATTCCCTGCAGTGTCAAACAAGCCTCGGACCCTGTTCCTCAACCTCTCTTATCCAAAAGCAGGCTCCTACACACCTGTGCAATCACCAACAAAGATAACACTCCTGTGGATCCAGGTTGTAATCAATGCTGTTAACCTTTGAGAAATACCCAAAGGAAAGGACCACACCCTGGCTCAGAGAGCAATTACACTACACTGGCAACAACATTAACCATACAGGGGGTCCACACGCTTCTATAGCTGTAAGGTCATCAGGGAAAACATAATATGTAAACTTTTGATAGAATCATGTTGAACAGGCAGCCTTTATCTTACCTGGAAAGAAACTAATAGCAAGGGGACAAAGTAATTATAAGAACCAAGTAATAGAAAAATACTGATAGAAAATCTGTGGACTAGTTCCTACTGCTATCAAGCTAGTCAAGAAGTTTTCTTTGTGTTATCTTAGCATCATACAATCTCGTAATAGAAAGACACTAATAATTATCCAGTTCAAAGACATTTTGAATCTCAATAATTCTATAAATTGGAATCAAGTAAAATAACTTAAACCCATTTGTCACATTATAACTTTCTTCTGCCAAGGTATGGTTTCTTTTTCAAGTAAAGTGAGGGCTGTGGAAAAGATAGTACAACCACAGGAAATAGAATAAGACAAAAAAATGTTAAATTATTATTTTTTATTTCACTTCAAAGAGTTAAGAGAGTTAGATGTCTGAAATACAGAGCTTAACTTGGGCAGACGTTAGAATTAATAAAAGCCTACTCAATATATTGTCATGTATAAAATTAAGATAAAAAGATACATATTTTTTGCTATAAAAATAATCTGATAATGAAGGCCAAATATTTGGCAAATGTTGATTCATTTTTTTACTCAACAAATGCAAATTCAACACATTTCCTACTTTGCAATGCCATATAAATTTTTCTCATAGAAGAACATTGTATTGCACTTATTTATTTCTAGACCAATTCCTCTATTAGTCTATAAGCTTGCCAAAAGCAGAGATTGTTCTTCAGCTATTTTTATATACCAGGACCTAAAGAAGTATCTGTAACATAGCAGGCATATAATAAATGTTTTTTGAATGAAGCAGAGATATATGAAAGAATGAATGGAAGTCAAGAGTTAGGCTTTCATCCAAACTGAATTACTCTTTAAAGGCATCACCTCCTGATACCTTCACATTGGAGGTTAGGATTTCAATATCAGCTTGTGGGAAAGATGAATATTCAATCATGACAGTTGGTAAAACAAATGTAAAAGAGAAATTATGGTTCTATAGAAAGAAAAATATTTTAATAGAGATATGAAAGAAATGTAATGAGAGGGGGATCCCTGGGTGGCGCAGCAGTTTAGCGCCTGCCTTTGGCCTGGAGACCTGGGATCGAATCCCAAGTCGGGCTCCCGGTGCATGGAGCCTGCTTCTCCCTCTGCCTATGTCTCTGCCTCTCTCTCTCTCTCTCTCTCTGTGTGTGTGTGTGTCTCTCTCTCTCTCTCTCTCTGTGTGTGTGTGTCTCTCTCTCTGTGTGTGTGTGTGTGTGTATGTGTGAATATATAAATAAATAAAAATTTTAAAAAAGAAATGTAATGAGATCATCAAGATCAGCCCACAAGCCCAGAAAAAGGAACATGGAAGATTTTATATATTCTTTTTCATTCATTTAACATGTATTTATCAGGTATCAATATACATCAGCATTGTTTAAGATGCTAGAAATGCCATGCTGAACAAGAAACACCAGTTCCTGCTCTTGCATAGGAGTTGAGATAATATTATAAAAAGCTATGTATATGTACTTGCAGCCTCTCTCTCTCTCCTTCTCCCTCCCTTCTTCCCTCTCTATCTCTCTCTCAATTCCCTCCTTTGGAGGTGGGAGGAAGATGTAAGGAAGAGACTTAAATTCAAAATTTTTGTGCCAAAGTCAAAACATGAGAACATTTTTTTAAATTAATTCTTAATATTTTAATTCCAGTGTAGTTAACATAAAGTGCTATACTAGTTTCAGGGGTACAATGCAGTGATCCAAAAGTTCCATACATTACTCAATGCTCAGCAAGACAAGGATACTCTAAATCCCCATCACCTATTTCACCCAACCCCCCATTCACATCCCCTCTGATAACCATCTGTTTGTTCTCTATAGTTAATAGTCTGTTTTTTGGTTTGCCTCTTTTTCCTTCGTTTTTTAAATTCCATAAATGAGTAAAATCATATGGTATTTGTCTTTCTCTAATTTATTTTACTTATCATTATAGTCCTTAAATCCATCCACGTTGTTGCAAATGACAAGATTTCATTCTTTTTTTGGCTGGATAATATTTCATTGTATTTATATAACATAATCTTCTTCTTTTTTTAAAGATTTTATTTATTTATTCATGAGACACACACACACACACAGAGAGAAAGAGAGCGAGAGAGAGAGAGGCACAGGCAGAGGGAGGAGCAGGCTCCACGTAGGGAGCCCAACCTGGGACTCGATCCGGGGTCTCCAAGATCACACCCTGAACTGAAGGTAGCACTAAACCGATGAGCCACCGGGGCTGCCCTAACATATCTTCTTTAAACATTCATCTGTCAACAGACCCTTGGGTTGCTTCCATCATTTGGCTATTGTAAATAATGCTGCAATAAGCATAAAGGTACATTGATACAAATTGGTGTTTTTATATTCTTTTGGTAAATACTCAAAGAATATAAAAACACCAATTACTGGATTGTAGAGTAGTTCTGTTTTTAAAACACCAATTACTGGATTGTAGAGTAGTTCTGTTTTTAACTTTTGAGGAATCTCCATACTCACCAACACTTGTTTCTTGAGGTTGTTTTTTTCTTTTTTAATTTTAGCCATTCTGACAGTTGTGAGGTGATATCTCATTGTGGTTTTGATTTGCATTTAAGACTTGGAGAGAATCTTAAGGACACTCACTTTTGCTCCATATTTAATCCAATATTTTCAATCGGTTTAGCAGGAATAAAGATATTTTTATCTCCATTTGATTATCTCTTATACCTTATGTCTCGATTGGTTCTAAATACTAGACTTTAAATTCCATAGGAATTGTGAAAATAGAGAAAAGTGAATATATGTAAATTATTTTCTCAATGTAATCTTACTGATCAACTGAACTGAAGAAAGAAAAGGATGCTGCCTTAACTTTTGGCTCCAGCAACTTAGTGGATAATAATGTCATGGTAAGATGGGAACAACTGGGTAGTAGCCTAAGAGAATGATGGTTCCATTGGCTAAGATAAGAAATAAAGAGGAATAGTAGACTTGTGGAAAAGAAACAATTTTACTTTCAGACATGTGAAGGATGAGGTAAATTGGTATTTCCACGTGGAGTGTTCCAGTATATAATCAGGAACAATAGGTGCTCTAGAGCCCATAATACCTAACTTGGAGATTTTCTACTTACAGGCTATATTTGAAGCCATCAGGGCAGATAAGATTGCCAGGGAATATGTATGATGTGAGAAATGGAAGTCAGACTTAGGAGATGTCAGCCCTAAGGAATGGAAAGAAGGAAATCAGCAAATGAAATTGAAGAGGTTTATTCAGAGAAAATGGAGTCACTGAAGAAATGTCATGGAAGTTAAGAGAGGAGAAATTTTTAAGAACAAAGGCTTGGTTGGCACCACTGAATACTGAGATGGGCCACAATACGAGAACCCAAAGCATCCATTTGACTTTTCAACCAAAGGGCCAGTGGTGACTTAAATAAAGGGAGGTAAGAGTTGAAGAGAGGGAGAATGATGTTAAAGGAAGTCTGGCTTCAAATAGGAGAAAATAAGAACCATACGGGAGTATTTAATACGAAAATTTTTAAGAATACCACTGAAATGTCAAATGTTTTTTAAAGCACACGCTTTATATATAATTGTGCTAGTAAAAATTTGGTCATTTTAAATTCCTTAATCAATAGTATTTTTCAGGTTATTTCATAATTAAATTCATTCTGGAAAATTCTATTTTACATAAGAGGGTCTTCTTTTTTATTCTTCTTTTCCCTTCTCTGTCAATTTATCATAACACAAGATGCTTTTGAAAAACAAATCTATCTATTCACAGAAAAGTTGAGGCAGAGTTAATAATGGCAATCAAAAAATTCATATAATTGCAAAATATCAATTGTAGAAAGATATATGGCTGTAATTAAAATTAATGAACATTTTAGTCCCTAATAGCTGCAATTAAAGTAGTTGAAATTTTTTTAAATGTAAATGCCTCCTTTAAAGAGAAGTTAATATTACAATGAAACAGGCTTAAATTCTTTCCCCAGTCTCTGTGCTTTAATTGCCATCACAAGATAAGACAATTTTCTAACATAAGCAACTGGCTCAATACTGACAATTAATTTAAATTACCTTTTCATTTACACAAGTGCTTCATTTTGTTCTAATTAAAACCCTTGCTTATTTTACAAACCCACTGTTTGTCCATTTTATCTAAGTATATACATTTATACCTTCATCCTATGGAGCTTTTAGGTACGATGTAGTTTTTGTCAGATATTACTTACTGTTCAGTTTCAAGGCGAAATTAGAGTGAAAGTTAGCAATAATAACAATGAATTAACGAACCATGAAATTGGTGCATTGAAATAAATTGCTCTAATTTGGCTTAAGATTTGAACACTGCCAAATGAATCCTCTTAACACAAACTATAAAATTATAAAAAGCTTCATTTCTGACACTGCTAAAAAACATAAGGATTCATTCTTTGGAAATGAGGTGACATAATAAAATAGAATACAAACTGTAGACGCGGAAATGAAGTTTGGTATTTGGGGAAATCTCGGGGAAAGCCCAGACCCTCTAAAGCAGGTCAGGCCCTTCTGCAATCAGTGAGGGCAGTGATCCCTTAACAGGGTGTTCTTACATTTCCAACTAAACCCTCAAAGACACTCGTTATTCTCACACACACATACAAAAATGCTTCCTGTTTCTTGCTGACCATTGTAGAAGTGAAGTTTGATTTAAACTGTCACCAAAATGAAATGCCCTTTCCCTCTTTTGAGTTTGCTTTGAAGGACATTAATGTGGACTTGGGAAAAGTCTGTGGCTGCTAGACCCACATTTGTCCCATAGATAAATAACTAATTTCATTTCTTCAGGATTAATATGTCTATACTGTTCCAGAATGTGTCATTACTGTAAGAAGTAACTCTGCATTTTGCAAGAGAATAAAAATGTCTTGTGTAGATATAGGACATTTTTTTCCTTTAAAAACACATAAAATGTGATGCTAAAACCATCTGTCCCTGCTGCCTTTACCGATTTTAAATCAGCTCAAACCCATTCAGTCTTCTCAGATGTTAAATTACCAGCTACCGTTCTATGTCTCCATCCTTAAAGCTAGGGTCATATAATTGATTCCATTTTCAAGCCTGGATTGATATTTAAACTAGTTCAGTCAGGTGGCGAATATACTTTCCTGTTCAAAAATGATATAATGTGAATTTATCCTAGGCCCTAAGATAAGCTGAACTGATTTCACATAACTCTGCAGAGCATTCCATAGAGCACTATTAGTAAAAAGAGGCTGTGGGGACATCATATGGGTTTGCCAATTACATGGCGCACACCTTGAAACAATTCAGTTGCTTCCCAAATATGGCTATGTCTCACACTTACCTAGATAGCTATTTTAAAATAGTTCTTAATATAGTGTGGCTATTTAAAATAGTCCTAGTCTATACCTACTGGTTAAGAATCTCAGAATTCTGTCTTTTAAAAAAGATTCACTGAAGATCCCAATGCCACTACCTCAGCAATAGTCTCTTGCTTCTCTAAGCTAATGGGAGAGGATTCTTGAAAACTTTCAAGGAGGAAAAACATCCATATAATCTGAGATCTTGAGGATATCTGAAAAAACTTTTAAACTAAATACAAAACTAACATTGAACAGAAGAGAAAACTCAGACCAAAAGAAGCTGAATGACTTTTAAATGGCAATAAACTGAACTAATGGACAGATGGATCATTAGAATCCAAGTCTGGTAGATGAACTGAACTGTCAATAATAAATAAGTTAGTTGAAATAATGGCAATACCTGTTCGCCCTCTGATTTTTTTGGTTATCTTTCAGTTAATGGAGTTCGGTTGTCAAGATAATTTTGAACCGTGCAAGAAATCATTTGATAAGTATTATTCAAGTTAAGGGGCACCTGGCTGGCTCAGTTGGAAAAGTACGTGACTCTTGATCTCAGAGCTATGAGTTCAAGCCCCACACTGGGTGTAGAGATTATTAAATAAATAAATGAACTGTTTCTTTAAAAAAGAACTATTCAAGTTAAAACCAAAAAAAGAAAAATAATTAAGATCTTATTTATTAATTTGAGAGAGAGAGAACACAAGCAAGGATAGGAGCAGAGGGAGAGGAACAAGTAGACTCTATGCTGAGTGTGGAGCCCAATGAGGGACTTGATCCCATGAACCTGAGATCATGAACTGACCCAAAATCAAGAGTCAGATGCTCAACCAACTGAGCCACCCAAGTGCCTCAAAACTCAACATTTTTAAAGGATAAAATGATATTGACCAATTACTATTTTTTTCTACAGCAATTAAAACTGGGTGCTTTGAGGGGGCACCTGGGTGGCTCAGCGTTTGAGCAGCTGCCTTTGGCTCAGGTCATGATCCCAGAGTCCTGGGATTAAGTCCCATATCAGGCTTCCCAGAGGGAGCCTACTTCTCCCTCTGCCTATATCTCTGCCTCTCTCTTTATGTCTCTCATGAATAAATAAATAAAATCTTAAAAAAAAAATAAAATAAAAATAAAACTGGGTGCTTTTGAAAAAATTTTTGAAGAACGTCCATAGGTTTTCTATGGTAGCCATATCAATTTAAATATTTGCCAATAGTGCATAAGGGTTCCCTTTTCTCCACATCTTTGTTACTTTTTTTTTTTTAAACAAGTGCTGTGGCCCATGTTTATTTTTTTTTTTAAGATTTTACTTATTTATTCATGAGAGATACAGTGAAAGAGAGGCAGACACACAGGCAGAGGGAGAAGCAGGCTCCATGCGGGACTCGATTCCAGGACTCCAGGATCACGCCCTGGACCGAAGGCAGGCACTAAACCACTGAGCCACGCAGGGATCCCATCTCTTTCCTTTTTGATGATACTCATTCTAACAGTGTCATTGTAGTTCTGATTTGCATTTTCCTGATGATTAGTGATAATGAACATCACTTCATGTATCTGTTGGCCATTTGTAAGTCTTTGGAAAAACAGCTATTCAGTTCCTTGGCCCATTTTTAAATAAGATTTGAGTTTTTTGTTTGTTTTTACTAAGTTGCATGAGTTATTATTATATATTATTATTATTTTGTACATTAACCCCTTATCAGATATACAATTTGCAAGTATTTTTCCCATTCTATAAATTACCTTTTCATTTTGTTGATGGTTTCCTTTGCTGTGCAGAAGCTTTTTAGTTTGATAATATATAGTCCCAGTTATTAATTTTTGCTTTTGCTGTTTATGCTTTTGCTGTCATATCTAAAATATCATTGCCAAAACTAATGTCAAGGTGTTTTTCCCCTATGTTTTCTTCTAGGGAACCTATGGCTTCAAGTCTTCTGTTTAAGTCTTTAATCCACTTTGAGTTAATTTCTGTGAGTAGTATAAGATAGGTTATTCAGTTTTCCCAACGCCCTTTATTGAAGAGACTTTCCTTTTCCCATTGAGTATTCTTGGCTCCCTTGTCAATTATCATTTTTTTTATAATAAATTTATTTTTTATTTGTGTTCAATTTGCCAACATACAGAATAAAACCCAGTGCTCATCCCGTCAACTGCCCCCCTCAGTGCCCGTCACCCATTCACCTCCACCCCCTGCCCTCCTCCCCTCCCACCACCCCTAGTTCATTTCCCAGAGTTAGGAGTCTCTCACGTTCTGTCTCCCTTTCTGATATTTCCCACTCATTTCTTCTCCCTTCCCTTATATTCCTTTTCACTATTATTTATATTCCCCAAATGAATGAGAACATATGTTTGTCCTTCTCTGATTGACTTACTTCACTCAGCATAATACCCTCCAGTTCCATCCACGTTGAAGCAAATGGTGGGTATCTGTCGTTTCTAATGGCTGAGTAATATTCCATTGTATACATAGACCACATCTTCTTTATCCATTCATCTTTCGATGGACACCAAGGCTCCTTCCACAGTTTGGCTATTGTGGACATTGCTGCTAGAAACATCGGGGTGCAGGTGTCCCGGCGTTTCACTGCATCTGTATCTTTGGGGTAAATCCCCAACAGTGCAATTGCTGGGTCGTAGGGCAGGTCTATTTTTAACTCTTTGAGGAACCTCCACACAGTTTTCCAGAGTGGCTGCACCAGTTCACATTCCCACCAACAGTGTAAGAGGGTTCCCTTTTCTCCGCATCCTCTCCAACATTTATGGTTTCCTGCCTTGTTAATTTTCCCCATTCTCACTGGTGTGAGGTGGTATCTCATTGTGGTTTTGATTTGTATTTCCCTGATGGCAAGTGATGCAGAGCATTTTCTCATGTGCTTGTTGGCCATGTCTATGTCTTCCTCTGTGAGATTTCTCTTCATGTCTTTTGCCCATTTCATGATTGGATTGTTTGTTTCTTTGGTGTTGAGTTTAATAAGTTCTTTATAGATCTTGGAAACTAGCCCTTTATCTGATACGTCATTTGCAAATATCTTCTCCCATTCTGTAGGTTGTCTTTTAGTTTTGTTGACTGTATCCTTTGCTGTGCAAAAACTTCTTATCTTGATGAAGTCCCAATAGTTCATTTTTGCTTTTGTTTCTTTTGCCTTCGTGGATGTATCTTGCAAGAAGTTACTGTGGCCCAGTTCAAAAAGGGTGTTGCCTGTGTTCTCCTCTAGGATTTTGATGGAATCTTGTCTCACATTTAGATCTTTCATCCATTTTGAGTTTATCTTTGTGTATGGTGCAAGGGAGTGGTCTAGTTTCATTCTTCTGCATGTGGATGTCCAATTTTCCCAGCACCACTTATTGAAGAGACTGTCTTTCTTCCAATGGATAGTCTTTCCTCCTTTATCGAATATTAGTTGACCATAAAGTTCAGGGTCCACTTCTGGGTTCTCTATTCTGTTCCATGGATCTATGTGTCTGTTTTCGTGCCAGTACCACACTGTCTTGATGACCACAGCTTTGTAGTACAACCTGAAATCTGGCATTGTGATGCCCCCAGATCCCTTGTCAATTATCATTTGACTATATACATGGGGGTTTATGTGGGCACATAGCTTTGGAATATAGTTTGATATCAGGATGTGTGATGCCTCCAGCTTTATTCTTTCTCAAGATTGCTTTGGCTATCTAGGGGTTTTTTTGTGGTTCCATACAAATTTTAGGATTTTTTTTCTATTTCTGTGAAAAAATATCATGGGAATTTTTATAGCAATTGCACTGAATCTATAGATGGCTTTGGGTAGTATGGATATTTTAACATCAATGTGACTTCTGGATATAAAGGAAATGAAATCGGGAAAGATATCTGCACTCCAATGTTCACTGCAGCATTACTCACAATAGCCAAGATATGGAAACGATCTAAGTGTCCATCAGTAGATGAATGGATGAAGAAAATGTGATATATATATATATATATATATATATATATATATATATATATATGAAATATTATTTAGCAGGAGAAAGAAGGAACTTCTGCCATTTGGGACAACGTGGGTAGAACTTAAGGGCATTATGCTAAGTGAAATAAGTCAAAGAGAGAAAGATAAAAACTATAAGATATCACTTATAAATGAAATATTAAATAACCAAACTCATAGAAATTGAGAACAGATTGGTGGTTGCCAGGGGTAGGGATAGGGGATGGGACAAATGGATGAAGGTGGTCAAATGGTACAAACTTCCAGTTATAAAATGAGTAAGTCCTGAGGATGTAATGTACAGCATTGTGACTATAGTTAATGACATTATATTGTATATTTCAAAGTTGCTAAGAGAGTAGACTTTCAAGAGTTCCCACTACACACATACAAAAATATAACTGAGTTGATGGATATCCTAAATCACCTAATTGTGCTAATCATTTTATAATATATGTATATAAAATAACTTCATTATATACTTTAAACTTACACAATGTTATACATCAGTTATATCTCAGTTTAAGAAAAATTGAGTGCTGTGGGAATATACTGCTATTAGGGTCCTATGGACAAATTAAGAGGTAATACAGATGCTCCCTGCTCCTAACCCCTGTGTTACACAGAGTTACTCTGGCTAGCACCTGATTCATCTTCTAACTCACTATCCATCCTGCTCCTGCCCCACTTCTAGGTCACACTACCATGAATTCAACTCCAAGGTAAATGAGAGATGAGAAAACTGGCCAGCCATTACAAGGTATATAAAAATACTATCTTGACCAGAAGTGAAACACTTTTTCCCAGAGAGAAGTGAAAATGTACAAGAATCTTAACAATATTACTTCCAGCATGCCCTTAAACATTTACTTTAGCCAAACAAAAGTATATTTGCCCCAGAGCTTGTCGTTGCTTTATAGATTAACTGAGCTTTGCATGGTATGTAATGATTCCAGGACTTAAGAAAAAAAGAGGTGAGTGTCAAGTTAAGTCTCTCCTATTTCATATTGTAAAAAATATACAACTTTGAAACATATTTTTAAGTAGGCCACCACAAAAGTGCTATATAACTGCTTAAGACTATTAATAGCAAAAAGATCAGTAACTATAATGTGAACATCTTTAACTAAAGAGCAATTCTGCTAATTTTGTTATTAGAATCAAGGACAATTATATACAACCAGGTGTGCTGCAGATTATTTTTTCCTTTTAGTATCTGAATGTGCACCAAGGGACTTTAATAGTGACATATTTTAATGAAGTAAGAAGCTCTAAAATAAGTAAGTGATTTTCACCTGTTAATAGCATGGTGTGTTGAACCCAAAAACATTCACTTCAAATTCTACTTCTATGGAAACCTTATACTTCAAATCACAACCATGTTACTTTTTATAAAAACATCTCTTTGGGCATTATATGCATTAATTTTCAAATGATTCCTTTTACTTGCCTATTTAGATTCCATCTAATAAACATAATCTGGATTATGCCAATAAAACATAATATCGTGGTTTACACATGTCAAATTTTGTAATGATCAAATATAAAATCACTCAGTAAAGTTTTAATCTGTTTAATCATTATTTTATTTGATTGAAAATCTTCATTACTAGTTTCTATATTGCTTTCTATTTTCTCTTATCTCAAATATATTTGCTGGCCCCAAATTTCACTATTTCTTTTACTAATGTTTTTATGCAGAGCCACTTATAGATTTAAATGTGAAAAAATGAAAATAGTATAAAAAGTGTGGTTATTTGTACAGAGATTGTGTCTTACTCGTATTCAGAATATTCTACCCAATGTCTTGCAAACAGTAGGTGCTCAAATCAATTTACTGAATAAATAACTAAGCTTTCAAATAATGCTCTACCAAAACTTCAGGAAGAAATCACTTTGCCAATCTGCAAAATAGATAATGACAACTGAAGACTAAAATTCTAGCTCACATAGTTCAGGGCCTGATCTAACTCCAAAGCCCATGCTATTTATGGGCTTTCCTGTTTTGCCTAGAGATGTTCCTACTGAATCTAAAATGTAAAGTATAAAACATTATCCTCTCTTTTATCCTTCTGCACTTTGCTATGACACAGTCCTCTGCAGTGTAATATTATATGGTGAGTCAACTCAATGGAAATTATCCATGAAATTTCTGTGTCTTTAGATAACTCATTTAATCTATCTGAACCACTTTCTATTCCCTAATTTGTTCTTATTTTTCATCTATAAAATATGATGCTTGAAGCAAACAACCCAGTTTTAAAATTCCACAAAAATGATAAAAATTGATAGGTTTAATGATACAACTACATTTAAAAAATAATTTATAATAAGACAAGCAAACAAGTGGAACTATTTTTAAAATATGTCTAGAAATTGAATCATGTTTCTTATCAGGCAGTTTTCAATCACCAATAGTCCAATTACTACTAAGTTTCTTCCAACACAATAAGTAATTTCACTTTCTCCCTGCTCCCATCAGGAAGCCTTTAGCTAATACAGGGTTCAAAAGGTAGCATAGAAAATAGGCATGTTAATATGTTGGTATATATAAAATGAAACTTTTTCATAGGGGCAGCCCGGGTGGCTCAGTGGTTTAGCGCCACCTTCAGCCCAGGGCCTGATCCTGGAGACCCGGGATTGAGTCCCACGTCAGGCTCCGTGCATGGAGCCTGCTTCTCCCTCTGCCTGTGTGTCTGCCCCTCTTTCTCTCTCTCTCTCTGTGTCTCTCATAAATAAATAAAATCTTTAAAAATAAATAAATAATAAATGAATGAAACTTTTTCATAGAAAGTTATTTCATGAAGAAAAAAAAGAAATGGAAAAATGAATATAAATTGTCACTGGATACAAATATGAATATAATTCCATTAAATTATCACCCCTCTATGAATATATTTGTAACAAGCAATGCTTCGTTTTGTTGCCACTTTTAAAATCCAAAAATTCAACAAGATCTCATGTGCTCACAACTGGTGCTAATAAATAAAATGTGTATTTCATCTCTGAGTGTGACTAATTTCAATATGTAACAATTTCTAACAAAATAAGAAAAAGTAAAATGATAAGAATGGCTTTTTTCTTCTCAGCATCCTCCAAAGGGAAGGTTTCCCTAAGAATTCATCTTTCTAAAATTGTTTTCTATCGCCTCTGGTTATTTACTTCAAACTATGTTAACAGAGGATTTATATAGGCATACGTTATTTTACTGGTTTCACTCTATTATGCATCACAGGTATTGCATTTTTTACAAATTGAACAAGCCTATTGACACCATTTTCCCAACATTTATTCACTTCATATCTCTGTGTCATGCTTAGGTAATTCTCACAATACTTCTAACTTTTTCATTATTATTATATTTGTCATGGTGATCTGTGACTAGTGATCTTTGATGTTACTATTGTCATTGTTTTGGGCTTCATGAACCGTGCCCAAAAAAAAGAAAGCAAACCTAATCGATAAATGTATGTGTTCTGAGCTCCACTGACCAGCTTTCCCCCATCTCTCTCCCTCTCCTTAGATCTACCTATTCCCTGAAACACAATGATGTTGAAATTAAGCCAGTTAGTTAGTACCCCAACACTGGCCTCAAAGTGTTCAAGTGAAAGGAAGTGTTGCTCATCTCTCATTTTAAATCAAAAGCTAAAATGATTAAGCTTAGTGAGAAAGGCACGTCAAAAGCTGAGGCAGGCCAAAAGCTAGGCCTATTGTGCCAAACAGTTAGCCAAGGTGTGAATGCAAAGGCTGAGCTCTTGAAGGAAATGCAAAAGTGCTACTTTAGTGAACATATGAATGATAAGAAGGCAAAACAGCCTACTGCTAATACAGGGAAAGTTTTCGTGCTCTGGATAGATCAAGCCTTAAACCAAAGCCTAACCCAGAGCAAGGCCTTAACTCTCTTCAATTCTATGAAGGCTGAAAGAGGTGAGGAGCTGCAGAATTAGTTTGAATCTAGAACTAGTTGATGCGGTTTAGGGAAAGAAACCATTTCCATAACCTAAAAGCACAAGGTGAAGCAGCAAGTGCTAATGTAGAAGGTTCAGCAAGTTATCCAGAAGATCTAGCTAAGATTATAATGAAGGTCGCTACACTAAACAACAGATTTCCAATGTAGATGAAACAGCCTACTATTGGAAGAAGATGCCAGCTAGGACTTAGATAACTAGAGAAAAGTCAATGCCTGGCTTCAAATGTTCAAAGGACAGGCTGACTCTTTTTAGAGGCTAATGCAGCTCGTAACTTTAAGTTGAAGCCAATTAAAATCCTAGGGCCCTTAAGAATTATGCTAAATCTACTCTACTTATGCTCTATAAATTAACCAACAATGCCTAGATGATAGCACATCTTTTTACAACATGGCTTATTGATATTTTATGCTCACTGTGGAAAACTACTGGTCAGGAAAAAAAATCCCTTCAAAATACTACTGCTAATTGACAGTGTACTTGGTCACTCAAAATTTCTGATGGAGATGTACAATGATGTTAATGTTTTCCCACCTGCTAGCACAACATCCATTCTGCAGCCCATGGATCAAAGAGCCATTTTGACCTTCAAGTCTTATAATTTTAGAAATACATTTCAAAAGGCTACAGCCACCATACAGAGTGATTCTTCTGATGGATCTGGACAAAGTAAATTAAAAGCTTTCTGAAAAGATTCACTATTCTAGATATCACTAACATTTGTGATTCATCAAAAGAGGATAAAATATCAACATTCACAGGACTTTGGAAGAAGTCGATTCCAACCTTCATGGATGATTTCAAGGGGTTCAAGACTTCAGTGGAGGAAGTAACTGCAGATGTGGTAGAAACCGAAAGAAAATTAAAATCAGAAGCATAGCCTGAAGATGTAGATTCTTAAAATATCATGATAAAACTTGAACAGGTAAGGAGTTGCTTCTTATGGATAAGCAAAGAAAGTGTTTTTTATAATGGAATCAACTCCTGGTGAAAAGTAATCTAAAAATTATTGAAGTGATAAAAAAAAAAGGACTTAGAATATTACCTAAATTTAGTTGATAAAGCAGCAGCAGATTTTGAGAAGATTGACTCCAATTTGGAAAGAAGTTCCACTATAGGTAAAACACTATCCAACAACATATGTACTCCAGAGAAATTATTCATGAGAGGAAGAGTCAATCAATGTGTCCTACTTCACTGCTGCCTTAAGTAATTGCCATAGCCACCCAGCCTTCAGCAACCACCACCCTGATCAGTCAATAGCCATCAGCATCAAGGCCAGACCTTTCCCCAGCCAAAAGATTAAAACTCAAGGGAATTTCACATGCTGGTTAGCATTTTTAGCAATAAAGTATTTTTTTTACAAAAAGTACACACATTTTTAGACACAGTGCTATTGTACAATAATACCACAATAGACTACAGTATAGTGCAAATATAACTTTTATATGCACTGGGAAACCAAAATAGAATTCATTTGGCTGGCTTTATTGTGATAGTTGCATATTGCAGTAATCTGGAAGCAAACCCAGGTATCTCAGAGGTATGCCTGTATCTTAAAGTGCCTTCCAAATTGTGGCTAAAATGATAAGATTAGTGGCTTATTCAGATTTTCACCTGAAGTGGAGAAATGCCTGGTTGTTACTGTCGCTGTTTATATTTTTTCTAATGCATATTCATGATGAAACCAATATAGGAAAAGAAGCAATCCTGACTGCAGCTGTACTGACAAACAACAGTTAAGAGGGCTGAGGCCCTACAACTTCATGAATCCAACTAAAACTATTACTGCTATTAGAAGGCTAAGAATCTCTAGATTGGATGGCAAGAAACAGGTGTCCCAATTCATCTGATTACTTAATTTTTAACTTGAGATAACTTTAGTAGGAGAAATTATGGTGTAACCTTATTCACTTATTTTTCTAACAAATACAAACTAAGCACATTCTAGGTATCATTTATTACACAAAAAGTGATAAAATGTTTATTCTGGGGGGACCACTACATGGTAAGTTCCCTACTAGGTATGGGCAATTCCCTGCCTTCAGAAATAATGTATGAAAAGCATCTGTTAAAAGATGCACAGTCCAATCATCAGGTTCCATGTTAAAACAAAGATTCCAGTACCAAAGAGCTAAAAAAATTATGAAATTCCTAATTATTTCTTTTATTCATGGTATTTGACAATATATTTCTGGCATTTTGTTGTTTTTACATCATCCTCATCTTTCTTAATTTAGGTCCAATGGGGCTAAAGATGTGCTATCCTTTCAATATGCTGATGACTTCCTACCTTCTCCCAATTATGGGGCCTATTGTTATGAAAAGCGGCATTATCAATTTTATTTTTTCTAACCTAAAGTAAAGTAAATATAATTTAAAATTCAAACAGGCAAACACTGGAATAGAATTTGGACAAAATAACAATGATTTTTAAAATCCAAGCTAGCATTGGTACCTAACACCTCAAAATGTTCTTTCCAGCTGCCAAAACTGTCCACGCTCAGCTTGCAACAGAGGTTATCATATTTGATCTTATGAAAATGTAGGTTTTAAGAAAGTCAAACCTCTGAAAGTCAGGAACTGCTTATATATGCATTTGTATTTTAGAGAAAGTTGATGGTAATTAATCAGGTAAGTTTTAGATATAATGCTGGAAAAAAGTATTTACGGAGACCATTTCACTTTTTTGGTCACTCTCAGTTATTTTAGCAGTTTATTCATTACAACTTTTGATTAAGCATTGAAAGCCCACATAGCACATTGCTGTTCTTTTTATTCTTCCTAAATTTGTCTACCTAATCTTTAATTCTTTCTTTCCAACTCCTTTCTATTCAATCATTTAGCTGCTTACTAATCCATCATCTGTAATTAGGAATTATCTCTTTTATCTCCCCAGTATCCTTTGATAAGTTCTAGCCACAAATGTTCCCACATCCCTTTCTTCTATTTCCACTTCATTTGTTTACCAATAAACAAAACTAATCAGAAGACATATTCATGTGCAAGCATTGATAGTTTCCAAGACTCCAAATTGAAGAATGTCTCTGCCTATAGAAGGAAATTTTGAAAATTTCTGTATATTTAAAATCCCTACTGTGCTAGCTTTATCATATAGGGTACTATCTGTGGAGCAGGCAACTACCAATATAACATGATCTGGGGAAGAAAGCAGCTTCAGTTCCTTCCTATGCACTGAGCCTAAAGTGATACCGAAATTATCTACGGTTGAATAATGTTGATATTTTAACTCAAGAGGCCTGTGTGAAACATTATTATTCAAACTCCTATCAGGATTCCACCCTCAGGGGCACCTGGGTAGCTCAGTCGGTTAAGCATCTACCTTTGGCTCAGGTCTGATCTCAGGATCTCGGGATCCAGCCCCTGTTCAACTCCCTGGATCAAGTCAGGCTCTCTGCTCAGTGGGGCGTCTACTTCTCCATCTCCCTTTCTCTCTGCTGCTCCCCCTTGCTCACTTTCTCTTTCTCTCAAAAAAAGTAAATATTTTTTTAAACTCCACCTTCATTTTAAGACAGAAGACCATAATAAAAATGCAACTACATCATCCAAGAGGATAAGAATCAAGTGTGAATGGAAACACTATCAAAAAAGCAGACTATAATCACAAGTTAAATTGAAATGATCAATAAAACTTATAACCATAACTAGAGAATTTTTTTAAGTCCTGTCACTAAAATTGGCTCAATTCTAGCATCAATATTACTTTTGGCTTTCTTTAACTTCCCTATGTACTCTTTTGTTCTCTCAGCATTCTCCACTAGAAGAAACCAGAATTCTGCATAGGGTAACGGATTCCATGGCAAGTTTAGAATATCCTAGTGACATCTGTAAATAGAATGAGTCGTGGCTATAAAGGCAATGGAGTCAACTTAAAAGTGCTTCTTCCAGCCAGGGTTGCCTAGGTGGCTCAGTTGGTTAAGCATTGGACTCAATTTCTGCTTGGGTCATGATCTTAGGGTCATGAGATTAAGCCCCATGTCCAGTCCAGTTCTGTGCTCAGTGTGAATCTGCTTAAAATTCTCTCTCTCCCCCTGCCCCTCCCCCTACTCACACTCACACACTCACTCTCTCCCAAATAAATAAATAAATAAAATATTTTCTTTAAAAAGTGATTCTTCTAGCCAGTAATGACCATTTATATCTTTTGGTATAAGTTCTAGAACAAGATGAATCAGCAAAAGGACAGCAGTACTGTAGTACATGATGATTTCTAAATGAGAAAAAATAATATAAATTGCAGAGATAAGTAAGCAATTGTAGAAAAAAATACATGTAAATAAGTTAGGATGACTTTATCTTAATAAACAGGAAGGTTGGGGATCCCTGGGTGGCGCAATGGTTTAGCACCTGTCTTTGGCCCAGGGCGTGATCCTGGAGACCCGGAATCGAATCCCACGTCGGGCTCCCGGTGCATGGAGCCTGCTTCTCCCTCTGCCTGTGTCTCTGCCTCTCTCTCTCTCTCTCTCTCTGTGACTATCATAAATAAATAAAAATTAAAAAAAAAAAAACAGGAAGGTTGTGTGTGTGTCTATGTCTGATATATTCTGTTAATTATACACTTCTAAAATATGGACCTATGTTTCTTTTCCTCTGCATAAGCAGGGGAAAAAAAGTAATAGTGAATAAATCAAACAGTTTTGTAAAAAGGTAGTAATTTACTGAGTAGAGAAAACTGATCGGTTCTGTTGGTCATATATAACAGGCAGGTGAAAATAAAAAGGAACATTCAACACAATCAGGCCAATGATAAAGCAGAGCTTCAACCATGTGTTCAAAAGTGACTAATGAAATAACTGTACTATAAACAAAGACTAAATAAACTGAGTCAATCCTTAATATACTATGAAATATAACAAAAACTAAATGGCACAAGAATTGATAAATTACATACATCTTTAATAAACTAGCATATCATAATAAAACAAAGATAACAGATTGCAAACAACTAAAACCTATGTCAAAGGGATTAACTTAAAAAAATAGTATTGTTGACCTAACAGTGAAATTTTAACAATACAAAAAGAAGCTCAATTTGAAGATCAATAGCTTAATTTTGAGTCACCTTGGGAGAATCAAAGCAGACTTAGGTCCCAACCAAGAATCCAAAACGTGACTGTTCAGAGAAGATATCTTTTATTCTTTGGAGTCAATTAACATGACTACAACTCTAGAAATATATCAAAGTAATATCACCAAACCTTTAAAAGGTATGAAAATAGCTATAGTCATGATACTTGAAAGATATGCAGAGAAGTAATGAAAATTGATTAAATTATGGAATTGGTTTGCATAGAAATAAAGTAATTAGCTGAGTGATAACTGTGTTTGTCCTTTGCCTTCTATTTAAGGTAATGAATCAGGGGTAATAATTTCATAATTATATTTTAATTTTTAAATAGAATTTAAAATATGTAATCTATTTTTAAAAGATAAAAATGTCAAAAAAAGATAAAAATGTCTTAACATGCTTTATTACATTTATGTATTTAATATGCTGAGCATTAAACAAAGTACAAATAATCATGAATGTGCTTCTCCAAGTACAAAAGCCTCTCAGATATAAAAGAACCTTTTGTTTGTGAAATGGAGTGTGCCCATTAGCACCTATTGTCACATTAGCAGAGATCATTGCCTTGATAACAGGAGAGGGCAATATTCTCAGAAAAACCATTCTCAGAAAACTTTTAACAAAAAAATGGAAAGTAAAAGCCAAAGATAGTATCCAAAGAGAGCAGGCCTGAATAAGACAAGGCAGTATAAATGCTGTTTTTGTCAGTGTTTGGTAAGTCAACCATGTCTGTGGTTTCTGATCTGACATTTAACATGTCTACATCCCCAAACCTCTTCAAATGATAATACAGACAGTATAATTTCACAGCAAAAAGTGGCAATTTGGAGTCTAAGAAACCTGGATTCAAACCTCCCTCCCATTATTAACTCTGCCTTCTGGGTCCCATTTCTTTTTTTAAAGATTTTATTTATTTATTCACAAAAAACACAGAGAGAGAGGCAGAGACATAGGCAGAAGGAGAAGCAGAATTCCTGAGGGGAGCCTGATGCAGGACTCAATCCCAGGACTCCGGGACCATGACCTGAGCCAAAGGCAGATGCTCAACCATTGAGCCACCCAGGAACCCCTGGGTCCCATTATTAAGTAGCCCCAAGAGTCAACTTTTTATCATTAGTATGGACATATTTATATCTGCCATAAAGGTGAACAAGGATTATACACACAAAAGTGCCTAATATACAATAATTGATTTAAAATGTCCTGATTTCATAAGGATGAGGTAGAAACAGACATAAATAATGTCTAACCCTCCTTGGTAATAGATGTTTAACCCTCAAACATGATGGTAACCATGAAGACACACCTCACAGATCCCCCCTACAGAGAGCATAATTGACCTACAGCCCCAGCTACTGTGCTCTGAAACCCATCACCACTTTTGCACTGAGGTCACCTTCCAGCAATGCTCCCAGCCAATGATGTACTAAGGTAAGCCTACTAAGACAGGCCTACTCCTGAGAGATAGGGAAGCTTTCATCTGTGGACTCCCCATCAGCCTTGCTAAAATTTATCAGAACAGCACTGCAGTCTCAGCCTCTTGCACCCAATCTTCCTGCTTTACTTCTCTCCTTCTGGGTGAGAGCTACAGCTGCATCAAAGTCTAATGATCACTCAGCCTCTCCTAGCTCCCTTTCCTATTTTCCTTCATGAGCACTTCCCCCTAAGAAAGTTCTTACATGTCTAATACTGTCTTAGCATTTGTTTCTCAGAGGACCAGGACTCACATAGGAACCCAGGTTCTTACAACTAATTATGGCAATAATTTATAGTATTTTAAAGCCTTTAGTAGGTTGAAGACTTGATTCTCTTGTGAAAAGCCTCAGAGGTAGGAGCAGAGCCAATAGATTTAAGGACTTAAAAGTCCTAACATTAAAAGACTATATTAAGTCCATTAAAATAATCTACTTAAAAGGCTAACTCTACCATTAGTAAAAATAATGACAAATGCTTGTGGGAATGTACTTTTAGAAATGATAATCCATGGTCAAGGCCACTTGGCCTATGCTTTAAAATCAATCATAAAATCACTTTCTGAAATATGTGTTTTATTTATTAAAACAAGTGCCCTGAAAAGGCCACAGTACCGATCAATAAATCTATAATGAGGTTAAGACTACATGTTCTAAAGGAGCATAATCTTTAATAGTGTAGGCTCCAGCACCTTATACTAACACTGACAAAAAAAAAAAAAAAACAAAAAACAAATTCTCATCCCATCCATGGGCCAAAAACTTCGAAATTTCTATTACTGAAAAGTGTTCCCATACTATATTTAGACATTTTCTTAGACTCCTTAAGGCTGCCAATATAAAGCATATCTACAATTCATTTTCATAGCTGTTCTTTGTATAGCACTTTCATTCTGATTTTGCATTTTAAAATATACCTTTGTAATTCTTATAACCATTATGGTAACACCTTTAGACATCCAGATTCCTAAAAGACCCCAAATTAACCAAGCTGAATTAGAAAATAAAAAAATCAAATTCCTTTTCAAAGCACTCTACCTGTTAAATTCATTCAGTCTACTTCTGCTCTATGGCCAAATATGAATTCAGAGGCCCTTTCCAAATATAGTCGCTAAACATTCAAATACTTATTGAACACCTGAACTGGGAACACATCACTACAAAAAGGAAAATATCTTCTTAATTATTCCCATGCCATCAACATTACAACATATCTACTAAACACTAGAAGGTTCTTTTCTGCTTAAGGAGTGGATTCAACCACATAGCCCAATAAATTATTCAGCTGTACTTCCTTCCTTTCCTGACATTTGATGTTTTCCCTTAGTTCAACTTCACAACATTCCTTTGTCCATTTAC
The DNA here is from genome assembly GCF_018345385.1 of Vulpes lagopus. NCBI lineage: Eukaryota > Metazoa > Chordata > Mammalia > Carnivora > Canidae > Vulpes > Vulpes lagopus. Next base: position 44,995,292 of record NC_054839.1, read on the forward strand.
CTACTAGATACAGCTCTTTGCAAAAGTATTCATCTTTCAAGTGCTTTTTTAAATATTAGTCTTTTCAATACTTTAATCATTTTTACTAAAATATCTGGATTCCTACCATCTGATGACATTTCTCTGGAATTAAATTTGCAAAATGATTTTAAAGTATATTCATAAGATGTACATTTACATGGGCTCTTTAATACAGAAAAAAAAATTCATCACCTTGTCTTATTGTTGTTTGTTTTTCAAACCAAGGGTAGTTAACTTCAGGAAAGTCATTACTTAGCTCTTAAAAGCCAGAACTGCCAATTCATTTAACAAACATTTATTCAGTGCTTACTACTAGAAATAATTCCCTTCTATTTAGAGATATTAATTCATAAAATTCTTCAGCAGTCCTATGAGATAGGTGTTATTATTACTCCCAATGTTGTAGATGAAGTTATTTCAAGGTCACATAACCCATAAGTCACAGGCTAGATTTGAAACCAGCAAGCTTGATCTGGAGTCCATAATTTTAGTAGTTTATGCTGCCCACAGGGTGATTCCAGTGATTGCAAGCCCTAACTTATATATTTCACTGCTATAGTAAGGAAATAATTAGCTTCTCCAATTTCCTTGCATAACAAAGGGATTTTCCCCAATTTTTCACTGGACAATGGTTGATGATAGCTACTTAGAGGTCTATGTTAGGAAGAATTTTGAACATGAGTCTACACCTAATAGGAAAGAGTAGTGAGACTGACCAGGGATGTCTGACCAAGTCCCAAGTGAGATCTATTGTGGCCTCTAGATACATATTAACCATCTCTAAATCAGACTTCTCCAGTTTAAGTCTACCACATTTGTTCCTTTTACATTTTATTTATTTTTTCTCCTTCTAGGCTTTAAAATCTGTGAGGTTGCTAAAGTAAGACCAAAGGAACTGAGGAGTGAGTCACTGGAAACTTTTAGTCTTTAGTTGCAAAGGTAGTATAATGATACTTTAGGGAATCAAAAATCCTCCTTAAAGAAATCAGTAACTGTATACATAAAGGTCATGAAATGAGATACTATCCAGCAACAGAGATTCTTCCTCAATAATTTGGCTCCTCTTGTACCCTCTGAAATAACACTTGCTCTGGTTGAAGTGAGCACCTTCTGTGGGCATCCAGGTAACTAGTTTCCACATATAATCTAGCCGATTACTTTACACACACACATTCTTTTGAGGAAAGCATACAGTAACCTAAACCAATAATCTCCTATTCACTATTCTCGGCAAATCTTTCTTTTCTATCATTGTATTTTCAAATATTTTCTCTAGTTAAGGATCTGATAAATTTTTCATTACAAATGTTTTTTTTTTAAGTGTGTCATGGACACACCAGAAATGGCTAGTTCCCTAACCAGAAACAAACCACCTAAATGAAGATAAAAATCTGATACATACATTTTCTAGCTACAGATACTATATGCGAAATTATATAGCTGCAACTGAAAAAGGATATAATGAAGATTCATTCTCATGGTACTCTGAGCAAAGTCTGATATAAAACACTAGCTGATTATAAGAGATATGTGCAAGATGTTATAATGGGCATAGATAAAAGCATATTTAACTTTTTGCCTAGGCGAAAAGAAGATTACATAATTCTTCAAAGAAATGACCTTTGTGCTGAGTGAACAAGAAACAAGGAAGGAGGAGATTTTTTTTAAAGCATCTCACAAAAAATCATAGGGTAAAAAATTAGCATGCTGTGAAGCAATTTAGTTGTGGGGAGGGGAATAGCAGAAGGAAAGGCTAGGAAGAAAGAGAGGCAGGCATAACTGAACTCATATTCATTATGAGAAGTAGAGACTTCAGCCAGAGCATAGTAAGAAGCCATTCAGAAAGAAATATTTACTATGGAAATGTCATGGTTACAACTTCATTTTTTAATATATATTTTATACACAGATTTTTTTAATCCAATTCATTAACATATAATGGATTAGTTTCAGGTGTAGAGGTCAGTGATTCGTCAGCCTTATATAACATCTAATGTTCATTTCATCATGTGCCCTCCTTAATGTCCATCACCCAGTTACCTCATCTCCCCACCCCCTTCTCCTCTAGCTACCTTCAGTTTGTTTCCTATAGTTAAGTCTCTTATAGTTTGTCTCTCTCTGATTTTGTCTTGTTTTATTTTTCCCCTTCCTTCCACTGTGATTTTTTGTTTTGTTTCTTAAATTCCACATGAGTGAGATCAGATGATATTGTCTTTCTCTGATTGAATTATTCCACTCAGCATAATACCCTCTAGTTCCATCCACATAGTTGCAAATAGCAAGATTTCATTTTTTTGATGGCTGAGTAGTATTCCATTGTGTGTGGTATGTATGTATGTGTGTGTATATTATATATGTAATATATAATATATAATAAATATATAATATTACATATATATAAACATACATCTTTATCCATTTATCTGTCAATGGACATGACACAAACATTTTTTATCTGAAAGCATGATGCAGGATAGAACAAGGGAGAAGACATATAGGGATAAAGAAATCAGTTAGCTAATTATTCAAACAATAAAGAGGATGTGATGAAGACCTGAACTTCAACAGAAAAACAAAGATTCAACAAATATCTGTGGACATATAACTTCCAATAACACATGTCAATGGGCTAGAATCTGATTTTGCATTAGGCATATTTTAATTCTACTTGATATACAGATTTTTGTAGTTTCACATATTCTTCACAACAACTTTAGGATTTGAGTCCTATAACCTCAATTTTACTGATAAGAAAATGAGATCCAGAGAAGAGGCTCACCCAGTGAAATACTGCTACAAAATAATACAGCTAAAGGTCACACCCAAGACTTTAGACCCCATTCTTCTCACTGACCCACAAGGCCTGTAATGGAAAACTATTCATCAAAGTGACCAACAAGTTGACTTTTGTTATTGTGATTGTACTTGATATTTCAATGATTGTATCTGTAATGCTAAAGTTCAAAATCTATGATATACCATACTGTTAAAGTCACTATAATCCCTAAAGATATTTAAAATGTCAATCAAGGACTTAGAATCTGTAACAGAAATGTAAAATATATAATGATGTCCTTTATTACATAGTAAAAGAAAAAACTCTTACATAATTTCATAAATTCTCAAGAACCATTAGAAAAAAACTTGTATTACTTATTTACTTGGAAATAAAGATGAAATAAAGCTTTTTGTTATAATCTAGCTACTTTTGGTTAAGATGAAATGCCTGGGTGGCTCAGTTGGTTAAGCGTCTGCCTTCAGCTCAGGTCATGGTCCCAGGGCCCTCGGATCAGGCCCTGCACTGGCTCCCTGCTCAGTGGGGATCCTGCTTCTCCCTCTCCCTCTGCCAAGCCCTCTACTTGTGCTCGTGTCTCTCTCTCTTCTCTGTGTCAAATAAATAAATAAAATCTTTAAAAAAAAAAAAAGAAATTTGCACACAATGAAATGCACAAATCTTAAGGGTACAGTTCCAGACAAAGCTATTGTACGAAGGATTTGTCCATACCAATACTCCATTTCCTAATGGGGCATTAATCTCTTTTCCTCTTTATAAGCAGAGAAAAATCATTTTTCTTCATCCTTCATCTATGAAATTTCTAGCTATTCTTGTAGGATATATGACTCCATTGTCACTGTGTCACTCCAGAAGTAATCATACTTTGCCGAGGACAAGATGGGGTGGGCAGCAACACCTTTATTATTTACTGTGGAGTAATTAATATGAACTGTATCTCTGGGCCAGAACACCTTGTAAGAACACTCAGGAGAAAATTAATGAAGATTAATACTAAAAACTCAATATGTTAGAAACCCCATAATACAGTATTATTTATGCTTTTAAATAATGATATACAGATCAATGATCTTTTAAGATACTTCTACAATAATGCAAAAGTCTTTTATTTATCTACATACTTACCATTTCTATTTTCTTCTGGCTTTTATGTAGAGTCAACTTTCTATCTGGTATTATTCTCCTATGCTTGAAGAACTTATAAAAATTAAAAAAAAAATTCTTGTAGTGTAAGTTGACTGCCAGTGAATTTTCTCAGCTTTACTTTTGTCTGAAGAAAAATTTATATTTTACTTTCATCTTTGAAAAATACTTCTCTGCATTAAGAATTGTAGGTTGACAGATTTCTTCACTGATCTTTTTATGTGCAGGGTCTAATCTACCGTTAATCCCATTCAGTGAAATTGTTCAGTTTATAAGCTTTCTTCCTTCAAGATTCATTATTTTCTGGAAGTTGTTCTTTTCTGGCCTCTGGAGTTGTACCCTAGGCACTCATGTATGTAATCAAATGTTTAGGGGGATCCCTGTAGATTTCGAGGTGCCTTTCTTTCCATATAGCTCCCTTCTGTCCAGTATTTGACCCCACAAATATCAGCCACCTAGGTCTCTACAAATTCGACCCTTCTCTCCTCAGCTCAGCAAAACTGCCAAGCTCAGTTTGGTTTTTCACTCCCTGTACCACAGAATGAAAACTGCCTTCAGGCAGAAAGCTGAGTTAATTTGGAGGGCTTACCTTTTTCACATCTCTTCTCTCAGGGATCATAGTTCTATGCTGCGATGTGGAGAATGAACTGTTTCTAGTTTACTTACCCTGACAAGGTAGTTCTGTAGCCTCCTATTCCCGTGGATGGAAGCTGACTTGCCTAATATTGTGTTTGAGATTCATCCATGGTTTTGCATCCATTTTTTAAATTGATCAGTATTTCATTGTTTCAATATACCAATACTGTTCATCCACTCTCTAGTTGGTAAATGTTGGGGTTTTGGTTTTTTAACAGATTTTAGCTACTGTGCTAAAGCTTCTACAAACATTTGTGTATCCGTATTTATAAATTTTCACTTCTCCTGGATGTTTACTTATAAGTAGAATTATTGTATTATAGAATAGATGTATAATTTACTTTATAAGAAACTACACAGCAGTTTTCCAGTATAGTTGATCATTTTATACTCTCACTAGCAATGTATGAACAATCCGATGTCTTCTAAATTTGAAATTTACAATCTCTTAAATTTTAATCATTCTAGTTGGTATAAAATGATATTTCATTGTGATTTTATTTTGCATTTTCCTGATTACCAGTTATGTTAGGTATATTTTTCAGTGTTGATTGGGCATTCAAGCATATTCTCTGTAAAATACCTGTTCAAGGCTTTTGTTTTTTTGTTTTCCTTTTAATTAAATTTTTAAGTAGATTAGGTCATTTTTTATTTGTTGGGCATTGTAAAGAATATGGATTATGTTGACTCCTTTAAAGGATGCTGAGATTGTTGTTGGTGCCAGTTAAATTACAGGAGGCTCCTTTCAATCATATTAGACTTGGTTTTATTCTTTAAAATTATCTTAAGTTTGTCCTCAATCCTATCCAGATAGTAGTATGTTGGCCTTTCTCCAAAGATGTGGCATTTCTAGGGTTTCAACTAAATGTCTGGGGAGCTCTGCAAGATCTCTTCACTCTGGCTAGTTTGAAACTCCAACAACTTCTGCTTTCAGGGCACCAGCAACTACTGTTGGTTAGGACACATAGAGACTTATCTTGTATGTCGGCAGTTTAGCCTTTGGCCAACAGCTTGAAATATACCCCCCACAGATGCTTCCTTCTGCACAGCTCCCTTCTTTCTAGTAACTTATAAATAAAAGCCATTTCAGGCATCCCAAACTCTAGTATCTGCCTCCTTTGCTCACTGAAGCCACCCACCATGCTTCGCTTGGGCTCCATCCTCCTTTGCTGTACTAGGGCCTGTGTCCAGTCAGGCTTTGCAAACAGACCTGTCTCATGTTTCTCTCTTATCTCAAAGATCTTGAAAATAGTTGGCTTATACACTTTACTTAGCCCTATAGTTACAGGAAGGAGGACAAGTTTGGTACAAGCTGTTCCATTATGGCCAGAGTTAAGTCATGTAACTCTATTTCACCCTAACAAAGTGCCAAGAGATCCTATCTTACCACTACCTATACAACTAGATTGCCCTTTTCAAAAGTTACTTGTAATAATTGGAAGAATTTCTATTTCCCTTCCCATAGCTTTGAGAAGTCTCTGGAAAGAGGTATTAGCAAGAATCTGTCCTCAGGATCTCAGATTCATGGTAAAACAAAAAAGCAAAATTGAAAGCATATTAACCAAGTTTTTTAATTACATGAAAACATTAGACCTCAGCTAAGATGGAAAAAAAAGTGTGAAGAATATTAAAAGTCTACGTAGAACTACTCACTTAATCCCAGACTTTTAAAAAGCCTGAATATAGTAATAAAATGATCTCAAATCAGGTATAAAAATCTTTCACGTCAATCAAAAGCAATTTTATATATGGAGCTGACATAAAATCTGTGTATAACAAGGCATCTGACAGATGTTTGACGAACTGCAGAAGATATTAAAATGCTATTTTTAGCAACTCTAAATTTAGTTTCAAAATGCATATTACAATCCAGAACAGCAATATGTAAGAATTAATAAAATCAAAGGATATATACTATATTTCTGTTCTAAAACAGAGTGGATGAGGGAGGTGAAAATGAAAACAACAGGAAGAATCTATTCATTTTACCAATATAATTTTAACAGGATATTTCTTAATTTATTTTTTTTCAAAGATTTCATTTATTTATCCATGAGAGACACACAAAGAGAGAGAGAGGGGGGTGCAGAGACAGAGGCAGAGGGAGAAGCAGGCTCCACTCAAGGAGCCCGATGTGGGAGTCGATGCCAGATCCTGGGATCACGACCTGAGCCAAAGGCAGACGCTCAACTTCTGAGCCACCCAGGTGTCCCTGTTTCTTAATTTAAAGCCATGTTGAATCATTGCACTTTAATGAACAAAAAAATATTAACTTTATATATGATAAAACTAGAGAATCTTGTAAGAAAATTAATTATATTTACATATAGTTATGAATAAAAATATTTTATACTTTCTTACCCATTTTCTATCATCAGTTTGTATCTACACAGTAATGGCCCCTTTAAGGTTATCAGGAATCTGAAAACAGAGCACTGTTGACAGGGATGGCTGCCACCACATTTCCAGATATCCGTAATGTCACTTTGGTCATTTATTTGCAAGTTATCTGGAAAATTCTATTGTGGATTCTAACATGTTAATAGCCACACTGTGAGAAGCACTGGTGAGGATGAGAACAAAATTGGAAATTAAAGCACTTGAAACCCCCTTTGACTCACTTATCCCCATTAAAATGTTAATTTTTTTTCAATCATCTGATCCCTGAAATTCTTCTCAATAATTATGATTGCCATGTAAACAGGAATCAGAAAGTAGAGGGAAAATTTTAACAAAATGAGTTTGTACAGATGATCTCTCAGGTTCTTTTTATTTTAAAGATTCTTTTGTTCACAGAATGCAAAAATATACATATGTCAAAATTAGTTTGGTAAGTGGAAGCACCCTTGAAAAGGAAATAAAGCTGCCCAAAATGATTCCTTTGAAAGTTACGACATATCCCTTGAAGGTAAACATTGCAGTTAATTAAAAATATTAGTAACTGGGATTCCTGGGTGGCGCAGCAGTTAAGCGCCTGCCTTTGGCCCAGGGCGCGATCCTGGAGACCCAGTATCGAATCCCACGTTGGGCTCCCGGTGCATGGAGCCTGCTTCTGTCTCTGCCTGCCTCTCTCTCTCTCTCTCTCTCTCTGTGCGACTATCATAAATTAAAAAAAAAAAAAAAAAAATTAGTAACTAATTTTTACTAACATTTTATACTTAGGATTCAAATATTCTAGTTGGAAATTATCTAATAATTTCCTTGAGTTATTTATACTTATTGTCTTCAATTCATTTCCCCCTATTCTCTCTTGAACCTACTGTGATCATACTTCTGCCCTCATTACTCTACCACAGTGATTTCCTCATTCTAATTCCAGTGGTCAACTGTCAGGTCTTGGGCTTACTTGACCTAGCCAGCAGCATCTAACATCCTTAAAATACATGATTCTAAATTAGCTTTTAGAAACCTTCTTTCTGGGATCCCTGGGTGGCGCAGCGGTTTGGCGCCTGCCTTTGGCCCAGGGCGCGATCCTGGAGACCCGAGATCGAATCCCACATCGGGCTTCTGGTGCATGGAGCCTGCTTCTCCCTCTGCCTATGTCTCTGCCTCTCTCTCTCTCTCTCTCTCTCTCTCTCTCTCTCTCTCTTTCTCTGTGTGACTATCATAAATAAAGAAAAATTTAAAAAAAAAGAAACCTTCTTTCTCCTAGCCATTCATCCTCATTCTTTGTTGATTCCTTCTCATTTTCTCTAATTTTCAAACTTAGAATACTCAAAAGAACCTCTCCATCCATATTACTCAGCAATTAGAAACGACAAATACCCACCATTTGCTTCAACGTGGATGGAACTGGAGGGTATTATGCTGAGTGCAGTAAGTCAATCGGAGAAGGACAAACAGTGTATGTTCTCATTCATTTGGGGAATATAAATAATAGTGAAAGGGAATATAAAGGAAGGGAAAAGAAATGTTGGGAAATATCAGGAAGGGAGACAGAACATAAAGACTCCTAACTCGGGGAAACGAACTAGGGGTGGTGGAAGGGGAGGAGGGCGGTTGTTGGAGGGGAATGGGTGACGGGCACTGAGGTGGACACTTGACAGGATGAGCACTGGGTGTTTTTCTGTATGTTGGTAAATTGAACACCAATAAAAATTAATTAAAAATAAATAAATAAATAAATAAATAAATAAATACCAATGTTATGGCAGCAACTGCCAAATTTGTATCTCCAGGCTGTACTATCCAAATTCCTATTTATATTAATTCCATCTAGATTAGCATAACACACATCTCAAAATGAGCTCTTGATTTTCCCTCCAAAATTACTTCTCCCTCCATTTTCCCCACTTCAGTTAATGATAGTTCTATTTTTTGAGATGTTTGGAGAAAATCTAAGAGTCACCTTGGGTCCTTTTTCTGTACAGAGTTGAGTCCATCAAATCCAAGGGACTCCCACCCTCAAAATCTGTCCAGAACTCTACCATTTACCACCTCCACTACTGTCAATCTAGTCCAAGCACCATCCTTCTTGCCTAGATTATTACAATAGCCTCCAAGTCTCTCTCTCCAGCCTTACCCTTGCGCAGTCTCTTCTCAACAAGGAAACCACAATAATCCTAGCAAAACTCAAAGATGGATCATGCCATTACTCTGCTCAAAACTGCCCAATGGCTCCCATTTCATTTCAAATTAAAGCCAGATTCCTGTGACACCTAAAAGTTCTCACACGGTTTGCCTTTCCAAAATTCTTCTCAAAGAAGGACAAACATTACATGTTCTCATCCATTTGGGGAATATAAATAATAGTGAAAAGGATTTTAAGAGAAGGGAGAAGAAATGTGTGGGAAATATCAGAAGGGAGACAGAACATAAAGACTCCTAACTCTGGGAAACGAACTAGGGGTGGTGGAAGGGGAGGAGGGCGGGGGGTGGGGGTGAATGGGTGACGGGCACTGAGGGGGGCAGTTGACGGGATGAGCACTGGGTGTTATTCTGTATGTTGGCAAACTGAACACCAATAAAAAATAAATTTATTATAAAAAAAGAAAAATAATATAAATAAATAAATAATTTTAAAAAATAAATAACTGACTAGTTAAAAAAAAAATTCTTCTCAAAATGATTTTTTGCTATTCTCCCAAACAGATCTTGAACTTTCTGGAGCATACCAGGCATGCTTCTGCCTGAGAGTTTTGCCTTTGCTGAGGCTTATACCCCAAATGTTCTTTCTTCAAACACCCACAGACCTCATTCCTTTCATTCCTTCTATCTTCCAAGAGATGCTTTTCATGACTCCCTTATTTAAATTTACAATAACATCCTTAATTGTTTAATTTTCTCTATGCACCTATCAGTATTTTTCAAAAAACTTTACTCCTCTTCTTATATTGGAATGTAAGCTATTTTTCAAAAAACTTTTTTACTCTCTTATCGGAATGTAAGCTTCAGGAGGGCAAAATTTTGTCTGTATTATCAATAGTTATGATTCCAGAACATAGAAAAATGCCTAATAAACACTCAACAAATAATTCTGGGTGGATAAACATTTCTTTACCAGAAAATAAATAGTGTCCCCAAAGTAATTAGTTGTTTAACATGACAGATAACACATGTTGACAAAAAACAAAGGGAAAAAAATCAATTCAGGATTTTTAATCTTGTGGCAGAATAAAAGAGGCTAATCTATTCAAATCTCTGGAAAATTGACTTAACATGTAAGTCTTAAGAAACAAAAAAAGAAAATGCTATGTTTCTACTTACTGGATGATTATATACAACAACATGCTAATTATAACCATATCATTAGGGAAAAAATAAGAGCTATATTATATAATGAAGGCAGTAAGAAATTTAAAGCTATTTGCCAAACTTTTTTTAAAAATAGTTTCTATTGAGAAGCCCAGATGGCTCAGTAGTTTAGCGCCGCCTTCAGCCCAGGGCCTGATGCTGGAGACCCCAGATGGAGTTCTGTGTCGGGCTCCCTGCATGGACTTGCTTCTCCCTCTGCCTGTGTCTCTGCCTTTCTCTCTCTCTCTCTTTCTCTCTCTCTCTCTGTGTATTTCTCATGAATAAATAAATAAAATCTTTTAAAAATACATAAATATAAATAAAGTAGCTTCTATTTATGGGCAACCTAAATTTCAAATATGTTAAGAATGTCAATACTTCTTCAGAAACTAATAATAGTAAATATCTCCTGTTGAGGATATCTACATTTTTCATGTGCTATATTAAAAGAACTTGTTAATGACCCTGTTTGGAAACAAAGAACAAAATTAGATACATATCCATTCAGAGATAAAAATTTGAGACTTAGAGAAAGAAAAAAAATATTTGATCTTCAAGGTCAAAGACTAGCTGATAGGGATCCCTGGGTGGCGCAGCGGTTTGGCGCCTGCCTTTGGCCCAGGGCGCGATCCTGGAGACCCTGGATCGAATCCCACGTCGGGCTCCCGGTGCATGGAGCCTGCTTCTCCCTCCGCCTGTGTCTCTGCCTCTCTCTCTCTCTCTCTGTGACTATCATAAATAAAAATAAAAAATTGAAAAAAAAAAAAAAAAAAAAAAAAAAAGACTAGCTGATAGCAAATCTGCTATCTTGTATATTCCTTCTATAGTCAACAATACTGTTCCTAAACTCTGTCTCTGTAATGTTTGGGCTTTTTTATTCATAATACAATCCATGTTAGCAATTTATTTCAGAAAGAAAAGCTCTCAAATTACTTTAGCAACATAAATGTCATGCATATAAAGATTAAACATATAGCATCTTTAATGCCTTAATACAACAGCTGTTATCCTCATTTTTAGCTGAAGTTCAGGCAAATAAAATATTATGTAAGAATTCAAGCGATCTCTGTGAAAAAAAAAAAGAATTCAAGCGAAAGGACTGTGCTTTAAAAAAAAATCTATAATATCTAAATTCAGATACTTAAATATAAGAGTGATTTGAGTTTCTTGGTTCATTATTTTATATCTCACTCTCGCCAGTGCTCCACTCCCTAAAGTATAAACATTCACTATCTGGGGGTGATCATCTGAATTTTCCAGATAGTTTAGAAATAAAAGACCAAAGTGATCATTGAAAACCTAGAAAATCTAGAAATTTAGTAGCATTTAACATTTAGCATTTCTCTGTTCTGAGACTTCACAGAACTCTGAAGTAAACAGTAAAATTAAAAAAACTTTAAACCTCTCACTCCACTCTAAATCTAATATTTTACCTAAAGCTGAAAAAGTATTATACAGATTAAATCAAAAAGGAAGTGAGAAATCTTCAGCATGGTAGAACCTTCTAGAACTGAATTTCCAGGTACTACACATCCAAGTTATTGCAAAATAAAAAGCTCATTAACTCTACTTGCACCTTACCATATGCTAAATTGTACTAAGAACTAGAAATACTTAGCCTTTACACTGAAGGAATGCAGTGTAGTAAGAAAGACAGGCATGAACAAATATTTATGATCAGTATGATTGAGGAATGTTATCACATTAGCCTGCAAAGGATACTCTCAGATTATGCAAGATAAACACCAACCCAGACAGGAAAAGAGAAGGAACCTTAGGAGGAAGTCAGGTAGGAAACACCGACCAAATCATCCAGAGAGGAAAGAAAATTTAGAGATGAGGATAAGAGAAAGAATAAAGCCATCACTTCTATAGCACCCAACATCGAAACCTGGAGTAATGCTTTGCTTCTTCTTATCCTTCCTACTTCATATTCTGGTTATTAAATTATGCTGATTCATTCTTCCTGTTTTTCTACTTCCTCTACATTACCTGGTCCAGAATTTACTAGATGCTTCCAGCATGACTGCAAAAGCCCCCTAACTGGTCATTTGGTCTTAATCTGGATCCCTCAAATTATTTGGGGTCATCACTTAGAAAGGGTCATCTTCTAAACTACTTGATGATAAAAAGAAAACACATATATAATAAATATACATTATATATGTGATATATCAATCTATATTATATATATGGCATATACAATAAAATGTTAATTATCATATCACTGTGAAAAAATAGACTATGATTCTTAGGTAATTAAGACAGTGAAAAGTTTAAGGATACTTGCCAAATCTTCTTTTATAGCATTTTCTATTTACGAGCAACCCAGATTTCAAATATGTGAAGAATATAAATACTTCTTCCTAAAACTGATAATGATAACAAATATATATTTAGTGTAAAACTTAAACTTCCAAAAGAGAAGAGCAAGGCTTGCCAATAGGTTAACTTCACCCAAACTATTCAGCTTTCTTTCATAGTTAACTCCCAAGATCTTGCACTGATCTATGATTATTTTCTCCCTCTCCACAACATGTCCATAGCTGCTACTTGGATTTCTTCCAGACTGTTCCTATACACACATAACAGCACACATATACATATATATATGTATATGTGTGTGTATATACATATATATATACATACACACACACACACACACACACACACCCATACACATTCCACTCTATTTTTGTCCAAACATTAAGCATTTTTCAAGGTCTACTTCAATTTTCCGTTTTTCCAGGTTGTTTTTCCAGCTTTTCTAGTTCATTCCAATTCATTTTGCAAACCTACCTCCCAGGACATTTATAATCTACTCATTACAATTTTGTCTCTCATTCATTCAATCCAGAAATATTTATCAAATATGCACAATGCGTAAGGCACTTTGTTAAGTGCTACAGTTACAGAAATAAACACAGTAAGCATGATTCCTGCGTTCATGGAGTTAAAATTCTTAATTTAAGATTGATGCCATGCTGTGTCTGCAATATTCTCCTAAATATGATGTTTTACATAAACAGTCACTTCATATATATTCTAGATCCCTATACATAAAAATTCATGAAACAGTTATTTTGTATTCTCTATAATAGTTCTTAGGCAGTATCCATAAAAGGCAGGTAGGTTAAAAAGAAAAAAGAAAGTACACGGAGCTAAATTTAAGATGAAATAATTTTCTCTTTATTCCTACTTCTTTATACTTCAAGAAAGATTAACAATAGAAAAGGATACATTTGAATTCCAGGATTCAAAACAGCATTTTTCATAGATCTCTATTTAAACTTAAAAATAAAGGACTTAAAAGGCTAATGTGTCCAATAGATGGCCATTTCTCTCTAGAGAATATAATCCTTCATAGGCTTTCCAAAATTTTATTAATATGCCTCTTTGGGGAACTTGCCTGACACTTTTTCTTTCTGCAATCTAATCAAAAGACTTTCTAATGCATCCTCCTTGCAATTGAATTTTCTTAAAAATAATTCAGACTAAATAAATAAATCAAACTAAATAAGTAAATCAAACTAAATAAGTAAATTTTACTGTGCATAGAACAAGGGTATATTTAAATAAATGATAACATATGTCTTCAAGTGTTATTTTTACAATAGCTTTAGGAACTATGACTAGAATTGACATAAACATGTTATATGCCATGGGTTAGAGGTATGAAAAATGTTAGATAATCTTCACCAATACTCTAGCCCATCAATCAGGCAAAGCTAGGTTTCAACTATTGTTCTATGATGGGTTTTGTCCTGCCTTGACCCTATACTTTCAAACCTGCCTTCTCCTAAATCATAGTTTAAATAAAGCATACAATAATGTTCATGGCCTTGGGCAAATACTTCAAAATAGTGATATTATTTGGTCCAATATACTAATTCCTTGTCAACTGTATAGAAAAGGAGGGAACATTAAGACAGTGTTGGAATAAGGTAGCTTTTGGGTATTGAAACAATGATACCTTTAGGTGTTGAAATACACATGCACACACATATTCCCATTCAAAGGAGGAAATAAATGTTGAAAACCACATATAGAGTATTACTTTAGTAAGCCCCTCATACATAATAAGCTCATTTATTTCCCATGTAATAATTATCAGTGCTCTCTTATTCTCTAAGCCACAATAAAATTAAAATATACTTATTTTTAAAAAGAATAACCCTCTCAAGCCTCAGTATTCATATTTTACTACGAAGGCACATGTACCTTTTTAATTTTCCCCTCTTATTATCAGATTCATGGGACTATCTCAGACCTGCTGATCTGACACCTTTAGGACTCTGAGGAGCCTGATTTTTTGTTTGTCCTTCTCTTTATCACAAGTAAGCCCATTTCTAAGAGAATAAGCAAACTAATTGGTTTTGGCCTCCTTGTAACTAGAACTTAAACATTTTTCCAACATGATTCTTCTTCCATGTCTGATTATCTTTTCTTCCCTATGTTATTTATCTAGGGCTCTTCACTAGTATTTCTACAGTAAACCACATATGTTATAGCATTTCATAAGGCTCTAGAATGTAGTAAGAAAAACACTGTAAGAGGAAATAGTAATCTCAGAACAAAGTATCAAAAGAAAATAAAGCATAAATTCAAGATTATCCTAATATACAGGGTTTCAGTATTATTTGTGTATTAAATCACCTGGAAATATCTTTGAAATCCATGCCCAGATCACAGCCCAGAATGGTTATACAAGTTTCCAAAGGATTCCATTACCCAGGGTTGACAATGACTAACCCAAACAAGGAGATAACAACCATATACGGAGATTTGAAGGAATTATCTAGTTCCTTATTGAAATGAGAGAGCAGCTAAATGGGAAAGCCATGGGATGCGCCAACTTTCTTCAGTTAGCACGAAGATCTGGGAAGCAGAGAAGAAGACTGCATTACGCAAAATTACCAAAGATTAGTGTTATGGGTTGAATTATGTCCCCCTCAAAAGATGTGTTCAAGTCCTAACCCTCATTACCACAGAATGTGACCCTACTTTGTAACAGAGTGCCTATTGAGGGAATCAAGTCAAAATGAGGCTATTAGGTTGGGCCCTGACCCAAAATGACTGTTATCCTTATAAATAAGGGGAAATTTGGACACAAAGACACATATGTACAGAGAGAAAACAATGTGAAGAAACAGGGAGAAGACAGCAAGGTGACTGTGTGGCTCATCTACAAGCCAAGGAACACTGAGGATTGCCAGCAATCTCTGACAGCTAGAAGAGGCAAGGAAAGACTCTTCCCTAAAGCACTCAGATAGAACATGGTCCTGTTTTGTTTTCATATTTCAAGTCTCTAAAACTGTGAAACCATCAATTTCTATAGTTTTACTCTACACAGTGTTTGGTATTTTATCATAGCAGCCCTAGGAAACCAGTACAGTTGGGACTGGGAATTACAGTGTCTGGGAAAACTATCCAAGGTGTAAGGGAAATACAAAGTAACATTAAAGACTTCAGTCTCAAAAAAAAAAAAAAAAAAAGACTTCAGTCTCTAAATAGTTAGAATTGGCTGGCACAATGTTTATCAGTGACTGACAATTAGTGATACATTTTCCTTTTATTCAGAATTGTCTCATTATTACTAATATATGACAATGTACAATAGCTGGTAAGACCAGCTATTTTTCCTTTTAAAGGAAAAATATTAATTAGATCAGCATGTGCTTTTCTGAGATAGTTTAAAACACCAAAATAATTGTTTTCTATAGGATGTTTTTCACAGTAGAGACACACCACTTCATTCACCAGAAGCATCTTCAATATTTTTGCAGCAAACTCAAACATTTCCATTTTATTACAGACGGAAAATAACTATTTTTGAAAAGAGTCAATAACAAAACCTAAGTACTGACAGTATAAATGTGAATGATAAAGATAAAATCCAGCAATAGTTGGTTCTTAGATTGACTACTGAATTTTACTTCTATTACTGTGATATAAACATATCTGAGTTTATATGTATGTGTAAACATGTTACATGCAGTACATATATATATATACTATGCATATTACAATATTTTTCTCTAATTTCCCATTTAAAACATTAAAAATTAAATGCCTTGAGCTATAAAAATGAATCTAAAAATTAAAATCCAAAGGGATAAAAAGATTGTCATCCTATGTAATTAATTAACTCTTGCTTTACTTAAATACTAATTTATACTCCTAACCTCCCATGAGAGTTCAGAGTAACACATCCATTATTCTCAGCTTGGAGAGAACACCATTACTGATTTTATTACTTCCCTAAGAGGGTTGGAAAAGCTCACTGATAACCTTCTGCCAAATCCTACGGAATTTATAGCTCATACCACAACACTGATATTTACAGTATTCTGTATCCTGTATGTACAACCCAGGAGAGCAAGAGTCTAATGGATGCGCCCAGAAGAGAATGTTAATAGCATGTAGAGGGAAAAGAGCTAAATCAACATGCGTCAAGAGGCCTGTATCAGAAATCAAAATCTGCCACTCTTTAGCTACTTGATTTTAGAC
This sequence comes from Vulpes lagopus, assembly GCF_018345385.1. Taxonomy (NCBI): domain Eukaryota; kingdom Metazoa; phylum Chordata; class Mammalia; order Carnivora; family Canidae; genus Vulpes; species Vulpes lagopus. The sequence goes on from NC_054839.1 coordinate 45,012,129, forward strand.
ATAGTGCAACTTTTCTGAGCCTTTTCTGGTGATTAAAACTATTAGTGGAGTAATCAATAGCTATAAAAAATTAGCAACTGACACTTTCTCTTACTTTGCCTACTTTTTAAATGTCAGAGATTCTCATATGTCTATTGTGATCCCATTTTCTTTTTACTCAACACACTCTGTCTATACAATTATATGTATTGCCAAAGCTTGTATTGTCCCCTCTAAGGTTTGATATCCAAATTTGTTGATTAAATGTATCAATTAGTGAGAAAAAAAATAACTACATTGGCAACACAGATCTCTCTCTTCAGAGTCAGACTCGTGCACCTAACTTCCAGTCACACAATCCTCACTTGGCTGTCTCAGAGATAGCCAAACTCACAATGAGCATCTACTCCCCAACCATACTTCTATTCTCATGTTCTCAATCTTTCTCACTGACCCCTTGTGGAATAACCAATCCCTGGATAGACTAGATCCATAAGTGAACTCTTTCTACGGATCTGTATATATGTGGGCATTTGAGCTCTCCTGAAGACAATGACATTAATATCACAATAATTTAATCATTTCCATTCTCAGCCCATCAGCTCACTCTAGCATATACTTTCTTCTAAGGGATGTCAATGAGTTCCCATGTCAATATGTTTGAAAAACACCAATATACAAGGTTCAACAAGTTTCTCTACTGGGGGAATTCTTGATTTTTAATAAGTTAATGAGCACTGTGAATGTACAAGGGTGTAGGGAGTTATAATGTGCATTCATAAGTTTATTTGTTCATCCAATCCTTCCCCATTGGACATCTCACAGAGAAAATGCTTATAAAAGTATATTTTTATTAGCTCTGATGTGGCAGATCCAAGATATTCCAGATGTTATCAAAACCAGTCCCTCCATCTTGGACAGAGCTCAACCTCATAGGGCCTCACTTCACCTTCACCTTGAGGAATGGTCTGAACTACAGAAAACTAATTTACTTTACATTAAAATAGCTGCTAAGAGCTTCTTGTCAAACCAACTGAACCCAATTATTTTCTTTTTAATTCTGTAAGGTATCATTATCTTTATTTTACAAAGAAGCAAACAGGGTCCAGAAAGACCAAACATTTGCTCAATAAAATAGCTATAAACCAATCAAGTTAAGGATTTAAATTTTGTCATATAGTAACTAGGCCAATATTCTCTCCCTTGTATTAAAATTCTATGATTTACGATTGTTAGCATGGAAGAAAAAGAGGTGAATGACACACTCTGGGAAAGAGTTCTTGTTTATACTGAGTAATGTTAGTTTAAATTAGTAAGTAGAAATTAACAGAAACTTCCAAAGATAACAGTTTTCTTCCTACAGTTTTAAACATGCATAAGATTAACAAGCAAATTTTTAAATTACACTTCTATGGCTACATTAGAGCAGTTTTTTAAGACTTTATTTATTTATTCATGAGAGACACAGAGAGAGGCAGAGACATAGGCAGAGGGTGGAGAAGCAGGCTCCATGCAGGAGCCCAACGCGGGACTCGATCTCAGAACTCCAGGATCATGTCCTGAGCTGAAGGCTCAACTGCTGAGCCACCCAGGCATCCTTACATTAGAACAATTTAGAATAAAAGCATCAAATATTTATGCAGTCTTTTGAGTTTATGAAGAACTCTTCCCTTAGAGTCTCTTTACATTACTAATTTTTTAAAGAAACTTTTATGTCATGGAGTCATTTCAACCCTGACTATTCTGTGCCATAGTAATGATGAGGATGATAATAGCTAACATGTGTCTAGGATTTACAATGTGTCATGTACTGTAGTGGAAGCTTCACAAAGCATTATCCTACTTACTGCTCACAACCAACATCTGAAATAAGCAGTTATTATCCCCAAGGAGGACAGTGAGTCTTATAGGAGCTATAAAACCTTCCCCAAGCCATGAGCTAGTAGACAGAGCTGGATTCAAACCTCTGACCATCTGGCTAAGAGAAACCAATTCTTAAGGAACATATTGCAGTGTCTTCTGAGTAAAATAATGACTTAATCTATTTAAGATATAGCATTAGAAACTTAAGAATACCTGAGGCTGGAGCTTGTTACATACTGTGAATAGTAATGACTCTGGCAAGACATTTTATATTGAATAGATCTGTGCACTTTTAGAAACAGGTTAAACAAAATTCTTCTGAAAGTTCTCCCCCCAAATAAACAATGTCAGGATCATACTATCTGTCTGGTGACAGTAAAGAAGACATTACAAAACCCCCTCACCCAACAGGAAAATGTCTTATTGTGACTTGAGAGCTCCCATCCAAAATTAGTCTGGACTTCCTGGCCAAAGAGAGAAAGGGAGTAAATATAAGATGATCTTAAATCTACAGGACTGCCTCTGGGATTAGAGCTACATGTAATACACCTGTCTCCCTTGTACTCCTCTGGCCAAGGCGTATATAGATTATAGCACAAAATTCCTCCAAATTCTGCTATTCTATGATTCTACTAGGTAAGTAAACTACTCCCTAGGTGTGAGGTAACAACTCTTCTAGGAGACACATTCCTGTTTCAGGTTCCCAAATTGCCAATTAGTGTACTAGAGATGAAGTATAATACTCTGAAAGAGTTAGTGTTCCAAAGAGCCAACAAGGTGTTTCTTATTCACCTTGAGGGCTGGGTGGTGGAAGTTACCTAAGAACCAGTACAACATTTTTGAAATATGTATCCTGAGAGTAAAGTTGGGTTCACTCACCTTTGTCTAAATCTGCAGCAAACCTACGCATGAAAAATGAAATAAACCACTCTGTGTTTATAAGGGAGTGACATTATCTGAAGCAAACTAATTGGAAAACTTATTTTTTTCTGGAAATTCTCTGAAGATATCATTTATTAAATAAATTTGTGTCCTGGGGTATTATACATGAGGCTCTCCAAACACTGAACTGTTAATTCACAGCCTTATCCCCGTAAATCCACTCATCTTTTTTCTCATATTTTACTCTATCTTATAATGAAATGTGAAGCTGTGGTGGTTACATGTACCACACAATACCTGGTAGTCCTGGGCCCATCCACTGACTGACTTAGGTTTCTCTCTAGTTGATACTGTCATTCCCATGTAAGTGGGACCTTGTTCCTGGGTTTGGTTTCTTGCCCCTACTCTTATTTGACTTCAAGAGGACCCCTCCCTTTGTATGTCATCCCTAATTATACATACAGGTAAAGGGCACTTTTAAACTTAACTTCGAGATGAGAGAATTTCAAGTACAACTATTAAAAGACATGGTAATTGCAATATCTAAGTTTTCAGCTTATTCAAATTTTTAAGACCCTCAGTTACTTGCTGTCAAGATTATTAGAATACAGGCCATAAAAGTATCAAATGATTTCACCAAGCTCTGCTTGCTGATTATTTGCAAATATTTGTTTATTGAATATCTATGCTCAAGAAGGATATGGACCTTCTCACCTCATTTCTCAGGATAAAATGAAGATACATACTAATACACAAAATTTCGATATTTTATGTTCAGTACCATGAAGGGGGAAATGAAAGTGTCAAGGATGCACAGGTAAGGGGTCCTTGCTCTTCTCCTTCCTGATCTACCTTTGACTGGCCCTCATGAGTATTAATTAAATGCAGTAACTGCGAGCTGGAACAATATTAAATGTAGTGAGTTACAGTCTCAGGACTGTCTAAAGCACTTAACATATATTACTTCATTTAATCACTCCAACAACCCAGTGAAGCTACTATTACTAAACCCTTTAACAAATCAAAGACCTATGACAAGAAAGTTTACCTAACTTGCACAAGAACCCACAGTTACTAAGTGGTAGAGACAATATTCCATTCTGAGTAGTCAGGTTCTAGAGCTTACATGCTTAATCACTCCACTCAACTGTCTATACCTTTACCATTAGAGTATTCTCTGAACTATTCCAATTATCTACCAAATGCATCCATCTGTCCAGCCAACAAGCATTTATTAGAGACTTACCAGGTATAAGACATTGTAAGGTCATTAAAAAAATACCTTACAAAGATAGTGTCTCTGCCCTCTAAGAAATTTAAAGTCAAGGTTGGGAAACAACCTAGAAAGCAAGGTCAATCCAGTTCTATCAGAGACAAGACCTAACTACCCCCGCCTTGGGAGTAGACAAGAGCATTTTCTCTCCATATCCAATCTCTTCTACACCTTAAGTTAGTCAGTGAAGTGTCTTGGGGCAGACAGAAGAACATGTCCATGAGCATGAATACAGTTTGATGTACTCTTGAAAAAAAAACGAGCTGGCAGCTTGCAGAGCCTGATTGTGCTAAAAGTGGAACGGGAAGTTAAATGAGGTAGGATGGGAGAGGAAAGCATATGTAACATCATAAAAGTATGCCTTTTACTCTGAGCAAACAGGGAACCACTGAAGGATTGACAAAATTTCATCAAAAGAGTGGCACACCAGAACGATGCTTTAGGAAAGAAATTTTGACTATATTTTACTTCCCATCTTTTTAATATCACTATTAACCAAGTTCTCTATATGAACATAGAAAAGAATGAAACCTTCTCCCTCTTTCTCCTATTAAGTCTACAGAGTCTTACCAGTGATTCAGAATAATTGCCCTTAAGAAGGGTATTTTCTCAAAATCCTGTGATAATGTATGCTAAATTCTTGCCCCCAAACTCCTTTGCTTGTCTTTTTCCTTTGGCTTCACAAAGCAGAAATACAACACAAAAATGAGTAGAATGAGAAAACTGCTGCCTTGGATGTGATGAATGGCAGCATTATTATATTTAATGCTGTTCTCCTGGAATGGTTTGCTTTTTAGAAAAACATTATTAAAGAGCTGATAAAACATGCCAAAAGTCAAAGCATATTAATTTAATTCAGTTCAACCACGTAACAACTGTACACAATTCAAACTTTTAATGGCCTTACAACTTCACCCCTTGACATTCCTTCTGCCTTCAATTTTAAAACACAAACTCCTACACATTCTTTCAGTTTCAGAAACCACTCTTCTACTGCCTTAGTGACTATAATTTTTTTGTATTTTGCTTTTCTGTATGAGCCATGTAGACAAAAAAGTATATCAAGTACATATATATATATATATATATATATATATTTGTTTACATCTTAGTAAAAACTATAAAACAAATACCAGTGTATCCATCATCCAGAACAATATATAAAAAAATGAAAAACAGCCTTGAAGCCCCTCTTATACTTCTTCCTACATCCCTCTCCCTCTACCCAGGAGTAGCTACTATTCTAATATTTTTGTTAATTTCTCTTTTCTTTTCTGTATGGCTATAGTATTTATGTGGGAATCCTACTAAATAATAGAGCTTAGTTTTGATCATTTTGAACTTTGTATAAAAAAATGAAAACAGATTAAGAGTCTGCCATACAGGGCAGCCCAGGTGGCTCAGCGGTTTAGCGCTGCCTTCAGCCCAGGGTGTGATCCTGGAGACCGAGGATCAAGTCCCACATCGAGCTCCCTGCATGGAGCCTGCTTCTCCCTCTGCCTGTGTCTCTGCCTCTCTCTCTCTTTCTGTGTGTTTCTCATGAATGAATAAATAAAATCTTAAAAAAAAAAAAAAGTCTGCCATACAGCTCTCCCCAATCAAGCAACAGGGCTCCTATGAAACTTTAGGGCATCTTCCCTCAGCTGTCCAGCAAAACCCAAGGGAGAGAAGGGGTTATCTTAAAGCAATTTGTGGTATAGCTTTTGTCAAATGAAGTGAACCCCATGAAAGTATACAAAACACCTAGAAAGTTCTTAAGAGTGATTAATGAAGCAACACGTCAGGTTTGGCCTGGGGAGGATAGAGACAGTATAGAATCAGGAAAGGCCATTAGATCTCTAGAATTTTACTGCCTGTTAGTAAAACTGAAAGGTATAAAAGGATGAAAGGGATGTTCAGGCACACACATTTGCCACCTATTATGACAAATGAAATACAGAGATGGAAACAAGAGCCCAAAATGTAGAGGGCTCTTCCTTTTCCTCTCTCCATCTCTGTTTGTCTCTCTGTCTCCCAGTCTGTCTCGTAAATTACCTACAGAGTAACCAATGTGTTGGAAACCAAGACCTGCCAATAATCAAAGGAATGAGTTTGGAAACAGATAAACCCCTCCAATTTGAACCTTAAGATAAGATCACCACCCCAGCCAACAGCTTAACTAAAACCTAACAGGAGACCCTAACACCCAACTAAGCTTCCCACATAATATTCCTGATCTACAGAAACTAAAAGATACTAAATGTTTATTTTAGGTTGTTAGATTTTGAGTTAATTTGTAATGAAGAAACAAATACCCAGATCCTCAGACAATTATGTTCTTAGTTATCAGATTCGAAAGTCTGGATTGTTTATCAGACAAGACCAATAATTCTATAAGACTAACTCCAAAATTTCTTAGCCAGTAGGGCTATATAATAAGACTTTATACAAAAACTGGTATCCTCAGTGATAACTAGTTAAAGAAAAGGGATTATGGCAGTAATAATAAAGTGATAATTATAATAGTGCCTTATATTTATACAGGGTTTTAGAGTTTACAGAGCAATTTCACATAAATGACTTATTTTTATTCTCAGAAATAACTCTATGAATTTGATTATTGTAATTTTAATTTTAAGGATGAATAAAGTAGAAAGCAGAAAAGTTAAGAGAGAGGCTGAAGCTCCTATAATAAATAGCAAAACAGGCCTTAAACTGGGGATCCCTGGGTGGTGCAGCGGTTTGGCGCCTGCCTTTGGTCCAGGGCGCGATCCTGGAGACTCGGGATCGAATCCCACGTCGGGCTCCCTGCATGGGGCCTGCTTCTCCCTCTGCCTGTGTCTCTGCCTCTCTCTCTCTCTCTCTGCATGACTATCATGAATAAATAAATAAAATCTTTAAAAAAAAAGAAAAAAAAAACAGGCCTTAAACTTATGCCTTTTGATTGTATAATCCACCCTTACCATGTCTCTGAAATCTTTCTCATTTGGTCTAAGTGTGGAGTAGTCTGTGGTTTTAGAGACTTAAAAGAATAATTCTAAAATGCCAGATGTTTCTTGGTATAAATGACAACTAAAGCATCTCTGATAATGCACTAGCTTACTTAGGTTAAAATAGCTGATAACTAAAATGGTTCTATTGCATAACAAAATTATCAGGCTTTTATTAACAAACCAAATCATTATTACATGAGAACTTTATTTTGCCATCAATAGTCTTCATATAAAAGAAAGCAATTTCACATTCACAGCCATGATGTTTCATCTCAGGCTACAAAATTGGAGGTGTCTAAAGATATGATGAAGATCCAATCACATCTTCTCTCATTTTTTGCCACTACAGGCATTCTAAAATATTCAGGGCTCCAATTTGCCTCAACTTGCAGAAGGCATTGAAAGTAATTTCCTGTAAAGGAGGAGCACGTGGCAGGTCATCTCTATCACATACAGCAAAATAATGTAGCATTCCAATCATAAGTTAAAAGGGACCTAAGAGATCCTGTGGTTTTTGTGTAGGAAGGGCCTGAAAAATACTCAAGAAAACACACCTCAGGACATTAAAAAAAAAAAAAAAAAAACCCTCAACACTTTCTTTGAGTATTTTCAAACTAAAGATATCTGCATAAAAACAGAATCTGCATTTTTAAGACTTCATCTGTTCCTCATTCTTCTTAGCTCAAAATTATAATATTCTGTTTACAACATCATAATCCTTCTCATGGAACAAAATCTGATGTCTTAAAGGATAATTATGATTTCAAGTGAGCAGTAAGTACAGGCAGCAAATAAACTTTCAAGAAAAAAAAGCTTTGTTTACAAAGAATTTCACAGGTTTGATATTATAGTCAACATTTTGCACTTTTTTTTTTTAGCAGATACTCAATACAGTTTACACTTCTAAAGGCAATATGCAATGTCTGTGGCTCCTGGGTGGCACAGTTAAGCGTCCGACTCTTGGTTTTTGCTCAGGTCATGATCTCAGGGTAGTGAGATGGAGCCCCATTTTGAGCTCTACACTCATTACAAAGTCTGCTTAAGTTTCTCTTTCTCCCCTGTTCTCACTCTCTCTCAAATAAATAAGTAAATCTTTAAAAATAAATAAATGAACAATGTAATATCTAAATGAATATTAGATTTTAGCATCTTGGAAGAGCCTTGATCCTTGGTATTCTAACAAAATTATTATTCTCTTTCACAACTGAAAAGTAGTATTTCTTTAATTCTTATCAAAAAGAAGTCTGCTGAAGATCTCTTCTCTTTGGACTGTTGACATTTAGCTGATTGCTGCTTTGAGCATATAGGTTAGACCACATTTTTCTGCATGTCTTTGTGAAACACGTATCGAAGCATGTCAGTATCTCTTAAACTCCAATATTTCTCCTACCACTCTCAAGACAAAGTCTGAATTATTCTGCATGACAGCATATGAACATCTTCAGATTTGATCCCTGAATATCTAGCATTGTCTTTCAACACTGCCCTCCTCCTTCTCCAATTCCCTTTCCTATCCACACACTGACTTACAGCTTTTTAACACTGCAAGCTCTGTCACGTCTTCAAGAGCTTTTAATGTTTATTGCTTGAGAAATTATTCTTTCCCTAGCCTCAATTTGGTCACCTGGCAAACACTCTAAAACTTAGTGCAAATGCCAACTTTTTCCTGAATTACCTCTTGATTATCAGGCAAAGTATGTTATTCTCCCTCCTAGATTCCCAGACTTTATGCAGTGATAGTATTCAAGAAACTGGGTTTTAATTATTTGTTTCTCTCCTTACCTCTCCCTACTAGAAAGTGAGTTTCTTGAGGTCTGTATCTCTAAGACAACAAATAGAAGATAAGAAATGTGTTTATTAATTGAATAGATAAAGGAAAGAAGAAAGGAAAGATGATATGTCTGACTTCATGTTGGAATACATCTAATTAATCTTACGTAGAGATCAGACTTATGACCCAAATTCTGATATAAAGGTAAGGAAGAAATGACACTTCATGATTTTGTATATTTCCTTATATAACTATTAAAATGAGGACTTAATATATCTCATTAAAAAAAAGAGTATGTAAAGTTCCTCAAACAGGACAGACATTATCATAGCGAACATTTAATGAGCTCATTATATGCATCAAGTATGATCAGAATTATCCCATTTGATTGTTAAAGAAACTTTACAAGGTAGGTTGGTTATCATTATTCCTATTTCCCAGGTAATGAAACTGATGCATGAAAAAAAGGTTACAGCTAATAATTAGGGAGGAACTAGGAATAGATCCTCTGTCTGTTCATCTTGAGCCCAAGTTCTCACTGCTACACTGCAAGTCACCAGATAAGTTAGAAAACAAAAGGCATTGTCTATAGTTTATGTATCACAAAAATGGTTTCATGAATATTGCATTACAAAAGTGACAAGGTAAAATTTCCCCAAACCTGGACTATTAAAGCTACATATTTTTTTTATTAATTAGAAAGACCCACAAGAAACAGCAGGCAGCAAGCTAGGACCTCACTTACACTGTTGATTACAATGTTACCTAAAACAAACCCACCTGTCCCTACATATTGCCAGGAAAAAACATGTATCACATTATTTGCTATTTAGTCAAGGTCATAGGATTCTTGGATAAAATGCTGAGTTCATTTTCATGAAATTTTTTAGATATTTAGAATCACATAAATATAAACTGTAATTCTTATTAGCAGCAATATTATTTTTCTTGTAAAAGAAAATGTTTGCTACTTTAACAGGAGTTTGATCCCAAAGATTACTTTCCTACAATTCCACTCAGGTGAATATTTCTTCTAAATGACTTGCACACAGACAAACCTGCTAAAGTTCAGCTCAAATTTATGCATCTCTGACATATATAAACAGACACAATAGCTGCCATTATATGACAACCTTAAACATCACTCAGAAATTCCCTGCACACAAATATCCTCTCCAGGCAGATAAATGGCTTTTGCAGAATTTCTTTTCCAGCAGGAAAACTGCAATGCTTATTCTGCCCCTTATGCTCATAGTGTATAAGTGTGAAGGAAATCATAAACATTATCTACCCTGGTGGTCCTCAAAGTGTGGTCTCCATGTTAGGAGCAATAGCATGGCTTGAGAACCTATTGGAAACCTTAATTCTTGGCCTTCCCCAAACCTACTGAATCAGAAACTAGGGAGTGAGAACCATTAATCTGTTTTAACAAGTTCTCTAGGTAAATGATACATGCCTAAGTTCTAGAACAACTGAATTACCCCCTGCTCTTGTTTCTCAGGTAAGGAAACAGAGTCCTTGGGTTCTTAATTAGCCAAATTAATCAGACCTAAACATAATAATTTCTTGTACAAAAGCCAGTAAACTCTCCTATTCCTGATTTCCCCCTCACTGATTACCATAGTAGTCAAGCCTCTAAGCCACAACACAGAGAAGCCATTGCTAGTTTTCTGATCCCAATGAATTTAAAGTTTTAGGGTCTGAACATACAAATGGAAAACACAACCAATAAGCACTTCATTCTTCAATTAAAAGTAGAGAGCTGCTTCACTACAAATTTACAATTCTGATAATCGGGGCAGCCTGGGTGGCTCAGCGGTTTAGCACCACCCTCAGCCCAGGGCCTGATCCTGGAGACCTGGGATGGAGTCCCAAGACGGGCTCCCTGCATGGAGCCTGTTTCTCCCTCTGCCTGTGTCTTTTGCGCCTCTCTGTGTGTGTGTGTGTGTGTGTGTGTGTGTGTGTGTGTGTGTGTCTCATGAGTAAATAAATAAAACCTTAAAAAAAAACCAATTCTGATAATTGCCCCAGAAATCATGGCTTTATTGATTTATTCAAAATGTATCTATTTTGACTTCCATATAGAGCCCCAAGGAAAGATACAACTTCCCTTCTTAAAACAAGCCTTAAATTTCACCATTTTCACTTGACACAACCCATCCAGAAGACCCATATACAATGGAAATACAAAAGATACAAACACCACTAGCATCATCACCACCACCACACCGACATGTGTGGGGATTTCAATATGCTGGGGCAATTTGGAACACCTAGATCTTTAGGTTGTCTGGTTTGAGGCCCTTACCCCATCTTGATTCCCAGGTTCAGTGTGATCACAAGCCAATCACTCTCTCTGGATGTTTATCTAAAAATGCTTGTTCCCTTTTGAAGGGAGCAGGGGAAATTTTTTCCTCATTGAGTAACAGCATACCAAGAGTTTCTCCAATGTTCTATAAAGTGTAGATCTCAAGGGAAATGAAATTTGTACTTATATAATAATTTTAGTTAAGAACTAAGAGAATGTATCCTTCTACTCATTTGAGGAAGATTTTTTTTCTAGAATAAGAGATTATAATTCAAGTCAAAAGCATACATGAAATAGGAGGCTTGCTAACAACTGTCCTATGCAAGTTCCTTTTACAGATTTCTCAACTGCTTCTCTAGTCTCCTTGAATTCCTGTGTCTGTGTTCAGGTATACCATGTCCACTGTTTGATTATTTCCTATGTTGGTCAGGCATCTATTTGAAAGACAGTACTTCTTATTCTTAAGAAGACGTCATGTACTATCAAAATAAGAATTCATGCTTAGTGTTCTGTGCAGATATTAATGCTTCCAGAGGACTGATCTTTCTCTTCTAATTTCAACCACCTGGTGTATCAATATATTAACTAAACTCTTGCTAAGTCTCCTAAGGCTAATAAACATTTCCTCATCCCCAGGATTTATTTGTTTACAGTACTTTAAATTACTAGAGATCATAAAGAATAACCCTTCATCTCCCTTATTGCTATGACCTTTCAGAATGAAGAGAGCTATAAAATAAAAGGGAAAAAAAAGAAAGAAAGAAAGAAAGAAAGAAAGAAAAAACCTACCTCTGCTGCAGCATTTCAAGTCTTTATGATAGTATCTGGCTCACAGTTTCCTCAACAGCTTGCTGCTTTCCTAACTATCCCTTTTTCCTTTTTATTTCCTCAAATCCATTTATTTTCAGGTCTACAAGGGCATATCCTCTTCTGTCTCTCCAGATACATAATACCATTTTCCAGAGATTAAAAAATATCTAATCACAAATTAAAAGAAAAACATTTAGGAAGAGGTTGCCTGTTGGTAGGCCCTTACCCAACAGCTCCGCCCTCACACACTCGGAGAGTCAGCAAGTGCAGAGTCTCACCTTCCCAGACCTATGGTCAGACACAGGCTCATTTCACAGGAAAAGCACGTGACAAACTCATTCTGGGAATAGCACTTGTTACCATGCTTCAACACAGTATTAATAACTAACAGTAGCAGCCTATGTTATCACACAGTAAATTATGCACAATATGTGGAGTTGTGGTTGCTTAATTTGTTAGAAGTTATTGATAACAGAAAGGAAAGATATTAAGTGAAAATCCTCAGACCAATGGTAAACCAGGATAGCTTTAGAAATACCTGATCTCCTAACTATATTCAGGTGGTTTTGTATTTTGTTCATTTGTTTATAAGAAAAACACCATGTTTGTCCTTTACTCACAGCCAATAATGACATCAAATGTGTAGGGTTTTTTTCCCTACACCAAGCAATCCTCTGTAATATCAACAGGGTGTCCTACAATTTAATTCAATTCTGGCACTACCTGGAGGTAGAACAGACCATACAGGTCAAGAGCTCAGTCCCACAGACAGCTCCCCAGTTCACATGCCAATCCCAAGTAGGTCCCCAGGTTAACCACAATTTCTGCCCAAAATATCTACAAATCAGGGGCTCCTATGACCCTTTCCCTGGATTTGATCATTTGTTAGAACAGCTCATGCAATTGAGAAACACATTTATAGTTTATAAGATAATATATGATAAAGGATATAGATGAATTACCAGATGAAGAAAAACACTAAGCAAGATCTGGAAGGGTCCAAAGTGCAGGAGTTTCTTCTGTTCCTGTGGAATTGAGGTGGGTAAGTCTCCCAGTACACAGATGTGTTCACCAACCAGGAAGTTTTCTGAATCCCATACTTTGGGGGGGTTTATGAAAGCTTCATTACACAGGCATGACAGATCATTAACTTAATCTCCAGCCCCCTCCCCTTCCCAGAGGATGGAATGGTGTGGCTTAAAGTTCCAAGCTTCTAATCATGACTTGATCTTTCTAGTAACTAGCCCCCATCCTAAAGCTATCCAGAAACCCACCAAGAGACCTCATTAGAACGAAAGACATTTCTAACACTCACAGAATTCCAAGGGATCTGGAAACAGGGATTTAGATCAGGAACAGGTTCAATGACCAAATAATGGAAGAAAAATGTTCCTAATACTCTTATTACTCAAGTAACTGTAAGGGTTAGGAGCTCTGTGCCAGGAATCAGAGATAGAGATATATATAGATATAGGCATAGATGCATTTTTACAAACCACTATAAGAGATAATACATTTTTTATTTCCCAGTTTGATTATTGGAATTACCACATTTTCTGATCAATGAATTTTCTGTTTTGGATTTCTTTAGTTTTCAAAAATATTTCCATTGGCTTACATTTCTGTCAATGGGTCTGCAATGTTTCCTATGTGTTTCCACATTGGGATCAAACTATAGAAATGCTTTAGAATGCCAAGTCACTCACAAACACAATAAATTATTCAAATTCACAAAATGAGGGGTGCCTGGGTGGCTCAGTCAGTTAAGTGTTTGCCTTCAGCTCGGGTCATGATCCCAGGGTTATGGGATAGAGCTCCGCATCAGCCTCCTCACTCAGTGGGAAGTCTGTTTTTCCCTCTCCTCCCCCTGCTCATGCTCTCTCTCAAATAAATAAAATCTTTTTAAAAAATGAAACATTCATTATACTGGAGATTCTCACTATAGATACGATTCTTTTCATTCATTTATAAATATTTTTAAGAGCTTTTAACATGCCATACCCTGGACTAAACACTTGGGAAAACAATAATGAATTAACCATGGAATCTACCTTCTGCCATTGGCTACATTTTAAAGGATGAGTCAAACTTAGTATGTCTTCCATGCTAATTAGATTGAAATTTTTGCTTTGTTTCATTAATTAGAAATAAATCTCATTCTGGAGAAATGTATTTCTAGAACTATAAGATCTTCCCATCTATTTTCAGAAATGAATGGTCCCTCAAAAATGCTAACTTGCAGAATAATCCCCAAATTTCAATCATTGCACTTTGATTAAAGAAATAAATCACCAGTATCTTTTTTAAAGGAAGTTGAGGGAGGGAATCTGGGTGGCTCAGTCTGTTAAATGCCTGCCTTTAGATCCCAGGGTCCTCGGATCAAGCCCTAGTCAGGCTCCTTGCTCAACAGGGAGTCTGTTTCTCCCTCTTCCGTCCCCTGCTTCTCCCTCTCCCTTCCCTTCTCCTTCCTCCTGCCTATGCTCTCTCTCAAATAAATAAATAAAATATTTAAAAAGAAGAGGAAGAAGGTTATAGGTATGGGTAATAGCCCTCTGTAAGAGTACTAAGTCTTTAATGCCTCACCTCTCTGTTTCTGTACTTTCCTTGGCCTTCTCAGTAGCCCTACTATGGACACTAAGGCAGAAGTGCCTCAAGGAAGCTGTCCCCAGGTACCTCCCACTCTACCCATAATGGAATCTTCCTCCTTTCCCACCATGAGCCAAATTAGTACAGACCAATTTGAACTGCCTGCTTAGGTTAGAATACACTATCTGTACTAAGGAGGCAATAACTTTTAATGTTCAAATGTGTCACTCCTCCCAAAGAATTTTTTTTTTGCAATTTAAAGACACAATTCCTTAAAGTGAATGAAATGCTCTATGAGGAAAATAAAGCTCTCTTTCATACCAGCAAGTAATATATTAGGGGATGATGGGGTCTTTCAGTATTAGATCAGCTTCAAGAATCCTGAAAATAAGTCCTTACTCTCTTAACCTCTCCAACCTGTACAATCTTTAAACATCATCTAAAGTCCCATCCTCTCCGTGGGCTTTTCCCTACCACTTCAGCTCTGAAATTTATAGTTCTATAAGCCCACATTCTGAGTTATGCAAAGACCACATTTTATGTCATTTATTAATTCATTCATTCAAAGATATTTGTTGAGTTCCGCCATGTGCTAGGCACTGTCTCAGGTGCTAGGCACTGTCACAGGTGCTAGAGATACAGTTATATGTACTGGATATATATAAATATATTTAATGCTATAATATATGCCCTCAAGAGCTTTCAGTCAACTAAAACCAATTGCAATTAAGCCTATGAAAAATTACAGAATAAGAACTTGTAATTCTAAACTTTGGCTACTGTACTTCACTTAAAAATTCATATTATAATGCCACAAGAGAATTAAGTAGCCTTATTAATATTTTTACTCACAAATTAAAACATTATAAGACTAGCTGAAAGTTAGCCAAAAATACATTTAAACTGAATACTGCAAAAAGCAATGCATGTAAACTGCTTAGGCCTGTGCTTGGCACATAGTAATCATTCATAGCTGTAGGTGCTAATCCAATTCTGATCAAATGAATCCAATCCTTGAATTCTATAATTCCATAGAAACTCCTGATAATCACTGTTAATTTGATGGATAATATCCATACCATAGTAGAACTGCACCTTCCAAGAGAGGAAAACCGAGGTAAACTTTCAAAGTTTTAATTAATTAGACACACATTAAAACCATATGCCAGGAAAGGGGTTAAAGATGGTAGCATAGGAAGATCCTGAACTTACCCCTTCCCACAGATATGACAAATATCAACTACATATGGAATAATTTCCTCTGACAAAGAGCAAAAAACTCAATGAACAAAGCTTCTACAACAAAGAACAATAAGGACAGCACCGAGATGAGCAGGAGAGGCAAAGACACCATCTCACCAAAAAAATCTAATGCCAAAAAAAAAAAAAAAAAAAATCTAATGCCTGGTACAGTGATTCACAATTGGAATGGATCTCTCAAAAACATGGAACTTTTCAAGGTAATAAAAAAATATGAAACTTTCCCTAAGGAAAGTTTGTGGAGCTGTGGAGCTCCACACCAGGCAGCAATCCTTTAAATCCCGCACCAGAAAGACAAGTACTCTAAATATTAGGCTTTGAAAACCAACAAAGATTACATCTAGGCAACCACAGAACTGCAAAACAGGCAGAACAAGCTCTTAGGGGCTCCTATGCAAACTCACCCACCACAGGATCTAGCCTAAAACACAAATTTGAGAAACTTCTAGATCATATATGAAGGGCAATGACTAATCTTAAAGTGCCTGCTGGAGAAGTGAGAAATATTGAGACATTCCCCAAAGACTGGGATACTGATGGGCACCATATTTGCCACCGCATCCTACTTTGCTAATGTCAGCACCAGAGGCCATTATTTTGGAACAATCCCTCTAACCTGCTAGAGTTGATGAACATACTCAGCTAAGAATGCTACCCACCCTTTGCAATATATCTGCATGTCAGGGCCAGGCCAGGCCAGGCATCAGCCCAGTCCAATCTGCATCTTGGCAGAGTTGTGCTTCATGGCCAGGCTAGGTGTCAGCCCTACCCACCCACCATACCCCAGCATGACCATGTGTTGTGGCCAGGTAGGACACCGCCTACACACTGCTATGTAGAAGATATGGCCATGCATCACAACTAGGCACTAGTCCTCCCCATACCTATGCCACAGACAGGGCCCACCACAGGAGATGGATAATCAAAAGTCACAGAGTAGATGAAGTATATAGACAGACCCATCTATATACTGCCTACTAGAAACTCACATCAGATGTAAGGACACATATGAAAGATAAAGAGATGGAAAAAGATGTTTCATGCAAAAGGAAATCAAAGAAAGCTGAGGTTGCTATATTTATATAAGATAAAATAGACTTCAAAACAAAGATTGTAATAAAAGACAAAGATGGTCATTACATAAATATAACGGTATCAATCTAGCAAGAAAATGTATCATTTATAAATATTTACACACCCAATATAGGAGCACCTAAACACATATAGCAAATAATAACAGGAATAAAGGGAGAAATTGAGAGCAACATAATATCATGGGACTTTAATATCCCACCTATATCAATGCCTAGACTACCCAAACAGGAAATCAGTAAGGAAACATCAGCTTTAAATAGATGAGACCAGATAGACTTAAAGAGATATATACAGAATATGTCATCTAAAAGCAGTGTGTATACGTTCTTCTAGAGTATACATGGAACATTCTCCAGGATAGATCATCTCTTAGGCCACAAAACAAATCTCAATAAATTTAAGAAAACTAAAATTACATCAAGTATCTTTCCAGATTACAATGGTATGAAACTGGAGAGCAATAACAGAAAAAAACTGGAAAAGTCACAAATATGCAGATATTAAACAACATGCTAATAAACAACCAGTGGGTCATCAAAGAAACAAAGAAGAAATAAAAACATCCCTAGAGACAAATGAAAATAGAAGTAAAACATACATAAAAAAATATTTGAGATGCAGCAAAAGTAGTTATAAGAGGGAAGATCACAGCAATACAAGCTTACCTTGAAAAACCAAAAGAATCTCAATAAACACCTAACTTTACATCTAAAGGAACTAGAAAAAATTATAAATGAAGCCCAAGGTCAGTAGAAAAAAAGGAAATAGTAAACATCAAAGCAGAAATAAGTGAAATGGAAACTAAAAAAAATTGAAAAGATCTATGAAACTAAGAACTGGTTCCTTGAAAAATTTTTCAAAATTCATAAACCTTTAGCTAGACTCACCAAGAAAAAAGAAAGGGCTGTAATAAATAAAATCAGAAATGAAAAGGAAGAAATTACAACTGACACTAAAAAAATACAAAGGATCATAAGAAACTACTATGAACAATTTTACATCGACAATCTACAAGAAATTAGGAACCTACAAGAAATGAATAAATCCCTAGGAATGTATAATCTTATAAGACTGAATTTGGAAGATAGAGAATATCTGAATACACTAGTTACTACTAAGGAGATTGAATCAGTAACCAAAAACCTCTGAATAGGGGTGCCTAAGTGCTCAGTTAAGCATCTGCCTTCAGGTCAGGTCATTATCCCAGGGTCTTAGATCAAGCCCCACATTGGTCTCCCTGCTCAGGGGGGAGTATACTTCTCCCTCTCCCTCTGCTCCCCATCTACCAAATAAATAAATAATCTTAAAAAACAAAAACAAAAACCTCTACACAAAAGAAGTCCAGGACCAGATGGATTCACTGGTGAATTCTACCAAACATTCAATTAGATTCAATGCCTATCCTTTTCAAACTCTTCCAAAAAACTAAAGAGGAGGAAACACTTCCAAATTTACTTTATGAGGCCAGCATCACCTGTATACCAAAACCAGATAAGGACACCATACACATAAACACACACACATACACACACACACACAATACAGCCCAATATCACTGATGAACATAGATGTAAAGACTTCCAATAAAATACTAGCAAACCAAATTTAACAATATATTAAAGGGATCATACACCATGATCAAGTGTATAGAATTTATTCCAGGGATATAAGGATGATTTAACAACTGCAAATCAATGTAATACACCCACCTTAACAAAATAAAGGACAAAAATCATATAACTATCTCAAGAGATGCACAAAAATCATCTAAAAAATTGAATATCCATTATGATAAAAAACTCTCAACAAAATGGGTACAAAGGAAATATACCCAAGCACAATAAAGGTCATATATCATAAATCTGTAACTAACATCCCCAATGGTAAAAAGCTAAAAGCCTTTCCTTTAAAATCAGAAATAAGGCAAGGGTGCCCACTTTTACCAAACATAGTATTGGAAGTCCGAGCCATAGCATTAGGCAAGAAAAATAAATAAAAGGCATTCAAATTAAAAAGAAATTAAAATTGTCACTTTGCATATGACAAGATATTATAAATAAAAAATCCAAAATACCCCACCAAAAAAACTCTTAGAGCTAATAAATAAATTCAGTAAAGTAGCAAGAAATAAAATCAACATACAGAAATCTGTGGTGTTTATATACACTAGTAACAAATTATCAGAATGACAAATTAAGAAAATAATCTCATTCACAATTCCATCAAAAAGAATAAAATATCTTGAAGTAATTTTAACCAAGAAGGTAAAAGATCTGTATGCTGAAAAACTAAAACAGTGATGAAAAAATTGAAGATGACACAAATCAATGGTAGTCAACGCTCATATAGTAAATAAATTAATATTGTTAAAATATTCATACTACTCAAAGCAATATACAGATCCAATGCTATCTCTGCAAAATTCCAATGGCATTTTTCACAGAACTTGGACAATTCTGAAATGTGTACATAACTACAAAAGATCCCAAAAAGCAAAAGCAATCTTGAGAAGAACACAACTGAACATATCATGCCTCCTAATTTTAAACTATACTACAAAGCTATAGTAATCAAAACAGTACAAAATTAACATAAAAATAGACATAATGATGAATGGAACAGAACTGAGAGCTCAGAATAAAACCTACACATATATGAACAATTTAATTTAAAGGATCTAGAGTATAGAATGGAGAAAGGACTGTCTCTTTAATTAGTGTGATAGAAAAATTGAATAGATACATGAAAATGAATGAAACTAGACCATTGTCTTACAGCATAGATAAAAATTAACTCAAAGTAGGTTAAAGATTTGAATATCAGACCAGAAACCGTAAAATTCCTAGAAGAAAAGGAGGTAAGTTTTTCAACATTAGTCTTAGCAATATTTTTGTGCATCTGACTCCAAAGGTAAGGAAAACAAAACCAAAAATCAATAAATTAGATTACATCAAACTAAAAAGCTTCTGCATGGTGAAAGAAACCATCATCAAAATGAAAAGTCAACCTACTGAATGGGAGGAGATTTTTACAAATCATGCATCTCACAAGGAATAATATTCAAAATATATAAAGAACTCATACAACTTAATAACAAAATACAAGGGCAGAGGATCTGAACAGATTTTTTTTTCCAAAAAACACATACAGATGGCCAAAAGGCACATGAAAAGATACGCAACATCAGTAACTATTAGGGAAATACAAATCAAAAGCACGGTAAGATCATACCTCATGCCAGTTAGAATGGCTATTATCCAAACATGGGAAATAACAAGTGTTGGTGAGAATGTAGAGAAAAGGAAACCATTAAACACTGCTGATGGGAGTGTAAACTGGTGCAGCCACTATGGAAAATAGTATAAAATTTTCTCAAGCAATTAAGAACAGAAATACCAATTGATCTAGCTATTCCATTCCTGGGTATTTATCAGAAGAATATAAAGATGCTAATTCAAAATGATATATGTACCTCTATGTTTATTGCAGCATTATTTATAAATAGCCAAGAAATGGAACAACCCAAATGTCCACTGATGAATGAATGGATAAGGAAGATATGGTCTGTATGAGTGTGTGTGTATATAGTACATATATTAGTATATAACATATATATTAGTATATATTAAATGGAACAGTACTCAGTCATAAAAAATGAAATATTGCCATTTACAAAAACATGGATGAACCTTGACAGTATTGTGCTAAGTAAAATAAGACAGAGAGGAAGACAAATATTATAAGATTTCACTCATATTTGTAATTGAAAACAAAACAAAACAAATGAACAAACAAGACAAAAACAAACCCATTGATACAAAAAACAGACTGGTAGTTAGCAGAGAGAAGGATGTGGAGGCTGAGCAAAATGGGTGAAGGATGTCAATTTTATGGTAACAAATAGTAACTAGATCTTAGTGGTAATCACCTTGTCCTTCATAGAGATATCAAATTATGTTGTACAACGGAAACTTACACAGTTTACCTTTGAACAATGTGGGAGTTAAGATAACAAAATCCATGGATAACTTTTGACTCACCAAAAATCTAACTACTATTAGCTTACCATTGACTGAAGGCCTTACCAATAATATAAATGGCTGGGGGGTGGGGGTGAGTGGGTGATGGGCACTGAGGGGGACACTTGACAGGATGAGCACTGGGTGTTATTCTGTATGTTGGTAAATTGAACACCAATAAAAAATTAATTTATTAAAAAAATAATAATAAAATAATAAAAATAATAATATAAATGGCCAACTAATATCTATTTTATGCATAAGTATTATATACTGTAGTCTTACAACAATAGCTAACTTTTTCTTAATTATTTTTTGTTATCTAGGCTAAAGTTCCATCTGCAAGTTTTTTTTTAAGTTGTCACAAATCTCCAAAAAATGTTCCAATATATTTACTGAAAAAAAATTCACAAGTAGGTGGGCTCATGTAGTTCCAACCCAAGTTGTTCAAGGGTCAATTGTATAATGTTATATACCAATTTCACCTCAATTAAAAAAAGAAATCTAAAATAAAATTAAATGAACAAATAAACATATGTTAGACATTAGGAATATAAAAATGATTAGTTACATCCCTGCCCTCAACAATTTCAGCCTAGCTGGGGAGACATTTAAGGAAACATAATTTCAAAACCTGTAGTTGAAAAAACAAACAAACAAACAAACAAACAAAAAAACCTGTAGTTGTTATAATGGTTGTGTTCTGTGAGCATATAGAAGAGAGATTGTCTATCCCTATCCCTGTTCATAAAAAGATAAGCCAAAGTATTAGTCTCATGAGCTTTCTAGGCAGCTGGACTAATAAAGGTACAGAAGAATAAGAAAACAAGCCAGAAATGCACATGAATTGCTCAGACAAATGCTAATAGTAAATCTGGTACTCAGCCTACATGTGACTAAATTGCCTATAAAAATATATAACCTCTGAAGGCTGGGCAGGTGGGGCTGTCAGATCATGAGGGGCCATATGCCATGCTCAGAGACTTATCCAACAGGCAATTAAAAAAACAATTAATAAAACTGGTTTTAAAATAAAAGATATTTCATTCCTTGTCCTCTCAAAAATCCTCCCAAAATAATAAACGCAAGGAACAAAAATTCTACTCTTA
Source organism: Vulpes lagopus (assembly GCF_018345385.1). NCBI lineage: Eukaryota > Metazoa > Chordata > Mammalia > Carnivora > Canidae > Vulpes > Vulpes lagopus. Next base: position 45,034,056 of record NC_054839.1, read on the forward strand.
TTTTCAATGAAACTAGAAACATTTGTAGCGAGAAACTAAAGTATATGAAGACTGAACTCTGAGGAGTGGCAAATAAATTTTCACAGCAAAAGGTCAAACCAACTGCCAGCAGGAGAGAATATTTAGGAGAAGCTGGCTGGTTTACTCTGAGGAACTTAAGAAATGGCAAGGACTCCAGCAGCCAGGTACTACAGAGGTCCTGGGTGTGGGTGCAAAGCTGAAGATAGCTAGATTGTTTGAAGTCTGTATTAAAAGTACATTAAAAGTTTCCAAATGTTCACTAGGTTTGGCTACTATACCACAACTAGGGGAAAAGGGAGGTATGTATCCTGGAGATTTTGAACCAGAGAAGTTCCTGACTCTGGGATTCCATACACAGAAGCAAAAGTATCAGATGCTTATGAACAATATGAATAATGGGACAATCCAGCTCCCTTTTGCTGCCCAGCTACAAAACAAACTTCTATCACTGAACTTATTCCTACCCAAATACCCAAAAGAAAGTGATTAGGACAAGTGGCTAGACGACACTTTTCTAGAGAAACGTAGCTTCCATGGAGGGAATAACTGCAGATCTTGATGTGGAAGTCTCCAGTGAAAAGCCTGGACACCCTACCATCCTCGAGCAAAACCAACCTTTCAAACAATCCATGCCCAAACTCTAGGAACCTCCAATCATTTTTTCAATGGTTACTCTTAAATAGGTATAGACAAAATGATAAACTAGACATTTTAGTGAAGCCTTCAACATAAAAGATAGGGACAAACATACCAAGGAACTTAAAAGAAAGAAATGTAATGCAAGGATGAGAAGAAATAACAAATTATGGTATTATTAATATTCTTACAAATGTAAAGGAGAGAACCAGTATCACATACAAAAAATAAAAGGACAATGTAAAAGAAAGAGAAAAATAGCTCTTAAAAAAAATTAGAGATCCAAAACCAAAATTTAACTAGAAAAGGCAGAAAAGGCAGAAATGGGAAATAGGAGAGGAAGAGAGAAAATTAGGGAATCCATCCAGGATATCAACACATGACAAATGACAGAGAGAGAAAAGAAGAGAAATTATGACAATTTTAATTTCTCATAATTGAAAGGTACCAGTCACCAGACTGTAAGATTATATGAGCATATAAAAAGATTATTATTTGGACCCACCAAGTTTTTGAGCAATTTTATGCCAGAAGGTAATTATTAGGTCATTATCACCCAGCCTAAGTCATGCTCTACATTCTAGCTGCCTGGGGTGGAAGATGTCCTGCCTTCCCTAAGAGTCATGTAATATATAATTCGCTAGTTTTAAGAAGAGAGTTTGCTCACATTTCTGTAGATCAGCAATTTGGGCTGGTCTCTGCTTTCATCTCACATGCTGCTGTAATCGTCTGGCTATTTAATATTTAACTAGGAGTGGACAGTATAAGATGGCCTTCTTCAGCTCTGGCCTATGTGAGCAGCCCAGCTCTGGCTTTTTCACATGTGGTGGAAAAGTTCCCAACAGCAAGAAAGAGGAAATCCCAGGGCATAAGTATTTTTCAAGTCTCTGATTCTCTATTGGCCAAGGCAAGACTCGGGGCCTAACTAAGAATCCTGTAGGAAAGATTACATAAGGATATAATAAGGCAAAGGAGGATTCCCAGGGGATGTTACTATAGCAATATATCTATTTAACCAAAAAAGGGTTACTTAGAACTTTAGATCTAGACTGAGTAACTTATAGGAAAAAGAACAGTAAATAATATTCCTTATGATATTGACTTGGCTTTAAAAAAAGCTTCCTGGGCAGCCCCCGTGGTGCAGCGGTTTAGCGCCGCCTGCAGCCCAGGGAGTGACCCTGGAGACCCTGAATGGAGTCCCGCATCGGGCTCTCTGCATGGTGCCTGCTTCTCCCTCTGCCTCTCTCTGTGTGTCTCTCTGTGTCTCTATGAATAAATAAATAAAATCTTTTTTAAAAAATTAAAAAAAATAAAAAAGCTTCCCAAACTTAGCATTTATAATCATTGTCAACCATATATTTAGTCATTCACTTTCTAACAGGTGTCTCTTGCTCTAGATTGTAAGCTCTATGAAGACAGAGACCATATCTTCCCTTTTTTAAAATTTCCACTTCCACTAAGGAAGTGGCTAAATGCTTAACCATTGCTTTTTAAATGAAGAAATGGGGTAACAAATGTACACACAGAAACGGGCAGGTTCTAGGGTCCATGATAGCACCAAAGACAGGTAAAGACCAGGAGAGAGAAAGTTATTTAGCTACTTTAGCACACAGGCTGATGTTAGGAGGTCACTTGTGTATCTCACACATAATATGAATATACCAAAACTTTGTGACCTCTGATCCTAGTTAGCATTTTGCTCTCTATCCTTTTAAGAAGCTTCTAAAACTATGTAAATGTCCCTGCAACCATAAATGTTTTATTTTAAAGGGCAGTTCTCAAATTCTTCATTCTGGGACCATTTTACACTTGTAAAAATACTGAAGACCCCAAAGAGCTTTTGTTTATGTGGGTTATATCTATCAATATTGCTCATGTTCTGTATTTCAACTGAGACCATTTCAAATAGGTAATTATTTTAAAATAATAACTCATTACATGTAACATAAATAGCATATGTTTACAAAAAGAAAAACTGCTTTCCAAAGGAAAACACTTTACTGAGAAGAGTTGCACTGTTTAATAGTTTTGCAATGCTCTTTTAATATCTTAGTAGAAGTAAACTGGATTCTCCTTAGTTGATGTTGTTGCGATTTTATGCAGCATAGAGCCTCTGGAAAATCCAACAGTGTATTTATTAAAGAAAGAAAGGGAAGAAAGGCAAAAAGCATCTAAGTATTATTATGAAAACACTTGTCACTTTGTCAGTTCTCTAAAAGGGTCCTGGGTGTTTGTCAGGCATTTGGCAAGTGAAAGTAGCAAAAATGTTTTCCCCTAAAGTTGGTCATCTTCAAGGTAATACAAGTGCAAGATACTATTTATATAACTGAGCTATTGGTATTTCTTAGTACCAAACAAAATACCACTCAACAAGGTCTGTTAATAAGTTCATTATGTGGTAAAAATAAATTAGGCTATCTGATAGGTTCATAATATACAATGTGAGTTGTTTTTTTGCTCTTTGAGCAAATAGGTAAACTCAGTGATTATTCATATTCTCTTCTTTCAACTGTCCTAAAAATGGAAAACAACTCTCCAGGCAGCCCTCTTCTCTTTAGATACAATCATAATCATATTAATTATGAGATAATAACCAAAACTTCTTGAGTGTTTCATATGTTTCAGGAAATGCTCAGTGTGCTTCATTGCATTATTTTATGTAATTCTCAAAACTAATCTCTGACATAGGTACTATTCTCATTATCATTTTATAGATGAGAAAACTAAAATCTACCACGATTAAGCTATGTGTGCAAGGTCATACAACTGTAAAAAAACAAATTTCTAGGGACTCCTGGGTGGCACAGGAGTTGAGCATCTGGCCTTCAGCTCAGGGCATGATCCTAGGGTCCAGGGATCAAGTCCGACGTTAGGCTCCCTGCAAGGAACCTGCTTCTCTCTCTGCCTATGTCTCTGCCTCTCTGTGTGTCTCGAATGAATGAATGAATGAATGAATGAATAAAATCTTTTAAAAAAAAAAAAGAAACAAATTTCCAGCTTTAACTACTGTCCCACATAGCTTCCCTATTCATAGAGAAGGGTAATAGCAGTATTTTCTACTGATTTTCATTTTATCTGAAATTTTCACTATAGCTTTAAATGACTTCTGAGATCTAGTCTGGGAAACTAACTTGTTCTCAGAATCTTGCCAATGTAAATGTGTGCCCAATTCTATATCCCTTGTGGAATGAGACATTTGGACCACAATACTTTCCTGCATTGACTGCTCTGCTTCATTCCAAACAATTTCTTCTAGATCATTCTTTAAACAACACTACGTTCACTCCTGTCAATTCTTTGGTCATTCTTGCCTCTCCTATTTGAATTGTTCAGCATCACTGAAGGCAGATTGAAACCAGCCTGATAGTAATGGTGAAGAATCTTCCAATAGCCTGATTGCCAACATTATCAAAGATCTAGGCCAATCTTGTGGCATATGTCACACCTTTACTCTTCTTTTCAGAAATCCTGTCAGCAACAACTTTCTGAAGACCCCTGTGACTTAGAAAATAGTCACTCTATAAACTGTGTAGAAATGAATAGCAGATGTGTGCTAGCAGCCCTAGGAAATTCAGAAGTGTCAGTTTAATATCCTGGGTGTTGCTGGCTGAACCTGGAAAGTCAATTCAGGTTATAAAAATTTCAGTAGATTGCCACAAATCCCCGAATGTTCTCTTCAGTTCAAGTAGAGCAAAGGTAATGGGCCACAAGAGAAAAGCAGGAGAAAAAAATAATGGATCCATCTCACTAATTGAGAGCTGGCTCTTGAAAAGGATAATGATACTAAAGTCTCTGTTTCCCCCATAACCCCTAATTTTAATACATGAGCCATCATACACTCCAGTGTTATCACATGCAAGTCAGAATTGGAATCATAGAAATGTTCTTTTATTCTAAGATAACCTTACTTATACCAGATACAGTACACATTTTTTTTGCCTGTTGGGTTATAACTCCATTGCCAAGCATTTTAATTATCAGTTATCCGTACTACAAATAGCATTATCACTGATGCAACTTTTGAGAAAATTACAGTAGCAACTTAATTTAAATAATGGAACAATGTGATTTTCTTTCCTCCAGAAACTTTTTTTATTTTAATCCTTAGAGCATTATACATTGTTTTTTTATCAGTTGAACCACTTACTCTGTTAATATGATTCCAGAGAAAACATCCATTTATTACCCAAGACATAACCACGTTATTTTGGCATGAATGTCCCAAAAGAACCCAGCTTTCATGAAGTATACAGAAAAATGAGAAGAGCCAAAACTATTCTCAGTTCAGTTAAGCATGATTAATTGAATGTACTGTCACTAAACTGATATTACAGTATTCTAATATAATGCAGCGTTTCAACTGATACCTACACTCAGTACTTAAAATTGGTTTATTTATTATACAATCACTTAATAAGCATCTATTCTGTAGCAGTGTGCCAGATGTTGAAGCTATGAAGATTGATGGGTGTTGGTCCTTTCTCTCCAAGAGTTCACAGTCATATCTAATAGACCTACATGTAAAGAAATTAAATACAAAGTGATATGCTTTATAATAATAGAATGTACAGATCATATGAGGCCACTGATCAAGAATCTAAACCATGCATGGAAAGATTAGGAGTTTCCAATTTTTTTTAAATGTTCTTCTGAACTCATATCAAGTTCTTTTACCAAATGGTTTGTATTACTTAACTAATCATAAATAAATACATTAGCAATCAAAGCAGCCTGTCTTAAAAAAAAAAAAAAAAGCAGCCTGTCTGCTTGAAGAATCTAACCTAATAATAATATTACTCTTATTGTCACACTCTGTGAGGAGGTGAGAAATATCTCCATTTTACAGATAGTAAAGGACAATACAATGAGATTAAATAACTGCCAAACATAGACTTCTAATAAATGCTCTACCTGGGATGGAAATTGATTCTTGAGCCTAAGGTTTTTCTGCTTTGCTAGCTAACTACCCAGCTAACTAACCTGCCCAACAAAGCCATCAGAACTATGTTCTATGTACGTTCTCAAACATGCCTTTCAATGATTTATTTAGAAGCAGAGTTGAAATGTCCACACCTCACATTTGAGCAACTGAAAGATAGTATATCACCTTAGTGAGAAGACACAAAGACGCTGGAAGCTAACAATAATGAATAACATTGGGAACTACAGCAATTATATGTGTTGCATTTAAAGCCTTACATCACTGACTTCAAAACTGCTTGTTTCCTGGTATGTTCCTGCCATATTTTCTATATGTGCATTTCCTTGTGATATAGTCTGAAATGAGTTTATTTCCAGGCAAGAAAAAAAATAGAATAAGCAGTACTGCAATTACTTGACTGTAAATGGTAAATCCATTAGTCAAGTCATGCATTACAGTGGGAAAATGAAAGTTGTAATTTGCACACTGGTTAGATCATGTGTGTCCAAAGAAGCAAGAGGATTTAAGACACAGAATCACATTTTCTGTGCTCAGTCTTGGCCTCTATTAGATAACTGTTGTGTAATTGGGGGCAATCTTAACTTCTTTGTATCTTACTTTTATCATCTATAAAATAATAATAAAAGGTGATGCCCACCTCAAAATGTTATTATGAGGAAAAAAATGACTTAATACTTGTTAAAACTTAGAATAGTGCCTGGATCAAAGTAGTGTCCCATAAATATGTGCTATTATGCTAAACATAAAGTACATTTTTATCACTACAGTATTATTATGTGGTCTAATACTATCTTGTTCAGAAAGAATATGTAATGTAAATTCAGCCTTTAAAATAGTTATGTACACTTTGAATTAATTTTCAAGGAGTACTGCCAATTCTATTTGGCATTCTATTTGAAGAAAAAAAAAAAGAAACTACTTTAGTCAGGATGGTCCTCACAGACTACATCCTTCCATAATAAAGAGTAATAAATGGCTACACTCTATCCAATGTCAATCTGGAAAGATTCTAAAACACTGCACTTTGGATGTGCTGGACTAGATCCAGCTTTTTAGTGTATCACTTCTAAGGCTCCTGCTGCGATTTCAGGATAAACATGGAGAAAATTCTGAAATGGGACTGAACTATACCCAGTTAAGGATGGTTCTTATTTCAGTCTTAGAAAGGAGGAGAAAAGAGAGGTGTATTCAGTGTAGCAAGATGACTTCATTTTACATCTCCCTGTATTTCTTCCTCCAAATGTGTAAAGACCACGATTTTTAAGGCCTTCTGCTTTTCTGTTCTTGTCAATGTCACTTCTGTCAATGTCCTCAAAGAGGTAATTAACCTTATACTGATAAGCAACTTTATCCCAAGAGCATGCTTTACTAGTCCTCTTACAGCTATTATGCCCTGAACAGGAATTGTATCCACCTCCATGTTCCCTTCAATACCTGTCAAGGCTCTGCAAATATTATTAGGTAATAACTTCTCATTAGCATTTCCTTTGGCTTTATGCTGCTAAATTTAATTTTGCCATGACGCCAGCACATAAAGTCAAGATATCATCTGCCAGGTCCTAAGTTCCTTATGATTCTAAGAGATGCAATTTCTGTATTTTCTCAATGTCCCCAGCAACTCCCAGTATAACCTGTATGGAAGGTTTTAGCACTACAAGTGTAGGGAATGGGATGCCATATCAAGGCCCCTGGGAGTATGACATTTCCTTCCAATCCCCTCATATACCCCCATAACACAATTATCAGGGACAGGAAACATATTTTAAGGCAAAGTGGTGAAAGCATTAGGCAATTATTTAACAATGTGCCAAAAACTGGACCTCCAAATGTGGCTCCTAAAATTGTTTTCTGTCCATTTCTACCAGCTGGTTTAACTACTCTTTTAACATGTGAGTTACTGGGTTCATGATATCTGCAATCCTTCCAATTTTATAGCTGAGATTCTGACTATTTTAATAATAATCCTTTCTTTTTATTCCTTTAGGGAGTAAAAGAACAAGAATGGAGTTTTAAGAAAGAGAACATAAATTGTATTTTTGGCTTCACTACCTAGGCATTGTACATCCTTAGAAGTTATTCAGTCTCTCTGAGCTTGAAGTTTCTCATCTACAAAATTTAAATAATAATAATAGCTACCTTGCCATGCTGACATGAAAACAGAATGGCTAATGCATATAGAAAATTATTTGTAAATATTAAAGACTTTCCTCCTCCCCCAAAAGGGAAGAATTCTGGTAGTGTCCTGAAACTGTGGGAACATTTGAACAGACATGAGTGATGAACCAAACACAGCAATTTAAAGCAGTAGGCCTGGAATGTAATGACCCAAACCTAGAAGCATAGGTGTGCTTACTGTTTCCACTCTATTCACCTCAGGAGAAAAGAAGCTATCTGCAAAAATTGTAAGGAAAGACAAAAAGTATTATTCAAAGTGATGCTGTGGAATAACATCTAACAGCAAGAGTAAATTATTTATTACTGAATGACAAAAAAGGAAGAGAAATTTATAAGTATGTAGATATATGTAGGTGTAATATAATTGCATCTCGTAAATATATAGTTGGATCAGATAAAAATACGGGAATATTAACAGTTGTCCTCTGTAAGTAATGGGATTATGACTAATTTTCATTCTTCTTTAAATTTCTTCTATTAATATATTTCCTTCCATTAATTAGCATGTATTACTTTGGTAGTAAGATAAAACATGTTATATTAAAAATAGATTATAAAATTTTAACACAGTGCTTTTCTGTGTCACTCTAAATCCTAAAACCCAACTATTTTCATGCCAGCTTTGCCATCTTCATTTCTTTACCAGTCGCTTTATAAACATTCATGTATCATTTTGCCTTTTCCTCTTTCCCATTTCATTGCAATCCCCAAGCATTTACATTTCTGGCTTTTGATTCTCTATGATCTACTGATCAAACCATTATAAATGATGTTTCTCTTTCTCTCCTTCCTCCCTACTTCATCTCATGTTCCTGTGAGTTTCCAAACCCACCTTCCTAAGCCTTTATTTTTTAAAAAAGATTTTATTTATTCATTCATGAGAGAGAAAGAGGCAAAGACACAGGCAGATGGAGAAGCAGGCAGAGGGAGAAGCAGGCTCCGTGCAGGGAGCCCAACGGCCCAACGTGGGACTTGATCCCAGGTCTCCAGGATCACACCCTGGGCTGAAGGCGGCACTAAACCACTGAGCCACCTGGGCTGCCCTTCCTCAGCCTTTAAACCCACCTTTCCTCATTCCCATTCTCCACAACTGGACACACACACTATCCCAATTTCAAACCCTTTAAGAACATACCCATTTCACTTGCTTATCTCTTTCTCAAAACTATTCAAGTATGGGGGGAAAATTTTTCAAATTTTAATTTAAATTCCAGTTAGTTAACACACAGTGTAATATCAGTTTCAGATGCAGAATTTAGTGATCCATCTCCCACATAAATACCCACTGCTCATCACAAGTGCCCTTGTTAAACCCTGTCACCTATTTAACCATCCCCCACCCACCTACCCTCTGATAACGCTCAGTTTGTTCTCTATAGTGAGAGTCTATTTCTTGGTTTGCCTCTCTCTTTTTCCATGTTCATTTGTTTTGTTTCTTAAATTCCACATATGAGTGAAATGATATGGTATTTGCCATTCTCTGACTTATTTCGCTCAGTCTAATACTCTCTAGCTCCATTCATGTCATTGCAAATGACAAGATTTCATTCCATCAAAAAATTATTAGAACTAATACATAAATTCAGTAGAGTCACAGGATACAAAATCAATGTATAGAAGTCTGTTGCATTTCTATGCAACAATAATTAAGCAGCAGAAAGATAAATCAAGTAATCAATCCCATTTATAATTGTACCAAATCCCATAAAATACCTAGGAATAAACCTAGCCAAAGAGTGTAAAAGTTCTATACTCTAAAAACTATAAAACAATAGTGAAAGAAATTGAAGATGACACAAAGAAATTCCATGTTAATGGATTGGAAGAACAAATACTGTTAAAATGTCTATATTACCCAAAGCAATCTACATATTTAATTCAATCACTATCAAAATACCACCAGCATTTTTCACAGAGCTAGAACAAACCCTAAAATTAGTATGGAACCACAAAAGACCCCAAATAGCCAAAGCAATTTTTAAAAAGAAAAGCAAACCTGGAGGCATCACAATTCCAGACTTCAAGCTATTTTACAAAGCTGTAGTGATCAAGACAGTATGGTACTGGCACAGAAACATATAGATCAATGAACAAAATGGAAAGCCCACAAAATAAACCCACAACTATATGAGCAATTAATATTCAATAAAGCTGGAAAAATGTTTTTAGAAGACATACAGAGGTCCAACAAACACATGAAAAGATGCTCAACATCACTCATCATCAGGAAAATGCAAATCAAAAGCATAATTAGGTATCACCTTATACCTGTCAGAATGGCTGTAACTAAAACCACAAGAAATAACAAGTGTTGTGAGGATGTGGAGAAAAAGGATCCCTTATGCACTATTGATAGAAATATAAACTGGTACAGCCACTATGGAAAACAGTATGGAAATTCCTCAAAAATTTAAAAATAGAATTACCATATGATCTGATAATTCTACTATTAGGTATTTAACCAAAGAAAACAAAGACACTAATTTGAAAAAATATATGCACTTCTATATTTATTGCAGGATCAGTTACAATAGTCAAGATATGGAAGCAATTCAAGTGTCCATCCATAGATAAACAGATAAAGAAGATGGGGGCAGCCCTGGTGGCGCAGCGATTTAGCGGCCCAGGGCGTGATCCTGGAGACCCTGTATCGAGTCCCACGTTGGGCTCTCTGCATGGGGCCTGCTTCTCCCTCTGCCTGTGTCTCTGCCTCTCTCTGTGTGTGTGTCTCTATAAATAAATAAATAGAATCTTAAAAAAAAAAAATAGAAGATGTAGGGTATGTGTGTATACACACACACACCCTGGAATATTACTTGGCCATAAAAAATGAGATCTTGCCACATGCAACAACATAGATGAACCCAGAGGGTATAATGCTAAGTGAAATAAGTCAATTAGAGAAATACAAATGCCATATGATTTCATTCATGTGTCGAATTTAAGAAACAAATGAACAAAGAAATAAGGAGACAAACACAGTAATAGACTCTCAAATACAGAGAACAAAGTGCTAGTTACCAGAGGAAAGGTCGGGGGGAGGGGAGAAAAGAGGTTAAGAGTACACTTATCTTGATGGTCACTAAGTAATGTATGGAATTGTTAAATCATTATATTGTACATCTGTATACAATTGTACATTGTATATCTGTACAAACATTGTATTGTACATTGTATTGTACATTATATTATACAGTAACAGAATACTGTATGTTAATTATACTTCAATAAAAAGAAAAAATGTATTTTTAAAAAAATTTTTTGACCTATTTGTAACCTATTCATTCTATTTCTACCATTCCAGTGACCTGAACACCCACTGAAAATTTTCCATCTGTGCTCATCCACATCCTCATTTTCTTCTAACAGTAAAAGAAATGTATTTGGCCGCTTGCTTTCTTTTTTCTATGTCCTTTGTATTATTCAGGTTTAATGTCTCAATACCATGCCTCTATACAGTTTCAAGTTTATCTGTCCCTAGTCTCTCTTTTTCCACTAAAATCATGTAACACAAACTTAAATTTGACCATGAAATTTCTCTTACACAAAAATTTGCATTTTGTTACTGTTGCCATATTAAATATTCCCTCTACTACCTTTCAGCCCCAGCGTCATCTCAACATCATATTGTGGGGTTCTGAAGAACCTATGTTTCTGCAGTTAGTATTTTTAGTGCTTGCTAAGCAAATTTTACTAAAACTTACCTCGGCTAAAAGAAAGCTAAATTACAACTGAATTGATCATGAAACTCTGAGAGATTTACCTTCTAGGAGTTAGGTGTTTACATTTCAAGGGGGAATAAAACCCTAAACAAACCCTGGGTTGAAATGTCAGAGAGAACAGTTTTTTCTTCTCACTAGAGACCTATATTTACATTACAAAGGATAAAAATCTCAGGATCCTCCTTAAGGAGAATTTGTTTACATTAGGGAGCAAAGATTTCTCCCCATCTCCAAGAGGGATAACTGTTCCTTTTTGTTATAAGCCCTAGATTCTCAATTTAAGGCTTCCTCACCTAGAGTACAGTTCCCAATTTGTACAGGATGACACCTCGTCCTTATCCCACTACTCAAACAGAGAAATGTAGGCATAGAGGACAGGCCCAGTTAAGTAATAAATAATCTTACTCTTCCCCAGAATTATCATATCCACTCTAAAGACAATATAGATAAATATGAGTACTGAACACTTATCACAGACTAAGTCCATCAATCAAACTCATTCCTCTGCTCCTCCCTGGCTGCCTGTCTAGTCCTTTAAATGTTTCTTAAAAGGCCATATTATGCAGAATTTATTTGTTCACACATCGTGTGTCATCACAAATTCTGATTCTCCATCTGAAAGCCTTCTTTCATTTTAATCAAATCTAATTCCTCTTTGCCATTAAAAATTTGAGAGAAGTCTACCTTGAGTAAAATCCTTCATGTTGCTCAGTTTATTGAGCTTCACCCTAGACTATATTTCAGAGCCTTACCCTAGACTAGTAATTACACAATATACAATGTCATGTTAACTCAATTTCAAGGCAGATATTCTTAACTCTGTTTTAAATACAAGGAACCAGAATATCAGAAAAGTGAGGAAAATTTTCCAAAGTCACAGAGTTAGTAAGGGAAAGGACCATGATTCAGATATATGGGTGCTTAATATAAGGCCTGGCTATGTGACGTTGACCAATGAAATATCAGAGGTGTGACAAGCCACCTCTCAGAATTGTGAAGGCACTTTGAATGTTTCCTTCTGCCACAAGCCCAAAATTTCCCAAATGGGGCCTTTTCATCATATATTAACCTTAGTGAAAAAGTTACAGATAATAGGTGTAATCAAAAAAGCATGATATGCAGATACCATAAGTGAGAAATAAATCTTTGTTAAAGCCACTAAAATTTCTACAGTCTTTGTTACTATAACTTATTTTGTATAAGCTAACCAGACACAGAAATTGTTACAAGGAATAGAACACAGCCAGAACAGTACCCTAAAATATGTAGTACACAATATTGGGCAAAGAAACTTATTTTTGGAGAAAGAAAATAATCTATATCATGCAGAAGCAAATATTTGTTAAAATTGTCCCTTTCACTAAACTGAAGGGGACATTTTGTGACTTCAAACAAGGAAGGGGGCAAAAAGAATATTGCTAGCATGAACTGGTTGCTGTTGGCTGTTTTTTTGGCAAGGTGCTGTAAGAAGGAGATGAACACAGAAAAAAAAAAAAAAGGCCAATTTGCAAGAGAACTGGAAGTAGGGGGACCCAGAGGAGAGTCTAGAAATTCCAGGCCTTGTAGAAATAAAAGATGCAATTTGTCTTGATTTCTAAATTAGTAATAAATCTGAAAACAAAGGCTGATTAAAACTCAAGTTTCAGTGACTTCTTGTGCCTTGCATTCTGCCCTTTTTCAGATAGGGATATTTGTCATAGTTATCCAGTCCCTATTCTACTGAACACATTGGAGAATATGGGAGATGAAGGAGTGGCTTGCTTTTGGTTGTTTTCTAATAAACCTCCAGCTTAAGAAAGATCACACAAGAAGCTGCTGTGGAGACTGTCATATAATCCCAGACTTTGAGCCTAACAGGATGGAACTTTTAGGCTGTCTCTATTAGGAAAGAACTCTAACATTTCATATATTTTAGGTACAGAAGGGAGATGAGTAAATTTTTGTGATCCAGTAGTAGACTAAGACAAAGATTATTATAGTTTCTAAATATTTTATGCCCCTCATTATAAAACAATTGCACCACCCTGCCCTATAGATGTCAGGCTTGCTTACGTGACTTGCTTGGACAATAAAATATGAATCCAAGTAAGATATGCCACTTGTGAGGAGAATTTTTAAGAGACATTGTAAATCCAGCAACTCTCTGCCAACAAGCCCCACAACACTCCAGAGAGTCTGCTCTGTCAGCTTAGTTCCCAGAGTAAAGACACTGAAACTGAGCCACAGGTAATGAATGACCCATGAGTAAGATGTAACATGAACAAGCAAGAAGCTTTGTTGTTGTGTAAACTACTGTAGTTGTGATTGTGAGGTTGGATGTTACTGCAGTATAACAGCCTAAGCTGATGCAGTAGAGGTAAAGAAAAATGACTAGCACCCACTGTTCCTAATAGAATGACCCAGCACTATTAAATAAATTGGATTAATTCAGTTCAATAAAAGGCTCTGACCACAGTAATGCACAAATTAATCCATGTTCATGTGTGGTTTAGAATGTATGTAATAGGCACTGAGGTTTATATTTAAGAACAGCTGCAAGAAAAAGAATCCCATGTGATACGAGATGAGCCCTGAAGAGAAAGCAATCATTTGCTTGGGGAAAAAAAAAAAAAATTAATCAAAGGATGAGATATAATCTGTGGTCCAATCTTGTGACATGTTAGAGTCACACAATTCTTCCATAACAAATGGTAGATTTCCAATATGACACAGAGAAGAAAATAAATGAGGCTTTGACATCACAGCCCATACATCACATATTTAATGATCACGTTGGGTAAATGGCTAACATCCGTGAACCAACATGACTTGCTAGCAATAGCACCATCACAAAGCCAATGAATATGCATCACCACATATTTTTAAAGCACAACCACAAAGCTAAGCCTTACCTGTTCACAGGGCAGAAGTCTGAACTTGTAATAAACAAGATCCACATATGTACATGTTAAAACCAAGGTTGTGAATATCTGGTTCAGAGAAGGCAGGGCTATAGATCATATCACAAGGAATGTTCCCTCCCTGAAACATTTGAGTAAAAAGTAAAATTATGACTACATGAACATCAAGCCTGCCTTAAAACGGAAAAATTTCCTACAGTTTGCATAAAATACAATTATGGAAGCCAAGAAGGCAGTAACCCCCTCTCATCTTGTTCATGTCAAGAGGGCAAGGGGCTGATGAGAGTCTGAGATTGTGCTGCTCTGTTACACATGTGGCTGCTGTTGCCAATGCTGCTACAACTCTTGTTGTTTTAGGTCTAGATCTTAGCCCCCCCTACCCATTGTCTCATTGAGTCGCAACCCACTTTGGAGGCTTTTTTTTGTGCTTAAACAAAGGATACGGTTTGAAGACACTGAATAAGCAGAAAAGGAGCAATGACTTTTAGACTCTGGATCATATGCCTCCCAAACTCAACAACATGCCTTGGGCATTGTGCATAGTGGCTAAGAGGCATACCTTTGAATATGCAAAATGATTTCAATATTCCTTCTATAACACACCTAAGGAGGTGGTAGGTGTTGAAACTTGCCTCCAAAAGCTCACCTACAGGGAAGCAACTGACAATGAGGAATATAAAAGCTGCCAAGAATAGGAAGCACAAAAGGGAATGGCTTTCATTAATGACAGAAACTTAGAGTGTTCCTTCCAACTTAATATTAGTAAGAATATTATGCTCAACCTATAATATGCAACAAGATTCCCAAATACAATACCCAATTTATATTATACATTTTAATACCATGATATGTTGCATAGATAGAAAATATTTTTATAGCATTGTGACATGAAAAATTCCAATTATTTTAGGTAAAATAGGAGTCACAAACTTAAGTTAACTAAACTTAAAGGAATAAGAGAGAGAACCTCAGAGTTGGGAGAGCTCCACCAAGTATTCCCTAATAGAAAATTAAGCCCAGTGTAGTCACCTGATTTTTCAAGAGAATCCAGAAACCCAGAATATTATGTGAAATTGCTTGATTTTTAAATGCTGCCTACTAATTCAAAAAAGTAATAATAACTTAAACCCTGTGAGTAGTAATAATCTGTGGACCCAACAAAACACATCTACTGGACAGACTGGTCCAAAGACCCATGTTTCCAGTCTGGGAATGAAAGGGAGGGTTTTTTTTTAACCTGAAACTAAATTTTAGATTAAAGGAAAAGTATGTATTTTGTCATCAAGCACCATGACTATAAAGGTTCTTTACAAACAACATGTCTCTAATGGGTTAATCTTTTGAGGTTATTCTTAAATTTCAACTAAGAACTCTATGTTATTTTATAGAACTATTTTGCTGGGAGCATAACGTGGTAGGAAGTACACATAACTGGGATATAAGAGATAGAGATTCTAGGCGTTGGCTTCACTATGCTGCTCTCCACAATAAGCAGACAGGATTTGACTCTCCAAGATAAAGTGAAAGATACAAGTGAGGAATTCTCTTTAATTTGAGGTTTTCTCCATGTTTACTAGGTAATTGCTACTTGGAGGTTTGTTTCAGTGAGGGAGACTGCACGGCTTGGGGTAGGATAGGACACAGGATTCAGGACAATGCATCAATCCAGAGTCAATAGTTTCCTTGGGTCCTATCAAATTCATGAGAAAACTATACATCTCATTGTGACTGGGATACAGTTGAGTAAATGGTGAAAATACCTAGAAAATAAGACTGAAGGCAGCTCTAAAACAAATGTTTGAATGGCTTCCAGGAGATGAAGATTTTTAAGCCTACATATATAGTCCCAAGGGATAGAGAAACCAGGGACAGACTATATAGAAAGGTGGAGATATCCAACAGTGGATCTGAGTTGTCAGCCTCAATTCTGTTTCTATCCTGCCAAGGAAAGTACAAGTCATTATTCACAGATTCCAAATCTGTGAATCCACCTACTTGCTAAAATTTATTTGTAACCCCAAGTTCAATACTTGCAGTGCTTCCACAGTCGTCATCATTCACAGACATGCACATGCACTGAGTTGTGAAAAATCTGAGTCATCCACTGCACGTGTTCTCACCCTCAGGTGGAACGAGGAACCTGCTGCTTTTTTGTTTCAGCTCTCCTACTGTAAACAAGTATTCTTTCCTCAGTCTATTTAGTGCCACATATTTCATATCTGCCTGCTTTTTGTTGGTGATTTCACGGTTTAAAATGGCTCCCAAGCATAGTGCTGAAATGCTGCCTAGTATCCCTATGCACAAGGAGGTTGTGATGTGCCTTACAGAGAAAATACACAGAATAAATAAGCTTCCCTGAGACATGGGTTATACTGCTTTTGGCTATGAGCTCAATGTTAATGAATCAACAATATATATTAAATAAGGTGCCTTTAAACATAAACACATAAAACAAAGCTATGCATTGTTTGACAAAAATGTGACCAGAGGCTGGCAGGAATCTAACCCTGAATTTCCCCCAGGGGCAGTGATTTAGTATGCACTAACTCAGCATTCAAGGTAACTTTATAAAACATAACTACCACAAATAATAAGAATCATCAAATGGCAACGTTATTACCTCTTAAGAAAAATGTCATGGAAAGATTTCATATATCAGATCAAAGGACAGCAAAGAAGCCACACAGTGCCCTTTCCAGTCTCAAAATCTAGTTCTCAGTGAAGAACTGATCCATGCCTCAGATGGGCAGTTAAATAATTTTCTCCTTTGAGCCCCCCAAATTCCATCATTCTACAATTGGTCAGGGATCTGATTGAGTCTCAGATTCCACTTTTATATAATATGAATGTTGGAAAAGATAGCACCTTAGATCTCTTCCTAGCTCTAAAATTTTATTATTCAAGGAAAAGATTTTCCTAATATTCTTCTGGAAAAGTACACATTTTGTCATTAAGTACCTTGACCATAAAGATTTCTCTTTTAACATCAAATCCGATCCCATTTTTTACTCTTCATTCAGTATTTCATGTATAGAAATTTTCATGTATAGAAACTTGCTATTTCTCATTTATGATCTTTTTAAGTTGGTTACTATCTTCAATTCACTGGTACAAGAAAAGACTCTCAAAGTTTTCCTACTTATCAGACATTCGATACTTCTAAGAAGAACCAAAATCTCTTTGCCTTCCCCATGCTACCTTTGTTCATTCCAAAGAACTATATCCAGATTATTGTGATGGATAATGTGCCATGCACTTTGGCCTTAAATCAAATGGATAGGGCATCTGGGTGCTCAGTCAGTTAGGCGTCTGCCTTCAGCTCGGGACAAAATCCCTGGGTCCTGGGATAGAGCAGATCCTGGGATCAAGCCTTCTCTCTGGCACCGTGCTCAGCAGGGAGCCTGCTTCTCCCTCTCCGTTTGCCCCTCCCCCTGCTTGTGCTCTTAACCGCTCTCTCTCAAATGAATGGATAAAATCTTAAAAAAAAAAAAAAAAAAAAAGCTTTAAAAAAAATAAACCAAATGGGTAATAAGCTTATAAAAACCTACATAGTATCTCTTTCAAAGTGAAGACAGCCTTGGAGTAACAAGTCTTGTTTTCCTGTAACCCTATTTTTAGAACAAGCCTCCTAACCTCCTAGTAGTTCCCTAGAAAACACTCAGAATTACATCTAGGACAATTGTGACCAGTTTTAAATCAATCCATAGCTGGGTTGGCAGCAGTAAACCATGAACATGCCTGAACTGGGTAAGAACACAGTCCATGAAGTGATAATACCTGGACAGCAGCCAACTTCATTCATTTTCCTTATTCCCAAGAAGGGGGAAAAAAAACACATAAAAACAACCAAAACAAAACAAAAAAAACAACAGTTCTGAAATGGTATGATTATCTGCATAATTTAATATTACCTATCTCACACAAAAAGGAAATGGGCTTATAGGTGTGAGTGCCTCTAAAAAAGACAAAGCAATACACAATGAAGAAAGACACCAAACTAGAGAGAAAGGAAAAAAAACCAATAGATAGGGAATGTTGTATCACAAGCAAAATAGAAGAATCAATATAATAATTCCAATAAAGCAACTCAACTTGTTGCAGCCATGTTTGTCTTCCCCATTAAGCTCTGAGTATATTGGTGATAATGATATAATTAAGTATCTTAATGACAACTATATCATTTGAGATAGTATGATTTAATTATACATGAATTCATAAACACAGTACCTAAAATGTAGGTGCATGTTAATTAATGCTGAGTTTAACAGAACTGAAGGCTTTTATTATTTTGGTTACTCACATCACTGCTTTTCAAAAAATTATGACACTCTCAAAGAAAGCATCAGGATCTCTTAGATTAGAGCATGTGAATGGCCTGTTGTCTATCCATGAAATTAAAAATGATAGGAAACCATTATATTACACTCACAGAAACCAGTAAAGTCCCCTACTTCATCTAAAACTCAGTTGTTTTATGTCATTAACAAAGTGTCATGAAATCCTTATGATGAAATTAATCTATTAATCTTACAACAAAACTGAAAAGAGGATGATTATATTGCTGTTCACATCACTGATTCACCTCATTATATTCAACATCAAACATTTACCAAATAACTACTATACTATGTGAGGGAATAGAAAGATTGGTAAATCAGAATTCCTGTCCTTAGAGAGATTACAGTTTTATTAGAACTATGAACAATTAAGTAGTGTGGATAGTATAGTCTCATAAATACTATATCAGCAGTAAGCATGCCATAGTGGGACGGGGAGGGATGAATGATTACACATGGGGAAACAAACATAACCTAGATTGGAGAAGTTAGGTAAGGAATAACCAGAAATGTTTCCCACAGATTGCTGAGCCGAATATATTGACTCATTTCAATTCTCCAAATCTGTAAACACCTTAAGTGAAAGAGGCTATATTTTTATGTACTAGGCATCATAGCAAAGTAATCTCATAAGACATTCTTTCAGTATCCCTTGGCTAAACCAAATCTGACCTTTAATGATGCATTTAATGGTCTTATCCAGAGAGAATATTTCAAAAATCAAAGTCCACTCTTGTAATATATAATTGGTCTTCAATCAAGACTGACAGCTCATTGTGGTTTTGATATGTATTTCCCTGATGACAAGTGATGTGGAGCATTTTTTCATGTACCTGTTGGCCATGTGTAGGTCTTCTTTGGGGAAATATCTGATCAAAATCAACACCCCAAAAACCAACAATCTAGTAAGAAATGGGCAGAAGACATGAACAGATACTTGTTTTTATTGAAATGTTTTTAAAGGTTCAGATGCTGCCTAAATTCAACATCTTAAATATATCGCATTTCACTAATCAAGTAGGTTGCTGCATTTAAATTCTTGCCAATGATATTTGTTTTTCTTTGGAACCGAGGAAGACATGTTTTCAGTGAATTTCAATGAACTTTTGGCAAAAATGAGGGATTTTAGATTGAATTACGGATTGGTTATATATATGCTACTTTAGTTAATTGTCAACATAGACCATTCATATAGCTATAGAAGAGGAAATTGAGGCCAGGAGGCCAAAATACTTAAACCAGATGGTTGGTAAATGGTGGAACTAGAATAAAATATGAGTTTATGTAGTGATTTATCTTCTTTCCAATGAAGTAGATGGGTCTCTATATTTACAACATAGAAAGACTAAGAGAGATAGAGTCAGAGATAAAAGAGAAATACACACACACCCCAAGAATTATTTTCATATTTACTAAATTACAAGAATGTATAAAATGCAATTTTTCTTATTTATGTTTAATTTTTTTTTTTTTTGCTAAAGCTGACAGTGAAATTCATTTACACCCAAGTAAAGTATACTATAGCTTTGAGGTGTCAGAGGGGGAACCTGTGTGTAATGAAAATATTTGCTGTAGATCAACTATTCATATAACAAGGAAGGTGACCCTGCTATTAATGTAAAATCTAGTTTTCTTTGTATTTCATGATAATTATCAAAGTGTCTTTGGTATCAAGTGCTATAAAGATCAAATTATACCGGAAAAAAAAAAAAAAAAAAGACTGACAGCAGACTCATGCTTGCTGGAAAAGCTAAGGATACCACTCCCATCAACACTGCTGGCCTTTTCTACTATAAAAAGTACACCAGTGTACTACTACAAGGTCAAGTAAGTAATTTTCACACTACACAAAAGAAATATCACTTAGAGAGGGAAGGAACTAAAATACAGGTAAATAATTCCAGAAACTGTCATAGCAGTTTACATTACTTGATATCTGTAAGCTTGAGTGTGATCATATTTACATGATCCAGAGAAGGATTCTTCCAATTAATCTATTTATAGATATCAATGGCCACAGTGTACAAAGCTTTCTACTATCATCCTTTATCCATAATTGGTAATGATATTATGCAAAGAGTTTTTAGCAAAGACTATTTAGGCCAAAATATTCACATTTATACTGACAATACTGTTGATATCACCAAGATTTATTATGAATATCTCTATTAGACCTTACATAACAGTAATATGACTCTTGTAGTAGAAATGGATTGAAGTCACAGAAATCAGCTTCCAACGCATAGGTGATTCTTAAACAGTGATTCTCAAATTTTGACACAAATCAAATTACTAGAAGTCTAACCTAGATAAGGATTGCTCAGCTCTACTTCCAGAGTTTCTGATTCAATAGATCTAGGGTGAAGTCTAAGGATCTGCATTTCTAAACTCCCAGATGAGGCAGTTCTGCTAGCCTGGAGACTGTATTTTGAGATCAGCTGCTCTAAAATAACACAGCTATTAAAAATTGTTAACAAATCTACAAATGTAGCCTCTGCAATACATAGCTGGACAAACAGTAAAAGTAAATTAATAAACTTATTAATGGGCATCATGAAAAATATAACAAGCATTCACAGAAAAGACAAATGAAGACGTAGAAAAGTCATCTAAATCATAATGGGGAGGGATATCAGAAAACATTCCTAAAGGGAGGTGTTTTGAAAGAAAAAATTACTATGTACGAGAGAAAGAGTATTTTAAGTACAGAAAGCAGTGATTCTGCTTTCTGTGAAAAGAGTCTGAGACACTGGGATTTGGACTTACTTCCATTTATTCTAAGCGCATCCATCATCAAGTTTTTTATCCCTCAGTAAATGTGCTACTCTTAGATTATGATGAAGTGGTTATTGTTTTGTTTTGTTTTCTACAAAACAAATATTGTTGATATTTGTCAGATGCTACACATAGATCCTATGACTAATGTGTAGGGTGTGAATGTTGAACACAGAGAGTTAAATGATCTATTTCATGTGTAGCTTCCTATGTGTTAAAGCCAAGTCGTTTGCAAGTGATCATCAAAGTTGTAAAAGTCCATTGGAGGATTTTAAGCTGGAAAGCTGCAAGATCAGATGTACATTTCAGAAGGATCATTTCTGTTAATGTATGATATGTGAATTCATGGAGGTTAGACTATAAGCAAGAAGACTAGCTCAGTAGCCGCTGAATAGTCCAACCTAAACTACAGCAATGACAATGATGAATTTGAAGAATGAAAGGTGGATTTGAAGGCAACTTGCAATATACACAAAGAGTAAATATGGCAGTTGGGTAAGACAGATTGATCAAAGATTACTTGCAAGTTTCTCTTAAAACTGAAAAAAGAAACAAAAAAGTGTATTTTATTAAAAAGTACACTTAATGTATTTATACTTAGTGGGTCACACCAATTCTATAAATTATAAATACACAACTTGAATGCAGAAAGCTAAGAAAAATGATCAAACAAATAGAAGTCATTATAAGTTTAGGAACTGCATAGAAATATCAACATTTCTTGCTTTAGAAATAAATCTTTGTAATTATATCTCCAATTGCCAGTAACAAAATGAAGTGTTTCACATATCGCTGTCAATGAACATTGAGTAACTGCACTTAAAAGAAAAACTGTACAAAAGAAAGTGACAAACCAGACCTACCCTCTCTCCCATCTTTATTGTCTTTTTCCCACCAGCCCCACCCACATCTTCACAATGAAGTCCTTGACTTCTGAATTTCTATGTTCAAGCAGTTTGGCCTATCCCTATTTACATGCATCATATAGTACTACAAACACTCTAAGAGGGACTGGGGTACTAAATTTGTATTGAAATACAAACTGTCTAATGATTCAAGTGCCTAAAGGTATAGAAGTCCCCATACGTAGAATTACTGCTACAGAGAATAGAACATAAACACATTATAGGATGGACACATTGCCACAGGATAAAACAATACAAAAAAAGACAGACTGCTGTTATGTAGCTATATCAAAATCTTCTAGGGCAATGTTAAGTAAGGTTCTAACAATGAAAATAAGGCAAATGACTTGGAAAATAAACTTTCCAAATGTGTTTAACAACAAAATAAATTATATACTGATATCAAGTAAGAGACCAAGGAAACCCCTTGTAATAGTACCAAGGGCAAAGTTAAGTAATATGAATCATAGGTAACAGAAATTAGCCTGTGAAGGTTTAATTCTTCCTGTTTTTAGAAAAGATGCTACAAATAAAAGAGCCACAATTATAACCTTCCATAAAGATTACATTCTAAAGACTTCAATCATTAAGGACTCATTTCAAAGTACGTCTGGGGTGGAAAGAGTATTTTAGAAAAGAAATTATCATTAGAAGTGGTTCTTTTAGGATATAGAATTGCATTTGCTACATATAACTAGAACCATTTCCATACAAGTCAAAGCATCACTAGAAAGAAGGAAGATAAGCACTGAGGAAAACATTCATTAATATTTATATAACTGTGAAACAACCATCAATATCTTTCCCATCCCCCTCCCAGAACATCTTCCAGAAGATGACTCAAAAGCTGCTCCTCCAATATATCTGTTTCTTTCCATCATTATCAGCACTGCCATAGTCCTCTGCTTAATTTTTTTCTGGTCTTTCATACATCCTCTTTACTAAATCACCACTCTTTGTAAGGGGTTCCGTTGGTGTAATAAGAGTAAACAGGAAATAACGAGGTAGGTCATACATATTTCCTTTTATCTGTTACTTTATTCTTTACAACATACACACAAGTTTTTAAATGTGCATCAGATTTTAGTGAAGCACTCCGCATAGATATAGGGAATACTGAAAGAGAAAAAGTTAAGTTCTCTGGCAAACATTACTGTTCCTGTAGTCAAAGAGAACAGCAGCTACAAGTAAAAAATCTTTATGAAACATTTCTCTCCTGTGAATATTCCCATTTTTAAATGTATTAATGTATTCTCCTATCCTCAATTCTATCCCCACAAATACTCGAACTACATACATAATGGCCTTTCCTCCTTTTAATCTCTGTCCTCTTTGAGCAAGCATAAAACACAGTTGTTAATTTCACTGCAACATCTCATCTCCCAAGGCCTCAAAGAACTGCTGCAGGGTCAGCAAGAGAAGGGGCAAGATGACTTGGGTGATAAGGTTCTACAGTACAATCAAAATGTGAATGTCAGTCTAGCCCACTTAACATCTCTTCACCAGTGTGGTCTCAGATAAGTCTACAGGTTTTCCCAGTTGTAAAAAGCAGGTAATATATTAATCACCATACCCAGCACAAAATACACATGCGTGTACAAAAACATACAACACATGAAAATGCCCAAAATAAAGATGATTATTCCTCAGAAATAGTACAGTCCAAATACATTCAGGAAAAAGATAAGCATGTCTTTGTCCGATGATTTATATGTTTTCTGATCTCACTGAACATTCTTAATTTATTTCTATTGTGCAGGACAGTATATGTTCCTTTATTCAAATCCCTACTTTCAAACTGTGCCTTCTCTGGCTTGATTAGGATAAAAACCAAGCCCCAAACCATATACTTAATGGCTACTTCCTTGATTCACAAATGTTTAACCAATATTCTGAACACTTGCAAATGCCTGACTTAAAATTATGGACAAGGCATCTTTCTTGGTCCCATTTTCAATTTAGGTATGTGTTTGGGGAATCATATAGCATCTGTGAGGTTTTCATTACACTAATATTTTTTAAATTTCATCTAGTCATTATATTTAGATATAATGTTGTTTCTTGGGATCAGCAACACAATGAACCAGGATGAGCATATTATCTCAGTGTTTCTTGTATTCAGTAGACCCTCTAGTTGTATGTGAATGTCCACATTTTCCAATGTTCTCACCTTTGAGGTACTTTATTCTCTCATCTTAATTATATCTTCTTTCTGTCATGTGTTTAGAGAGTTTGCCATCATTTCCTCTCCTCTCTTCCCCCAACTTTGCAAATCACTTCCACAACATTAATTTAAATAAAATGATTGCCAGAGTTACTCTTATGTTCATACTAGTCTCCATAGATAAATTAATAATATTGGGCTTTGGAAAGGAAAACAAAAAATAATTCACTTTTTCCAATCAATTTTAAATTGAAGAAAAGTATATAACTGAGGCTAGCAGGTTAATTATTTGCATAGATAAATACAGTAAGAAATAAAGAAACACAAGTCACTTAATAGTTACTAGAAATTGCTATCATAATTCAAATGGCAAGCCATTTAATTTACAGGAATATTACATGCTTAGAAAATTACTTTCTCAGTCACAAATGACTAAAATATGAACTTGCAAGTGATATAAATGAAAAGGATGTTAATAAATAAGAATATTGTCAATCACTGTAAAATTCCTGAAATGTGTTTTTATATGCAGAGACATTTCTTAAAAGTATAAAATTTCCAAGCTATTAACAGTGTTCTTTAAATTATATAATTCAGAATTGCCATATTTCACAAAAGAAAAATTAAACACTAATCAATTTTACATAAATTCCAACTTTTATTTTTATTTTTTTAAATATTTTATTTATTCAGGAGAGATACAGAAAAAGAGAGAGAGAGAGAGAGAGAGAGAGAGGCAGAGACACAGGCAAAGGGAGAAACAGGCTCCATGCAGGGAGCCTGCTATGGGACTCCATCCCGGGACTCCAGAATCACACCCTGGGCTGAAGGCAGTGCTAAACCACTGAGCCACCCAGGGATCCCCAAATTCCAACTTCCAGACCTATATTCTCCAAATACAATGAAGATAATTATAATCTAACCAAAATTAAAACTTAACCCTCAAGTTTCAATTACCATAAGTCAATCTTTCATGAAAACTATTTAAACATATTACCTGTTTAAAGGCAAATATTACTGTTAATTTCCAGCTTCTAAACACTAATTATTAAAAACTAACTCATCCCACATAAGCACTAGGATATTCATTTCTATTTTAAAAAGTTAATTGCTTGGCTTCCTGAATACTTTTATTTTAAAACTATGATCGTAACAATATATACTAACATACATGACTAATTCACAAAAATAGTGTCCTGAAATCCTCACCAGAAGGGAATAAAATGATAAATGTATAATTTTATTATTTAATTTCAAAGCAAATGAAATGAACATGTCAAAACTCCTGTTTTTTAAAGCATGTAAATGAAAAAGACATAGTCTCTGGTATAAAGATTCTCACTGTAGTTATACCTTTGAACTCCACCATGTTGCCAAATAGTCACATGGGAAAATTGCTGAATGATTTACCAAGTGAATAAGCAGCAAAACGTTTAAAGGTCCAGGGGTAAATTAAATGCTAAGGCAAAACAGGCACTTGAAAGGGATGTCAATTTGATACCAGAAATACATAAATATAGGAGAAGCTGGGAAAATAAAAAGTGGCTTACATTATTTCTAAACAAGAAATTCCATGATAGAAGAAAGTTACTGAACACCAGTAAATCTGAATTACTGTACCTACACTGGTATGGCAATATAGGTCAACATTTTTAAAGAATGGAAAAGGCCAGTTCTGGAAAGACGAAATTAGAGGTCACTGTCCTAAGAGGTTATGTTAATGTATGGTAAGTCCCAGTTCCTCCAAATGGAAGGTGAGCTGTTTGTACTGAGGCATCAGACAGAGCTTTATTATTCTTACACCAACTGTGAAAAGTCTTGTTCAACTGTCCTAAAATCATTAAAGTATCAACGGCTGTTATCCAAATCTTTGGGAACTGAGTCAATCTGTGTCTACATTGCCTAAGCTGCAACTACTTGGGCTATCTGTTCCAACACATTCTCCAAAAGTAATACAGCAGCTTCTGCTGTAGCTATATGCACTGTAGATACACTGCAGTTTTAAAGAAGGGAAATAAAAAGAGTTGTTTCCTAATACCATTCTAAATTATGTCCAAAGTTGCCTCTTTTCTAATCCTTTGGCTAGGTAGACTAGGTTTTTGTTGTGCTTTTTTTGTTTTTATCCATTTACGCTTCTGAGTTGCTAGTTTCTTCATCTCCACATGGGAAATATGTGAAGTGAAAAGGAAATTCAGGGGATTCACCTGTGTTGTTCTTTAGGTCACAAAGTCCCTAGGCTGGACTGCCTTCTTCTCTTAAACTTTCAGTCCTATCATGTACTGCTATATATAATGTCCAAGTTTTTTAGTTTTATTTAGTGGGAGTAATAGGTAAAAGAATGTCAACTTTATCTTTCTGAAAGCAGAAGTCTCCCTTGGATGACATTTGATGCTTTGTTTTATATCAGTGTCTTATAAATGACAAGGTATAGTAGTTCTCAGCTATGATATTTCATACTAATATAATGAAGCTATAACTTGTAAATTTTGTGATAGTAGTTCACTATTTAAATTGGTTTAGCTGTTTATATTTTAATAATCTGGTTAGATTAATCACTTTCAACTTCCTGATGAACTTCAGAATTAAAATTCTCTCTCTGTCCCCCCCTAAAATAAATAAATCTTAAAAAAAAAGAAGTCACAAAGGAAATATAAAATTTACATCAAGTTAATAAAAATGGGAATAAAACATACCAAAATTTGCATGACACAGCTAAATCAGTGCTGAGAGGAAAATTTAAAGAACTAAATGCTTATAGTAGAGAAAAGGAAAAGTCTCAAATTAACAATTTAAGCTCCTACCTCAAGAAGTTTAAAATACAAACCTAAAGCAAGAAATATGAGAGAAACAAATTTAAAACAGAAAGAAAATAGAAAAAAATCAAGAAAATAAAGAGTTATCTCTTTGAAACCCTCATCAACATTGACAAAATTCTAGAAAGACTGACAAAAAAGAAAAGGCATATTATCAATACTAGGATTGGAACAGGAATTAATTAACATTTCAGACTTACATATATCAGAAATATAATAAGAGAATTCTGTATGCATCTATACAAGAACTTAGATGAAATGGATCAATTTCTCAAAAAAAGAAAAACTACCACAACTCACATAACATGAAACAGATCATTTGAATAGCCCTATTAAGAAAATTGAACTCATAATCTAAAAACTCCCAAAAGAGATTTTCTGAGAACAGATGATTTCATTGGTTAATTCAACCAAATATTTAAAGAAAAATTAACACCAATTCTATACAACTTCTTCCAGAAAATAGAGAAGGAAAAACACTTCTCAATTCAGTTCATGAAGCTAGTTATCACTCTAAGACTAGAAAAGCCAGTACAAAATAAGAAAACTACAGATCATTATGTCTCATGAATACTACAAATACAAAAAATTTTAAAAAGATTTTATTTATTAATTCATGAGAAACACAAAGAGGCAGAGACAGGCAGAGGGAGAAGCAGGATCCCCAGTGGAGCCTAATACAGGACTTGATCCCAGGACCCCAGGATCACGATCTGAGCCAAAGGCAGACACTCAACCACTGAGCCACCCAGGTACCATCAAACACAAAAATTTTAAGAAAAGTATGAGCAGATAGAATCTAGCATTATGTAAAAAGAATCAGACACCATGATCAAATGGGATTCATTTCAGGGATGCAAGGCTGGTTCAATGTACAAAAAAAAAAATCAGTAAATGTAATCCATCACATCAACTGCCTACAGAAGAAAAATCACATGATTGTACCAATTGATGTATAAAAAAACATATGACAAAATCAGAATTTTTATCATAAAAATTCTGAGGAAAAATATAGTAATAAAAGGGAAATTTGGAAGAAACTCAAACATGTGGAGGTTAAAGAGCATCCTGCTAAAAGATGAGAGGGTCAACCAGGAAATTAGAGAAGAATTAAAAACATTCATGGAAACTAATGAGAGTGAAGATACAACCATTCAAAATCTTTGGGTTACAGCAAAAGCAGTCCTAAGAGGGAAATACATCACAATACAAGCATCCCTCAAAAAACTGGAAAAAACCCAAATACATAAGCTAACCTTGCACCTAAAGGAACTGGAGAAAGAACAGCAATAAAACCTACACCAAGAAGAAGAAGAGGGTTCATAAAGATTCGAGCAGAACTCAATGAAATAGAGACCAGAAGAACTGTAGAACAGATCAACAAAACCAAGAGTTAGTTCTTTGAAAGAATTAGTAAGATAGATAAACCATTAGCCAGCCTTATTAAAGAGAAAAGAGAAAAGACTCAAATCAATAAAATCATGAATGAAAAAGGAGAGATCCCCACCAATACCAATGAAATACAAACGATTTTAAAAACATATTATAAGCAGCTATACACCAATAAATTAGGCAGTCTACAAGAAATGGACTCATTCCTGGAAAACCACAAACTACCAAAACTGAAACAGGAAGAAATAGAAAACCTGAACAGGCCAATAACCAAGGAAGAAACTGAAGCAGTCATCAAAAACCTCCCAAGACACAAAAGTCCAGGGCCAGATGGCTTCCCAGGGGAATTCTATCAAAGGTTTAAAGAAGAAACAATACCTATTCTACTAAAGCTGTTCTGAAAGATAGAAAGAGATGGAATACTTCCAAACTTGTTTTATGAGGCCAGCATCACCTTAATTCCAAAACTAGACAAAGACCCCACCAAAAAGGAGAATTATAGACCAATATCCCTGATGAACACAGACGCAAAAATTCTCAACAAGATACTAGCCAATAGTATCCAACAATACATTAAGAAGATTATTCACCATGACCAAGTGGGATTTATCCCTGGGATGCAAGGTTGGTTCAACACTTGTGACAGATCATACCAACAAGAGAAGAAACAAGAACCATATGATCCTCTCAATAGATGGAGAGAAAGCATTTGAGAAAATACAACACCCATTCCTGATCAAAACTCTTCAGAGTGTAGGGATAGAGGGAACATTCCTCAACATCTTAAAAGCCATCTACGAAAAGCCCACAGCAAATATCATTCTCAATGGGGAAACACTGGGAGCCTTTCCCCTGAGATCAGGAACAAGACAGGGATGTCCACTCTCACCACTGCTATTCAACATAGTACTAGAAGTCCTAGCCTCAGCAATCAGACAACTAAAAGAAATAAAAGGCATTCAAATTGGCAAAGAAGAGGTCAAACTCTTCCTCTTCGCCAATGACATGATACTCTACATAGAAAACCCAAAAGACTCAACCTCAAGATTGCTAGAACTCTACAGCAATTCAGCAGTGTGGCAGGATACAAAATCAATGCCCAAAAATCAGTGGCATTTCTATACACTAACAGTGAGACTGAAGAAAGAGAAAACAAGGAGTCAATCCCATTTACAATTGCACCCAAAAGCATAAGATACCTAGGAATAAACCTAACCAAAGAGGTAAAGGATCTATACCCTAAAAACTACAGAACACTTCTGAAAGAAATGGGGGAAGACACAAAGAGATGGATAAATATTCCATGCTCATGGATTGGAAGAATTAATATTGTGAAAATGTCAATGCTATCTGGGGCAATTTACACATTTAATGCAATCCCTATCAAAATACCATGGACTTTCTTCAGAGAGTTGGAACAAATAATCCTAAGATTTGTGTGGAATCAGAAAAGACCCCAAATAGCCAGGGGAATACTGAAAAAGAAAACCAGAGCTGGGGGCGTCACAATGCCAGATTTCAAGTTGTACTACAAAGCTGTGATCATCAAGAAAGTGTGGTACTGACACAAAAACAGACACATAGATCAATGGAACCCAGAAATAGGCCCTACACTCTATGGTCAACTAATATTGGACAAAGCAGGAAAGACCATCCACTGGACAAAGGACAGTCTGTTCAATAAATGGTGCTGGGAAAATTGGACAGCCACGTGCAGAAGAATGAAACTAGACCATTCTCTTACACCATACACAAAGATAAACTCAAAATGGATGAAAGATCTAAATGTGAGACAAGAATCCATCAAAATCCTAAAGGAACTTTCCAGGACTCAGAGGCAGCCACAGCAGCAGTGGCGGGCAGCAGCCTTGGGAGGCAGAACTGGAACAGCCGCGGGTGGAGGCAGCGGCACTGAGGGATCTAACATATCCACTGAGGCACAAAGAGTTGATGACAGTCCAAGCACTGGTGGAGGAAGTTCTGATGGAGACCAACGTGAAAGTGTTCAACAAGAACCGGAAAGAGAACAAGTTCAGCCCAAGAAAAAGGAAGGAAAAATATCCAGCAAAACAGCTGCTAAATTGTCAACGAGTGCTAAAAGAATTCAGAAGGAACTTGCAGAGATTACATTGGACCCTCCTCCCAACTATAGTGCTGGACCCAAAGGAGACAACATTTATGAATGGAGGTCAACTATATTGGGACCCCCAGGATCTGTCTATGAGGGAGAGGCATTCTTTCTTGACATTACCTTTTCATCAGACTATCCTTTTAAACCTCCTAAGGTTACCTTCCAAACAAGAATCTATCACTGTAATATTAACAGCCAGGATGTCATCTGTCTGGATATCCTAAAGGACAACTGGAGTCCAGCCCTAACCATTTCTAAAGTTCTCCTCTCCATCTGCTCAATTCTTACAGATTGCAACCCTGCTGACCCTCTAGTGGGTAGCATTGCCACACAGTACATTACCAACAGAGCAGAGCATGGCCAGATGGCCAGACAGTGGACCAAGCAGTATGCCACATAGGGGCCTGCTGCTTGCTGCCCCCGTCGGACCTGTGCAAGCACATTCACCAAGTGCATCAATAGCCCTACCCACCCCTCCAGACCTCGGTTCTTATTTTCTTATTTTTATTAAATTTTGAACCTTTTTCTGATGGTATGTCATCCATCCCCCCACTCCTTTCTCCCTCCCTCCTTTTCCTCCTTTTCCTTGTTTCTTCCCTCCACCCCCCTTCTCAATTTATTCCCTTTTTTGATTTCTATTAACTTGAAAGATTTGGGTTGTTGTTGGTTTTTTTTTCCCCACATCAACATGGATGGGAACTTTTGTTTTCAGTGCAAACAATGTTGGATCTGTAATAGTAAGAGCTTTCTTACAAAGCTTTGTATTACTGTGTGGTTTTGTTGTTTGTTGTTTGTTTTATTTTGATTTTTTTCCTTATATGTGATCTTTGGGAAAACAAATTCAGAATTACATCTTATTTCTACTTAAATGTAGTGCTTAGACTTAATGTTTTGTACTGAAGTCTTTATTGGTGGGTGCATGCTACGGGGAACAAGTTTTTTGTACAAAAGCTTCAATCAGAATCACCGTGCATTACTGAGACTCTGTTTATCACTAGCCTTCTGTCCCCCACACAGAAGACTGTTGGATTGAACAAAATAATATGTATTTTGATTTACTTAAAGTGCTTGTAAATTTCTTAGGGACCTGCCACTTTTGACTGTGGATCGGTTGATGAACACTTGTATTATTAAAGCACTCAATAAATCACTGTAGCTGATAAATGCAAAAAAAAAAAAAAATCCTAGAAGAGAACACAGGCAACACCCTTTTTGAACTTGGCCACAGCAACTTCTTGCAAGATACATCTATGAAGGCAAGGGAAGCAGAAGCAAAAATGAACTACTGGGACTTCATCAAGATATAAAGCTTATGCACAGCAGAAGAAACAGTGAAGAAAACTAAAAGACAACCTACAGAATGGGAGAAGATATTTGCAAATGACATATCAGATAAAAGACTAGTATCCAAGATCTATAAAGAACTTATTAAAACTCAACAGCAAAGAAACAAACAATCCAATCATGAAATTGGCAAAAGAAATGAACAGAAATTTAACCTAAGAAGACATACATATTGGCCAATAAGCACATGAGAAAATGCTCCGCATCACTGGCCATCCGGGGAATACAAATCAAAACCACAATGAGATAGCACCTCACCCCAGTGAGAATGGTGAAAATAAACAAGACAGGAAACAACAAATGTTGGAGAGGATGTGGAGAAAGGGGAACCCTCTTGCACTGTTGGTGGGAATGTGAACTGGTGCAGCCACTCTGGAAAACTGTGTGGAGGTTCCTCAAAGAGTTAAAAATAGACCTGCCCTCCGACCCAGCAATTGCACTGCTGGGGATTTACCCCAAAGATACAGATGCAGTGATACGCCGGGACACCTGCATCCCAGTGTTTATAGCAGAAATGTCCACAATAGCCAAACTGTGGAAGGAGCCTCGGTGTCCATCAAAAGATGAATGGATAAAGAAGATGTGGTCTATGTATACAATGGAATATTACTCAGCCATTAGAAAATGACAAATACCCACCATTTGCTCTGACATGGATGGAACTGGAGGGTATTATGCTGAGTGAAAGAAGTCAATCAGAAAAGGACAAACATTATATGGCCTCATTCATTTGGGGAATATAAAAATTAGTGAAAGGGAATAGAGGGAAAGGAGAGAAAATGAGTGAAAATATCAGTGAGAGTGACAAAATATGAGAGACCCCTAACTCGGGGAAATGAACAAGGGGTAGTGGAAGGGGAGTTGGGCGGGGGGTTGGGGTGACTGGGTGATGGGCACTGAGGGGGGCACTTGATGGGATGAGCACTGGGTGTTATGCTAAATGTTGGCAAACTGAATTCCAATAAATTTTTTTTAAAAGGAATATTACTCAGCATTAAAACCAACAAATACCCACCAGTTGCTTCAACATGGATGAAACTGGAGGGTATTATGTTGAGTGAAGTAAGTCACCAGAGAAGGACAAACATTACATGGTCTCATTCATTTGGGGAATATAAAAAATAGTGAAAGGGATTAAAGGGGAAAGGAGAGAAAATGAGTGGGAAATATCAGAGAGGGAGACAGAACATGAGAGATACCTAACTCTGGGAAACAAACAAGGAGTAGTGGAAGGGGAGGTGGGGGGGTGCCTGGGTGACTGGCACTGAGGGTGGCACTTGATGGGATGAGCACTGGGTATTATGCTATATGTTGGCAAATCAAACTTCAATAAAAAAAATATACAAAAAAAAAAAGAAGTCGTGGTACATGTATACAATGGAATACTACCTCTCAGCCATAAAAAGAATGAAATCTTGCCATCAATGACATGGATGAAGCTAAAGCGTATTATGCTAAGTCAAATAAGTCAGTCAGAGAAAAACAAATCTGTATGATATTACTTGTATGTGGAATTTAAGAACCAAAAAAAAAAAAAAATGAGCAAAGAGGGATAAAAGAGAGGCAAACCAAGAAACACTTCTAACTCTAGAAAACAAAGTGATGGTTATCAGAGGGAAGATCGGTCGGGGGATGGGTGAAATAGATGATGGGGATTAAGGAGTGCACTTCTGATGAGCACTGGGTATTGTATGTAAGTGTTAAATCACTGAATTGTACACTTGAAACTAAAATCACACTGTATGTTAACTAAATGGAATTTAAATTAAGACTTCTAAAAAATTAGGGATGCCTGGATGGCTCAGCAGTTAAGCATCTGCCTTCCATTCAGGGCGTAATCCTGGAATCCCAAGATCGAGTCCCCTATTGGGCTTCCTGCATGGAGCCTGCTTCTCCCTCTGCCTATGTCTCTGCCTTTCTCTCTCTGTGTTTCACATGGATAAATAAATAAATCTTTAAAAAAAACTTCTAAAAATTTAAAAATAAATAAAAATTTAAAACTACCTTTAAAAATTAAAAAGAACTATTACTTAATTTGTGTTTATCTAACTAGGGTTAAGAATCTTATTTATAATCATCACAATTAATCCTCATCTTTATTAAGTATGCATTTATAACTCCCAGTTATACACATTAAGAAATTTAGGATCAAATACATTTTCAAAGGTAAAAAATTTAGTAAGTGGATGGCCATAGTTGAAGCCTATGTCTAATTGAATTCAAAACTCTCCAGTCTTGCTTGACCTCTGCTCCATACCTACCTATTCACAGAGATAAGAAGGAGTAAGAGTCAACAGGAGTTCAGAGTCAGGGCTGAAATACAAAAATTTAGTGTTTGCTTTCTGAAAATGAATATTCTTAAATAGTGTATATCTAACCCATGCTCTCAAATTGGGAAGAATAAAACTTTGTCTGATTTCAATAATTCATAGGTCATGTTTGTTCACAAAGCTAAGGGATTGCCCAATTACTCAACCAGAGAGATAAATGAATGCAGAGCATAGGGTGAAAGAAGTATAAATTTCTAAGGCCTGTTTTGACCCCACCCCAATCAGAGATCTAAAGTGATCTACGGAACATCAGCCAGGTAGATGTTCTCCAGCCTGTCAAAGGCCTCTGAGGTTTAGGGTCTTAATTCTGTTGATTAAAGCATCTGCTAACACTCTGGGCATAGCAGGAAGAAAGCAGTACTAGAAAGTGAGACGATGAGATTCTTATAGGATGCTGTTTTTCTTTGTATATCACATGTCTGGACATAACAGTATCACACACTGAAAGCCAAATGAGAGCCTCTGGGGCTGACCAAATGAGCTCAGTAACTCATCATAGTCCCCAAAGAATTATTTTGTCTTTTCAGCCTATAACCTAAAGGGAGTGCTTCAGCAGAAATGTGAATAATTCTAAATAAAGCTATCAGAGAGCATATCCCTATAGTGCCAAAGGGAATTATTCTAAAGCATTTGTTAGAAATACTCAAATAACAATAACAGTTGGTGCTAAAGCATTCTGGTTTTATACGAAAGGAGTTCAACTCCCATCAGAATTTAGATTAATCATAATTTAATTGTTAATATAAAAAGGCTTAGGTATCCCATAACAGAAAGACTGGAGAATACAGCCTTTGTATCATTTCAATTTGAAAACTGTATTAATACAGCAATCCTACTAAAAGGTCCATCACTCATAATGCTTTATTTTAGTAGTGAATCATAGAAGCTTAATAAATGTTCACTAGCATCACATAATATCAATTTTAATGTTTCTAGAAACCAAATATGCTTTAAAATTAAAGCTAGATGGGGCTTTATATATTCTGCCTAAACTTACCAAAAGATGGATTTCCTAACAAATTACTTCTCTTCCCAAAAATATCCTTAAAGAAAGATTTTCTTCTTAAACTTATTCTTGAAGGAAGGAATGGGAAAAAGATAAGCAAAAAGACATGCAGTAGTGTAACATAGATTAGCACTTAATTCAGCCTTACTGCCTCCCCCTACCCTGCCCTGCCCTGCCAAATGCCAGAGAAATCCACAACAGATGCAGTGCCAATGAAATACAGATATTTTAAGGTGGTGTTCAATAAATAAAACACAAATTGTAATAAACATTCAGAGTAATGCCATATTTATCAAGGCCTGGTTATAACTGCTGCTAGGGAAAAAGGGCTATAAGGAAAACAATGCCATACTCATAGTCCACAGACAAGACTAGCAGGGGATCCTAAATAGGAGGAAAAGTCACACTCTGAGCAGTCAAATTTCATAACCCCTGGAGGTGTCATTTACATTGTAATCATTACAAATGGCAACTCCTGGAGTTGGGCAATGCATATCCTGCATAGCTGTGATATCAGAAAACTACACAGGTAACAAGCACGGGTTTTTAAGACCAAGATAGCTCTATCTGAGAAATGACAGGAGCCATATAATCCAAGTCTAGTAGGCAGAACAAAACACAGGGTCACTTTTTTCAAATCAGTATAAGAATTTTAAGCCTTTTTCACAATTATCAACAGTATTTACCTTAAAATTGTGCTCTCAACTAGCTTTGATGGCTAAAGTCAGTCCACTTTTACTTCTACTGACCTTTCATCTCTGCTTCAGCTCCCACTGTGCCATAGCCACCCATCATCTGATACCATATTCACCCCCATCTAATAACTGCCTCTGTCAGCCTGAGAACCCAGCCCACACCAGAACCTCCACTAAGCAACCAGAGACAAGCTGTAGTGGGAAGGAGAGGAAGGAGACCAAAGTAAATACTAAATGCAATGTTTAGAGACCACTGAGATAAAAAAGTAAAAACAGCCTTTACATTTGTTATTCAATAGGTGCCAATTTTTTTTTTCAAATACTTGTATTTTAGGAATGGGAGATTCCCATGCATTTTCTCATGCAGAAGTACAGCAGGAAATATTACTACATGGCGAGCAAGCTTCAAAAAAAAAAAAAAGAAAAGAAAAAGAAAAGCACATGGAATGCCAGGAGAATTCTTATCAACACCACAATATGGGGCATTTCTTAGTGCACAAAGCAAAAGCATTATAAAGACAAAGAACAGCATAAGGTAAAGCTATAAGTAAAGGTGGAACACACCAAAAAATTTTTTGAGCCTGATTTTTTTTCTCCTCACTGATTCTTGTCTTTCTAGCCCTCAAGCCCAACTTCCACCCTAAAAATTTCCCATCCTAGCTTTTTCCTTGAACTTCTGCTCATCTCGAAGTATTTTACAGAACCTGCCTCTATGATCATGTACCACTAAGTGCTTTGGTACACAGTACACCTCTGCTCAAACTGGTCTTTCAATATTGCAGACCTGATAGGCCCTTAGGTCTTAAATACTGAATATTAGTCTCATGTGTTTTTCTGCCTCATTATGTTTCCCAGATAGTAGGACCTGATTCCTTACAGGATTACTGTATTCATTCCAATAGGGGGCTCCTTTCTCTCAAGGCCATATTAAAGACAAACTGTTCCCCCTTAACTGCTGCCAAAGTAACAATGACAAGATGGGGAATTTCCTTGTTTCCTGAAGTTAGAGCAGCAGAAACACTGAGAGGATTTGAAAAGCATTAAAATGCATTTCTCTCTTTCTTACTCAGTTCAAATGGACTGAAAGAAAGAGAACATTTATTTCCATGACTACTTCAGGTAAAGCCTCAAATCCTCTGGTTTCTCTAAAGTTTTTGCTTTTGTATGAGAAATCATACTGCCTTTCATCAATAAACCCGTAAGGGCTTTAGAGCTCTGCAGTCCTTGTAAGCAATCCCAGAATGATTTAATGTTATTTTCTGGGGTTTTTTTCTTCACCTCAACAGCAATTCAGAATGGATTATAATGAATCTATTTTTGTTTCTAGGCTTCCAATTGCTTCACAAAATACGCTTTTTTAAAAAATCAAAATTATTTCAATGTTACAAAATTGCTTCTATACCTCCATATAGGCCTAGAAAAAAATCTTAAGAGTCCCTACCAGATAATTTTCTGGTCACAAATGAAACCACAGTCAAACCATTCCAGAGAAATAATGGTTTCATCTTCTTATAAAGGCCCACACAAGTAGAGATTCCACAGTCTCCTTCAGTTATCCCAAATGTTGACAATCCTTAGTGTTGAAAAATGCATTCCCATCTGTAGAGTCTCCTGTTCTTGTTAAACCTGTTCTTTTTATACCTCAATTCTGAAGAGATGTTTCAGACAGATATTCACTTTTTTTAGAGAAAGTACATGTGTGTGCCATGTGTATGCCATGCCACATACAAATGGGTAGGGGAGAGGAGGAAGGGCAGAAAGAATCTTAAGCAGGCGCCAACCCAGTGCAGAGTCTGACGACGGGCTCAATGTCATGACCCTGAGGATCATTACCTGAGCCGAAATCAAAAGTCTGACCCTTAACTGACCAAAGCCACCCAGATGCCCTTCAGATGGATATTTATCACTTTTAATTCAACTCAGAAATCATTTATCAAGCAACTCCTATATTCAAGCACTTTACTAAGCATCAAAGATACAGAAATGAAGGATATAATCCCAATCCTGAAAAAATTTGAAACCTAGTAAGAAAGAAAGACATGTAGACATTACAGTGATGTCTGTTACAATAAATGCCGGGAAATATT
Organism: Vulpes lagopus; assembly: GCF_018345385.1. Taxonomy (NCBI): domain Eukaryota; kingdom Metazoa; phylum Chordata; class Mammalia; order Carnivora; family Canidae; genus Vulpes; species Vulpes lagopus. The sequence goes on from NC_054839.1 coordinate 45,072,431, forward strand.
CAAAATATTTACTGTTATAACATGGACACCAATCCATCAAAATAGAGACTGAAAAACAGAGGAGGGTTATGGAGGACCCTCTCTCAACTATACGATGATAGCATTGTGATGATAGCCTAGGAACAGAAGGAGTGACTCGGCAGGCCAAGGCATTGGCTATTTTACTACTGATACAAAAATACTTTTGTATTTTACAACTAGCATAGTCATTCTGGCACACAGAACATAAATATTAACTTCAGAAAAAGGAACCATTCTTAGAGATAATCATACATAAGAACCCCTAGACCACTATCCTAATCCATGGATGATCACTTGAACTATCCTGTGATAGTCCTTAACACCGTTCACATAATATCTTAGTCTTCCTTCTTCCAAGTACATAGTAGGGTTGCACTTTCCACCTCTTTTAAGGCAAAACGTAACCATGTGACTTGTTTGGGCCAGGAAAATGTAAACAGAAGTGATATAAGTGTTAGAAGATTTTAAGAGTCAAGTAAAGGATGTGATTAGAGCCCCATCCTGCCAACATACCCACTCAATGAACATGTAGCATGAACTAGAAATGTGCCTTTGTTACTTTAAGCTCCTAAAATTTAGGGGTGTGAGTGACATATACCTAATGTATCCTGACTGATGCAATAACTAAGATTAATTTTATAGAACAAGTCAAAGTAAGCCAGAAAGAAAGGGAGGGATGATAATTCTAAGCAGAGAGATAGTGGGGAACAAAGAGTATTTCTGGATCAACATGATGACAAAGGATAATTTAAAAACATAGGCAGAAGCTTGTCATAAAATAGCTCGTATGGGATTCCAAGGAATATAGATTTAATTTTATAGGCAGGCTTGAGGAGCTAATGACCAAAAAGAGCCTTAACATTCCCCTCAGCATAGTTAAACTTTAGAGAGATTTTTCTTGACTGTAGGCCCCTGACCTCTCTTTTCTTAGAGTATTTTAGAAAACTTGCAATTGTAAATTATTTCTTTGCTCCTTTGAGATGTAAATTCCTCCCAGCCTCTGGTCAGTTTCAAATCAAGAACCTATTTCTTGAAGGTTTTTCAAGAATCTATTTCAAGGCCTAGGAACCATCTCTTTGAAATGTAATCTTAAAGACATAGGGCTCCTAACACCCAGTCTCTGTGGGAGGGTAGGAATCTAAATTGATGGGAACCAATTAGCAAACACAGATGGCCTAATTACACTGACCACCTTCCACTCACATCCTCCAGTACTTTTCTACTAGCTTACCTCACTGTCTTTTGTCTTGTCAGAGTTGAGTTCAATCTCTCCTCACATTGCAATAGTCTTGAATAAAGCGCTCCTTGTTTAACATGTCCAGTGTAATTTTTCTTTGACATTAAGAACAAAATTAAGGAGGTCATTTGCAGCAATCCACATGAGAACTAGTAAATTAACATAATCTGATAACAAAATATGAAGAAAGGAAGAAAAAGAAAACATCTGAAATCACTCCACCTATTTTGGGATGATGTTGCCCACTGATATGGAAAAGAAGAGAAGGGATGCTACAAAGGTAGATTAACTATGAAGTCAACAAAATTTTTAGGGTCCCCCACTTTTTTGGTCCTTTTCAAGGCGTGGAGCCTAGCAAACAGTTCATATAATCATGTTTTTTTAAGCTTTGCAAAAATATTATAACTGTAATCAGTAAAAATAGCTTCCAGTTTCTTTCCACTAAAACTTCCCTTATGTAGCATTTTTCTTGTGTTATTTAATAGATATGAGCATTTGTGAGACTCTCTTTGAGAGAATGCTGAAATGGGCATATGTCAGTATTTGCAAGTTGGAAATAAATTAAAACATTTTAATAAGTGAAGATTAACCAAACTCCTGATTTGGGTTTATATAAAGTATATCTACTCTTTCATCTTTTTTTTAATTAGTTAAAAAGTAATGGAATGAAAGTGACAGCTATAAATGAAATCAATAATGTATATTATTCTGACGTTGAAAAGTAACTTCTAACAAAAAACAAAGGATCATAACCACTGCATTAATTAAGAGGAAGAGATAAATGAAAACAGAAGTAATAAATAGGCCTTACTTGATTAACAAATTAATGAAAAGAAGTGAATCATTAACACATCGGAAATGGATTTAAATTTCTGTCTGATTTGACATGACATATTGCTATTGACAAAATAATATAAAACTCATGATTCAACATTACAGATATTCCACAAAACTCATGATTCAATATTACAGATATTCTACAAGGTAGATATTGATAAAAAACCAACTAACGCATATCATCAAGAGTACATAAAATGAATCACCATGTAAGAAAACTTGAAATGTTCTGAAATCTTAAAATTCACATAATAGTGAATTTGAGAAAGGTTTTCAAAATTTGTCAATAGTCTTAAAAATTCACCTGACATTTCCAATACCAAAGAAAACCAATCAAAATGTTTAAAGTGTTTAATACTAAAAAAATATTCATTCACCAATAAAAAAATGAAAGAGTGAATTTTCTATTCTATTGTAAATAATGTAACAAAATCAATGTCATATAAGAAATATCAATGAGTATGCAGCTAAAAAATGATGGGGAGAATGTATTACAGAGATCTATCAGGCAGTTAATAAGAATAATGGCATTTTCTGAATTTTATTATGTTTGTGGTACTATTTTTTAATTTGTAATTTGTTGAGATTTCCTTCTCTTTCAAAATAAATATTCAACTTCATACTTAACGCATTATTTTTCTTAAAGAGGGTTTCCAAAAAAATTGTATAAACTTAAGCCTCACAAAATCTGGATCTACCCTTAAAGAACAGATTTTTAAGTGTGTTGGTTAATTTTATGTATCAATTTGACTAGGCCATGGTGTGTCCAGATATTTGGCCAAACATTATTATGGATGTTTCCATGAAGATATTTTTGGATGAGATTAACATTTACATTGACAGACTAGGGATGCCTGGGTGGCTCAGCGGTTGGACATCTTTCCTTCAGCTCAGGGTGTGATCCTGGAGTGCCGGGATCAAGTCTCACAACAGGTTCCCTGCATGGAGCCTGCTTCTCCTTCTGCCTATGTCTCTGCCTCTTTCTCTGTAGCTCTCATGAATAAGTAAAATCTTTTTTAAAAAATAAATAAATAAATTGACAGACTAAATAAAGCAGGTTGCCCTTTAGAATACAGGCAGGACTCATCCAATCAGATGAAGGCCTGAATAAAACAACAGCTTGATCTTCCCCCTTAATTAAAAGACAATTTTCTCACTTTTCAGGTTTTGAGGTAAGACATCAGCTCTTCTTGTATCAATAGCAAACTGCTGGCCTTCAGACTCAAACTGGGACATCAGCTCTGCAAATTTTGAGCTTGCCAGCCTCTGCAATCACAAGAGTCAATGCTTTACATCTATTATATATATTATATATGTCTATAGATACAGACAGATCAATATAACGCCTTGGTTCTGTTTCTCTGGAGAACTCCAATACAGTAGGTGAAGAGGATGAATTCAATTTCAGGCACGCTGCATTTGTGATCTCTTTGAGATATTTTACATACTGAAAACATGCCTTAGGTTATTGAATATACTTTTATCAGCCTAAAAAACATACATGAAAGGTGAAAGTTCCAAAGAATTTTTCTGCTAACCAGATTTTACTTTTTCTAAACTTGAAATGGGCATGCTGCTGTAAAACCATAGTATTTACCTTGGGGGTTTGGAGGTGTCTCAAACCCCTTTGATTACCTGAGGGAAGGCTACCCTTCATTGGAATGCAAACTCCATCGTGGAAGGAACAGTATCTTGATCAATGCTCTATTTCCAGTGGCTGGGACAGTATTTGGCATACAATAAATATTTTGCTTATCAACCAGTTATTGGCAAATTCTAACTCACATGCATCTCCTGAAGTAAACTGAATAAAAAAGATGTCCATGTGCTAATCTCTAGAATCTGTGAATGTTACTTTAGATGGCAAAAGGCATTGTGCAAGCATAATTAAGTCAAGGATCTTGAGATGGGAAATGTACCCTGAATTACCTGGGTTGGCTCAATGTAATCAGCTGGGTCCTTAGAAGAGGAAGCAGGAGGGCTAGAGAGAGATTTGAAGATGCTGTACTTTGTACTCTAAAGTACAAAGATGGAAGAAGGTACCGTGAGCCAAGGGATACAGGGAGTCTCTCGAATTTGGAAAAGGCAAGGAAACAGACTTTCTCAAGCACCTCCAGAAGGAAAGCAGCCCTGCTGATGCCTGTTAGACTTCTGACCTCCAGAAATGTAAAATAATAAGTTTGTGTCATTTTAAGCCACTAGACTTATGGTAATGTGTTATAGCTTCAATGGGAAATTAATGTAACTCTCCAAAATCTCTCCATCTTATTGCCACTGGCTAGATCCAGTTCCCATCATCTATCCCCTCCACTACTTCAACAGTTTCCTAACTGTTCCCTCTGCCTCCAATTTCTCCCACTCAAGGAAATCCTAAGGTTCTCATAGGATATGTATGATTATACCATGGCTTCATTCTCAAATGATTACAAAATCCTTAGTATGTCAAATTTGATTCTCAATGGTCTGTCCTCCATCTACATACCCAGCCTTATCCCTAATAACTCAACCAATAAGTTCTATGTATCTCCCTAAAAATGCCTCACTCTTGCATGTCTCTTGAATGTTACCCAAACCTCTTCTCCAGTTAAATTTGTACTCCTTATTTGTTATTCATCACTCAAGTATATATTCTCCTATAGAAGTTTTCCCTGAATACTGAGTGTTGGCAAAATGTGGGAAAACTAGACCTTCATGCATACCTAGTGGGCATGTAAATTGGTGCAGTCACTTCGGGAAATAATTTGGCAGTTTCTTACAAATTTAAACATAAATTTACCATATAATCCAGCATTTCCACTCTAGGTACCTACTCAAGAGAAATAAAAATGCCTGTTGACACAAAAACATATACTCAAATATTCATAGCAGTATTATTTATAACCCCAAACTAGAAATATCCAAATGTTTATCAACTGACAAATGGATTTTTTTAAAAAGTAGTATATCCACACATTTGAATACTAATTTACAATTAAAAGAAACAAAACATCAATACATATTTCCACATGGATGACAGTCAAAAACATATACTAAGTGGAAGTCCAATATAAAAGACTACACATTGTATGATTGTGTTTCTATAAAATGTCTAGAAAAGGCAAATTAAAAGAGAAAGAGAAGGATAAATAGTTTCCTAGGATTGAGGTGGGAGTCAATATTAACTGTAAATGAGAACAAGGGAACTTTTTGAGATGAAAGAAATTCTAAAACTGGATTGTAGTGATAATCATATAACTACAAATTTACTAAAATAATTGAATTTACATTATCATTGGGTAAATTGTGTATATAAATTATGCCTCCATAAAAATATTTTTTTAAAAAATAATTACCTTGCAACCAAAGAATAAATTGTACAAGAAACCTGCACTGATATACTCACACAACATATCAAATACAACTTTGCATACAATGTCTACATTCCATGAAGTGTCTTCTATGGTAGTTGGCTTAAAAAGATTTACTTTTAAAAAGTTCCAACCAGGAATTAATTCAAGAAAAACATTACTTCACAATTTTTATATTTTTCTATTTGTAGATTTTGACATAATACTTGTTGAAGAAAGAGACTTAGGAAAAAAAAAAAACAGAGAGAATGAGGGACAAAAAAGAAATAGAAATAGGCAACCAAGCTCTGGAAAACAATGCATTATTGCCCACAGGTTCTAGTCTGGTGGGCTCATCTGACAGCACCAGATTGCCCACGATAATTTTTCCAAAGAGATATGCAGATTTAAACACGTCTTTTTGATTTCCCCTTTTCTGTCAGTGAGTACAATATAATGGATTTGTGTTTCATGAATTCGTTCCTAAAATATTTCATAGAAAACCAAGGGAGGAAAAAATGTAATAAATGTCAGACTTTGATATGTCCATAAAAGTTCTTTAAAGTCCAGCTTATCAGAGGCCATGAATATAATCCTTAGCAATGCCATAAAACATAGTAAAGACTTAAGTTCAGTAGAACTGCAAAGATCCTAACCTACTGCTACTTACCAGGGGCTAGGAAAAGAATAGTCTTAACAGTACTTCACTAAATTCAGATAGCAGGAAACTCAGTTCTGAAATTAACTTGAAAGAAGGTCACTGGAGTCCGAAGGATCACAATGTGGAAATAATAAAAAGCTAACTAAAAATTGAGGTCACCTGAGAGCTTTCAAAGCAGCAGCAATAAGTAGCATTTTAACACACTTACTAGAACATTTGAGTCACATGAAAATCTAATAACGTAAATATAATTTTGAGGAAAACACAACTCCAAGATGTGATTAGTAAATGGCTCTACTGTGTCTCGTGCATGGCTTTAGACCACAGTTTTTAAGCTCCAACCACATCAGTTATAAGACATAGTTGGACTAGACTCCAGTCAGTGGCTAATGGAAAAGAAATCAGCTCAGTAGAATGAAGCAGAGTGCTTCAAATGGCAGAGTGGTTGTGATAATCCCCAATGTCTGTGACCTAAAATTATAGAACAGGTTGCCTTGTCACATTAAGACCACGTGTCCACTTTTAGTTCCCATGAGAAGGCAAAATAAACGTGAGGATGTTAAGACAAGACTGACTTTAATTATTCTTTGTCTATTTTAATCTGTACAAATCAGTTTCCTCCTTGCCAGCAGGTGTCCTCTGGCTGAGGAAATTGAGTAATGGTGTGTGGTCTGCCTGCTATTCACACATATTGTGAACCAGGTGAGCAGCAATAACTTATTCTGGGACATAGAGACTTTATTTTCCTCTGCCACAAGCAGAGAATATATCAAGAAATCTGTGTACTTCAGTGAAATACACAGGATGTTTTGACATTTGGGAATCACAGTTTTTCTCCTCCAGAATATAGATAATATTTCCACAAGTGTTTTGGCAGTTATATAATCTTAGTATTTATTTCTAAAATATTCATCATAAATGAAACATATTGTTACTCGAATGCTTTTACTGGTTGGTGTGGGCTGTTTAAAAACAAGTTTAAGTATAGTTTGCTTTTTCTCTTCTGGTCTCTTCAGAAAAATGTTGCTTCTCTTCTTAAGATACAATTCCATGTTCTTGACTCTATGCCTAGTTATAAGCCATTACTCCAAATTATATTTTACAGTATACTGAACAGAATATTGGTCATATAACAATAAAGCTCATAGCCTATATTCCATTTTCCAAGGTTTATACCTGGAAGTCCATAAGGATTTCTTTTTTGCCTTGTCTAGTTTTCTATTTACATCTGCCTACCACCAGATGTTATTACTTGACATGGCATTGTATATCATTGCCATGTAGGTGGCATAAAGATTTATGTCCTATTCATGAATAGTTGACAAATTCTATTTTCATTTCACAATGGATGAATGCAAATCACTTGGCCTTAATGTTTCAAAAACAAAGTTATTACTGTTTGGCATTCTTTTTGGCTTGAAAAATGTTTGGCCTTTTGTACAGAGACACACACACAAACACACTATATACATATTTTTTTCCCTTTTAGGTTGATTGTGTATTCTGAATCCCGACTGCCCTATAAAGCCTTGGGCTTCAATTCTCTTGCCTTAACATCAGTATATTAGGAAAATAAGCATGGTTTTATTTTTCATTTGCATTGCTTATCTTCCTTGTGTGATTTTTTTTTTTCTAGAGCACTAAGTTACCAGGGCTTCTGATTGATGCACTTGCTATCTTGCATATTGATTTGTAACTGACTCTTTCATTTGTCTTCACAATTCCATCTTTCATAGACTGGAGTCATTCCCAAACACATCAGCTCATATCATTTCAGAGATCAGATACTTAGTTCTTTTCAGCCCCAGGCCTCTCTCTGTACATGAAATACTCTGCTGTGTGTAATCTATTTCTTTTTGTGCTTAAAATATATTTTAGACCTTACTTTACATATTGCATGGAACTGGCAATGTACTTGTACAAAGTAGCATGATTTTACAGTATTAGTGTAGGCTTTAACATCTAAGAAGCACTAGGAAGGGGGTCAAGGGCTGGGGCTATAAGGTCCACTCTTGCTCTGTTATCCCACAAGTACCCACAGCAAGAGCTTAAAAATGTTCTTTGACTGATATAGATGAGTGGCTTCTGAATGATATGGAAAATAAATCTCTTCATGAGACACCAAGGATGACTGAAAGTATAGGAATCCAGGGATAAGTCATCTCAGATTTGGCCTAAAAACCTATTCCTTTATTTTCCAATTCTGAATTTCAATTGTAAATGTAGTAAGCAAAATGCTAAAATTATCCTAAACAGGTGGAGGGATTCGATCTTGATTTCTAAAATATAACAGTCTTGGCTTCAAGTCAATAAAACCACAGTACAAGTGAAAGATGAAAATATTGGGGAGGGCTTGTAATTTGACCAAACCAATTTCCACCACCATTTCCTTCAAACTAAAATATTGGCATAGGAAAGAACAGAGAGAGATTAAGAAAGAAATAAGCTCAGTTTGAGAGGCTATGCCCAGAGAATTCACAATCTCATGCCAACTTACACACCAGGAGGAACCACTGAGCTTTCTTTACTGTTTAGAATCTGAAAGTAGTATGGCCTCCTTTCTAGGTACCTTACTTTCGAAGTCAAACCCAAGGATGTTGCATGTTTCCTGTGGAAGCCACTCAAGCCTGCACAGCATGTCAGAGAAGTAGAGTAGAAATGGTAGCATGGCTGGTGGTATAAGAATTTGACAGAGACAACCTCCTGAGGTGAGATATCTATGGCACCATAGTGGAATGAGAGAGCACTTAAATGTGTCCTAAGACTCCCCAAAGGGGTATGAAAGCTTGCTCTAAAACACAGAACCCGCAGGTCAAGAGATTTCACAAACTCAGCATTGGATAATACATTATGAAGGAAGACATTCTGTATAATGGCATTGTGGAAGAAGACCATTCAGAATGAACAATATCCTACCACAAGACTCAGACTCAGATCAGTATCTAAAAGAAGATACTTTGGGGGTGCCTGGTGGTTCAGTTGGTTAAGTGATCAACTCTGGATTTCAGCTCAGGTCATGATCTCAGTTGTAGGATTGAATCCCAAGTTGGGCTCCTCCCTCAGCAGGGAGTCTTCTGGAGATGCTCTCCTTCCCTCTCCCTTTGCCCTTCTCCCCAACACTCGCCCTCACTCTCGCTCTCTCTAAAATAAATAAATCTTTAAAAGAGAGATAGATACTTTCTTCTCCTCAAAATAATAGATTTGCACACTTTCTCCCTCTCCATTTTAGGTTTAAATTTGAATGACTGATGCAATTATTCCACTAAGTTTACCTGAAATGGACTAAATGAAGTCTTCCTAACTGTAATGAATGTGCTGTCTCATACTGTTAAGAACATCAATTCAGGAACCAGGTCCACTGGGTTCAAATTTTAGCTTTGCCTAGGATTTGTGACATTAGTCAAGTAGCATTACCTCTGTGTCTAATTCTTCATATATAAATTGGGAAAAATAATAATTTCCTTATATTATTTTCTTATACTACTATAAAATGATTTGAAATATATAATGTGCATAAAAAAGTACCTATGATAAGCAATTATATATATAATATGCATTATAATATAGGTTATTATTTTATTCTCATCAAATGGACTGGGTGCTGAAAATAGAAATTAATTTTAAGCAGTAAGCTTTTGCCACATCAAGTTTGTGCTGTGTTAAATATGTAAATGCTATATAAATAATATTATAGAATTTTAGAGAAAAAATAGAATTAAAGATCATAGTTCAAGATTTATTTTTAAAGATAAGAATATATTTATAAATGTCAAATAATTTTTCCATGGCTTTGTAACTAATAAATCTCAAGACCTAGGTTCAAACTGAGGTCATCACTTATTCTTCATTCAAGGTACCAAGTACTGGGCTACATCTGGAAATAAAGCAGCATTCTAGGAACGTACACATCTACCTTACAGAGCTTACAATATGCCAGGAAAACATACCTGGAAAGACAGCAGTGTATTATGGTAAGAGAAATACATGGTGCTATATTCCTAGGAGTCAAGCAAAGCTTTCAAAGTGACTGGAAGCCAAAATCTAAATGAAGAGTGGAATTTCGACAGATGGAGGGATGAGGTTAGAATACTTAAGGACAAGAATGAGCTACGAAGACGCTCCAGAGTTGAGAAATACTATAACTTGTTGATGGAACTGATATAAATTTAGTGCATTTTAGCAAAGAATGCAGAAAAACAAGGTGCCCAGAAGCAGCAGATAAGATGAGATACTTGGGCAGTCTTATAAACTACTGTAAGAAACCTGGACTTAAAGACAATGAAAACCACAAAGCTTTTAAGCAGAGAATCAAAGACAGAAAATTCCCCTGTTGGAGGATCCCTCTAAAAACTGTGGGAGAAAAGTCTGGAGAGGGCAAGGGAAGAGTCAGGGACACCATTTAAGAGACAAGTTTATCCACGAGAGAAAACTAGGTCTTAATAACCTTGTTCTTTTGAATGACATCACTGTAAGAAAACAGTAAAGATAAAACAAGGGAAATTAACAGAGACTAAAAACTATTCTTGGTCTCCTTGAGTTGTCTGTGATCCTTTTCATATCAATCACAGATTGTTAGAGTGAGAAGTGATCTTAAGGAAACCAACCTTTGAAATGTATAGAAAGGTTACGTGTTTTGCTCATGTTCTATTAAATGGCAGAGTCAGAACTAAATCTCAGATCCTGCCAGCCCAGTGTCCCTCCCTGCACCATCCTGAAATAAATCCTTTAGAATGAAGGCCAGCCACAGCAGTCACTAAGAAACTGAGAGTTCTAGAATCCTGAGCAGACTGTCCTGAAAAGAGGAGCTCCAAGAGACCCCGTGTCCCAGCAGCCTGGGCCAGAGGCTATGCCTCTGTCAGCTGAAAATGTGTCGCTCTGGAGGGTTGTGCACTAAGTTTTAGAATAATTTTCTTCCACTGACAAGGAAATTTGCAACTAAAATTTGTTTAAGATTCAAACTCAATGAATAATGTAGTTCAGTTCAGTATGGAAAATACTCTAATAGTACACTTATGAAAAATTGTAATGAGTAGCCAATTGCTCTCAACAATCTTTTAGGTTATCCCAGTGCTTAGGGAAAAAAAATTCATATTAAACTGAAATCTTCCTGCCTGTAATTTCTCCTCCTGATTTTTTCCTAAGCTGCCTCAAATGCATCTTACAAATAAATAGGGGGGAAATAACAAAGCTTTGCCCTCTGGAGTTTCTGAAAGCATGCCTTGGCTTATCTTTTAGTTGAATAAAAAACATTTGGGGTCAAGCCTGGGTTTGGCAAATGAGCTCAATTAACCCAGATTCATTGTGGGAGGAAATTTTTTATTCAGAATAACCCAGTTGTCTAATAGAGTCTATGCTTAAGAAATGGACAGGAAGGAGATTAAATGCCCCAGAATTCTAGAAAACACTTTCAGAGACAAGCCCTAGAAGCACAAGGCAATGACAACCAACCCAGTGCCTTTTCCATTGCAATGCCTGGCTCTTGATGGCAATGGGCGGTAACTCTAACAGCCCAGGTCTATTGTACCATTGGCCTAATGTGCCCAGAACAGTATCAGCATGATGGTGACACAGTGATACAAACAAGTTTAATATATCCTAGAATTACATTACACTTGAGACTTGGGATTCACAAATACCCACCTCTCTTATTGAGTGCCCAGTTCCTTCCCATCACTGCAGCAGAAAAGCATCCTTTAGGTCTGGATATCAAGGGAATAGGTCCAAATCTAAAGATTTCACTTACTCCTTCTACAATACCATGCAGGGTTGATTTTCCTCTTAAGAAAATGTCATAATCTAAAATAATCCCTAACACCTGTCATATAAACAGGATGAGACTTATTATCTTTAACTAAAGCACTGTTTATTATAACAAATATTAAATGCATCAGCAGAGGTGGTTCCCAGCTTAAGGTGGTTTGGAATTGTAAATGCTGGTTAATTTTTAATCCAAAAAACAAATCATTTATTTATAGTCATCACTGGTTCAGCATTTAATTCTCAGGATGTAGATAAGATGAAGGATTTCAGAGACTGGTGCTGTAATGGTGAAATAACAAAAGCACCTATAATCTCTGACCCCCACGGTTCCAAGAGTTTCGTTCATCAATTTTACAGTTTTTATAAAAAGAAAATGGTGACATTCAAAATGACTCTAGGCTGTTTATTCATTGGTTAGTCTAAGCATATGATATAATTGCTCCTCTGAACAAGTTCAAATGGGAGATTGTTAATATAGGCTGCTACTAGCTAAAATTCAGTCTGGGACAGGCTGTTACTATTGTAATTTTGTACAGAATTACAAATAAGCATGGGATACAAGAAGTTAAGAACCTGAAAGTAGAAGTTCCTTGGGCATCTATTCTGTGTATTTTGCTAATACATTTCCCTGGAATCTCTTTGGATAGAGAACCAGAGCCATTTTCCTACTATAAAATCAGACAATTAGCCTAGGCTTTTAAAATGGCCTGTGTTAATCTGTGTGTGTGGCCGGGGGGGAGGGGTGCGCATGTGCACACATGCACATACTAACCATCAGAAATAGGATCTGCCTCATTTCTGGATAAAAGAACATCAGGTTCTCTCTCAGTCTACCCCAGGCAATACCTAGTTCAGACCACAGTGATTAGGTTTAGCTGACAGCTTCTTATGGAGCAGTAGCACCCATACTCTTCTTTCCAAAAAATGGTAGAAAGGAATATTGTTTCTAATTCTTCACTCCTTCTTGCTAGACAATACTACTTACTCTTTGCCACATGTCACTAAACCTTCCATTCAAGTAAGCCAATGTGACTTGACCATGGGATTTGCCTCAGCCAATGAAATAGTAAATGTAATGTGAGCAGAAGCTTTACATTTGTTTGGATAACTTGATAACTTAGTTTGGCTTTTAGCATATCTGCCATCATGATAGGAAAAGCAAGCACCTAGCAGTTACTTATCTGAATGAGTCATGCAGAACACAACCAAAGTCAACCTAAAACACAGAGCCAAACCCAGCAGGAGCCTTATCAACCCACAGATTCATGATCAAAAAAAGTAAATGTCTACTGTTGTAAACTGCTAACAGCTTTTAAGCTTTTTAGGTTATTTGTTAGGGACTCCTGGGTGGCTCAGTGGTTGAGTGTCTTGGCTCAGGGCGTGATCCTGGAGTTTTGGGATGGAGTCCCGTATCAGGCTCCCTGCAGGGAGCCTGCTTCTCCCTCTGCCTGTGTCTCTGCCTCTCTGTGTCTCTCAAAATAAATAAAGAAATCTTTAAAAATAAATAAGTAATAAGTAATAAAAGTTATTTGTTATACAGCTTCTTGCTGCAAAGCTAAGACAAAAGATATTCCAGGTTCAAATTAACAGTACTAACAAAGCACAGTATGATATCCAGATTCAAAAGATATATATGCCCACACAAGCAAGTGAATGAAATATAAATAATCTTCATATCATCTAAATAAACTACCTAAGAACCTAAATAGTCCATTACATTGTTTGTATCTTTTTTATATATTTTTCCAATGGAATAAATAGGTTGAAATGTAAAAGAAATCCAAAAGAAGAGGAAAAAAGGCTACAAATAAATGTTGGCTGGAAGTACTAGACTCTATCCTGTTATAAAACATTTTACTAAAAAAAAAAAAAAAGAAAGAAAACTTTTACTGAAAACTAAATTGTTTTCTTAAAACTAGTCAGCTTTTCCTGGTATGTCCAGGAAAGTTTTTTGATGGAAAACAGTAACATTTACTATAGAAAATGTATTTTAATTATTTCTATAATAATTGCGATGCTTAAAGTTTTAATGGACTCATAAAAATAGAAAGTATCCCTTTCCTCTAATAAGTTACTAACCACTTTTTCATTTCAAGAAAATCTAATAAGTTACTGAGCTGACACCTCTAAAATGACCAATTTAATCATTTTAGACAATTCAGTAATCAATGGGAAATTCTCTACAATAAATTCAATGGTAGAAAACAGTATTGAATGTCAACACAACTTGAAGTGGCTAGATCATAGATTGATCACAACCTCTTGAGGCTAGAAAACAAAACAAAACAAAACAAAACAAAACAAAAAGAAAAGAAAAAGAAGGAATCCTCTGTCTCCATCATGTGCCAGGCCTTTCAAAGACAGGGAATCAGTACTCATCTCCCCTTTCCCAGGACAATGCATATGAGCTTTCCCAATAGTTTATCAATGATGATCAAACCAAGTCTTGACAGACTGATGAGTATCACCTAACTGCAAATTATGAGGGCCTATCTACTCAGACTGCTTTCCAAGTATCAACTCCCAGAGTTTTCAGGAATCTAGCAACCTATATTTGTCCTCTCCACTTTCTCAGACCTTTTTTTTGTCACAAAGATATCTGCCCATTCCCCAAAGATACTCTATTCTCTAGTTTATTTTTAAAAGCCATTGCCCTTCTGATTTTTTCTTTTTTTACAATAGACTCTAACATTCTTTTAGATCCAGTGTAGGAATGAAGCCAAGACTAATCCTTTCAGTACTGCAAAGAGGAAAATTACAAACTTTAAGGTCTGTGTTAAAATAGTCTGACTCATGTAGAAAAGCTGAAAGACCACCAAAAAATTGCTGGAACTCATACATGAATTCAGCAAAGTCACAGGATACAAAATCAACATGCAGAAATTGGTTGCATTTCTGTACATTAATAACAAAGCAGCAGAAAAAGAAATCAAGGAATTAATCCCACTTGCAATTGTACCAAAAACAATAAGATACCTGGGAATAAATCTAACTAAAAAAGTAAAAGATCTATACTCTAAAAACTACAGAATACTTATGGAAAAAATTGAAAAGGACACACAGATATGGAAAAGCATTCCATGCTTATTAATTCGAAGAATAAACATTGTTAAAATGTACATACTACCCAAAGAAATCTACATATTTAAAGCAATTCCCATCAAAATACCACCAGCATTTTTACAGAGCTAGAACAAACAATCCTAAAATTTGTATGGAACCACAAAAGACCTCAAAGAGCCAAAGCAATCTTGACAAAGAAAAACCAAACTGGAGGCATCACAATTCTGGATTTCAAGCTATATTACAAAGCTGTAGTCATCAGGTTTGTAATATTGGCACAAAAACAGACACATAGATCAGTGAAACAGAACAGAGAACCCAGAAATGGACCCACAACTATATGGTCAACTAAATTTCGACAAAGCAGGGAAGAATATTCAATGGAAAAAAAGATAGCTCTTCAACAAATATGTTGGAAAAACTGGACAATATGCAAAAGAATGAAACTGGACCCTTTTCTTATACCATACACAAAAATAAATTCGGGGATCCCTGGGTGGTTCAGCGGTTTAGCACCTGCCTTTGGCCCAGGGCATGATACTAGAGTCCCGGGATCGAGACCCGCATCAGGCTCCCTGCAGGGAGCCTGCTTCTCCCGCTGCCTGTGTCTCTGCCTCTTTTTGTATGTCTCTCATGAATAAATAAATAAATCTTTTAAAAAAATAATTAAAAAAAAATAAATCCAAAATGGATGAAAGATCGTAATGTGAGACAAGAAACTATCAAAATCCTAGAGAAGAACACAAACAGAAATCTCTTTTACCTTAGCCATAGCAACTTCTTATAAGACATGTCACCCTATGCAAGGGAAATAAAAGCAAAAATTAACTATTGGGACTCCATCAATATAAAAAGCTTCTGTACAGCAAAGGAAACAATCAACAAAACTAAAAAATAGCCTATAGAATAGGAGAAGATATTTGCAAATGTCTTATCTGATAAAGGGTTAATATCCAAAATCTACAAAGAACTTATCAAACACAACACTCAAAAAACAACCCACTTAGGAAAGGAACAGAAGACATGAATAGACACTTTTCCAAAAAAAAAGACATCTAAATGGCTAACAGACAAATGAAGAGATACTCATCATCAGGGAAGTACAAATAAAAACCATGATGAGGTACCATCTCACACCTGTCAGGATGGTTAAAATTAACAGCACAAAAAACAACAGGTGTTGGTGAAGATGTGAAGAAAAGGGAACCCTCTTGCAATGTTAGTAGGAATATAAACTGGTACAACCACTCTGGAGAACAGTATAGAGGTTCTTCAAATGTTAAAATCAGAATTACCCTATGAGCCAACAACTACACTAGGTCTTTACTGAAAAGATACAAAAATACAGATTCAAAGGGATACATGCACCCCAAAGTTTATAGCAGCATTATCAACAAAAGCCAAATTATGGGAGCAGCCCAAGTGTCCACGGACTGATGAATATGAATATGTGGTATATATCTAATGGAATATTACTTGGCCACCAAAACGAATGAAATCATGCCATTTGCATATGCGTAGAGCTAGAGTGCATTATGCTATGTGAAAAAAGTCACAGAAAGACAAATAGCATGTGATCTCACTCATATGTGTAATTTAAGAAAATAGATGAATATATGTGAAGGGGAAAAGGAAAAAAGGAGAAAGAAACAAGTCATAAGAGATTCTTAACCACAGAGTATAAACTGAGGGTTGATGGAGGGATGTGAATGGGGAGTGATGGGTATTCAGGAGGGCACTTGTTATGATGAGCACTGGGTGTTCTAAGGAAGTGATGAATCACTGAATTATACTCCAGAAATCAATATTGCATTGTATGTTAACCACCTCAAATTTAAATTACACATAAATAAATAAATGACTTAATATTTGGGGTTTTTTTAAGATTTCATTTATTTATTCATGAGAGACACAGAAAGAGAGGCAGAGACATAGGCAGAGGGAGAAGCAGGCTCCCTGCAGGGAGCCTGATGCAGGACCCAATCCTAGGACCCCGGGATCACAACCTGAGCCAGAGGCAGACACTCAACCACTGAGCCACCCAGGTGCTCATGACTTTGTATTTGTAAAGCACTTCATAATAATTTAAAAAAAAATCAAAGGAAATAAAACAGTCTCTATATCCTGTCAAAGATATTGGAGGCCATTTAACAAATCTAAATGATAGGTATTTTCATATTTATTTTTCAATCAAAGAAACAGATTCAAAGAGGCTAAATAACTTGTCCAAATTCACACTAGTAAATGATGATGTTAAAATTTATTTTTTAATTTAAATTCAATTAGCCAACATAAAGCACATACTTGGTTTCAGATGTAGTGTTCAATGATTTATTAGTTGCATATAACACCCAATGCTCATCACATCATATACCCTACCTTCCTTAATTCCTATCACCAAATTACCCCATCTCCCCACCCACTTCCCCTCTTTCAACCCTCAATTTGGTTCCTATAATTAAGAGTTCTCATGGGTGTTCTCCTTCTCTGTTGACTTCCCATTCAGTTTTCCCTCCCTTACCCTCTGATCTTCAATGTTGTTTATTATATTCTACACATAAGTGAAACCATATAATTGTCTTTCTCTGATTGACTTATTTCACTTAGCATAATACCCTCCAGTAACATCCATGTCAAAGTAAATGACAAGTATTCATCCTTTCTGATGGCTGAGTAATATTCCACTGTGTGTGTGTGTGTATACACACACATCTTCCTTAACCAGTCATCCACCAATGGACATCTCAGCTCTTTCTATAGTTTGGCTACTGTGGACATTGCTGCTATGATGTTAGGATTTAAAGTGAGCATTTTTTTAATAAGGTCCCCATATAAATGAGTTTCTCACTTTATAGGTAAAGAAGATGAAACTGGAAGGAAAAGGTGAACAGCACATTTTTAATCTGTTCTTGCCTCAAGGACACCTAAGGATCTGATTCTTGATTGAATCTTCCTTATTGAAGAGATCTCCAGAAATGGGGCTTCCCTGAACTGAGACGGCCTGCCCTCACCCACTCTTGTCTCATGACCACTTGCATCCCAAGTGGGGAGTGCCTAGTATATGTGTAAGCTGCACCTTGAAAATACAAGGCCACCATTATATTGTGGCTACACGTGTTGCATTGTTGCCTATTTTGTATACTTTCTTAAAGCTAAGAAAATGTGGTGATGGGGGTTAGGGTTAGGGTTAGGGTTAGGGTTAGGTAAAGCCTATGGTATCTTGAGAGTCTGACTGTCAATATGAATTTAATATAATATTGCTGGTTGAATGCACTAGATTTTTACAGAGGCCAAAGAAGTTGATTTAGTCCCATAGCAAGCTTATTGCAAAATCTTGATATTGATATATATATAGCTTCATGCCTCCTAAATCAATGTGTTCTACACTGCATTACTATAATAACTTCAAATGACTTCAAAGTAGCAAAAGCATGTATTTTTTTTACTATGTATATATCTAGTTTCTACTCAACCTTTAAGACCTATGTCAACTCACAGAATTTTTCATAAAGATTGACTAATATTATATAATGGATAAACCATTGCCTTCTTCCTGACCTCCCATATCATGTGTCTTCTATACAAGGTATTTGGACATTTAATTATTATTATTTGCTTCGTGTTGTTTTCTGTGCCTCTCTTCCTCCATCCACCCATTAGATAGTGAGATCTTCAAGGGCAAGAAATATAACTTACACTTCTTTAATCACTTTTGAGAAGTTCCTAGCCTAATATTTGACATTTACTAAGTTCTCAGTAGGATCTTCTTGAATGAATGAAGCACACTCAAGATTTTTAAATTTGTAATACAATATGTTCAAACATCCATAATTTTTTTTAAAACTCAGTTTAAACCCAAATGATAAAAAAAAAATAAAATAAAATAAACCCAAATGATATAGCATGTATAATTAAACTGAATACTTACTAACTATAAAGGTTATCAAGTTGAAACATTTAACCCTGAGACATCCATTAACAAATTATTGGATACATAAAGGAGCTCAAAAGTAGGGTCTTTATCATCATCAGCCAATTTCCAAAGCACATTAATATTAATTTGGCTAAACTCAGTGTTTTGATAAAGATAGGAAATCTGTTTTTCTCCAGAAATATAATTTCTTCCCTAATGGTATGAGTAAAGCCAAAATCAACAAGTTTATTTTGTTCAACAACTTACAACATACAGACAGTTTTCACTTGTTATCAGCATCCGTGATGTCAGCACATCTCTGAAGTAGGTATTTTTTTAAAGCAACAACTTCTGCAAGGATAACCCTAAGAACAGTGATTTCACATAACTTGTTCTGAAATAACAGGATTCTTTTTTCCTTTTAAATAGAATGGTAGTATTTTTTTTCTAAAGAAGTGATTAGTGTTTATTACTAGAAAGCCAATTAAATTTTCAGCTAAGAAAACTTTAATTTCATTCTTTAAATAATGATATACACCATCAAATGATTATTTTTTTAATTTATCTAAGTATCTTTTATTAGTGCCCAGTTGCCTCACTAATTTTTCTAGTCATTCTTTAAAATTATATACAGTGAGTCTTTAGAATTCATTTTTAACCAAAGCAGAAAGTGGCTAAGAAACAGAAATAGCTAGATTTCTTTAAGTGCTCTAATACTTAGTCACACTGAAACAACAATGTAATTGAACCACATTATAGGAAATTACTGAAAATTGCCTCCATTGGCAATTCTAGAAGTACCAGAAGAGATGAAGTTTACATGGTATATCTGTAACCCAAAGGTTTCTCATGCATAAAATTGAAAAAGATTATTTTCCCTAGAAATGGTGCTTTTATCAGTCATTTGAATGGATGTTAAAAGTTCTGAGAAAATTAAATAAATATGAGTAAATATATTTATTAATATATAGACATTAAAATTAGAACACAATAAAATCATAATTATCTAAGTAAAACTTCTAACATCCTGAGTGATATAGAAAACTATTTCTTAAAGTATTTCAAAAGACACTTGTACCATAATCCTGATATGCTTGTAAAAACCTAATAGTAATACCTGTAAAGTAGGAGAGAGGAACTAAGCTTTTAAAAGCAGCAAACCATAAAAACATAGACCTCTTGGTCAATGTAGCACTGGGATAAAGGATGTTATATATGTCAATAGCTCTTGAGTATATCATTGTATTATAAATTTGTAGTTTTTAATGGTTATGATAACTAACTTCAATGTTCGGATTTACTGGATTCAGTATAGGTCTGTTAATGAAGGCAAGGAAATGTACAGTAGATTTATACCACCCCAAATTTTGTAAAAATAACTTTTATCATTTAAAATAACAAGCTTCTTGGGATGCCTGGGTGGCTCAATGGTTGAGTGTCTGCCTTCAGCTCAGGGCATGATCCCAGAGTCCTGAGATCGAGTTCCACATTGAGCTTCCCACAGAGAGGCTGCTTCTCCCTCTGCCTATGTCTTTGCCTCTCTTTGTGTGTCTCTCATGAATAAATAAAATCTTTAAAAATAATAATAATAAATAAAATATCAAACTTCTTAACCTAAATGTTTATTGACAGATGAATGGATAAGAAGATGTGATATACATATACTCAATGGAATATTACTTAGGCACAAAAAAGAGGATGAAATCTTGCCATTGGTGACAACATGGTTGAACCTAGAGGGTACTATATTAGGTTAAACAAGTCAGACAAAGACAAATACCGTAAGATTTCACGTATATGTGAAATCGAAAAAACAAAACAAAAACAGAAACAGATTCATAAATAGAATAAATGTGGCTGCCAGAGGGGAGTGAGGGTAGGAGTGAGGGGATAGGCAAAATAGGTAAAAAGAATTAAGAGGTAAAACTTCCAGTTATAAAATAAGTAAGTTGAGGAGATGAAAAGTATAGCATCGGGAATAAGGTCAACATTATAATAACTTTGTATGGTGACAAATGGTAACTAGACTTACGGTGATCATTTATTAATGTATATAAATGTCAAATCACTATGTTGTACACCTTAAACTAACAAAATATTAAGTGTCTATTACATTTTAAAAAAACAATAAAAGAGCAAGCTTTTATAATCATATATATATATGCAAAACTCATTATAATGCTAGAAAAATCAGATGTTGGTATTAGCACAGATACTATAAATTGACTTTCAAAATCAAAAATAAATAAAAGGTTGTGTTGTTATTATGAAGGAACAAAATCCTAAGGTCCTATAGTAAGTAGGTATTCTGTAAATATTAGGTAATTAAAATGAAATGGCTAAATATGAAATATAACATAAGGAACTATGGAAACTAAATACAATTAAGTAGAATAATAATACCATTTAGATAGTTTCATAGAAACTATCTACTTTCAAGTAGGTAATAAGCTATGGGATAATGAGGTAGATTCTTTGACTTTTTGAAATTTGAGATAAATCCAAAAAATGTATTCCAAATATACTTTAGAAATGTTACAGTAGAAGCATCGTTTGAATAAGTTACCAAGGACAATTTTGAAGTAAAAAATAAAATATAAATGTACACATTATAGGAGGTATGTTTCAGAATTATTTATGCTACACTTGTTATAAAATAAAATGTAAATCAGGACCTCCATTTACTTTTTACCTTTGAGAATTCATTTTTTTGGTTTAAAATATACCAATCTTTGTCCCAGTATTCTCCATAATTCCCAGATCTGCCAGCCCAAAGTGGGCCTTAGTATATCACAGAAGTCTGAACTTCAGAAATTTCCCTCTTCAATAAAGTCTTTCTATCCAAAAGACAATATCCTCGAAAAAAAAAATGCAGCTTTTCAAATCTGCCGATTACAAAATGTCATGGGTTGAGATATTTCCACTGCTGGCAAAGATAGTGTATCAGTAACTAAATTTATCCTACCACCTAAGAAAAACAAGAAAATGCAGACAACAGCTTTGAAGACACTAGACATAAGGCAATAATGGACAATTGTCTCAGAAAGATAAAATTTAAATCCAGTGAGTGCTATGATTGTCCCAGCTTACAGCCTTGAGAGAGTTGCCAGGTCACATCACAAAGAGGGTCCATCAGGTGAAGAAAGAGCTACGGCTTCAGCAAGGTGGCCTGAGTATACAGGACAAAGTAGTGGATCAGGACGACCTTTACGGAGAGGATTCTGGCCATCTGTATAACCAAGCTGATAACTATGTGAGGGGATAGATATGTTAGCTAATGCTAAGGTGGCAATCATTTTATAATACATAAATGTGTTAAATCAATAGGTTGCACACTTTAAACTTACACGATGTTATGTCAAATATGTCCCAATAAAACTGGTAAAATATATAAATAAAAAAAATTTTAAATGGCCCAAAAGAATCACTATTGTTAGCTCAAAAGAAAGAAAAACTAAAGATCTGCATTCTTTTCTACCAACCAGCATGGCCTCACCGTGTATTTCCTACAATAGCCTTTTAAAACAGTACTCTGAGAATAACTGCCATTAAAGCATCCATTGAGACCTAAATATTTATTACATATTTCTAATACAGGTACCTATTAAACTTACTGGCTTTCTAAAATTAACACCATGGATGCAACAATTATTTGTTCATTCGATAAATATTTATTATAGATCTTTTACATGGGAAACACTCTGATAATATCTTTGAATGTGTACAGAGGGGCAAAGAATGAAAAAATAAGAACAGTAGCAAATATCATTACAGCACTATGCTAAAAGCAACACTAGAATTATTATCTGTAATTGCTACACTTAAGATCAATGAGATGAATGCCTTTGCCCACTATTATGTTGTCAGATATGCCACAGTAACTATCACATAGTAAATACTCAATAAAATTTGTTGGCTCAGGCGGGGCACATGGATAGCTCAGTCAGTTAAGCAACCAACTCCATTTCAGATCTGGTCATGATCTCATAGGTCATGGCACTGAGCCCCATCTTGGGCTCCGCACTCAATGGGGAGTCTGCTTAAAGATTCTTTCTCTCTGCCCCTTCCCCCATTCGCTCTTGTTCTCAAAATAAAATAAAATAATAAAATTAAAAAATTAAAAATTAAAAAATTAAAAATAATAAAAAAATAAATAAAATAAAATCTGTTGGCTCAATAATAGTGAGTTAATTGTAACATCTAATTTATCAAGCAATATCAGTGGTGCAACAAACTAGGTGCTTTAAATACATCAATTATTTTAATTTTCAAAAAAACTCTATGTCTCAACAAAGTACATTTAGAGGGACCATCCCTCAACATAATAAAGGCTTTATGTGAAAAACCCACAGCAAACATCATACTCAATGGGGAAAAAACTGAGAGCTTTTCCCCTAAGGTCAGGAACAAGACAAGGATATCCACTCTCACCACTGTCACTCAGCAAAGTACTGGAAGTCCTAGTACAGTGATTAGACAACAAAAAGAAACAAAAGGCATCCAGATTGGTGAGGAAGAGGTAGAACTTCCACTATTTACAGAAGATATGATACCACATAGAGAAAAAACTAAATATTCCACAAAAAAATACTAGAACTAGATAAACGAATTCAGTAAAGTCTCAGAATACAAAATGAGTGTGCAGAAATCTGTTGCATTTCTATTCACAAATAATGAAGCAATAGAGAAGGTAAGAGAATAACTCCAGGGATCCTTGAGTGGCGCAGCGGTTTGGCGCCTGCCTTTGGCCCAGAGCGCAATCCTGGAGACCCTGGATCAAATCCCACATCGGGCTCCCGGTGCATGGAGACTGCTTCTCCCTCTGCCTGTGTCTCTGCCTCTCTCTCTCTCTCTCTCACTGTGTGCCTATCATAAATAAATAAAAATTAAAAAAAAATTTATAAAAAAAAAAAAAGAATAACTCCATTTACAATTGCATTAAAAATAATAAAATACCTAGGAATAAACTTAACCAAGGAGGTGTACTCTGAAAACTATAAAACACTGATGAAAGAAATTGAAGATGACACAAAGAAATGAAAGGTGTTCCATGCTCAAGGACTGGAACAACAAACATTGTTAAAATGTCCATACTAACCAAAGCAATCTACATATTTAATGTAATCCCTATTAAAATACCAACAACATTTTTTCACGTAACTAGAACAAACAACCCTAAGGTTTGTATGAAACCACAAAAGACCTCAAATAGCCAAGCAATCTTGAAAAAGAAAAACAAAACTAGAGGTTTCACAATTTCAGATTTTAAGTTATATTACAAAGCTGTAGTAACAAAAACATCTAGTACTACAACAAAAATAGACACATTGATCAATGGAACAGAATAGAAAATCCAGAAATAAATTCACAATTATATGGTCAAATAATCTTTAACAACAAAAGAAAGATTATGCAATAGGAAAAAGTCTCTTCAACAAACGGTGCTGGGAAAACTGGGCTGCTACATGCAAGAGAATCAAACTGGACCACTTGCTTATACCATACACAAAAATAAACACAAAATAGATTAAAGACTTAAATGTGAGACTTGAAACCATATTAATCTTTGAAGAAAGCACAAGCCATAATTTCTCTGACAGTGGTCATAGCAACATTTTTCTAGATGTGTCTACTCAAGCAAGGGAAATAAAAGCAAAAACAAACTTTTGGAAACTACATAAAAATAAAAAGTTTCTGCACAGTAAAGGAAATAAGTAAAATTAAAAGGCAACTTACAAAATGGGAGAAGATATTTGCAAATGACATATCTAATAAAGGATTAGTATCCAAAATATATAAAGAAATTATACAACTCAACAACTAAAAAACAAATAATCCAATTTAAAAATGAGAAGTCATGAACAGATATTTCTCCAAAGAAGACATACAGATGGACAGCACACACAAAGATGCTCAACATTAGAGAAATAAGAATCAAAACTACGTTGAAATACCACCTTGAACCTGCCAGATTGGCTCAAATCAAAAACACAAAAAACAGCAAGTGTTGGTAAGGATGTGGAGAAAAAGGAACCCTCGTGAGCTGCTGGTGGGAATGCAAAATGGTGCAGCTACCAGGGAAAACAGTATGAGGGCTCCTCAGAAAGTTAAAAAATAGTACTACCCTGGGATCCCTGGGTGGCACAGCGGTTTGGCGCCTGCCTTTGGCCCAGGGCGCGATCCTGGAGACCCGGGATCGGGTCCCACGTCGGGCTCCCGGTGCATGGAGCCTGCTTCTCCCTCTGCCTGTGTCTCTGCCTCTCTCTCTATCTCTCTGTGACTATCATAAATAAATAAAAATTAAAAAAAAATTTAAAAAAAAATAGTACTACCCTATGATCCAGCAATCACACTACTGGGTATTTTCCCAAAAACTCTAACTCAAAGGCATACATGCACCCTGATGTTTATAGAAGCCAAATTTATTTACAATAGCCAAATTATGGAAGCACCCCAAGTGTCCATCAATAGATGAATGGATAAAGAAGATGTTGTATATATACACACATATATATGATAGAATATTATTTTCCCATAAAAAAGACTGAAATTTTGCCACCTGCAACAACATAGATGGATCCAGAGAGTATAATGCTAAGTGAAGTAAGTCAGAGAAAGACAAATACCATTTTATTTCACTCATTTGGGAAATTTAAGACTTAAGAAACAAAACAAATAAGGGCAAAAAAAAAAAAAAAAAGACAAACTAAGAAACAGTCTCTTAATTATAGAGAACAAAAATGGTTACCAGAGGGGAGAGGGTGGGGGTATGAGGGACATAGGTGGGGGGATTAAGATACACTCATTAAGATAATGAGCACTGAGTAATATATAGAATTGCTGAATCACTATATTATACACCTTAAACTAATATAACACTGTACACTAACAATGGAATTCAAATAAACAAAAAACTATGGCATAGATACTTTCCCATTTTACAAATGATAACATTAAGACACTGAAATCACATAAGGGTCAAAGCCCAGTGTCTTTCTAGAACACTTCAAGATTTTAAATAAAGTTAAAAAAAATCTTTCATATCACTCTTCAGTTTAATCATACCTGATAATACACTTATCTAACAAATCAGTGAACTACATTAACTCAATAACATCATCATCATGATACCATGACAAAATAAGTGAAGACAAGTCACCTCAGTCAGACAACAGCAGGAATTCTACTAGGGAATTTTGTGGCCTCTGGCTTTTCTCATACTTGTGCTCAGAATGTGCGTAATTAACAAGTAAACAAGTAGTGCTGTATACCTAAGCACATAACAGTCAAATTTTGAGATGAATGTTAGTCATTAAGTTAGTAGTGGAAAATGTGTAGGAGGATTTTCTTTAACTTACTTCTCTGCCAATCCAGAAAGAGAAGAGAGAAAAATTGTGTAAAACAACATGCTGAAAGATGGTTTGGGGAAAATTCTTTTTAAAAATAGGACAATAGGGATCCCTGGGTGGCGCAACGGTTTGGCGCCTGCCTTTGGCCCAGGGCGCGATCCTGGAGACCCGGGATCGAATCCCACATCAGGCTCCTGGTGCATGGAGCCTGCTTCTCCCTCTGCCTGTGTCTCTGCCTCTCTCTCTTTCTCTCTGTATGACTATCATAAATAAAAATAAATAAATAAATAAATAAATAAATAAATAAATAAATAAATAAATAAATAAAAAGAATAAAAATAGGACAATAAATGATGACCATATTTCTATACTGCTAAGTAGTATTTAGTCATTTACCTGAGTCAGAGGTACCTATGTTTTAATTTTCTATCCATATTATATAGTAAGTTGCCCATTGAGAGAAGTTGTGTCGTTCCTAGCAATTCTGAAAAAGGTGAAAGCAAGTCTTTGTCAACTGTTTATCACGGTGTCCGTGGAACATAAAATAGTGTGTGGCATGCGGTAACTTCACAGCAAACATGTACACATGAACGGATAAATGAATGAATCTGAGTAACTGCATTGCACCCCTACTCCTTTGCCCCTGAATATTGCCAGAGAAGGTCACAAGGAAGTACATAGTATCTCACATTTTTGCCCTGACTGCATTTTCCTAATTCTTGACTACTTGCCAATGCTGGTTTCTAGTGAAGTCCCTTTGGCCCCTGTTCTCTGCGGTTCCTGATCCCACCCCTCTCCCCATCCCTATTCTGGATTCCAGAATTACTGAGCTCACTGAGGCAATCCAACATGAATTCTTCACATTCTCTTTTCAGAGTTTTTGTCTAAATTATGAGCATAGTTGTGGTTCCTAGGGCACAAGAGAAATGGAAATCCATTTTCTACATGTTAAATATTTTAAAGATACCAATGCATTAAGTACAAAATACAAAATAAATATGTTCTACCTCTTACCTTAATTGAACAAACCAAGTTGAAATTTAGAATATGTGAATTCCTCCAAGTTTTATAGTGGAATCTGGCAGCAGAAGAGTGGATCCCAGGTTCCTAGCTCTATCTAGAGCTCAGCCCCTTTTCAGGTCTTCATTCCAATCACCATCTTGAACCTTATGTGTACACTGTGGACACCCAATCTCCCTGTTCACCATACACCACCCAAACAAAATCCCTTGGCCACCTCTTAGGCCTAGATGTATACACACTAACAATGGGGTTCATCTTTGACAGCCCAGCTCAAATCTTTCCAGGTCCTAGAAAAATGGGACATGATCAAGTAGCTATAAGCACAGGGTCGGGTGGCTTGTCCTCTCAACCCAATGAATTCCTGGCCCTGTGGAAAACAATGTAGCCTGAGGAAAGTCAAATAGAACCCTCAAGCATGAGGCTCAGGTAAGGGCTTCTGTTTCCTAAGTCTAAGGGCAATACTGCCTCAGATCTCATCTTAAGAAATAACTGTTCTCTCTCATTTAGCACCCACTCTCTTGATAACATTGCTCTGCCTGTTGACATTTATTCCACTCATCATTTCCTTACTTGTAGTTCTAATATCTCTTCCTCCATTTCTTCTATTCCTCTAGGAAATGTATTTTCATTTCCCCTTTTCATTCTAAAGCAAGTGTCAAATACTGCTTCCCTTCAGAACCAAATGTTTAAATAATGAACTGATTTCACTTGCTTTAGAAAACAAACAAAAATACCCAAATTTCCACTCAGAAATAATCATTACTGGCTATTGGTGAACATGATTCCAGATGTTTCTCTATATGTATACAGATAAATGGATATATAAATGTGTCTATAAATAGCAAGAGCATTTTTAGTTAGAAAAGTGTCAGATACAGTATTTAACAAAAATAAACAAAATTATTTTTTCTTGATTTCAATCTCTTTAAGAAACTGAAGTGAAACAATTAGAATTGCTCAATTTAAGTTAAATATTTATCTATAACAATCAATATTAGACCCTAAAAGATGCCTCTAAAGATCATGAAGTACAGTGAAGCCTCTGTGCTTATTTCATAAATACTGCCAATATACATCTCTCTTTTATCTTCAAATATTCCCCAATGGACTTACTACAGCCTCATCCCTTTACTCCTTCCTTAACCATTCTAAAGCAGAGCTCCTTAAGCTAGTGTCCAAAAATTCCTTCAAAAGAACAGAAATCAGGAGTTTGTGAATGTGTAACAAAAAAATCAGATTTTTCAAAACGTTTGACTGAAATTTAGAACTCCTCTCAATTATGAACTTAGGTAACAAACCACTGTAGTATTAGCATTACTTACGAGTTTGTCACTAACAGAAATCACTTATATTTCCATATTACTGTTCTTACAGATCTTAAGAGTGTTTATACTTATCACTACTTCACTAATCAAAGAGCACATATATTTCTTCAGCACAAAATTATTTTTTTATAAAGCATATTGAGAAGACATCAACAAGCTTCAATTGCCTACAAAGTTCTATGGTATCAGAAAGGTTGAGAATTCTGTTTTGAATGCTTTTGTTAGACCCTAGGTCCCAACTCTCTTTATCTGAATTATAGGGAACAGGTTAGGTTCTTTCTTAGTTCTGGTAGAAACTGATTAAGAGAAAAGGCACAACAGTCACAGTCCTCTAACAGACAAATTCAGTACTTATCATTTCCAAGGATATAGCTTCTTTATTCTCAGGAAAATAAAATCACATTCCACAGATGCCAGATCCCCATATCACTGGCTTACAGATGGGTTTCCTGCCAGTCAACAAATGCAGTTGCCAGGACTGCTACTCTGACATTCTGATAAGGTTGGAATCATGTTTTTAAAAAGCAGCAACATTCTTAAGGCAAATGATTGTTTCATGATGGCCTCTGACACTGCCTATATACAATAAAGTCATTAAGTCAATCAGATTTGAATCACAGGGTCAATCTACCTTACCTCAGTCAATAATAAGGCCCTTTATCGCTTGCTTTTTTTATAGCTTACACTGACAGTGATTCTATTGTGTGGTATTACTACTTCCACAGATTCTTAAAAGTAGAAGTGATGAATGGAATATATTTCAGGTATAAAAGTATATATATACACATATCTTTTTTGTGCAAGATGGAAATGGCAGTGTTGGTAGGTAATAACAGGTAAATATCCATTTTTCTAGTATTTATGTCAGTCTTACTTGTTTTCAACTGCAAAACTCAGCATGCATTCCTATGTATTGCATAAACATGATCATATTAAAACAGCAAAATTACCACGTTACCCCTACCACACTGTGGGCACATAAAAATAGAAAATATAATTTCATACATATACCTAGCTAGTAATCAAGGACTAGTAGATTACTTTGAGATTTTTTATTGACACAAAAGTGCCCTTGAAATCAGTGGGTGTTTAGTTCAAGAGGAAAAAAAAAAGGCATATAGTCATGCCCTAGTTTGAAAATGAATTTTCTGTTCCCCACATTACCAATATTTATTGCTGGATTTTGTTTAACAAGCAAAAGCAATGTACTGCTTACAGTCTCTATAATCCTTGGGAACCTATGAATGAAGGGAAGAAAGTTCTAGAAATGAAATTCAGAGCTATCCTCTACACACTGTTCTACTAATTGTACAGGGGTTATTTATACATTATTAGCCTATTCATTTGTAAAATGGAAAGTACTGCCTTCCCCAAAAAGTTTCTGTATTAGTTAAAATAATATACAAAAAAGTACCTGGCAGAAAGTAGCTGTCTAATAAATGTTAATTCTATTATCTCTTTCCCTCTTTATTTTTTTTTCTCTTTCCCTCTTTAAATGATGTCTCAAGTTATCAGAAAGCATAGTGTTAAGGAAATTTTATTCAAACCCTTTATATGAAAAAATTACAAAATAAAATGTCTCCAAGTCCTGGAAAAATGTGGAATGGCTCTGTGAAATGGTGAGGACTGTGATAAACTAGAAAACATAACTCTGATTATCACTATACAAATTCTAAACATTAAAGACTACTGTGTGGGTCAAATAAACCACTGTAAAGGCACCATTCAGTCTGCTTGGCAATCCAGCTAAAATTGATAAAGTGCTTATGAAAATAAATTTCTTCTCCATGGAGGCTCTTCTTTGCTATGGAATAATCCTATAAAGATTCCTAAGCATCCCAATGCTTGCCTATTGGTATCATCATTTTACCATTATTTTTTAATTGTTGAACCAACTCAAGTCAGATGGTAAAGAAAGGTATTCAGGTATTCCACACAAATGTGTAATACATTGAACCCTAAAACAAAGTCCTACTTCTTGAGTAATAACTACTCCCTTTTGTGACACTGCACTGCATATGAAAAGGACGAAACAGTAACAAATGAAGCACAATCAGTACAAAGGATAAGCCTTTACCAACTTGTCCCCTACCCAGAGGCAAGAATATCTTCTAAGCTGTGCCCTGCACTGCAGAATGAGAATCCAAAGGGGGAAGTCATCTTTAGTGAATATTTCCTTTATGCTCTTTAATTAAAGCATTAAATTTTTGTTTGTTGATTCAAACATTCTGTCTAAAAGAAATTTGTATGAGATGGTTTAGGTATTCTCTTTTTTTTTTTTTTTTAAGATTTTATTTATTATTCATGATAGACCCAGAGAGAGAGAGAGAGGCAGAGACACAGGCAGAGGGAGAAGCAGGCTCCATGCAGGGAGCCCGACGTGGGACTCGATCCCCGGTCTCCAGGATCACACCCTGGGCCAAAGGCAGGCACTAAACCGCTGAGCCACCCAGGGATTCCCCGGTTTAGGTATTCTCAATCATTTTTGTATCATTTGCAAGATGAGAGAAATATACATCATATGTCCAGCCATACATAACTGTTAATGCCACCTAACTAGGAAGTTTAGATATGTGAAAGGGTTAAGTGAATTTAAATCATCTACTATCTGTGATTGTTGTGTTGAATGTGTGTTGTGTGAATACTGCGTTATCAGAAGGGGAAATTTAAGCCACATTCCTCAAATGGTTATGCAGCACTTCCCCGAACTAGGTGGTCTAACTTAAGAATAGTCAGAGGAGAGGAAGAAGAGTATAGGAAATAAAGTTGCTAACCTAGATGCACATATCAACCTCCTAATCAGTTTGAGATGTGAAGCAGGTCATCTGTGTTCCAAGGTGGAGCCAGGGCCTTAGAAAACCAACTAGTAATAAACTAGTTGGAAACTAAGGACTACCAAAAGAAATCCCATACCCGGAATCAATAGAAGAGATCCCTGGCATCAAGTCCCTAGGTACTGGTTGTGTTCAAAATCAGATGAGTGCAACTTTATAGTTTTGGATACTCTATCAGCTTCGGAGGAAAAGCCTAGCTAGCAAATATAAGGACAGAAATGGTGGTCTAACACCCCAAATATAAGGTATCAACTGATAGTCAGATTGTCTTACAGGACCTCAAAGGTTGACCCTAATCACATATCAAAACAAAAGCCCAGTTACATAAACCGTACAAAGGCAGCCAGGGACTTTGGCCTAATAAGCACAAAGCTTTCTAGGATTCATGCAGCCATACTGGTTCTAGGTTTGCAGCTGCAAATGGTAAAGTTTACCATTTTACTTTTACCCAACCATTTTACAAACAAACATCTGTATATTATCACCCATTCACAGCATATATTGACAAGAAGCAGGTGTCAAGCCAAGGATCACATTATGCTTCAAATGGTGTGATATGAATGGTTCTTTCCAAGTGACTGATAACATGTCACTCTTGGCCATGTTGCTTAGGAAGCAAATGTGCCTACTCCATCCTCTCTTTCTCCATTTGACAGAGGCCTATGCAAACCTAAGTGAAGGTGGAGTCACATGACCAAGGAAGCATAGGACCCTAAATCACCATCAGCCCACCAGTCAGGAAAACCAGCACTGAACAATTATATGAGCAAAATATGAACTTCTGCCATGTAAATCAGTGAACGACTTAGCAGCTGCAAGTACTACTCTGATCAATACACTGAAATACTTAACACACAATGCATATTAGTTAATAAAAAAAATGAGGCAAAGGGAAAATGTGTAAAGCCAAAATTTGTGTTAGTACACAAAAATATGCACCTAAGGTTGGTAGTGTCTCCATCAGATATAAACAAACCAGATCCAGGAATAAGATTTACTGGTTTTAAGAGTTTCTTACCTGGGTCCTTATAAAGGGAAGCCTATGATGTAATGGACAATTGGAGGAATGGTTAAAATACATGTTCTACAAAGCTGGAGGTATTACAATTCCAGATTTCAAGTTGTACTACAAAGTTATAGGAATCAAAATAGTATGGTACTGGCACAAAAATGGACACATACAGATCAGTGGAACAGAACAGAGAGCCCAGAAATAAACCCACATCTATACGGTCACTTAATCTACAACAAAGAAGGGAAGAATATACCTTTTCAACAAATGGTGCTGGGGAAAATGAACAGCTACATGCAAAAGAACGAAACTGGACCATTTTTTTTTTAAACCAAATCCCAAAATAAACTCAAAATGTATTAAAAACCTAAATGTGACACCTGAAACATAAAACTCCTAAAGGAAAATTAGTCATTAACCTCTTGGACATCACCCTTAACAATGTATTTACAGAAATGTCTCCTCAGGCAAGAAAATTAAAAGCAAAAATAAACTACTGGGACCAGTCCTACACCAAAACAAAGAAATTTTGCACAGCAAAGGAAACCATCAACAAAACAAAAAGGCAACCTACTAAATGGAGAAGATATTTGCAAATAATATATCCAATAAGAGGTTAATATCCAAAACATATAAAAAAAATTTAGGAAACTCAAAATCAAAAAGAACCCCCAAGCAATCTGGTTTAAAAATGGCAAGAGGACCCAAATAAAAATTTTTCCAAAGAAAAAATACAAATGTTCAACAGGCACATGAGAAATGTTCAACATGCTCATCATCAGGGAAATGCAAATCAAAATCACAATAAGATATCACCTCACACCTGTCAGAATGTCTAGTATTGAAAAGGCAAAAAATAACAAATGTTGTTGAAGATGTGGGGGAAAAAAAGGAATTCTCATGCAGTACTGGTGAGAATATAAACTGGTACAGCTACTGTAGACAATAGTATCGAGATTCCTCAAAAAAATTAAAAATAGAAATACCATATGATCCAGTATTCCCACTAATTGGTATTTACCCAAAGAAAACAAAAACACTAATTTGAAAAGATATATGCACCCCTCTGCTTACTGTACCATTATTTATAACAGTCAAGATAGGGAAGCAAGCTAAGTGTCTATCAATACATGAATGGATAAAGAAGATGTAAGATAGATAGATAGATAGATAGATAGATAGATAGATAGATAGATATGGAATACTACTCAGCCATAAAAAAGAAAATTTTGCCATTTGCAACAACATGGATGGACCGAGAAAGTATTTTGCTAAGTGAAATAAGTCAGACAGAGAATGACCAATGCCATATCATTTTAGTTATATATGGAATCTAAACAACAAAACAGGGATGCCTGGCTGGCTCAGCGGTTGAGCATCTTGCCTTCAGTTCAGGGCATGACTCAGGATCCTGGGATTAAGTCCTGCATCAAGCTCCCTACAGCAAGCCTGCTTCTCCCTCTGCCTATGTCTCTGCCTCTCTTTCTGTGTCTTTCATGAATAAATAAAATCTTTAAAAATAAACAAACAAACAAGCAAACAACAAAACAAATGAACAAACCAACCAACCGGACTCTTAAATACAAACTAGTTGTTGCCATAGGGGAGGTAGGTATGGGGATGGGTGAAAGAGATACAGGAGATAAGAGATACAAACTTCTAGTTATAAAATAAGTAAGTCATGGAGATTAAAAGTATAGCATAGGGAAAATAGGCAACAATATTGTAATAGCTTTCATGGTGATAGATGGTGGTGACACTTAACCATAGCACTGAGTAAATATATAGAATTGCCAAATCAACATGTTGTACACCTGAAACTAATATAACATATGTCAATTATAGTTCAATTTTTAAAAAGGTAAAAAAATAAAATATTTAAGAACAC
The DNA here is from genome assembly GCF_018345385.1 of Vulpes lagopus. NCBI lineage: Eukaryota > Metazoa > Chordata > Mammalia > Carnivora > Canidae > Vulpes > Vulpes lagopus. Next base: position 45,106,680 of record NC_054839.1, read on the forward strand.
TTCTTAAAAGACATTTTGTATAATTAATTATTGATTGATTAATTTAATGTATACTCTCCAGTCAAGAAATCTGCTTTCAAACACTGGCTCTGCAACTTACTGGCTATGTAGAACCAAGCAAGGTAATCAACATTTCAAAGCTTACATTTTCTGAACTGCAAAGTAAGGATAAAATATTTCATTGAATTATTGTGAGTACAATGAGATAATCCACACAAAATGATTGCAAAAGTTCATCCCACAGAGTGCTAAGTGAATGTGCTAAATAAAACGGAACCATCATCAATATCACTGTTTTTTTTAAACCATAAGGTTAGCTATCAGAAATGATAATGAGTTCCAAATCTCTGAAGTATTAGAATAAAGATACCCAGATCTTAACTGATATCGCCTGACACCTGGGAGAGATTAGGAGCTGGGTGCCAATCAGATGTCACAGTTCAGAGCTGTTTTGCAGCATGTCAGAAGCTAAGTCAATTCCACATTACCACTTATATGTGGCAGGGTTCCAGACTCCACCTGCCAGTGGATAAGCTTCTAATAATCAATTCCTGTCTTACTGAGGATTAACACGGAGCCAGGGTAGAAGTGACCTGTACCACACAGACATAAGGGCCTGAAAATGAATAAAACTATGAAAGACAATGCCTGATATTAATCGGCCTTCGAAGACAAGACTTTGAAGTGCTTTATTAAAGCAGTTAATCTGCCTACAAAATCAGCAAAACTACATGAAACTGTATTTCTGCAATGGCCTGAATGAATGTGTGTGTCTCCCAAATTTTCTATGTTGAAATCCTAACCTGCAAAGTAATGGTGCCAGAAGTACAGCCTTTAGGAGGTGATTGGGTCATGAGGGCAAAGCCATCAGTGCCCTTATAAAAGGGACCCCAAGAGCTCCTTTGCCCTTTTTGCCATTTGTGATTGTAGTAAAAAGACTTCCATCTATCAACCAGGAAGTGGGCTCTCACCAGGCACCAGATCTGCTCATGTTTTGAGCTTAGACTTCCAGACCCTAGAACTGTGAAGAATAAATTTCTGTTGTTATATGCCACCCAGTCCATGGCACTTTGTTGTAGCAGCCCAAATTGACTAAGATAATTTCCTAATATTTTCATCAGTGTTATGATTTTGAATTATTCTTTCTTCCCAGGAAAATTAGGTAGTTGTCTGATGACCTCAAAAAAACTCCTAGCATGCACTAGATATGGAGGAGACATCTATCCCTACGATACACAGTCCATCTCCAAAGAGATGTTCCTAATTAGAATCCCTCTCATCTCTCAACTTTGAAGGATTAGACAACAAAAACTATAAATACGCTCACTCAAAAAGTCCAAGGTTCAAGTCACCTGTCATCCCTCAGGATGTGATTTTCTTCATCATTTAAATGTCTTCCCTTGAAGAACAAATTATGCTACTCTGAAATGAACGTTAATCTTTTAGTCCACAGGGAAATGGCAACAAACAACCAATATCCACTCATCACAATGAGCTTAAATGAAGCATGGATTTAAGCTGCTCGTATGTGTATAACCCATGATCTTTATTAGAGTTTACTTTGCATAATTACCTCAGGGAACTATGATAAGCCCTGAGCTGTTTCTGAGTCTTGATTCGTTATGTGTTGCTTTACCCAAGGAAGTAAATATAAATTGGAGAGTTATGCCAAGCTCCCTAGGTTCCTGAATTATCCACCACAAAGGAAGAATCGTAGCATTCTAGAATCCTTTGGGTATCTGAGAATATACTCTGAGCCAAAGAAGAAATCAACAGACCATTTCTCCACCTCAGAGAAAAATAAAAAGTTGCTGAGGGGGCAGTTAAGATTATGCCAGTGAGTATTTATACAGATTTGCTTCCCCAAAGCTAATCTAGAGAACTGAACAGTGTCCTTAAAAGAGCTGTTACTTAGAAGAACCATAGCCTGAAAGAGCTGTGGGGAACAAAAGAACAGGTTGTATTAGAGGATGTGGCCCTGCTATAAACTGACCTCTGGAAAAGTCAGAGGGGATGAAGAGAGTTTCAAGAGCTGGGAGACTCACAGGAAACAGAGGAAGGACCTGAAAGAGTGGGGCAGTTTGAAAAAAATGACAAATCCAAAAATATCAGATGCTGTGTCCAAATAAAGACAAACTTCAAAGATATAGTGTCCTCGTCTCTTGGTCCACTCAAGAAATGCCCACTTGGTCCAGCCAGAACTGTCTGAGACAGAAGACAAGGCTTTCAGCTAAGGCCTTAATTCCTAAAAGCCCCAATTTCACTTTCTACCAATCACTCCTCAGGCAAATAGGCATGTTAGTTTCCCTTGTTTATATAAATTCAGGGAGAAAGGAGTTTATCCCATGGAGAGACAAAATACTAAATATTTACTAATAGCTTAAAGGATTTTAAAATTCAGAAATCCTGGCAGGAGCCCAACCATATGATTCTTAGTAAAGGATGTGTCACAGAAAACAACGGTTTCTGTGATCTACAAGTATCTCTTGTTGATAAGGCAAAATTGTCCTACTGAACCTCAGTTTTAATTTCTAATAGAAAAGTATAATCAAGACTTATTAGGTTTGGAACAGCTGGAAAAAGTCTAGGAGGTCATCGAATCCAGTGGGTTTAAATTATTTGATGGAGCTTCAGGAGACCAATAGAGAAGCATCAATGACCACCTGATTTTACAATTGAGGAATCTCACTCAGAGAGATTAAGGGATAACCTACATTTGTCACGTTTGAGCCAGAGCCACAACTCACATTTCCTGACATTGGGCATTCCACCCACCATGACATCCTACTTAAAATGTCCTATATGATTGTTTTTTTCCATACAATGTTTCTCAGAGCTCCTTATTCAGATTTTTTAAATTCTCAGGCTTAAAAACATTGTTCAGGGGTGCCTGGGTGGCATAGTTGGGTAAGCGTGCATCTCTTGATTTCGGATCAAGTCATAATCTTAGGATCATGAGACGGAGCTCCGCATCAGGCTTTGTGCTCCCATTGAAGATTATCTCTCTCTCTCTCCCTTTGCTCCTCCCCCCCCTCCCCGCTTGACGTCTCTCTCTCTAAAATAAATAAGCAAACAAATAAATAAAAATAAATAATAAAAAGCATTTTTCAAAATGTACCCACATAACTTCCACTGAAGAGGACCCAGGCATATCCCAAAATCATAACAGAAGCTTTGCAACCATGTCAGCTATATCCAATAGAAAGAAAAAAAAAATCCGTGAGAAAGTTCCAAGATCCAGATTCTCATAAAAATCTTCTCTAGCTTAATCTTAAGGCTATTTCACATTCTTAAGGCTATTTCAACTGCCACACAGGTGATTTGAAGTGATTATGATGTGTCTCCCTGCTCCTTTATTGAAGTGGGGGTTAACATTTTGGCATTGGAGAATAAGGTCATATCTTCAAGAATTCCCTGGAAGGTATAAAAACATTAATCCATCAATATGCAATAATGCCTTTGGTGAATTAGACCATTCAATTGCCATGAAGCAAAAGGAAAAAAAAAAACACTGGCACTTTTGAACATGTGACATATAAAAGGAAGGATATATGCAATCACTTGATGTGTGAAAGAATTGAATGAATGAATGAAAGAGAAAGACAGGCTTGAATATAAGTTGTGTAGAGAGAAACATAGCCCTACAAGTGAGAAGTTAACCTGACCTGGACACTCTAAGGATACTGGATGCTTAAAACCAATAGTCAAAGTAAAAGTGACCAGAAAAGGAGCCTAGAGAGCAAAGATCTTGACTAATGTTCATTCTCACCCAGGGCCAGGCTTGCCTAACACTATTCCAAAACTTAACACAGTGATCACCTGAACCAAAAACCACAGTGAAATTACTAAAAGATACATGAATTTAAAAATGTGTGTGTATGCAAGTGTTATCTGATTTTTTGGTAGTATTTCTTATATTTCTTCTGTGTTTGTACATGTGACATTGTAAGTGACTTCGGAAATAATCTTCAATTCCATCTATTCAACTGTTTTCATTTCCTCAGGACAGCCTTTTGAAATCCTCACATAATATTCAGATTGATTTGGGGCTTCCTTTATGAAACATGCTAAGATTTCCACAAATATGAATCAGTCAGGGTGATATGCCCAATAGTGCCATCAAGCCTTTCTGAGTGGCTTCCCCTTTTAACCTCTTCAATGCAAGACTCAAAACATTTCTGGGGCCCTACGTAAAAATGAGCTCAAAGCTTTGCTGTGGATGGGCTCCTTCTGCCAGCTTCTTCATTCATTTTTTTAAAATCTCATTTGGACACCTTCATACCACTTTTCATTATTTTTCTTTGTATCTTTGCCCTTTTTTTCATTTACCCATGCAAACTGTTTTAAGGTCTTCTTTGTGTGGTGTCTAACAGTAAAAAGCAAAGTTAAATTATATGACATTTTTAAAGCCATTTGGAAGGTTAATAGCTCTTGTTAGGTTTCTTTATGACTTTGCACACTCCTCAAAGAAATCTCCCAGTGTCCCTACCCCCACATCACTGCGGTGTTTCCTGTTTGGGAGCAACAGTCAAAGTCAAATTCTGTGCTTTCCTACTGAGAAACAATGTTTGCGACTCAGTGGTTGTCTAGTTGGATTGACCACTGTAATTAGCACATACTATGCAGCACACCGCCTTTTCAAATGCGTATGTCCTAAAATAAGCCTCCTTATTATTTTACATTTTTTGAATACCAACATTTATTAGCACATTGTCAGTGAATTACTCAATTTAAATGCTTTCCCACCATTCGTAACTTTGTGATAAAAGATATTGTTCAATTTTTTAAAGACATCATGAAAATGGATGCTAACTGAAATCCCTGTTTGCTTAGCCAATTGAAGAAAAATCTTCCTTTATGGAAGGAGAGAAGAATGCAGTGATATAATTTTTCACAAGAACAGCACTGTGCTGGCAATATTCTAGAGAGAGGATTTCTAAAAGCTGCCTCATAGGAAGGCTCACTTTAGAAAAGCAAAATTTCACTAACAGGCTCACAAGCCCACAGAGACATAATTACATTTTCTCTCCTTTAACTTGTACTTTCTTCACTCTCAGGTTGCTACAGCAGAGCAACAGAGAGTTGGTATATCCAAAAATGGGACTCCCATTTGATGTCTTCTGATTTGCTTTTCATTTCTAACAGCACAGTTTAAGCCAGTGAAGCTGATGCCAAGAGTTCTATTTGAGTAAAAATCTGGAACAGCCTATCTTGAGTCTAATTCTTACTTGATCCAGCATTTAAAAGCCTTTACACTCATTCAAAAGCAAAGTGCTTAAAATGCCTGTTTCAGACCTGGTACAGTTTGATTAAAGGCCTCATGAAGAATATAGGTTAATACAGATATGAGTCTCTTTGAGAACTGGGCATAAATCCTTCCCACCTACAGAAATGTTGCAGTGCACTTAATGTTCCTGTGCACCCGTGCACCAAAGAAATTCTCCTGCTTTCTGGAAACAAAACACCTCATCAGCCCCATTACTCCAGGCAAGGACAAAAATGCTTGTTTTAGCTGGATAATAGGATTCAGGTGTCTTTATGCCAAGTAGACCTTAACAGAAAAGGGGGAAATCATGAACTTCTCCTTTTTATAAGGGGAATCTCAGGCTGAAGGAGTCATTTAATTTTTAGTTACAGAAGCTTATCAAGTTCCAGAAGATTCAGTACTTTCAAATAGAAAATACAATTGTTACAAGGATTTGGCCAATTGTGTCTTTTAAAGACATAATGGAACAGCTACATTCTGCACCAAACACTTAAAGAGATCAAGTACACTGCAGTGAATAGATCAAAAAGATCTTATCTTTTGTAACCATAGGTAATTTTTTATTTCATAGCTAGGCTGTGTCGGCAATCAAAAATTCCTAAATTATGACATTTGGAATATTGGAAGAAATCTCCATAATATCTCCTCAATTACTTGAGGTCAGTGAACACGAAACTAATAGGGGAAAAAAAATAGGGTGCTCTTAACGAACTGTTATTTAAACCACTCTAAAAGATCAAGCAAAGAAATCTCCTCTAAAGAAGATCAAGCAAAGAAATCTCCCGTCATTAACTGGTGAAACTATTCAGAATCCAGTGGTATTTCATAGGGAGCCCCTTGACTATTCAGTCTTAAGCCACAAGCAATGGATACTTGGCCCATGCTCCAAGCTACAGACTGCAGCAGATTCATTAAACTCATGTTTTAGTCACATAAAGCTGGAATTTATAGAAAGTTCGACCTGCTACTTCCCTAGGAATGTTTCCTGATGAACTTTCATTTATGACTGACTGATACAAAACCATTGTGAGGAACAGGAGAGATGTCATACTGAAATTACATACTCTTTCTGCGGTATGTATAGTAGATGCTATACATAGTCCTTTTATTTATTAAATTATAAAGGAAATGAATATTAATTTCAGTCATTGTGGTAACAAAGTAACAAGATAATTGCTTTGTGCTAGAGCAAGATAAAATGTATATCGAATTTCACAAAAGAATGAAAAAGGTATAAATATCTCCTTAAATCATTGCCTAGGTAATTAATACTATAATGAAAGCATTTCATTTTCTAGCAACTGAGAGGAATAGCCAGCAACATAATAAAAACTTACAAAAATATTCAAATGTCACTACAGCAGAGTATGGAACAAAGTGTTGTTCCTGTGCTCTTCTCAACCACACCTGCACACACAGATGGTAAATTGCCACTAGGAGCATGGGTTGAAAAAAAGAAGAAAAAGGAAAACCATCTTCTTAAAGTATCATTAAAATGTTTTAGAACATAATACACCCCTATATGGGAGGGGCAGTTTTCTTTTGTTTCAGGGAAGGAATCAATCTTCTTGTTTCTACTATAAAGGAGATACCTGCTCATAACAGAAATTCAAAACTTCAGGAAGGTAAAAAGAAGGGGAAACTCTCACAGATCTACTATTCAAACATGATTTTTGTATGTTTCCTTATTTTGACAGTGCATAGTTGTTTTTTTAAGATCATTCTGATCACATGGACATCAATCAAAATTAAGGAATGTCAAAAGTAGATGGTAATTGCTGAAGATTATTGTAGCTAAGTGACAAAATCTAAAACCAAGAAGAACATTTATATCGAAGGTACAGAAGGTACTATATATAACATCTACAAATGTAGTTACTATATACCCACAATAGATGACAGAGTTTGGGGCCATATATAGATAGATATATATATATAGACACACACACACACGTATATATATATATGGGGCCATATATATATATATATATATATACACACACACACACACACACACACACACACACAAACACACATACATACATACACAGCCAGAATGTAGCCCTGCTATATATAAAACACCTGAAAGAGCTATCTTTTATCAGAAAGCCATCCTATTAAACGTAATTCTAACAGAACTGTTTAAAATGTAGATTTCCTTTATGTGTCAGAAACTCGTCTATACTGAGCTCATACAATTTAAAACATTGCCAATCTCTATCCACAGAGACTAAGACACGAGAAACCATACTATAAATTCTGTCCCTCTTACTTGAAACATTTATTCCCGTCAGCATGAAAAGAGAATGAGTGCTCCTGAAATCCTCACTTAGCTTGGCTCTAGTCATTCCACACATTCCACCTATTTCTCTATTCATTCAAATCTGCTGGTTCATCTTCCTTTACCTAGTTCTTAGTGGTACCTTTAAGGTGAGCCTTATTTTTTTTTTCAGTCTGTACTCTCTCCTTTGGTAATCTTACTAGGGCACAGGAATTCAGTGAGCAATTAAAACTGAAGTGTTTCGCAAATTCATACTCCAACCGAGGCTAAACCTTTCCTTGAACTCCAGATATATATATCCAACTTGCCACTCAACATCTTTACTTGAAATTTCCAAGGTACCTCAGACACATGTCCAAGACCAAATTCACTATCTTTTCTCAGAAATCCAGTGTTCAACTCCATGAACTGCACCACTATAATTCAAATTCTCAAGGTAGAAACAGATGTAATCTTTATAGTCTTCTACTTACCCCTTATATCCAATATAGCTTGTTCATTTGGTTTTAGATCTTAAATTCCAACATCTTTGTATTTCCACTGCCATCATCCTATTCTGAAATGACAGGGACAGCATGGCACTCTTGATGAAAAGTTCCTGGACTACTACAATAATCTCTAGCTAGACTCCACAAGACCTTTTTTGCACCTTTTTAATCTGTTATTCTCAGCAGCAAGAAATATGTTTTCAGAATACAAATCTGATTTTATGGCTTAAAATTCTTCAGTGAGTTTCACTGTTCTTAGGTTTAAGCTCAAAATTATTACCATGAACCACAAGGCTTTGCCAGGTCTGGCTCCTGTCCATCATACCCTTCCTTTCCAGGGACCACAGGAACATGAGCCTTCTCTCCAGTGTCTATCCTCCACTCTAACATAGGTCCTCTATACACACTGCTTCCATGTCTGTGATAAGCCTATCCTTCTGAGATGAGCCTGCACATGTGTGCAGGCACATGTGCATACACACACTCACCTAATTAATTCCTATTCAGGCTAATCCAATTCATAATTAGCTCTTCCTCAGAGGAGACTTCCTCAGTGCCCTAATCAAGATCAAGATGCTTTACTATATACTCAGTATATTCTACTATGTTCTATGTTCATTTTCTTCATAGCTTTTAACTAAATAATCATTTCTGTGATTATCCTATTCAACTCCATCACCCCTGCCAGACTATAAGCTTCACGAGGCTAGGACCATGGTAATTTTGCTCATTTTATCCATAATACATAGCACAGTGCTTTACACAGAGGTAGTTCTTTCTAAAGGTTTGTAGAAAGCAGGTTTAACACAGACTCTCAATCTTGAGAGATTTCCTTACAAGAAACTAAAATTATTTAAAAGTTAGAAATCACAAATGTAATCGCATTTTATCTGCACCAATAGCTTATAAAATGAACTGGTTATAGTGCTTTGCCATTTTAGAAATTAGAAATCACCATCCCTTGGTCTAAGAGAGGTTTACTCCAACCTTCCTAGACAAAGTTGAGGCATTTCGCTCTATGGCCAACTATGCCTTTCTGAAAAACCTCATGTTCTTAGGAGAGAAACAGGATTATGGCAGACCAGCCAAAACCCATAAGATTCTGTAACCAAAAGACAGACAAAACCAATCCCAATCCTGACAAATCCAGGAGCACAGCTAAACCTCCACTGACATTTTCACCTAAAATCATCCCCAGTACATCCTTTGAATCTTATACCCTTGGGCATGTGCTTCTACTTTGAGATGTAGACCCTTGCAGAATTCATTTCTACTAGAGGCCAACTATGTGAAAATTAAAAGTTCATTCCAGGTATATTCTTGTTCCTTAATTTGTTCAACATTGGAAGAATGTATTCTCATCCACTGCTTCTGCATTTGCAGCTTCACACAGTGGAGATCATCCCATTTCCTGAAGCTACTAAACCAAAAAGGCACTTTCTTGCAGGAAAGGAAGTCACTTCTGTAGTATTGTTCAGTTATTTTCTTAAGGCCTTTCTAACTGTTAAGACTTTCTTCTCAACTGTGAAAAAGTTTTTATTCTGATAGCTATAAAATTGACATGCTGGTACATAACATTGCATATGTTCCATGTTATGCTGACATCACCCCCCTATTTTACCAAATGCATATGAACTAATCCACATTAGAGAAACATGCATTTTAAAAGGAAAAAAAAAGTATAGTGTTCATTTACTACATTTCTTAGTTGAATGGAATTGTCAAGCTTATTTCATTACTAAAATTTTCACTCTTGAAAGTCTATCTTTTCAACTTACCACTATTTGCACAAAGAAATGGATATTTGAACAGCTGTAAATCCATCTTGCTTATTAAGATGCTTCATAATTGGAGCACCTGGGTAGCTCAGTGATTGAGCATCTGCCTTCGGCTCAGGGTGTGATCCCAGGGTCACAGGATAAAGTCCCACATCAGGCTCCCGGCAGGAAACCTGCTTCTTCCTCTGTCTATGTCTTTGCCTCTCTCTGTGTGTCTCTCATGAGTAAATAAATAAAATCTTAAAAAATATATGCTTCATAATTGATAGCCAAGTAGAAATTCTTCATCAAAAGAGAAGATATCATTCAGTCGGTTTTTTCCCCTTTAAAAGTTCAGTGTTGTTTTCTGAAGGCCACATACACAACTCAATAAATACAAAACAAATACCATTAGAGTAAGATTATCTATATTACAGACTATAAGACACTATTTTGATTTTCATGCAATTTATGAGCCCATTATCTTCCATCTAATACCACATATTAAAAACGGAGTCTAACTGATATGTTTTACAATTTGAAGCTGTCATATAGTTGACCAATAAGAAGAATCATACCTATTAGAATGTATTCCTGTGACCACAATGTTACTACACACACTGGAGATAAAAATCTTCCTGCAACACATTGTCATATGCTCAGATATTTTACCTGACATATGATTTATATTGAAGAAAATGGAGGGCATTTTGCTAGGCTTACTCTGTTGACATTTTATGAGATATTCTAAAATGGAAATCCTTTCATGAGGCCTTCAAAATAGAAAATTTAATTTTCTCAAAATTCTTCTTTAAGTAAGGCAGAGTGCAATGAATTCTGAAATAAAATTAAATGTATTTTCACTCTTCTTTTAAAGTGAATGAATGGGGATCCCTGGGTGGCGCAGCGGTTTGGCGCCTGCCTTTGGCCCAGGGCGCAATCCTGGAGGCCCGGGATCGAATCCCACATCGGGCTCCCGGTGCATGGAGCCTGCTTCTCCCTCTGCCTGTGACTCTGCCTCTCTCTCTCTCTGACTATCATAAGTGAATAAAAAAATTTAAAAATATATAAAAATAAATAAAGTGAATGAATGAATACCCCCCAAAAAATTGCTTAATGTTGTATATATACATAACAATTTGTAGGAAGATAGTAAATTAAAAACTCCTCCCTACTCAAGCACCTTATTAACAAAAGAAACATCTAAAACAAACAGCAAATTACAATGGTTACCAAATAGGCTGCAGGAACAATGGCACTGTGAATAACAGCCATCCAGATGCAAATCCAACACTCTTGGTGACTTTGAAAGACAGTATGAAGGGCAACCATCATAATGGAAAGAACTTTGAGTGTTATGACCGATTTTCCAGTTCTTGTGGAAGGAGAGATGAAGTATGGATCCACACTGATTGATGAGCAGGAGCTGGATGAGTGGCAGTCTTAGAAAAAATAATAGATGACTGACAAAAAGGCCTGGGGAAGAGGGATGGAATGGACTTCACAGAAAGGACACAAAGCATGAAAATTCTTATGTTGTATTTGTGCATGTGTAGATATTCACCAGAAGTCAAATACAAAGCAAGAAAATAGGGTGAGCCATTCTATGAATGACAGCTAGCACTGAAAAGTACCTTTATTCAATCAGTGAAGCCATGTAAAAGTGGCCTTCATCCTATGAGTGGATACAATAGAAAGAATCAACAACATGATTTTCTTATCACCATTGTTTATCTGCTGCTATAACTGCTGAGTGCCCTATTTGCAACCATAGATTCCACATCAACTATCCAGCCATTTGTCTGCATGATAATTATAGTAAACTGTCATCATGGAGAGTACTTGTTTACCTTGCAACAAAGACTACTGTTCTGTCAGCAACACTAACCATGGGCTTATGAAATCTTTATTGCAATGCCGTTACTGTTACTCTAGTATTGATAGTATTCTAAGCAGCTCTGCCTCTTGACCAATCACTGCATTCTATCACCAAAAACTGTGAGGTAATCAGGTGACACCTATGATATTTTCATGTATCATCAAACAAAAGCAGGTGACTTCACAGAATATACTTGCTTCCTGAAGACTCAGTTATAGCATCAGCTTCTAGGCAACACCTTGCAAAGTGAGTATGTTCTCCTACTGAAGAATTGTACATGATATACGCTGTGAATCAGCAATCATTATATGGTACAGTTTCTTCTAGAGATAGAATCCATGTGTCTGGCGGAGGTGGCACTTCTTACATATAAAACAAAACGAAAGTTCTGCTTCACAACACATAACTTTAGATTTTACTAGTTTATCTTAGTACACAAAGAAAGAAGGCCTCCAGACAGGACCAAGTTATTGGTTCCACTGAACTTGAAGTTGAGGCAATCATATGGTCCTTATAAGCATTTTAAGCAGTTTAAGTCATGAAACAAATAGAAAAAAGAAGAAGAAAGTTTTTGTGGTGTTTTAAGTGATTGCTCTTGATTATCAAGGAGTAATATTTTGTTCTACATAAAGAAAGTGGAGAAGTGCATCTCTTTTCTAGTAATGCCATGTCTACTGATATAAGTTCATGTACAAGCAGGCTTACCAAGGCCCCTACTGCCTCAGGACTGAGGTTTGGAGTCATCCCAACTAACCAAGGTCTTAAAAATAAAATAGAATATAAATTAGAAACAAACTTAATGGGGCACGTGCCTGGGTAGCTCAGTTGGTTAAGTGTCTGACTCTTGATTTTGGCTCAGATCATAATCTCAGGGTCATGAGGTCAAGCACCATGTTGGGCTCCACACTGGCGCTTAAGTTAAGATTCTCTCCCCCAACTATCAAAAAACACAACAACAAACTTAGGTGCTGGCTTTGGAAAAAAGGAAAGATGAGATAGTTAATAAGATATAAATATCAATAATACCCTCATGGCCAATTGCAAAAAAAGACTACAGGAGCTATATATTTTTCTCCTTTGTTCTTTATATATATAATATCATATGTACAATATTTGTATTATATTTATTAACCATGTTCTCTCTTCTTCCACTAATATTTTATATTAATTTTTGCTGATGTTGAACTTACAATTTAATCCTCAGGTTATGTATCAAGATAGGATTGTGCCTAAACTAGAAAAGGAATAAATGTCACTGAAATGGTATAGTGACTAATGGGACCTGAGGTCTTACCTTTTGAGGAAAGGACTTCATATATATGGAGAACAGATGCATTGCTGAGGCAGGATCATGTATGTTGTTGTTGCTCTTTAAAAGGTTGTTGGTTTTCAGGGTGCCTAACTGGCTCAGTTGGTGGAGCATGTGATTCTTGATCTAAAGGTCATGAGTTCAAGCCCCATGTTGGGTATGCAGCCTACTTTAAAGGAGAGAAAGAGAGAGAAAAGATTGTCTATTTTAGAAGGTTTCAGTTTAAGAACAGATACCATGTCAGCTTACCCATCACTGTATCCACAATATGCCCAGCCTAGTGCCTGGCCCATAGTAGGCACTCAAAAATACTGAAGGACCCTCAATATGGAACCAATTTAGTCATATATATATATGACTACATAAAGAGTAAATCTGATACAATAGCAGCTGGATAATGAGATGCAAAATTAAAAGTTTTATGAGTCAGAGCTGCTGGCTGAGTGATCACGTGGATAGGAAACGAAAGTTAAGCAGGTTTGTATGATTACATGGATTGTGGTGCCATGAAATGTGTGTGGGTGTGAAGAGAAGGTCAGTTTTAGATATACTGTGCTTCACAAGTTGGCTATATTATATCCAGCTCTCTGGAATGGAACTGATTTGAGTCATCAGTTCGAGATAGCAGTCATGCATTTTACAACACTTCTCCCAATAAATACTTAATACTTGCTTTTCCCTTCTTCAATCCCTTTTCTACATAGGCATACAAGCTACAATGATCCAATCTCAAAAATCAATAAAAGTGAGAGAGAGTAGCCCACCCAGAGGGCTAGCAGAGTTGTCCACTAGTCACTGTTCCAGGATTGAACACAGATAAATGGAATGTATTATCTCCACCTTCAGATCACAAGTAGCTTTTGAAAACCCATTCAGGAGTAGTATGTGCCCAGTATCCCACTGTGCCAGCTGCTGAGCATCCTCTCCCTGCTCAATTACATTCAGTGCCTAAATCTGAGAACTGAATCCAGCTCTAATATCTGCATGTGATCAGACTAGCTTTCCTCTATTGCCCTGCTATTAATGGACCAGGTCACCCATGCCCTTCCCCAAGGTCACAGCTGCTCCACTACCAGTCTTTTTGGACCCTGGCTCCTCCTTATTCTCATGAACATTCCTACTAGCCATCCTCCTTTCCCATGTTAAGCCCAAAGAACCTTAAACAATCACCCTCTGATGGCTCACCAAGACAGTGTACAGAGATGAGGACAGAGCAAAATGTTACATAAGAGGGGAGAGAAAAAAGAGTCCCCAAAGGGAATGAAAACAAATCATCAAAAGATAAAATGTTATTGATAATCAAAGCAAGAGCAGCCTTGTCTCTAAAGGAAAGAAAAAAAATCAATGTACTGAAGAGTATGAGAAACTGACCAATAAGTAGAAAATGTAGGTCATTTCTCTAGAAGCTTGACTGTTAGTCCTAAAAGGTAGAACACAAAATACACAACATATATACCATGAAAGTCACTCATTAGAGGGGTGCCTGGTGGCTCAGTTGGTTAAGTGTCCAACTCCTGATTTCAGTTCATGAACTCAAGGTGTGAGATCAAGCCCCAAATGGGGCTCCCCACATGGCAGGGAGTCTGCTTCTCTCCCTCACTCCCTCTCTCTCTCTGCCCCCTGCTCAAGAGCAATGAATGAATGAATGAATGAATGAATCTTTTTTTTTAAATTTACTCATTAAAGTTTCCCAGTAACCATTCATCATTACTGTTATTTTGTACTTCTAAAATGCTTCATTGCCTGGTTTCTCATTTTATGCAAAGTTGTTATAAAAAATCAGTAGAACACACCCCGAATAGTAATTATAACTCTAAAATTTGACCAAAAAAAGAAGGAGGGGAAAAAGGAGCAGCAGACCTCAAACACAGCAATCCAACATCAGTTAGTATAGCTGTAAACCACTTTAAACAGAAAAATCACTGCATTTCAGCATAATACAATAAATGAAATTCTCAAGATGAATCTTACATGTCAGGAAAATGCTAAACAATGCTCAGTGGAGTCGATTTTGAAGAACTACAAAGTGAAAAGGTTTTTACCTAAACTTTTTTTAGAAGTTTGTATCCTTAAAAGGTTGATCTTCCATTAGCTAGGAAATACACACACAAAACACGTCATTACCCAATGATGCTGAGCAAATGAGATTCCAGCCCATACGGTACAGGAATGGTAACCAGTTTCAAACGCAGAGACACGAAGACCAAATCAGCATTGGATAATTTTGGAAAAATTCATAAAATACCTTCTGCTTATTATTTTATTCATTACTGAATTTTCTGCTAAACCTTTTTTCTGTATGCATATGCTGATTGTATTTTCTAGACAATGTCCACTTCCTGTTGCTATTATGGAAAGTATATCTTCTATGGAATTTTTAGAGCAATGTCCTTTTACAAAGTAGCCTTTATTTTCTCTGAAGTACAAACACCATGTCCATAAATGTGGGGTTCATAAATACTGGTAAGTAGGAGCTCCCTGGTTTCACTCTCTGAATGTTCACCCTCAGTACTGGCAATCTCTTTCCCCCCACTGCAATCGGCTTCCATCCACCGGAGCCACTCTGGATCCTAGCTCTATGCTCCAGGCTAGTGGCTGTAATGTTGCTTCTCAAACCAGCCCCACTTGTTAAAATGAGATCAGTGGGAATTAACATATTAGCTTCTATTTGAAGCTAACTTTTTGTGATAACAGTAAAAGAAAAGCTTTGGAGTAAAAGGTGGTCTTGAGGGAAAGAAAAACTCTTATCAAGAAAACTGAAATTCTTTGGCTTTATTATTTGTGCAGCATAAGTAAAAGTAAATTGATTATTGATTTTTTTTATATCTGTGCTTTATGGGAAGGATTCATCTATCTCATATTTAAAATACATCTAGATGGGAGAAGATGAGGGATCCAGGACTCTTACTTGCCATAGCCATGATTTCTTTCTAACTGAAGTAATCTATAATGTGATAATGAAAGTTTTTGATTGATTACAAAGTAACTGAGTACCCTGATATCCCTCTTTAAATACATTCAGCCTCCACTCTCAGTTGAACAGTTAAAACTAGCTGGGAATTGCAACTTGTAGAAGGCATGAAAAAGTTTCCAGGGCTCTGTGTGGATGCAGAGCATGGGAGCCAGAGCAAAGGAAAAGCTTAAGACTCAGTTACTCATGGTGAGCCCCAGATAGAGCGATGCCAGGCAGAACTGAGAGGTGATGAGACAAACCCAGGGGACACTGTGCATCAGGGAAATGAAACCCACTTTTGCTGCAGAGCCATAAACAGTTCCATTAATATTTTGACTAACTCGATAAAAGGCTTTGCAACCCTGGGCATTTCGGCTTCATCTCTGCCTTCCCCAGATTCCAATCGCTTCAGTGCCTACATAAAGCTGTCCAATAAAAAAAGTATTACTGCTAACTTCCTTTAACATATTGTACTTTTCAAGGTTGCCCAGTCACAGTTATGCTCTCCTGCTGCCATTGCTCAAGTGAATTACAGTGTTTCTTTTCCCTTTCCCTCCCTCTATTTTTTCCGCCCCAGTCCCAGGTCATTTGTGGTCTCAATATTCTTTGGATAATAATGCTGCTTTCCATCAGGTACAAAGAAATGGAATTCTATTTGAAAACGCAACCCAGCTAGATGCTTGGTACTCATTAGTCAATGGAACTAGGATTTTTAACTATAATTATTTAACCTAGAAAAGCAACCATAAAGATAGAAGCTTGATGTCAAATAATTTACTAACCGGTTAGAAGGAAGATTTCTAGAGAGGACACCTTTTCCATGGGATAGTTACCAGAAAAAGTACAACAGTGGGAAAGGGAGGTATAATAATCATCATCTATGTTGGAGGAATAAAACATCATCTCTAGGAGTGAGCCACCTAACAGAGGATTACCACACTGGCTCAGAATCACCTCAATAATGGGCAGATGTCATTCATTAGCCCTGTGACCTTGGGCATGTTACTACACTTCTCAGGGCTTATTTTCTCTTCTGTAAACACAGATTGTCATGAGGAACTAATGAGGGCTCTAAGAACACAAAGTTCTTAGATCAGTGTCTGACACAATAGGTATTCGGTAAGTGTGAGCCATCATATATATTTTATATATGTATATAAAATGTCACCACCATCATCACATGAGGCTGGTTTTATTCACCTGTCAAAATAACAGGCTGTCCCTAATGGAGCAGAGAACCTGAGAGTCTTTATTAATTGGCCATCAGCTTCTGTCTGGAATTCTAACTTGCCTTGCTTCTCTTACTAGAGTAATCCTAATACCACTTAATCCATCTTGATATGACTCACTTTGGTTAATTCTTCATCTTTATGGTCCTGAGGCTGGTTATAAGATATATTTTTCCTAGATATTTAGCTTCCCATAGGCTGAAAACTTGATTAAGATTACTAAATTTTTCACATCTCGTTTTAGACTCTCATCATCTGATTCCCAAAAAAAATCTCCCCTATATAACAGGTGTTATATGAGGATCTTTAAGTTCATTATCCTTAATCCTCTCAATTAGCTATCATTTTCTCCAGTTACTTAGCTGGGGAAAGCTAATCAAAATTTTGCCAGAATTTTCAGAGCGATATTACTGAATTTGAACCTTGGCCTGATGTGTCCAAATTGTTTTGTTTTGGTTTTCCCTAGCATGTTATGGTGCTCCTGGCTCTTTTCTCCTCTGCTTGGCATTCTATTTTTTAGCCCCCAATATTCTCTCATCCAAGCACTAACCAGGCCCAACCCTGCTTAGCTTCCAAGATCAGATGAGATGGGGCGCATTCAGGGTGATATGGCCATAGACTAGCCCCTAATATTCTCTAACTAACTTTGTAGCAGGTTATTTTTCTGAGAGAATGCGAAATAAAATTAGGGAAATATAAAAAAACAAAGTAAAAAGAAAATAAGAATCACCCATATTTTTAGCATACAAAATCAGTGTTATGATCTATTTGCTTCTAGTATTCTAATATTTTCTCCATGTATAAATTTTTTAATCACAGAAGTAATATATGAATAAATTATCTGTAAAAGAATGTGAAAATCCAATCGGAGAACGACAAACATTATATGGTCTCATTCATTTGGGGAATATAAAAAATAGTGAAAGGGAATAAAGGAGAAAGGAGAAAAAATACGTGGGAAATATCAGAAAGGGAGACAGAACATGAAAGACTCCTAACTCTGGGAAACGAACTAGTGGTGGTGGAAGGGGAGGTGGGTGGGGGGTGAGGGTGACTGAGTGATGGGCACTTGATGGGATGAGCACTGTTATTCTATATGTTGGCAAACTGAACACCAATAAAAAATAAATTTATGAAAAAAAAGAATGTGAAAATCACAAAGCTAAATGTCTTATTTTTAGTATAAAAATAAAACTAAAGTCTCCTTTGACCATCACTCCAATACTAGTCCCAATCTTCATTTCCAAGACACTAGAAGTTTTGTGTATATCCTTCCAGTCCATTTTTATTCGTTTACATAAATACATTGAAATATAATAGTATATTTTGTGGGTGACATTGGATATAAATATATCATGGTGAATGTATTATTTACAGTTTGCTTTTTCATTGAATGATTCTCCTTAAAGCACTTGCACTCTTTGTTAGGATTATTTCCAGACACCATATAGGTTTTGTTGCAATTTTGAATAGAATATTTTGTGAGACTCCATTTTTCTAATGGGCTATTGCCAGGATATAGGGAAGCAATTGATTTTTATATACTGATCTTGCTGGACTCTTTTATTACTTCTAAGAAGGCAGGTCTTTTCTACTGCCTTGTTATCTCTGGAGAAACTGGGTGCCACATATGTCATTTGTAGTCTTGAAAACTGGAAAATTTGAGCAAGGTTCTGAAAATAACAAAATTCCACTACAATGAAACTGTGATGCCGCAAGAGGTTCTTGATAATGGGAATTGCCTGTCATGCTTTGCTGAGTTATAGCTCGGTCAGACATTACACACACTTGGCAGCTGCCTCTACTTGCGTATGCCTACAAGATAATTGCACTGACTTTGTGTTTAATATCATAGCACAAAATTATAGTTATACTCTCTTTTTCAAGGTCCAAAGTCATGTTTAATTATCTTCTGGAGAATTACAGTGATGAAGATGATGGTAAGCTCCTCAGAGCTAACTTATGGGAGGGTTTTGGGGGGGGAAGTGTTCTAAGTAAATACTAAAAGATTCTCACTGTAAAGAGCAAAAAAAGATGAATAAAAAATTAAATAATTGTTGAAAAGTAATACCTTACAGATTAGTCATGTCAATTAAAGCTCTAAAGCAAAATGACTTTTTCATACATGGAGATTTCATGCCACTTCTAATTTTCATTTGCATTATTCCAAGAAGGCCAATGGACTTTGACCATATCTACCTATGCAAGATGGACCCACAGTACATTCTGTCTACTGATCTCAGTAGAATTAAATTAGTCAGTCTGGGCTATGCAATGGATTGGATCCATCAACAATGATCATTATCAACGACAAAATGCCCCAAGTTAATAAATTAGTTATCCTTTTATTCTATCTTTCTAGTCTATATAGATAAAACCTCTATAGAAAGCTTGCTTTTCTTTTCTCTTTCTTTCTCTCCCTCTCCCCAGACCTCCTCTCTCATCCTTTTTTCCAGAAGTAGCTCATTCCAATGAAAGGAAAAATATCAACCAAAAATTAATCTTCCAAATTGATGAAATCTTCTTGAAGGATTTTTTATGGTGTCTATGGACACCCACCCCCCATCTCTCAGTCAGATTTAGGCTTTGCAAAACACTCCACTGAAATGAACAAAAAACAATTTGCTATGAAAACCTTAAAGAAAAATTATTTGCTTCAAGGTACAATGAACCTGAGCCCTTTCCAAACTTTCAAAGGCACTGGGAGCATGATGATGTTAGGGTTCCCTAGCCTTAGGCTATCAGGCCTGTTTTGTACAAACAAATGTATAATGAATTTAAAATAAGCACTCTCCAAACTACAAGATTTTTTTCATTCTAGATGATTAATATAGAAAAAAACTGATGGGAAAAATATTCAGATTTGACATAGATCATCAGCATTGAGGCAGTTAGTTTTCCTTTTCACCTATTTGAAAAATGCCAAATTATCCATGACTGAACTGGTTTTCTTATTCCCACTGCTACTAAAATGGAGGAAATTCATGAGATCTTTGAGAATAGTGATCTAACAGTTTGGAAATTTCTAAGTAGCTCTAGACCAAAATATTATGTCCTGAAGCTGCAAGATTTTATTTACACACAAAGTCAAAGGTGAAAATAAATGATTATGGGAGAAATAAAGCAAATGGGCACCCAGTATGGTGAATAATTATGCTCTTTCTGGATCGCAATCTGGTCCAAAGGACCACCATAATTCACGCTATGCAATTAAAAACATATCCTTTGTTCTATATTACAAGGCATAGATAAATCACAACTCAAGGAAAAAGAGCATGCTTTCATTTCGCAGGACCTATGTTTCAAAATACTATTCTTTATACTCAAATAACAAATGACCATCAGTGAAAATAATAATTTTCATGGATCATGGCTGAAGGTGATATAAATAAAAATTTACTAGATGGATGTTTTATTAGAGTCCCAATATAATTTTTAAGAGATAAGTGACATTTAATAGCATTTTTCTCTGCTTTTGAAACTCAAGTTCTTCCTACAAACTTAGTCACTATATAGAAAGATATTTTCGTCCATTTCATTTTCACTTTTAATAATAAGGAATCACTATAATTTTGTCCCACATGTGTCTTTTCAAAAACATTTGACAACATGAAAACAAAATTAGTTTACTGTCAGGAAGGTTTTTGAAACACTCTATGACTAGGAGAAAAGAATGAGTTATAACCCTTAATAAGAAAACTTTGTAGAATGCAATGGGTTTAATTGTAAAGTGTTCTTAACATGGAAAAGAGAATAATTCTTATGAGTACATTGTTTTAAATAATTCCCTCCAAAAAGACTTAATCACTGGACTAAGACAAATCAAACGTGCAATTTTTTTCCATGAGTGGAGGTTTTAAAGTGCTTTAATCATTAGCCCTAAATTTATATTAGATTTTTTTCATGCTCAACCTATTACTGAAATTACTAAGTGCTTTGGCAAGCCGAGCCTTTTCTAGAAAGACCATTACTGTCAGGGTTGGTTGTGCCCTATGCGCAAGGCAAGAATTTGAACATACTTAGAGGAGCCCTGCTGTGTTCCTTAGGAGGTGACTAAGATACTGACAGCTCAATGGCATTGGGTACACCTCCTAACAAAGGCTTCTGGTGGCACAAGATGCAGTGGCTGCAAGCTGCCAGGGACCTCAAGCTGGCAATTAGGCAGCAGTGGCATTTCTACATAATGACCTTCAGCTCACTGACAATCAGCTGCTGACTGCCCTGAGCAGGAACAGAAAACCAAATGAGCCTAGACGAGAACATCAGCACCTATGCAATAGGTAGTTCTCAGAGTGTAAAGGGGCCACAGTAAAGCACCCTCTCCGAACTTCCTTCTAAGGGAAAATTTTTTTACAAGGCTAAATCAGAAACAAAACAACAAAATGGAGGAGAGGTTAGAAAGGGTGGTATAGTTTGAATAGCACCTGGCCGTGGTCTCTGGAGCCACTCAAGCAGCTGGCATGTTGGGAAGTCAAAGCAAAGGTTTCTTGGAGGATGGGGCAGCTGCTCAGTTCTGAGGCACTCAGGACACTAGAAAGCTTGGCTTGGTCCATTTTACCAAGGACCAAAAGAATCCTGTGGAGGGTTTTTGCATCACTAAAGTAAGGAAGGCTTATGACACCCATCTGTGGGAGTTTCTGGGCCTTCTCAAATACAAGCTCTCAGAATCCCATTGGTCTATGTTCATACTAGGTTGAACACAAGCCATGCATTCACAATGTCACATAACCAGGCAAAAAAAAAAAAAAAAAAAAAAAAAAAAAAATTCCACATGCCTAGGTGATTAGTTACTAAAAGGAAAAAAATCTTTTAGAGGCAAACATTTGTCAATATACAGCATTTCTTTTTAATCATTTCTGTCTTACAGTTCTGCCAAAATTCTCTTCCTTATAAGCACTTCAGCCTATTATAAACAAAAATAAAATGAAATCAGGGGAGAGAGAGCAAGAAACTTTTCCCGAGCTGCTTTTAGGATACCATTCAGCGCAGCATATGGAAATTAAGTCAGTAGTTTCTTAGCCCTCTTGGAAGTTATTTCTTTTTTGTTTTGCTGAGTGAGGAGAGAAATGATATAAGCACTTTAGAAAAAGAGGGAAAAACATGTCATCACTGTGTCAAAATTACTTAGCTGAAAAGGATGCATTATTTTTAATGTGTATTCATCACACACTCTATGATGGCTCAAAAGCCATGACTGAAGAATGCAAACTATTGTTAATATGCATTGGAGTTTCACCTTGCCAACTGCATATTTAATAGTAATTAACTGACAGATTGACAGCTAATATTGATGGATTGTGTGGTGAAGGTTCCTTTAATGTTACTATGTATAGTGTGGATGCATATTCACAGAATAAATAATTAGCATATTTCAGACTGATCACATCAAGTCTTATATTTTTTCTTGTACCCATAAATACAACCAGTGTAGTAAAATATCCTCTCACAAATTAAGAAAAACTACATGAACAGCAACCATTTGTCCTGCCATTTGTATCCCTGCCTGTTTTAAAGTAGTAAAATAAGTGAGTCATCTATTCTAAGAACTAATAATGCATGACACTGAATTTTAAATAGGAAGGCATTTTTTTATCGCACACCAAAAAATCAGACTTCTGTGTACTAAGCTGGGCTCAGGAGGGACACACCTACTCACTAGGCCAGTTCCTAAACTTGGGTAAGTTGGTGGGTAGGAAGGAACAGATGGCAGCTGGAACTGCATGGGCTCTGGAGTCAAGCTGAGACAGGTTTAGAAGTTCTCTACTATTTATTAGCAATGACTCTGGACAAACTATTTGGCCAACTATTTTCCTTAGTAAAGTGAGAATTACAATATATACCTCAGAAGTCTGATTTAAAGATCAGGGAATAATGTGAATTGAAACATTTAGCATGGTGTTGGGCACACAGTAGGTAATATACAAATTATCGTTACTATTGCTACTAAAGCAGAATTAATAGAAATAAGGCTTCCTGTCACTACAAAGAAATTATGGATGGATACTAACTTTCCCAAAACTAAAAAGAAGTTATGGTTGGATACTAACCTTCCTAAAACTAAAATGGTATCAACGAATAGTCAATGCAGAATACAGCTTGAAGTCTTTCCTGTGGGTGACGAGCTGCAGAGCCTATCTGAGAACTGAATCTCATAGTCCTCAGCACACTGGGGATATGGAAAGTCCTGAGTCCGCACACTGAATCTTGACCATTGTTCTCCAGAAACAGCTCCTCCATTCTCCCCTCTTTGAGTCAATAGCCTAGTCTTTTACCTTTTGAAGTAAACAGGTTTTTCTCTGTTTCTCAAAGTTAATCATTTCCTATAGCCAACCTGTTAGCTCTCAATAAAAACTAAAGGAGACCAAGCCTCAGAGTCTGAGTCTCAGTCACCCTGTCCCCCGAATTAACATTTAGTGAGACCCCAAGTCTTTCCTCATATCGTTGCCTCCAATTATCCTGCAACCATGGCACTTTCCCCAAACTATTTCAGTTTTGTCCAATTCTTATTCCATTTCTGCTGATTCCTGAGTTGGCTTCCTTCAGCAAAGAGATCTTAAAATGGTCAAAAGAAAGGATTAAGATAAACACCTCACCCACAATTACTATTACAATCTTCCTATGAAATAGAAATTGACAACTGCTAATTTCAACCTATTCCAGAATAAAGAGATTTTTTTCCCTATACATCAAGCCTTAGCATGGAATGGAAGTGGCCCCTAATCATTAGGTAATAATATCTATGGAATGAGCACTAAAAAAGTCTTTATTATAAAGTATACTGGAGCATCTTCTTGTTACTCTAGAAATTTTATTAACAAGGGCATAAGCAAATCAGGCATATTATAGATTCCTTGTTACTTTTAATTTAAAAACATTCCAAAATCTACTTGCCCCTCCGGAGGCTGTCTGTTCCAGACACCACCATGGCTGGAAACTGGAACTTCTAACAATGCATGTTAATTAACAATGTGTGCTAATGAACTATGAAATTCAGTGTTCCAGGCCAGCACACGGGCAATCAAAGAATATGTCATTTGCTTAATTATACAGGCCTTTGAGAAATGTTAAAGTGGTATTTTTCAGTACTCTTAACAAGTTTAGTTGCATACACTATGGGTTATCAATGTTCCAATCTCCTGAGATTAGTACTGACTATACTTAATTAGCTTTTATTGATTGCAAAATACTGGTATGTTGTCTATATTGTTGGGTGGTTGATTTATTTTTCTACTACTGTGGTCTTATCTTCATGAAGCCTAGATTTGTATAATCCCAAACCTTGCCATGGAATTAAAGTTTTTGCTTTGAAGATGTGCCCTAATTCTGAAAGACAGGCAGTCAAAGAGATCCAGGCCTATTGCATTTCCTATAAAGTGGTCTACAGATGAATTAGCTGCTGCTAAACATATGATTCATTTAGTACAAAAGCATTCTCCACTTCCATTTCTATCTTACTTACTGTGGACTTTCAATCCTGACATTGCTATAAAGTGACGGCCTTGTTCATTTCAAAGTAAAAAGAGGAGAAAAAAAATCTATCAACAAATATTTCACCTGAGTATTTCTCTCAGTGTTTTGAATTCCAGCTGTGTTATGTTTTCTCACATAAAAGCAGGCAGAGATGCACGTCATCTCAGACAAGTTTGACAAACAAATCAGAAGGTCATACAGTGCTTTCCCATATCTTCTAAATAGCAGTATAAGTCAGACTTACATTCAAACTGTGGTTGACCTTCCTGATAGCTAAAACAACGCAGGTTAGCAGACCTACCAATATCCATGTATAGGTTCCTTGATTTCAAATAGGGAAGAATTCAAACAGATAATTCAGAGCATGTGTGCTTATTGCTCATGAAATTTGTGTCGTATTTTTCATCTGCTGTAATGGTGTCTCCAAGAAAGGAAAGCATGAAATTCATTGCAAGTGAAATCTCAGGACAAGCAACATATACATCCCCTACCAGACATAAATACATTTTGAAGTACTTTGGAATACCTGCATGTCCTGTCCAGTCTTATTAGCAAAATGTTAAGCCTAAAAACCCATGGCCATTTGTGGTATGGTGTGATGAGGCTAAAACAACACAAGAAGTCCACTGTGAACTTCCTCAGCATCCCATCAACCAGAAGCAAGTAACCTCTGGGGAAGGAGGCCTCAGAGGAAAAGTTCCAAGATTCTTTAACTTCACTCTCTGATTCTGTAGGTAAGGCATAGGATGAATAATCTATCAAAATGAACATCAGTCTAAGGCACCTGCCTGGCTCAATTGGAAGAGCACGCAACTCTTCATCTCAGAGTTGTGAGTTTAAAGCCCAGGTTCTTTAAAATAATTTTTAATAAGTAAACTTCAAAAAAATGAACATAAATCTAAAAGTCAAAGGATCCTAGATTCTTTAACTTTTTACAACCCACACAAAAGAGATGAACTCTCCACTGCCGTGTGTCTATTTACTTTCAGAGATGCTTGCCTGAGAATAGTATTAATAACCTTTCCATCACCATAGCTTCCCCATATTGTATAGCTTTGAGACCACGATATGGAGGTTCTGACTTTACTATCCAGAAAACCATAAACGGAATTTGAAGATCAAGAATCTAGTTTGCTTTGGAGCAATGATCATTCCTCCTACATAACATAAAAATTCATTCATTCATATACAACATAAAAATAATAAGGCAGGGATCCCTGGGTGGCGCAGCGGTTTAGCGCCTGCCTTTGGCCCAGGGCGCGATCCTGGAGACCCGGGATCAAATCCCACGTCGGGCTCCCAGTGCATGGAGCCTGCTTCCCCCTCTGCCTGTGTCTCTGCCTCTCTCTCTCTCTCTGTGTGACTATCATAAATAAATAAAAATTTTAAAAAAGCAACATTTCTTTAAAAAAAATAATAATAATAAGGCAATGTCACCTTTAGGCATTCAAGAATATAATAACTTGAAAGCCAGTGCGATGGCAAAGAAACAAGAAAATATGAATACGTTAATCATTACTAAAATGGAGGATGAATTTGGCACCCTACTGGTTATTTTAAAAACCAGGAAAACATCTTTTTTGAGCAAGCTGACATTTTTCACCTCATTGATTTCCACTGCTAATTAAGACATGATCGACTGTTCACTGGAGTTTCATTTCCCCTAATTTTCCTCTTCTCCTCTTACTCAGCACTTCTCTGAATTAGTGCTTCATTTTGAACTAATGACCACTGTAAGCTATTAGTAGCAGTTGATACTCCTCTCACCCCTCATTTCCTATCTTAAATTCCTAAATTTTGCAGCTGGCCTCAAATACAGTAAATAAAAGGTAGACACCCTGTGGGATTACAAGGAGATTTGGGACTCCCGCTCCTACTCAAACATACTTACACATACCTCCTCAACCCAGGCTGCCACTCTCAAGTCCCATTATGTTCTGCCTATTAAAATAAAAATTTTCTATGAGAAGTTTATGTTCTATTAAAATGAAAATTTTCCATGAGAAGTAACACAATAGGATCATCATTTATATATACCTCAGTTACCTCAGTGTGAACAAGTAGCTCATTTCTTAACAACAGGGTTAGAAGAGGAAGACCAGAGGATTCCAGACATCTGCAATCTGTAGTTAGTGAAGGACACAGAACACAAAGCTAACAAAGATTATTAAAGAGGTCTCAGTTTTGCTTAGAGATGTACATACACATGAACATACAAAGATGTCCCCAAGTAAGAGTTCAGCTCCATTCTCTACTACAATCATTTCAGGATTCTTGGTACTTGCCCCTATCACAGCCCTAAAATATTATCATGTGTGATTTACATGCAAAGCTCTTTCAGAACTACAGATCCCTTAATGGCATAAAATGTCTTACTTTTTTAACTATGTGCCCAAGCACTAAGCATGGAGTTGACAGCACATCAGAATTACCTAGAGTCTTATAAAAACACAGATTTCCGGTCCTACTCAATAGGTGCCAGATCTTACTGAATTAAGATCTATAGGAATGTGGCCTGAGCAACTATATTTCTTATTGTTCTAAGAATGATTCTGATATACAGCAAGAGTGGAGAATAATTATATTAAAAAGATGTTGAATGAAAGAAATAGCTCTCATTATCCTTTTTACCTACTGCCTACACTGGAAAATATAAACAGAATTGTGGCACTGTGTAACTCTAGAGGGCACCACTCACATAAACTACAGCATAGATGGGACTCCTCAGAGTTCTGTGACACAGCAGCTCAGAAGGTACATAAAGGCCCAGTACACAAAGTTAATAGGAAAAAATCTGCTGATATCTCCACATTTTTAGACCTTATACCTTCAAAAACCTACCCCTAGGAAATGCATACTGAGACAGCCACTATGGAAAAGAACATGGAGGAATCTCAAGAAATTAAAAATACAACTACCATATGATCCAGCAATCCTACTTTCAGGTATTTATCTAAAAGAAACACTAATTTAAAAAAAAATACATGCACCCCCGGGTTCACTGCATTATTTACAATAGCCAAGACATAAAAGCAACCTAAACCTAAGTGTCCATCGAATTATGAATGGATCAAGAAAATGTGGTATGTGTATATACAGATATAAATACATAGATACAGATATAGATATATAGATATACACACATTGTGGAATATGATTCAGATACTAAAAGAAGGAAATCTTGCCATTTATGACAACATGAATGGACCTAGAGGGTATTATGTTTAGTGAAATAAATCAGACAGAAAAGACAAATACCATTTGATCCACCTGCATGTGGAATCTAAAACAACAAAAAAGAAAAAACAAAACCAAGATCATAGAACAGGGAACAAATTGGTGGTTGCCGGAGGCTGGGAGTGGAGGGTGGGCAGAAAGGGTAAAATAAGTCAAAAGGTACAAACTTTCAGTTATAAAATAAGTTCTGGGTATATAATGTACAACATGGCAACTCTG
The DNA here is from genome assembly GCF_018345385.1 of Vulpes lagopus. Taxonomy (NCBI): domain Eukaryota; kingdom Metazoa; phylum Chordata; class Mammalia; order Carnivora; family Canidae; genus Vulpes; species Vulpes lagopus. The sequence continues at coordinate 45,134,768 of NC_054839.1, forward strand.
GTTAACAATAGTGTATTGTATACTTGAAAGTTGCTAAGAGTAGATCCCAAAAGTTCTCATGACAAGAAAAAAATTGTGACTACATGTGGTGATAGGTGTTTAACTAGATTTATTGTAATCATTTGCAAAATATACAAATATCAAATCATGTCATATACCTAAAATTACATGTCAATTATATCTCAATTTAAAATAATAATATATTTAAAATGAGAAAACTTACTCTGGCATGGATCAAAAGGAAAACTTTTCATCATGATGAAAGAAGCTGGCCTTTCTCTCATCTCCAATCTGCCCTCAATAATCTCAGACTACAGCAGGGTTGCTACCACCTTATTAATTACCTAACAGTATAATTCTAGGGCATTGCATCTTTTGCTGCTAAGAGCTTGTAGGTCCTAATTACCTACCTAATGATTACTATTTCTTTCCTGGAGGTTTCCTCAGACCTCCCCTGAGAAAACTGCAGCCCACTCCCCTTCCAAACTCTGCTCCTTTATGATCTGTCTCTTCCAAACAACAAAAACAAGCACTTCACCCAAAGCACTGATTGCTTTGGAAAATGGATTGCAGCTGTCATTTTGTTCGAGTAGACCAAAAGTCAACTTCCAAATGTAGTAATGTGTTTTCAAGAACAGTAAAAGTAGCACCAACATTCATAAAACAGCAGACATTGATGCTTGGAGGAATTCTCTTCTATAACAGGATTTGTATTCCTACCACAAATACATCAAGTCTTGGATGGATATTCTGAGGAGGTGGAGCCTTAGAATTATAGGACAGATTGCTTGGACTCCTGTATTATTGCTAGAGTCAACCCATCATTTTTCCTCCAATTTCTTTACAGTACTATTTTTCAAATTTTAATGTGCTTCTACTAATTACCTGGGAAACATGTTAACATGCAAATTCTGATTCCGTAGGTCTGAGCCTGGGCCTGAGGTTGCAATTCTAAGAAGCTCTCAGGTGATACTGATGTTGTCTCCTTCAAAGCACACTTTGAGTTGTAAGTAATACAGTACTACATACATAGCACACAAATAACTCAGGTAAATTATTTCTGGAACTCATAGCCTCATTATGATACCTAAGTATAAAAGAATGCTTTAACCCTACAAGGTCTTCTGAAGGTAATCTGAAAAGGTGATGAACTAAAAAAAAAAACTTACCCAACTATTTTTTGGAGAGAAAGATTAACTTCATCATTAACTTACCATGATTAAATAAATTCTAAGGGCAGAAATTAGGTAATAGCCTCAAACTGTAATTGTGAAATGTCCACATTCCAATCATTCTCCTTACTGCCACTGATGACTTAAAATCTTTACCAGAAGAGGGGCACCTTCATGGCTCAACTGGCTAAGCATCTGCCTTCAGCTCAGGTCATGGTCCCAAGGTCCTGGCATCCAGCCCCGTATGGGGTTCTCTGCTCAGTAGGGAGTCTGCTTCTCTCTCTCCCTCTCTTCCCTTCCTATCCCCCACCCATGCTCCCTCGCTCTCTTTCTAATAAATAAAATCTTTTAAAAATAAAATAAAATCTTTACTAAAACAATAATTTAGAATGTGCATGAAAGAACTTTAACATGCGATCCAAGGTAACCAGAACTCTATTCTACAAAAAAACATCCAGTCCTTCTAGAAAGCAACTCTGAACACAGCAGGCTCTTCAAGAGCATTTGAGTCATTCAAGGAGCAAATGTAATAAAATAGAGTGGAAACATGGAACACAGGCAGCAATGCACAGCAGACTCTGGGCAACTCAGGTTTGCTCTGTCTGCCACTTTCAATCTTCCCCCATCTTTGTTCCTGCCTTGGCACTCTTGTTCCTGATTCTGAATTCATCCTTCTTTGCCTGACAAGCTTAGAGGATGTTTCTTAAAGTTCTATTGGAGATTATCAAAACTTACATGTGGAATGAGACAGGTGAAGCAGAGTGTGGGAGTCTTCCTCTACAGGTATATTCTCGCCTTTTGTTGAGAGATTCAGACTGAGACCACAGTACAGTATCAAAATTTTGATAGTGGGTATCATGAATCAAAAAGTAATTTTGTCCTGGTAAATGAAACCCAGCCAGATGTGTGTCCTAATGTATTAATGTTATTTCCCTGCATAAGATGAAGTGGTTAAACCAATAGTATAGATCCTGCTTCCTCTGTCATGGTCTGAGAACTGAATAAGCTCCAACTGGCTCAACAGAACAGCCTCAGAGGTTAGAGAGAGGCTGATCTGTTTTATGCACAAAAGTGAAATGGGAGGATTTTGTACAGTGTCTACACAATGCCATATCCCTGTTGACCAAGGACCACACCAGTCTGGTCAGTTGACCCCCAAACTCATCAGTCTGGGACAAACCAGGACAATTGCCACTGCAATGACTCAATTATAATACTAAAACACCACATTCTGGAAACCTCCTCAGTCCTGGGAATACAGGAAGATTGTCATCCCAGCCCTGAATCCTAATTCTACCTCTAATATGAAACACCTGTGCAGCTAAGCTACCTTTCCCATGAAGCCTCGCCCAACCCAGGGGTAAATATACTTACATCCATGAGAATATCCCACTTCAGTGAAAGAAATGGAAGCAGAAGGGCAGTTGATGACACAGGCTACTTTTTTTCCTTTTTTATACATGCATCATGTAAGTGGAGGTTCTTTTACACCCTGAGAGTGCTGAATAGTATAGTGAGGTAAGATATGGGGAACTGAACTAGTTACCAACTACTGAAGCAGGTCCATGAAAGCATGTTCTAGCACACCCCATTTCCAACATGATTTGCTTGGACATTCAGACTTGCTCCTCCATGCCTTGCACATTGCCATAATTCGCTTCTGCACGTCTGTGAACCTGGCTACCAATTTTATATGTGGCTATAGACCATCTCGTCTGTACCAAACTCCCAACTCATCTCCAGCTCTCCCTGACCCTCTGTCTCATCTCCAGGGACCATTAATGGCACAATCTACCAATATCCACAAAGGATGACTAAATCCTAATGAAAGTAATTTATCCTCTGACAAGGCTGTACCTCAGAAATTTTTTAAAATGGAAATCAGAGAATCGAATCATAAAATACGTTCCAAAGGATGAGATGCTGGAAGGGGAGGACAAACACAGGGTAAGAGTTCTAGGTTTTACTCTTGTGATTCACTAGATTCTCACTAGATTCACAAGGTTCGTGCTTTTCTTTCATACGTTCAACTGTTTATTGAGCCTCCTGCTGAACAGAGAGTTGTGTCCTCTGATTATAGTGGTGTGGTGGGAGGGACAGTGTGAGTAGTATCCCAGGGAATCTTTTACTATACGAGAATTAGTGAGGTGGCTTACAGGGAAAGAGGGGTGTAAAATTTTCATACTTAACAAACCTCCTAAGAAATAATTTAGAGTATTCCTTTACTAAGAATTCTAAGTACCAAACAAAAAGGCTTAAACCATATCTTCCATGTCGTCCCTAAACACACACTAGCCAGTGGAAGTCCTCTCTCCCTACTCCAGGCACTTGGGAGTTGCATGGGCCGAAGGGCTCTCTCTGATCCAAGCTATAGATAAATATGAGCACCCAGTTTAACCTGAGTAATTTTGGTCATCCTTTCCATAAATGTCCACGACAGAAGAGAACAGAAAATAATAAAAAAACATAACTCTAACCAAGTCATTTTCCTCTCTGGAAAAAAATGTCTAGTTGTAAAATAATTGCTGACCTGTCCCTTTGCAGATGACCATGTATTGATATTAACTTGGTTAAAAACTAGTGGTTAGCTCTGGTTAATTTTGTGGTTAATGTTTCATTTTCTTTTGTTGCAAGTGGGCATTTTTCTTGAACTCTTTCTATATACCTACGACTTTGCGTTCCTATGCCAAGTCTCTTCCTACAAAAGACTGACAGTCATGCTAGGTTGAACCCTAACAGATGGCTTTGTGGTGCTGTGAGCTAGCTTGGACCAGTGATATTTTATTCCAATCCATCCATCCCAGGTTTTCCAAGCATGCACACCTGCCCCATAACTCACTCAGCCAAGTCCTGATAAAGCATTTCCTTTTTACTCTCTGTCATGATGTTCCATTCACAGAGAGTCATACATTGAAAAGAAATAATTCATTTTCTGCAAATTAACTCTGAGCTTCATCATGTTGGGCCAGCAGCTGGCTGTTTTCCATTTCAGCTACTCCCGCTCCTTTGCCATTCTGATTCACTGGATTGGTCTCAGACAACACAAGATGCCTTTGAGCCCTGCTCAGGTGGCTCTAACCTTACATCAGGCAAGAAAATCCCAGAGCTTTCAACTACACCAATGGCACCAAAGCACCCTGGCTTCTGGAGGGTGGGGGAAGGAAGGGCTGGGAATCCTGATTAGAACAATTCACTTCTAATTTCAAAATGACCACAGAATCCTTTAACTGGACACTACCCTGTTACAGCAACAGAAAATCTAATTCCTTAGCAGTAACACAAGACTACTAGAGGTTGAAGAAATTCTCATCATCATTTTCATTGAATGGCATCCTAAAAAGATCCCATAAGGTTGCCCTTGTTGTGGGGTTCTGTAATAGGTGAAGTGAAGCTATAACAAAGTCCTTCTGGCACTTAAAAGAACAAACTGCTCTCGCTGCTTGAAACAGATCTGCCTTACACAGAATTTTATGCTATAGCGAGGCTCCTGTGTGTTTAAGGATGTGTTTGTCCTGCATTGACCAATTAGGAAGAAAATAACATGTTTCAAGAAAAAGAACCCCTACATAGTTCCTTAAGTGCTTATTTTAAGACACATAAAAAATGGGCATACAGGAAAAAAAAAATCAAGACAAAGCCCTAAGATATTTTAATCTTTTTGAGTTTTGTAGCAACTTTCCTTGACTCTATACTTTGTGTCTTCCAATTGTGTTTAAGAGCATTCAAAAATTGACTCAAATATATTTGCATATCACATAACAAATGATATACATTGCCTCTAGTTTAAGAATTAAGATGTGACAGTCTCCCATTTATACTTTTAAACAAAAATCATACAGTTTTTCATTTTAATACATTAAATGTTACCATGTAAATCTTATAAACTGGTTGTGAATGCACCACATTTTCAGAGAGGCAGCAAAGTGTCACAGACAGACATAGAAGGAGTGGAAGCCTAGGCCAGTAATTTATTAATTCTGTGAGCTGAGGGATCCCTGGGTGGCGCAACGGTTTGGCGCCTGCCTTTGGCCCAGGGCGCGATCCTGGAGACCCGGAATCGAATCCCACGTCGGGCTCCCGGTGCATGGAGCCTGCTTCTCCCTCTGCCTATGTCTCTGCCTCTCTCTCTCTCTCTCTGTGACTATCATAAATAAATAAATAAAAATTAAAAAAACCAAAAATTATTTTTAAAAAAATTCTGTGAGCTGAGGCCAGTCATTTAACCACTTTGGGCCTCATTTTCCTCAACTCTAAAATGATAATAATATCTGCCCCACTGATGTTGTGAGGACTAAATAAAGAAATGCATATAAACCACTTGGCATAGTGGCTGGCACATGTTACATGCTTACTAAAAAGATATAAATTGTAAAGTTCACCATATCTTTATAATTATTTAGTAATATTTAAATGTACAGCTGATATCAAAAAATATTTTAGTGACATTTACAGACATTTACTGAGAACCTACTCTGCTCCAAGTACTATTTTAATCATGGGAACTATAAAGAATAATGAAAGCGTCTTGCTTTCAATGAAATCAGTATTTATGTAAAGGGCTGCTTGAAATATATTGAAAATATTCCTACCTGCAAACCGGTACAGCCACTCTGGGAAACAGTATGGAGGCTCCTCAAAAAGTTAAAAATAAAACTACCCTACAATCCAGCAATTGCACCACTACTTACCTGAAGAATACAAAAATACTAATTTGGAGGGATACATGCACCCCAAGGTTTATAGCAGCATTATCAACAATAGCCATGGGATGCCTGGCTCAGCCATTAAGCATCTGCCTTGGGCCCAGGGTGTGATCCTGGAGACCCAGGAATAAGTCCTACATCAGGCTTCCTGCATGGAGCCTGCTTCCCCCTCTGCCTGTGTGTGTGTGTGTGTGTGTGTGTGTGTGTGTGTGTGTCTCATGAATAAACAAAATCTTTAAAAAAAAAAAGAAGAAAAAGAAGATATTTCTACCAAATAAAATGAGAAAATATGGATGCCTGGCTTTCCTTCTCACAACTTTCCAACCAAATACTAATGCACAAAGTGAAATTAAGAGTTTTAATAATTCTAAAAACTAAGGATATTTAAATATTGACAAGTGATCTACCAGACATTAACCAAATCTGTGATAAAGTCATGAGGCAGAAAGCAGTACCCTAAAGGAATGGCAGAGGTAGAAGAACAGATCCCATTCAGCAACCCCTACTGGAGAGCTCTTCCTCTGCAAAAGAAAAGCTAGGGAAATGCCCATGCTTGAGCTTTCTAGGTCAGTCAGTATCATTTCTCTGCCATTTCTATGACCCTCATCAAAACCTCCACTCTTTTTCTATGTACATTGTTTTTCTTAACTTTTTAAATCTTTTTATCTTCAAATAATTCTAGACCTACAGATGAGTTACATAGTACAGAGAATCCACACATATTCAACTAGCTTCCCTGAAATTAATATCTTACATAATACAAATATCAAAACTAAGAAATTAACATTGATACATTATCATTAACTACACTACAGACTAAAGTAGAATAACAGAATAAATTCCGTTTTCACCAGTTTTACTACTAATGTCCTTTTTATGCTTAAGGGTCTAATTAATAGGGATGCCTGGGTGGCTCAGCGGTTGAGTGTCTGCCTTTGGCTCAGGGCATGATCCTGGAGTTCCAGGATTGAGGCCCACACTGAGCTCCCTACAGGGAGCCTGCCTCTCTCTCTATGTCTCTTCTTCTCTCTGTGCATCTCTCATGAATAAATAAATAAAAATCTTTAAAATAAAAAAAAATTTTTAAAGGATCTAATTAATGTTGCACTGAATTAATTAAATTAGACGGTTGCTACCAGAACTCAGATTACATTTAGTTGTCATGTCTCCTCAAATCTGTAGCAGTTCCTTGGTCTTTCCTTGTATTTTATCACCTTAACACTTTTAACTTTTTAAAGGGTTTATTTATTTATGAGAGACACAGAGAGAGAGAGAGAGAGAGAGAGAGAGAGAGAGAGAGGGGCAGAGACACAGGCAGAGGGAGATGCAGGCTCGATGCAGGGAGCCCGACGCAGGACTTGATCCCAGGTCTCTAGGATCATACCCTGGGCCAAAACCACTGAGCCACCTGGGCTGCCCACCTTAACACTTTGAAAGAGTACTAGTTATTTTTATACTATACTTCCCAGTTTGGGTTAGTCTGATGACATCTCATAATTAGACTGCAGATATGCATTACTGGATATGAAACTGGAGAAATGGCATGCCCTTCCCAGTGCCTTATCTTGAGGAGTACCCAAAACTGATAGGTCCTAAATGGTGATGTTAACCTTGATCACTTGGTGAAGGTCATCCAATGTTTGTCCACTATAAAGTTATCATTTTACTCTCTGTATTTAATAAATATTTAGTTTAAGTCTCCTTGATTTTTTTCATTTCTCGTATTAGAAACTCCCTCGTTTCACCTGTACTTCCAAGTACATTTTACATTTCAGCTCGACCATGACCTCACAACAGTCATTCCCAAGGTCACTGGGGTTTCATATAAGGCTCAGCTGCCTCACTAAGAGACAAAGGCATACAAGTACTATCTGAACTCTTTCAGCTGCAAGTTACAGAAGCCCAGCTCAAATTAGCTTAAGTCAAAAAGGGAATTTATTGGCTCACGTAACTGTGAAGTCCAATAGTGGATTTGTTCAGGAACTGTCAAATCTTTGGGCTCAAAGAACACCATTAAATCTCTTTCCCTCTAACTCTGCTTCTGTGTTTGTTTCATTCTGCACAGTGCTTCTCCATGTAGATTGGAATATGACTGACCAAGTGCTCTAGATTCACACTCTGTCAACTTAGCAGCCCTGTGGATAAAGGCATTTCCATTTCCGGATATCCATGTATCAGTACATTAAATTATTCTTTTTGGCTACTTAGCCAATCTCGATGGTCCATGGAATGGTATAGTCTGTAAACTGGTTTCTATTCATGCTTCTTTGGGTTTTCTTGATCTTTTACAATAAAGATCCATTTCTCTTAAAACACATTTTTTATTAAGTGGTAACTGAATAAATATATTTTCAGTAAGAAAAATATTCATCATAAAAACTCATCAATCCTTTGTACTTTCTATCTAGAGGGTCTCACAGAGTCTCATGAACTGTTTCATGGTCTTTGAGGAGGTAAGAGACTCTATTAGAAGTCCCTATAATTCTGATCTCCTAACGGAACTCTCAATGCTGCCACCTCTGATAAATGCAGTCATCAAGAGCTGATGCTAATGTCAGCACTTGTGGGTGAACTGAGTCTGATACCTGAGCACCTCATAAGGTTTTCATTGCTTGATTCTCTGAGGCCTCTCTGTCCCTCTCCTCCACCCCAGTGTAATTTATCCTCAAGAGAAAAAAAAAAAAAAAGTATGCTTTCTCTCTCTACTTAACATTCAGTTATAGGCAGAGATCACTGATTTTTTTTATAATGTTTCTTGTTAAAGAGGAATAACAATTATTCAGCAGAAAACCTAGTAAGAAGTTTGGGAAATCCTGAAAATCTAGGTGGAAATTTGAATCAGCACAAACTAGTGGGGGAAGTCCATCTAGAGAAAAATGATCACTTAACCTGAAAAGACTAAAATTAGACTGTAGACACACCACTTAGAAGATTTTGGAATACTGTACTTTAAGAACCACTGACCTGATAAAAATAATTCACTGGGAACTCTCCCAACAAATGGAATCATATATTTCAGCCACAATAAAGCCAAGAAGGCACTAGAGAGGTTTTTAACAAACGTGACCAATGCACAGGAGAGATTATACATTTGTCTATGCATCCTATGCCTTTATTGAATCAAGAAAAGTATGGCAACAATGCCAGACCTAGATATTTCAGTCTAAATTATATCTCCAGGTAAAAAATGCTACATCTTTCCTAAAGTCAGCCACAGTCCCAAAAGCATCTGGTAAATTTAAATAATGCATGGTCAGAGAAGGATTATTTAGACTTTCAAAACATAAATAGCAATGACTGTTAGACCTTTAATCCCCCTTTTGCCTCCCAAAAGTAAACCTACATTTAAAAAAATCAAATTCAATACAATCTCACTTGTTATACTTTTTGAAGATACACTAGTATAGTCTGCAACATCGTGCATATAACTTTACTGATAGCAGTGGCTTTGTGTAGTCAAAACTATAATCTAGGCTTTACTTCATATTTTCTCCTATATGCACACTTGATCCTCAGAGGCCAAACATGTCTGCATTGTGGTTCATTCAAATTCCCCTGGCTAATTCCATAATTACCTTAATTAAGCATAATTAACTATTACTTAAAATAACTTTAATTAAGCTACCATAATTAGCTAAAAGGGCACTGTGATTTTAAGGGTTTCATAACAAATCTTTTGTTCTTATGTCTATCTCCTTGGATGCAGCAGACTCACATTACCTTATTTCTGAACTCTTCCTCTCTTCAGAGTTAATCACCATCATAAACCCACACTGAATTAACTTCCTTTTTGTTACCCTAATTATCTAGATGTTAAATTGCAAGTGATTTCTGGAATATTGAGTTTATTGACTTTTATGAACTTACATAAAACTCATACTGTAAATAAAACTCCAAATGCAAAAGACAGACAATTAAAATACAAAACTGTTTTCTTACACAGGCATTTAGTGGTAACGATTCTGAGGTTTTCTCTGGTAAGCACCTTAGTTGGGTAAGAAGAAGTTGAGGAAAATGTCATATAAACAATTATATTCTTCTCATTCCAGAGAGAATGAATAAGACATGGGATGGGACTTCAGTAAAGGCTTATTTTGAGTTCACATACTTGGCTCTTCCTTTAACTTGCTAAACTGGACAAGGTCTTCGAGCTTTACTTCAATTTCCTTTTCTCTGAAATAAGGATAATTCTGCTTTGAAGATATGAGGATTCAATGAGATAAAATTTGACAAGTACCTGGTACTCCATAACACCAAAGAAAAATGGTAATGTCTTTCCTTCTTCCTTCTCCATTCCTCTCTCCTATATTAATTCATGACTCAGAATGGCTTCCAAAATAGGTGGAGGAAAATTAAAGATGGCTAAAGAACCTCAAATAAATGAACACACAGAAAACTATTCTTTGAAAGAAGTCAATCATCAACCATCCCACTTCCACATGTAGCATACTTTGTCTCTCTTCTGTGTTTTTCATCACATAGTTCTATGTGTAGTGCTCTCTTTTGGCTATCTATAGCTAGTAGACTCTTTCTCATTGATTAAGATTCGTATAATAAAGTCACCTCCACCAGTAAGCATCCTTCCCTGACATAATCTTTACCACCTACTCCCCTCAAAAAAGGGGGGGGGCAAATTAGATGTCTTTTCACTAAGATACCATAATGGAAATACATACAGGTCCTACACATATCTGCATTTGATGGCCCTGAACATATATCCATCACTGCCTTACTAAATGTCTCCATTATTGCCTTCTTATGTTTCTGTTTTCCTCACCTGATTGACCTTTTGGATAGAAGTTGGCAATTTTCATTATTGTATCCATATAACCCAGCATAGTGCAGGCACAGAGAACACACTCAGTAAAAACTTTTTGCATAAATAATAAATCAATTAATACAATACACTGGTTTAAAGCATTTAAATTTGGAGTCACAGATATGTAGGTATCCATCCCAGCTCAACTACTTGTGTGACCTTGAACAAATAAGCTGAGTTTCAATGTCTTCTTCAAAAATAGGAATAATATTACCTACCTTCAAGACTGCTGGCAGGATTATGGGTGACAATACATGCAAAGCGTTTAAAGTACTTAGCACTTAGCACATTCAATAAATCATACAGCAGGGGTGGAAGTGTGTGCAATATGTATGTATATATGTGTAAGTGTAATTTCACATTCTAGCAATAGATTAAAGTGAAAGATGTAATTTGGGGCAGTGATGCCCTTTCTTGTTATATCACAGAATCAACTGCCTTGTCCTGGGAGATATGGTACAGCAATCTGAGCCTTGGCATTTTGTCCTTCTGAATGACAGCATTCCTTATTTAAGAAGGAATCTATATTGTTTTGTGTCCTGTGTGGAGGAGCAAGAAAAATCTAGGCTTTGAAATCAGATCTAAGTTTCAATGCTGAATCTACCACTTTCTAGCTGAGAATCATGATAAAAAACGATTCTGAACCTGTTCTCTCAAATAAATACTAACAAACACCTGATTTCCATGGATTAAGTGAGATGCTGCACAACAGAGTACCCACTGTAATGTCTGACCCTGGTAGGCAATGAGTAATGTGATCTTCCCTCCACCACCTCTCTCTGAACTCAAATATGAACACAATGTTATCCACACTGCACTCATCCCTTTGTACACAGCCTGCCTGGGAAGATTGTTGGAGAAAGGAGTTGAGAATAGTCCACAGCCCAAAAATATTGATTCCAGAAAACCTAACCCAATCTATTTTGTCACTTTTGTTCTATCCTGTATTATTTACTGTTTCTGTATTAGGTGGCAGTAAGAGGGTGTTTAAAGGAAGAATAACGAAAAAATTCAAGAAATTAATTATGAAAACAAAGTGCAGGAAAGTCTGTAATTTGTTTCCTATAATGTCATGACTTCTCCTCATGCAATGACCACAACACACGTAACAGCCTTCAGATCAGTCCATCACCCCTTTAGGGCATATATGCAATGCTTTCTCCATATTTCCTATTCCTTGACTTCTCAGTTTCAAAACAGCTTAGCTTCAAAAATTCTTTGAAACATTTTTCCTCTTCAGCTTTTAACAAGCAAACTTTAATCCTCAGTTTATAAATTATAGGAACACAGTCCCTCACTCATTCATCATAATTTCTCTTTGCTTCTTTTAACATATAGTGACCAAGCCAAAACAAAACAAAACAAAACAAAAACATATATATATTCTAGAGCAAGGTATTTGGTTAAGGGTCCCCTCACCAAGCAGTCCTGATCTCATTTCACTGCCAGCTGCTTTGCTTGATTGGTATTGGAGAATGAAACATTGGTAACTCTATACCAAATACATCTTGTCTCTTTCTAGGTCTCCAACCTTCTGATTTCCTACCCCAGTGAAATGGGGTAAACAACTGCAACTACTCTTCACTGACTCTCCAAAAACAATAACTCTGGCACTGGAAATACAACAGCAACTAAAAGCAGACCCATTACCTGTTTTCAAGTAGCCCAGAGTCTAGTAGGGAAGAGAGTTCTTAACCACAGAGCCACATTAGTAAGTGGGTAGTTTCAGGCTTTAATAAAAAAAAAAAGGGGGGGGGGAATGGGTGTTTAGGATATTATGACATACTTTGGCCTCACTCATTGTTGGGAAGCCGAATAAAGAAGGAAAGAGGACCACTGCTACCTGCCTGTGATGGTCAGTCTTATATGTCAATTTGGTAGGCTTTGTTGCCCAGTTGTTTGGTTGAACATTAATCTAAGTGTTGCTCTGAAGATATTTACACATGATCAGCATTTACAATCAGTTGACTTTAAGTAAAGCAGTATGCTTCAGATTGGGTAAGCCTCATTTCATCAGTTGAAGGCCTTTAGAGTAAAGACTGGGGTTTCCCAAAGAAGAAATTCTGCCCCCAAACTGCAACACAGAACTCCCTGCCTGTTTCCAGCCTGCTAGCCTTCCCTTCAGATTTCAGACTTAAGACTGCAACATCAATTCTGACCTGAATTACAAGCCTATTGACTTGCCCTAAGGATTTTGGATTTACCAGCTCCCATGATCACATAAGCCAATTCCCCCCTCCCCAGACAATTATAAGAAACCAACTCCAAAGCAGAGCTCTGTTTCTCTGGGGAACCCTGACCACTACATACTCTTCTCCCTACACTACACATGCATCCTCCACAACATACACACACAAACACACCCCAGGGATACAAACCCAAAACATCAAAATGTTGTCTGGCCACAATGGCAGCTCTATCTTGATCCAAGGAATGAATTTTGACATCTTTCAATGATGGATGATAAAATAACCCAGGAAAGCATCTTGGCATGTTTAACAGTACAATAAGTAGAACATTTCCTGTTGTCTCAAAACTTTAACTAAAGCCCTAAGGGTAAAGATGAATATTATAAAGTACATACTCCAAAAAGATATGCCAAAACACCTATACCGAAACACCTATGTATGATTTGCTAAGAACCAGCCCCAAGCTAGGTAAGCAAACTTAAACTCATTCCCCACATCCAGGTTATATAAAGAAAAAGCTGCCAGAAGGTTGTATGGATGCGCAAAGACTGCTGAGTCAAGAATACTTTATGGTGAGATGCAGAAGTACTGTATGCTGGAAACTTTCTCCTACTCCCACTGCTTCCTCAAGCCAAATGATTCCCCTAAGAGAACCATTTGGAGAGACTGACACATAACCCTAGTATTTGAAAGGCACAGGGGCTGGTGCCTGAAATAGTCCAAAGTGAGCAGTTAACCAGAGCAGAGTGAGGAAAGAAAGGGATGCAATGGAAATGGTCTGCATTTCCATCATTTAAAGGGATATGGGGGTTGAATCTACAATCCACAAGCCAAATGAGTGTTATAGAGAGTGGCCAGAAATGAGTCATCTTGAATGATTTTGACAAGGAAATCTACCTTGCAGAGTCCCCCACTGCAAAAAGCTACGTAGGGTTCACAGCAGGAAGTAGGGTTGAGGTAGGTGTTAGCAATTCTGATAAGGTGTCACCCTAAACCCCAGAAGTGCCCCAGAAAGAAAGAGTGAGATTTAGGGCATCGCCTCACAGAGAGCACATATGACAGACCACACAGCTGCCAATCAAATAAGCCCTTTTCCTTCAGTTCCTGCTCATTCTTCTCTCTGACCTTGAAGGCCTCAGACAGCAGTGAGTGGGGAGGGACAAAAATGCCTGTCATTCTCCCCCGCACATTTCTGCACCTGGAAAAAGGAGGAACTTTAAATTAGACAAGTGGGGCTGAATTATTAATACATGAAACTAGAGAAGTTAACGGATCTGCCACATCCTTAAAAAATGGTTTAAAATAAACCTTACCCAAGATTCTACACTAAAAGAGCAGTCTTGCCCTCTCTGTATCACTTTGCCCCTCAAAAGTACAGCTTCTTTCCTATTTCATTTCTTCTACTGAGCATGTGCTCCAAATTCCCATATTACTCACCTTCCTAGACCTAATAATTTCCAGTTATAATTCCATCTTACCCTAATGTAATTTTTAAAGCACATTTAAATACAATAGCTTACCATTTTGAAAATGAGATACAACAGGATTCTTCTGCATGCTAAAAATTATATCTGAGAACTAGTAACAGTAATAAAAAAGAGATTTTTTTCAGATTAAAAAAAAAACAAAAGAAAAGCAGGTAGAAATGTTCATTTACTAAAACATTTATGAAAAAACTCACATTTTATAACCTATATTTAATAAATAAAAATGCCTGTGAATACTTTCCTAACAGCAGATTTAAATCCAATCAGGAAAAGGAATATAGCTACATACCCACATACATGAAATAAATAACAATTGTTCTGTATTATTTATGCTATGATGGATTGGATAGATGATGATTGATAGGTAGATACATAGACAGACATATAGAGTGAACTAACCAGATATCAAATCATTTTTTTAAACTGTGAGAGAGTCAAAGTTCAGAAAGCATGAAAGCATCAGAAATAATGGTAAAATGAGTAGAGACTCTTTTATTTAAAATACAATAAAATAGTAGTGATTACTTTTTATAGTCTTTTAAAAGTTTGAATTTGAAGAGCATTGGACAATAAGCCAGATAATTTGATAATCCTGGCTCTTTCATTTACCAGTTAGGCCACTTTAAAAAAGCTCCTTAAATTCTCTGGGCCACCATTTTGCTTAACTATAAAATGGGTATATTAGATCAGACAATCTTTACAATTGTATCTATATATATTCTTCCATATAACAATTTTATACTTCACCCCTTCCCTTCTTAAAGTTATGCCCAATTTCTTTTAACTCTATCTTCACCTTCCTATGGTAAAGGATGTTATATAATGGTAAAGATAATAAGGATGCCTGCAAAGAATGTAAATGAAATCTCAACCTCTGTCCTAACTGTACTGATTTGTGCTGATTTGTTCTTTTTTGCCATCTTCATTCAATCTCCAAAAAGGGGCCTCATGAGAGAATAAACTTGCATGGTTTTCCTCCTTTGAGCTACTTAGAGAGGAGGTGCTAGAAAGTCCCCATTGGTCATTCTAATGGAGCAGATCTCCTTTGATGTACTGAAGGCAGCCTGCCTCCAGAGAGTGGACAGAGGGCTCTTTGAACGCAAAATGCAAAATCATTCCTAGAAGGGTAAGTAGGAAATAAAGTGCAATCAAACCCATTTTTTCTGCAGTTTGAAAAGAGAAATCTATAAATTCAATACAATTTCAAACAGAACCCCAGTGGATTTGTTTTGCTTTGGATCTTGACAAGCTAATTCTAAAATTTGTATTAAAAGAACAAAAACACTATTTGAAGTGTAAGAAGAAGAGGGGAGTCACTCTGCCATACATCAAATCTTATTATAAGCTATATTACTTAAGACAGTATAATACTAAAGCAGAGATAGATATAAAATTGAGGCAAAGAGCCCAGAAACAGATCTGTACATATCTGGTAACTTGATATAAGAGAGGAGTATTACTGCAGATCAGTTCAGAAAACACAGACAATTCAATAAATGGTGCTCATACAAGTGGTTAGATGCATAGAAAAAAATTGGATTCCCTGCCTCATCTCATAAACAAAAATAAATTCGAAGTAGTTAAAGACTTAAATGTGGACAACTTTAGAACATTTAGAGAGAGAGAAAAAAAACAATACTGCCTTTTAAAAAACCAAAAAAGAATCACAGAAGAAAAGATTAGTAAGTTAAACTGCATTAAAATTAGGAATTTCCTCATATCAAATGGCAATATTAAAAGAAAAAAATGTCAAAAGTCAAGCCTTAAAGGAAGATACCTGTAACCAGTTTAAACCCAGAAGAGATCAATATCTGGAACAAGCAAACCAAGAGAAGAACAGAGCCATCTAATATTACCAAGTCTTGAGAAGAATATAGAGTAATAGGAACCTGCTATCATTGAGAGTAAATTGGTGTGATCACTCTAAAGAGTAATTTAACAATAGCTAATTAATTTGAATATGTACAGATCTTTTTTACCCAGGTAACCCATTGGAACAGTCTACAAGACTGAAATTATGAAAGCAGAAAATATCTGACATTTTGGGGAAACAACAATGAATTCATTTTGGCTGGAGCTCATGCGAAAACATTTGGATGAAATAAAATCTTTGGTTTGGCAATGAGGCACTCCTCTAGCCTGGTTCCAAGCTCTCTTTCCTACTCAAACTCTATTCCATAGGTAATGAGGATCGTTTGAAGACTGACAGGCATGGAGACAGCAAACTCAGCAGAGCTGTGAGAATTCAAGCTTAGGACAATGAGGAAACCTCTGAATGATCATAAATTGAAGAGTGACATGATCCAATATGCACTATGGAAAGATAATTCAGACAAAAATGATTATTCCAACTCTGTGTATTTGCTGCCAATCAGAGTTGATGCTCAGTCATCTGGTGGAGATAGGGCAAAGGGACAAATGGCCAACAGAAAATGGTAGGACAACCAGATCATGCTAAAAGGTAAATCATGAGATTTTCAATGTGAAAAGTTTTTCCAACACAGACCAAATCACTGGAGAAAATTCATTGGTGGATGCTAAGAAACAGAGCTGTTATGGAATTTTAAGATACTACATTAATTTGACTATTACAGATTTTTACTTTCTTTCAGCAAAACCTTCCTCTTACAGTGAAAAGCTTCTCCCTTTTAGCCATCAGGCATTTTAATACAAGAAATATGTAAGTAAAAATGTTTCCCTTGTTATTACTCACATTTTTCACTGCCCAGCTGTTTATACAGCCCCTAAGAGTATAATCTATAGAAAGAGGACAACAATGCTGGAGACATGTAAATGCAACAAAAGAAATATACTTATATACCCACCCTAAGTCTACCACATAAATGAACAAAGCTCCTTTGTAATTATATTCTTTCTTAAGATTTTTTTTTTTTTGAGAAAAAAAAGAGCAAACAGTGGAGGACAAGGGAAGGGGCAGAGGGAGAGAGAATCCTGAAGACTCCCTGCACAGCAAGGAGCCCAATGTGGGGCTTGACATTGGGCTCAATCCCAAGACCCTGATATCATGACTTAAGCCAAAATCAAAAGTCAGATGCTCAACCGACAGAGCCACCCACACAGCCCAATCTAAAAATATTCCTTACAGAGGTCTGTAAATAAAAGAAATTTCCATTAACTAATCCCAAAGGTGTAAAGTATTGCTTATTGTACATTATTGCTTATTAATAAAAACTAATATAGAACTTACTATGTTGAGAACAATGATAACACATTCTTATTTTCTCTTACACACAAAAGGACTCAGTATACATAAATGGGGCATATTATAATTAATTCTAGTATATTAACAACTCTTATTGTTATATAGTCCCTTAGAGACTGTCAGGTGAAATAATATAAGAAGTGACTCATATAGTTATTTTTACACCATACCTATTTCTTTTGCTTATTTTCTTACAATATCTGAAACTGAAAGAGTACCTGAAAAATTTATCATGTAGAACTACTTATTCCAGTTATTAAAATCTCGTTCACTAATTCCTACAAAATACTAGAACAGATTTCTGTTTTTCATCTCAAATATACCATTGAGAAATAAATAAAAGTCACCAGCTTTTACATGAGCATTAAAAAAATTAACAACCACTCCTTTTTTTAAATATATTTTTTTTAATTTTTCTTTATTTATGATAGTCACACAGAGAGAGAGGGAGAGAGGCAGAGACACAGGCAGAGGGAGAAGCAGGCTCCATGCACCGGGAACCCGACGTGGGATTCGATCCCGGGTCTCCAGGATCGCGCCCTGGGCCAAAGGCAGGCGCCAAACCACTGCGCCACCCAGGGATCCCAAAATTAACAACCACTCTAAGCAAAATGCAACTGGTCTCACTAATAGTACTTTGACTAAAATGTTCATTAGTTTCAACTTAGTACTGCATTTTAGTATTTTAATACTATATTCTTTGATAAGTTTCTTGATTATTTATTTCCCTACAATAAGAACTCCTGAACTTGGAAAAGAACATCTAAGTACCATGGATTTGAGATGTGGATTCAAATATTCTAAATATGCATTCCTTTCTCTTTTCTCCCTCCTAAAAATGGCATCAGTTAGCCATGCTTGGCAAACAGATGTAGAAACCATACTTCTTAGTGGGCTCTCCATTTTCAGAAGATGTTCCTTTTCAACTACACATTAAACTAAAGAATTAATATAAAACTACTTCCTCCAAACACAGCAGGGGCTAGGTTTAGCCTATTGACAGCCTATTGACACTGTCAATATTTTGTCCATACCCATTTTGCAAAGTGAACAAACTAGAAAAAATAGAGCATACATGGGGAATCTTGGAACACAGCTCCAGGTGTAATTATTGTCATGACTATTGTTATTATCATAAAATATATATATATATATATATATATATATATGTTAGCAACACGAAGGGGCACAAAGAAAAGGCTGAATTTTGGCTTCTACTTTGTAACATTTTTCTCCATTATTCTTCTTGACCTATAACTAGCTTGTTTCTGCTATTATAATAGGGAAAAAACACTTATGACCCATATGAGTGTCAGAATATTTTTTCTTTCCTTTCCTTTCCATAAGTGTTTCCTGAATACATACTTCAGAAAATCACAGGATGACTTCTTCATACAGGCATTTTTCTCACAAAACCAGCTTCTGCTGAGATCCTTAGTAAAAGGAGAGTATCATTATTAGTCACATTTAAATGCATTTTTAGGAGTTCATCAAAAAATAAATTAGAAACACCACCATTATCTTTCAAAATTGCTAACACAATTCTATGAAAGTATGGGCCTTCACTTAAGCTTTCAAATTTCTAACCATGAAATCTGACCCATTAGTGTCATTTTGATTAGAAAATACTGCTTACCCAGTAAAGGATCATATCTCTAGAAATGAAAGTAAGTTTTTCCTATATGTAGGACTTCATTTTCTTCAGAGAAAAAAAGCATTCTCATGAATATCTATAGGAAATTATTTTACCTTTCTGGTATTCTCAATAACCTTTCAAATAAAAGAAAAACCAAATTTTGTCATTTCAGCACTAAATAAAAATGGTAACATTTAGCTTTCTGAGGCTTTTCTTCTTGCTAAAAGGCTCATAATTATTAATATATCAAGATGATAATTAATAGATTAATTTACATCTATCCCATAGATTATTACTAATAGAGATTTAACACACTAAGGATCCACAAAACCTTAAATCAACTTATTTCATTTTTCAAAAAAGGAACTATTTCCCAGAAGTTTTGCTTTGTCTGCATACAGAAAATATTTTTTAGGGGCTCCTGGAAGGCATAGTCAGTTAAGCATCCAATTCTTGATTTTGGCTCAGGGTCATGCAATCAAGCCCCACATCATGGGGGGGGGGGGGTCCATGCTCAGTAGGGAATCTGCTCCTACTCTCCCTCTAAATAAACAAAATATTGGGGATCCCTGGGTGGCTCAGTGGTTTAGTGCCTGACTTTGGACCAGGGCTTGATCCTGGAGTCCCGGGATCGAGTCCCACATTGGGCTCCCTGCATGGAACCTGCTTCTCCCTTTGCCTGTGTCTCTGCCTCTCTTTCTCTCTGTATCTCTCATGAATAAATAAAAAAATCATTTTAAAAAATAAACTATTAAAAATAAAAGAATTTTAATTGCCAAAGGGCAAAATGTGCATTGTTGTGCCATGCTCTACTGAAAGTCATGTCCCCATGAACCCATCATAAACCAGATTCTGATTACTGTCTCCATTTCCTACAGTTGTGTCCTTTCATCTTACATCCCTAAAATCTCCATTAGGATGGAAAAGCTATAATTTCTTTCCCTTGAAATTAATTCATAACTCTAATTTAATATATTTAAACTGTGAGCTAAACATTCAGATGATGCACTAGGGTTACAAGATCCAGCCCTTGCTCTCAAGGGGATGTTTAATGTAGTTTCATAATGCTGCAAATTAATTCTAGTACACTGTCAAAAAGAAACAAATAATTAAGTACCCATTGAAGCAAAACAAATACTCCAATATCAATATAGCACATAAAACACCACAACTTGTCAGGTAATATGGCGTGCTAGAATTCTTTCAATATAACTGACAGTAGCAGCTCCAATTCTCAAGGTAATCTGGAAATTTTATCATGTATTGAAATGCAATTCCTTTTAAATGTTGAACACTGCACATTTTAACAGCAGTTATTTCACAGCCTCATGCATATCCCCATTTATTCTGCTGTCAGAACCTAGGGCCAAAAAAGCTATGCTTAGGAAAAAGCACCAAAGAAATTCACATATAGTACTCCCTTCCCTTTCAGAAAAACCCTAACTAAAACCACTTAACATTCCTAAGGAATTAAAATTATAAGAGCAAAAAACAGTGGCATTTTACCGACCAAGACAACACCTGCAACTGTTATAATTTCCCTCATTAACCAAACACGAAACAAGAATTAATGAGTAGAAGCAGCATAGGTTTGGAGATAGCCTCAAATTCCATGGCCTCTCTTTTTTATTGACTTATCCACAATGCCTATATACAGTGGGCATTTGTTGAATGAATGAATGAATGAATGAATGAATGAATGAATGAATATACCTGAATTCTGCATTGGCCCCAATTCTAAAATTAGTTTACCATAGCTTTTCTTGTCTTAAAATTGAAATGGGTTGCACATACCTTTTTTCCATGGTTATCTTCAACAACTTAGGACCCAAAATAACTTCTTTCTCCTTCTCTACCAACCTTCTCCTGTCTTTAGCTCAGTTATTAGGTTTGGCTTATATATGCTTGGATGAATTTATATACTTTATTAGAGAAACCCCAACTGCTCAAACAAATAAAACCAAACGTTTCAGAGACTCAAAATAATTAAAATGTCCCTCTTGCTTACCTAATAATACTGAACAGGAAAACAGAAGGAGTAGTCCTTCCATGAGGCCATAGAAACTCAGGTTTACATAAATTCTGCCAATCGTCACCATGGAGTTTGTAAATTCATCCTGGGGGTCATCATCTTCCCAACTGGCTAGAGGGAAAGGAGAGCCTGGAGAAGAGTATGACAGAAGAGTATGTGTCACACTTGAACGTCACGTGCATCACTTTCCAATCGCTTTCCATTTGCTAAAACCCAATCAGTGGCTAGATCTAACTATAGGAAAGTCTTGGATAATGTGGACCCAGCTGGGCAGCCACTTCTTACTAAGAGCTCTATAACATCTAAATTGAAGGGCACAGGGAGAGCATAAATATTTTGTGTGACAGTTTCATTTTCTGTCATACTTGTGTCCTCATTGGAGATGTGAGCTCTAAGGCAGGTTGGGCCCAGGGCTGGCTGGCTGCTGCCTGATGCTGTCAACCTTAGTTTACCTGTAAGTTACATTTGAGACACACATCAAAAAAGAAAACATGAAGAAACTCAAGATGATTTTTTTTCATTTGCTAAGTAATTTTGAAAATAAATGTTACTGTAACATCCACAAGCCATCAAGGGTTACAATTCAGTTGACAATACAATTCTCCTGTTTCATGTGACTACTAGCTTCAATGCATAGGAAACTAGGAAGTGGTAACAGAAATCAACTGTCATCTACTGTAGTGGAATATGTGATAGCCAAGGCACTTCCAATTTAAATCAGTGAAGAAGTAGGTCTTTAATATAGTCTTTAATGGTCTTTAATACAGTTATACATCCCATACTTTTAAAAGTTATATGCCACAAACATGACCTATCCATTTTGTCCTAAAGGAAATCTGGCCCTAACATCAGCAGAAACTTGTAGTTCTAGCAGTCAAATTTGAAGAGTTTCACAAAGGTATTTTTGAAACTTTTTAATGACATCAACCTCTGCCTCTGGCCCTCGTCTTTTTACTGGCAATTCCAAGAGGACTGAATAAATCTAATGAAACACTGAACTCTTTCAAGTGGCCAGTAATCCATAGCAAATGCACTAGTTAGAAATCATCATTGCCTAAACTATTTCAAAAAAAATTGAGTGGAGCATTAGGTCATAATCTTCCAAGAGGAAGTTATAAATGATTCAGTCTACATCTCATGAAAGTCATCTGCCACAGGGGGGGAAAAAAGAATACTATGCAGCTATTTCTGCTATTGAACAAAACTGAAGAACAAAGCAATCTGCAAGAGTGGCAATTGGGGATATTTGCAATGGTAAATGGTAAAAATAACTGAGATTTACATTTTCTAGACACAGGTTAAGAGTTATAATCACTGAACCTTCTTGGTACGTTGCACAATATCTCATCCGTTTCAGGCAGAATGAATGGATACGAGAAACCTCTCACTTCTTCATACAACACACATCACTAACTCCCTCTGCAATATTTTCTACTTACTCCACTGAATTGTACACATATCTTTGCAAAGCACTTCTCTCTCTGAAATTCACAAAAGCAACAAATCTACATAGGAATTCTAACTCTAATGTGAATTCAATTTAACATTGATTTGGTTAAGTATAATTAAGGATACTAAGTTTGTGGGGGATGGGGGAAGGGTTTTAGAGCAGACAATATGTTGTGCATAGCAATTTGGTCCAATTTAACTTTTGATCAATAGTAACATTTGGGAGTAAAGAGAAAATAGACTGAGCATATCAATTAAAAATTGGTCTGAAATAACAGGAGCCACTTCAGATGAACTTCCAACTACATTTGAAAAATGTGATTTTCTAAAAGGCCAATACATCACCTGGCTACTGTCTACAGATTCCACTTTTACATGAGATCTGAGAAACTGGAGACCCAGTACTGGTCTACACAACAAAAAAACATTTTCCATTCTGCATTTTGTGATTTGAAAGAGAAAAATATACTGGTACTCCATCCAGATGAACTGTGCAGTGAATGGCAAGTACTCTCAGGCAGAAAACCACATGCCGTGGATTTATTTTCACTTGTGAGGCTGCTCCAACATGTGCTGCAACTCAGCTTCCTGGAAATTCTCTTGGGGACTCTCCAACCAGCCACTCCACAACCTCATCTGCCCTTTTCAACGTAACACATTATGGTAACAATGGAAGCTGATCCCCAAAAGATAGTAGCAATATAAACTCTGAAACCTGTTTCTTCTCTCTGTGTTTACAACTTGTTCCCTAGGTTAGCATGGCATGACACTGCTTATTCTTGTTAGCCTCTCAGGGAAAAAAAATCACTCTATAATCTTGCTCTAGTCTGTTTTTCATTTCATATATAAATATTAGAACCAGTTAGCCCTGAGAACAGGAAGAGTATAAGCAAGAATACATTTTGGTTCCCCATCACTCAGTGCTATTTTGGAGTTTGGCAGGGAGGTCTTTTTGGCTGGGGGTTGAGTGTAGCTGACACACAATGTTAGTTTCAGGTGTACAACACAGTGATTCAACAAGTTTATACATTATGCTGTGTTCACCACAAGTGTAGCTCCCATCTGTCCCTGTACATCACTATTACTATATCATTGATTGTATTCCTTATGCTGTGCCTTTTATTCCTGTGACTTATTCAATCCATAGCTCAATGCTATTTTGACTGGGGGAATGTTAATTTTCTAATGTGAAATATTATCAAATACACTAAACAAATTATTTAAACCAACAATCTTAGTGAGATAATTCAGTATCCTTGTTACCCTGAAATAACTCCACAGTAGATATACGATACTTCACACATAAACTCTAATTACACTAATTACAATGCAGGGGGGAAACAGCCTTTGTTTTGCAAATGCCTAATAAAATTGAGCATCGGAGCATTCCAAATGAACATGTTAGGCATTGGTTAAGCAACAAGTCTCTTTGTCAGGTTATTTACAGGGGCCAAGAGAAACAGCCTTCCTCAGATATTTCCTCTGGCCATAATTCTCCAACCCGGTCCCAAATATTTAATGACTAAACTTAAAATTTACACTGGGGGGAAGGTAAAATAAATTGCTATCTATATTATAGGCCAAACTAATTTTGCATAATTATCTTTGATGAGACTAATCAAATAAAGTCACTATTTTATCCCATGAGGCATCTTTCCTATGTATATGAAGACAGGCCCGGGTTGAATTAGAGAGAAGCACAAGAAGAAAATCACTGGTTCTTTATAAGCTACCCCGGGGAAGCTATAAAGCATTGAAAGATGTATATACCACCCTGAAAGTAGTAGGGCACCATCTAGAAGGAGAGAGAGAAAGAAGAGAGACAAAAATGGAGCACCTGGGTAGTGCAGTCAGGTAAGCGTCAGACTCTTGATTTAGGCTCAGGGACAGTAAGGGACAAGTGAAGCTAGGTAGGAAGAAACTGGTGGGGGCAACCTAACTAGGCTCACAAAGGTGGATACGTTGGCTCATAAAAATCCCAGATGTGGAGACACAAATGAGGTATTAACCAGAGAGAAGGGAACAACTTATTTGTTCTCAAGCTATTTACAAGAACACTTTGTTCATTCTAAATATAGACAGAACAGTCACATGATATTTATGAATCCACCATGTTACTAAGTTTCCTAGGTTTTCTATATAAGACAGACCATAAAAGCCCTCAGTGGCAACTCATTCAGTGGCAACCCGTTCAGGGCCCCTTTCACTCTAGACAGCACTTTTTCCTTCCTTTCTGTTCTCACCTTCACTTAATAAACTTTCACTTCATCCTTTAGTCTCTTTGACTCCTTGAGACAAGAACCCTATAACCCTGAAACATGATCTCAGTGTAGTGAGATCAAGCCCCGTGTCAGGCTCCATGCTCAATGCAGAGTCAGCTTGGGATTCTCTGCCTTTCCTTCTCCCTCTGCTCCTCACCCTCCTCATACAAGCTCGCTCTCTCTCTCAAATAATTAAAGTATTTTTTTAAAAAAAAGGGAAATTAGACAAAAGAATGACATATAACAATATGGCTGATGGTGATCTTGTGATTTTAAAAAGCAGGCTCCATGCAGGAAGCCCGACGTGGGACTCAATCCCAGGTCTCCAGGCCCAGGCCCTGGACCTGTTTTCCAGTAATCATCTTATCATTCATGCTATGATTATACACCAACTGGACACTAGCTATACAGGTCATAAAACTACTGAACTTCAAGCAAAAGATCTAAAATGCATAGAAGTAAAGAAGCAAAATTAAGGGTCCTATTTCTCTTCCTATTCTCAAGAGAATAAAATTGAGAAAAATAGAATAATATTCTGGGAACATGGTGACCACATAGTTTATGAACCTCCTTAAATCTTCACTTAAATAGATAGCAGAAAAAAAAATTCAGGGACAGCATTTCTAACAAGCTAAGTGACAAGACTTCCCCACAAACCGTAAATCGCAAGACAGTAAGGACAAATCACCAACCACCACAAGATCTCCAAGGTTATCAGTGTTTGTACAGAAGAAAGCAATGCAATATGTAATGGTCCTGAGCACAATAAATGTCAATAATAGCAAACACACACTCACAGAAATCATGACAAGTAAATTTTAAAGTAGTATCTGAAACTGGAAGGATTTTGTCCAATCTCATTGTAGAAGAGTACAAGGAAATAGTATCTAGGGCTGAAAGAAAGAGAGTAGTCTAGACCCTATAAAACTGACCACACAGGCTTTCCTTCTCAAACGAACTCCCATGCTGACAAGAATCTGGTGGGAATTGAATCAAAATTTCAGGGCGGCCCGGGTGGCTCAGTGGTTTAGCGCTGCCTTCAGCCCAGGGCCTGATCCTGGAGACCTGGGATCAAGTCCCACATTGGGCTTCCTACATGGAGCCTGCTTCTCTCTCTGCCACTCTCACACTCTTTGTCTCTTATTAATAAATAAATAAATTTTTAAAAAAATTTCACAGAACAAGGAAGACAGAGATGAAAAAAAGTGCATGTCGAGAGGAAAATGTAGACAAAAACTGATGCAGGAAATCTCAGAAAGCAAGCCACCAGGTTTTGAACACTACTCAACAGCAGTGGAAGAAGGAACATTCTGAAGTTAAGAAAGCACTATTGTCAATAAGACTATAGTTTTGAGTTGCCTTTTCCTATTAAAAGGAACCAAGGCTTCTTGGACAAATGGTTAACTCCATATCTGGGGCAGGATGTGTAGAAAATGATCTTGAATTACCTTGTCTAAAAGAAACAAAGGCTATTGGACCTGTCAAAAGGACTCAGTAGGTAACTTTATGAGGTTTCCACTGGCCAAAGATGGGACAATTCAGCTTCAATAAGGAAAGCAATTCCCATGGATATGTATAAATCCATTCATTAATATTTAAATTACTAAAATTAAGTGATCACTTTCAAAGGATGGTAAATAAAGAGAAGGAAACAAGCTTTTATTCTGTCTTTCCTATATGACTAGACCACTGGATAACCAAATAATAGATGAGGGCAAGTGTCTATTTATAAAAAAAATATTTAAGATAATTTTTAAATGATAGGCTATCACCATTTGCAACACTCTCCACTCAATGAATTAAAGGATTTATATAATGAGTATCAACGTCTGCCAACAGAAAGAGACAACCAGACATATGTGCCTTCTATCAACTTGCTAAAATGTCAAACAGGAGTGTGACCAACCCTCTGAATTCTGTAGATTTTTAGGAAATAGAAAGATTAGTACATGTTAACTTAGCCAAGATATAGAAAAGAGAATAGAACATGTTCACTTAGCCAAGAATATATAGTTAGTAAAATCTAGACAACAAGAAACTTGACAGTTCAAATTATCTAGGTCCTTCAACAAAAAAATTTTAAGGAAAAAAAAGGGATGAGGTAGGTAGAGGTGGAGAGAAAAACTAGATTAAAAGAGAATCTAAAGACATCATTTTTTAATGAAAAAGACTAAGATACAGTGTATAAAGATATACTCTTGGGTGATAAAAAAAAAATGCAAAGACATAATTACCATAAAAGTCAGAAGAGTGGCTAATCTAACAGAAGAGATCATTTGTAACTGTGACAGGCCTCACCAAGGGGATTCTGGGGTAGCTGAAAAGGTTCTATCTCTTGGGTTGGATGGCAGTTACAACGGTGACTATTCTAAAATAATTCACCTGAATTAATAAAAGAAGAAATGGAAGGAAAAAAAAGGAAAAAAAGCAACAGGAGATCCATGGCAGGGGCTGTGCATAGGTTGTGTCTATACAATCAGAAAAAGGCTGATTTAAGACTCTCAAGCACTTACCTTCCACCTCCAAAGAAACCTGAAAGAATATCAAAGCAGAGGTCAGCAGCAGGTCTTTGGTAGAAAGTGCTCTATTTCCCCAAGATCTCTGTGTGTTCAGATTTTTTGTCACAGTATTTTTGCAAGATTAGGTTACAGCACTCACTATAGATCCCACAATCAAAAAATGGAAAAACTGCCCTAGGAAAATTATACTTTATACTGACATGAAGAAAAGAATTTACCTCCATGTCCCATCATCTCATGTAAAAAAATCCAAGAAGTTGAAATTGAAATGTTTCCAATGACTTTATTTTATTCTATTGTTTCTTTCTTTCTACACCCCTAACTTCTATAACAATAAAATAGCTTTGGCATGGCAATATATTGTTATGTATTCTATAACAATATATGAAAGTATAATTTGATGAAATGGCAATTCTGAAGCCTGAAGCAACTACAAATGCTTAACAGAAGACAGGAGAAGATGGGAGAGGAGGAAGCCAATTTCTTGAATTGAATTTAAAACCATGCTGCGGTGTTACTCTTCTGCTGCTCCCCACAGCATTACTTGGACATGAACCCTCTCACTGTGGAAGGTAACAGGGGCACAGTCAGTAAACAGCATGCTCTGTCTACTACAGTCTGATGGGGCCCCTCGGGGGTCTTTTCACTATGCTTGCTGCCTTCTACTCCTGAGGAAGTCCGGACATGAATTAGGGAGAAGGAAGAAAAGAGCATCTATCATCTATTTTGGCAATGAAGCACATATGCAGGATCTTAACAAATGTCCAGTTCGTTACCTACTGTAGGTTCAAACCGATCGAGGGAGAGCTGGCTAGGTCAGCAGGCAGGGTGGCCTTCCTCCCCGGCATGTGCTGTGACCCCAGGCCTCCCTGACCCAGCCTCTCTCCACCTGAGTCTGAATGGGATGGAGCTGCTGAGGCCAACACGAGAGGCCCTCGCCCCAACTCTCAAGTGTTCAGCTGAACCTGGAGCTCCAACCTCAGGGCCATAATGAAGTTTGCTTTGCCAGGAAAAAAAAGGGGGGGGGGGCAGAGATCTAGGAGGTGTCCTACAAAGGAGTCACAATCCTACAAAAGGCCTGGGGCCGCATTCCTGGTCTCCTGGATAACAGCATGCAAGCTCTCCTGGACCAGAAGAGACACTCCTCCAGATACTCCAGGAATTCTCTCCTGCTCCTCCATGCCAATCACTCCTTTTAATCTCTCACTCCCACACTCCAATGCTAGCCCTTTGTTCTCTTCTAGTTGGCCTCCAGACAGAGATTTCAATCAGTCTCTTCTCTGTCTGGTTCTTTCACTGCTTAGGCAAAAATGATCCTTTTATTCTCTGTGGTGGTCTGACCTTCAAGTAGGATACCCAAAAAACAACCAAGCAACCCTGTAGCAGGAAAGATAATCCCCTGCTGGCATACCTCTTCAACCTTATTCTGCTAAAGCAGAAGCTTTTCCTTTTCCAGCTTTGAGTTACTACTGTATTAAAAACTTCCATGCACTGCTTTACCCTTAACATCTGGGGGAAAAGGTGGGGTCACCAAAGAGCTAATGCAAGGGGAATCAGTGTGTTTACAACTAATAAATTTTCAAATTTATATCATATACATTTACATATATAAGCCTAACACACCTTCTGTGTAGACTACTGCTTGAAAAATAATAATGGAAATCCCCAGGTAAACAAAACTAAAGGGGGAATTGTGAAGAGTAAGGAACCTCTGCTGTAAGAAAAGGTAGGGTGGGTTTCAGAAGCTGGGCTTTAGGAGGTCTCCATGAGACTTCAAGAGAGTATATGGTCACAGAAACAGTTGTTTCAAAAAGGGCTTTGAAACATCAGCAAGGGTCATGAGCAGAATTCCTATATATAGTAGATAACTGATAAATAGTTGTTGAATGACTGAGGAATTATTAAAAATATACTGATGATACATGCCAAAACCAATTCAAATGGTTTTTTAAAAAGGTAACTATGGGGATCCCTGGGTGGCGCAGCGGTTTGGCGCCTGCCTTTGGCCCAGGGCGCGATCCTGGAGACCCGGCATCGAGTCCCACGTCGGGCTCCCGGTGCATGGAGCCTGCTTCTCCCTCTGCCTGTGTCTCTGCCTCTCTCTATCTCTCTGTGACTACCATAAATAAATAAAAATTTTAAAAAAAAATTAAAAAAAAAAAAGGTAACTATGTTCTGCAAGGAATCTCATCTTGATTTTGAGCCCATCGAACAAAAACAACCATCTTTGACTCGTCAATGATTATTACTCTGTCTCCACCAGTTCTAGCCAGTACTTTTCAGGTATTCTCTCAGTTGCTTCAGGGTTTGACCTCAGTAAATTAATTACCTCTTTTTCCTCCTTCTGATGGCCTCCTTGCCAACGACTTTGTAAGTTCTTACAGATTTGAAGCAGAGAGGTTTTGGCAGTAATGTGCTCTGGTCTAGCTTTGCCCTAGCTGGCTCAGCATCCTGCTGAAGCGAGTCTGGTCCTGCCTGTCTCCAACCTGTTCCAGACTCCAGCCACAGAGTCCTACCTTCTACAGTCTTCTTGTCCTGAACCTCTGCTCTTACAGTCCTCTTAGCATTTGGGCATCACCAACAAGTGCCATGAGAAAGGCTGACTCCCCAGATGACACATATATGCCATAGGAACCAGAAGTGCTAGCACAGACTGATTTGCTTAGACCCTTCTTCAGACATTTCAAAGCAACTGCAGTGAACAGCCCTACACACTGAATATACTGAATGTTCAACTTCATTAAAAGAGGTGCAGTCTTCTCAGGCCATGCCCTGAGAAACAAGGAAGGCCCCCTGTTCCAGATTCCCCAAATTTCCCTGGCCCTCCCTACCATTTCCCTCCTTCCCAAAGACTTGATTGTGGAGGTGGTAGAGGGGGATAGATTCAGGAATGAAGACAGTCTCACTTTTGGCTTTTCTCCTCTTTGTTCCTCAGAACCCCTGCACCAGAAGCATTTTTCTTCTCCCCTTTGAACACCATTTATTTGTGTCACCGTTCTCCACTAGTATTATGAGAATATTAATTCCTACTCTCTGGTGGTTGTAAAACTTGAAATAAATAATATGCAAAGCTTTCCTGCCTCTTCGGTGCTTCCTAATTTTTCCCTAAATAGTGAGCTGCCTCAGTCCCAAAATCTGCTTGGACACTTATATGCCCAAACATAAAGACACATGTCCAGGCTCCCACAGTGAGCCAAAGGCAGAATCAGAACTAAAAGCCAGGACTAAAAAAAAAAAAAAAAAAAAAAAAAAGACTAAAAAAACTTTAAATAAATAAATAAATAAATAAATAAATAAATAAATAAATAAATAAATAAATAAATGCCTGCCAGGACTCCGGGTGCTTAACTAAACTTCTCAAAATTTTCCACAACAAAAACTGCTTCCTGGAGACCCAGGATCGAATCCCACGTCGGGCTCCCGGTGCATGGAGCCTGCTTCTCCCTCTGCCTGTGTATCTGCCTCTCTCTTTATCTCTCTGTGACTATCATAAATAAATAAAAAAAAATTAAAAAAAAAAATAAACTTTAAAAAAAAAAAAACTGCTTCCCTAAAAGATGTTTTAAAAGAAAAGCAGAAACGTGTTTATTCTTTCAGGAAACACATCTACTGAGAATCTCTGGTATATGAAGCACACTGCTCATTACTGGGGGAAAAAGAAAGTAGTAGGGCAATGAGGGGTCAAATTCACAAAGATGAAAAGGCACTTTTGTGTGCTCAAGAGAACTTTGAGCATTTGCTATTGCTTGAGCATTCTAGTGAGATTCCAGGCTGGAGAGATAACAGATGTAAGCAGGGGGAGCCTTAAAGCTGCCCTAACGAGCTCTAACTTGGGTAGAAGGGGAAATGCTTAATACTTGCAATATACCACTCTGGTGACAGTGCAGAGAATGCTCTAAGGAGGACAAGATTAGAGATGAAGAAACCACATAACAGCTGTTGTAGTAACCCAGGTCAGGTATTATATGGGTTACAGTGAGTAGGAATAGGCATAGAGAGAGGGTGGGAAAGACACAAAGAGGAAAAGATTGTTTTAAAGTGGGTCAAATGGGTAGTGCTATTTTTACTTTTTTTCTTTCTCTGAAGCCATAGTTAAGACCTTCTTTCCACAAACTGAACTTGTGTAATTAAAGTACATTTTATGTTAAAGCATGTTACAGAAAAACATTCCAGGAATCAATGAATATGTAAGTATAAGAACAAATTTTGTGATTAAAAAGGCTTATATTTTCAAACAAATCTTTTCTTTTACTATATTGGCACATTTAAATTTTGATTTTGGCTTTAGAGTTGGGAAACCTGGATTTAAACTTTGGTGCAGATATTTTTTTTAATCACTCTGAGTAGAATTTCACATTTGTGAAATTTAGTATAATTATTAGTCTATCAAAGGAGAGGTGGAGGACCAAATGAATTAGCAAATGAAAATAGAGTTCCCCACAAGCAAAGAAAATGTGTCCTATCCAACTTAAGTTTTTCCCAAGTATGGAAACAAGAAACCATCAAAATTCTTCTCCAGAAGCAAGCTAACTTCTATAACAATATCTGATCTAAACAATGGTTAAGTACTATTTTAAGCATTTTTCATGGATTATCTGTAATCCTCACAATAATAGCCAGTAAATGGTAGAGCTGGGATTCAAATACAGGCCGTCTGGCACTGACTCATGTGATCTTACCCATTACGCTCACAGCCTCTTAATAATATTATTATGTGACTGGAACAAAATTTATATACAAAAATAAGTATGCTTTCTGTGTAAAAATAACAACCAAATAAAAGTAAAATGGAAAAATAAGGAGAAAAGATAAAATGTCTACTATGCTTTAAAAGAAGTTTACATGAAGAAAACATTAAGGTACAACTGAAGAAGATACCTGTAATAAATTAAAAGATATAACCTATACCTAGGTGAACAGATATCAAATCTATGTTAATACATGACCTCTAGAAAAATAACAACAGCCTACTTTTTTAAGAACTACTTCAACATACCATCCAGACTGAGGAAGACCCGGAAACTTCCAGGCTACGTGAGCCATGGCCACGGCCGCATCCGCAAGCACCAGAAGCACCCAGGAGGATAGGGTAATGCTGGTGGCATGCATCACCACAGGATCAACTTTGACAAATACCACCCAAGTTACTTTGGAAAAGTTGGTATGAGACATTACCACTTAAAGAGGAACCACAGCTTCTGCCCAACTGTCAACCTTGATAAACTGTGGACCCTAGTTGTTGAGCAGACACAGGTAAATGCCACCAAAAACAAGACTGGAGCTGTTCTTATTGTTGATGTGGTGCGATCAGGCTACTACAGTTTTGGAAAAGGGTAAGCTCCCAAAACAGACTGTCAACATGAAGGCTAAATTCTTCAGTTAGAAGAGCTGAGGAGAAGATAAAGGGTGTGTGTGTTGGGGGGGGGGGTGGGGAGGGTGCCTGCGTTCCAGTAGTTTGAAGCCACAAAGGGGGAGGTTCATTAAATGCTAACAAGTGCTTTTCAAAAAAAATTTTTAATTTAAAAATAAAAAATATATAGAACTACTCTGACAGTCAAAGCTCATATGGAAAAATAAAAAGGAAAGGAAAACCAAGAAAATTCAGAATAATAGAGGTGTTTACAATAAGATATTGAAACATATTTAAATTTACAGTAAGTAAAAATGCATAATAGTAAAATGTAAATAGATCTACGGACTATCCAGAAGTAGACCCAATTGGAATTTAACATGTGAAAAAAGTGACATTTTAGGATAATGGACAAAAAAAGTATAGTTAGTATTCACTAACTGATGTTGGGCTAAAAGGATATACATAAGGACAACTACAATTCAATTTCTATCTTACCTCTTACAACATAAAAATCCCATATGGTGCAAAGATTTAACTATAAAAAGGAAATTAAAAGAAAAAGATAAGAAAACACAAAAGAAAATGTTTTATAATGACAGAATGCAAAAACGATTTTTTTGTGTGCACCTGATCCAAGAAAAGAAAAGACATTGAAGAAAAGTATGATAAATGTAATCATTTTTTAAATTAACATATAGGGGGAAATCCACCATAATTTAAATCAAAAGAGAAATGAAAAATTGGCCAAAACAATATAGCAACATTTATTATAGATAAATGGCTTATTTCCTTAATATATAAAGCTATTCTATAAATCAATAAGGAAAATATCTAACATTCTAAAAAATTAGTAAATAAGGGATATGAACCACCACTAAAAAGAAATTAAAATGGACTTAAGTATATCTAGAGATGTTTAAATCTATTATACTAATGAAAAGAAAAATTAAAACTATCAAATACCTGCACAGTGAAAAAAAAAAAAAAAACATTAAAACCAAAATGCAACCTACTGAATAGAAGAAGGTATTTGCAAATCATACATCCAATAAGGGGTAAATATCCAAAATATTTAAATAACTTTACATCAATAAACAAACAACCTGATTAAAAAATAGAGAATAAATAGATATTTTTCCAAAAAAGACATAAAGTAGCCATCAGGCACATGAAAAGATGGTCAACGTCTCTAATCATCAGGGACATAAAAACCAAAACCACAATAAGGTATTACCTGTCAGATTGGCTGTTGTCAAAAAGAAAAAAAAATAACAATTTTGGTGAGGATATGGAGAAAAGGGAACCTTTATACACTGTTGGCTGAAATGTAAATTGGTGCATCCACTGTAGAAAACAGTAGGAGGTTCCTCCAAAATTAAAACTGTA
Organism: Vulpes lagopus; assembly: GCF_018345385.1. NCBI lineage: Eukaryota > Metazoa > Chordata > Mammalia > Carnivora > Canidae > Vulpes > Vulpes lagopus. Next base: position 45,168,997 of record NC_054839.1, read on the forward strand.
ACTACTAGGGCACCTGGGTGGCTCAGTCAGTTGAGTGTCAGCCTTCAGCTCAGGTCATGATCTCAGGGTCCTGAGATTGAGCCCTGTGTTGGGCTCCCTGCTCACTGCGAAGTCTGCTTGTCCCTTTACCTCTCTGCCCCTTCCCCTGATCATGCTCCTTCTCCCCCCAATATAAATAAATATTTAAAAATATATACATATATAACCACCATACGATAGGATAATACCACTTCTAGGTATTTATCCAAAGAAAAAAAAAAAAACAACTCAAAGATATATGTGCATCCCTATGTTCATCACGGCATTATATACACAATCAACATACAGAAGCAACCTAAGCATCCATACATAGATAAATGGATAGACAAGATGTGCACATATATATGTGCACACATATATGCACATATATATGCACATATATATACACATATACATGGTGGAATATTATTCCATTGTAAAAAAAAAAAACAATGAAATCTTGCCATTAGCAGCGAAAGGGATATACGTAGAGGATATTATGCTAGATGAAATAAGTCAGACAGAGAGAGACAAATATCATGCCTTGTATGTAGACTCTAGAAAACAAAACAAATGAACAAACAAAATAAAACAGAAAGAGACTCACAGACACAGAAATCGACTGTTGGTTACCAGAGGTAGGAAGGCTTATGTGAATGCGCGAAACAAAAGAAAGGGACTAAGAGGTACAAAATTTCAGTTATAAAATAAATAAGTCACAGGGATATAATGCACAACATAGGGAATACAGTCAATAATACTGTAATAACTTTGTATAGTGACAGACGGTAACTACATTTATAGTGGGGATCATTTCATTATGTATAAAAAAATCAAACTTCCATGATGTACATCTGAAACTAATAGCATATTGTATGTCAACTGTACTTCAATAAAAAATGTACTATATGCACATAGAAAAATCTAAAAATGATCTAATTAAATGATCCTGTCTTATTCTTGATACCTGCTTAAGAAATCAAATCATTCAAAACTAAAGATACTCAGATGTCAATAATCTTTCCATTCTAAAACTAAATTTAAATGATCTCTTTGCCAACAATTAATGTTGACTATTTTTTATTATATTACTAAAATAGAATAGAAGGCTGGAATGCCTTCAAAAACAAATAATGACAAATATTCAGAAGAACACATTCATACTGAAGAAGTGCTGCTAATTTATATTCTGCTTATATGGCTCTGCATTTTTTGTGGTTATTTATCACACAGTGTTATATGGTCAAGATCATATTAGGTGGTGACCTTAATTTGGACATCAGTCATGGCATGCCTGCTTACCTTTGAATCTATCACAGAACCAAGCAAAAGCTTCTTTCACATGGTAAAACTCAGGAAATACTGTTATATTGATTTAAAAAAAAAAGTGCTGGGATCCCTGGGTGGCGCAGCAGTTTGGTGCCTGCCTTTGGCCCAGGGCGTGATCCTGGAGACCTGGGATCGAATCCCACGTCAGGCTCCTGGTGCATGGATCCTGCTTCTCCCTCTGCCTATGTCTCTGACTCTCTCTCTCTCTCTGTGACTATCATAAATAAATAAAAATTTAAAAAAAGATTTAAAAAAATAAATAAAAAATAAAAAAAATATAAGAAAAAGTGCTAGAACAGGAAAGGGTAGTCACGAATCTCACAACATCCCAGTCCCTATGCAGCAGGGAATATTACGTGGCTTTATTATACATTACCACATATTATAAATAGAAGTCTATGTGTGTTAAGCTAAGACAACACAGCAAAGAGGAAATGCATTTTGTTCATAATGGAAATGTATTTAGAGCAATTTGCCTTCTGAAAAGTTCTTAAGGCACTAAGGGATACTGCCAACCCCAAAGTGACAATTTTAAATTATGGTTTGGTTTAATCATTTTCATAAAAAAAATTACTAACAATTCTCTTAAAATTGTTTTCTCTAAAAATGAGATGTTGTTACAATATACGACAAAATAACTGAGTGTTAGCGAAACCATACCACTTATATCTCTGATTTTCTCCTAGAAGAGTGTTCTGCTGATACTAAAATCTAAAGAACCAGTTCATTTTCATCCATTGTATTCTTAACAAATATTACAAATAAAAATGGCATAGAAGAAAAAACTATCACCAATACCATTTTTACTTATAATTTAGCAAATAGTAAAAAGAAAATTTTTGTCTCATATAACTATGAGGAAATATATATTTTCATACTTTGTCAATGTAAATTGTACTTTTTGTTTAAAAAATATTCTCACTACAGAAAAACTTAAAGACACCTGTAAAATATACATATACCACTTTTAGCTGAGCAATTTTACTTCTAGAAATTATTCTCCATATACATGCACATGTGTGCAAACACAAACTTTTGAGGATATTCACTGAAACACTGCTTGAAATTAGCTATCAAAAAAAAATAAAGAGCCTTATATGTACTAGCATTAAATAATCTCATCTAAATGTTCTTAAGGGGAAAAAAATAGTAACAAAATAGAAACAGCATGTATAATACACTACTTTGTATAAAAAAGGATAGATTAGAGCAGTTAAGCCCAACTCTGGTGCCAGACATTTCCAGCCTCTGCCACTTACTAGCTGATCTTCAGCAAATGAATTAACTCTTCAGTTTCTCAGTTTATCATATGTAAAGTGGGCATAATAGCAGCCCCTTGACCACAAAACTGTTGTGTGAATGAACATATAAGGCAAAGACAACTTGCTGATCACCAAACACACTTCCTCTTTTTCCTTTTTTTTTAAAAGATTTATTTATTCATGAGAGACATAGAGAGAGAGAGAGAGAGAAGCAGAGACACAGGCAGAGGGAGAAGCAGGCTCCATGCAGGGAGCCTGAGGAAGGACTCGATCCCAGGTCTCCAGGGTCCCGCCCTGGGCTGAAGGCAGGCCTAAACCGCTGAGCCACCGGGGCTGCCCATCAGTTCCTCTTTTTCCAAGAGCACACTCAATTATACTTGCCAGCCTCTTTTTCCCTATGATGTAGGGATATAACTGAACTCTAGTCAATGATTGGAAAACCTGACCTCTAAAAGCCTTTCACATGCCATCCTTTAGGCTCTTTGCCCTCTTGCCAGACAGATATTACTGGTCAGCTCAGCCTCAAATACACATATTAAAGATTATAGGGCCTCTTTTAGTTGGGGTCCCTTTAATGACTGATGAGAGCAAAGACTCCCCTCACCACACACACATATTGCTGATTTAGATCACTCTCCTTTGGGTCTAAAGAATATCTTTTGGGAGGGGAGGGGCAAGATGGCGGAAGAGTAGGGTCCCCAAGTCACCTGTCCCCACCAAATTACCTAGATAACCTTCAACCTTCAAATCATCCTGAAAATCTACGAACTCGGCCTGAGATTTAAAGAGAGACCAGCTGGAACGCTACAGTGAGAAGAGTTCGCGCTTCTATCAGGGTAGGAAGATGGGGGGGTGGGGGGAATAAAGAAACAAAAGGCCTCCAAGGGGGAGGGGCCCCGCGAGGAGCCGGGCTGAGGCCGGGGCGAGTGTCCCCAGGACAGGAGAGCCCCGTCCCGGAGAAGCAGGAGCTGCACCAACCTTCCCGGGTGGAAGGGCACCCACAGGGAGTTGGAGCAGGACCCCAGGAGGGCGGGGGTGCCCTCAGGCTCCCTGGGACACTAATAGACACCTGCACACTGGGGAGAGCCCCACACCCCGCGACCGAGCTCCCTAAAGGGCTGCAGCGGGCAAACGGCTGGTCCCGGGAGCAGCTTGGAGGGGCTCGGGCGGAGGCTCTGCGGGGAGGGGGCTGCGCGGTCCACGAGCAGCTCTGAGGGGCTCAGGCAGAGGAAGAGGCTCTGTGCAGAGGGGGCTGCACAGCCGGGAGCGGGAATCCACCAGCACAGGCCCCGGAGCACAGGGCGCCGGGACACAGCCCAGGATCCGGCCTCCCCCCAGGACAGGCAGAGGCCAGGAGGGCCCAGAACAGCAAGGTAGCTCCTGCCCCGAGCTGAGCAGATCGGCGGCCGCGCCCGGGAGCCCCCAGGCCCTGCAGATTGAGAGCTCCCTAGTTACGGTGGGAGCTGAATCCAGGGCTCCAGAGCTGGCTGCTGCCACTGTGGTTGTGGTTGTTCCTCCTGAGGCCTCACGTGGTACAAACCCCCAATGAGCCTCACAGGGGCCTCACCTGATAAACAGGATAAACCTCACTCACTGAGCCCTGCACCAGGCAGGGGGCAGAGCAGCTCCCCCAAGTGCTAACACCTGAGAATCAGCACAACAGGCCACTCCCCCAGAAGACCAGCTAGAGGACGTAGGAAAAACAGATTATTGACTAAGCAGCACTGGAAAGTTCCAGGGGAAGTCAAGGGATTTACAGTATACAGAATCAGAGGATACTCCCCCTTGTTTTGTTTTGTTTTGTTTTTTGCTTTTTGATTTCTGCTTGCTTCCCCCACACCTTTTTTTCCTTTCTTTCTTTTTTCTCTTTTTCTTCTTTTTAATTTTTTTCTTCCTTTCTTTTTATTCTTTTCTTTCCTTCTTTTTCTCCTTTTCCCAACACAACTTGTTTTTGGCCACTCTGCACCGAGCAAAAGGACTAGAAGGAAAAACTCACCTCAAAAGAAAGAATCAGAAACAGTCCTCTCTCCCACAGAGTTGCAAAATTTGGATTACAATTCAATGTCAGAAAGCCAATTCAGAAGCACTATTATAAAGCTACTGGTGGCTCTAGAAAAAAGCATAAAGGACTCAAGAGACTTCATGACTGCAGAATTTAGATTTAATCAGGCAGAAATTAAAAATCAATTGAATGAGATGCAATCCAAACTAGAAGTCCTAACGACGAGAGTTAACGAGGTGGAAGAACGAGTGAGTGACATAGAAGACAAGTTGATGGCAAAGAGGGAAACTGAGGAAAAAAGAGACAGACAATTAAAAGACCATGAGGATAGATTAAGGGAAATAAATGACAGCCTGAGGAAGAAAAACCTGTTTAAGTGGGGTCCCGAGGGTGCTGAAAGGGACAGAGGGCCAGAATATGTATTTGAACAAATCATAGCTGAAAACTTTCCTAATCTGGGAAGGGAAAGAGGCATTCAGATCCAGGAAATACAGAGATCCCACCCTAAAATCAATAAAAACCGTTCAACACCTCAACATTTAATAGTTAAGCTTGCAAATTCCAAAGATGAAGAGAAAATCCTCAAAGCAGCAAGAGACAAGAAATCCCTGACTTTTATGGGGAGAAGTATTAGGGTAACAGCAGACCTCTCCACAGAGACCTGGCAGGCCAGAAAGGGCTGGCAGGATATATTCAGGGTCCTAAATGAGAAGAACATGCAACCAAGAATACTTTATCCAGCAAGGCTCTCATTCAGAATGGAAGGAGAGATAAAGAGCTTCCAAGACAGGCAGGAACTAAAAGAATATGTGACCTCCAAACCAGCTCTCCAAGAAATTTTAAGGCGGACTCTCAATATTCCCCTTTAAGAAGAAGTCCAATAGAACAATACACAAAAACATGGACTGAATATATCATGATGACACTAAACTCATATTTTTCAATAGTAACTCTGAACGTTAACGGGCTTAATGACCTCATCAAAAGGTGCAGGGTTTCAGACGGGATAAAAAAGCAAGACCCATCTATTTGCTGTCTACAAGAGACTCTTTTTTTTTTTTTTTTTTTACAAGAGACTCATTTGAGACAGAAGGACACCTACAGCCTGAAAATAAAAGGTTGGAGAACCTTTCAAATGGTCCTCAAAAGAAAGCAGGGGTAGCCATCCTTATATCAGATAAACTAAAATTTACCCCGAAGACTGTAGTGAGAGATGAAGAGGGACACTATATCATATTTAAAGGATCTATCCAACAAGAGGACTTAACAATCCTCAATATATATGCCCCGAACGTGGGAGCTGCCAAATATATCAATTTAATAACCAAAATTAAGACATACTTAGATAATAATACACTTATACTTGGTGACTTCAATCTAGCACTTTCTACACTCGATAGGTCTTCTAAATACAACATCTCCAAAGAAACGAGAGCTTTAAATGACACACTGGACCAGATGGATTTCACAGATATCTACAAAACTTTACATCCAAACTCAACTGAATACACATTCTTCTCAAGTGCACATGGAACTTTCTCCAGAATAGACCACATACTGGGTCACAAATCAGGTCTGAACCGATACCAAAAGATTGGGATCGTCCCCTGCATATTCTCAGACCATAATGCCTTGAAATTAGAACTAAATCACAACAAGAAGTTTGGAAGGACTTCAAACATGTGGAGTTAAGGACCATCTTGCTAAAAGATGAAAGCGTCAACCAGGAAATTAAGGAAGAATTAAAAAGATTCATGGAAACTAATGAGAACGAAGATACAACCGTTCAAAATCTTTGGGATGCAGCAAAAGCAGTCCTGAGGGGGAAATACATTGCAATACACGCATCCATCCAAAAACTGGAAAGAACTCAAATACAGAAGCTAACCTTACACCTAAAGGAGCTAGAGAAAAAACAGCAAATAGATCCTACACCCAGCAGAAAAAGAGAGTTAATAAAGATTAGAGCAGAACTCAATGAAATAGAGACCAGAAGAACTGTGGAACAGATCAACAGAACCAAGAGGTGGTTCTCTGAAAGAATTAATAAGATAGATAAACCATTAGCCAGCTTTATTAAAAAGGAGAGAGAGGAGACTCAAATTAATAAAATCATGAATGAGAAAGATCACTACCAACACCAACGAAATACAAACGATTTAAAAACATATTATGAACAGCTATATGCCAATAAATTAGGCAATCTAGAAGAAATGGACATATTTCTGGAAGCCACAAATTACCAAAACTGGAACACGAAGAAATAGAAAACCTGAACAGGCCAATAACCAGAGACGAAACTGAAGCAGTCATCAAAAACCTCCCAAGACACAAAGGCCAGGGCCACATGGCTTCCCTGGGGAATTCTATCAAACGTTTAAAGAAGAAACCATACCTATTCTACTAAAGCTGTTTGGAAAGACAGAAAAAGATGGAGTACTTCCAAATTCGTTCTATGAGGCCAGCATCACCTTAATTCCAAAACCAAAGACCCCACCAAAAAGGAGAATTACAGACCAATATCCCTGATGAACATGGATGCAAAAATTCTCAACAAGGTACTAGCCAATAGGATCCAACAACACATTAAGAAAATTATTCACCATGACCAAGTAGGATTTATTCCCAGGACACAAGGCTGGTTCAACCTTGTGATTGTTGTAAAACAATCAATGTGATTCAGCATATCAGCAAGAGAAGAAACAAGAACCATATGATCCTCTCAATAGATGCAGAGAAAGCATTTGACAAAATATAGCATCCATTCCTGATCAAAACTCTTCAGAGTGTAGGGGTAGAGGGAACATTCCTCAACATCTTAAAAGCCATTTACGAAAAGCCCACAGCAAATATCATTCTCAATGGGGAAGCACTGGGAGCCTTTCCCCTAAGATCAGGAACAAGACAGGGATGTCCACTCTCACCACTACTATTCAACATAGTACTAGAAGTCCTAGCCTCAGCAATCAGACAACAAAAAGACATTAAAGGCATTCAAATTGGCAAAGAAGAGGTCAAACTCTCCCTTTTTGCCGATGACATGATACTCTACATAGAAAATCCAAAAGACTCCACCCCAAGATTGCTAGAACTCATACAGCAATTTGACAGCATGGCAGGATACAAAAATCAATGCCCAGAAGTCAGTGGCATTTCTATACACTAACAATGAAACTGAAGAAAGAAAAATTAAGGAGTCAAACCCATTTACAATTGCACTCAAAAGCATAAGATACCTAGGAATAAACCTAACCAAAGATGTAAAGGATCTATACCCTAAAAACTATAGAAGACTTCTGAAAGAAATTGAGAAAGACACAAAGAGATGGAAAAATATTCCATGCTCATGGATTGGCAGAATTAATATTGTGAAAATGTCAATGTTACCCAGGGCAATTTACACGTTTAATGCAATCCCTATCAAAATACCATGGACTTTCTTCAGAGAGTTAGAACAAATTACTTTAAGATTTGTGTGGAATCAGAAAAGACCCCGAATAGCCAGGGGAATTTTAAAAAAGAAAACCATAGCTGGGGGCATCACAATGCCAGACTTCAGGTTGTACTACAAAGCTGTGGTCATCAAGACAGTGTGGTACTGGCACAAAAACAGACAAATAGATCAATGGAACAGAATAGAGAACCCAGAAGTGGACCCTGAACTTTATGGTCAACTAATATTCGACAAAGGAGGAAAGACTATCCATTGGAAGAAAGACAGTCTCTTCAATAAATGGTGCTGGGAAATTTGGACATCCACGTGCAGAAGAATGAAACTGGACCACTCTCTTTCACCATACACAAAGATAAACTCAAAATGGATGAAAGATTTAAATGTGAGACAAGAGTCCATCAAAATCCTAGAGGAGAACACAGGCAACACCCTTTTTGAACTCGGCCACAGTAACTTCTTGCAAGATACATCCACAAAGGCAAAAGAAACAAAAGCAAAAATGAACTATTGGGACTTCATCAATATAAGAAGCTTTTGCACAGCAAAGGATACAGTCAACAAAACTAAAAGACAACCTACAGAATGGGAGAAGATATTTGCAAATGACATATCAAATAAAGGGCTAGTTTCCAAAATCTATAAAGAACTTATTGAACTCAACTGCAAAGAAACAATCCAATCATGAAATGGGCAAAAGACATGAAGAGAAATCTCACAGAGGAAGACATAGATATGGCCAACAAGCACATGAGAAAATGCTCTGCATCCCTTGCCATCAGGGAAATACAAATCAAAACCACAATGAGATACCACCTCACACCAGTGAGAATGGGGAAAATTAACCAGGCAGGAAACAACAAATGTTGGAGAGGATGCGGAGAAAAGGAAACCCTTCTGCACTGTTGGTGGGAATGTGAACTGGTGCAGCCACTCTGGAAAACTGTGTGGAGGTTCCTCAAAGAGTTAAAAATAGACCTGCCCTACGACCCAGCAATTGCACTGTTGGGGATTTACCCCAAAGATTCAGATGCAATGAAACGTCGGGACACCTGCACCCCGATGTTTCTAGCAGCAATGTCCACAATAGCCAAACTGTGGAAGGAGCCTCGGTGTCCATCGAAAGATGAATGGATAAAGAAGATGTGGTTTATGTATACAATGGAATATTCCTCAGCCATTAGAAATGACAAATACCCACCATTTGTTTCAACGTGGATGGAACTGGAAGGTATTATCCTAAGTGAAATAAGTCAATCGGAGAAGGACAAACATTATATGGTCTCATTCATTTGGGGAACATAAATAATAGTGAAAGAGAATAGAAGGGAAGGGAGAAGAAATGGGTAGGAAATATCAGAAAGGGAGACAGAACATGAAGACTCCTAACTCTGGGAAACGAACTAGGGGTGGTGGAAGGGGAGGAGGGCAGGGGGTGGGGGTGAATGGGTGACGGGCACTGAGGGCGGCACTTGACGGGATGAGCAATGGGTATTATTCTGTATGTTGGCAAATTGAACACCAATTAAAAATAAATTTATTATTAAAAAAAAAGAATATCTTTTGGGATGCCTGGGTAGCTCAGCGGTTGAGCATCTGCCTTTGGCTCAGGGTGTGATCCTTGAGTCCCAGATCAAGTCCCGCATCAGGTTCCCTGCATGGAGCCTGCTTTACCCTCTGCCTGTGTCTCTGCCTCTGTGTCTCTCTCATGAATAAATAAATAAAATCTTTAAAAAATAAAAAAAATAAAGAATATCTTTAGGGTCAATGGTTACGTCAAGCTCTTACTGTTTGCTACCATTAGCATAACCATACTGTTTTTGTTATTAGCACATAATTTATCTCTGAAAGATACATAAGAATCTAGGAATACTGTTTGCTTCTGGCAAAAGAGATTGTCAGGCCTTTTACATCTCCTGAATTTTGTACACCTGCATTCCGACATACATACATCCTGTACTACACTGTGATCAATTAGCCCTGAAATCTCAATCTTAACACATCAGAAGTTTATTTCTCATTAACATCGGAGTCTGACAGGGAGCTGGAGACTCTCTGCCTGCAGCTCCTCCACAAGGTGACTCAAGAACTCAAGACTGCTTCATCTGCCACCTCCTTCACTGACTGCAGTACAAAGGGGAGAAAGAGCAATGGAAAAGGCACACCCTTTCTCCCCTGCCATCACTGCTCCAATTTCACTGCCATGACCCCACTGAGATTCTAGGACCTGAGAAATGTAGTTCAGCCCTATGTTCCTGGAAATTCAATATCTGGATGAACACCTGCCCTTTCCCATGATGTCTTAGGAACCCTGACAATACAAAAGAAACAAGCAGAGGGTACTTTCTTGGCCATTTGCTATGCTACAATGTTTCCTCTAACTGAGAACATATAGATTTAGGAACCTGTCTGTATAAAAGCATGGTATATGAAAGCTTAGGCTACTCCAGGTCTATCAGACAATTGATATAAGATACAACAACTAAAAAGAGCTTAGGAATTACTTTAGTCTTTATATCTTACACTCTATCATAAGAGCTTTTTGTGTGCTTTCGATTTTAATATCTCTACTCAAGAGTTGAGGAAGTTCACTTCTCAGCACTTCAAATGAGAAAGTTAAAGCTGCTATTAGATGTTTTCACCGGCAATTTTCTCAAGTACAAAAAAGGAAGGCAGGTCACGTTTCTTGAGATGAAAAGCAATGACCATGTTATACTGACCACAGTTGTCCATGGATGAGCAAGCCCCTATTCGCCTAAGTGTCCCTGGACTTTGAAATCAGAAGAGAGGTCACACATCTCTGCTTGGACAGAGACTTCATCAGGGGGCTCAGAACTAGTAAGAGTAACAGCTACCGATTTCTTGATATTATCATTAAAGAAAAATTTATGGGCTGTAAAATTCTGATATTTGTCTCTTTCATTGGCTAACTCATTTTTTAAAACTATTACTTTAGATACTATCGATTAAAGGAGTATTAAGCAATTAACTGACAATTAGACAACTGGATTCTATCAATTATAACATATAATACCCTTTTTAATGAGGTATAACTGACGGAACGTTATATTATTTTCAGGTACAAAATGCAATGATTCGATACTTGTAGAGACTGCTAAATGATCACTACAGCAAGTCCAGTTAACATCCATCACCACACATAGTCACAAATTTTTTTCCTTATGATGAAAACTTTCAAGACCCACTCTCCTAGGTACTTTCAAATATGCCATACGGTATTATTGACTATGATCACCATGCTGTACATTACCTAATCATGACTTTCCAAGTATCCCCTTACAAAATGAGTAACTCATACCTGTTTTGTTTGTATTTTTTTATTGGAGTTCAATTTGCCAACATACAGCATATCACCCAGTGCTCATCCCATCAAGTGCCCCCTCGGTGCCCATCACCCAGTCACCCCAACCCCCCACTCCCTCCCCTTCCACTACTCTTTGTTCGTTTCCCAGAGTTAGGAGTCTCTCATGTTCTATCTCCCTTTCTGATATTTCCCACTCATTTTCTCTCCTTTCCCTGTATTCCCTTCACTAATTTTTATATTCCCCATATGAGTGAGACCATACAATGTTTGTCCTTCTCCGACTGACTCACTTCATTCAGCATAATACCCTCCAGTTCCATCCACATCGAAGCAAATGGTGGGTATTTGTCGTTTCTAATGGCTGAGGAATATTCCATCGTATACATAAACCACATCTTCTTTATCCATCATCTTTCGATGGACACCGAGGCTCCTTCCACAGTTTGGCTATGGTGGACATTGCTGCTAGAAACATCGGGGTGCAGGTGTCCCGGCGTTTCAGTGCATCTGTATCTTTGGGGTAAATCCCCAGCAGTGCATTGCTGGGTCGCAAGGCAGATCTATTTTTACCTTTTCAAGGAGCCTCCACACAGTTCCCCAGTGTGGCTGCACCTGCTCACATTCCCACCAACAGTGCACACACCTGAGAATCAGCACACCGGGCCCCTCCCCCCAGAAGACCAGCTGGAAGGACATACCTGATTTTCTACGGCAGAGGAACGCCTCTCACAGACAATTCCGTTGTTCAGTCAGGGGCGATGAAGGGGAGTGGGTGAAGTCGCCATCTTCCCCATCACCGGGTGCTGACAGACGAGCTCCGTCAGAGATAAGGCTCCGAGACACACGACATTCAGGGGAAAGGTGCAAGGAACAGGCAGCAATGGTCTCCTGAGATGAACTTTAACCGCCCCCCCCCCCCCCCCCCCCCGCAGCTTCCTGGAGGAACAAGTGACACGAAGGACGCACAGTGGAGCGGCGCTTTGGGGCTGCCGCAGTCTAAGATGGCCCCCGCGCCCCGGGGGAGCACAGGGCTGCGCGCCAGCCGCCCGCACAGCCGCCATCTTTCCAGACTCCGTGGGGCGAGAGATTTACGGCCCGCGCATGCGCAGTTCACTCCCCAGCTCCTGCCTCCGGCGTCGCTGCCCCCTCAGCCTGTGGGCCGCCGCCTTTCCCACTCACCTTTCCCGGCCTCTGGGGAGAAGCACCGCGGCACCGTGACTCTGAGTGAGGGAGCGAGGCGGCCACGCGGACTGGGGTTTGCGTGCGAAGTGGTCTGAGCCACAGGCCTTTGGGACAAGTCTGAGAGGACCGCCTTCCCCCCCGCTGCGCAGCCAGGTTTTTCTCGTCCCGCGGGAACTCCTGAGATCCCGCGAGGTTCGGTTTCCTCCGGGCCGCGTGCTGGGGCCGCGTGTCCTTGTGGCGGAACGTGCCCTTCGCTGACCCGACCCAGATTCTCAGTCACTGTGTCCCCAGTCCCCTGCCCAGCCCCTCAGGACCCGCGCTCTCTCCGACCCCTGCAGTTCGACCCCCGATTCCACTGCACCCTGTTTGCCTTCCTGTAAAACGGAAAGGGGAGGGGATGAACTAACTCCCTGATCTTGAGGTCATTAATTCTTTTGAAATAAGGTGTTACCTGTTCAAATAATAATAATTAACAAATTTCCTGTTTTGTCTTTTTTTTTTTTTAGATTGTATTTACTTATTCATGAGAGACACACAGAGAGAGAGGCAGAGACACAGGCAGAGGGAGAAGCAGGCTCCATGCAGGGAGCCCGACGTGGGACTCGATGGTGGCCCCCCCGGGGAATCAGGGCCTGGGCCAAAGGCAGATGCTCAACCGCTGAGCCCCTTCAATGAACACATCAGACTGAAAATTTAATGTAGATATTGATCCCTGGATTCACCTTTGCGCTCTATGGAAGAGGCATTTCCTGCTGTTCTCTGCTGCATTTCTCTGTCCTCTTGCAGGTCACTCAATTGTGGCCAAAAGGCTGTGAGCGGAAGTAAGGTGTGTCAGTTCCAGACCGAAGTATTTGGGAACCAGTGCGTGGCTCTCTTTTCCTGCGATGGGGACCTGGAAGCCTCCTGTTTTAGATGGCAGAGTTACAAGGCGTTACAGGCCCCGACCTTGGAGTCAGCATTTGAAAAGGAACTGGTCTGCAGAATTTCCAGATCTGTGGTGCATTTTGCATGACAGAAATAAACCTTTGTGTGTTAAGTCACTAAACATTTACAAGCTTCTTTGTTACTACAACATAGCCTAGCCTCAACTATCTAGACTATTTCCAATTCCTTAATACATCTGAAGAACCTATTCCAGTGTAATTCAATTAACAACACATATTAAATATCTACTATATGCAAATATGCTAGGTAAATAGATGACAAATGCTATGCCTGTATAAAGTAAATATTCAATAGAAACAGTAAAAGTCAGACATGGTTAGAATAAGGAAATAAAGCATTATCTTTCCAGGAATTTCCAAACTAGTTTCAACACACCTTTATTTTATTTGTATAAACATTTATTAAATGCATGTCATGGACAAAGTATCTACTAGGCAGATGACTGCAAAGATGAAGATACAACTCCTGTTCTTACAGGTTTGTCAGACCAGTGGAAGAGACAGACAAACTCACAGACGATTACCAAACAGTGTGTCCAGTCCAGCAGAATTGAGCATGAGGTGCTGTGGGAAGAACTAGCTCAAACTAGAAGGATCCTGGAAGGCTTCCCCCAGGATATGATTCCTAAAGAGCAATAGTTAAATTGATTCTAGTTCTTTGTTTTCCACAGAGGACAGCTATCGACACAAGATGTTGCTTTTCTATTCAGCTGGAATTTGATGTGTGTAAAGTAGTTGGCTCTTGAAGAAAATGGGGTAAAATACTGACTTTATGGTTCTTGGAATTTTAATTTTCTTTAAGCAATTAGGAATGAACATAAGATTCTTATCAATTCTCAAGGTGTCTGGATGGCTCAGTCAGTTAAGCGTCCGACTCTTGATTTCAGCTCAGGATCTCTGGGTTGTGAGATTGAGCCTCGCATCAAGCTCAGCTCTGAGTGGGGAGTCTGCTTGGGATTCTCTCTCTCTCTCCCTCTGCCCATCCTTCCACCCCCTGGCACCAGGGGAGTAGGAATATAGACAAAGGGAATCCATTCAGTGGCTTTGTGTCTTCTTTGTAAAAGGAATTCACTGCTTTGCTTACTTAAGTAAAAAAATGTTGTTGGGAAAAACGTAAACATCAACATTCTGTCAATTTCGTGTTCATGGGAGGTGCCATCTCTGGAGCATGTTCTTTTCCACCTGAATAAACAACATTGATTTTAAAAACTCTGAGGTTAGGAAATCATCTGAAACAGTCCCCTAACTTTAGTCAAATTAATTGTTTTGTCAATTTAATTGTTTCATTTTACAGACTATGAAGTGAATTCCAGAAATGTTAGCATTATTGGAAAGTAATAATTTTAATAAGGATTAGAACTCAAAATTTCTCATTCCAGGTGAGATAGTTTCACTAGACTTTAACTTCAACCATTCAGAACCCAAAGTGTAATACCCCAGGAAACTGAAGAGGAAAATAGATCAGTTGAGTGACTATAATCCTGGAAACTAATATATCTGAATGTTAAACACTGTTCTGGCCCTGATTTGTTCTATGCTAACGTCCAAGTCATTTATCATTTTAGGATTTCTCATACTCTAACAATAGAAAACCAAAGCACTTTATAAGGATATTAATCCTACTTGCTTCTTGGGGATGCAATAATAATGTAAAGTTCTTTGAAATGGCAAGTACTAGAAGGAAAAATATCTGATTCAATGTTCTATTCCTATTTCAATATCAAAGCCCAATGCGCGAGTTAAAGACAGAATGAAATCACTTGAAATCAAATGGTTGATGAAATTTCCCAAAGCTCAGCTGTATCTCATTACATCAGATCCTTTAGTTCCTAGGCTTTGCAACTATTACAGAAAAAAAAAAAAAAAAAAAGATTACCCTGTTTAGAAGATAGACCGACATTCTTCCCTTCACTGTGCATTATCTCATACATTTGGCTCTTAACATTATTCCAAACCTTCTTGGATTTAATAATAGGTGTGTGTGCATGTGTATGTGAGAGAGAAAAAGAGCATACAATGTTCAAAGCAAAGCAGGTGCTCACGGAATCTGAAAAACACACTCTTCTTTTCACAGAAGGAATTCCATTTCTCCAGACATTTTAAATATTTTTTTCAAAAAGTTTTTTTCTGCTTCCTTAAACAAAAATGAAAATCTGACATCAGGATAATGAGTGTTGTAAAAATGAACAGTGAATGATACAAGTGCTTTAAAGCAGAGAACCATTTAAAGGACTGGTCAGTCCAGTCTCCAAATATTTGCTCCTATTCCACTACAAAATCTAGAGTCCTTCCTTGTACAATTATGTAGCGCCACAAAGCTTCCATGAGTTTATAGACAGGGATTTTAACTTCTAGCATGTGACCTAATGAAATAACCACTCAGCTGCTATCTGCAGAAATAAAAAGCCAACATCATCAATCCCAGGTTTCAAAAGCACCACATTTTCTTCTGTGATTCATGTGAAATTCATTTCCTAAAAAGGGGATTGATAATGGAATTAAATGGATTACTTCAAAAACAGCAAGAGTAAATCAGGGGGAAACTTCCAAGAAAGCAGGAAGCGGTTGAGGATTCTTACAAGTGTGCTGGCATTTTACAAACAGCCACACATTGATTTAAGTACTCCAAATAATGCAGAACAACACAGGGTAGAAGGCAAATGTTTAGGAAAAAAGAAGCTGAACAGGAAGCTATATCCACTGTAAGGATCAGATCTTGAGAAACTGGGAACAGATGTAAATGGGTTTAAGCTTTATCTTCTGGATATTTTTAGCAAGAGATCAATGTAATAAGGTGTGTGTTTCAGGAACACAAATTATACATAAAATTCAGAAAGAAAAGTTAGGAGGCTAATGTGATATTTGGGGAGAAGCTGATGAAGAGTGAGTCACATCATTAACATTGGGGATGAAGAGGAAAGAATGAATTCAAGAAATAGTCAAGAGGCAGATCTGAGAAGTGGGAGTGAAAAGACAGATGAGAGAATCTCAAAATCCCTGGAAATTTGATGTCCATTTAGACTCTGAGATTGGACAACTCACTGGAAGGTGATACCATTCACAGGAAGAATAGTTGCATGATGAGGATAAGGGACATGTCCTGAACACCTACCATGTGCCAGGTGGTGTTTTGGGAACTAGTATCACCATGTTGAACAGGCAAATGGATAAATAAATTGTGGTACATTCAGACAAGGGACTATTATTCAGCCCTAAAAAGAAATGAGCTATCAAGCTATGAAAAGACATGGAGGAAACTTAAATGTATATTATTAAGTGAAGAAACCAATCTAAAAAGGCTATCTACTGTATAATTCCAACTATATGACATTCTAAGGAAAGCAAAACCATAGAGACAGCAAAAAGACCAGCAGTTGCCAGGAATTTGTAGGGAGGGAGGGATGAATATGTGGAGCACACAGGACTTTTAGGTCAGTGACACTACTTTCTATGATACTATAATGATGGTTATATGTCATTATCCATTTGTCAAAAGCTATAGAATATAAAACACTAAAAATGAACCTTTTTAATGTAAACTATGGACTTTGTGCGATGATGTATCAATGTAGTTTCATCAATTACAATAAATGGATGTGGATAATAGAGGAGGCTCCACATGTGTGGTGGCAGAGGGTATATGGGAAATCTTTGGCTCTCCCTCTCAATCTTGCTGTCAACCTGAAACTGCTCTAAAAAATGAAGTCTATTTTATAAAAACTATGTCCTCTGGGAGAAGAGAGGAGCTATACACGTTCTTTTTTTTATAATAAATTTATTTTTTATTGGTGTTCAATTTGCCAACATACAGAATAACACCCAGTGCTCATCCCGTCAAGTGCCCCCCTCAGTGCCCATCACCCACTCACCCCCACCCCCCGCCCTCCTCCCCTTCCATCACCCCCAGTTCGTTTCCCAGAGTTAGGAGTCTTTATGTTTTGTCTCCCTTTCTGATATTTCCCACACATTTCTTCTCCCTTCCCTTATATTCCCTTTCACTATTATTTATATTCCCAAAATGAATGAGAACATACACTGTTTGTCCTTCTCCGATTGACTTATTTCACTCAGCATAATACCCTCCAGTTCCATCCACATTGAAGCAAATGATGGGTATTTGTCGTTTCTAATGGCTGAGTAATATTCCATTGTATACATAAACCACATCTTCTTTATCCCTAAGAGGGGGATCTTACATTCTAGAGTAAAAAACAAATTATAAACAAAGACAAATCATTGATTGCCAATGAACAAAGAAAAAAAGGAGGAAAGGAAGCTGTTTCTGTACTGGACTATCAAGAGAATAACTATTACACAACTGGATCAGAGAAGAGTATGTGTGAAATGCAGGGGATCCTCAGAGTACACCTTTTAGAACTCCCATGTTCTGTTATGAGAAAAATAGTAGATATAATATATAATATTAGATATATTATTTCCTATATATATCAGATACTTTACACACACACATTGGCACACACATACACACATTCTGTGGAGGAAAAATACAGTAGGAAAAGGGGTTAGAAAATGCAGGGAGGGTAAGGTTCCTTTTGAAATAAGGTGGCCATTAAAGAAACTGAATATGGAAGGCCTCAATGATTCAGGGACATTTGAACAGAAGCCTAAGCACTATGGATACCTGGGAAAAAACATTCCAGGAAGGACCTAAGTATGAAGTCTCTGAGGCAAAAGTATGTTAACATGTTCAAAAACATGACACAAGGGGATCCCTGGGTGGCTCAGCGGTTTAGCGTCTGCCTTTGGCCCAGGGATAGAGTCCCACATCGGGCTCCTGGAGGGAGCCTGCTTCTCCCTCTGCCTGTCTCTCTTCTCTCTATGTGTCTCTCATGAATAAATAAATAAAATCTTTAAAAAAAAAAAAAAAAACATGACACAAAGACCAGAGTTGCTAGGGTGGAATGAGCCAGAGGTTTTAGGACAAAGAAGCAGATAAAAGTAGACTGTTCCAATAATTAAAGGATTTTATAAGGATTTGAGACCTTACCCTGAAGGAGATAAGAAGTCCCTGAAAAATCCAGAGCAGAAGAATGGCATGATCAGTCTTGCATTTTAACTGGCTCTAACTGCTGCCTTGAGAATAAATCGGGAGGAGAAAAAAAGGCAGAACCAAGAAGAATAATCATAATTATGAGTTGATGGCAGTTTTTCAGGCCAAATATGATGACAATTTAGACCACCGTGACAACAGTGGTGAGAAAAGATTGGATTTTAAAATGCATTTTGCTGACAAAATTTTCTGATGCCTGTGAGATGGGCTATCAAAAACAGAAGTCAAGATGACTCCAAGTTTTTGGTCTAAGCATCTAGAAGTCTGAAATGGCCATTTACTGAAGAGGGAAAGCTGTAGAAGGAACCAAACTGGGGATAGGTAGAAAGATTAGGAATTTGGTTTTGGACATATTAAGTTCTTAGTAGACATCCAAATGAAGACATGAAGACCAGGGTTGAGGCCTGAGATAGAGGATTAAATTTTGGCATCATCAGCACACACAAAGTTAAATAAGTCCATGAGAGTAAATATCTAAGATGTGGAAATAAAAGGGGAAGAAAAAGTTCAAAAACTGAACCCTGGGACACTCCACCAATAAAGTTTGGAAAGATATGGAATAAGCAGAAAAAGGGATTGAGAAGAAACCATCTGTTTCACAGAAAGAGAAAGACAGAGACAGACAGAGAGACCTTGGCCAAGTGAAAAAAGGGTTACAAGAAGGAATAAATGATCAACTGACAGGTGAAGTAATATGAGGAATTAGAACTGCCTGTTAAAATTAGCTTTGGCAGAGCCACCGTGGAACTCCAGGAGAAAGTGCTGGGGAGAAACCTGATTGAAATGAATCCCAAAGAGAAAAGAAAGGATAGGAACCAGACACATTGATGATAGACAAATATCTTAAAGAGTTTTACTATAACTGGAAGCAAATAAATATACTGGTGGCTGAAAAGGGTTGTAGATTTAAGAATGTTTGTTTGTCGTTTAAATGGAAGAAAACTTTGTTTGCCTGGTGGGAATGATCTACTCAAGAGGAGATAATTTATGATGCAGAGGAGAAAGAAGACAATTGCAATGTCAATGTTCTTAAGATAATTGTTTAGAATTCAGTCAGTCAAGCAGAGACATGATGACCAATATGGGAATTAAAAAAATTATTTAGAAATTAGAATTTATACTTATGTAGAAGATGCCGAGAAAGTGAAGGTCTTCAAGGGAAATTTGTAGGGCCAGAGCACAAGTAAGTAGTCAGCCTGCCTAGATGGTATGGATTGATAGTTTGGAGCGTGTGGAAAAATCCAAGAAACCAATATTTCTAGCTGCCAAAATTGGACCACAAAGGAGGAGCTCATGGACGGATCTATGGAAGAAGCTGTTTCTGTGTAGCTACCACCTGTGTAGGTTCATAGCCAAGCATCTGGTGGTTGGCCTGGAGCCACTACTGGTCAACAAGGCCAGCAGTTAAGAAGATGAGCTGCACATGGAACAGAGGAGAGTGAAGACCAGCTGAGACCACTAGACACCCCACATCTGATGGTAACAGTATCTGAGCACTGCAACTTTCCCAAAGCAATGGCCTCTAATTCACTTCTGCCTACTAAATTTTGTGCAACTTCACCTTTT
The DNA here is from genome assembly GCF_018345385.1 of Vulpes lagopus. Lineage (NCBI taxonomy): Eukaryota > Metazoa > Chordata > Mammalia > Carnivora > Canidae > Vulpes > Vulpes lagopus. Next base: position 45,189,147 of record NC_054839.1, read on the forward strand.
GGTCACTTCTAATCTAGCCATACATGGGACTCTAAAAAATGTAGTTCCTAAATTAATAACAGTATAATCCAGGACTTTTCACTCCTTTCAACTTAGCATCCACAAATGACTCTTTTTAGTCATGCTTAACTTTCAAATAAAGATAGTGGCAAAAGGATGCTTCTACTTAATAAATGCAACTGTCACACAATTAAAAACTGACAACCCTCTCCCAAAAGAGAATACATATACTTAATTCATCTCTAGGTGAAATTCATTCCTCTTCTACCTGAGTCACACTCTTGCTTTGATAGCTTGTAAGTTAAATGCTGAGATGTAAAATTAACTACTATTAATCTTATATTAGTGAAAAGACAAGTTACTACGGTAATCAACCTGTCAGCAAGTAGGAGAAGAAAAGAGGGAAAAAGAAATGCTTTAATTGATTAATTATATATACAAATATATTTATATAGAAGCAAGAAAGAGGGCAGCCTGGGTGGCTCAGCAGTGCGTGATCCTGGAGACCTGGGGATCAAGTCCCACATCAGGCTCCTTGCATGGAGCCTGCTTCTCCCTCTGCCTGTGTCTCTACCTCCCTCTCTCTCTCTGTGTGTCTCTCATGAATGAATAAATAAAATCTTAAAAAAAAAGCAAGAAGGAAAAACACCTAACTCTATAACTTCTATAACCAGTCCCATAGTCATACTGGTATTTGTTATGTCCATCCTCTACTATCTACTCTATGTTGACTTTGTCCTCACCAAGTACTTTCACTGGTTATGGTTCCTTGCTTATGGAGTGACAGAGAGTTTTATTTCAGTTAGGAGTGGTTTCCCATTATTTCTATCACAGAGGATGGGAGTACTAAAAGGTGCCCCAATGGTTTGTCAGCATTTTATATATATATATATAATTTTTTTTTTACCGGTGGAACACGTTTAATTGTGGGCTCCTCTGAGGCCAACTGGCCCAACACCTCACAGGCTGCCCCCCAGCTCAGTCACCAGCATCACAGGCAGCAGACGCCTGGGGTCTCCTGGACCCTGTGACCCACGGGGCCCCAGAGGCAGCCAGCCATGCCCTGGGGCATGCTGTTCTCTGAGGGCTCAGGCCACCCCCCTCCCAAGGCAGAACAACCCACCACCCCCAGATGCGGGGAGACACGGAGGTGGGGCTGCCTTGGTTAGGAGAGCCGAGCGGGCGCCTGGCTCAGAACCTTCTGGGCTATGGAGAAGAGCGCAGAGAAGGCAGGACTCTTGGGGAAGTCCCTGATAAAGTCTTGCCCTTCCTCCAGACTATATATATATATATATCCAATTGTGTGATAGCTCTTTTCTCGATAATCATGATAAATCACCTCAACACAATAACCATTTCTTTTTCCTTTTTCCTTTTTTCTTCCTTCTTTCCTTTCTTTCTTTCTTTCTGCCCTCTGTTTCACTAGTATGAGAAACACATTGCCAGGTGACTGCTGATGAACAAACTTTCTTTTAATGTTGAATATGAGAAGCAGCACCATATATTAGTCAATAACTTAGAGCATATTCCATATCCTGGACATTACTCCAGCCTCACAAAGCTTTATTACCCTGAAGGTGATATAAATGAGTCTTCAAAAGGATATTTCACCATCCCACCAAATAAATATGTTCCTCTAGGGTGAGGGAGATGATGGTAAGACCAGTGAATTTCATGAGCACAAGCCAATATCCTATAAAAATGAGTTGCTTTGTCAGAAGCAATGTTTTGTAAGATACCATGACAGTGAATAAGGCATTCTGCAAATCCAGGATGGTAGATTTGTCAGAAGCATTGTAAGCAGAGAAGGCAAATCCACATGCAGATTATCTATTTCGATGAAACAAAATGCTGTCTTTCCAAGATGGACATGGAAGTCATCCAAGTCATCCAGCATAATCATCCTGTCACCAAGTGACTGCCTGGCTCTCCCAGAAACGGGTGATAAATCAGGAACTCAATGTTGATCTTTTCTGTTGGCATATTGGACATTTAGCACTGGCTGTAGACAAATCAGTCTTAATAAGTAGAAGTCCATGTTGCTGAGCCCATACATAACTTCCATCCCTGCCACCATGGCTCATCAGAAAAACAGGGGTGGAAAAAAATAATAATAATAAAAATTTAAAAAAAAAGAAAAAAAAAAAAAGAAAAACAGGGGTGGGGCAACCCGGGTGGCTCAGTAGTTTATCACTGCCTTCAGCCCAGGGCATGATCATGGAGTCCCGGGATTGTGTCCCATATTGGGCTCCCTGCATGGAGCCTGCTTCTCCCTCTGCCTGTGTCTCTGCCTCTGTGTGTGTGTGTGTGTGTGTGTGTGTGTGTGTGTGGTGAATAAATGAATAAAATCTTTAAGAAAAAAAAAGAAAAGAAAAACAGGGGTGTCTGGGGAAAGGGTCCGACTAACATCCACAAAACAGGTCATTTTTTTTTTCACCTAATGAATGGAATCCTTTTCTTGCTGAGCACTCACATGGAACATAAAATACTCTCTGTACTGTTTTGGAGAGAGATCTCCTAGTTCTCTCAGATCTCCTAGTTACCTACTTTCTAATTATGTTCCTTCCAAATTGCTGGCCATCAAGCCAAACTGTTAGCCATTTGCCATGACATAATGTAAATCTCTACCTACCTCTGACCATCTCACTTCCCAAGAATAATGAAGAAAAGAAAAACAGAACTAGTACTCAAAATTCTGCCTATTGTTTGGGGTGGGAGGTGGGGTTCCCTTCACCACTATTCTTCAAAGACATCCCAGAGTGGGGTTCTAGTGCTGTCACCGTCTACTTACCAGTGATGCCACATACTGTGCAGAACCGTCTATAAATGAGGCCTTACTTTTTCTTCCTCAGTCATCAATTATGGGGAACTCCCCTTGAGAGGGATGCAGCAATGTGGCTGGAGTAAAGAACATAGGGAGCTGGGCTACTCACCATGCATCTTTCTTGAGCCTTCAAGATCTGCTCAAGCCTAACTTCACATATACCAACTAGAGTTGATGATCAAAGGCTGCTAAACACACCCAACATTATGCCTTACTGAATCAGACAACAAGCAGTTTATGATAGTTATCTTGGTGGTCCATAGTCAAGTGTAGAGCCCAGCAGCAAGCCACAAGTGGTTTCTCAAAAGGAGAATAGCTATCTGCAGAAGGTGGTATAGCTTTAATCCAAAATTCTAAAGGTCTATGATGTGAGTCACCTGCAGTGTCCTGTCAAAGGCTCCACAGAGCATGCCTCTCTGCCACATTCACTTCAAGTGCCATCAAATGGATCTATTGGGTCATAGAGCCTGAGTGGCAGAGCAGTTCTGCACTTTCAACCAACTGCAGACTTTCTCTTGTCTGGAGCTCCTCAAAACTGACAGCTTTTCAAGTTATTTGATCAACAGGTCTGTGTAGCAGGCCAAAATGAAGGGTATGTTTTCTTCAAAAATCCAAAGAGACACACATTAGATGCTATGCCACCATCGTTGTAGGAGGGTCTACATGCAGCAACTTATCCTTCAATTTAGAAGTGTTACGTCATTGTACCATGAGATGCATGGAACCTGCACGAGATAGAAGGCCTCTAATTTTTTTTGGGGGGTGGAGTTATTTCCTACCCTATGTTTTGCATGTGTTTCACCAAGATGTCTAGAGTTGTTGCTACTTTCAGCTCACTAGTCCAATTAGCACAGTATTTTCAAATTAGTGGAGCAGCATGGCATCTTATGGAATAAAGAAGCAATCAAGATCCCCACGGACAAGATTATAACAGAGAACTGAAGAGTTTTAATCCTGAGGTAACACACTGAAGAGGTATTGCTGGCTCTGTCTTGTTTCTGATATTTATTAACACATACAGTGAAAGAGCATTCACTAGATTAATTGCTGAATCAGTCAGGGTTGAACTATAGAAAAAGAACCAGTAGGAGATATATGTTAAGAGATTGATGACAAGCAATTGGATGATATGATTATAGAGGCTGGCTAGGCAAGTCGAAAATCCATAATGTATGCTGTAAGGAAGGGCAAACAAGGGATCCCTGGGTGGCGCAGCGGTTTGGCGCCTGCCTTTGGCCCAGGGCGCAATCCTGGAGACCCAGGATGGAATCCCACGTCGGGCTCCTGGTGCATGGAGCCTGCTTCTCCCTCTGCCTATATCTCTGCCCCTCTCTCTCTCTCTCTCTCTCTCTCTCTCTCTGTGACTATCATAAATAAATAAAAATTTTAAAAAATAAAAATTAAAAAAAAGGAAGGGCAAACTGGATGGGCTGATGCTCCGATCCATAGGAAGAAATTTTTTCTTCACTATGGAACCCTCAGTTCTGTTATTGAAGTCTTCCAACTGATTAAATTAGGCTTATTCAGGTTATTAAGAATAATCTCTCTTACTGAAAATCAACTGACTATCTAATTATATCTACAAAATACCTTCACAGAAACACCTACACTACGGTTTGGGTGGATCACTAGGAACCACAGCCTAACCAAGTTGCATATTAAGTGCCAGGGGGTATTGCTTTTCTCCAGCAAAGGAAACATATCTGAAACAGTAGTTGGAATTTGGTTTATCACTTCATTAAGTTTGTAAAAATCCCATTGCCATTCTCCAAGATTCAAGATCCATCTGTCCTCTGCAACAGCCAAATAGGTGAGTTGAATCAGGATGTGGTAGGAATGACCACCCCTGCATCCTTCAAGTCCTTGATCAAAGCACAAATCTCAGCAATCCCTGCAGGAATGCCCTATAACTTTTAGTTGATGGTAGAGGCCTTTCTAGTGGTTTCTATGGAATCTTTCCTACCAAAACAACTATCTCTTCATGGGTCAGAGATTTTATGTGGGAATTCTCCTAGTGGCTAAGTATGTCTAACTATAAATTCCAGACTTGAAAAAATAACTATAAGAGAGGTGTGGGGACCAACTGGATCATTCTGAGATGGACACAAGCCAAGATTCCATTAATTACCTAAATTCCTCAAGCTCTTAATCTTGTAAGTGCACAATAGAGGTATTTTTGAGTCTCCAAGAATTAATGTCAGTTCAGAACCATAAAGTCTAATTAGTTCTCCTTCCACACAGATACTAGGTAAGTAATGATAGTCCCTTTAAGGAAGGCTATGAGAAAGATTTACTGTAAAATTTTGGGCATTGTAGCATAATTTTTCCTCAAAGGAAATCTGTACCCCCTTCATGTAAGGGGCTCTCAATATGTGAACTGGCTCCATCCAGGAAACAAGTGAAGGACTGCAACACTCTTCCATGGTGACTAAAATCAAGACCACTGTTGGCAAGATCCAAAGCTCTTCACTTTTTGAATCAAGTACAATAGCCTGCCCATTGGTTTCAGGCCAAAGGACACCATGATCAATTAGCCAACGACAAAAATATCTATAAATCAAACCATTCTGTTACTATTTTATCTCTGCTGTTTATTATAGTAACCATGCCCTCTTTGTCTCATCTGAGCACCTGACCACCATCTGACCCTACATCAGTAGGATTGCCATGAAATCCCCATTGTCGCCATGAAATCTCCATTTTCCCCACTGACTTCTAAACAGACTTTTGGAATTCCTGTTATCCCTACTAAACCCAGAGAATGTATTTCAATGACAGAATTTCCCGTTGTCTTTTCTGATCTACAGAGAATGATCCACAGAGCTTTTCAAAGATATTAGTTCACCTCTCACTAATGTATTCTTAACGTCCTGGTAAAGAGGATGCCTTCTGGATCACTCTCTCCCAGATGGGGTTTTTAAAGGGTGGGTGAGCATGTATTTATAATACATCTCCGATAGAGATATTTTCCCCCATTTTGCAGATGTGGAAATTGAGGGATACTACTTATTCAAGGTCATGCAGTTAGTTGACACATTTGGAATTTGAACCCTGACTCTATTTGACCCCAAATTCATGCTTCTTTTAATTATACCCTTAGCTATACAGATTATGAGTTTATTTCAGTTACATCTTTTAAGAGTTTTTAAAAAAAATAGATTTAATTTATTTTTAGAGCCGTTTTAGGCTTACAGAAAATTGAGCAGAAGGCACAGAGATTTCCCATAAACTCCTTGCTCCCACACAGGCATATCCTCTCCTGTTCTCAAGATCCCCACTAGAGTGTATATTTGTTTCCATTGATGAATCTCCATTGACAAATCAGTATCACCCAGAGTTTATAACTTACATTAAGGTCCACTCTTGATGGTGAACATTCCATGGGTTTAGACAAATCCATGATAACACATATCCATGTAGAGGTGGTGCCACTGGCTGAAAAATCCTCTGTGTCCTACCTTTTCATCTGTCCCTCCCCCTAGGCACACTTTCTGTGGATATTTATGAAATAAGAAGTTTTTATTCCAGATTTCAAGCTCATTCTTAACAAACTCCTTTTTGTCCAAAAAAATCACATGAGTAAGAATATTTTCAGATACTATTAAGAGACTAACCTGAACAAGGGAGAACCTGCCAATTATAATCAGTCTCTTGGTATACACAATAGGCAAGTCAGGCAAGCAGCATTTTGAACAGAACGTCCCCTGCAAGAGCTTGCTTGCTTGCTTGCTTTCTTCTCATTTCTTTTGGGGGGCCAACTTTTATTATACTTGTTGCTTGCCACTGGATCACAGCAGTCACACCTGCCACATGAAATACACATAGACACACATGTACACACACAGAGATACACTCCCTGCCCACACCTACAGCACAGACAATGCCAGCCGTGCTTGTAAGGAGAGTGAAAACATAGCTTTTGCCAATTCCTCCAGGAGAATTCACAACCAAAATAACAAAAACGAACAGGGTGGCCCTATGTCACATGGGCTTGCAGATGAGCATGTTGAGAAAGGAACGAGGTCAGCCGCTCTTTCCATACCCTGATATCCCTCCCTCTGGAGAGATATGCCCAGGGCCAGGGAAGGACAGGCAGGGCCCTGGAGCTCTGTGTGTTGCCTGGCCCTTCCAGTGAGAGCCTGTGGGCTGGCACCTACTCCACTTGCTGGCGGTCTCACCCCAAGGGCCAGGTGCCAGGAGACCAAGCATCTCCCCAGACCGCCAGCTGCACCAGTGGGCACTCCTCCAGCACAAGCTCACCTGGATGGCCTACCTGTAGTTAGAACATGCCACAATAGTCGTGAAAGGGCCATTCACTGAGCAGGAGCCTTGTGGTCATGCCTGGAGGCCAACGGTGTGGAAACACCACCTGCTGTAACCACAGCATACCCTGGCTTCTTCCTCTAATCGGTCCCCATGAGTCCCCACTGCACCGACTGCCCAGGATATAGGGAGGCTCACATGCTGACCAGTAATATCTAAAGCAGTTTGAAAATAGAGTAAAGCCAAGAGGCAGACAAGAGAAAATCACACCACTGAACTGGAAGAGAAATGTACCCACCAGCAGCTACCATCAGACACCCTGCAGATCTCTCCCGGGCTTCTTGCAGGCCACAAGTGCTGCACTTTGTGAAAAGCCTGCCCAGGCCCGCATTCCCTGGCCACACGGGGCCCCAGCTCGGGGCAGCCCTAGGGCGAGGACCAGGGGCTCTCCTGCTGGGCAGCAGGCAGAGGGTCACCCCCACCACCAGCCAGTGAACAGGATGCCCCTCCAGACTCAGCAACTCTGCTCACCAGGGCAACACACAGACCACTCGAGACACAGAGAAACGCAGCCAAGGCTGACAGTGAGTATAACAGACTTTGGAAGGGGCTCTGCTTCTGAATCACCAAGTGGAAATGCCTTCAGGGGCAGACGAGGAGAGTTCAAGAGCCCCTGTCTGGATCCCGGGGTCCCTGGGCCTTGGGCAATTACTGGTGTCACTGTCATGATTTATTTAGTTTTTACAAATTCCATAGGAGACTGGGTTCAACAAATCTCCATGCCCTCTGACATGCCACCCTGGCCTCTAGGGGAGCTTCATGGTTCTGTAAGTGGAAGGCACCTGGTGAGGGACTCACTCAGACACACATGGTGGGCCTTGGGGTTTTCTGACCCCAGAGCTGCAGCGGTCCCCTGAGGACCCCAGCCGCAGGATCACCACTGCAGAGGGGGAGGCTTTCTACCTTAAGTCCTGCTTTGAACTTGGTTCTTGGCCATTCTGGGGAAAAACAGTGCAAGAAGTTGTTTCCAGAAACATCACAAAGGTTGACTTGCAGCCTGCTTCTCAGGCTGAATTCTTGTTGCTGTATTGGGACTGGCACAGAAGACTGTCCAATCATCTCCTCCCTTGTTTTGGGGTGGGTCAATGGATGTCTTATCCTTTCATGACGCCTGATTTTAGCAAATTATGTCTAATTTAGTGGTATAGTGCATATATTCCTTCTCTCTCAATGTCTTCATGATCATTTTAATGAACAAAAAACATAATGAGACCAAAAACCTGCCCAAGTAGCAGCCTCCAACTGAAGAAGCTGCTTTCAGAGCGAGTCCACGTTCTGTCCTGACACTGCTATCCCTTCAGCTTCTTCCTGCCAACAAGAACCGGCTCTCCATAGCCGAGGGTGGGCAGACACGGGCAGAGGCTCAGCAGGTGGGCAGGGGGGACAGTGGGCATGAGGAACATGCTCTGGTAAATCTGAGCCAGCATCATCCTCCTTGTTCCTCATCTAAAAGAGGTTTATTTCTGCCCCCACATGCTACACGCTAAGCTCTCCCCTTAACGCTTCTGAACTTTTGCACATGTTGCTCCCATTTTTACACTGCTATCCTTTTTCCTACCTGAAAGAATGCCTACTCACCTTTTATGACTTTAGGTAACACATCTCTCTTCTATAAGGTCCTACTGGACATTCCTAAGTGAGAAAAGACTTCTCTTTTCTTTACGGCCTACATTCTCAATGGGGGGGGGGGGGGGGGGTGACATCACACCTAAGTGGGCAAACATCAGTTTTAAGGGGCAAAAACAAAAATTGCACTTTTTTGTATAAAGCACAGATATGCATACAGCACTTAAACAGATAAACACCATGTGTGTGGTATTTAAATTTAATGTGGGGAGGAGTGATTTTTTTTTAAAGATTTTATGTATTTATTCATGACAGACACACAGAGAGACAGACAGACACAGACAGAGGGAGAAGCAGGCTCCATGCAGGAAGCCCGACGTGGGACTCTATCCCAGGTCTCCAGGATCATACCCTGGGCTAAAGGCAGCACCAAACCACTGGGTCATTGGGGCTGCCCTAGGGGAGGAGTGATTGAGATAAAAATGTCTAGGAAGGCTCTTTGGGCTGGGGGTGGTGGATAAATGAAAAAAAAAAAAAGTTGAGAAACATTGCCCCAAGATGACATTGTATCTGTACATATCTGAATTTCAGTCCTTATAATGATTTGTTGTCTCTATCCCCTACTAGATTATAAGATCTTGAGGACGAGATCCAGATCTTACTTTTTTTTAGTCCTACCCAACATACAGTAGATACTTTGAACACATGTTGAACATATTAATAAGCAAACCATATGAATGACTATTTTTAAACTCACCATGAGACTTCTATCTGGGAAAACAATCCCTCATCCATCATTTGTGTCCAGTTTAGACTCATAACTCCAGGTGCCAGAACCAACCCCTTCAGTCCCCTAAATCCCCTCTTTCTCTTTCTGCAACGATGTTTTGGATGTAGAGCAGTTGACGGAGGAATGTCCTCATGAAATCCCCGAGTGCACGGAGAGTTCCCAAAAAAAGCATATGGACTGACTACTTTCCTCCTCTCTTCCTCCCTATCCTTTAAACCACTAGGTATTAAGTTGGATCTTTTTAGGACATGACTGCTTATAAATATAGTTTTTCAAGTCATTACCAACAGCACAGAGCCCGATCCCAAATCACTTTCCAGGTGAAAAATAGCTGAGGTGCAGAGACAACACCCTAATTGATACAACATGTCCAAGAGAAAAAAAGCAGAAACATTGCTATCAAATCAGATTTTCTGTGTCCCGAAAGCAGTGTTATTTCTGACAGGGTTCGATACAAAATACTTCTACAATTGAAAATGTATGATTCTGAGCACTGCCTTTACCCACGGTCCGCAGGAGGGCAACATCAAAAAGCCACCCAGGGCTCATTAAAGACTGCCCTTAGAAAAGAAGGAATCGTCCTCTACCAGCCCAAGTAAACAGAAAGACTGAGCAAGATCTTCAAGGGCTTCCGAACTAGCAGTTGCAACTTGCTGCCAACAGCAACTGTCTCTCAAACAGGATTGTGTGTTTGGCCTCAAATAAAGAGATTCTGTGCACTTGATGCAGCAAATGATATTAGAGCAGAGGTACAGCTCTCGTTGAACTGTTTTTCTTTCTTGGAGAAGCCAGGCTGGGGATGTACAGGTGTAAAGCAATTAACCTTTTAAGACAAACATGGAAAATGGAGCTAGAATTGACCCAGGAAATAGCTGATTCCATTCCCTAGCCAAGATGAGAGAAGCCACTGCAGCTACTCGTTGCACAGAAAGGGAAGAGCACCTCAGGCCACATTAGGCTGTCGCATCACAGGCCCTGCGCTGGCTCACCTCAGCCCACCTCAGCCTTGGCGCCCTCACAACGTCTTAAAGAGAAGCTTGCACAGCTCAAAAAAGCACAGGTGGGAGGAGATTCATCAGGGCTGGGGGATGCTCCGGTAAGTGTGACACGGCCCCAGCTCTGCAGGAAGCATAGCTCCTCTGGATTGAAAAGGGAAGTGACAATACTGAGCAAGTCACCCAAATGAAGCACAGATAACAGAAAAGATCCACTCCTTTGTTCATCCAAACCTGGATATATCAGAGGCTAAACTTAGCATTAGGAATAGAATACTGGAGTTATTATATATATTCATATCTAATTTATATCACATATATCATTTTTATATAATTTATATCATTTTATATAATTTATATTATATATATAACATATATACATACATACACAAAGCAAAATGAAAAATACCCACGGCCCTCAGGGTGCTTAGAGTCTAAATGCTCAGATAGAAAACAAATAATAAACTAACAAATGAAGCCATTTTGCTCAAGGATTGAACAATAAAGAAAATGTGTTCTGAGTGAGAATACTACAGCCCTGGGCTCAGAAGGAGAGGAGCTTGGCTTGTACTTTTTTACACCCGGCCTTTCATGTAGCTGGCAGGCAGGGGGCCAGAGAGTCTGACTTTTCTCCTGAGTTGATTTCCTTTGGGAAGAGGTCCATGTGGGTCAGTTCTCTCCACATACCTGGGGAGACAATGAATGTGGGAGATAGGAAGGTGTTTCTAGCTAGAGCTCAGAACTCAGTGGCAGAGCAAGTATTCAAAATTGAACTTTCTGTCTTCAACTCCAGGGTGTGAAATAGTCTGCAAGTTCTTGAGAAGGTACAGAGTCATATGAAGTTCTTTTATGAAGGTCCGCATTCCTAGCCTCTCTCTGCTCCCCCAAATCAGTGATTTGTTTCTATTTTTTCTCCCTCACTCTCCAGAATCCTCTCGTCTCTGCTGTGCACTCAGTGAGAGTCAAGGCTTTGGTATGAATCCACCTTCCATCTTATTTCCCTACCCAGGGGGATGGTTATACAAAGTGGCAGGCAGATGGGCATGTTCTCTGGTCTGACTCTATTAAATAGTAGCCTGGGCTTCCAATAAGCCACTCGTCGCCCGAGGGCCACCTGATTCCTCCCCGAAAAGAACATGCAATTACTCTTACCTTGCACGGGGTATGCATTCCATGGAGTCCATAGGTTCCTAAATGGATAAAGTCTAAATAAAAGATTTCTCAACTCATCTTGTTACCTTACTGTTTGACGACGGTGTTTTACTGTTTGATTTGTTTGCATAGTATCTCCAATGCCCTGTGTTATTCCTACATTAATACATTTAAAGGTCTGAACTTGAGCCAGTGCTTTTATTTTCTTCCATTTTGCTTAAAAATGAAATAAGGATGCCATTAAGAATACACTTGTTACTGAAACTGCATTTGATATTCCTCTAAGAAATTTGAGGTCTATAATAGAAAGAATTATAGACATTACCAAGTTTTTTTTAAAGATTGCATTTGTATTATTCACAATATTTTGCCAGGAAAGCTCCTTATAATGAGGAGAGTCTGGAGATTACACAGAGGTAGTTACTGCCAAAAGGTTGAATGTTGCACGAAATAAAACTGCCAATTTACAGTTGATTTTCAGCAGTTATGTCGTGTCTCTACACTTGATACCTGATACTAAATATATATATATATATATTCCTTTGCAGCTGTGTACTAGCTGTATAGATGATGATCGTGATAGGAGAGGTAAACATCAGACAAAGAATTACTGAACACCAGAGAGGTAATAGATTCATGTCCAAGTGTGAGTATTAAGAGCCAAGAACAGAACAAATCTGTCTTCAAGGGAATATGTTGAATCAACATTCCAGATCACCACCATTAAGCACCGATTTGTCACGGAGATTCACTCAGAATTGCACAGTGTTTGCCTTCCTTTAAAAACTTGAACATCAATTTAGAGGTCAGCATAGAACAAGCTAGTAGCAGTCCATGCATTGGCAGGAAGCTTTTCGAAAGGAGAGATAATATAAATGTAGGAATAGATTTAGGATTAGAATAAAAGCAGTCCGTTGAAGCCAATCAATATGAGGCTCACTGCACTGGCTCCTCCGCCACTTCCTGTGCCATTTCTAGCAAATGTTCCACACATGCCACAATATGAGCAGGGCCCCAGCAGTTGGTACGTTCTAGTAAAAAATGGGCAAGCAATCCCTACTAACAACCTACTTCCACGTCAGGCACCTACTGGCCCCAAAACTTGGAGCCTGACTTGGGCTGACATTCAAGACAACCACCTCAATCCTTCTTAGCCCTCATCTCATATCCAGTCCTAAGGAACCGTAGACCTTCCCTGATCCATCAGTTTGCTCTACTCTTGTTTTCTCACCTGGGGGGGGGGGGGGCAAGGCTAGACATAAGTCACTGCAGTGTATACACAGACACACACATCTTGCATATATATCTACATACAAAATACATTTTAATAAATAATAGTTACATTTCATAAGTGATACCTATATATCTAAATATATGTTCATCTGAAAGTATATTTTAGTATTCTATTAGTATTGCATAATTATTTATAATAGCTTAAGTTTTAAAAAGCAGCTAATACCAGTCATATCCTATTATGGATGTCAGGTGTTAGCAAAATCAGTAGTTCCGTGAACATACTGCTTCTGCTCCTAGTTTCTCAGCTACTTTAATCTGTGGAGTAGTTCCCAGTATGTGGTGAGACCTTGATAAATGCTAAAGCAAAAGGAATAGCACAGAGGAACAATTGGACTTGGAACTAGAATATCTAGATTCAAGTTTGGACTAATTCACTTCAAATATTCCTCAGCTATAATATGGGACTAATACCCCCTTGTTTGGCCCTGCAGAATCCCAGGGCCAAGTATCTCAGTATCTGCAATATCTCAGAGAGATATTGACAGCAGGAATAGTCATAGTTTCAGCAGCAGCAACAACATCAGAATTGGCTTCAGTAGCAAGAAGGGTGACAATAAGGAGGTAGAAACTACATTTACTATATAAACAGTACATTGGAATGAACTAATGCATTCATTCCATTGTACCAGCAACCATACAATTAGCTAGATACACAGAGCTGCTACCCAGGGAGTCACCATCTAGCTAGGGGGCAAAGTAGTGCATGACAGGAGGATAACTGCTTAGTCACATAGATATACTAGGATGTTTTCTGCTTTCCTTCTCAGGGTGAAATTCCATACTGTGATCCTCAGGGAAAGATAACTAGCTCCTTCAAAGTATTTCTTTTTCCTGCCATTTCCTGGAACAAATGTCTTATCTTAGATAACTTTTCCCTCTTTTATTTACCTACATCCTCTTTTGACAAACCATTCATTGATGCACCTGCTAAGTACCAGGCACTTTGCTAAACCCTCAATTTCAAAGAAAACAGAATCCCTCCTCTCAAGTAAAGAATTTTCACCATTGCCGGAAAAAAGCAATAAGAATTTACCAAAGGGACTACTTTGAATACAGCTTAAAGCTCACTTTGAAATGAAGTCTCAATATTGAGAGGCATAGTGTCATGATATATAAAACTTCAAATATTACAGCAAAAAGTACATGTGTATAGAAAGAGAGAGAACATAAATACAACCAAATGTTTAAAACAGTTGAATACTGAGGGTGTAAGTATTACTGAGGGTGTAACTTCAAAATATTTTGATAAAAAGTAGGAGCTACAAAGAACAAAATCTTAATTGGAGTCAGACCACCACAAGTTGAGATCTGGCATCAAAATTGTCTGAAAAAAAATTGTCTGGCAGTGTGAACTGGGAGAAGTTCTTAATCTTTCTAGACCTCAGTTTTCTCAACCCTAAAATGAAAATAATCATTGTACATACCAGGATGGGTTATTATGAACATTAAATTGGGTTATACATTATCAAGCACTTAGCCAAGTCCTAACACTTAAGTAAAATAAATATAAGCTTCTATTATTTTATTTTAAGGAAATACTTCTATGAAATGGTGTAGTAGTTAAGATGTAGAAACTGGGAAAAAAAGAAATTACAAAAAAGAACAAATAGAACAGACTAGATATATAGAAAGTCCTTCTAAAAATATGTTTAAAAATCTTTACCCAGCATTTTACCACATGGCTGAGCTAATAGCAAGCTAAGGGAAATCTGCAGATGTCAGAAAGAAAGTAGAAAGTTTCCAGAGAGGTAAGCAAGCTCTAAAGCAGGCACTAGCTCTGAGGGAATATGCTAACCTCTGGTGATTTTGATACTGAATTTTAATGGTCCCATGACTCTGGGGAACAGGAGGCAAAGCCTGGGGCTTGCAGAATGCAAAAGAATGAAGTTATGGCTTCCATTAGGCAACAAGAGCAGTAAGTGATCTCCAAAAAAACCCTGTTGGACAAAGTGAGATGGGGAAGTTACATGCATAGTTCTGAATGGATCCCACACTCACACGCATTTAGAAATAGAAGTTATATCCCTGGGTAGTCCAAAAACTGCCAGTTAAATTTTATTTGAATATGAACTCACATTGGTAGTATTTTCTAGCACCTCGCAGAAACTAACACAATCCTACATGAGAGAAGGTACTTTAAGCCCACACTTCAAAGAATTCCTAGACAGAATAACCCAGGGACATGAACTCATAATCAAAATTCACGGAACACGAGGACCAAAGTAACAGGAGGAGAGTTGACCTAAACAACAAAGTATAGAAGGAGATTCACAAAACTATGAGTTTGTCAAAATGAGTTTAACACATTTTAAAAATAAATAAAAGGGGTTATTAAAAGTATGGCAATGGAATAAGACACTTCAGAAGGCCAAATTGTGATCTCTAGAAGTAAAAAAATAAAGTTAAATGAAAATTTCAATTAGAGATTAAATAGAGGATAGGACACAGCATAATAATTATTTAATGAACTGGAATATAGGCCTAAAGAAATTACCCAGAATTTAATATAGATAATCAAAGGGATAGCAAGTATAAAATATCATATGGAAAGGAAAAAAAAGAATAGAATAAAGGAAGTATTCAAAGAGAAAATAACTGTTCATTTTTCCAGAATTTATAAGACTAGTTCTCAGATTCAGCAGCAATGTGTCTTATGCAAAAACAAGTGGAAATAAACTCGCATTTTATTGTAAATGCTGAACACCAGAGACAGAGAGTATCCCTGTGTTAGTATGTTGGTGCCTGAGGGATAGACAAATAAACCAAGGAAACAGAATAGAGAGCCCAGAAATAGACCACGCATATATAAAAACCTACTATAAGATAGAGCTATAACACAGCTAAATAGGCCAAAAAAAAAGAAGATTGAAAAGTAAAGCTGGAAAATTGTTACTATATGGGGGGAAAATGGATTCAAATACCCACTTTGCCCTTGGTAAAAAAAAAATCTACCATGGGTGGATCAAAGACTTTAAAATGAAAGGTACAACTTTTAGGGAAAAAATATCAGGAAATACCTTTATGGCTTCGGCATAAGAAAGAATTTCTTTTAAACAACTCAAAAAGTACAAACTATAAAGAAAAGATAAATGAATTCAACTACCCTGAAAGTAAGGACTTTTATTCAGGAAAACACACACACACAATAAAGGTGGTAAAAGACGAGTTACATTCTGTGAGAAGATATTTGCAATATGTATAACTGCTAAAAGGTTAATCAGAATATATAAGGAACTCTTACAAAACAATAAGAAAAAGACAATCTCTCATAAAAATGGTCAAAGTACATCAACAGACATTTCACAGAAGAGGAAACACAAGTGGCCAATAGAAAGATATTCAATCTCAGTATTAATCAAGAGAAAACAAAATAAAAGCACAGTGATATGCCATTTTATTCTCATAAGATTGATAAAAAATTGAAAGTATTGACTAAGATATACACCAAAAGAAATTGTGAGACATTACTAGTGACTTTCAATTGGTGCAATTTGGGAAATTAGGCATTATCTTGCCAAGTTGGACATATGCACTCCTCATGACCCTGAAATTCTACATGAGTTTACATCTCGGGGAAATTTGCATATGTCCACCAACAGATACACCTAAAAATGGTCATTGGTGTATTATTTGTGATATCAGAAAACTGAAAAACAGCCCAATGGTCCAAGTAGAAAAGAGTGGGGAAAAAATCATGTATCACAGACACTGAGATGGAATAGTATATAGCAGTAAAAATAGATGAACTAAACCTATACTCATCAATACAGATTAATTTCAAGAGTTACGTTGAGAGAAGAAAGCTAAACATATAAGAACATATAGCATAACCTCATTTACAAAAAGGTCAAAAGTAAGATTAAACAATATATATTTCTTAGGGAAACCTACCTCTGTGGCAAAAAAGCATTTTTTTTAAAAAGCCAATAATAAAACAAAAAATCGAATTCTCATTCCCTTTCAGAGAAGAGAGGAACAGATGATGTCACGGAGAGACATATAAGGGTACTCCAAATTATCGTTTTACTCCATTTATTAATGTATCTTATTGTCTATTTTGTTATTTTTAGGACATACAAATATGTTAAATAGTCCCATGTATGTACGACCTATTTTTCCAAAAAAATAATAAAAATAAAGATCATCTGAAAACATGTACTTCATACTTTGACCATACCTTCCATGAGTATCACCTGTGGCTTAATAAAACTATCTCAGATACCAATACAAACAATTAAAATTTTAAAAATTATGTGGGTGGGCAGCCCGGATGGCTCAATGGCTTGGTGCCGCCTTCAGTCCAGGGCGTGATCCTAGAGACCTGGGATCGAGTCCCACGTCAGGCTCCCTGCATGGAGCCTGCTCTTCCCTCTGCCTGTGTCTGTGCCTGTCTCTCTCTCTCTCTCTGTCTCTCATGAATAAATAAATAAAATCTTTAAAAAAAAATTATGTGGGGAAAAATTTACTCTGTAAAATGCCCACTACATTTAAGGAACTATTATCATTTTAGCACTTTGTCCAATAGCTTGCATCAGGTACCACTTACTGCTAGGGCAACAGAAGTAAGCAAAACTTCTTTCACTGCAGACAGCCTCTTAATAGCAGGTGGCAGACAAATAGCACCCTCATATATGGAAAAGATTCCATGATATTTGACGATCATAAGTGGTAAGGTCATCTTCTGTGTTGGAGGCATCATCTGCCTTTGCTGAGCTTTTGGTCTATTGAGTGAAACAGACAATAAACAAGGAAATGAACCAATGAATGGTGAAGAATGCTGTTAACATGAACAGGGTTCAGTAATAGAAAATAACAATGAACAGGTGGGTGGAATAGGATGTAATCCCAACAGGCTGACCAAAAGTATCTTCTCTGAAGAGATGTCATGTACATGCAGATCTGAAGAAGGAGAAAGGGCCCCATTTGAAGAATGGGACAGGGAGAGAGCTGGCCACAAGAGGGAGGATTCCAGGCTAAGGGAAGCGCACACACCAAAGCCTGGAGAAGAGATTTTGGTCTCTGCAGACATAGGAGCTGAATGGTGGAATGTTGAGAAGGCCAAAAGTGGAATTGAAAAAGTAGACTGGAACCTTGAAGGCCATGCCAAGGAGGCCTGATTCTTATCTCAAGGGTCAATAGAAAGGAATGGACAGGGTTATAGTGTAGAAGCCCCGTGATTCAATGATTCAATTTTTGCCTTCAAAGACTACTTCGACTGCTAATTAGTGAACAGTAGAGACAGGGAGACAATTACTGTGGTGATAGTAGGTCAGCAGCAAAGCAGAGGGTAGAACTAGAATTGTAGGAGTGTTAGCAGAAGTCAAGTGAACAGATTCAAGGTATATTTTAAAAATGGAACTACTAAGATGTGTTGATAAATTAGATGTGGAGAAAATTAAAACAGTGATACATCAAAAACGTAGAGTTCTCATTTGCTAAGGGTAAATCCGTTATTTCAATGGATTTCTGTCTTCTTTGATAGAAGTTAAAAGAAATTAAACCAAAAACCTCCTGATTACTCATAGCATTTGACAGCACTGTCCATGCCCATCTAAGGCACCCAGCTTCTCTCACGGGAGAAACACATGGAACTATCACAAATGTGTCAGAATGTCACAAACCCTTTCAGTCATCTCTATATGTATATAAAACTACATACATATAAATACCATGTCATTATTTTGTCTATTCTCATGTCTCAAATCTTCTTGAAGGTGGGTGATTTGAAGTCTCTCCCTACCACAGCCAACTAATCTGTGCCCTGTTTCCAAACACATGTGTGACACCCAGACCCTAATTCCTGGCATAATAAAATAAGCCAATGCTTACTGAGAGCTTCCTAGGCACCATGCACTTCTCATGATGCTTGGAAATGTTAACAGATTTAATCCTCACTGAGAGAAATTCACTTGTATTATTCCCATTCACTAAACATGAATTTGAACATGTTTACTATTTCTGAAACTTTAGGCTTTAGAAGGAGCTGTGAGCCACATGGACACCAAAGAGTGTCTTTTTTTTTTTTTTGTAGTTAAAAATGAGAACTGTTTAATATGAAGAAGAATAACATAAGAAAGTAGCTTTTGACAGATAAAAATTTTTTCTAATTTCAAATAAATTTCAATTTCTGTACTATTATAAAGTTTAGGACAAGATATTGCTGCAGCCATATGTTGCTAAGATAGTCATCTTCTCACTCAAGAACTAGTTTGAGTTGCATAGTGTACATTATGAATTAAAAAGTAATTAATGTCTTTAAAATATATACCCAAATATAGAGATTTTTCAAATTTAAATTTAATTAATTAACATATAATGTATTATTGGTTTCAGAGGTAGAGATCAGTAATGTCTCAGTCTTATATAACACCCAGTGCTCATTACATCACGTGCCCTCCTTAATGTCGGTCACCTAGTTACCCTGTCCCCACCCGCTCCTCCCTTCCAGCCACCTTCGGTTTGTTTCCTATGATTAAGAGTCTCTTATGGTTTGTCTCCCTCTCTGATTTTGTCTTGTTTTATTTTTTCCTCTCAAAGAGTGTGTCTTAAGCTGCTCAAATTACACTTGAAGAATCTTAAATGTCTTTGCTGATGAATTTTAGTGGAAATAGCCAGTTAAAAGTTTAGGAAACATACAAATATTGGGAAAATGAATCAATCTCTCATCTGATAAAGACTGGGGGAAGAGTGATTTCTCTATCACAAAGAGATAGAAAGATGCAAGCAAATTTCAAGGAAATAAACTCTTTATTACCAAGTACTCCAAATGTTACAGAGTATGTAGAATGAAACCAGACAGGATCCAAAGATCCCACTTGCAATGGGGGGAAAAACAATCCAACATCTGGATGTATAAAACTCAGCTTTTATTTCAGTTTTGTTTTGTTTTTGTTTTTTTTCTCAACTGTCACACTGTAAAACAGATAAAACTGAAATCTTTCTCAGGAGCTGTAAAATCCTTGCAAGTGTGTTGACAGAAGAGACACAGCCTTTGGGGTGGAAGTCTCTCACTTGCATTTAAGTACCAAGCCTGTAATGAGTGCTTTATAGTGGTTCTCAACCTTGGCTCCACATTAAAATCACCTGGGGTGGTACTTTCTTAAATCCTACCCCCAGAGATTCTTTATAGCTGTTGTCGTGTTGGCCCTGGGAACCCGTAGTTTTTGCAGATCCCTAGGAGATTCTGATGTACAGCCAAAGCTTGCGAAGCACTGCTTTGGACCCGAGCCTGTGGGCATTCTCATGGCTACAACAGAGCCATGCTCTTGAGCTTATCACTGCTGTGGAAGGGAAGAGAGTCAGCAAGAAGCTGAAGGCGTCTTCTGAATTCCTACAGCCTCGGTGAGCCAGCACTGGCAGTTGCAGAAACTGCTTGCCAGCAATGCCCTCTGGGAAACCTAGCTGTCTGTCAAACTAGCCACTGCTGACAACTTCTTTCAGATTGATTTGCTTCAGTATCACATGTTAACACTTTGAGCATCTAAAAGCAGTATAGTTTTCTCTTCATCAGAAGTAGGAATTTGCTAAGTATGAATTAGACAAGGTGAGGTGCCAAGCAGAGACATGGAGTACCTAGTATGTGTTGGACATTCTATTTCTTTTGCTCTGAATCCTTACAAAAGCCCTCTGGGGAAGGTATTATTTTCTTTTAGTCCTCCACTGAAGAAACTGAGGTTCAGTGGGATTATTAAGTGATTTCTTAAGGTCACAGGGACTACTGAGAGGAACACCAGGGAGGAGACCCATCCTGATTTTTACTATACCACACTGCCCCCTAGGGCTGCAGGCGTCAATGGCAGGCACAGGACATTGAGAGAACTTGAAATGCCAGAAAGCAGTAAGCTTGAAATTCCCCTGGTGGACCTAATTGGCTGTGATTGCTCTTTCCTCTGAACACTTAGAGCCTTTTCTGTTGGTACCACCGGCTTAGCACTGAACCCTTGCCGCCTGTTGTTAATTACCAGCTCCTGTGCTTTCAGCTCGTTGCCATTACAAGCAAGCTCAGGCAGGGCAAAGACGATTCTTGATATTTTTAATCCACCCGAGAACCTAAATTTGCCTTACAGCAGAGCTTCTGTACCCGTCATGTACTTACGAATCACCCATTCGTAAACCTGGTTACAAAGCAGATTGTAACAGAAGGTCTGGGTGGGCCTGAGATCCTGTATTTCCAACAAGCCACCAGGGATAGCAAGGCTGCCAGTGGAAGGATCACACACTGAGAAGCAGGGAACTCATCGCTCCAAATAAGTGAGGGCTTTTTAACTACAATTTTGAAACAAGCAGCTGTGCGTGTATTTGGGCAGATTGTATTTCACCACATATTTCATTTCTTTAAAAAAAAAGGTATCTCATTATCCTAACAAAGCTGTCTAAAGTCACTCCTTTCTCACTCACTGACTCTTCACAGATTGATTTGTTGATAGATAGGACATCTCATCAAGAAAAGAAAGCACCTACAAATTAAGGTTGAATTTCTGATGAATACTACAAAGAAACTTTTTCTGGTTAACCAATGGTTTAAAGCAGGTGGTAGTACACCCCTCTCACCATTGCTCCTATTAGCAATAGAACCCCTCATGTAGGGCCATGACATCCTTGGGGATGACATGGTAATTGGGATGCTTCTGATGAGAAACCTGTGGGTAACTCTACTGATGCACTCTGAGCAAGAGCCAATCATTAAGAATATCAGCTTCAGGGTCGGTAGACCAGAGTTCAAGCCCTTGCTAACATTTTACTTTTCAAAGCTCATTTCTTGTCCAGTACCACCCTAAAGCAAGACTTGTAACTTTGACCCTGATCCAAAATAGCCTCAACTTATCATTAGCAAGAGATATATTCAAACATAACACAGAAGAACTTTTCTCATTCAAAACAATAAAATATCTCACTACTGATTTTGTGGCCAACCACATAAAAAGGGTTTTATGTTGTAGTTCATACAATAAAACATTATCAATCCACATATCTTATTATGGTTTGGAAAAGGACATCTCTTTTTGATGCTCACCTGTGTGTCCCCCACCACCAACATACAAACATGCATCCTGCTATTCTGGAACAGTGCTTTACATGGATATAACTCCCTATGCTGTGGGCGGCTTCAATTTTCTTGGCTTATAAAAGGAGGCTAATAATACCTTATAGGTTTCCATAAAGAATAAATACATATCTCCCTTCAAAAGTCCCTAGCAATTCCCAGCCAGCAGATCTCGGCTCTAGATCATTTCCCCTCATGCACCCTTCCAGCCTCCATACTACCATCCATGCCCTCAACTTTCTATGTCCCTTTTCATTTCAGAAAGATTTGCTGGTCTCTTGGCTTTTCCAGTTGGGATCCAATCTCTTTAGATGACCAGCAGAGAGTTAGAAGTAGCAAATGATCAAATAACTTCACAAACACAGTCAGTTCTCTCTAAATATTTATTAAATGAATAAATGGTTGACCTTCCTCCAAGCCAGTGGATCCTCAATATTGAGTTCTAGAAATCTCTCCTATTTGAAAAATCAGTTGTGAAAATATTAAGAAGTGACAGCTATCTATATTCCTCTCAATTGGATTTTCTCCAGCCCCTTTTCACAAGGAGAAAAGAACAAATCAAGGATAACATCAATATTTAGATGGAATCTCAGAAATAGTGCAGCAGCAAGGACATCAGGATATTGGAAATGCTGTTTGATACTGCTTCGAGCTCACATCTCCCTATGGAAGTCTTAAAAATGTATGCAGAAACATATAGGAAATGCCCCATCCCATAAAATCAGTTTGATTCACTTGATATATACTTAAGCTGTCTTGTGGGTGACTTGAGGATATTACTACTTTAAATACAGGTTTGTTATAAAGAGTAACAGAAATGGCATCTCTGTTTCTTATCCTGGCTAAAGAACTAAGCGTATACTTAGTAGATACTTGGTGAATGTTCCATTCCAGCTTATCTGGGTAGCAATTTTCATCCCAGAGGTGCAAGAAGGAAGGTAGCAAATGTTTGGTCAATGTCCTTGTTTGTTGAACTTGTCAAAAAAAAAAAAAAGCTCTGACCATAGCAAACAGTTTATACCGTAGGCAATTATAACCTTCCAAAAATCTTATGAAAGGAGGTGTCAAGTTCTAAAAAATATAGTTGTCCATGTACAATCAAATTGCACTCAGAGGCAGGGAAAGGGGGAATGAGAAAAACAAAGCAATGACAGGAAGTCCCATTGCTGCAAAAAACCTTCGTAAGAAAAGATCAAATCATAGCACCAGATAGCAGCCCACTCTAGTAAATCAGTGACATTAAAATAACTATAAAAGAAAATCTGAAAGAAAAACGTACCTAAGGAAAAAGTGAGAAAAAGGAAATAATGATTATTAATTGAATAAAATTTAGGCTATAAATTTAAGATAGGCAAACAAGATATCTTCATCAAAGAGAAATTTGTATTAAAATTAAAGTCATATGTAATTGTTCAATTGAGTCAGAACACCTACAAACAAAACCTATAGCAAGATGTCAGAGCTAAATGATTGCGTGGCAAGCCAAAAACAAGAAACAAGACAAAACAAGAAAAGAGTGCAAGATACTTTACATTACATATTTGTTAAGCAATGCAATCACCTTTTCTTAAGTCTCCCTAAAACTCTCAAGCATTCAAATAGCAATTGCTTTTAATGTACTAGCTAAAAATCTGTTCAATACTTCGTTAATTGAGTTATATACAATAAAATCTAGGGGCTAGAGTGAATACATTCAAAGTCGATGTGCTCAGTACAAAACCCAGCACATGTGATTACATTTCTAAGGCCAGAAAGAAAGCCCACGGGAATGAAGGTAATTTCCAGATTTTATACGTGTGTGGGAAATGTCACACTGTCTCCTCTCCTGGAGGTTTCTGAGGAATGCATTTTATTTCATTTGAAGCCTAAGGCCTGTTAGAACTTCTCAGCCAATGTGTGCTCTACACCTCTGACTCCTACATTGAGCATGGTTCCTTATGAATCTATACAAATGATTATGTTCAGGGGAGTCCTCTGTTCCTTTTTTCTTTTTTTAATTCACATGCCCACCTTCCTGTTGATTATCTTACTAATGCTGTAAGTTTGATAAGCCACCACCACCTAGAAACCTGCAAATTTTATTGAAAAACATTCTCAGGGTGCCCAGGTCCTGATCCTAAAGTCCTGGGATCGAGGCCACATCAAGCTCCCTGCTCAGCAGGGGGAGTCTGCTTCTCCCTCTCCCTCTGCACTAACCGCCCCCCCCCCTCCCCACTGTTCATGCTCATGTTCTCTCTCAAATAAAATCTTTTTTAAAACATTCTCAAATCTTGAGCTGAGAAAGACAAGTACTAGGTAAACATCATTAAGGACTGTGGTCTCAAAGAAAGTCAGAGACATACCACCACCAGCAGAACAGTTCTCCATATTTTCTATTGAAAATTGAAATTTTAAAAAGAGCAAATGTTAGTACTGGCAACAAAAGTAACTTTGAATGAAACCAGCACAGAAACTGGAGCTAGCTCACCTCAGACTCAGTTCCCAGGTAAGGATGGGAAATCATGCCCTTGACTTCAGAACAGATCTCATGACTCTCCAAAGCAGTTAATTACTCACGTGGTAAATTCCAAAAATTCCAGAAAATTATCCCCACCTCATGTCACTCGCCCACGTCTACCAAAACTGTACCACCTCTTGTATGATAGTTAAAATTCTTATTTTTAGAGCTGCATTTGTGGTCTTCGGTTGTTGTCCTCCATTGGATGCAGGCAGTCTTAGCAATGTAATGCTTCGACCTTAGCTACTCCTGACTTCTAGGTTATCTGTCCCTTTCCCAAGAGCTGCAGTGGTGAACAGGTCAAATAAAGTGAGTGTGAGGACAGAAATGTCAGGGGGGAGAGAAGGAGCAGGAGGGGAGCACTAAGGAAGAACACGGAAGGCCATCTGATCTCTCCACAATTTTATCTAAGGCCTCAGCAGGGCAAACATTTGTTTAATAAAATTATAAATAGAACAAAAAAACATTTGCAACAGTAAGCCCAGAGCTGCTCCGATTGATGTTAGGATGGGAGCCCGGCCCTCCTATGCTTGCCCTTCGGTTGCTGATGCTTGCCCTTCAGTTGCTGATGCTTGCCCTTCGGTTGCTGATGCAGTCCAGGTGGTGCTAGGGTTACAGAAAAGTGCTTGGAAAACCCCTAGCCTACTGGAAGCTGGTATGGCCAGAGGGAGCATCTCTGTTATAAGAACCATTCCTTCCTTTAAATCTGTAATTATACAGCCAGGAGGCACAGAGGAGTGGCATCATCGGGGCCCAGTTCCTGGCCACGACCACACACAGGGCCCATCTGCAGGGCAAAGAGCAGTGGCAAGAGCGCTGCACCCTCCAGAGGGTAGACTGAGTCCCAGGGCACCACCACCCAGTCCCAGGGACTGAGTCCACAGCAGCCATGCGGGGCAGCCGTCGCCTGCACCTGCCTTCACCTGCCTTCACCTGCCTTCACGGGCAGCTCTCCAAGTTCCCAGGATACAGAACGACATGGCCCATCCAGAAAGCACGATTTGCAACCTTAGAGCACATCAGGAACGGCTCCCTTGGAGGGGTTTTCCCAGGAATTGATAACTGTACCCAGCAAGTGGTTGCTATTAACATCACAGACCTTGAGGAGGCTGAGGATGGAACTGAAGACTTTTGGCAAGAAATAACCATTCTGAGCTGGTGTGACAGCTCTTATGTAAAAAAAAAAAAAAAAAAAAAAAAAACTATGGATCGTATTTAAAGGGTTCAAAATTACAGATAACAATGGAATACCTGGGTGGTGGTGGGTCAGCACTGGGTCTTCTTCCAGCTGGTCCATTTGATGAGCTCCAGATCGCTCCCGTGCTAAATGTTAAAAAGCCTGGCTATCTGCATTCAGGAAAGAAAATCTACCGAGACGTAAAGGCTGCCAACGTCTTGCTGTCAGAACAAGGAGATGTTAAACTTGCCGACTTCGGATTTACTGGCCAGCTGATACAAATTAAAAGAACTAGTTTTGTGGGAACACCATCTTGGATGGCTCTTGAGGTTATTCAACAGGGGGCTCATGACTCAAAAACTGACATTTAGGGGCAGCCCAGGTGGCTCAGAGGTTTAGCACCTGCCTTCAGCCCAGGGCATGATCCTGGAGACCTGGGATCGAGTCCCACGTTGGGCTCTCTGCATGGAGCCTGCTTCTCCCTCTGCCTCTGTCTCTCATGAATAAATAAATAAAATGAATATTTTTTAAAAACCTAACATTTGGTCATTGGGAATTATTATTGAACTAGCCAAGGGAGGACCACCTAACTCTGGTATGGATCCAGTGAGAGTTCTGTTATCTTAATCCAAGAAAACAATCCTCCAACTCTTGTTGGAGACTTCACTAAGTCCTTTAAGGGGTTTATTGATGCAAGCATCAACAAAGATCCATCATTTCGTCCTACAGCTAAAGAATTTCTGAAACACAAATTCATTGTAAAAAAAAAAAAAAAATCCAAGAAGACTTCTTATCTGATGGAACTGATAGATTGATTTAAGAGCTGGAAAGCAGAAGGGCACAGGGATGATGAAATTGATTCTGAGGGCTCTAATTCGGAATCCACCAGCAGAGAAAACAACACTGATCCCGAATGGAGCTTTACCACCGTATGAAAGAAAGCCCAATCCAAGGGAAACCCCAGAAAGGGGCAGAGCAAGATCATGTGCAAACCCTGAGCTGTTTGTCTATGGTAATCACACCTGCATTTGCTGAACTTAAACAGCAGGATGAGAATAACGCTAGCAGGAATCAGGCAATTGAAGAACTCGAGAAAAGTATTGCTGGGACAGAAGGTGCTTGGCCTGGCATCACAGATAAAATGGTGAGGAAATTAATTGAAAAATTTTGCAAGTGTCCACCCGATGAAACCCCCGAAGGAGCTTATTATTGGCTTCTATTCCATACGGAACCAGGGAAACCCACCAAAGTTACTTCAGGCTTAACAATGCTTAACTCATGAACTCCATGTGCTTTTTGATCTTTGCAGCATTGAAGATTTGGAAGAAGCTATTCAACTATTTTGTGATGGTGTTTATCATTTTGTACTTTTTTTTAAAAAATATTTTATTTATTTGTTCATGAGACACACAGAAAGAGAGAGGCAGAGACATAGGCAGAGGGAGAAGCAGGCTCCGTGCAGGGAGCCCCACGTGGGGCTCGATCCCGGGTCTCCAGGATCGCGCCCTGGGCTGAAGGCAGCCGCGTCTAACCGCTGAGTCACCCGAGCTGCCTATCATTTTGTACTTTAAAGGGATTATTTTATGGAATAACTTTCCATACTATAGTTTCACCTGTATTGTACTAAATGATGAGATACAGTTTTGCTTTTAGGTATCCTTCTTAAGTTACTGGGATGACTACTTTCATGCTTTGATCTTTAGTTGAATGAACTCTCATGAAACATACAGGTCGTTCAGAGTCATCCTAAATATTCAACTTTTGTAAATCATCAAGCTGCAAAACACATTCTAAAAATGGCTATCGGTGGCGAGGTGGAAACAAGTCGTACCTTCTTAAGACAGAGGTTTTTAATAAGCTCTTGGAAATGAAACCTGGAGAAGTATTGATTCTTCTACCAAGGTGGGATGATTTTCCAGGCAGCTCAGTGATGATCACATTTGAGGCACATGTGTGAAATATTTAGAAGCAACAGAGGTACCTCTTGGTGTGCAGTAGTTACCTTCCCTTTCAGAAGAGGCAATTAACCCTATTTGACATGGTTGGAAATTTAAAGCAATACTAATTAGCTATGGATGGGGTTTTGACAATACTAGAGGAATTAGTCAGGCTTCGTTTTTTAAATCTCCAACTCATATCGCCTATAATATGCTTGGATTTGGGGAGCTTAAGAAAAGCTGATTAACATGTGATTAAATACCTGATCGACAGGTATTACACCAGCATAGTTTTGTCATGGTAGTAAAATGTCCTGTAAACTGTACATTTTTGTTTTTTATAATCATTCAGTACATAAGCATCATGTGCTCATTTTTTAAAGGAAATTTAAATAAGCATTTTTTATTTATGAAAATAACCATAGTAGGCTGATCTCTGCCCATACAAAGTTAAGTTAGACTGTTCAGTTAATTCTCATTTATAATTACAGCACTGTTACATGGATAATACCCCTTTTCTTTTAAGCCCAGTATAAATATTATGCCTGCCTAAGGCCCAAACCAGGGCTACATTTCACTAGGTGTAGAATTATTGATATTACTTGTTTTGATAGTTAATGTTTTATTGTTTGATCTGCACAGTTTTGTTTTTGCACAAAAGTAATTTTTAAAAATCTGAAAAGGGGATCCCTGGGTGTCTCAGTGGTTTAGCGCCGCCTTCAGCCCAGGGCCTGATCCTGGAGACCCGGGATCGAGTCCCGCGTCGGGCTCCCTGCATGGAGCCTGCTTCTCCCTCTGCCTGTGTCTCTGCCTCTCTCTGTGTGTCTCTCATGAATAAATAAATAAAATATTAAAAAATAAATAAAATAAAATAAAAATCTGAATAATTGCCAAATATAAGAAGAAAGATGTCTGTCAAGTAAAGAATACAGTTTTTAGTGAAAGGGCCATTACCTCTTCTTTTTCTATAATAATATGGACACTAGAATAAGTTGTGGTTATATCATATGCCAAGAAATTTCTTCTCTTTGGTGTCTGTACTATAATAATTACTTGTAACACATTGTATTTTGAAGTAATGGTTCAGTTAAAATATTCACCTGCTATGTAACTAAAACTCAATTACAGCTTATAATCTATAGAGATCTGGAAATAATTTGCAATTCATATCATGGATTAAATGAATTTTGTAGAAGTAAAAGCAACAAGTTGATAAACTGATTATTTGAAACTTTATTTTTTTTATTATTTGAGACTTTACAACACAACTGTATCATGAGTAGGAACTGTACTGCTTATTCATTATTGGAGTTGTTAGTCCTGTAAACCATTTTTAGCTGAATCACTCCAGTGTTTTGGAGGATTTAAAAATAAATATTTCAATTTCAAAAAAAAAAAAACCTATAATCAAAAGTCTGTGATTTTTAGATGTTAATTTCTTTTTTTTAAAGATTTTATTTATTTATTCATGAGAGAGACACAAAGAGAGAGAGAGAGGCAGAGACATAGAAAGAGGATCCTGGGATCACACCCTGAGCCGAAGGCAGATGCTCAACCGCTGAGCCACCCAGGTGTCCCTAGATGTTAATTTCTGAACAAATAGTTGGGAGGATGAACACAGAAAAACAAAGCATGATATTTGTTTTTTTAATCAGATCCTTTGTACTATTAACATCTTTATCATCAAATTACATGGTGCTAACTTAAGCAAAGGTAAGGTAGGGTCAGGTGGTCTCTCATATCCATACACAGACGGATTCCTCATCTTTGCTGCTAAAGACCTCTAGAAACCCAGTCATCCCCTTCTTTGTATATCCTGTTGCTGTTTCTCTCTTGCTGCAGATGGGTTTTTCTATTCTAAGTCTATGGAAAGAAAATGGACTCTGTAATTCCTGAGCTACATCTCAGTCCTTGAAACCAGCCAAATTCCAAATCTAAGTTTATTAGAAAGTACTTTGGTTGGCCCAACTTGAGTTGAGCACCTCCAATCTCATCAGGATCATCCAGCTGACAGCTCTGCCAGGGGCAGGGTAAGTTTCAGAAAAGAGAGCAAGGTGCTAGTCAAACTAATAATAGTGCCCAGCACCTCCCTCCTGGAAACCTGTGCCCCCTGACACAATAATGATGCGCTGGATCAGCTTGTACCAGTCAGCGAGAGCCGATTCTACTGATCACTTCCCAACTCCGTGTTCAATGATGCCGTATAGGTGGCTTGAAATCAACCGTGGTAGAAGTATTTATACCACAAAAAGTGGCAAATGCTATAAAACAGAGATTAGTCTTTTCAGAGTCCCTTGATCAGCACCACACTGTCACCTAAGTCTCCATAATTTGTGATGTTGGAGACAGCCACATTGACATCTGCTCACATACTGTGAAGTTCTGCAGATAGCCTTGGTATCCCTTTCCTCAAAAGTTTGGTCCTCTAGAAGGTGCTTAGGAGACCTGCTCACTCAGATATGTCTAAATATTTAAGGAAGAAAATAAAGCAAGACATGTGCATCAGCATGGCTCAAAAGCAGCACATCTCTGATTCCACACAAAGCCTTGTTTTCTGCTATACTTAGTACAGGAGCAGATACAGGTAAGAGCGATCCTGAAAATCAGCTAAATTCTTAGTAAAAATAGAAAAGTAGCAAAATGAGAACTCTGTGCAGAAGCTGTGAAGAAATGGTAGAAAGAATTTATAAGAGCACTTACTAGAATACAGCAGGGACTCAATATTCCAGAAAGGATGAAGAAAAGAAGTAGGACTGTGGTGGAGTTACAGGGGCAAGAGGGAGAAAGGGAGGACAGACGATGTAAAAGGAAATAATGAGCCATCAATCAAAGGAGATAATCCTCTGCTGAGAGTGTAAGTAAAAGATATAATTGATAAATACAAAACATTCATTCAACAAATTGTATCAAATGCTGAACGCGGGACAGGGGTGGGCACACAACAGTTAGGAGGACATGGTCCCTGCCTCAGGTGTTATGCAATTTAATGGAAGAGAGACTCAAATAAACCATCATCTCAATATTGGTACATGCTAGGATTCGTTAGCCATAGGGTGCTGAAGAAAGCCATAGAAAATCTTCTGCCCCAAATTTGGAAGTCAGGAAAGACCTCCCAGAAAGAGAATGTATAAACCAAGCCCCAAAGAACATATAAAAGCTTCACAAGTGAATAGGATGAAGCAAAAGGTATTTCAGATGGAGGGGAAAATGTATAAAATGGGTTCAGTGGTGAATAGAAATAATCAATCATGAGTCTGAAGGAAGTTCAGAGTGGCTGAGTATAGTGTGCAAGTGAGTAAACTGGAGATATACACCATACCGGGTTATGAAGGCCTTGCATGCATACTTGGAATTGGGACTTTAAGGACAAAGGGGAGTTACTGAGGCAGGCTGGGGGGTGGTGGGGTCTAAGAAAGAGAATGCTTTAGAAAAGACACTCAGATTAGTTCTCTTTTTCACCACCACCACCACTTTTTTCTTTCAATAGGATTGACACTACAACCTCTGGTTGGCCTCCTTGGCCTCCCCTCTGTCCCACCTCTAAACTATTCCACAGAAAAAGTAGGGAGTTGGCAATTGTAACATCAATGCTGTTGAGACAAAGGCACTGTGGTGTAAAGAAAGGAGGTGGGGCAGTTTGAGAGCTATCTGGGAGGTAAAGTGAGCAGGATTTGATGATTACCAGGTCTTGGGGGATGAAGAAGGCAGGCATTAAAAGAGACTCCCAGATTCCTGACTTGAGCAGGTGAATGGATGGTGGTGCTATCGGCTATAAGAAGGAAATAAAACAAAAACAGGTTTAGTAGGATATACTAGGGGTTTAATTTTGAGGTGCTGGGGGACCTCCTGACAGAGAGGTATAGTAGGCAATTAATTAGAAAAACATGAGAGGGATTACCATAATTTACAATTTTTTAATTGGGTTTTGATAAGGTCAATAACATTGCTTTTCCCCATCCAAGTTGACAATCAAATGCAACAGGGGCATGAGCAAACAAGCAAGCAAAATATCACCTTTGATTATTGATTCACACCATGTTTGTTTGAAAAGATTTCAATCTAAAATGGAACCAGAGGAGGGAAGCCTGGGTGGCTCAGTGGTTGAGCACTTGCCTTTGGCCCAGGGCATGATCCTGGAGTCTTGGGATCAAGTCCCACATCAGGCTCCCTACATGGAGCCTGCTTCTCCCTCTGCCCGTGTCTCTGCCTCTCTCTCTCTCTCTCTCTCTCTCTCTCTCTGTCTGTCTCTCTCTCTGTGTGTATGTGTGTGTCTCTCATAAATAATTTTTTAGATAGATAGATAGATAGATAAATAAATAAATAAATAAATAAATAAATAAATTTAAAAAATGGAACCAGAGGATATGAAATGGAGAGTCTCAAACTGGCGCCTTCAGGAAAATGGAACTTAAGAACCAAGAGGCTGGGGGCACCTAGGTGGCTCAGTTGGTTAAGCACCTGCCTTCTGTTCGATGAGTTCCAGGAATTTGGGAGTTGCTTAGGGAACAGACATAATAGATGTGACCATTGCAATAACATACAGTAAGCTTTATATAGGTGACATTTTGACATGTTCACATGTGGGAAAGGTCTCTCACAGCGTGAGACAATTCAGAGACCGCTACACAGTGAGGGGATCATGTGTCAAGGTGATGTTGTTCAGCTGCCCAAGGGGAGTATCTGGGTCACAGAGTTCTGAAGGGTAGCAGCATCTTGGGGTGTTTTTTTTTTTTATAGCTCCAGTGTTTATTTTAACTTATCTATGGTTAGCAGATGTTGAATGCAATTTCATGGGGCACACAGAGGGCAGGATCTATATGGCTAAAAATCTGCTAATTTATTAGGGCTCTGCTTAAAACAACTGAATGTGTAAAAAAAAAAATAAGTGTAATGCCAGTGGGATGTTGAGCTAACTGGTCACATACTGCTGTGAAGAAAACACATAGGGCCAATATTCCGAGGCCATCTTTGGCTCATTTAGATAATACATTCTCACAAGTCTCTGGAGAATCCTGATGCATTTGGTTCAGGAACATACTTTGAGAACCACTGACCTAGAGGAACAAATAATGTAGGCTTCTTGTGAGCAGGGTCAGGGTGGCTCTAAAAAAGAGGGTGAGGTTCAGTTTCTTCTCCCAAGGTGACATATCGAAGTCTCTTTTCCTGAAGAGAAGTAAAAAGGGAAGAAGAGGAGGATTATTGTAATAGAAGTTCTATCCACAAGGAAGGAAATAGTAGGACTAAGTAATAACCATTCTCTCCCCATAAAGATACCCTCCAAGATGATGATTCTGCGTCCTAAAAAACATATTTTCTGTAGGGACTTTCTGTTGTTGTTGTGCTTGTTGTTGAGAAGAAAAAGCTCCAGTGAGGACTGCCTGGCTTTCTATAAGCAGAAATCAGTTTCACTTCCCTGACAAACAACAGTACTTTGCCTGTGGGTGGTACAAGCTGTTTATATGTCCTTACCTTAATTAAGTAATCTATGACTAAAAATGATTATCTCATAAGTGTTCTCAACAGTTTCTTAAAACAATTCCAAGAAATACATCTATTTTCAGTGTTGTAAAAGTTATATAAGTTGTGTCAACCTTGAAAATAAAACAGCCAGTTATTTTAACAACAAAATGAGTTAATTCCCGAATAGCAGAGGAATTGTGATTCAGGACAAGCAAGCTATGGTGCACCACAGGCAAGCCCAAAGAACAAACGAGAAGAAGCCACTTTTGTAGAGGAAAGGGGCCAGTTGAGAAGGGCTGTAATGAACACAAAGTAACTCGGTGTAGGCTGGGAGTTGGAAATGTAGTGTCTTTTCATTGGCTGCTTTATGACAGTCTCTCATTGGCTGGGCTGTTGCTGAGCAAGGAGAAAACCTTCCTTCCTCCTGCTAGGGTAGTAGGGTAGGCTTCTTCCTATTGAGATCTGCAGAGAGTTCCCACCGATGGTATTTTTGTGAGAGCTTCCCCTTTTGGCCTTCCGACTCCATTTTAAATGAGGTTTCCTCGGTTCAGTTTCACAATTGAGATCTAACATTGAAGCTGTTTCCCTCAGTTCCATTTTCAGGTTTTCTCATTTCTCCTTTACAACATTCATGTCCCCATAATCATCCATTCATTCAACCATTAATGTATTCATCAAATCTTAATAAGTATGTTCTATGCATTAAGAACTTGCCCTGGGTGCTTTGAGATGATAGATGTTGAAGCCCAAGCTGGGAATTAAAAAACAAACAAAAATGATTTTTCTTTTTTTTTTAACGAACCACAACCTATATAAAGAACATTTGGTTTCTGGGAGTTTTGACATGTTGGTCTCAGCTATTTTTTGTCCTTCTCCCGCCATTCACATTTAGGGATTTTCACACTGAAGTGACACAGAAAAATTCAGGAGGGAGAAGACAACAGAAGTACTAACTAAACAACAAAAATCTCCACCTTGAGATTCAGTGAATAGAAACATGTCACTTTACACAGTAGTTTAAGTGACAGATGCTGAATCTTTGGTAGGTGTTGCACATCTCCCTTCTGGCTCCAGCCTCTTCACTCTGTCAGTGTTGATACCATTTGCATAAGTACCTGTCATTATCCCCTATCAAGTGCCTCCTTTCCAACCTTGAACGTTTCTTCTTGATTCATTATAATTAAAGAGCTAATGTAGCCATTCAAGTTCACATTGTCAATGACCATGTAATCATCTTCCCCAGTGGCCAGAATTCCTTTCTTTTTATGAGGTTACAATTAAATTCCTTCCAGCCATAAGGTCAAAAGAATCTGGAACAGTTAGTCTTCCCAGTGACTAATTTCACACCTGTGACTCTGATACGTATAAAATAAGACCTCTTAAATGGAAGGTGTCAAATTAAGAAATAATATACATTTGACTACACCTCAACTGAAGTCAATTAGACGTAAAAATTAAAGACTGTGGATTCTTTTCCTGTTACTGGAAGTGATGCTTGACACTCCACTTATCAATTTAAGACACATCTGTGTCCCTTAGAAATGTTAAAGTAATTTGTAAATTGGAAGGGAATTAAAATGGCCCAAAGCCTGGGAGACTCCTGGCCAGGAGATTAAGATAATGTTCTCATGTCCGTTCCATATAGTAACTTGTCTATCACTCTGTATTTTTCCCATCCCAAGATTTGCTTAAGTTCTTCTAAAATGGATTTGGTTACTTTTTCTGCTACTAAGGCTTCTTGTATTTTGTAAAAAATTCTGATTATTAGATCACACTGCGTGGCTAAATGCCATGAAAAGATTTAGCCTCTGGCCTCCAAGATGTAACACTGACCATCAATGCTTCTCTTTTTCCTGCCATCTTGAAATCTATCGTAGACCTTCATCTTCACCTATTGCTTCCAGTGGTTCTCAGTTTAACTCTCACACACACAGTCCTTCCCATCTCCTTATGCCTTTATCTTTATTTCTCCTCCAAGACAGGAGTTGTTTTCAGCAGTGAGGTTATTTACTGGAAGCCTTGTGGCTCTAACTTCAATTGGAAGTCACTGTCAACTCTCCATCAATAAATCTCAAAAGGATTCCCCAAAAGGAATCTGTCTATGGTAGCCACAGTGCTACTGTCTGTATGCTCAAAAGGGCTCCTGGAAGGTGTGAAGTGTGAACCACAGCCAGCAACCTCCGAACTCTACAGTTTAGCTGCCCTGAGATTCCAAGAAGCCAAAGTGAGTATCTCATCAGGAACATGGGCAGATGACCTTCACTCAGAAACATCTAGGTGAGGACTCTGTGCCCTGAAGAGAAAACAAGATTCAACTTCTTTGCTTCTTGAAGTTATTGGTGTCATAAGAAAACATAAGAAAAACAACTGTTGTTATTATTGTCTATCTCTTGTTCCTGCTGCCCAGCTTCCATTTGCTCTTCTTTTGAGATATATCTATATCTGTATATGCCTTGATTTTCCTCCAAGTAACCATGCCTTCCCTCATCTCAGTCCATATGCTTTGATAACATTTTGCATGTTGTAGAATGCATGTGCCCAATTGTGGAGACAGTGGACTGAGCAATATGGGATCTGGTTCCATTTCTCTAACACAAAGAGAAAGACGTCTAAGAATAGGGCCAAAACAAAGGAAGTAGAGACCAGAAATAGAGGAGAGAAAAAAAGATTCTAGTGATGTAGACTCCCTTCATCAAGATAAACCTGAAAGCAGGCCAACTTGCAATAACTGAATTCTTCACTCATGTTTTCATTGAAAACTATTTATGAAGCCGTTCTATGTATATTGCCCTCTGCTATAGCCAGAGATACAATGTAGTTCTTGATTTCAAATGACATGTAAAAGGGCAATGACCAATCATTGTGATGGGTGCTGAGACATGACAAAGCCACATGGGTACACCTAGAACATCAACCCCACTCGAAAGAGGTGATCTGTGTCCTAGAGAAAGAAGAGTTTGAGATCTTTGGTTGAATTTTTAATGTAGATTCTGATTATTCTAAATATTATCAGCATGTCGATGAGTCATCCCAGCCTCTGACCTCTCAGTTCTTTGACCTATTCCTAGATAGTGATTTTCTCCATTGGGTCATCCTTGACAGAGCACATCATGAACTTAGATTTTACTTGGTATGTCTGTACCTTTAAGAAAAAAATGAACCAAACACCCTACTCTCTGAGCACAATTTCAATTTTCCCAATTCTTTCACTCAGTGCTTCCTCCAGACAATACACCCCTCTCTTTCCTATCACCATGCTCTATCTTAAGGTGTTCCCCTATCCCACTACTTAGATCCTTACTTCAACCCTCACCAGTGTCTTCCCTTACCTCATTCTCCATCAGCCTCACCAACCTGGCACATCACTTATCATATTCCATTCTAAGTGCCTATTTAATAGTTTATCTTCTCCGTGATGCTATAGCCTATAAGAAGCAGGGACTTCCTAATCGCCATTGGATCTCCAGCACTTAGCATCATTTTGCTTTATAAATAGCAGACAATTAACAAACTCATCCATCCCAAGTATATCTTTTACAAACTACTGTGGACAGACATCATGCTAAGTGTCTAGAATTTGATGATCAGAAAATAGGAAGTCAGTCCTGCCCTCACAGAGTTTATAGTCTAGTAGGTATGAGAGTAAAGTGGTGGCAGCACTGCATTGAGCAGGATGTAGTCCAAGAAATCTGGGCAGCAACCAACAGCAGAGTGGGGCCCACTGCAGAGAACTTGTAATGCAAAGAATCAGCTACCAAGTAGACAACTTCTTGACAAATACATGATAAGTACCTTCTTTTCCAAAGATATTGAGGAAGCTGCCCCTTGAAGTTGGAGACTTTGACACTTGTTACACATGTACTAAGAATTGGCCAAAAATCATAAAAATGATAAGTAAGTCTTGATATGTTTCCTTGACAACAGGGCTAAGGGAGTGATATCACACAAGGAGCTGGTAACTCTTCTTAAAACTATCCTGCTAATGTGGAATCATTTTCAAGAAGTCCTACTGAGCACATGCACTATGTCTTCCCCTGGGATTCTTCTGGCTTGTGCCTCTCAAGGATCCATAAACATGGAACACTAATAACAGAAAAGGAAAACAGAATACATCTGATGAAATGTTTAGATGATACTAAACTGGGAGATTATGCAAAGGCAACCCCCCCCCCCAAAAAAAAAAAACAGAAGAAAAATTACAAATGGCAATCATATGGATCTAAACAATAAAATAACATCCAAATCTCAAGTTTTCAAATTAATATACTTAAAGAATAAGCACACACTAGAAAAGAGAAAATACTAAAATGAAAACTGCAGAGTAACAAACACTA
The DNA here is from genome assembly GCF_018345385.1 of Vulpes lagopus. Classification (NCBI taxonomy): domain Eukaryota; kingdom Metazoa; phylum Chordata; class Mammalia; order Carnivora; family Canidae; genus Vulpes; species Vulpes lagopus. The sequence continues at coordinate 45,226,541 of NC_054839.1, forward strand.
ACTTAGGTAAAAATTTAAAATATGAAAGAGTAGGGGCACCTGGCTGACTCAGTCAGTAGATCATGAGACTCTTGAGTTCAGGGTCATGAGTCAAAGCTCCATGTTGGGTGTAAAGCCTACTTAAAAAATAAAAATGAAATAAAATATGAAAGGATAGCCACAGGCTAACTTCAAATCCAGGGGCCCTGGAAAAAAAATATTGAAAAAGACCCTGTGATTAAAACAGGATGCATTAATGAGGTCCTGAGTGGGAAGAGGGTGCTCTTAACTGTGAGTCTGGGTAGGATTCACTGTTAAATGAAGTAACAAAATTAAAATACTGTTGATTTTTACAAAAAAAAAAAAAATCAATGAGAGTGTTTCTCAGGGATTCTAGGGGAAGCTAAAATTCCCTGTACTGACTAAAGACTCAATGTAGAGGAAAGTGAGCAAACCTCAAAACTCAAGATACACAAGAGAAAGGACTAAATGAATATAAAGGAATTTAAGTATATGAATATCCATGGTTTAGTCAGGATTCAGATTGAGTTGGGGAGCTTGACTTTAAATAGTATATAGAAAAAGTCTCAAACATCAGAAAAAGAGCAAGATTAGATATAGATATAAGGTATAGATAGATCCTATTTTTACCAGAGCCCCAGGGTTCAAGATCAACAGACAAGGAAGGTCCCAAACAGACCAGGTTTCGCCTCTCACTGCTAACAAAATGTAAAGACAGAGAGATGAGCGGTGGTGAAACAAGAAAGGATTTTACTTCAATGAGGCAACACCAGGGAGACAGCCGACTAGTGTCCCAAGAACTGCTGAGAATACTTCTAAGTTTATTTAAGGAAAATGCAGGACAAAGATTGGTGGGTATGTCCAACTGAGCAACAAAGGACAGATTGATCATGGTCTTGGGGTCAATCACATGGGATCTTGCTGACATCAGGGCAGTCGTTACTGCCTATGGCGGTAGTTTGGGTGCCCATTGTAGGGTATTTTGCCAGCTGTGTCCCCTTCCTGAGTTAACAGAGAAACTGGAGGGAAAAATATAGCCATTAAGAGGAACTGACTAGGGATGCCTGGCTGCCTCAGTGGGTAGAGCGTGGGACTCCTCTTTTTTTTTTTTTTTAAAGATTTTATTTTATTTATTCATGAGAGACACAGAGAGGCAGAGACATAGGCAGAGGGAGAAGCAGGCTCCCTACAGGGAGCCTGATGAGGGACTCAATCCCAGGACCCTGGGATCACGACCCAAGCCAAAGGCAGATGCTCAACCACTGAGCCACCCCGGTGCCCTGGAGCATGTGACTCTTGATCTCGGGGTCCTGAGTTCAAGCCCCACTTTGGGCATGGAGCCTACTTTTAAAAAATAAATAAGATATATTAAAAAGCTAATGTTTACCCCCCAAAAAAGTTACAGGTTGAAGGCAAAATGGAGTCAGTCAGTTCAATGACGGGATCCTCCTTCACTATTTGTTCTATTCCTTTGGAGAACCCTAAGTAATACAGCAATCATCCTTTCTGTTGTTTATGACCCCTTTATCAATCTCTGTCTCTGTCTCTCTCTCCTTATTTAGGTACCCAATAATCCAGGGCTACCCAGCTACCCAGGTCAGATGATGAGCAGGACAGTAGCGGCTTGGTCTTTGGCTTCCCTGTGCTTGTCTTTGTAGTTGTTGAGCAGCGTCTCTCCATCCGTGTGGACAGCTCAGATAAGCCTTCAGCCTACAGGGTTTCACAGGACGCCTGGCCTGAGACAGCTCTGCTGACTCACTTCCCATCAGCTGGTTTTAGTGAAGAGCCTGTGTCCTGAGAAACCCCCCAGTCCCAAGAAACCTAGGATGGTTGGTCATACTACCTAACACATTGTGTTCAAAGACCTCTCAGACAGAATCCTGATAAAGGGGGATTCCTGAGGGGTACATGTTGGGGGGTGAGAGCTGATGGGACGCCCTCAGCCACCAAAGAGTCTTGCCTCTTAATGCAGCAGAGCGTGAATGGAAGAAGCATTGCCTCATAATAAACTTGCTGAGCTGGTGAGAACATGCTGTTTCTCCTTCTGGGATCTGGTTTTGAATAGGATTATGGAATAAAAGAAGAGAGGGAAAGAATTTGTCCCGATACTCACAGTTAATTAGACAAACATACCAATCTCATTTTGCAATGAAACAGATATTTTCTGCAACTGAAAGACAAGTGGTGAGGCAAAGCATCTGCTTAATGATGTGCAGAGCTGCAAGTCAGACTCTGGTGTTTAAGACGAAAGGCAGCCACCTAGCCACAAAGTGTAATTCATTAACATTAAACTGGTCAGATTCCATTAACGTGAACACCCACTAACACGCAAATAAGATGGGTATTAGCTAAGCCTTGTTAATCACTTCGGTGTAAGGGAGATTTTCAACATCAAAGCATCTGTTGCTGTGGGATCTGATTCTTAACTTAGCACAGAAAAGGCTGAAGCTCCAGTGCCTTCAGAGGGCAATGGTAGCCAGAAGCCATGCAATCTGCCCTTTGAAAGGCTGCAAAGTCTTAGAAATCAGAAGCAACACAGAATTCAGAGTGCACTTGAAAGCTAAAGACTGGGATGGGTGGGGAGCCTCTTTAAGGAAAAGGCAGACCTTCAAGTTCCTATTTCCCAGTCTGTGTGGGTCGGCATTCCCCCAAATGCTCACTAGGCTCAAGGACACCTCATACAGTGGAGGGCAAAGGTGGAATGATTCATTAAAAGACTCCATACAGAATTACTGAGCAGCTCAAGGCCCTCCTCTTCTCCTGCCCAGCCCTAGAGCACCAGCGGCCAGACTCCTATGGCTAGGAGTCTTCCCTGAAAACCTGAATTCCAAAGGAAAGATCTACAGATATTGATATTTTAGAACTCCAAAGAAAAACTCCAATGTGCCCAATAACCCCACGGCAAACCCACCAGCCAGGCAGCCCTGCCCCTGCATGTGGAGCTTCCAAACAACGTCTTAGTACTTTACTGGAAGTATCAAAAGACAGCCTAGGAGCACCAAGTATTTGAGGAAATCCTCCAACATTCAAGAGAGCAAAACAAAAATATGAAATAAAGAAAGAACTCCAAAACCAAACTCAGTAAAGGAGCAGGAGAAAACTTTAAAGAGACACAAAAAGACAGCTGATTTTTTTTTTAATCTACAGGAGAGATAGAAAATAAAGCCAAGAAATCTCTGTGAAAGCAGAACAAAAAGATGTAGAGATGGACAACAGGAAAGAAACAATAAGAAATTCAGAGAGTCAGTCCAGGGGATTCCATTCAATCAATATACATTCCAGAAACAAAACAGAAGAGAAAGTAGTAACAAGGAGTTAATACAGGAAAATTTCCCATCCCAGGAGGGGGTCATGGGAGCCTGACTTACAGGCAGTCAGAAGTACAGGTAACAACCTGGATTCGCCACTGGCGTCGGAAGGGGAGGACAATCCCATGGAACTGAGCCAGTAAACTGTGGAATCTGATACTATCTCTGGCTAGATGGTGTCTGAATTGAGTTGAATTGATGCCCGGCTGGTGTCAGAGAATGGCTTGGTGGTGTGGGGAAACCCTCTCACACGTACTGGAATTGGGCCTTAGACCCCACTCAAGAAAATTGGCAGGGTTTTGAAGGGAAGGAAAAAGAGAAGATACAGATACATAACATGCCTTAGTACACCAGAGTTGGATTATATATTCCACTTACAGGAAGGAACATCACTGGGCCCACATTTATTTTTAGCAGAAATCCCGCAGGAGTCAAGTAGTAATGATTCCTTTAAATATGTATGCACACTCAAATACGCTACAATTTTCACTACATCCTAATGTCTCCCTGACACTGAGACCAGTATTAGTTGCCACTAATGATTGCATTTTTTATAGTATGGTATTTGCGATTTTCTTGCGATTTTTTATAGTATTTTTAAGGGTAGATGTAAAAGTAAAATCTCTCGATATACACATGGAATAAAAGGAAAAGTAGAATAACGGAACTGAATGTTTCAAGGCAAATGGACTAAATATCGTATCTCATCACAAAAGAATATACCTACGAATTTAGTCTGCAAACAAAGCATACTTTCTTGCACACTCATTTGCTCTACCTTCCTGTTATGGTTTGAATTGTGAGTCCCCCCAAAATATATGTTGAAGTCCTAACCTCCTATACCTCAGAAGGTGACCTTATTTGGAAATAGGGTCTTTATAGATGTGATTAGTTGAGATCATCTACAGTAGGGTGGATCCTTAATCCAATATGACTGGTCTCCTTAAAAGAAGAGGAAAACCAGGGTCGCCTGGTGTGGCTCAGTAATGGTTTTGGCTCATGTTGTGATCTCAGGGTTATGAAATGGAGCCTCGTGAAGGGGTCCATGCTCACATGAGTTCGCTTGGGATTCTCTTTCTCTCTCCCCTGTCCCTCCCTCCCACTCTCAACTAAATAAATAAATCTTAAAAAAGAAAGAGAAGGAAAATCAAAACAGAAGGCCTTGTGACCATGGAGGCAGAGACTGAATTGATGCCTCCATAGGCCGTTGAACGCCCGGGGCTGGCTACCAGAAGCTGGAAGGAGCAGGGAAGGATTCTCTTCCAGAGGCGTCAGAGAACACATGGCCTGGCAACACCCTGATTTTATACTTTTAGCCTCTAGAATGATTGAGAATATATTCCTTCTGTTTAAACCCACCAAAGTACCACCACGCCAGGAAACATCCTAACCCCTATAGGACCAGACCCTCCAACTTCCAATTCTGAACATTTCTGAATAAGAGAGATGGGAGAGGACACCACAAAACTCCTTACTTGAGTTTGGCATTTGTCTCTTTGAATAAAGACTTCCTTCTTTCATCACATACTTAATGAGGACACAGCAGCCTGCAGAAATCACATAAGAGCATCAGTCAGCAGGTCACAAATGATTCATTACCAGTCACTTCGAGTGGACAGAGGACTGCAGATTTTCTAGATTGTCAAGCGCTGAGCAAGCCATGATGCCATTAGAAAATTGAGTCTCCAAAGCGGGCAGTGAGCACTACATATCACAAGACAAGCTAAGTTCAAAAGTGAGAGTTCTGAGCAGTTAGGAGGGAGCAGATTCCAGGTATATCAGCTGGGGTTAAAATCCAAACAGAAAAGTGTGAGCCAAAACATCATTTCAGAAAGCAGGGATGGGAGTATAGTCTTGGGCTCAGAACAAATAAGTAAATCCTCATGAGGAGCAGAATGCATGATGACAACTTATTCTAGGACAGAGATCAGCTGCTCTTTGCAGGGATGGATCCAGTAGGTCAAGGCTGAGAGTAGGTGCGGCTTGCAAGGCCAGGCAGCAATGGGGAGGCCCAAGGGAGCATGTCCACCAGAGGTCTTTTGGCTCGTCATGCCTCCTCTCAGTGCTACCTCTGAGAACAATCACACCAATCAAAGTGAGATGAGTGTATCTATCTGAGCCCAGTACCTAAAACACAGCCTGGAGATTCTCTAACAAAAAAAATGCTATATTAAAAAAAAAAAAAAAAAAGCTATATTGTCAATAGTAAGAAATAGCACCTTAGGCCTATAAATGTTATTTTGTTTGGGAAGATGATGTTTAATTGCCCGTTGGTCTAGCCTTGCTTTTCATCTCACAATTCCGGGCCTGATGTCCTTTCATTTGTGAAGTGTCAAAACTGTCCTCACTGCATCGTGTTTGTTATGTTTTCTCCACTTTTCGCAGGTCACATACATTGTCATTAGGAGATTCCAATTTGTATCTTTATTTTCCCTCAAGTTCTATCAGTTATAAATTTTCCTAAATCGTTTCTTTCTCCTATATATACAAAGGAACATCGATACTAAAAGTCCAATTAATGTGGGCTTTCATCCTGCACTGTTTTCCTGTCCCTTTTAGTAAAAGGGCTGGAGCACATCATTTGCTAGTCACTTTTATAATAAGCACTAATTTTCACTCTGAAATAGTTATTGATCTGAATAATCAACCATAGAAGAATCATTAAGAAAATGAAATGGTTCCTCATGCTGGAAGATTAGCCACCACTAAGCATGATGCTTCAACATAATTCTTCATATCTTGGGGAAAGACTTGGAATAGAAGAAGTGAAAAATCAGAATATAAAATACAAATACAGTATCGTTCCAATTATATTTTAAAACTATGCATTAAAATCTAGGTAGTATTTCTTCTTCTTGTTCACACTCTCTGTGCTTTTCAAAATTCTAATAATGAGCATTTGTTTTTATAATCAGAAAAAGATAAACTGTAAAAAAATTGAAAGATAAATGCTATTCACATTACCCAATATTATAGTACTAACTTAGAAGAACTCATATTTGCATTTAAAATATTTGAACAGGGATCCCTGGGTGGCGCAGCGGTTTGGCGCCTGCCTTTGGCCCAGGGTGCGATCCTGGAGACCCAGGATCAAATCCCACGTCGGGCTCCCGGTGCATGGAGCCTGCTTCTCCCTCTGCCTATGTCTCTGCCCCTCTCTCTCTCTCTCTCTCTCTGTGTGACTATCATAAAAAAAAAAAAAAAGTAAAATATTTGAACAATTCTTCCCAATAAAAAAGAATAGAAAACAAAAAAATCTTTGCATTTATACCTAAGACCATAACATTCACACATGGCATGTGGCCTCTCAGGAAGCTATATCCAGAATAACCCTGGAGGAGAGTCTTGCAAACAGATTATTAAAAGGCCAGGTAGTAAGTATTTCAGGCCTTGCAGGCAAGTGATAACTCCTCAGCTCTGCTGTTGTAGCACCACAGCCACAGGCAATATGTAAAGCAATAGGTATGGCTGCGTTCCAATAAAACTTTATTTACAAAAAAAGGTCGTAGTTTGCCAACCCTGCAACTACGGGTTGTTCTTTCCTTATTTACGGGTTGTCATTCCTTATTTAAAACTCCACAGTATCTCCCCCACTTCACTCAGAACAGCATTTCCCAAACGTTAATGTGCACATGAATCACCTGGGGTTTTAGCTGAAAAACAGATTTCAACTCAGTAGATGTGCAGGAGAGCCTGAGAGTCCGCATTTCTAACTAGCTTCCAGGTGATGCCATTGCTACTGCTCTGAGGACACCCTCAAGAGCAAGACAGAGCATCGTTTTATTAGCCACATAATATGTAGGCAGGGCTCATTAGGAGACAAAAAATGCATTATGTTTCCCGACAACACATCTGCATTATAGTAATCATATTTTGCTTAATTTTTTTTTACCTTATGCCTTGTTTTAGAAAAACAAATTTTGGACATTAAGTGGGAGATGGATAACTTTATTTAAAAATAGCTAACTGAGGGGCACCTGGGTGGCGCAGATGGCTAAGCGTCTGCCTTTGGCTCAGGTCATGATCCTGGGGTCCTGGGATCAAGTCCCCCATCAGACTCTGCTTCTCCCTCTCCCTCTGTTGTTGCTTGTGGTCTCTCTCTCTCTCTCTCTCTCTCTCTCTCTCTCTCAAATAAATAAATAAATAAATAAATACATTTTTTAAGATTCTTTTAAAAAATAAAAATAGCTAACTGAAACAAAATAATTAGTTGATTTTGATACGGATAAAACGTTATTTATTGATTCAATAAGCATTTGTTGTGTCTGGACACTAGGATGCCGATTGCTTGAAATACAGAGATAAAGTGTTCAAATGGGAGATGTAAACACATAAAGAAACAATTGCTTTCATTTAAAAAAATAGGATCATCCAAAATAGTTTCGCCTAGAAGCATTAGGTTCTTTAACAAAGAGATGTCATTGCCCAGTGCTAAAAATCCCATCACTTATCAAACTGTGCCATGGATACACCCAACTTCTAACAAGTCACAATAGCTACTTCTGTAAATAATCCTTTAAACTTCTCTAACTTAAGGGCATGTTGTGGATGTAACCTAGATTTCCCCAGAATTCATCACGTGGGGGTACTCATGAGTTTACAGTAACTGAAATAATTCAAGTCCTGCCACCTCCATTTCAGTGACCAATAGATGTCTCAAACTCAGTATGTCCAAAAACAAACTCCTGAAAGCCCCAAGTCTGCACCAGGACCACTTTTCTAGCTCATTTGATAGCAACTACATTCTTCTTGTTGCTCAAGTCAGCCATCCTGCATGCCTCCCTCAATACAATAAATCTTGTTGATGTTGCTTGCAAAATTTATCCAGAATCTAATCACTTCTTACCACTTCCATTGCTACCATCTGGTCCAAGCTTTCATCTACATTACCGCAATACTTAATCTCGGCTGGCCTTGCAGATGCTATGCTGTTCTCAACACAGCAACACAAGAGATCATCTTTTTAAACTTAAATGCCATCATGTCATTCCTTATTTAAAACTCCACAGTATCTCCCCCACTTCCCTCAGAATAAGTCCTTACAAAGGTCTAGGAGGTCCTTTTGATCTAGACTCAGATCATTGTTCTGAACTCATGCTCATTTCTTCCCCTTGCTTATTCCCCTCCAGCCACACTGGCCTCACTGGCACTGCTAAAACATACCAACCACCTTCCCACCTTCGGACCAGGGCTTTAGCTATACCGGCTACCTGAAATGCATTTCCTTCAGGTAATGGCCAATTACCTCATCTCCTCCAATTCTTTGTTTAGGTATCACCTTCTTAATGAGTCCTAGTCTGACCACCTTCATCCCCACACTTATCCTCCTAATCTCACTTATTCTGCTTCTTAAAAAAAAAAATCTGGGGATCCCTGGGTGGCTCAGGGGTTTAGTGCCTGCCTTTGGCCCAGGGCATGATCCTGGAGTCCCGGGATCGAGTCCCACATCGGGCTCCCTTCATGGGGCCTGCTTCTCCCTCTGCCTGGGTCTCTGCCTCTCTCTCTCTCTCTCTGTCTCTCTCTCTCTCTCTGTGTGTGTGTCTCATGAATAAATAAATAAAATCTTTAAAAAATAGATAAACTTAAAAAAATTCTATGCTGCGTATCACTTCTAACGTACTAGATAATTTCCTCATGTATTAAATCCATTCTTTATTGTATTAGTCTGCTTGGGCTGCCATAACAAAATATACTCAGACACTGGGGGACCTCAGCAGTAGGGATTTACTTCTCACAGTTCTGGAGGATGAAAATTCCAAGATCAAGATGTTGGCCAATGAGATTCCCTGGTGATGGTTTTCTTCCTGACTTGCAGACAGTCACTTTTTCGCTGTGTCCTCACATGGTAGAGAGGAAGCATGCTCTCTGCTATCTCTTCTTCAAGGGCACCACCACCATCATGAGGGCCCCACCCTCACAATGAACCTAATTATCTCCCTCATCTGAACCTAATTATCTCCCAAAGGCTGTATCTCTAAATATCATCACATTGGCAGTTGAGGCTTCGATATATAAATTTTAGGGGGAAACAATTCAGTTCATAGTATGTATCATCTCATCCCCTCTTCCTTACTTTGTGTAATCTCCATAAGAAGAGGAATCTTTGTATTGTTCACAGCTGTATCTCCAGGACCAAGAAGACTGCCTCATACAGGTTTGCTAGTGACTCAATGAGTTCTACCTATCCCACTGTACAATATAGGACCTTCTGCATCCCCCGGTGTCTTGCCCAGTAATTTGGGGGAGTCTCCAGGAGTGTCTCCAATAAGTTTTTGAATAGCTCTCTCTGCCCTTTGCCCTGCTGATGGCTGCTACTCATGATAATTCTTGAGGGAACCTCCCACTCACAGCTGCTGCCAATCCTACAACCACCAAACCAGCCCATACCTGTGTCAAGAATGAAGCCTCTCAAAGCTCCAAACAGCAAAGCTGTGCTGCATTTCCTGCAGCCCTTGATGAGCTGAATATCATGTTCTGCAAGCAGTGAAGAGAGTGTCCATCTTCCTCATTTGTGGTCACGCATTGTCACTGAGTCACCACGACAGGTTTGCATACAGAAGCCATGGGCGATTGGCTCTGCAGGCTCCTCCAAAGGATCAGAAATGCCTGAATTCCACCACCAGACACAACTTCAAGTTCTTCGTTCCAAGACAGTGCTTCCAAGTTGTGCTGCTGGTTGAAGTGGACGATGTAAATTTTTTTCCTTCGTCAAGATGGTCTCAGGTCGTTGAGTGCTGCTGCTGTAGGTTCTCACTATTACTGTGGTATCCAAAATGTTAAGGTTAAGTGAAAAAGCATGTACCCAACAAGCCATATCTAATTTAAAGTACACAAGGTACTTGTAGTTCCTTGAAGGAAAAGCACTAAATGAATAAATGTTCTTGTTATACATTATTCAGAGGCCATTTGAATACACATCTTGCTATACATTATTCAAATGCAATTTTTCACAATAACAAATAAATACTCTAAACACTGCCCCAGTGCCAAAGGATATATCAATATTGGATGAAGTTCATTCACAATATTTTATTTAAAAACAATTTAAGAATCGAAATCTTTCTATTACTTTTATAAATGTAAATTTGCTGGCTTTTCTTCTTTGTTGAATTACATTTAAGTCCCCCCCACCTTTTTTTTATTCAAGCCAATTTAACTGCAGTGTTTCTGTTTTCATCAGAGGCAGGGTAAGTGCATCAGACATGGCATCAAACATCCTGGCGCTGGTAACAGTGTGCCCATGTGATGATGAGTACAGTTGCTATTTCTTAACTTTCTTGTTAAGAAAATAAGATGGTTGGATCAGATCATCTCTAATTTCTTCTCCAGCAATATATTTTCGTGATTCCATGTCTTAAGAAGAAGCAACACCATATTAAGGGTTGGAAATAGTGTACATTCAAATTCGAGATCAAGTAATAAATTGCAATTTCAATTCATCTTTAAAAATTGGAAAGTTACTTATTTCTATGCATTGTTTAAAGATTCCACATATATTATTGGACAATAGTTTTTTGAGGTATTCTAAACTAACATAATTATTCCAGTCTTACAGATTCATTCATTCGATCAGGTGGTTGGTCAACACCTTTTGAGCACCGACTATGTACCTGGTATCATGTTAGGTCCTGTGTATGCAAACTTACAACATCGTCTCTGCTTTTAAGGATTAGATGAATAAGATAAAGTAATGGCAATAAAAATACTGCAAATGTCAGGTAGAAGTTTATATAGGGTCCAAAGTGGACATGAGGAAAGAAATCAATTCTACTTGGAGGGGGGAGCTAAGGAAGCTTCCTCTAACACTGTTTTGGAAGATGAATCAGATCATGGCCAAGGGAGGCAGGGAGATGGAATATTAGTTTGTCATGGCTGCCATAACAAAGTACCATACACTCAGTTTAAACAACAGAAATTTATGTTCTTGAAGTTCTGGAAGCTAAAAGTCCAAGATCAAGGTATTAGTAGGATTATGTATTTCGAGGCCTCTCCCAATGGCTTATAGATGGTGGTCTTCTCTTTGTTTTCACATGATCTTTTCCTTATGTCTTTCTCTGTCCTAATCTCCGTCTCCTAAAAGGACCCAGTAACATTGGATTACAGCCCACATATATGGTCTCATTTTACCTTAATTACCTTCTAAAAAGGCCCGTCTCCAAATACAGTCACATTCTGAGGTACTTGAGGTTGGGACTTCCACATCGGGATTCCAGGGGGACACATATGTCTGTGCTTCTCACCAACATATGCCATCACCATTGTGATGCTTGGGGGAGTGGGGGAGGGCTTTCTGAAAGTTTTGCTGTCCCAACCCTTTGTCCCTTCTTTTGGCTACAGAAACTTGATTTTCCTTTGGGGAATGGCCCCTCTCCAACTGGGAGAGACCTGGGAGAGAGAGTGAGAAGAGGCATGAGTACTCCCAGATTTGTGGTGGATGGTGAAAGAGGAAAGTCTGGGTAAGAGGAGGAGATTTTGAATTAAGTTTGTATATGTTTTTGTTGATTTTTACATTTATCAATAAATATATCATATGAATATACTTTCAAGAGTCTCTTGGTAAGAGGGTTAAATCAAAAGTTCTCCTCCCTGCCCCCCCAAAAACCTTCCTATTTCTTTTTTCCCCTAACCCTCCTGGAATTAACCACTTTCAATGTTTTAGCTCTTTTTTCTGGTATTTACCTCAATGTTTCTAAATAATATTCCCATTCTGTTGACAAAGTTTGACATCATTTTTCCTCCTGAGTTTAGAGCTGAACGGGAGGTAGGTATGGAAGTCAGATGGCTGAAAATAAAATATCAGCCTGATTATTGACAAAAGCAAATGGGCTTCCTAAGAGCTCACCTTGAATTTAACTGACCTGCCCAGGCTGCAGGTAGACAAACTGCAGGCAGGGAGTATGACCCTGGGGAGCTACCCCTACAGTGAGGGCAGAGGTATGGTACTTCTGCAACCTGGTTGCTTCTAGAAAAAAAGCAGGCTCAGAAGAGCCTGACTAGGCCTAGCTCCAATTCCCCAATTTACCAATAAGATAAAGTCCAGGTAGAAGAATCAAAAACAGAAAGACATGCTGGCCTCCAAAAAAATAATCAAAAGAGTTAAAACAAACAAACAAACAAAAAAAAAAAAAAAAAAGAAAGAATGAAGTTGATGATATTAAGGAATTGTTCTTTTTTATGTGTAATGACAGTATTGAGATTATGCTTCTTACACAATTTCATTTCTTTTGGCAATACAAACTGAAATATTTATGGGTGAAATGAAATACTATTTGATATGGCTTCAAATTATATGAGAGAGGAGTGAAGGTTTAAATGAAACAAGATTGGTCATGAGCTGAAGCCAGTGATGGGTACCTGGACCTTCATTATTTTATTTCTCTTACTTTTGTATCCATTTATGAATTTTTTCTGTAATAAAAATTTCAAAGAAAAGGAGAAATGGTTAAGTTACAAAAGCAACGACGAGTAAGTTTCACCATGGAAGTGGATAAAAATGACAAAGCTACTAAGAAGTCAAGTGAGATAAAATAGGCAGGGTTCATCTGCTTTGATGATTAGGGAGACATTTATTTATTCCTTGAGCAAGTATTATGTTCCTGACCCTACTCTGGAGACAGAACGCCCAGTGGTGAACAAAATAGAGAAGATCCCTGCATTCATAGAGATTACCTTCTTGTGACACTGTCACCTTTGTCAGGACAGTTCCACATAGTAGTAGAGTGTAGCTCTACTGAGGGAGGGAGTTGCAAGGAAGAGAGGAGGTAAACACAAAAAGAATAAAATGTGCAAGGGAAGAAGATAATGCAGTAGCTTAAAGAGTACTTTTTAAATTTTATTATTATTTTTTTAATGTGAGTGCATGCAGGCCGTCTATGGGGATGGAGCCAGTAGAGAGGGAGAGATTATAAGACAGAAAGAATGATAATAAATTGGGAGAGAATTACATCAGACCACAGTAGAGGGATTTTTCCTTGAGTAAAAAAAAGACCAAATATTTTCTCAGGTTGAGGAAGGTAGATGAAGGTGGATTCTGTGGGATGAAACTGGGCTTAGAAAAGTGAGTCTGGCCCAGGCTATCTGCATCGTGTAGGAAGTGGGCAGAGATGTTCTTACTCCAAGACCATCCAGAAGTGCTCATCCTTCCCTCCGATTCATATCAAGACAGCCCCTTTTTAGATCTCATTCATTTCCTCAGAGATTCCATCCCAGACTCCATAGTTTAAGGAAGTTTCCCTGTACATATTAGGAATGCATTCAGCTACAAATAGCAAAGGGGCTTACAAATAACAGGGAAGCCCCTTAGTTAAGATATTAAGGCCTTAGGCTTGTTTTTTTTTTTTTAAGATTTTATTTATTTATTCATGAGAGACACAGAGAGAGAGAGAGAGAGGCAGAGACACAGGCAGAGGGAGAAGCAGGCTCCATGCAGGGAGCCCGATATGGGACTCGATCCTGGGTCTCTAGGATCAGGCCCTGGACTGAAAGCAGCGCTAAACCACTGAGCCAACAGAATAGAGAATCCAGAAGTAGACCCTCAACTTTATGGTCAACTAATATTCGACAAAGGAGGAAAGACGATCCACTGGAAGAAAGACAGTCTCTTCAATAAATGGTGCTGGGAAAATTGGACATCCACATGCAGAAGAATGAAACTGGACCACTCTCTTTCACCATACACAAAGATAAACTCAAAATGGATGAAAGATCTAAATGTGAGACAAGAGTCCATCAAAATCCTAGAGGAGAACACAGGCAACACCCTTTTTGAACTTGGCCACAGGAACTTCTTGCAAGATACATCCACGAAGGCAAAAGAAACAAAAGCAAAAATGAACTATTGGGACTTCATCAAGATAAGAAGCTTTTGCACAGCAAAGGATACAGTCAACAAAACTAAAAGACAACCTACAGAATGGGAGAAGATATTTGCAAATGACATATCAGATAAAGGGCTAGTTTCCAAGATCTATAAAGAACTTAGTAAACTCAACAGCAAAGAAACAAACAATCCAATCATGAAATGGGCAAAAGACATGAAGAGAAATCTCACAGAGGAAGACACAGACATGGCCAACATGCACATGAGAAAATGCTCTGCATCACTGGCCATCAGGGAAATACAAATCAAAACCACAATGAGATACCACCTCACACCAGTGAGAATGGGGAAAATTAGCAAAGCAGGAAACCACAAATGTTGGAGAGGATGTGGAGAAAAGGGAACCCTCTTGCACTGTTGGTGGGAATGTGAACTGGTGCAGCCACTCTGGAAAACTGTGTGGAGGTTCCTCAAAGAGTTAAAAATAGACCTGCCCTAGGACCCAGCAATTGCACTGCTGGGGATTTACCCCAAAGATTCAGGTGCAATGAAACACCGGGACACCTGCACCCCGATGTTTATACCAGCAATGTGCACAATAGCCAAACTGTGGAAGGAGCCTTGGTGTCCATCAAAAGATGAATGGATATAGATGATGTGGTTTATGTATACAATGGAATATTCCTCAGCCATTAGAAACGACAAATACCCACCACTTACTTCGACGTGGATGGAACTGGAGGGTATTATGCTGAGTGAAGTAAGTCAGTCGGAGAAGGACAAACATTATATGGTCTCGTTCATTTGGGGAATATAAAAAATAGTGAAAGAGAATAAAGGGAAAAGGAGAAAAAATGAGTGGGAAATATGAGAAAGGGAGACAGAACATGAGAGACTCCCAACTCTGGGAAACGAACTAGGGGTGGTAGAAGGGTAGGTGGGCGGGGGGTGGGGGTGACTCGGTGACGGGCACTGAGGTGGGCACTTGACAGGATGAGCACTGGGTGTTATTCTGTATGTTGGCAAATTGAACACCAATAAAAAATAAATTTATAAAAAAATAAAAAAATAAAATAAATAAAATAAACCACTGAGCCACCGGGGCTGCCCCTTAGGCTTGTTCATTTCTTCTCCTCTGTTACATGCATCAGTGTTTCATCCTCATGGATACAATATAGCTGCCATAGCACCAGATGTCATGGAGCAGGAAAAAGGGGGAGAGGATATTACCAGGTGCACTTGTCCTTTTTATCAGAGAAAGCAAAGGGTTTTCCCTTAACCCTCTATCAGACTTCTGCAAAATTATGTCACTTAGCCATTCCTCGCTGTAAGGAAGTCTGGGAAAGTGATTACTTCATTTTGCCAAACTGTGTAGTAGAGATGGGCAAGAACAAAGCAAGGCGGGGAATGGCTATAAGCAGCTAACCAACAATATCTGTCGTACCCTGTCACACTTCTTACGAGGCTACAGGCTCCCTGTGAGCAGGGCCCATGTCTGTGCTTCTCACCAACATATGCCATCACTATTGTGAGGCTTAGGAGTGGGGGGGCTTTCTGAAAGTTTTGCTGGCCCAGCATCCCTCCTTTGTTCCTTCTTTTGGCTACGGAAGCTTGATTTTCCTGTGGGGAATGGCCCCTCTCTGACTGTCAGTCAAGGAGTCTTTCCTATCCTTCCTGCAAAGGCATGGGAAGTGACACAAGTTAGTCACTTTACCTTCTATCCCGGAAAGTTAAGATTTCACAGGGTGGGAGGCGTGGATACTGGGAGCACCTCGCTCCTGCTCCTGCTCACCATTAGAGCCCCCTGGTGCCCCCCTGGCTCCTGGCTTGGGAACTGGTTGGTTCAGCTCTTCCTTCTACTCTGTTAGCCACCTCCTACCCTGACCACAAGTTTTTTTTTAAATTATTTTGTTCTCCTTTTTTTTGACTGCATCAAGGAAGCCTACCTGATAAAAGTAGGCCTTTAATTATTGGATGAATGACCCTTGTTTCAACTAAAAGCCAACCACAAACCCGAGGATCCTGGAACCAAAATGAAATAACAAACTAAGTAAGATAAAGACACCAATTTTTCGTTTTGGGTCAAACTTCTTGATTTGCAATAAGTTTGACTTTCACGATGACAAAATGTTCCTCTTTGTCAGTATCTTCATCTTAACTGTCAATGAAGGTGCTTTTCCTGTCTGATTTACTCCCTGTGGTGTTCCCATCCTAATTTCCACTGTCTGCCAAGCCCATGCTCTCCTCATTCCCTCCCCAATTCCCTAGGCACAGTTCCCTCTTGACAAGCAGCCCTCCAAGGAACGTCTTCCTCACCCATCTGTGAGCTGTCACAATGACAGGATGTTAGAGCACCGCCTCCAAGGCTGGATGGCACATTTTCTTTTTCTTGAGGTTTGTCTCCTGGATTTACAGTGTTGAGGTCATTTTTGGAAACCTTTTGCTGACAGTCTAATTTTGCTAAATGTCCTCAGAGTTTCTAATCCGGTCTGATGGAAGGGCAGAGCGGGGAGATACTTTTGGGATCTTCTATTCTAGCTCTCTTCCCCTTGTAGAAGAGGAGGGAGGCCCACAGGCTGCTGGGACTGTCCCAAGGTCACACATTCAGCTCTTAGCAGAGCCTGCCTGAGCACCAGGTCTGGGAACTCCCCAGCCATTATTCTTCCCACTAGACTACAATGTTTCATCAGGTTTTGTATCTATTTGTTCTCCTCTAGAACTCTACACATTTATGATATTAAAATGCTTCCTCCTGAATTTTTTACCTCACTCTCTGATTATTTATTATCCTCAGCTAAACAATGTGGCAGGTAGGGTTTTGCCAAGAAACAGTCTTGGATGGGATGGGACCTGGTGTATACAGGGTTTACCAGCCAGCGCCCTGGGGCCAGACACCTGTGGAAACAGGGGCAAGAACTGGAGCCCACAGAGAAAAGAGACCATTGGCAATGCAGGTCACCGAGGGCCTGGCCAAGCTCACCTAGAGCAACGCTTCACAGTTGCCCCAAGATAGTCTGGGATGGGGCAGTGCCCAACCCATTGGAGCTGGGCGGCCTTCGAAGGGTGTGACCTGGGGTAACACAGCTGTCCAAGGCTGAGACCATCCCTGAAAGGCTCAGACCACTTCTGGCTGCCAAGGTAGCACATCCCTGAGCACTATTACTCCTTCCAGTGACTCACCTTTACTGTCCTAGATGCTTGTCAGGATTCCTGCCCCTGAGGAGCTTATAGTCTGCTGGGAGGGACAGTTAATAAATCATGATGGCAATGTGAAGCCTTAAATCATACACACGAAGGTCTTTAGACACACGAGGAGGAGGCAACTGTGTATAGACACACAGGGCAGGGGGTGGCTGACTCAGGACGGCCAAACCCAGGGAGACCAGGGTAGGGGCCCCGGGCAGCCCCTGCCTTCCTAAGGCCAGAGGAACCTGCTACCCTTTATGTCATAAAATCTTCATTTTCTTCCTTCCTTCCTTCTAGTGTCTCTCCCCCCAAATCTCTCACTCAATTCATGCATTTTTCCTTATTCTTGCTAGTGTCCGGGGAGCCATTTGTCTCATCTAAAAAGCTAGTCCCTCAGCCTGTTTTAAGTGAAGCTTTACAAACTCACTGGGCAACGTGTGTGCACATTCACCGCGCTGGCACCCCGGCAAACGGCATTTCCAAGGGCTCTGTAGACCTCCCGGGCTCGGGTTTCAGATGTGTCTATAATTAAATTTCTGATCGCGCTAAAAGGCCTTATAAACCAGATGTGAAGGACTGACACGAAGCAAGGGGGGGGCGGGGGGAGCAAGTTCGCGGGCCTCCAGGCGGCCGGACTGGAAAGGCAGGGTTGCAAACTGGGCAAAGTGAGCGGTTTCGGGAGATGCAACCTGGGGACGGCCACTCTGGGGTTTGCAAGAAAACGGAGAAGGAAAAGGCAAAAGCCACTTGCTGCATTCAGGCTGGAGAACAGGAAGAAATCCCGGGGGGGGGAGGGCGGGGGGGGGGCGGGGAGCGCAGAGTCGGGCTGCGGGGCGCCCCGGCAGCTTCCAGGGGCTCAGGCCTCCCCGCGCAGAATGCGTCGGTTCTAGAGATGCCCGGGGCGGGATGGAGCGGGGAGGGGGGGGCAGGGAAGGGGGGAGGCGGGGAGGGGGCGTGATCCCAGCGGCAGCACCCGGAGGATTCGGCGGCCCCCATGAGGGCCCTGCAATCCCCAGCCCCCTCCCCGCACTCCCCAGCCCTCCGCCCCCCACTCCCCAACCCTCTCCCCGCACTCCCCAGCCCTCCGCCCCCCACTCCCCAACCCTCTCCCCGCACTCCCCAGCCCTCCGCCCCGCACTCCCCAGCCCTCCGCCCCGCACTCCTCAGCCCACTCCCCGCACTCCCCATCCGCTCCCCGCACTCCCCAGCCCGCTCCCCGCACTCCCCAGCCCTCCGCCCCGCACTCCCCAGCCCACTCCCCGCACTCCCCAGCCCGCTCCCCGCACTCCCCAGCCCTCCGCCCCGCACTCCCCAGCCCACTCCCCGCACTCCCCAGCCCGCTCCCCGCACTCCCCAGCCCTCCGCCCCGCACTCCCCAGCCCGCTCCCCGCACTCCCCATCCCCCTCCCCGCACTCCCCATCCCCCTCCCCGCACTCCCCAGCCCTCCGCCCCGCACTCCCCATCCGCTCTCCGCACTCCCCAGCCCTCCGCCCCGCACTCCCCAGTCCGCACTCCCCATCCTGAGCCAAAGCCCAGCCTCCAACCACAAAGCCAGGTGCTGCTGGAATAACAAAGAACAACTTGTTTGCATCTTCGCTGGAGTCCAGGTGACTTGGAAATGGGGAAACAAATTCCTGGCTGGGGCCAAAGAGTGACACGTTTGCATTCGAATACTTCGACTTAAAAAGCGATTTAAAAAATGTCTTTAGGGCAGCTGGGGTGGCTCAGCGGTTTCCCACCAGCTGCAGCCCAGGGCGGGATCCTGGAGACCCGGGATCGAGTCCTCGTTGAGTTTCTCCCTGCATGGAGCCTGCTTCTCCCTCTGCCTGTGTCTCTGCCTCTCTCTGTCATGAATGAATAAATAAAAAAGCATTTAACATAAAAACTAAAATAATGTCTTAAATGAATTACTCCTGAACCCGGCTTCAGCGCAGGCGGCCTCGGGTGCATGTGATTTTATTTTTTCGGCTTAAGCATCAGGTGAGGACACGTTTCATGAACCAGACATGGTGCCAAGTGTTGGGGAGGGTGCAAAGTAAATATATTTAAGCTCAAAAGAGCTAATGTCATACAGAATCCTGGGAAATCATTTTGTCCTCAAAATGGTCATAAAGGAACTTTGAAGGAGAACCATGATCTCCTTCCGAGAGATCTTGGGCTGGGTCCCTGGGGCGTCCCGAGTGCCTGCGGCAGTGTCCCCGCCCTGGGGAGGGGTGGCTGTGCCTGCCCGCAGCTGGGAGCTCTGCAATCCTCGGGTTGAACGGGCTTTTTCACTTTTGCGGTTGTAATTAGAACACGTTCCTTTAAAAAGAAAAACACCTTTTTTTTTTCCCCCTAGAGAGAGAGATCACACCACAGGGAGAGAGAGATTAAACCTAAAGCAGACTTCTTACGGAGCAGGGGACCCGATAGTGTCAAGCATATCATAGGTGTTCAGTGAATATTTAAATGACTGGAAAAATGAACTAATCCAGATGTTTAGATATTTAAAAAAAAATCCAAAACTAAGAGAAATCAGATGAATGGAGTGGAACTGGAATTTTCTGAGACTTAGTATATGCAAAGTAACATGGATTGCTGATTTTAACTCTGTTAATCCTCAGAACACCGTAGTGTGGTAATGCTATAACATCTCCTATTGAATAGGCAAGGTAATTAAAGTTTAGAGGGTTTAAGCAGGTTGTCAGGGTCATGCAGCGAGGAAAGAACAGCACTAGAAATTAACCCAAGTCCTCTGGTTTCAAAGCCCACACTTTCTTCTGTCTGCCTTTCTATGACCTTTAAAGATGATCTCTATTTTTCCCAATGTTACCTCCAAGTTTGAAGAAATCTCCTCTCCCTACCTTTCATCATGTCTCATCTTCTCTCTCAAAGGTTGTAAGGACAGTCTCCTAATGTTAATCCTAGAATCTAGCAGAATCTCAAAAGCAGGTGATGTTAAGTTCACTTAGTGACTGATTTAGTAAATGAAGAACGGGATGGATGGATGGATTCATTAACACCTCTCTTAGTCTTGCTAATACAGCACTATTGTAAGGATTAAGCATTTAGCTATAGAATCGGATTTTGGTCTCTATTTGCACAAG
Source organism: Vulpes lagopus (assembly GCF_018345385.1). Taxonomy (NCBI): domain Eukaryota; kingdom Metazoa; phylum Chordata; class Mammalia; order Carnivora; family Canidae; genus Vulpes; species Vulpes lagopus. Next base: position 45,246,941 of record NC_054839.1, read on the forward strand.
TATAATTCTCCAAGATTTTCCTTAGTATTTTTAATTTCTTTAATTGATTTTATAGTAAGCCTGGAAGTTAAAATTTATTTTTGCCTGTATACTCCTTAAAATGTAATTAGAGTTTATAAGACATATAAATTGCACATTTAGCCACTTGAAACAGTACATGTAAAATGTCATAATTTTAAATGAAATTGCAACTGAGTTTAATAATAAAACCCAAATTCTTCATATATTGTGTTAGAAAGTGCTACGTTAAATGAATTCTCAAAAGATAGTAAGTTGCTACTTAGTACTCAAAGAACCTGGCAACTTTTGCCTTGCTGTTCATTAAATTGTACTTCAGAATATACAATACCCTTTGAGAATTTTAATTTGGGCTTGTAAAGCTGTATTAAGATTTTTCTTCTGAAATTTGTTCAGTGAATAAGTTTTCTTCTGCCTCTCACTAGGAAGAAGATAAAGAGCACTCAGTGGGTGAAGACACTGAACCCGAAATGGACATTGACAACAAAAAACAAATTGGTCATTCAGACAGCACAGCCCTGGGAGTAAGTGGCAACATGTGATTCCTTGGAGCAGGAAGTATGATGGACGATGGGTTTAAGGGGTGGGCAATGAACCCTGTGGTCCTTCCGTATGGGACAGGTCCTTCAGTTGTCCCATATGGGACACCATTGATAATGGACATGTGAGAGGGTCCAGATTTAAGCCAGGAATGCCAGGCACTGACTGTGTATGCCGTCACTTGTATGTGGAATCTAAAAACAACAACAACAACAACAAAAAAAAAAAAAAAAAAACAAAAACAAAAAACCCCAAGCTCAGATAGAGAACAGATTGGCACTTGCCAGAGGTAGGGGGTGAAGGTAAAGTGGGTGAAGAGGATCAAAGGTACAAACTTTTTAACTTCAGTTATAAAATGAATATGTTCTGGGGATACACTGTACAACCCTGTGACTACGGTTAATAATACTGTATATATACTTGAAAGTTGCTAAGAGAATAGATCTTAAAACTTCTCATCACAAGAAGACATAATTCTTAATAATGTATGGTGATGGATGTTAACTGGACCTATTGTGGCAATCACTCCACAATATAGATCAATATGGATTTGTTGGGATCCCTGGGTGGCACAGCGGTTTGGCGCCTGCCTTTGGCCCAGGGCGCGATCCTGGAGACCCAGGATCGAATCCCATATCAGGCTCCTGGTGCATGAAGCCTGCTTCTTCCTCCGCCTGTGTCTCTGCCTCTCTCTCTCTCTCTGTGACTATCATAAATAAATAAATAAAAAATTAAAAAAATATGGATTTGTTATGTTGTACATTGGGAACCAATATATATTACGTGTCATTTATGCCTCAGTGAAAAGAGGGAAAAAAAGATGCTGGGCATTGGCTGATTAGTCCCAGCTCTTGCAGGAGCAGCTCCCATCTGATATGGGTCTTCTCACCTAAACCTCACAACTGCCTTCTAGGATGGGGACCAAAGGGGTTCAGAATGAGCCTCTTCACCATGGGCCACTTTGGCATGTGGATTATTTTGAGCTGAGGACAAAAAAGACCCAAAAGACTCAGGATGAGCTTTTTACCTCCTCCTTAACTCCTTCTAAGAATTTCAACAGAGGACTTGATCCAGGAAGAGAGTGATCACAGTAACTACAGAGCGTGTGCTAGGTGTGATAAACTGCGGGGAGCTCAGCAGGGCCTGCGTATTCAAATGCCTCTCTGTGTCTCACTGTCTGTGCCTGGCATGACACGCATCTACATATCAAACATTTGCTCTTCCCCTCTTCCTGTGAATCATCTTCCTTCCCTTTGAGGCTCTACACTACCATTCCCTTCTCCTTAGCTCACAATGGTATAGAAGCCTCAAATGCCCGACTGTCAGAGAGCCTCTCATGTGGGACTCCCCTATGTACATCATTAGATTGTTTTTCTCCTGTTAATCCGTCTTACATTGATTTCATTATTAGGCCAGCCAAAGAACATAGAAGGGAAGAAGGAGAAAGTTTCCCTCTCCTACAGTACTGTTATTGCTATGCTCTGTGAACTGAGGCTCATAACAGCTAAATAAAATGACCAACATCTCACCAGGGAGTGGTGGGGGTGAGAGTCAAACCTCCAGTGGGCATCCCCAAGGCTGCACTCTACCACTAAGGTGTATTCCATAAAGTTCGGCTACACCCAGTTCCACTATACCATGAGGGGTGTCCTGCAAAGATCCACTCTTTTCCTTTTTCCTCCAGGTTGTCCAGATATTTCACTGGGATAGGAATGGTGCAAAAGATCCTGGGATGAAGACCTTGCCAAGCATGCACAATGCCTATCTGTTCCACCTTTTTTGTGTTCTTTCTTTAATACTTGAATACGGCAATTATTGTACAGGAATTATGAATCTTGAAACACTTGATGGATAATATATCTGTGTCTCATATAACAGCACTTGAAAAAGGTTGCTCCTAATATTTTGCAAAGTTGCTGTGCCAGAGCTGTGGGCTCCGGCCTTAGGTCAGTCTCACTACTTACTCTGGGGGCCCTGGGATAAAGACCATTTGCACCTGTTGGGGGGAAGAGCATTAAAACCCAAATCTCCCTCCCAATATAGAAAACCTCTGTACAAGACAGTAGAGACAGTAAACAGTGGGATTACTGAGACAGTGAAACTAAAGGGATCCCACGAAAAACTGCTTTTTTCCCCTTTTTTCCTGCTTCTATTTTTACCAGGACCTATACCCCTGCCTCACACATACCTTACAGTACAGATGATATATATCCTCCTGATAAAAGTCAAGGAGTTAATGATTTCTTTGGAGTTTTCCAGCACAATGGGTAACATCTAAGGAGTGACTGGGTTTCCAAGACCACTGACTCAGCAAGACCCCTGGCTCCAGGGCATAAGTGACTTATGGAGGCCGCCTAAACACTTATCTTTGTTCCTGGTTGCCTGAGAAGACTTGTATACTCAACCACAATCCTCAGTAAAAACCCCAGACCCCAGATAAAGACAAGACTCTCTATTTCTTTCTGAGTCTCCTTGACATTCTGTCTGTATCTGTCCTTTCTATGTCTTCAATAAACTCTGCTCTCACCTCCTCTCTGTCAAGTTTGATTTCTATCCTGTGCAAAGCCAAGGACCCTCTTGGCTGGTCCTGTGGGACTCCCTCTTGATCCTTGGACCCAGCCTGTAGGCATCATTACTGAATGAGCATTAGCCAGAATGTGATGCACATCACAGGCAGTCTGTGGAGAGATGGCAAAGAGAGGAAGAAACCTCACCCCCTTATATAACCAAGCTGATAGAACCCACTACATATGTGTTCTCAAGATAAACAATAACTAGGGGTGCCTGGGTTGTTCAGTTGGTTAAGGGTCTGCCTTCAGCTCAGGTCATGATTCCAGGGTCCTGGGATGGAGCCCTGTGTCACGCTCCCTGCTCAGTGGGGAGTCTGCTTCTCCCTCTCCCTCTTCCCTCCAGCCCCCAGCCTGCCACCCCCATGCTCTCTTATCTCTCTTTCTGTCAAATAAATAAATACATAAATACATAAATACATAAAATCTTTACCAAAAAAAAAAGATAAACAATAACTAGTCCTAGCATCAGTGGTCACATAGTTCATCCTTGACTCATGTGGTAAGTGGGGTAGTTACCGGAAACTGAGCTTACCCTCTTGGTGGATGTGGCCCCAAAAAGACACAACTAAGTCAAGGAATGGGAAAAGGAAGAGTTTTCCTTGTAACAAGTCAAGGAGAACACTGGGGCTATTTCCCGAAGTAGTGTCTTCCCAACAACAAAACTGGGGAAATTTAAAGCTAAGATTGTGTACATATTCATGAAGGGGCTTGCGTAATGGGGAGTAGAGCATGGAACTGGGGCAAAAGTCATCCTAAGGTGACCTGAGTCCAGGTCAAAGTCATGAGGACCTACAAGGATCAGCAACATTACTTCTCTGGCTCCAGGTGGTCCAGTATCTGAGCCCTCAAAATGGTTTCTCCTGCAAAGAAAACTCAAAAAGTGTGTGTGAGGTTGAGTTAGGGACAAATGGGGCAAGACTAGGTAGGGGGGCACAGAAACAGGCTCACAAAAACCCCAAAAATGCTGAGGTATAAGGAAACCAGAGATAAGGGAACAAGCCAGACCACACTGCCCTAGGTATGGGCCGGGAGGGTGTCTTTTTTATGGCAGTCATCTGTGACCAACAAAGAATAACCAGACCCCAAAGAAGAAGTAAGGTGTCAAAGATGTTATCACTAGTCCTTAATCAATGGTGGTATCAGTAGAAGGATTTAGGTTCTCTGGTTGGCTTCCAATAGAAGACCAAGCCTACAAGCTCTCAGTGGCAACCCAGTGGGGACCCCTCTCACTTCTGAGAGCTTTCTCTGTATCCTCACTTAATAAGCTTCTATCCCTTTACTTACTCTCCTTTCTTTGACCCCATGAGACAAGAATCAAGCTCTCCTGTGTCAAGGCCAGTGTTCACTTCTGAATAAGATCAGGCTACCTCTTGGCCTCCTAGTGGCTCTCTGCTCCCACATTCTGTCACAGGGTGGTGGGGGTGGGGGAGCCTAGCATGATTTTTCTTGGGTCAAGAAAGCTATGTGTTGTCTTTCTTTTTCTGGGGACCCCCTACCTCTGCTCATGGGGTGACTGTCTGCATTAGCTTATTAGCTTTATCTAGTGGAGAAACAAATTCTATCTTTATGACAAGAGGTATTTTGCAACTTGCAACTGGGCACCTCGCCTCTCAGGGAAGCTGGGAGATAGGGGGGCTCTATCCCTTTTTACATTTCAAAGAGATGCCTCCCAGGTCCTTGAGAGAAGCGTTCATGGGTCATCAAGCTGACAAAGGCCTATCTAGTTTTCAAAGGATTTATATACATTTCAAAGAGAGAAGAAACTACTTACAATTACAAGTTTTCTAAAGTGAAAAGTCTGAGAAAAAGGAGGGAGAAGGAATCTCTTTCCTCATTTTCAACAGGGAGAATTACACCTCTTATTTTTAATTTTCCCTTATAACACACCTCACCCCCAAGTCTTCTATTCTGAGGCCGAGAGCTGCACTTTTAAAGCTCTGCAGGCGATCCTGCTAATCAGTTCAGAAGGGCTGAGAGTTGCAGCCAGTGGGGAGCATCCCCAGGAGACCGGCTGGAATGCATATTCCCAGGGCAGGAGCCAGAACCACAGCAGCAGAATCTCGAGGGGGCAGCTAGCAGCTGCCTGTAAACCAGCCTTCTGGAGGATTCTGCGGGTCTCTAAAGGTGGCGCCTTGCTGCCCCAGGCGACAGCGCCGATTTTTCCCAAGGGGATACCTGTATCTAGGGAGACCTGATTTCCACAGGCCACACAGACTTGGTTAGTTTGAAGGCATTATTTTCTAGATCCTCAAATTTTCATTTTATTCTTTCTCAAACTGATGTTCCTGAGCATATTGCCTGTGTCTCCTCAGCCACTCCTTCCTCAACCTCCCATCTGGTCAGGGTCATCTTTCTCTCTCTCTCTCTCTCTTAACAAAGGAAACACATAAAAAGGCGGGCTGTGCATTTATGGCTGTCCAACACCCCTACCCCATCCAATATGCTTTCCATACGAACCTGGACATTTCGAAGGAGGAGAAGTAGGCGCAGAGGGGAAGGAGGAGGAGGGAGGCACACCTCTTAACTTCCATGAGGCTGAGAATGATGCTTTCCTCCTGGTTGGGGGGGTGAGGAGGGCCTGCTATGGAGACAATTCAAGAAGGAAGAACTCCTGAGGGAGAGTCCCAGAGTGGCTGAGAAGAGAACATGGCCAGGAAGTACCGAAGGCATCTTTTTTCACTGTGACAAATACACAGCAAGGCTCCATCTACCTTAGAATTCATAAGTGAGATGAATGTTTTAAAGACAGGTATTAGGGCACCTGGGTGGCTCAGTGGACTAAGCGTTCGATTCTTGATTTTAGCTCAGGTCATGATCTCAGGGTTGTGGGACTGAGCCCCACATCGGGCTCCACACTGAGCACAGAGTCTGCTTCAGATTCTCTCTCCCTCATATTCCCCCTCTGCTCTTCCTCTCATTCTCACTCGTGCTCTCTCTTTAATATAAATAAATAAAATCTTCAAAAAATTAAAAAATTAAAATTAAAAATACCCTCCAAATCCCCATGCTTTTATTTGCCTGACCAGTCTGACATGAGGACTGGCTTTGGCTAACCTATGGAAAATGTCCAAAAACTGGATGAGTTAAATGTGCAGATCCAAGGCTTTGAAGAAAATACATAAATATGCTAAAAGCACTTACACAACATGGTGGGGGTTGTATCTTTGCAACTTAATACAATTCTCATAAAATTTTTTATAACACCTTAAAAGTATGCTAGAAGTTATATAGTTGGTTTTGTTTTATATTATGGTGTTTGGGGATTATGTAGAAAAAATGTTTACAAAGCATAGCCCCCCAAAATTGGGATGCTTGAGATCTTAGGTAAACACTCCATTCAGGGCTACCCAGCCCAGAACAAGCAGAGACCAAAGAAGGAGCATCCCCCCAACTCACAGCCCACCCCCACCAGCACCACTGGTGCCAACAGCTCTGTATTTGTGGTAAGTGTAACAAAGTCTTGAAGGGTCCTAATACAAAACCCTGATGGGGATGCCTGGGTGGCTCAGCAGTTGACCACCTGCCTTCGGCCCAGGGCGTGATCCTGGAGGCCCGGGATCAAGTCCCACATCAGGCTCCCTTCATGGAGCCTGTTTCTCCCCCTGCCTGTGTCTCTGCCTCTCTCTTTCTCTCTCTCTCTGTGTCTCTCATGAATAAATAAATAAAATCTTAAAAAAAAAAACCCTGCAAACATTGCTGAAAGGAAGTCCATATGATGCTGAGTAGAAACTTAGAAAAGAACAAAAGTTAGGAAAAGAAATGCCCATGAAATTTTTCTCATAGTTAGAAATATTACCAATTCCTTGAGATGTGAAAGGTGCTTATTAACTTCCCTTAAGCGAACTGTACAGGGATTAATTGAAATCTTGGGGTATTGCAGCAGAGATAGCCCCAGACTCAGGAAATGGGCATAAACCAAGTAATGGTGAGGAACCCAGGAAATTCTCTTGCTCTTTCCCTTCTGTTTGTTGGTGAGCAGTAAATGCTTTCTACTCAGGGTGGCTCAGCTGGCTAAGCATCTGATTCTCAATTTATGTTCAGATCATGATCTCAGAGTTGTAAGATGGAGCTCTGCATTAAGTCCCCATTGGGCTCTGCACTCAGTGGGAATTCTGCTCAAAGAATCTTTCCCTCTGCCCCTCTCCACACCGCCTCAAAGAATAAATAAATCTTTTTTAAAAAATGCTTACTACTCTGTCACAGTAGATTGGCTCTAGTTCCTGAATAGAGAAAATGATAAAACAGGTTCAGTAACTTCTGAATTTGATTTGTTGCAGATCTGTTTGTCTAAAGACAAACCTCACTGGCCCACCAAGGTCCTCTCCTGGGCCAGGGAGCCATGGTGAAGGGAACTAGATCACATTTTTAATAACGTCATTGAAGTGTTCAAGCTTTTCAGTCACTGGGCTTTACAATCACTGCTCCATTTAACCTCATATTAATAGCTTCCAGCCAAAGGCCACAAAAAAACATACCTGCCATTGAATGAGTGTGGTTTATTGGCTCACTGAACTGAAAGATATCACATGCCATGGAGAACTGTGGGATGTTTTAGTAAGAGGATGCTGGAAAGAACTTACAGGTATTTTAAAACGTGCATGAATATTATACATAGAAAGCCCTAAAGACTCCACCTCAAGATTGCTAGAACTTATACAGCAATTTGACAGTGTGGCAGGATACAAAATCAATGCCCAGAAGTCAGTGGCATTTCTGTGCACTAATAATGAGACTGAAGACAGAAAAATTAAGGAGTCAATCCCATTTATAATTGCACTCTAAAGCATAAGATACCTAGGAATAATCCTAACCAAAGAGGTAAAAGATCTCTACCCTAAAAACTACAGAACACTTCTGAAAGAAATTGAGGAAGACACAAAGAGATGGAAAAATATTCCATGCTCATGGATTGGAAGAATTAATATGGTGAAAATGTCTGTGCTACCCGGGGCAATTTACACGTTGAGTGCAATCCCCATCAAAATACCATGGACTTTCTTCAGAAGTTGGAACAAATCATCTTAAGATTTGTGTGGAATCAGAAAAGACCCCCAATAGCCAGGGGAATATTGAAAAAGAAAACCAGAGCTGGGGGCACCACAATGCTGGATTTCAAGTTGTACTACAAAGCTGTGATCATCAAGACAGTGTGCTACTGGCACAAAAACAGACACATTGATCAATGGAACAGAATAGAGAACCCAGAAATGGGCTCTCAACTCTATGGTCAACTAATATTCGACAAAGCAGGAAAGACTATCCACTGGAAAAAGGACAGTCTCTTCAACAAATGGTGCTGGGAAAATTGGACAGCCACGTTCAGAAGAATGAAACTGGACCATTCTCTTAGACCATACACAAAGATTAACTCAAAATGGATAAAAGATCTAAATGCGAGACAAGAATCCATCAAAATCCTAGAGGAGGGATCCCTGGGTGGCGCAGTGGTTTGGCGCCTGCCTTTGGCCAAGGGCGCGATCCTGGAGACCGAGGATCGAATCCCACGTCGGGCTCCCGGTGCATGGAGCCTGCTTCTCCCTCTGCCTGTGTCTCTGCCTCTCTCTCTCTCTATGTGACTATCATAAATAAATAAAAATTTTAAAAAAATCCTACAGGAGAACACAGGCAACACCTTTTTTGAACTTGGCCACAGCAACTTCTTGCAAGATACATCTATGAAGGCAAGGGAAGCAAAAGCAAAAATGAACTATTGAGACTTAAGATAAAAAGCTTCTGCGCAGCAAAAGAAACAGTCAACGAAACTAAAAGACAACCTACAGAAAAGACATGAATCGAAATCTCACAGAGGAAGACATAGACATGGCCAACAAGCACATGAGAGGGACGCCTGGGTGGTTCAGCAGTTGAGCTGAACCTTCTGCCTATGTCTCTGCTTTTCTCTCTCTGTCTTTCATGAATAAATAAATAAAATCTTAAAAAAAACAAAACAAAACACCAAAAAATAAGCACATGAGAAAATGCTCCGCATCACTTGCCATCAGGGAAATACAAATCAAAACCACAATGAGATACCACCTCACACCAGTGAGAATGGGGAAAATTAACAAGACAGGAAACAACCAATGTTGGAGAGGATGTGGAGAAAGGGGAACCCTCGTGCACTGTTGGTGGGAATGTGAACTGGTGCAGCCACTCTGGAAAACTGTGTGGAGGTTCCCCAAAGAGTTAAAAATAGACCTGCCCTAGACCCAGCAATTGCACTGTTGGGTATTTACCCCAAAGATACAGATGCAGTGAAACGCCGGGACACCTGCACCCCGATGTTTCTAGCAGCAATGGCCACAATAGCCAAACTGTGGAAGGAGCCTCAGTGTCCATCGAAAGATGAATGGATAAAGAAGATGTGGTCTATGTAGACAATGGAATATTCCTCAGCCATTAGAAACAATGAACCACCATTTGCTTCAATGTGGATGGAACTGGAGGGTATTATGCTGAGTGAAGTAAGTCAGTCAGAGAAGGAAAAACATTATATGGTCTCATTCATTTGGGGAATATAAAAAATAGTGAAAGGGAATAAAGGGGAAAGGAGAGAAAATGAGTGAAAATATCAGTGAGGGAGACAGAACATGAGAGGCTCCTAACTCTGGGAAATGAACAAGGGGTAGTGGAAGGGGAGGTGGACAGGGGGTTGGGGTGACTGGGCGATAGGCACTGGGGGGGGCACTTGGTGGGATGAGCACTGGGTGTTATGCTATATGTTGGCAAATTGAACTCCAATAAAAAAATATACAAAAAAAAATAAAACGTGCATGAGATTTTGCTTTCATTCAAGTTTGATGAGGACAACAGATCACTAGATACTTGCCATTTAAAGGATAGTTTAGTATGTACAGTTCCCCCAGAGTAGGGGGCAAACCAGAGGAAAAAACTATAGATTTTTCTCTGCAGTCAGAGAGCAAGGGGAATGACTGCTTATTGTGGTTTCCCAGGAAGGAATGGGCTGACCAGGTTTAGGAGAGTTTGAATAATTTCACTGGGGGGGGGGGGGGGGTGGTTAGAAGCTGTCCTTAGTTGTCTGATGCCTGGTGCTGAGAAGATTAGCAAGTAGAGGTGGCCTTTGGATTGGTTAGTTTGCATATGAGAGGGGATCAAGGCAGCAGTGCTGGCAATCAAAACATCAGATACGGAAACTAGAAAATGTGGTTAATACAGTAAGATTTGGCCTGGTGGTAGCAGACTTTTGGGATGGTACAAGAAAAGTGGGCTTTGCTCAGCACTGGATGTTGTCAAAAAGCAACCAAATTTTGTGATTGGATGTTTATCTAGATGGTGGGACAAATGAGGTAGAACATTGAAGTGATAGCCAGAAAAAGGGGTTGGTCATTTTTGTGGTTTGGATAATATTCTTATTTTGGCTTTTTTTTTTCTTCTTATTTCTGTTGTTGAGTTTTGATATTCAGATATTATTATGGAGTGCTTTTCTTGTTTCTTGCTTCAGCATAGTCACAGTGATGTTTTCTGATGTCGGTATTCTGTGAAATTGTTTATGGGCAATGAGAGAGGTGAGGGCCGAGCCCGCCTGTCTCTCACAATAATCCTAGAAGGTAAGTACCGTTGAGCACTGGACAAAGCAGGAGTTAGGGGCACCAATCTCCACGTGTAGTCACAAATCCATATATACCTTTTGACTCCCACCCCAAAACTTAACTACTAAGAGACCACTGTTGACCAGAAGCCTCACCAATAACATAAACAGTTAGCACATACTTTGTATATGTATTATATACACTAAGTATTCTTACAATAAAGTAAGCTAGACAAAAGAGAAATGTTATTAAGAAAATCATCAGGAAGAGAAATATGTTTACAGTATTGTACTGTGCTTGCTGAAAAAAAATCTGCATGTAAATGGACCCATGCAGTTAAACTCATGTTGTTCAAGGGTCAACTGCACTACTATTATCTCTGTTTCCCAGTTGGGGAAATAGGCTTAGGGAGTTTAAGCTTATTTACTAAAGTCACAAAATCAAGAACTTTTGTTTCCAGCTACCTCATGATTCTACTTCCACCCTACTGTAAATAAATACTGTGTAAACATTATTTTTGTTTGCCAAGTTCTTCCCTCTCTGAGATTATATGCTCAAGATAGGGGGGGAATGCAATACTAAGAGGATTTTGCATCTGGATAAACAATAAAAAAGATGTCCATTCAGGGCACCTGGGTGACTCAGTCAGTTAAGTGTCTGCCTTCAGCTCAGGACATGGTCTCTGGGTTTGAGCCCCTCATTGGGCTCCCTGCTCAGCAAGGAGCCTGCTTCTCCCTCTGCCTTTCCCTCTACTTGTGCTCTCTGGCTCTCTCTCTCTCTCTCTCTGTCAAATAAATAAATACATAAATAAATAAATAATATATTTTTTTAATGTTCAGTCTTCTGAAAATGTTCTTTAAATGAATTCATAAGTAATTCCATTGGCGTATTGTAGTGTGACTCTGATAATATAAGTCACCTTCTTTTATTGGTGTCTTAAATCTAAGTAAAGAATGAGATTAAAAAAAAAAAGAATCAGATTCAGGGCTTAAAGTTGAAACATTTGAACCCAGAAAATCCCATCTCAGTAACTGGACATGACCTTCCTGAGTAGGAACCATTTGCCATGATGAATCTAAGAATTAAGTTCCAAGAAGTGATAAAAATGGAAGTTGGAAGGAACAATTCCTATTGGAATAAGCTGGTTTTATATAAGCAGCTTACCTACAGCATATGACACAATTTTATACTAAGTTGATTAAATTAATTCATGGGAGAAATTATTTTAGGAGATAACTAAACTGTAATCTGGCCAGGCCAAAATGTTTCTACGTGTGTTGTCCATGAACAAGGACATAGCTGATGGGCTGAATTGCCTGGGCCTTCCTCCTCAGCAGGACAAAACAAAAACAAAAACAAAAAAACAAAAACAAAAACAAAAAACAACCAAAAACAAAACAAAACAACTCAAAGCTTTTTTAAGGGATACAAAGAAAAATTCAGATGCAAGGGGTTGTATATATAAAGAGGATTATTGTTTTGTGCATACCATGAAGACAGGGAAAAATTTCTATGTCTCATCTCAAAATGAAATGCTTCATATAAAATGGTTATGAAAATCTTCAACCTTGTGATTATCATAGGTATCTGGATTCCTCTATTGAGTTTATGAGCGTTAGCGTGTTATAAATCCAAAGCAACAGGTTAAGACAAAATGTGCCAGTTATTTATTTCATGTACATAAACCTGAGCACAAAGAACAGAAGAGTCACAGTAAGTATGTAAATACGTCTCTAAAACTGTATTTATGTTAGCATGGAGACGTCCACACAGAGCTAGTGGGAAATCAGTGTGGGGGAAATTACTGCATGTTTGCCAAAAACCCCATGGAAAGCTTCGAAGAACCCAAAGTACTGTAAAAATGCCAGAATTATTCATCTATGAGCTGTATTTTCCCAAGAGATCTAAAAGATTTATAAAATAAAAACAAGTACCTATTAAGTAGCAAATTAAGCCTCATGTACTAGAGCTACTTCTGTCAGCACTGGAAAACTGTAGAGTAAATACAAAGAACAAAACCTGAAAGGGTTCAGACAGGCAAATGTTTATCCAAATCCCTAGTCCTTTTAAAGAAATACTGGGGTTTCTGACAGATGAAAGTTTAACAACAGAAAATGTAGGCTCACATACATATTTATGAAACCTCAGGCCATAAGAAGAGTTAGTCTAAGCAGTAGTAAGTAACACAACAAAAATATCAACAATTATAACAACCTATCTGTCCTCTGAGTATCAAGAGCTTTATAAGTAACAGCAACAATTTAGAGAGTTCCTAAAGTCATCACAAAGAATTAATACTTTTACATTAAATATTTCTTAACAGAGACAATTATGACTGTCAACATATTGTTAGTACAACCCAGTGAAGAGTGAAAAGTTAGGAGTGTTTCACTGAATGTAGCCGTAACGTCCAGTATTATTTCAGTGAGTTAGGTAAGGAGCAAAAAAATACTCACATTGGGTTCACAACTGTTTTTATTGAGGTATAATTGGAATACAGAAAAGTGAACATAACTAGATTAATTTGATAAATTTTGACAAAAAATACATACTCGTGAAACCATCACCACAATCAAGGGAATGAACACATCCATTGCCCCAGAAAGCTTCTACATGCCCTTTGGTAATTCCTCCCTCCCCCTACTCCCCACTACTCCTCCCAGCCTCAGCGAACACTCATCCATCTGCTTTCTGTCACTATGGATCACTTTGCATTTTCTATAGTTTTCTACAAATGTTATCATACAGTATGTTTGGTCTCTCATTCTCTTTCTCTCAGGAAGCGGAGAAGGATCTAGCCTCTTTCACTCAGCATAATTGTTTTGAAATATATACATGTTGATGCTTTTTATTTCTTTTTATTGCTAAGTAGTGTTTCATTTATAGATATACTACAATTGGTTAATGCCCTCACATGTTTGTTGGGGAGGAAAACTTTTGCTCTACCCTTCAAAATCCTATTGAGTGGTCTAAGAATTAAACTGACATGAGACAGATTAACATTTAGTCTTTTTCATTTTCCTATCCATAAACTGTCTCCCTTCCCTTTGAAATCCCAGACCCAAACCCACAGGCAGTCAAGCAATTGAGACTTTTATGCTATCTGGAGCTAGGGGGACTGGGGTTTGGGTCCTTCCTGGAGCAGGTCCTCTAACTAAATTCTTTGAAACAGTTAGTGAGAAGGTCAAAGATTCTTCCTATCTTCTGTTTCTTAAAAATAATCAGCCTACAATAATCCACATGCCAAAGAAAACATTTTGGGATAACAAATTTTGTTCCCTTACATGTTAATAGACATTGGGTTGTTTCCAGTTTGGGGCTACTTTAAATACACTATGAACATTCATGTACAAGTCTAAGTATGAACATATGCCTTCATTAGCATGGGTAAATTACTAGGAGTAAAATGACTGGGTAATATAATAGATATTTTTTAAGAATCTGCCAAACTGTTACCCAAACGGTACCATTTTACATTCTTACCAGTGGTGTATGAGAGTTCAAGTTCCTCCACATCTTGGTCTAGTGAGACTTTTCAATTTTGGTCATATTTATATGTGTGTAGTAGTTAACTCATTATGATTTTAGTTTGCATTTCCTTGATGTTGAGTATCTTTTCATGTGCTTACTTGTCATCTGTATATCTTCTTTGGTCAACTGTATGTTTGAGTCTTTGGCCCATTTTTTATTGGGTTGTTTTCTTACTGGGTTTTGAGAATTCTTTATTCATTCTATATAGAAGTCCTTTATTGGATATGTGGTTTGAAAATATTTTTTTTCCAAGTCTGTGTCTTTTCTTTTCATTCTCTTAACAATGTCTTTGAAACGCAGAAGTTCTTAATTTGATTAAGTACTGTTTATCAATTGTTCTTTCATGGATCATGTTTTTGGTGTTCTAGAGTTTACAATTCTGTCTAAATGCAAAGTCATAAAGATTTCCTATATTTTCTCCCAGATGTTCTATAGTTTTAGGTCTATGAGCCATTTCTGTGATATTCTGCACTGCGTAATCTACCTACCTTGTCTTTCCTCAACTCCCTCCTCCATCTCTCAACTCACAGAGAATAGGTACTGCCTGGGTTTCCCCTCCCTACACTGTGGTCTTGAAACTTGCTCCAGGGAGCAATCTGGAACAATTGCAGGGCTCACCTGGTTGCTTTCCATCTGTCAAGACTCACTGTACCTTGTTGCCTTGTGTCCAACGTCTTGAGTTTCAGTGTCTCACATATTTTGTCTAGTTCTTTAAGCATTTTAGCCTGGAAGGTAAATCCATCCTCAGTTTCTCTATCCTGACCCAAAGAAGGCCTCTAACTCTTGAACTTTAACAAAATTGCCTTTCTTTAATGACAAACAGGCAAGAGCTTGCCACTCAGAATATGTCACCACATCCCTCTAAGCTTTGTTCTTTTCCTATAAAACTCCAAAGAACTTAGCCTGTGATAATTATGGATATTTCTGTACTCCTCCAACTAATCAACATAAAAAAAAAAGTCCAGTCTGCCCTTTTTTGAGGGTATTTTTCCTAACTACAGCTGTTCTAAATTTATTAAAAACCAACCAATCAACCAACTCTACCCAGACCCCACAAGATGAGCAGTTAGTCTCTTAAAGCATTCTTGGAATTGAACTGTTATATTACTTCAGTTAAGGCCATCCTAATATGAAACAAAATATGATGTCATTATAGTTCTCTCAAGTTACAATGTTCACTACCCTGGATTATATAATGTGCACCTGACAGCACTAGCAAGCATTGTCTTGAGATTTTAACCTACATTATCAGTCTAACCATGGTCATAAACTTTGCTATCTGGAAAGAAGGCAGATGGAAAAATTAGCAAAGAAAAGAGAAAGGAGTTACCATGTGCCAGAATAATCCATCCAGTGCCGAGACCACCCTCAAACTCTCACCATAGGTGGTGATAATGCTAGGATTTCTACATCCTGGGTGGGGGCAAGAATTCTGCTTTATGCAGATGGCCTCCTCTCTTAGAGAATGAGAGCTGAAAGAGTCTGGTCTTTGTTTTCAGCTATTTCTCCAAGAGCTCTTTTGTTTATATAAAATCCTTATTTTGACTTTCCAGTTCCCCTTTGATCACTGTGTTCCTGGCACCCACTAGGCTTTGTCAAGGGAGACAGTTTCACCCTCTTGTGAGCAGGATCTCCAATAGTTATTGTAAGCACCTTTTTAAGCCCCATATTCACCAGGTAGCAAAGCCAGCTTTTCTTGGGATTTCTGTAGCCCAGAGGGGTCCCAGGTCTTTTGTAGCAGGCACTGTGCTATTGGTGCGTTTCATGCCTGTGTTCTCAAAGGACAGAAAATAAATGAGAGGAAAATAAACGTTCGCCAAATGTGTCTCTTTATCAACCCTGTCATTCCTCAAATTTGGAAACAGTTATCAGTTAGCTGTGCTTCTAGCATGGGGGTCCAAATATCCCTTTCAGGGGCCTCTTTTACTGAAGCAGTTCATGGTGGCCCTGTTTTCTTTTAAGTAATGTGCCAGGCCCTCTGCCCACACTTGTTGGCAAACCTGACAAAAGGGGAACCTAGAGGATTGAGCTCTTGTGCATGAGCCACCAAGCCTGCACCCTGTGCCCTGCATTTCTCCTAGTGTTGGATCCTGTGGGTCTTGTGGGACGTCCTGCCTGCTGTCATCCAGCCCTGAGCTTCCCCTCACCCCTCTGCTAGATGTTCCCTGGCATGGAGCAACAGAGAGCCCTGGGTTACCTCAGCCTCAGCGAGGGCCTCTCTCAGCCATATGTGGAATCTATTCCTCTGGCTGAACACCCTCTCAACTGTACTTTCTCCTTCTCATGTATGTAAAGTATATGATACCAAACTCAACATTTTCCTGCTGTAGTTAAAACAACTGAGCTAGCCCTGTTCTCTTTCCTATTTCTATTAAACCATTTTTGATGTCTGTGGCCTTGTCTTTTTCTTTATGCAAACATACTGTCTAAATGAATTTTTTATCTGCAGCATTTCACCTCAGGAAGTATTCCTGGAATGCGAGATAGACCAAAATGGTAGACAATCTGGCACATTTTACTTTTGAAAAACTGCATAAAATAGCTACCCCCAAAAGGGACAAACGACGGGGCCTATGACAGGTTTCTCTAAGCTATGCACTGACACTCTAAGTTGCTCACACATAGGACAAGATCTTGTTAGTCAGGGTAAGTGCTAGTAACAGTGGGAACACCTCTCCTAGCACCATCAGGCATTCTTCTCCTTTATTCTGTGTGGTTACTCCTTGCAGTCTGCTGAGCCACACACCAGGTTAGGGACGGTGTATTAGCGAATCACAAAGAAAGGCCAACCATAGAAACACTAGAAAAAAAATATGAGGCTGGGGGTGTGACCCATATGACCTCAGCCTGGAAAGTCAAGTAAATTACACACTCTTTAATAGGACAGAGACAGCCTCCCCATAGTGTTAGTCCTAAAAAGCTCGAAGTGTAATTAGGGAGAAAGGAAATGAAAGGGAGAGGGAGAAAGGAAGAAATAGGGAGATGATGGGAGGGAAAGAAAAGAAGATGAGAGGGGGCTCAAGGCCAAAATAGATGACAAAATTTCATGTTCTGCTTTAAAGAAGGCCTTAGAAATTTTCTCAAAGCCTACCGACTCCTTGTTTTCTTCATTTATTAGCCGATACTTGTTTCCACAGTATTTTAATAAGTGAAAGGGGCAAGGGTGGGGAAGACACAGTTAGCAGTACTGACCCAGCCCTCATGTCAGGTGTCAGGTCCAACCGGAGAAGTGCTAGAAGTCTGGAGGCAGCCTCAGGTGCTTCCCCAAACTTTGAAGACTTTTTTTTTTTCCCCAGAATATTAATACCCACAGGCCAGAGGGGGAAAACTATTTTAAAATTAAAAACATTATTAAAAAAATAATACAGAACATAAAACGTTAAAATTATAAATGAGTAATTTTTAGAAGTTTAACAAAAATAAAAGTCAATGAAAAACATTTAAGAGATGAAGTTTATAATAAAGAGAATGTGAAAAGGATGATATGCAGATAGCAAAGCAAACTGATAAAAGGAAAGGGAGTTAGACCATGAGCACCATGAGACTGGAGATCATGTCGGTCTTGCGGACATGTGCCCAAGACACTGTCAGTACTCAGGAACTATTTGCCGAACAAATACAGAAACATTAATTTTTGAACTGACATTAAAATCATTTTTTTTCTTTGAAAGGAGGAAAAAAAGAATTGGAGCTAAGAATATGGATATAGAAAGTCAAAGGGAAAGAAGGGTTTGAGACAAGAGGGAGAACCAGAAGAAGGGAGAGGGAGGGTTAGGAGGGGGAGAGAAGCTTTGGGCCACAGAACTGGGAGGAAAAGCCAGAGCTGAACAGCATCCTTTACCGTAATTATCAAACTGTAAGCATGCCTAAAGGGCTACTTAACACGACAGAAATACATCCACAATGCAAACCAAACCAAAACCAAAACAGACAATAAGGGGGGAAAAGAGGGAAAAGGCAGTCTCCTAACGCAGACTTCTAAGAGCCTCCCGTGGGGGTACTTGTCCACTGTCTGCTCTAACACTTGCACTTTGGGGCCCCGGGTGAGTGAGGTCACCTCTCGGAAGGAGCTACTTGAGCTGCAGAATGGAGATAGAAATGCGTTCCTCATAGAGTTGTTGTGAAGATTACAAAAGGCAATGAACGAGAAGTGCTTGACCCAGTGCTGGCGCCTCGGGAAACCTCGCAAAGGGTAATGATTATTTTATTATTACACACCCCATCCTCGCACCCGGGCCCGCAGTTGCCTTTAATAACACAAAATTCCAGAGAAGCTTAGCTTTTGGGATAGCTGGCCCAGTGTATCTTGCTCTGTCAGAAATGGGCGCCTTCCCCTGGGTGCTCCAGCTGCCACCAGCAATCAGGAGGACAGCTCGCCTGGTCCACTTGCTGCCCAACTCGAACTTTTCTTGAGATCTTCAGGTCAAATCACAACTAGCACATATTATCAGTCAGAACTGTTCTTAGGGACTGTTGTGCTATCAGGTAACCAGCAGTCAACACTGGTGCCATCCACTGAGTCTATTCTGGGTAACAGTGGGTATTGCTAGGTTTTGCTGTTTCCATCAGGTGAACAAGAAGCGTGGAGAACCAGGACCTTCATCTGAGCTCTTCTGCTTCTTCCCTCATTGACCTATCAGCTGTCAAATTCATCAAAACTATGACGAGCCTTCCTCCGGTTCTCAACCCAGGAGACACGTTAGCTTACTTGGAGATCTTTTTAAAACCACCATGCCCAAGCCATCCCCTTCCTAGTTGATTATGTTGCACAGCAACGGTAAAGGACAAAAAACAAAATGTGAAAAACTCAACGCTGCTGGCCATGCATTTTCACCTGTATCCTTTCACTTGTTACGATGTAGAAACAATCAACTGTGGGTTAGTAAAGAAAATGTACAATTCACAGGTCCTGAGAGAGAGCCTGAAGCCCTCTCCTTCAAAGTATGACATTCTGTCAATTACTTTGGCCAGAAGGTTCTGTTCTCTTCTTCCTTCCTTCTTTCTTTCCTCCCTCTCCTTCCCTCTATTCTTTCTTTTTTAACTGTTCTTCTGACTTCGCAGAACTAAGACTATGGGAAGACTGTCTTTGCCGTGTTACCCAAAGTTTGTAGTTCAGACATATTCCTTCTCTGTAATGGGCATCCTGGTCTCCCTCTCCTTTAGGCAAGTATCTGGGCTTGTAGACACATATCTTCTGCCTCGAAACATGCTTCCACCCCCACTGGTAATGTCGGGGCACTTGGGTCAGGCCTAAACTAATCAATCCACAGACCCTTGCTGAAGTCACTGGTTCGTAGGCAGAAAAGCAGCACAGACTGTGAGTAAACGCGGCCTCAGGGGAAAGGCTTCTTTTCTCTTCTGAGTGCACTTCTAGAAGTGACCACAAGCCCATCCCTGGACTCAATAGCTCTGGGAGTTGAAGCCGTCTCATGATCCCATGGGGCAGCTGATGCCAGAGACAGCAGAAATGAAAGATGCAAAGAATCAGGGTCTTTTGTGACAACTCTGAGTTACTGAATTAAATCAGCTGAAACCCACTGAGCTTCTGGTAGTTCAGTGAGCCAGTTAATTCCCTTTAGTGTTTTAAGCCGGTTTGAGTTGGGTTTTCCATTATCAGCAACCAGATACATCTTGAAAGATCCATTGCAAATTTTAAAAGGAAGGGAATGCCTGGTTTTGGATTGGATTACACTTGAAAAAGCTAGCAGAATGCTAAAAACAGTATATTCAAACATTAAATATGTTTTCCTATCGTACTTAGCAGCTCTCACCTTACTAAGAACTGCTATCCAGTTGCAGGTTGTTTTTGCAGGAAACGTGGCCAGCTGTGTCAGTCAGTTTATTCTCTGATAATAGTGGTGGGGAGGACTTCAGTATCCTGGGACTGCTGTTCTATTCTATACTATGGGGTTAACACCAGACCAACAAGAAAGATACTGTTCAGCAAATAAAACATACAGTAAAACAATGTATATAACAGCGCATTGGTTTTATTGATGGCAGAAGAAAAAATTCTCTTTCACTGGTAAAAGGTACTTGCTTTACTTAACTTAGTATTTTTTTTTCCCATTCTTCGCATCAGTTGGATTTTTCTCCCCTCTAAAATCTGCTTTTCGATTCTCCAATAGTAATATTCATCACGGCTGCACCTTATTCTGGAGGGAAAGTAGGAAGTCTATCAACAGGTTTTGACCAGTCAATGGCTCCTTTCTTCACAAAGACTCTATTTAAAAGAGAAGAGGAAAGTGAGATTGAATCCTCAAATTGGCTTTTCTGTAGTCATGATACACTTCTGCTGAAACATATGTGAATGTAAGCATTGGTAATAAATATTAATAGATCTCAAGTATAATCAAGTGGACACTGCTGTCTAATTATAAACATAATTTCTATAAATCAATATATAAACAAAAAGCAAATCTTTTTTTTTTTAAAGCAAATCTTTCAAAGTAATTTGTCTTCTAGAAATTCTTAAGAGTACATCTCTGTCATTGTGAGCCTCATTATTGCTGGCACGTCAACTTCAGGAATTTGAATTAACTACACGGTATTTAACACAGGATGACCTGGAAAAGCTGCAGTCTGCCAGTGGGCTGCTTCTCCCCATCCTACCTACCTCCATTTCCCCTTTGAACACTTTTGGACCAGTTTAGTCTGCATGGTAATTTATGTAAGCCTATTACCCGCTCCTGTCTGCTCCCAACCTTTACCGGGCATCACTCTAGTTGAACCACCTTGAATGGTGACAACAGAAAGAGCTAAGAGAAGGGGAGAGAAGCCTGTCTGCCATAGTCGTGTTCCAGCTGCATGCATGAACGAATGCTTGGCAGGGCCCAGCAGAGTGCCCTGGGCTGCATATAAACAGCTCATATGTCTTCAGAAGTAAATAGTCCCCTGCTAGGAAAGTGAGGAGCTCTGGGTACTGTTATCCTCACATAATGCCTATCCTGCTGGCACCAGGGGGTTCTGTGACAGCTATCTTTATAGCAATCATTTCTCTGACCTTGATTTGAAAAGTTTTACAAAGGGACGCTCGACCAGATTGTTGTTTTTTTTTTTTTAAAAAAAGACATTTAAAAAAGTATCTTTTACTAGCTGAAAATGGTGTCAAAACCTGGATTTTAGAAATAAAGTCATGACATTTATATAGTAGTCTATGCGTGGCTCTTGGTTTCAAGGTTTCACATTGATATGTGAAATTGTGAAGATGGGTCTCTCGACAAATAAGAAACTAGAACGGAATATTCAAAGCGACTCAACATTTATTAAACTGCTTTCCCCGTTGAGTCGTAACTTTGGTGGCCCCAGGGGGCTTCATGCTGATGTGTCTCACAGAGTCTTCCCACACAGGCCTCCTACTTCTCTTTTCACAGCAGGACTCCTCAACTGGGCTACAGCAATACATTCTTAGTGTCCTTCCCTCCTGGGGCTGTAATCCACTCTACATACGGCAGCAATATAGCCTAAGCTTAATTTTGATCATATTACTCTCATTCAGAAGTTTATGGCCACCAAACACACCAAACTCTTAATGCAGCTAAAGCCGCACTCTTGTGTCACCACCAGTAACTATGTTAAACATCTACTGTTTGGGTTCACATATGCTACTGTTGCCACTGGAAGCTACTTGCTGTGACCTCGGCTTCTTCCCTTCTTTAAGTGTTCCTTGGCCTTTAGAATTTCCTCAGACATCTCTACCCTACCCTGACAATGAAGCTTCAAATTGATTCCCGACGGCTGCCCCTACTAGTTGGGATCTGGTTCCCAGGACTCCAATCATGTCAGAAACCTCTTCAAATGCATGCAATTTGGGTCAGTTTCACTGATTAAAGAACTATGTATAATTCCTCTGTCCATAGCTACACATATTTCTGAGTTATCTGGGACAATTATGACAAGTGCAGGAACTAAAAGTTTGGAGTTTGGGCCCTCTCTCCTCAAGTCTCATACTGGGTCCTATTTCCCCACATTGCTCCCCGACACCTAGCTTGGACTCCCAGGTATCTCTTGCTTTTGCTAGTCACTGATGATATGCTTAGTACCAAGACCAAATAGAATCCAACTCCTTCTCCACTTCGGGTGACGTATGTACGTGCATGTGGGGAGGTGGTGGTGGGATAGAGGGCTTGTAAAGAAAACTTTTTAGGACAATCAAAGAATGTGTAAATTACACACCAAGAACTTTATGAAAATATACTTATTTAATAAACACTGACTGAACAGGTACTATGTGTCATTCATCACCTAGCAAAGTACCCAAAACATTATAAAAAAAAAAAGTATGACTATGAAATTACAGTTTTTAAGTGAGAATAAAAGTGCCTTAAGTGTTTCTTACTATCTTGAATAATTTTAGATAACAAAACCTACAAAAAATTTCAGCATATATTAGAATTCATACTTATATTTGCTGGAAGTCAAATGGCAGGCTACAATGGATATCTTCTTTTTTTAACACTTGAATTAATGGAAACCAGTAATGAGGAAACAAAAATATCTTTTCTCTCAAGAAGAAAATAACATTGGTTGTGTGACAAGAACAAGAAGAGTAATTCTTAATACTGGTGAACCTCTCATTCAAAGGCAGTATATTAAAAAAAAGAATTCTACTTCATAATTTTTGATGTTTGAATAAAAATCAAAAATTTTTTTTCAACCAAGAGCATATGTGTTTTACTTATTTATTTTTCAGAGTAAATTTTGCAGGGAGGGGTTTCCTTAGTGATAACATCACAAGACTGCCCCCCCCCACCATTTATCCCCCATGCAGTGCAGCAAAATTAATCTTCTTATCAATGTCAGGAATCCAACATCTCTGTCACACATCTCTCCCATCAACAGTACAATTTGAAGCAAGCATCTGGGAAAAATGGGATGTTTTAACTCAGAGAAAACAGAAAACCACTAATGTTGTGATGTTTCAGCTGATTGGGGGCAGCCTGCATTGTGGTATTAGATATTGATGAACTACAATTACCACGGAGCTATGGTTTCTGATTTACTTGAAGCAGTACATTCTTTTTCAGAGGAAATTTTCCATGGAAGCCTAATCTAGAAAACGTATGGAAGAAAAACCAAAGGGTGGAGAGGATGTAGTTCCAGCCTTCAGGCTGCAGCCTTACTTCCCGCTCCCCAACTCGCCTCTACTTCAGGCCCTATACGGCTTCTCTTCTGCAGCCTCACGATATCACGGACAAGTCCTAGTCCTGCATCTCCTGTTAGGCAAACACTGCCCTATAGCAATCAGGGAGCTGAGAACCTTCCCCCTTATTTTAAAACCTTGATTAACCAATTTAGACATGCTTGGAAAGCTAAGAGGGAATTTTCAGTTTTCATTCGCCCTGAGAGTGATTTAATTGTAAGCATGCTGAATATATGTTAAAAGTGAGCGTTCAGTCTGGCACAATGGAAAGTTGTGAAGGTCCCTACATGTACTTTGATTCTGCTTTGGTCAGTGCTTGCTGACCACAGAAAAATGCCCAAAGTCGTGAAGTAGTCCTTCTATAGTACTGTGGACAGTAGGTCACGTCTGTTTACATGATAGCCTTGTATTAAGCACAAAGAAAAGCCAGTTGATGAGATGAAGAAGATGCAACGCTGGCCGGCTCAGGTAAAACGGAAGTCGAGTTAACATGAGACCTCCACTCCTGGCAGGCTGCTACATAAGGAGCTAAGGACTAGAACATAGTAGAAAACATTCCTTCACTTAGGATGGCAGAGCTAATTTGCAACCAGTGAAGGAGTTTGGGGAAAACCGAAGGACATCTAAGACTCCGGGACAGTGCTGCCCAGCACAAATACAATGGGAGACACATGGGCAATTTTAAATTTTCCATTAGTCACTTAAAAAAAAATACAAATGGGGAAATTAACTTTAATAACATATTTAATCCAACTGATCAGAAATATTCTTATTTCAATACATAATACAAATTACTGATATTTTATTTTTTTTACCTAAGTCTTTAAAATCTGATATGTATTTTTCAGTTATAGCACATCTCAATTCAGACTAGCTGCATTCCAAGCACTAAAAACTTAACAGCTGGTTTGAAAAATTGAGAGGGTCACTTAGTAGGGGGAAAATACAATATGGATAACAGCCTTTGCAAAATGAATAGCTGAAATGAGAAATTGAGAACAGTTTCTTAAAAATTCTCAATTGTCTTGCTACTGAGAAGAGACTCAGAAAAAAAGAAATATTTAGGTCTAAAATACTCTCATAGTCTTTATAGTAATATATAACAAAAGCTGTAACTGGAAAACTCTGAAAATATTCAAAAGTCCGGACATAATGAAAAAATAGAAACGTTACTAAAGATGACAAAAGTATTTCCTCCTAATAACATTAAAAAAAGAAGGTCTTTGTTGATCAAAATGAGATGCTTTAGATTGGTCTCATAATATCCTGACTTCTTCGTTATATTTCTCATCCTTCCTATTGAAAATGATTTTCAGAGAGCAACTCTCTGAAACTCTAAGATGAAAGTTTCTGGATCGATAGCATAGGGCCCCCAAACCCCATCTCTGTAAGCAATCACATTATCTTCACCCAACTCCTGAAAATATAATATGAAACATTTCCTCTTTCTAAAAAGGATCGGAATTAATTAAACAATAAAAAACTCAATTATACAAGTTGGTGATTATCCTTTGTTTCCTTTTATTTTCTTCCTGCTTTCAAAGTTAAAGACATTTTACTGATTGGTATCACCTCCCATAGAAGAGCGTGGGTACAGAGAAAAAAGGGCATTACAGGTAGCATTTGTGGGGAAAGGCTTGGTGGAAAAGTAGCTTGTAACTATGGTATAATCTTACATACTTTATAATTGAAAGGTGTGAAACATCCGTTTTTTTCTATTATATTATTACAAAATATTAACAATTGGACCCACATATTCAACGTAAATAGCATTGTTCTTTATACGGAAACCATCTCACAATGCCTATTTTACCTTCTCATATTAGTTCCGGGCCCGGGGAGGTTGGTAAAACTGCTGGGTGGGCCGAGTGGATCTTCTTGGCTGGCCATCACCTCCTCTACGGAACTCAAGCGTTTGGTCATAGGTGCCTTCTTCCTCCTATTTGTAAAGAGTAGTGATTTAAACACGTTCAGAATAGCTACAAGTTTCCTAAGTTAAATACTTTATGGTGCCGATTTTGATATGCCTCTTAAGCTGCCCTGGGATTCACATCTGTCAACTTTTATAACAGAGGGAAGCAAGGGGAAGGAAAAAAAAGGGGGGACATTGTTAAAACTCTTTTGGTCCTTGATAACAGAAGAATGAACTTGACAGTGGTAAGATTAGAATCAAATTTAATTCAAGAAAAGGAAACTATTTCCACATAATAGCATGATTATCTCACCAAATGACTTGACACAAGGGGGTGAAATCACAAAAAAGCAAGCATTATAACAAAAATTTTCCTGAATATTTGGACTTCTAAATATTTCTAGGTATTTGTCATGGAAAGGGATTTTGGTAAGATACGGAAAAGGGGTTGAAGAGCCAGAGAACGTTCACCAGCTGTCTGTCCTCATCTGATGAAATCTCCAACATCGTTAAGAACCTTACATCTAGAGACAGGAAAAAATAATGGATTGGAATGAGGAGGAAATACAATTTACATATAAAGAAAGCTTCATGCAAGACATAGCAATCGGCACAGTAAGACACAAACTATTTTCTTCTCATTTTCTTTCTTACTGAGGGGATACATCTATCAGCTTGAGGAATAGCATGGAAAATTAGGATAAGCAGATTAAACAGCAGAAAGAATACAGTTAATTATAATATTTGAAAAGAACTTAGAAGCAACAGAAATGTAGCCAAAGCCACACTGGTTTCTTACTGAGTGCTGCCACCCTGTTATTTTAGTATTTTGAAATTAATGCAGCTATGAAGTATGTTCCCTTTTAAAGACAGAAAAAAATTGGCTCTCAGTTTTGTTTATGAAAGAAACAGCATCTATTTCAAAAGTAGGGTTTAAATTCCAACTGAATTATCAGAGCACAATAATTTGCATCATTTTGAAAATGTATCCCTCTTCTTCCTCCTCCTCACATTATCTCTGGGTCTTTCCCAAAAGATTGCTTTCCTTTAACCCTATTAATAACATAAGAAGTTATAAAGGACTGAGTTCTATTCTTCAAATTTTACAGATCCAACTACTGCAATTTTACCTGAGAGAAGCAGAAAGATGCTAAGATAATTTGATCAAACCCTATCATTTAGAAATGATATTTAATATTTAGCACGAACATAACTCTCATTATTAGGCATCCTCCAAGGTATTTGTAAGAAAGAATCATTATTTCAATTTTATACAAAGGACACTGAAGCCCAGGAAAACTTTGTGACTTTGCCCTGATACTTCTAAGGCAAACCTGGGTTTCGATTCAAATGCAACTGCTTAAATCTTTACATCTCAGTCTGCATGTCAAAGAAATAAACCAACAGCCCCAAATTAATGACATCCTTAAGGGGCCATCATCACTTAAATAAGAGAATGGAGAAATTTGACCATATATTGACACCACTCAATAACTGCATTTTAGAGACAAACTTCCAGATTAGCTCTCCTTTCTCTATGCCCCTTTCATTAATAACCAATCTCAAAATGGTTAGAAGTGTCAGATATTATGTCTATAATTTAGTAAAGCAATTAAATGCAGTAAGAAAAATTAAAAAGTGTTCGGGAAAGGAGAGAATTATTTTTTACTATTCTGGTCACTGTTCTGAATGATGACTGTCAAATATTATAGCTAAATTTGAAAAGGAGCTATTTAATTTTATGACATATGACAACATTTGAAGCTTTGCATATTAACTAAGAAGAATGAAAACATATTCGCTACTGTAGTAGATGAAGTAAGTATTTCAGGAATTAGAATCAAAAATTTTTTTTCTTCACACCCAGCTGCAGCACTGGTCAGAGGACATCTAAAAATCTATACTTTATCAATAAAAAAAACACTGTTAAAGGTAGGAAACTACATTTGCTGAGAGAGTGAGCTGGATTTATATAATATGACATAGCTATTTGAAAAGCTGTCTCTACTGTGTTTAAAAGATTCACAGACTATACCAGCCAGAGCCAATTAAATAGTTTTATAAAGATGACTGACCATGAGATTTCTTTCACATTATTTGATGTCTTCACAATCTTTTTATACAAAGTAGAAGCAAAAAATAAAAATGGTTCTGACAGCTTGGTTTTCAGTTATTGTCAAAGGCACAATCTTGCTTTTTTAACTTTTAAATATTCCTCTTGCAGAATACTTGAGGGCAAACCTGGTCACCCACAGAAACTACTTCCTATAGTCCACAGCTAGTAATTTTTAGCACTGAAGGAGTACCTTTCCATTTTATATAATACACAGCTCAACTTAATAGGTGAGTATATTTGGAGTCATCTTTGAACGAATGACATTTATACCTGGTTCTTCCTTCTAACTTATCTCCTTCCTTTATGTATTGCTACTCTGTAACGGATTTAAAACTAAAAAAAAAATTATTAATTTTATAGTTCATGAACATATTTTTAAAAATCTGACACTGTGTTTGAGCTGGCATAGTCCTGGAAGGCCATATGGTCTGTCCCTTGCCTTAGACCTGACAGATGAGGAATCTCTAAGCCCTGAGAGGTGAGCTCACTTTCCCATGTCACAGAGCTTATTCAAGGAAGAGTACAGACCAGGGCCATTTTGTTTCTGACTCTCAGGTAAGAGTCTTTAAAAAACTTGTGATAACTTTCATAAAATGAAACTGATCCATATTATCTTCACCCAACATTTGAGATTCAGAACTAGTTATTGGGACTCAAATTTTTGTCCACCTAAACCTGGTTCAAAAATACTAAATAACTAATATTTGAATATTTATGCACCATCTTTTCATACCAATACTTACTAGCGTATTGCTCCTTTTAATGAGATGATACAAAATGCAATAATCATTGTGACATCAAGCATGAATGAAATATTTTGAAGAAAACAAAAAAGTCCCAGCACCAATGTAAAAAGGAGATGTACAACTTCATCTATAAAACACATCTGACGGGTCACAATATCTTTTCTGTGTATCCCCTTCATTGTCTCATTAGCGTACTATACCTGGAGCGAGAACACAAATACATACTTCCTCATTTATAAATGAGCTGTGGTACAAAAGCTCATTGTAAATCAGTCACTTGGAACCTGGAGCATACCTCAGTAAAAGATATGTAACATTTAAATAGAAGCTGGGTTCTCTATTCTTCAAGGTGAAGTGCAATTAAGCATACAAACCAGTATTTTAAGGAAAGTGCTAGATCGGTGGTTCTCAACTGGGGGTGATTTTACCCCCTAAGAGACATTACCCATTGTCTGGAGACACATCTGAGGGGTGCTATTGGCATCTCGTGGGTCTAGAGATATTTTTGACTGTTACAAACTGAGGGGACAGGGAGTGGGGGAATTGCTACATCTAAGGGGTGGAGACCAGGGATGCTGCTAAGCATCAACAACGGCAACGGGACACCCCAGGCAACGGGACACCTGGGTGGCTCAGCTGTTAAGCCATCTGCCTTGAGCCCAGCGCGTGATCCTCGAGTCCCAGGATCGAGTCCCACGTCGGGTTCCCTGTACGGAGCCTGCTTCTCCCTCTGCCTGTGTCTCTGCCTCTGCCTCTCTCTCTCTCTCTCTCTCTCTCTCCCCCTGTCTCTCATGAATATATAAACAGAAATGAAATCTCTCTTTAAAAAAAAAAAAAAAGCCCAGGCAACAAAGAATTATCCAGTCCTAATGCTAACAGGGCCCCGAGTAAGGAGGATAAACCTCCTACTCTGAAGTGCCAGGGTAGATTGGAAAATAATTCTGAAATTCAAGAAGTTTGGGTTTGCCACCCTTCCACTTTTTCCTTTGGAACATTTCTTCTGCCTCTGCCTCTAAGGCCTTAAACGCTGACCCAAATCTCTATGGAACTTTTGCTGGGGGCGGGGGCCTCTATTTGTCCACAATGCTACATTTTCCTCTGTGCCAGTGACACATTCATATTATCTTGTCTTAAATTACCATTTCTTCAGGATTTTCCCACAGCTGTAACTCTGAGGAGACAATCAGAGATTATTCGGTTGCTGAGAGTAGGAAGCAGGGATGGCCATTCTCTTCACAAAAAAAAAAAAAAAAAAAAAAAAAAAAGAACTTAGAAAAAACTTAATATTGTGATACGTCCTTTAATAGCTATTTTGTGCATAATCTAGTAATGTTTCTTCTAGTCAGTTCCTTCTAACAGTTTGTAGTTATAAAAATACATGATCAAGCATATGAAATGTATATCATGTCCTCTCAACACTGGGCCTTGACATTTAGGATATTTTGAACAATGAAATACTCACGAGTAGTTATCTCCTTCAGTGACTCACAGATTAGCTACTCACTCTGAATTTTCAGGCTACCTTTTACCTGCCTGGTGAGCTTGTGTAGTCAGTTTATAGAAATATAAACTAATTTTAATACAACACCTAGGCCAAAGTGAAAGACAAACTTCTTTCCCAAAACATCATATAATAAAGGGGAAAATACGGAGGTAATGAAAAGATTAGTGGTTGCCCAAGGTTATGGGGAACAGAAGGATGAAGAGGCAGAGCAGAGGGAATTTTTAGGGCAGTGAAACCATTCTGTTATGATACTATTACGGTAAATATGTGTTATTACACATTTGCCCAAACCTGCTGAATCCTAATGTAAGCTATGGACTCCGGGCAATAAGGTGTCAACGTAGATTTATCAATGACAGCAAATGCATTGCTCTGGCAGGGATGTTGGTAATGTGGGGGCTACATGTGAGGCAGGGCAGGTAGCATATGAGAAGTCTCTGTACCCTCCTTTCAGAGGAATCTAAAACTGCTCTAAAAAAACCCACCAAAGTCTGTTAAAAAAAAAAAAACCAAAAAACAAAAAACAGGCAGTAAAATAGGCCATGTCAGTGGGATACTTTGTGCCTTGTAGAGTGCTGGTGATATGGTAGGTCCTTAGTATTTGATGAAATATTTCTTGACCTGCCTTATTTAAATTGGCACATTTTCAATCCATTCAGATTCTTCTTTCTGTGGTTATCAGTAACTAGGATATGACAATTAAGTTTCTTTCATCCTTGGGATGCCATGAGAATTAATTAATGTGTGAAAACCACTTTGAAGTTTATTGAGCTTTCTGAATTGGTTCTAGGCTGTACTTAATTTTGATTATACCTTGGATATTCATAACATTTCCTCTTTGTCCTCACTGAAAAACTTTGACCTTTGATTTTATGTTTCAGTCCAAACAGCGAAATAAAGTAACTCTGTCCCATCCAAAAACAAAAACAAAAAAATCACATAATGGACCCTAAAAGTAGAACTTAAAATATTCTTAAGTAATCTATTTTAGATAAATTATACTAATATCCTACTATATTGGAGTAACTTAAAGTTGAAAGCAAAAGCTGGATTGGCTTTTATTTTCTGTGAAGTTTATGGATAAAATCTGTGCCCAAAAGAATCATGTATTATGATCAACACTGAACTTTACCAATTTATCTTAAAAAATATGCTCCAAATGAATATTTATAGCTCTATGACAAAGTAAACCAGGCTTGTGGTAGCCTGGAACCACAAACTGTAAAACAGGAAGTTTCTGTAATGAAGAGTAATCCAAATAACTAAGAAACTATTATTTGCTCAAGTAAGTAGTACCACCACCTGAGCTAAAACAGAGGTCTTCTGATTCATAGTCCTGTCTGCCCTTCACCTTGCTTCCAAGTAATGAGGGTGAGGAATACAGTTATAACAGATTTCAAAACTGGAAGGGGAAATTGGAGATAACCTGATTGAGCAGATTAAATTTTTAAAGAATATTATTATTTGTATTTTGGGTAAATGTTCTTCTTTCATATGAAATTTTATATAGAGTTTCAATATAAAATAGGTGGGCCTAGGTTAGAGTGAGTGTATGCAAGCAGTATCACCTTGACTTGCTCTTCCTCAGTCCCTCCAGCTCTGTAACTCCCTAAACTACAAAAATTAACCCCTCCCCCCCATTTCAACCTCTGCTGTACACTAGGAACTAGCTGGATTGACTGACTTGATTAATACAAGAAAGTAAGCTGATGGAAGAATAGGAACCAGAACGTAGGCCTCTGACTGAGTTCAGAGGCCTTTTCACTTTTACTTTCTATCACAGAGAAAATCTAAACCCTTCTTTTGACTTCTATGAACTAAATGTCTCACTTGATAAAAAAAAAAACTCACCTTCCATACCTAAGTGGGAAAAAAATCTCAGGTTTCATTAACATAAGAGAAAGTCATTATGTATAACCAAAATAAGTAAATTTTATGATAGACTAATTTCCTTGTCTTTGAAACTTTGAATAAAATACCATTTGAGAATAAAATATAATGGGGAATTATAATCAGTGGATCTAAGATCATCTCTTTAATATGTACCATGTCCTAGAATATTTTATTTAAATATTTATATCAACATATTTTATAGCAGAAAAGAAAAACAATGATTCAAGACCAAAAAAAAAAAAAATCTAATTACTAAACAACTATCCTAAAATGTATGGCTGATAGAATACAATGTTTTCATTCCTGTATCATGCAGGATTTCAGGAGACATTTCAATATGGTTCTGATTTTCTCCTTTCAGAAAAAACTACATTTTCTAGAGTTACATAAAAATTGAAACTATTGGGCAGCCCCGGTGGCACAGCGGTTTAGCGCTGCCTGCAGCCCAGGGTGTGATCCTGGAGACCCAGGATCAAGTCCCACATCAGGCTCCCTGCATGGAGCCTGCTTCTTCCTCTGCCTGTGTCTCTGCCTCTCTCTCTCTTTCTTTCTGTGTCTCTATGAACAAATAAATAAAAAATCTTTAAAAAAATAAAAAATCTATAAAAAAATTGAAACTGTTGATGATTCTGGAAGATACTAGGAAATCATGTGAATACCTAGTTCAAGGATTCTACTCTATGCTCTGCCAACCAATGCAAAGCCTGAGTGACAACTTAACTTGAACATAGAAGAATGCTGGATGTTTGTTTAATTGACAGCAAAGCAAACACAGTACTATTCATCACAGTCCTTCCCCTAATATCATTAACACCATCCACTCTTCAAAACAGAGTAAACAAGCTATTTTTGGCAGCTTAGGCACTCAAGGAAATTGAACTACACTTCTTCCTTATTTTTACCACAAGAATATGAAAAAGAGACTAGTAAACATGTTACCCTTAACAAATTGCAAATGATAAAAATACAGATTGTCTCTTATGCAAAAACACACCTGAGTTTGCTTACAACTTGGAATACAGAAAAAGGGAATGAATGTTTATTCCACTATGTGTTTGGCATTTTGTATTATATCTCATTTAATCCTTCCAACGATGTTTTGAATTACTTAAGCACATCATTCTACATATGAAGAAATTAAGGCTCAGGGTAATTTACACAAAGTTATGTAAGTGGCTATGCCTGAATAAGAGCCCTGGACTGTTTGTTCCAAAATTCTTTCCATAGCATCACATAGTATATATTTACATATTTTGTTTCAGATAGTTTTAATTTTTTCTAATGGTTAGCTTAAGATCATTTTAAGTAAATGGTATGGCCTCTGCCCTGAGGCCTCTGTCCTAGCATAAACATCATTTACTGGTCATAATCTTTTTTGAAATACTATAGTAAAGTCCAAGGAACGTCATAAGAATGTATACCTCTCTCAAACTCATTGGCTGTTTTAGCTAAAGGTTAAATAGATTCTAAGGTTGCCCAGAAATCAAGGCAGGGAGCACATCCTGTTTCCAGATATGCCAATCTACTCAAAGATTTCCTTGAGAGATACATTGGTATTTGAGCCCTCAGTCTCTTTGGTCAGATCTGAGTCTGAGTTTAGACTCCACCACTTCTAGGCATGTTACTCAATTTCTCTTGGTCTCAATTTTCTTACACAGAAAACAGTAATGAACTCATAGGTTTACATGGGGAACCATATGAAGTAATACCTGAGAAGCGTTTATCAAATAAGCCTTTAAACTGCCTATTATTCTAAAGTAAGTAACTCTTTGGCAATATAATATACATGGCCCACTTTGTTAAACTACCTAGAATCACAGACTTTGCTAAAATTCAGGAAGTTTGTTGCTAGAGTACTCCTCAAATTGCTTTGGACAGATAAGGAAAGTGGAAGAGCCACTGAAAACAAATGAAAGAGTCAGTGCAAGGAGAAAGATTCTTGCCATCTGCTTTCCTCTTATTTCTATGGTAATTAAAAAAAATTATCTATACACTAAAACCAGTACTTTAATATTCTAAATCACTCTGTTGTTACCCCTGGTTTTATTTCTTTGAGAGGAAGTATTTTTGTTCAATTATAGAGAAAAAGGGCAAATAGAACCAAAAAAGGGGAGGAAATTAGCAAAGAAGCATTTTTTAAATCAATCAAAAGTTATAGACACTATTTGCATAAAATCTGAATATTTTAAGAGGAAGCCAAAAATAAGTTAACATGATCAGCCTCTTTGAATATCTATCTTGCCTTTAGATTATATCCTTGAAATTTTGGTAAATGCTATAAAAAGGGACCAGTTAGAAACACTATTTAAAAAGTGGAAGTACAGCAAAATGATTAATAACAGAAAATGCCTATCTATCCCTGTTACTATGTTTTCAGGTCAATGCCCACTAATTATCTTTGCAAAAGCAACTGCTTTCTCAAATATGCTAAATGAAGAAATATGTTTTAGAATATTTTATGGTTAAGACATATGAGCACTAATCACAAGTGGTTAATCATTTCACTTCTCATAATTTATATCATTTTTACATCTTAAATGGGCAGGCTAATATAACATAATTTAAGATAGGTTAACTCATTCTTTCTCTGAAAGTAATAATTACTGCACCATCATGCCAGACCACTTCTTACTCTAAAAGTCAGCCTGATGCACATTATGTAACTGACCACCTGAGACAAATAGTTAAGGCATGCTACAGTGACCTGTAATACAGATTTAAGAAACAAAGATAGAAAAAAATCTCCATGTCAAATTGATAAAATATAGGTCAGCTCTTTAAAAAGCACGAAGGGTTGGAGTGGGGATGGGACATGTGACTTGACATGCTTGATATAACTATAAGAAAAAGATAGTCATGCCTAATAACACAGAAACAAAATCATTGCTGATGTTTTCACCCCTTTAGTGAAAGTAAAGGAAAATAAGACTAAAAGGAAAAGAGTTAAACATTTAAATCTTAAAGCAGATAGCACCCAATGTGGTGAACATCATTTTTGCATTTGAATTCCATTCACACCTAAAAACCCATAATAACAAAGTCTGCATAACGTACTAAAAATATTTCTCTTTAGTGAAACATAATGTTAACAGATATTTAGAAACCCTAATCAATTAACAGGCTAGCTAACAAAGCCAGTTTTAGAAATGTGAAGTAGTCCAGGAGTCAGTGATCTGATGTCTGCAGTACAAGAACCACCTACCCCCTCAGAGAACTCTGTTGGAACTCAGGCTTCCTCTAGCAGCCAACTCCACCTCTGTCCTGCACAAGAAAGGACAAATCTACATTTCCACTTACATTTTCTCATTGAGCCTGTTTCTTTTGCCATATGAAAGATTTTAAGCTACTTTAAAAAAAGCATTATATCTCTCTTTCGTCTATTTTCTAGAATCCAAAGACTCAGCTCCTGGAATCACTTGTCAAATACCATTATTTCCAGAATCTCCCATCATCTTGATCGTTTTGTTCCTTTATGTATTTTAATATTTACTCTTCCATGTAACCTAGTTTTCAGAACAATATTTCAAGTAGGGTCTGCTTGGAACATAATACTATTATTTCCCATGATAAGCAAACTCTATATAAATCTATAAATGTAATCTGGGACACCTGACTGGCTCAGTGGTTGAGCCTCTGCCTTTGGCTCAGGGCATGATCCTGGTCCAGGGACCGAGTCCCACATCGGGCTCCCTGTGAGGAACCTGCTTCTCCCTCTGTCTAGTCTCTGCTTCTCTCTGTGTCTCTCAGGAATAAATAAATATTAAAAAAATAAATCTATTAATGTAATCTAACCTTGTTTTAATGTTTTTAGCAGCTGCTCAATCACTGCTTGTTCATATTGCGCTTGTCATCAAGCAAAATCCTTACAACCTACTCCTAGGTCTATGTCATTCTGTATTTGAAATAATTATTTCCCCAATCAAAATCTCAAATTTAAGTACAGTTGAAATCCATACACTAATGAAAGATATTATTTTGGCACAGATTTATCACTGGTATACTCTGAGTAACTATAATATTAAGTCAGTTTTTCTGACAAGTTATTTTATTTATTTTTTGCATACTGAAAACTAGAGGACTATCATCTAAAAGGGTAAGACCTAAATAGATGGCTAAAATATTAGTTTAATAGGGGTGGTGGAAGGGGAGGAGGGCGGGGGATGGGGGTGAATGGGTGACGGGTACTGAGGGGGGCACTTGATGGGATGAGCACTGGGTGTTATTCTGTATGTTGGCAAATTGAACATCAATAAAAAAATAAATTATTAAAAAAAATAAAATATTAGTTTAATATTGAAACTAGATTTGAGGGAATTTAGAAGATGAAAAGGGGGTCTCGGTATGAGGTTAAACTCTCTTAGCAACAGAATAGTAGGTGAAAGGAATAGGTTGATTTTTTCCCTGCCCTATGTGAAATACTGCCTAGCCTCCTCAGAAATATAAGCTGATACTTCTACCCACATACGTCTTCATCCATTTAAAATTCTCTAAATTCATGAGAATTAAAATTGAATGAGCTAAATGTTTGAAAGATACCTTAATCAAAAAAGTATACCACATACTGAGCACAAGCTTACTGCAATGCTGAATATTTTTATATACACAATTTCATTAAACTCCCATGAAAATCCTGAAGTAGTTTGGTATCATTAATCTTCATTTACAGGTAAAATGTAAAATCACGTACTGTGGTGTCAATGAGTCCAAAACTTAAATATCAGCTCTGTGACTTACTAGCTCAATGACTGTAGACAAGTTACTTCATGACTCTGAAGCTAGTATTTGTAATCTTCCTTGTGGATAAAATGGGAACACAAAAATTATTTCATAGGGTTCTTGTAGATATTACACCAATTAATGCAGGTCATTATACAAGGTACCTGTGTGTGAGTGTTCCAATTATAATCAAGTTCTAAAGAGAAGGATTCTAATCTTCACATTCTCAACCATTTCTTCCCCTTTACCTCAATACTTAGTAGAGAAATAACATATCATCTTGGTGTTATCGAAATGTAAATTACTCTCAGTATGCTTAAATTTATAGATTTCTTTTCCTCATGTTGAGATTTCAAAATGTTCAGTATATGAGGAGTTAGCTTTTTCTTTAAAAAAAAAAAAATCATTCTCTTTCCGAGTTTAGGAGACCCTCTCAGTCATTTTTGATGGTTGAAGAAAGAGAAAGGCATCACAAAGATTTTCTCCAAGAATAATAAGGGAGAGAACTTATCTCTGTCAACTCAGGTAAAGGAAAATCAGACCATATATGTCACCCAATTTAATTGAGTCTATTAAACATATTATAATTTCCCATAATACTATCTAGGTTTACTGAAATTGAGGAACCCTGTCTTAGATGTTCAAGGCAGGCTAGGGAAACTGATAATATACTTTTGAGAGTAATTTGCTTATTATCTTACACAAAGGGAGAACATAATAAATGTTTGTTTCTATTAAATATGTGTTTTGTTTTCCTTGTACAAGAATGACGCTATTCCTCTCTGTTCCATAGAGCCACAGTGGAACAATGACAAGCTAGGAAGTATTACAGTCAAAAGATTTTCTTAGGTTTTTCAAACATTTAATATGTACTTTTCTGAAAAGTATTAAGGTGAAACAACTAACTTTTTAAAAATTCTAAATTCAGCCATAAGATTACTTAAAATATACTCCCTTATGCAACTTAAAACTCTTTTCTTCTCTCCTCTACCTCATCCCTCCCCACCACAACGTAAGCTGCTTATTAAAAAACGAAAACAGGGCAGCCCCAGTGGCTTAGCGGTTTAGCGCCACCTTCAACCCAGGGCGTGATCCTGCTTCTCCCTCTGCCTGTGCCTCTGCCTCTCTCTCTCTGTGTCTTTCATGAATAAATAAATAAAATCTTAACAAAAACAAAAAACAAAACTAAGGCAAGTAGATCCTCTGGACTAGAAAAAAAGGACAGTAGACAATCAGTGATGATGTCATTATTGTACAGGAATTTGTAAAACTGAGGATAATTAAGGCTTGTTGAAAAGTAAGACTAGGAAAGTTTAGGATATTCTTAACAGTTTATAAACCCTGAAAGTTCTAAAGTGTATGATGGTAGTCAAATTCCACTTTCATTATCTATGAATAAGAACATGACAGTCTTTTAAAAGCTGAATCAAAATGAGGAGAAAAGCCCGTCCAGGGTTAAACACTAATTTATGCAATCCCTGGTTTCGACAAGAGTCCTGTCAATGTCAAGCAGCAGGTACGCTGACAGCAGGGTGGGCTGAACAGCTTTGTGTCAGAGCTAGGACGGAAGTCACCAATTTATGAAGGCTGCTACAAACAGTACTTCAAAAGTGTGAAGAAAAATGGTTTTGCATAAAGAAAGTGATGGAAATTTTTATAACTTTGCAGGCAATACTATTAGCTTGAAGGAACACAGCTCTTTCATTTTGTGGGAAAAACTCACTTACTTAAAAAGATTTATGGATTTTTATTTTACGCCTGCATTTTAAGAATCCTAATAGAGAAGTTCATTATACTAGCAACATTATAATAGAAAAGAAAGTTTTAAAAGGAAATATAAAAGAAAAAGGAATTAATTTAAAGAAAAGGATGGTGCAAAGAAGCAGTTTGGATTTCCCTGTAAGAGAGATAATTTGGGATGGATACCCAACTCTTGATTTGAAAGTTCCAATCAGCAACTGCTGATGTTGCAGTCCGGGGCCAACAAACATTACTTTGAAGAGATGGACAATAACGGAAGCTGCTCTTTCCAAAGCTCTGAAGGAAAACTAAAGAAGTGGTGCCAACAGTAATTAAGGACCTATCTGCCAAGCATTTCAATTATTTAGTGACTGAACAAAATGTTTACTGAGCAGCTACTATGATCTTTTCAATGACCCTATCAAATTGCATATTTTTTATTACTATTTTTCAGAAGAGAAAACAAAAGTGAGGTTAACAAAGGTTATATATCTTGCCCAGGTTATGTTGGTCTCTCAGCACATCCCAGTGGATGCAGAGGCTGACAGAGAGAATTAGATTGATCATGTGAAACCTCTTCGAGATTTATATAAATAGATCAAAATCAAGTGCTTTCCACCTCACTTGCATTTTAAACACATCAGGAAATTAATAAAGTAGATATAATAACATTTGGGTGCTACCATTCTTATTGTAAAACACAAATTATCCATAATGTTATCTACTCTGAAGGACTCAACTGAGGGAACAAACAGCCCTGAGATGGCTACACTCTCCATAAACAGCTACTATACTTTAAATGAATTAATGGAAGTAAAGAGCTTAGACTAATGTTGGCTGCAAAATTAAGTGTTCAATAAAGTGCACTATTATTACTACTTCACAAGTGTAAAGTTCTATTCTTTATAATGCCACATAAAGCATAAACAGTTTTTCTTCCACTGCTTTGAGTCGAGCAATTTGACTATATTATCCTAGTGATTTTGAGAGGCTGAAAACCTAACACACAATGCTAAATGAGCCTTTAGGAGGCACTTTACATTTCCAAAGTGATTCTTACAGTTATTGGTGTTAATAACCGATATAATATAAAAAGAGGCTAAGAAATCCAGTCACAATTAGCAACATGTTCATTTTTCTTCCAATGAAGAAAGAAACCCAGAAGCAATCTTCTTTACTGGGGCAAATCTTACCAGCTTCCCAAATATAGTAATTGTCTTTGTAAAATTCATTTGAGTTAACGTTCCCCATCTTGCTATCTACAGATAAGGAGTATTAACTCCCCAGAGAACATGACTACTGAGAAGGAAAGTATAACAAAGCAGTAAAATGTACCAATACAAACTATTACATGTTCCAAGATATTTATCCTCAGAAGCTTAGATTAACACAAATAATTCTGTTGTATACTTAATTGTAAATGTTCTAACTTTACCTAAGAATTGATAACTATATAATACATTTTAAACAAGAGATATTCCCTAATTTCATAATTTGATAAACCTCATAGTATTATGCTTCTCTGTTTGTTTCAGTGTTATCACATTCAGAAGCATAAACTTTCAGACAGACTATTTTTCTAAGCTGTCTCTGGTCTCAGTGAGAGACCAAATGTTGTTTAGACCCTTTTAGAAACTTTATCAATACTGTCGTGTGGTATGTCCATTAAGAGTTATCTTCTTCAATGCCAGAATAAGAGCATTCCATGATAATTGATAAATTAACTCTATGATCATGAAGAGCATATGTTCTTAACAGGATTACCTAATTTCTTATTTGGATTTTGTTTTATAGCTAGTAGGGAACAACTCTTTATAAGTGTTAAGAAAAAATTTAGAAGAGCATTGAAAAAAAAATTCCTCATTTAATAGTGTTAGGAAAATCTCTCTCCATGAATGAGTCAGTAATAGATAGGTCAACAGATAGATGAGGTCTCATGAGATTTAAGTTTTTTTTTTTTTTTTTAATTTCCTACCTTATTTTGTTCTCTAATCGAACAATTTAGTAACTATCACAGCTTTCTAAACATTGGTATCTTTCATGTGCTTCCGTGCATGGTCACACACACACACACAATGGGTCTTAGAATGTTCAAGTACCTAATTAACATTTCTATCTATCTACTATATCACTCAGTACCTGGTATGAAGTTGTCAAGAAGCTCCCAAACTTTGGTAATATTCCTAGGATTATATTAATGTTAATGGTTTAGGCATAAGTGCCCACCCTCACAGAACATTTTCTGGGACTGAATTATGCTGAAGCTGTAGGGCAATAATATAGTCATTATGTAGACTTTCAAATATCAGGTTCCTAGTGAGGCCCTCTACTGAAGACTGGCTAGGGGTTAACTATTAGTTTCTGTTTAATAAACACGGAAAATTCTTCCCATTTGTACATCCATTTAAACTTTTCTTGTAGCTACTAAAAGACTTGAAACTGAGAATGAATTCTCACAGTATGTTTTCCACATGATTTCTACTAAGGGTTGAAAACTTTTGCTGTGAAAATACATTCTTGGTCAATTCCATCTGCCATGTTCCTGGGCATTTCCTAAATCCTTACTTTTCTCTTCAAAATTCCTCTCCTATTCTTGACCTCATTTACTTTCAACTGATGACCTGCTTTTACTTCACAGAAAAAAAGAGTTCATTAGAATTATTTAGCTTCCTTCCATGAAACCCAACAATTTAACCTCACCACACCTATGTTTACTTCTTTCTCCTCCTCTCGCTAGTGTTCCTCACATACTCAAAGTCACATGTGACTGTGCCCCACTTTCTTATCATGGCCTGGGTTTTTAAAAATCTTTACTCCTATTTTCACAACCTCTCCTTCTCTCTTTGCTTCACTATGCCTTTGACGTAAATAGGCTTGAGTTTTTACCCTGAGTTCTTTTACTCTTTATTTTCATCCTCTATACTTTTCGTCTTCACAACCAAGATCTTAAAAGTAGCCTACACTTCATTTTCTTATTTCACAAGAAACCATAAGTTGCGATACACATGCAGCATTCCACTGGAAATGCATTCTATAGTTGCCAATCACCTATTGATTGCCAAACCCAACAGGTACTTTTCAGTTCTTATCTTTCTTGATGTTTCCAGCATTAGATATGGATTCAGCACCCATACCTGCTGTCCTCTCTGGCTACAGCTTCTCAGTGCCCCTTCCCACCCCTTAACTGTGAAATTCCCCCAAAGTCTGATCCCATTCCTTGGCTTTCTCTTTTTGCACACTTGCTCTAGGCAGGCTCATCTATAATCTTTACCTTTGCCTAAACTCTGATGACTCCAACATCCTTACCACTCGCCTTAACTCTTATACCTGGTCTACATGCTCTCTTTCTGAAACCCATTTTCTATATTAGGGCAATAATTTCTCTCTATCTAAAAGATTTTATTTATTTGAGGGGGGGGTGAGGGGGAAGTCTGACAAGGGGCTTGATCCCAGGACCCGGAGATCATGACCTGAGCTGAAGGCAGATGCTTAACCGACTGAGCCACTAGGGCAATTATCTCTTAAAGCAAAGATCACATCGTGACATTCTAGTGCACACAGTGTTTCAGTCTTTTCATCCCTATTGTGAGGGATGAAATTCAAACTTCTTAGCATAACCCACCTTCCTCTCCACACTTTGACCCCACCTGCCTATGCAGTCTCATCTACTGACATTTACTACACCCATCTATACTGTTGCCAAATATACCTTGTTCTACCATGCCCTCTAGAATTTCCCTGACTTCTCTCTTTCCTCCCTTTTCCCCCAAACCTAACTAACTGCCCTTCCAGACTTTCAAGACTCACATTAAACTTCAGTCATCCAGATTTAACAAATATTTAATTGAGGGTGCCTTATTTTTCAGTGCTGTTCTGAACACCCAAGTATTAGCTGAGACAGAGCTCTGTTCTCACACTGATTTCACTTAGGAGTTGGAGGCAGGAACAAGATATGCAGAAAATAAAGCAGGGCAAAGGGGTTAGAGAGTTTGTGTGATGGCTCACTGCTGCTTTTGAATAGGATGGTCAGAGAAGATATTGATTCTTCCATGAGCCAGTTCCCGACTCAGTTAGGTATTCTGTGCTCTGTTCATGATAAAGAGATGTTGGTTTACTTGCTGGGCTCCTCTGCTAGTCTGTGACTCCTTGAGAGCAGAGATTGCTCATCTATGCATTTCCATTTTCTAGCACATAATCATTATAAGGAAATGTGTCCAGCACTGTTCTGGGTGGAGAGATAAAGCCACATAATAAGTGCTCAAAAAAGGATTTTTGGAATAGACTGATACATACTTGAAATGATAATAGGAAAACCTCAAATATAAAATTTCACTTTATATTTAATATTTTAAAAATATATCAAATACTAAAAAGGGATGAAGA
Organism: Vulpes lagopus; assembly: GCF_018345385.1. Classification (NCBI taxonomy): domain Eukaryota; kingdom Metazoa; phylum Chordata; class Mammalia; order Carnivora; family Canidae; genus Vulpes; species Vulpes lagopus. Next base: position 45,289,302 of record NC_054839.1, read on the forward strand.
GTCAAACAAAATATAACTATATAGTAACATATTTCTGAAACCATGAATGGTAAGTACAGATTAAAGAAACATTTCATAGGAAAAATTTATTTTGCTCTGCATATGAAAGCACTTGGAAAAGACTAGATTCTGAAGATGTGTAAGCATTTTGGGAACAGTATAACTAAGGGAGAATATTGCAAGGAATTGGGAAATAGGTTGTATGGATAGAGTGAGAGCAGGTGATAAGACTTTGTATAGGTAACTCTATTTGTTTAGTTGTGGGGGTATTTCATTTACTAATGACAGACAGGAACAAGTTTAAGGCTCACAGTATTTTATCATGAAAAACCATAATCATGTTGCTGTTACCTTCACTGAAGGAAAAGGCAAAATTAAAATTGAAAGGTGATATTTTCTCATCTTTCTCCTCCCATATTTTCATATCTTTTTGCAAATTTTGAGGTTTTTCTTAAAGACTAAAATTCCTGAGTTATGAACAACTTTCTTCTTACTATTTTATTTTGCTTGCTTTTACTTTTTCAAGTTAAAAATGTAATACAAAATTACAGAGTTTATAAAATCGAAAAAAGTATGTATACACATACTTAAGAGTGTACATAATTCTACTACGCTAAACCACTCAGTATATTCTCATTCAAATCTATACATTACTTTCATTTAGTCATCATAAGTATTTCCCATGATATTACAGCCTTCATAATGATTTTTCAACACAGCTGTGAAATACTTCATCTAGGAGTTGGGAGATCACTTATTTTAACATTCTCTTATTGTTAGGCATTTAGGTAACTTCTAGTTTTTACTATTATCACAATGCTCCAATCATCTCTCAGAAATTAGCTTATTTCCTTTGTTCTTTCCCTAGAAGAGATTAACTGTTGGATTATTGATTTAAAGGGTATGAACACTTTTAAGGTTTAGTAAAATCAGAAGGGCCACATCAATTTACACTGCCATCATCAAAGTATGAGTACTCACATCCCTGCACCTTTGCCAGCATGAGCATTATCTAATTTTTTCCCATTAACTTATACATTTAACACTGCACTTAATTGTTTCAATTTGTATTTGAATACTACTAGAGTTCAATATTTCTCTCTCATTTTTAGTAATGAAAGATGACACTGCTACTTCAGCAAGAAACCATATTGAGCGTAAGTCAACGGTTCAAGGCTGTAAAAATAAAATAAAATAAAATAAAATAAAATAAAATAAAATAAAATAAAATAAAATAAAATAAAATAAAATAAAATAAAATAAAATAAAATAAAATAAAATAAAATAAATCTGTAAGTTAATCTAATCATGGCATGATTAACTGTTATTGTGCTCCATGATAATTAGGCATTAATGGCAAGCAGTTCACGGCTATTATTACTATTATTTACACATAGCCAGATCAAGCATTCTGAGATTATGAGGAGGGCTGGACCAAGTAGATATATAAGGTCTTTGTTATGCCCTCAAAGAGCCTTTGATCTGGAACCAGATGTGATCCAGACGCAAGTTCTCTTTCTTCCTTAGCTCCACATAGCCTCCATAAACCAAGCACCCAATAAAGATTACAGGCATTATAAATGTAGTTTGGCTGAAGGTGGGCTAGAACTTACTTTGGTGGGAAGCAAAGATGGCCTCGTCAGATATAACTCAAAGACTGGCCAAAGAAATGCCTATTAAATCCCTTGTTTCGTCTCTCTAAGATTATTTCTCAAGCTAAGGATCTTGGTTTTCAGAGAGACACCTGAAGAACTTTTAAATTCTGAACTATTTCAATCTCCTTTCCCATAGAGGAAAAAAAAGGACTAGAGGCACAATCATATTCCCATTTTCCCAGTCAACCTTATTAACTCATGCAGGAGTGATCTGGATACAGGATTTAAAGGACCTCCCTCTGCCAAAAACCTTTCTTCTCAACACTATCTGAACGTCCCATACATTAGATTTCTTGACATTTCTAAGCACATAATTCTGAGAAGATTAAAGGAGAAAGGTTGGCATGTGAAGGGTAAGAGGGGGTAGGAGTAATCCACACTTCACTGTGAAATTAATTTAACTAGACTGGTTTTATATTCTTAGAATACTTAACTCTGAAGCATGCAGAAGATAGGAATAAGAAATTCTAATATGGGGATGACATAAGGACAAGCAAAAGGAATTAAGTCATTTTGAGTTGCTTTAAAAATAATATAGCTGAGGGCACTATACTATACAAGAATAGGGAAGAAGGCCACGCTTTTAATAAAAATGTAGGTTTCTATACACCTTGTGAGTTTACAAAGCACATTTCCATTGATCATATTAATCCTCACAGCAACCCTGTACTGAAACTGAGACCCAGAGATAGTAAGTAACTTACCCAAAGTCACATAGGTAGTAAGTGGTAGAGCCGGGACTCGACCCAGGTCTTCTGATTCCTCCTGTGCATTTCCAGCTCCCCTGGAGCTGAAGCAGGGGCAAAAAGGGAGGTGGAAGTAATTTGCCCAAGACCAGCCTTGCCCTCTCCCGTTCTTTTAAAGGCCAAGCAGAGCAGACATTTAACTGTTGCAGTGACCCTTTTCCATCAATTCCCTTGGGATGCAGCACACAGAATCTGAAAATGTGTCTCAGCCTTGGACTTAAAAATGGCAATAAGTAGTAAACGATGTCAGAAGCAACTTTGGCAGTACTTTGCCACTGATGTGAAATTTACTGGAATTTCAAAGTGTAGTAAATCTCACTTCAGAAAGTAAAACTTATTTCTATAATTGAAATTATTTAAAGCAGTTTGTTTGAAATTTTTTGTGTAGCAGTTTCAGTCAAACCTTTTAAACTATACCGATATAAAAACTATTTTAAAAAATACTTAAGAACCAAGATGTCAATTCTACATTTAACCTACTCTATGGGTGTTTTTTTCTAACTTAATGATTTTCCCTCAGTGATTATTTTCACTAAAGCCATTATAATCATTAGAATGGACAGAATATTCAGTCTTTTATAGCCAATTTTAAGCATTTTCAACAAATTATTAGGAAAATTATATTCTTGAGATGTAAATCTTATGTTCATTTCTAAATTATATCTAAAATGTTTTTAATGTAGCCTTTTATAATTAATTTTCTATGACAAAATTTAGAGTTTCCAGTCTCCAGTTTCTTGAAGAGTTTCTTAGGGAATTATATATTTTAATTTCTCATCTCAATTACTTACGTTTCTAGTAAGTTTTAAACACATTTAGTGAGAAATTTTTCTCTTCTTTGCTTATTTCCTAAAAATGCAAGGATACAATTTAAATCAACTGGGCATATAATCAACTTTTCACCATTTCTAGATCTTTCTGTACTCAGCTCCAGTACATCTCAGTCTCTAACAGTCTTTGTGTTTATGAGATCTACTATCAGTAGGGCTAGGTGTTAAGTAAGCATCAATTATAATCAGGGATTATGAAAGATCAATCAGGAAAACCAATTTATTTGTGCACAAATCTTTTAGAGGCTTTTTGAACTTGAAAAGATGCTCTATTTAACCAGACTTCATTTGAGGATTAATCCTGTCTGAGGTGGAACAAATCCAACCTAATAGTTAAAAGTTATGTGAAACCTTTAAGATGAATAAAAGGCAAATATTCAGATAAAAACAAAAGAGGAAGAGAACAAGGAGGAGGAATCTGGATAAGGAGGGAGAGGAAAAGGAGAGAAGGGGAACAAAAGAAGAGAAAAAAATATTTACCTAGAATAAACAAAAAACTTCAAGTAAGTACTAATACTCTCAAGCTTTTGATATGGCTCCCTTTTCCCTTTGCTTTAAGACTTCAATTTCATATTTTAAAAATCTAATTGTCTAACATTGTTTTACATACTCATGGTCAAATTCAGAAATTCCCAATGATAATAAGACTTACATTATCTGATCACTTTATGAGATAAACAAAAAATTAGTGTACTTTTCTCCATGTTATTTTCAGCCTTATTTACATAAGTCTTTTCAAGATAAAATTATTATTATATTCTCCTAAATCATTCATTCAATCGTACCAAAAATGGTTGCCAACATTAAAAAAAGGAACACGAACCCACGAATTTTAAAATTTGAATCATATAGAAACAGAATTAAACTGACTTCTAATATTTTACTTTGTATAGTAAGTTCTTGGTTGAGCAGGACCAAGAGGGCTTACCCTAATTTCTTAATTACATGCCCTGGGGAAAAATGAGCATATTTCAGGCAAGCTAAAAATGCCAATAAAAGGTCATTAAAAAGTTACCACTGGTTTTGAAAAGTCAACATCAGACTTCCCCACTTTCTTCCTTCATTACTGGCCTTTGTTTACCATGCATAACAAAATTGTATTCAAGAACCACACCAACAACGGTTCCCAGACTTGAACCATCTCAGTCTGATGGAGGCCTTATTAATATTTATAAAGTGGCTTCTGGAAGGAAAGAAATATATCTTCGGCTTCTCTTATATTCTTTTAATCCCTTGGGTATATAGGACAATCTATTTTCTAAAGTAGCTTTGCTACAAAAAGCATTTGAAGAATATTTATTGAAAAACTATCCTATTTAAAACTGTTATGCTTGGGCTTGATGTCTGACAAAGGACTCTTCAGTAATAAAGGTGACCACCAGAACTACATAAATCATTCAACACATAATTTCTGACCTCCTTCCACTGTTCTAGTTATCAAGCCAGTTCATGTGCTCACTTAAAATTCTAATCCCCTCAAGCTCTAAAAGAGCTAGCACTTACAGTATATATCTACATCTTATTTATAGAGTTCCTATGCACTCCCACTAACTATTATCCAACCATAAATTCTGCCCTTGTTTATAATTATAAGTGCCTGGAAAGGGCAGGTTTCTTAAAATAAGAATTTTCCCCCCTCCAGATCACTCAAGTGAGCTCTGGAATTATATCCAAGATTATCAATTCATCTCACTTAACTGCTGTTACCAGGAAAACAAGAACAGGGGATCAAGAGCAGTTAAGTATAAGAGCTTACTTATTTTCCAGGAGGCTTTAACAAGCTTTTAACTAATTAAAACAATATTATTCAAGAGCTTTAGAACACAACAATGTATTAGTAAAAGAGCATTATAAATGTTGAAACAAAACTGAATTTTTGGTCTTTCGGATTCTCCATCACTTAAAAATGTTCACTTATCCAATGGAATTAACTTGCTTTGAAACTTTCTTTTGAAATGTCATCTTAACAAAAAAAGGGATTTCACATTTTGCCTTAGACTAGTTTATTGGAAAATAACAAATACAAAATCCAAATAAATGGTGAAAATACCTTACTGTTGGAACATGTAAAGATCATGTGGGTTATTAGGTGAGAATTACAAAGACAGTAATATTATAAAAGCTATGATGGTAGTCTTCACAAATGACAATTTCTAAAAGTTAACGCATAGAAGTTTTCAGAATTAGAGTTAAGTTAAAATAAAATTTAAAAACCAGTGAGTTATATATAATTCTATGTAAGATAAGATCTTAATTTTATTTTTATGTAATAAAATACTGTTACTAATGGCATAAGTACTTAGAAGGGACATAAAATTTCAGGAACATATTCTGTCCTTTATTCAAAGAAAGGTTAAGAATCTTAGAATGTGTTTGAGGACAAACTGTCTTTTATATATTTAGTCTCTATTTGTAACATAAAAATAGAATATTATGTTATAAATAAGAAGTTTAGAACAGCTAAAACCATATAATTAAAGATAAATCTTCATCCTATCTTAAAGCTGGAAAATTTGAAAACTAGAAAGAAGGTGACAAGACAGCTAAGATCTTTTCCAGAATATATCCTAATATCCTATAGGCTTTCTATAATAGACAAAAAAAAAAAAAAAGAATTCCACGAGCAAATAAGTTTGTGAAGCAATATACACTACTTCTCTCTCTTAGAGATTAAAATATGTATCACTGATGTGAATGTTCAATAGCAATTTCTAAATAAAAATAATCAAAAATAAAAGCACTCAAAGCAAATGAACATAAGCTCATAGATCTAATAAGTGATTTCAGCAAGGTTGCAGGATAACTATAAATCACTATCGAAGGAAATAACAGAAGACCCAAAAAGATAGAGAAAAACATAATAAAATAAAATAAAATACTTAGTCTTGAGAAGTCCCATAATAAAAAAGTGCACTTATTTTTTTTTAAGCCAGCATTTTCCAAATTTATTTAATCTGAGAGCAGAAGTAATGTTCTCAGAACACACTTCAGAAAACTCTGAGCTAGATGGACCAGGCATTAAAAAGTATGCACAAAAAAATTAATGATTTTTGTATTCTTATGGTGGTCTAAGATGCTTAATTAGAGCCTCTTCAGTTATGTTTACTCTTAATAAACTACATGGATTTTCTTTTTTAAGGCAAACAAAATGTACTCACTGTTGTAGTATTTCCTTTCCCTTCTGAATGGAGCTTTCAGTCAATGACAGGTGCTAGGGGAGTTATTTCAAGCCAATGTGTAAAACTCTTGCTAGTAGTTCCCAAGTTTAATGGATTTGGAAGCTCTATAACAAAGAGTATTTCTCACAAGGAGACATATCAACTCCACTCTTTCCTAGAGATGTGATAGTGAAACCTATTGCTCATGATTCTAGAGTAAACAGTCCAGGTCTAATAAAGTTCAGAAAATTAAGATCAGTAGGAAGGGTAGTCCATGTACATCAAGAGATAATATCTTCTGAAGGTACCAAAAAAGAAAAAAGAAAAAAAAAAGCCAGGTGGATACGAAGCTGTTTTGGAAATAGAGTGATAACAGAGAGAGATGTCTAATAAACAAGATAACCATGTAAAATTAAAAAAGAGAACGGACAACTCACAACTGACTATATATAGTATGCCATCAAATATATATTCTAAATCCCCTCATAGCCCATCACCATCAAGGATCACAAACATTGACTTCGAAGGAGGAAAAATGTGCTGTGGGGGCTCCATCTGAAAGCAAATAAAGTCTATGGTGCAATGAGCAACATTATTTTTCTGCTTTTTTAGATGCAGATGGAAAAGGGTCAGAAATTTACTAGAAACTAAAATAGAGCTATGTGTATCTTTTTAATTCAAGGATGCCTCTTCAGATTTATAAGTCTTCAAAATATACTGAATATGAGTGTCTAGTCAAGGCACATGTCCAATACAAGAGTAAGATCTTTGGGAACAGAGAAATAAAACAAAACAAAAATATTCCTCAGATTCATTTATTTTATTACTTTACTTCCTGTGCAGTGAGTATATTAGCAAGTCTTGTATTGTAAAAGAATGGTAAAATTCAGTGCAGTTTGAATTGCAGTTTTAAAAGTCCTGGTAAGTAAAATAAATGAAAAAAACAAAAATTTACTTTTAAAAGAAAACAAGGCTTGAGCCTACTGAATCAAAAAGGTCAAAGGGAAAAATAAGTTCACCTGACAATCCCAGCACCCTTCATTTGCAGGTCTCACTCATGATGCCTCCTTAAGACTACTTTGAAGGAAAAAGTAAATCATGTAATATTCAGCATAAACCTAAAGCATCATAATTTAATTCCCAATTAACCAACATCATAATTCAGGGCTCCACACTTTAGGTTGCTATTAATAAAGGTGAGACTTAGAAGATAAAAGATTAACATAATATCTATTAGTATTCATTTATACAAAAAGAAAATGCTGCAGATTTTTCCAACTTGATTCTTAATGTTGTTATTCAAATAATTTAAGGCTTGAATTATTTTATGAATTGTAATTAAAGTTAGAAACAAATCTGAGTAGTATGTCTATTCTAACAGAATAAAAAGACAGAAAGCATCTTAGGTAATACCCTGACATGTTGCTTTGCTTCAGAAGTTATTTCATCTTCAGAAAAAGTAACATGAAATAAAAATATAATCTGTACATTCACTGCTCAATAAAGAACAACTCAGATTACCCAGAAACCTTTTAAAGATGTTTTTATATATAGTTCCTTTGAGTAGATTACAATATATTATCAAACAGCAAAATTCAAACAATACTTTTTGTACAGGTTCTTAAAATTATTATCTAGCATATTATTCTTTTACTATTAATTTATGTAGTGAAATAAAATGTTTCTGTTGAATAATATAGCAGGGTCAAAACTAGATGTCAGTATTTTCATAATAATCTGTCAGGTTTGGCTATCACAAACGAAATATGGGCTTCAAAGGGTAGATACCAACAGTATTAAATTGACATATCCATGCATATGGCATGCATTTATGAATGAATAATCTCTCCCTCTATGTGAGCAGCTTTCATATCTCCAGTAAAATCCTTCTGTATATTCTACAACCTTTGATGGGAATTGTGAAAGGCTGGGTAATTGATGAAGAAATAAAGAATATCAAATACAACCAAGCTTCATTAAATTGAAGCTTGAAGATGTTGCATGGAATCCCCAAATTCCATCACCTGTGATTTGAAAATTATGTTCTTAAATGGAGCCAAGCCAGCTGTACAGTTTTATCTGCTTAACTCTGTTAATACTGCAACAAAACAGAACAACATGAGCACTGCCCATATGACAATGTTTGAAAGAAAGTTTCTGGAAATATGCATGGTGGAAGAAAATATATTTCAGTCTTTCAGTGACCTTGATCAACTTGTACTTTTAGTGCAGAAATTTAAGTATGGTAAATTATACCCATTAATTTATTTAAGAATTTATCAGCAAGAATGAAAAACCTCTGGACTATGATCAAATATGGGCTTGTACTTTTTATTAGATACTAATTGGCAGAACTTCACTGTTACATAATTCTAATTTTCCTTTGAAGTTAATGATTTCTATAACAATTGTCCTCTTTTTAATATCTATTATGATCTTTTGATATCAAATACAAACTAGTTATAGCCTAACTTTATCACTACATCATTAAAATTACTAACATGACCTTGTTCTAATACGTTTAGGATCTATTTTAACTCATTAATTTATGTATCCTAACTCTCAATCTCCTTCCTCATTAAATAGGTTAGAGTTTTTTGGTTATATGTTTCTTTTTAATATTTTTATTAGTGTAGAATAATTTATAGTTTTTTGTGAACATCATTTGACTTTAAAAAGATAACTTTCAAATGTGTATCCCAGGATGTCATTATAAAATATTTGTGCAAAGTTACTTTGAAAGTAAAACTTGAGATTGATAGTTCTTTTTGTAAAGTATACAAAACCTGAAAAAATATATATCATAATTATTTTAAAAAGAACCAAAAAATAAATTTTACTTTTAAAATAGATAAATAGATAAGAACTTTAAAAATAGATAAAATTCATTAGGTCATACCTTTTCCTTCCACATTAATTTCATCTTCAAACTAAGGTGGAATAAAATAAAGACCTAAACATTATTTAAATTACAACTTCAGTAAATAAGACTTTTCCACTTGTATTTTACCTTAAAGCTTCAAGAAGAAAGAATAAAGACCCTCATGAGATATTTTAGTTTGTTTCACATAACTGGACCTATAACTTTCTTCTAACTTTATGCAGTATGCAGGGATTTTTGTGTGTTTTATGCATTAACATATACCCTTCACCTAGAATAGTGCCTGGCACCTAATAGGTGTACAATGAATATTTGCTGAGTAGATGAATACAGAAAAATATTTAAAACAGGATGATTATTTAAAAGGTAATTAACAATCCATCTGTCCAGAATCAATGCCCAAGATGGTGTGTATGTTAAGGCCTTAGAACTAAACATTATCTACATAATTACAATTAATTTCATTGGAACAACAGCTGAACAAGCTCTTTTCCTGATATTAAAAAGTACTATGAATTTATAAAAAAAGGTTTAGAAACCACCAAGTTCTAAAACATTTCTTGGGATATAAAAGCCTCCATAGAATCCAGGTCATAAAAATACTTGGAAAATCAAGACTTGACAAGTGTCTCTCCAGGCTTAGGAAAGCAATTCAAAAGCAACTACACTTTAAAAACACAAAAGGTCTGTCTAAGCAGCAGTGCCAGGGTATTTTACAGTAACTCCAAATTGCCTGTGGCATCTTTTTACTGGTTTCCCGGTATTAGTTTTAGAGTTAAAAGGAACCAATTTGGAAAGGGCCTGCAGGAACACAAAAAGCAGTTTTCTCTGCCCCCCAATGTTTTCTCATACAGTCATCAGAAATATAAGATAATGTTACGCTTTTCTTCCTATATAATTTTACAAATAATATGAGACTCCCTAATGCTTCATTTACTTTGGGAAAATAAGGAAAATCGTACAATGTTTAAAGAACATTGCGGGAAACAGTAAGAGCAATTATCCAGTTAAGAGTAAGTTATGAACCCCATACTATGTGTGATAGTTGGAGAGTTCACCATAATAAAGTCACTAAAATTAAGAGAGAATATTTAATGACAGCTAAAAGAACCAGCTGAAGTCTAGCTAGAACAAAATAAATATTTAGTCTACAGAGCAAATAATTCCTAAACTTCACAAGAAAAATATTAACCTTTAGATTTAAAGTATTAAGTTGGTTTTTATTTTAATTTTCCATACAAGAGACTATTAACTTAGTCACTGTGTCTTTTAATATTTCATGCTTTTTATTCAATGATTTCTCCTTACGCCTTTAAGAGACCATACAGGCAACTGATTTCTACAAAAGCTTTTGATTTATATGCAGGCTTTTGGGTGGTTTTTCCTGCAAACTATTAGAAAAATCTTCAATGAGTGATCATTGCTACATTTAAGAAAACGAAGTTCTTCCAAAACCTTACACCAATAACAAACACCTTAATAAAAGATACAATATAATTTCACAATTAAAAATAGTGCAAGAGTGAAAAATTAAAAGTGACACAATCCATGGTGTGAGTGAACAACTGTACTAAGGCTTCTAAAAACTTCACTGTACCTTTGCAGCCCTTTAATTTTTCTAATGGGACTTATCAATTAGAGTTATCTTCTTATTCATCTGGTGAATATTTTGCTTTTGATTAATTTAAAATTTGTCACAATTCCAGTTACAAAAAGAGAAAGTGCTCATAGACTCTCAACATGGCTATTCTCAGAGGCCAAGACAATTCAACACTAACTCTACATTAAACGTATTGAGAACTGCATACATTCTTTTTCTTCAGGGGCTTTTTTTATGCATATATGCACATATGCATTTTTTTAAAATGGAGATGAATGAAGATATGTTAAGCTGGTGGCTTCTGCATATCAAGGAGATGCTTCTGCAAACTAAGTCAATTATTCATGCAGAAAATAAGAAAGAATGCTCTCATCCCCAATAACAATGTTCATGATCCAAAAATATTTGTTATATTAATGCAAAATCATAAAATATCAATAAGCACAGGAGAAAAAAATATCAGAATCACCAAAAGATTTAATGATTCTATCCTGCTTCTTTCTGTAAAATATTTCAATTATCTTATAAAAATTTTTTACATTGACTGCAAAAAAGTAAATCAGTAAAAAAATAGAATAAAGCATAGATGAATATTCACAAATGGGTAGAAAGAATATGAAAATATTGCTGTGGTTCAGAATCACTACATGGGCTGTGACAACTGATAAAACTATTGTCCAGCTAAGTTTACATAGACTTAAAATCAATGATAAAGCAATGAGGAATATTAAGGAGGAGAAAGGAAAAGTCACTGACTGTAGAAAGAAAATGATCACTCAGTACCAAACACCTTTGAATGAAAGAGCTACAGTGAGGAATGACAAATGTGCTCATCAGTTATGGCCACCCTGAAACAGAAAAAGGAAGTAGAAAAGAAGTGAAGTAAGGAAACTAAATTTTTCTCTAGGGAGAAAAGAATAAAATCAATCTCATCAAATCCTCTTAAAAAAATTTAAAAACATAAAGGTAAAAATTCCATTTTGACTCTTCGACTGTAATAGTTTAAACACATTTGGGAGCACATTATGAACAGCAAATTAGGCTTCATCTTCTAGAAATACAGACTTAAAAATAATTACTTTTACCATCAAAATAAGATTAAGATGTATTAATGGAAAAAAGACTGTAAATATAGTCGCATGAAAGTCAGAAGGGGAAAGATATGTTACATCAAGTTTCTTCAAGAAAAGAAGGACATAAACTAAATATTGATGGTATTTCAGTCTTTCGGAGAAAAAGTGGCCAGACAATGAGAGTGAGGGAAAAGAGCTCTTAATTAAACATATGAACCATTAGTAATATACTATAAAATATGAAATGATAATTTATCTAGAAAATGATAGTTTTGGGATCCCTGGGTGGCGCAGCGGTTTGGCGCTTGCCTTTGGCCCAGGGCGCGATCCTGGAGACCCGGGATCGAATCCCACATCAGGCTCCCGGTGCATGGAGCCTGCTTCTCCCTCTGCCTATGTCTCTGCCCCTCTCTCTCTCTCTCTCTCTGACTATCATAAATAAATAAATTAAAAAAAAAAAAAAAAAAAAAAAAAAAAAAAAAAAAAAAAAAAAGAAAATGATAGTTTTTCTAGAATAAAATGGTAAAGAATAAAGTTCCATGGCCCAATGCATAATTACTGGTACTAGGCTTTTTGTTATTTTATTTCTCTTGGAAAGGAGTGATGGAGGGGTAGATGACATTGAGGTGGTAAGAGAAAAATGTAAGAAGACCAAAACTAAACTAAAGCTAGCAAATGAGAAAACACTCTATACTTCAAAGATAAGGCTATCATAATTTTAGAGCGTATTTTGCTATTTTAGAGAAATAGAAACCTATCAGACTTCTAATGATAAGTATATTAACAGGTATCATAAATTGAGGAAAGGAAATAAAAAAACTATATGAAACTAATTTTAATATACCTTGCCCTCCTGTTTTTCCCTAACTATAACTGAGTATCTAAAGTCACCTAAGTCCTTTATAAAATGGACTCCCATGAGACCAATAGTTCTAAATTACATCAACAAAATTATCACAGAGCTTTGACATACATTGGCAACAAAATCAAATAATCGTTAAACAGAGATATTATAGTTAATACATACATATACATATGCAGCATGACTTCATATGTAATTCAAAGTTCTTTTCTTAATCTGATATGTAAAGAATATACACATATCCAACAGAGATTTGAATTTGACAACTGCTGGACATAATTTAGTCAAATTTAAAGTAACAAATTGGGAAAGAACAAAATATGCATAAAAACTTGCAAACGTAAATAAGGGCACCTATTTCCAAAGCAAAATATAACAAAGCATTACACAAGAAAAGTTAATTCCAATGCATTCATTTTTATTGTAGCTCAATGTAATTAATTAGAATATTACGTTAAAAGTGGCCAGTTTTAAGCAAATTCAAAATATTTTTTCACACTGGCAAATCTTGTGTTGCTATGAGTAATCGTTTAGAGTTATGTATTTTCTTCAAAATAACTTATGCCTCCGTACAGAATTTGGATCACGTACCCATGCCTCTGTCTGAATGGGCCTGATGTTGCTTAGTAGCACCTCTTCATAGTTTCCATAGTCAATGAATTTAACAACTGCTGTCATACCTGAAGAATGGAGAGCTTCAACTTCTGCTCGGTAAAACTGAGGAGATAAAAAGGAGTTTTCAATATGGCAATCGACATTGTCTACAAAGGGCAGTATTTGATAGAAACAAATACTCAAAGTGTTACAATATGCATTTTTTTGGAAGCTCGGTTTTCAGATTAATTTTTAGTGAGATATGTATATATTGTGAGATGATTACTGCAGTAAGTTTAGTTAATGTTCATCACCACACATAGTTACAAAACTTTTTTTCTATGCTGAAAACTCTTAAGATCTACTCTCTTAGTAACTTCAAGTAAGCAATATTTGAAAGGAAATTTTTAAGGGAATAATATTTTTAAGAAAGAAAAATTACCTTTAGATAATCATAAATTGGCTAAAAAAACGGGAGAAATTCTCACCTCCATATGAGTTCTGACATACACTGAGCAGTAGTAAGATTTCAGGACAGAACTAAGAAGCTCAGTAGAGAAGAATATTCACATATTAATGGGTGTAAAAAGAACTAATGTTATGTCTTGTAGTTAGCCACTGAAGCCCTTTGAGAACATTAGTTACACAATTCTTACCTACTAATCAGAAAATGTAACTATGGAGCAATCTATGTAACAAATAGAAATATATGACAAAAATAAATCTCAAAGAAGGGGACTCACTGCCAGCCACCACGGGCAGCTGGCATGAAGTAGGAATAAACACATTAGTTATATCCAAGACTTGTAGGATTTGAGACATGGCAAGACCAGACACTTTTATTTTGTCAGTTTACCTAGTGTAATTTGGCTCTGGGAAACTAATTCACGTTAACAAACACACAAGGAATTGATTTACATAACAATAACAATCTTAAATTTTTTTTCTGTTAAGGTAACTAGGAATAGGTCAACTAACTATTTGGAGTACTTCTCTACTATATGTCAACCCGTTCAGGACCCAAATTACAGGTCTGAATGTTGCTTAGTGAAGATGAAATGAAAACGAAAACTATTTATTCTTAAGGAATACTTCCTTCAAACGAGGGTAGCTGGAGGCTCTTACTACAACAATATCTACTCTAAGAGTATCTCTTTTATAAGCTCACCAGAATCAGAAAAAGCTAAAAGTAACAAGAATTCTTATTATCTATAACCTTGTAAAATATGTTATCCTGAGTATAGTAGGAGAAAAAAATCTGTTTTTACTGATCAACTAGTATATGTAACATCACAAAGGTTATTAAGTTAATCCATAGTGTTTTCTTCCTAGGTCTGGATGCTGGTAAATTCAGAGACACCATGCTGGAATTTTTCTTTCCTTTTTTTTTTTGGGGGGGGGGGGGGTGGTGGTGGTTCTTGTATTAGAGTTCTTGATATACATTCACATCTATCTATCCCTTCCTCCTTTATTTCTTAGCCTTACACTTCAGTGATCTGTGAATTACTGTGAGAATTTCTGGACGTATGCTTCAATTATAAGCTCCTCAGATAATTATATCAGTTCTGATAAGTTCAACAAATGAAAGTCATAATATAGCCTCGGAAAATAAAGAAGTTGACATCCTTTAAGAAGCTTAGAGTCTAATAAAAAACAGCCTGTGTAAAAAGAAATGACTTTTATATAATGTGGAGTATACTGTACTAATGGTGCAGTGATATGGTACTTAATAAGACTCAGGAGTTTGGGAAGAATTTGTTGGAACAGATGACAATGGATACAGCAGTCTTCAAGGATGAAGAAGGTTTAGCTAAGTAAAAAAACTGAGGAGGGTGTTCCACAGAAAGTTAATGAGACATAAAATATGGAGATGAGAGCAGAAAACTACAGTTTAGAATTAATTATGGCATGATATGAGAAGGGTCAACCAATAGGAAATTAGACAGGACAAGAAGGTAAGTGACAGAAGATAGAGGCTCTATATGCATGCTACAGGCTGTATTTGTTCCACAATGAAAGATTTTAACTAGGAAGAATGACATGGTATAAGATCAGGATCAGTAATAGTAGTCCCAATGACAAATTTAAGAGGAATAAGGTTTAAGGCAAGAAAACCATTTTGGAGGCTGTTATAGTATTCCAGTTGAGAGGGCAGAAAGAACTGAACTAAATATAGCAGTCTAGAGAAGAAGGAGAATTTTCCCAAATTCTCAAATCTTTCTATGGAAATAAAGGTTGAGAAAAGGCAAGATAGTGTGAAGAATTTTTTAAATGTTAGATTATTCTAATGAGTTGATTATCTTCATAACAGCACTATAATGCAATTAAGATTACAGTTTCTTAACGACAGTTATAACTCATGTTTTTCTTAAATCTTTATCTTGGTTGGTCTCTGGTTAAAAAATAGGAAAGTTGACTATTCTTGACAAACATTTAAAAGCTATCTTACATTAGGTGTTTTCAGAAGATAACTAATCCTATCTCTTTCAGGGGGTAAATATTGTTTATTTGTTTAATGGTGCAATGTTTAGAGAGCCCCCAGTCCCTCACTCTAAAATGAACGTACACATTCAATTAAAGTCAGAAGAGTCACCTTAGAAGATCATCCAATTCTAAGAATACTCTAAAAGCTCAAAACATTTTGGGAATTTTTAGGTACTCTCTTTCACAAACTATATGACATTATATTCAATATATTCAGAAAAGGCAACAGATGAATTTGGTATTATTGATCTTTTTGAGATAATTACACCTATAAGTAAAACTTTATTAATAATTTCATCAAGTGTTTGAAGAAATTAGGATAATAGCATATCCAGAATTATCTGATAGATCCCAAGTACCTGACACTTACCAACTACTCAATTATGGTTTTACTCAGTATTTGTTAAGGAACTCGTCTGTTAAGTCTAACATCTGAATACATATAGGTCTGTTATTATTCTCTGTTGCTTATTTGTTTCTCACTCATTTTCTCTATTTTTAACCAGGCTTCCAAATTTTTTTATAGGATACCAGACATCACAGATGAAATACTGAAGAGGTTTTAGAAAAAAAAAAAATTTTTTCCAAAAGGAAGATTATATTTTCTTTTGGCAGGCAGATGAAGTACAAACAGATATCCTTGAGCCTGTAAATGGTTGGTTGTAGGCTTTGTAATGGCTTGTATTAGTTTTGCACTTACTACTAGGGCATGATCCTTGAGGGATTTCAATGGAAAGCATGAGTCATAATACTAAGCCTTTCAAAAGTTAATGCACTTGGAAATCCTTTTACTTCCTCTGTTCATCAAGATCACCAACAATCAGACATTGTTCAATACAAAAAAAAAAAAAACATTTTTCCATTCTCAGCTTAATCAAACTTTCACAGAAGCATTTGACACAAGTACCCCTCTCCTTGCTGCTATCATCAAGGAACATCTAACACCCTGCTTATGCTTCATCATTCACTGAACACAGGAGGGCCTGGTTCCTGATTCCTGGCCCTCTCGTATCCTTTTAAAAGATCCAACCACATTCCCTAGCCTGAAATTCAGTTCCTTGAAAACTACAGTTAACTTTGTCTTCATCACTCCTTCTAGCCAAACTCTCATTGAGCATAGCCTTATTTTATCAACTGAAAACTACTCTACCTATGAAATACTTATTTCCAATATTTTTTCTTTAACTTGACCCTCACATCCAACCAGGTCTCTCACACTAGAACTCCTCTTTTTTAAAATTAAAAAAAAAATAAAAAAAAAATAAAAAAATAAAAATAAATAAATTTTTTATTATGATCTTGCTGATATCTCCAGTGCCCTACCACTCTCCTTTTTTTCTAATGTAAGTACCCACTTCAGAATTAACTAATTAACAGATCCCTCCACTGCGGGAGAAGCAGGGCAGTAGGGCTGCAGAGGAAAACTAGACAGACATAACCCTGCCTTTAAGAAACTTAAAATTATGGTAGAGGATGGAGCTATCAACCCAAGAACCAACACTAAAAATACTGACAAACTGTAGCAAGTTCTGGAAATGGCCCCAACATCACTTCCTGGAGAAGCCTTCTTTGACTTGCCCCCAAGCCCCCAAGAACGAGAAGAGCTGGTAGAGGGGGAAACATGTGCAAAGTTCCTTCTCTCTGAGGCTCCCTCTTCCCTCTTCCCCTTCTTATTCTCTGTTGGGTCTTCTCCCTCTGATCCACTGTATTCCTTCTTGACCTTATCTTCTGTCTTTCCCTTCCCCTTTCCTCATGATTTTTTGCTTTCTTTTGTAGACAGCATATAATGCAGAACTAAAGAATGCTTAAATTACTGTCTTAATTATTATCATTTATTGTTAGCTAAATAATTAGCTTTTCTGTTCTGATTTCTTTTAAGTAAGCCAATTGTATATTTTCTTTAATTTAAATGAAATCCATAGAATTTAACTCTGTGCTACTCCACTCATTTTCTTCCTTGTGAATCGGCATAACTTTACTAGAAAGAAAAGCAAACACTGACAGTTGATGATAAATGAAGTAACTGATCAACTTCACTTCATCACCTTTAAATACTGCTCTGATATACAATCTAAAATTAGAACTTACCTAACCAAATTTTGAGACTGATTCTCCCTAAACATCCATAAAACATATTAAATATTTTACTTTTCCTTTTTTATAAATTACATATCTATGAACCTGCTCAAAGACCTTAAACATGTACGGCCATAGAACCAAAGTCCCAGTCCCAAGGCAATGGCCTTCTATGGCCTCGCTAGAATGCGACATTCAGTAATATTAGTATATGATAGCTTGACAGCATGCATACCTTGTTGTCTTCCCAATAAAGTGCAAAACATTCATCTCCAGGTTTCCACAATTTTGCATACTCCATAGGAATAGATGATTCTAGTACTTTTTCTGGTTTAATGGGCCCAGATCTTCTTTTGGGCCCACTGTTGTAAAATACTTTATCATCGTAAGGTGTAGCTGTGATGGGTCCTGCCGGCTTAATCGGTCCCACTCGCCTGCCCCTCAGTGGCATGTCTGTCTCTCCATTTGGAACACCAAGGAAACTATTAGTTCGGACAGGATTCTGGAAATCGGTATTTACATTAAAATGTTTTTCAATTTTTACACCACTGAAAGTTTCGTTACTTGTTCGTGGCTTCCTGTCATAAAAATGATCAGGATTTGCTGTTTGGTTTTCTCTTTTCCCACGTTTCTGGTTATTATAATCAGTGGATTCTTGAGCAAGTGGATTTTCCTTTGCCTCTGCATAGGATGGACCTTTGCCTGATCTGCTTTGCATAGAGTTATCCCTTTTTTTAAAAGCACCGTCGTGCTGAGAACTGAAAGGGTATGAAGGCTCTTTAGTTCTGTCGTATCTAGAGTAGGGTCTATCACACTTGATTCTGTCTTCAGCCCATGCTTCAGACCCTGAAGAAGTACTGGGTCTTTCGGAACCTCTGTTTCTAGGTAATCCACTGCCTTCTAAAACTGACTTTGAATTTTGGGTGTCTCTTTGAAAACGAGGAGGTTTCTCATTTCTTGGCTGTCTGGTATCATTTCGAGGAAGATGTCTTGGTTGATTGTTATCTTTTACTCCATTTTGCTCAGTATTTGACAATCTGTGTTGTCCCTGATGAAGCTGCTGTGGCTGTGATTTAGGTTCTGAAAAGTACAAGGGTATTATATACATATTAAAATGAAGACTCTGCAGTAATATCTAGTGATTTAAAGATATCTAAAAAATTATTAATACAAATCATCAAATTATTTATTTTAACATTTTCCACTACCTTCCCACCTCATTATCTTAATCCCCCTCTACTTCCTTAGAGTTCTGTTGTTTCTAATGTCCAGTTTTCCTGGTCAGGCGCGTTAGTAAAGTAAAGCAATGATATGAACCATGAGAAAATGAGGGATGATCCAAAAGGAATTTGTCTTTGTCCTTGGATGTTTGCATTCTTATAATATAGCTATCTACATGCGCTATTCTGGTCATTCATTTCCCAAGACATTAATGAAAAAGAATTGCAAACTGCTAAGATGCTGCTATAAAGCTGCTAAGTACAACCTTTGCCCAATTCCTGGAATCTTGTTTCAATTTAAATATGTATGCCTTCAATGTCAGTCAAGTTCTAGCCTTTGCAAAAATGTTACTCCTCTAACCTGCCTGGATCTGGAGTTGCTAAGTGTTTAGATTACAAATAGATACCTTACTACAGAAGATAATTAATAATTGCTTTTGACTTATCAAAGTAATTAAGAGGAGGTACCACTTGGAAATACAGAAAAAAGTATCAAAAATATTATTAAGCACAATTGTGCAGATAATGTTCAATTAGGAATCCAAAGCAGTGACAAAGATAACTTAATGATAACTTAATGGCTGTGTTTCATGTAGGGATTTTTGTTCTATTTCAATCTGTTAACTTGTCATTTACACTTTCTTCCTCCATTGTTTTATGTAGCATGTCTATAACCCTATCACCAAACATATTGACTGGTCTTTGGTGTACATGTCTTGTTTCTCTTGTCATACACAAGGGTCACGATATTTCTCAACAGTGGCACTACTGAGATTTTGGGTGAGACTGTTTCTTGCACTGCAAGAAAATTAACCTTTCTGTCATCCAGACACTAAATACCAAAGCATATTCCCTAATCACTGGGACAACCAAAACAGTTTTCGTACATCTGCAAAAGGCACTGGAGGCAAAGGGTACCAGGTAAAATGTCTCAAGCAACAGGGATAAAGAGAAGACCTTTAAAAGTTCCTGAATGGCAAAATAAGTCACAGTCTAAAGACCAAGACTCAAAATGGCAAGAAACTTCTCAACAGAACCACTGGAAGCTAAAGCCAATCTAGGGGCTTTAAGTGTCTTTGAAATTAAAGGAAAATTATGTCCTAAGTACAATTCTATACCCAGCCAAATCACCCATTAATTTTGACAAAGAATATATATTTTTTCATATATGCAAGATCTCAAACAGTGGCCAAGACTACTTAGAGATTTTCTTTAAAAATCACCTTTTCCCAAATTTGCTTTATTACACAAATATCTTATTTTTAACAATTGTAATCAATATTGTATTTTTCTTTAGAGAGAAGAAAAATGGTCACCTTTAGTTTCTCTGGCATTATTATCCAGGAGTGATAATTTAGGGAAGCAGGAAGAGTGAACATAAGGAGGACACAAATGAGCATTTTCAGCAGAAAGCATGTACCAGCATTTGTTCCAGTCATTCTCACAGAATAAGAACAGCAGTTGCCTCTTGCTGACTATCTGTTGTGTACTAGGCCCCACATACTAGCACTTTATATACATTACCAATAGTCTCTAGGGCAGTCTCAAGATAAAGATGTTATGAGATTTATGGGATAGAAATAGGTCCCTTGTGAGTTGAAGAAGATTTTCAGCTTCCAAAATCAGTTAAATATGAAGATATTTTATTTGCTGTCAATAGGTTTGAATAGATATTTGAGAAGTGAGCATTTTAGATTTGCTACGTTTAGGAATGAAATTTTAAAGGTATTCTAGTTAGAGCCACCAATACCTCTGATGGTCAGGAAGTACAAGTAACTTAGGTCATCATGAGAGTAACTAAGTATCCTGGACTATGGATAGGGATCTGGATAATCATGTATACAGAATGTAGGTGTGAGAGAATTTGATTTTAATTCTTCTAAAAGAAAAAAAAAGGAAAAGATTTCCATAATTATTTGATGATGTACATTAGATTACAGAGTAAAACAAGTAACTTACTAATAATGAATATACTTTATCTCTATTATTATGCTGAGATAGTACAGTGAGAGAAGAATCCATAAAGAAAACTACTTTTAAAAATAAGTTTAGAGGGATCCCTGGGTGGCGCAGCGGTTTGGCGCCTGCCTTTGGCCCAGGGCGCGATCCTGGAGACCCGGGATCGAATCCCACGTCGGGCTCCTGGTGCATGGAGCCTGCTTCTCCCTCTGCCTGTGTCTCTGCCTCTCTCTCTCCCTCTGTGTGACTATCATAAATAAATAAAAAAAAAAAAAATTAAAAATAAGTTTAGAAATAAACTAAGTAAGGAGAAAATACAACTGTGATTTTTTTAAAAAAGATTTTATTTATTTATTTATTCATGAGAGACACAGAACGAGAGAGAGGCAGAGACACAGGCAGAGAGAGAAGCAGACTCCATGCAGGGAGCCAGATGTGAGACTCGACCCTGGGATCACACCCTGAGCCAAAGGCAGAGGCCCAACCACTGAGCCACTCAGTCCCTACAACTGTGATTTTAAAAAAACATAGTTTTCATATACATCCATTTTTTTCCTAAAATAAAATAACAGTAAGCCAAGAAAAAAGGTCATTAAATGTTGCATCATTCCTGAAATGTCCTTAAATCCAATATCTTTTCTTAGATTATGTAATGAAGTCAGATACCATAGTAAGAATTTTGAAAGTGAGCTATCCTATTAAATAAATACCAGAAGATGCTCAATTAATAAATTGTGGAAAATGTGATTTTAAACAAAGAAATAGCCACAGCAACTTCTTGCAAGATACATCCATGAAGGCAAAAGAAACAAAAGCAAAAATGAATTATTGGGACTTCATCAAGATAAAAAGCTTCTGCACAGCAAAAGATACCATCAACAAAACTAAAAGACAACCTACAGAATGGGAGAAGATATTTGCAAATGACGTATCAGATAAAGGGCTAGTTTCTAAGATCTATAAAGAACTTATTAAACTCAACTGCAAAGAAACAAACAATCCAATCATGAAATGGGCAAGAGACATGAACAGAAATCTCACAGAGAAAGACATAGACATGGCCAACAAGCACATGAGAAAATGCTCCACATCACTGGCCATCAGGGAAACACAAATCAAAACCACAATGAGATACCACCTCACACCAGTGAGAATAGGGAAAATTAACAAGACAGGAAACCACAAATGTTGGAGAGGATGTGGAGAAAGGGGAACCCTTCTGCACTGTTGGTGGGAATGTGAACTGGTGCAGCCACTCTGGAAAACTGTGTGGAGGTTCCTCAAAGAGTTAAAAATAGATCTGCCCTATGACCCAGCAATTGCACTGCTGGGGATTTACCCCAAAGATACAGATGCAGTGAAACGCTGGGACACCTGCACCCCGATGTTTCTAGCAGCAATGTCCACAATAGCCAAATTGTGGAAGGAGCCTCGGTGTCCATTGAAAGATGAATGGATAAAGAAGATGTGGTCTATGTATACAATGGAATATTCCTCAGCCATTAGAAATGACAAATACCCACCTTTTGCTTCGACGTGGATGGACCTGGAGGGTATTATGCTGAATGAAACAAGTCAATCGGAAAAGGACAAACATTATATGGTCTCATTCATTTGGGGAATATAAAAATTAGTGAAAGGGAATAGAGGGAAAGGAGAGAAAATGAGTGAAAATATCAGTGAGGGTGACAAAACATAAGAGACACCCAACTCTGGGAAATGAACAAGGGGTAGTGGAAAGGGAGGTGGGCAGGGGGTTGGGGTGACTGGGTGATGGGCACTGAGGGGGGCACTTGGCGGGATGAGCACTGGGTGTTATGCTATCTGTTGGCAAATCGAACTCCAATAAAAAAATAAATTAAAAAAATAAAAAATAAAATAAAGAAATAGCACCAAAATCAAATGGAAAGCTCCTCAGTTCTCCACTCAGAATCTAGTTGCTCTCTGCCACACTTCTTCAGAAGGCATGATGATTTCAAATCACCCATAATACTACTCAACACCACAGGCAGGCTACAATCACTCTAGTAATAAATATACTGAGATATTTTTCTATACAGGCAGTAGAATAAAATTGTTTTTAATGACCTGAAGAAACATGAAACAGAAATATATATAGAAATCGGTAACATTTAATATTAAATAGGAGAAAAAAGGGGCAAGATTAGCAAAAAATCATGGAAAAATTCATCAAAAACTGGATAAACTGTGAAAACCTCTAGAAGAACAAAGTGATTCCCCAAGAAGTCTCCACACCCAGTGTGAGGCTTGAACTCACAACCCTGAGTTCGGGAGTTGCATGCTCCACTAACTGAATCAGTCAGGTACCTCTAAAAGATCAAAGTGATAAAAAAGCTCATATGAAAACTAATAAAAGATTGCTGTATGAGTTCTGTCTGACTTATGAGTTTCAAATGTATGTTTATAAGATAATTGATTATGTTTTATATTCTCATGATTTGAAATGCAAGGGTCATTAAAAATGAATTTATTAATTACCACAAATTATTTGGGTTTGTATATAGGAAGGTGCTGAATTAATCAGGCATGTTAAAATATTAATACTTCTTCACTGAATATTCATTTTCCAGTTGTAGATGTACCTGAATTTTATAGCAGAAAATCAGGTACATTTTGCTTCCCAAGGTGATTCTTCAATTTATTCTGAGATATCTACCAGAAGAAGTGACTTAATATTTATTAAGATTTTACTATGTGCTTAACTCTACTCTGAAGATCTTTTGCCTACATTATTTCATGTAATTCTCACAATCATCTTGAAGGACAATATTATCTTTACTTTACAAATAAAGAAATAAAGAAGGCTAGAAGCTACAGAATGTTGATGCCAGAATTTAAAATCAAATCTAACTGAAGCCACTATTTTCCACTATGCCAACTTGCCTACCCAGAGAAACAAAACAATGCAACTAACAACATTTAGCTATAATTTTATCGCCTACATCTGTTCATTTCTGGTGAAATGCAGAAATCACAAAGGCTTTTTCCCAATCCCTGATGGGCTGAAAAAATTGGATACCAGGGAAATTTGGATACTACCAGAATCCTGACCTAAAATTAAGTCTCTATCCGTTAATGCAGAAAAAAACTAAAACCCTTATTAACAGTTGGACAGGTATTTGGAATCAGAGATAGCAGTGTGTAGGGTACAACCTCTGGAGAAGGACTGCATAGGTTATACCACAGCTCTGCCACTTAATAGGTTTGTAATCTTAGACAAGATAAAACTTTTCTGAGCCTCATCTTTAAGACAGGGATAACAATAGAGTCTACCTCAGAGGATTAACTAGGTTAATACATGCAAAGTACTTAGAACAATATCTGGCTTTAATAAGCATGCAGTAAATGTGGGATGTCACAGTTATTATTATTACTAGCATTATAATTATGCAAACAAATTTAAATAATATTGGATGATAAATTGCTTCCCTATTTACACATCTCCCCTACCACCAAACCCTAACTTTAGTTGGGATCATTCCCTTGCTTTATTTTTTTGTCTGCATTTATTTTTATTGTTGTTGTTGAAAATAGAGCAGAAAGAATGTTTTAGTAAAAACGTCACTATCATTTTGATACTGCATGCTCTTTATTTTTTAAAGGAGGGTACTTTAAATATTATTATATATTAACCATATATATAATACATAATATTATATTAACCAAATTGAGGGTGAAGTGTAAGTCTTACTCAGCATTGTTTTTTCCAGTGCCTACCTATAAAACAGCAAACAGATGGTATTCAGGAAGTATTTGCTAAAAGAAAGATATAGTTACTAAAAACAATGGGAATGGAACAAGCTTCTAAGTTCAAAATCATTACCTGTTTAACACTGTCACCTGGGCTCTGCTAAGGGAGCAACACTGAAATAGAAAATCCATTTTCTGTCTTACTTTCTCTTAGAAAGGTTTGCATCAAAGCATACTGGGACAGAGTTAGAATGAATTCAAGAGGTTACAAAGAAACACTGCACAACATAGAAACACTGAGCTCAGGCCAAATACATTCATTCTTCCACTTCTGAATACTGCGTCTTTGACAAAGCCACAAAGAGCTCCAGTTTCTTCATCTGGAAAGTGCAGATAATTAGACTTATTACAAGATTCTGGTGAAGAATCAATTAGAAATAGTTGTGAAATTGCTTTTCTCGTGGCCCATATAGGGACTTTGGAATTAGACTGACAATCAAACTTAAATCCCAGTTCTACCACACGGCAGCGGTGTGACCTTTTAAAATTGGAATAATGCTACCTACCTATTTTCTTCATTCAGTTACTCTATACTATAGTTAAGTGAGCACGGACTATGGACAAGTGTCAACACATCTAGTCACTATATACAAAGCAGCAGTAAAACTCATAATCTCTCTATCCTGTGGTGCTTTAGGTATAATGGGAAGAAGCAGACTTCTGCTTAAGTAAACAAACTAACAACACAGTTTAAAATTATGATAATGACTAAGAGGGAAATAGATAGACTTTTATATAAAACTGGGAGGAGTGGGAGTATCCATTTTAGGAGGAAAAATTCTCTGAAGAAGTGTGCTTTGGCTGTGCCCTAAAGGGAACCAATGCAATGAAAGGAAGAGTAGTCCAAGAAGAAGGTATAGCACACACGAAAGTCTTGGGCTGGAAACTTGCTTCATAAAGATAATGTGTCCCTGAAAAGAATCCTTGCAGGTAAAAACATAATCACCAATAACTATTAGTTGCAAGGGGGAAAAGTTAAATATACCAATACTCCAAAACTGGTGTCCATTATGCTAAATAAGAACAGCAAATCCCAGAATAAAAGGACACAAAAATGAACATTAGTAATCTGATGTGACATTTTTTTTTTAAGATTTTATTTATTTTTCATGAGAGACACAGAGAGAGAGAGGTAGAGACACAGGCAGGGAGAAACAGGCTCCATGCAGGGAGCCTGATGTGGGACTCGATCCAGGGTCTCCAGGATCACACCCTGGGCTGAAGGCGGCACTAAACGGCTGAGCCACCTGGGCTACCCATAATGTGACATTTTTCTTTTTTAATATTTATTTATTTATTTTTAAAGATTTTTATTTTGTTTATTCATGAGATACAGAGAGAGAGAGAGAGAGAGAGAGAGAGAGAGAGAGAGAGAGAGGCAGAGACACAGGCAGAGGGAGAAGCAGGCTTCATGCAGGGAGCCCGATGTGGGACTCGATCCCCGGACTCCAGGATCACCTCTGGGCTGAAGGCGGCGCTAAACCACTAAGCTACCCAGGGATCCCCAACATTTTTCTTTTGTTACTCAAAGATACAGTTTCTTTTTATTCTCATGATACTCTTTCATAGTTGTGACACACATTAAGCTTAAGGCTAAGCTCATAAATCAACTTATTTATGATATCAATGTTCACAGAATTAATCTTTTAGTATCCCAAACTCCCTTTAAAAACAGAGAGAGAAAAGTCCATGAAGAAAAGGGGGGCATGAAGCATAAAATCATTGCTGCTATAAATGAACAAATATGCAAACACTGAAAAAGTACACAACACCCATCAGTGATACAGCTACAAAGATGGCCATTCTCCAGTCATGCTTAACAGGCATGAAAAGTCCAAACCAGTCCTTACAAATGCAAAAGAAAAAAAAATTTGTTCGGGAGTACATAAAATTCCTCATATAGTTAAAAGACCAACTTAGCTCAGGGTACAACTATAACATTCCCATTTTACAACTAAGGAAGTTGGAGAAGCTTAACCAAGATGATACAACTAAGTAGGGCCGAGCTGGGATTAACCATCCAGTCAGTTTCCAGACATCACTATTAACTTCCCTGCTATACCTCCTCAACAAAAGATACTAATAGCATTAAATTAAAAAGTACTAATTAAATTAAAAAGTGCATTAAATTAAAAAGTACTAATTAAATTAAAAAGTACATTAAAAGTACTAATAGCATTAAATCATTCATAACCATGAGTCACTTTCAGTATTTCCCTGTGGAACACAGGTTGGGATTACCACAAAAATTTTTTGCCAGGATAAAAAAATAATTGCCTGTACAAATCAATCCACTAAATGAGAATACATATGTTTAACTTAGCTGATTTTCCCTTTTTCTTCTTTATTAAACAAATTGCAGGAATACGAATGCATCACAAATTTCATATGTAAAATATGCCACTGGATTAATTTGACTTTTCTTCTACCTGTAAACACACTAAACGCAAATTTTGTTCTCTTCAGAGGGTATTTGTAGCCACAATTTGGCCTTTTCTCTATCAGTAAGTAACAGACACTCTAAAACAGAGTTTTGCCTCCTGGTAGATGAGCAAAGTCTTGTTCTGAGTATTTTCAGTGTATTACGATCACACATGCATCCTTGCCTGCACAGTGCCAGAACATGTCCTAGTTGTCTTGCCTCTAGCCTCTCTTCACTTCTCAACTTGGATTCCACTTTTTCTGGGAGGTCCTTCTCTATACCCAGAGACTGAGCCAAGCATCCTTGCTCTGTGCACAGCAATATACACAATAACAGCACAACAGAGAAATGCCACAATCTTTCTCCTATGCTAGACTTTAAGACCTCTAAACGGTGTTCTTTTACCAGTATATCCTTTCTAACATAGTACCTGCCACATGGTAAGCCTCAAGTTAATACTGTGGAATGAATAAATAATCATTCATTATTTCCCAGACTGAATATGCATTGCTCTTACAAAGAAAAAACAATTTTAGAAAATAAAGGTTTTTTTCCTGGTAATTACTACTGTCTATTCATACCACCACGGTAGCATAATCTCTTGTAATCTGTATTTTCTAACAAGTGCAAGAAGAAAAAATACACCTCTATGGGTATAATGTTCTTTTCCTCCAGTGAAGAAGCATTAAAGAAGATGAGGTAATGGGGTACAGTGCCATTGCTTTGTGGAGCCTGACATGTTTCCTGTCGTTGCTCCATCCTTACCTGAGTCATCAGAGCTCTTAATCCTAACGCATTAAACCCTAAACTATACAGGCCCATTCCTTATTTCTTTCCTTTCAACCAACTCTAATACCTAAACTGTCAGTCACACCTCTGTGTTTCTTTCTTTTCTTTCTCTTTTTTTTTTTTAAGAAAATCTCCAAGCATTTGGAAATTTTTTTTAAAGATTTTATTTATTTATTAGAGAGAGATGGGGGCAGAGACACAGGCAGAGGGAGAAGCAGGCTCCGTGCAGGGAGCCCGACGTGGGACTCGATCCCTGGTCTCCAGGATCACGCCCTGGGCTTAAGGTGACACTAAACCGCTCAGCCACTGCGGCTGCCCACCTGTGTTTCTTATAAAACTCTTCTCAAACTGGATTATTTCATCTTCCTAGCATATCCTGGACATACAATAACACAAGAATTTTTAATCAATGTAGCACTGCAGTGTTACTATCATCCCCATACTACTCAATGTCATTAATGCCTTCAGTACAACTGCGCATTGGTGGAATTGCATAAATCAGGTAACGTTCCCTTGTTAACAGGCTGAGTGTTTATACAAGAGGTGCTAAACTGGCGAGTCGGAAACCATTCAGAAATAACAATTAAAAAAAAACAATTTATATTATTTTTGCTTTAACTCAAATATCAATGTTTACTACAGAAAATACACTGGAAACACCGACTAAAATGTCACTTATCAAACTTGTAAAAACTGAAAGGATGATGTGTCAAAACAACTAGAACTCTCATATAGGAAGCTCAGTCAAACATAAGAAACTAAACTTGAACTAAACTGATCTTTTCCTCCAAGCTGATTAATATTTCTCAGGATCATGAGTATAATTTTAGACTCCATATTATCTCTGTAACACATTTCTTACAAATCACACAGAAAACTATAGCAAAACAAAAGTGAGAACTCTTAACAACTTAAAGCCAAAATATGCGAGTGAAATTAAAACCACTATAATTTCAGGGACAAAAACAAAAAAAAAAAAAAGAAAGAGGATTTTTATGAAGAAAAAGCAAAATAATATCTGTTTATGGCTAGAATACTATTTTTATTTTATTATTATTTATTTATTTATTTTTAAATAATTTATTCATTTATTCATGAGAGACACACAGAGAGAGGCAGAGGCATAAGCAGAGGGAGAAGCAGGCTCCCTGCAGGAAGCTCTACATGGGACTCAATCCCAGGACCCCAGAATCATGACCTGAGCCAAAGGCAGACGCTCAACCACCGAGCCACCCATGTGCCCCTAGAATACTATTTTAAAAAGCCATAGTACCATGGTACAAGAGGTTACCTACTGACGTATAAAATGATTCAAGGAGAATAGCTGAAACTACTGCAGAATAATTCTCCAACAAGTAAAACAAAACAAAAATAAATTATTGAAGGTATTTGTTACAAAAAGCTGGTCTCAACTGACTAGAACATGAATTCATATCATAACTAAAGCATAACCCTTTCTAATATTTCTATGTCTATATTTCAGCCATTTTATCCCTTTTTTCTTTTTTTACCTCAAAACAATCATGATACAAATTTGGGCTTTTTGTATAAAATATGTTGTGTATATTCTGTAATGAGAACGAACTCTTTGGCTCTGAAAATTTGTCTATAATTTTCTCTACAAATTTATTCTGTATGAATGAATTCTGACTTAGATTATAAAATATAAGACCAAGGATTATGTCTCTTGCCTTGGAGGTACATATAAACACAAGTAGTTTTTAAATGATTATGCTTTCCATATATCATAAAAATAAAATGTAACCTTTTAAAAATATAGTGCGAGAGACAGGAAGAGAGATCACCCATCATCCTAAGCATATGGCTTAACTTTTTCATGCTATACTAATTATGCTTTTTTTTTTTTACCAATCTCTTTAAAATACTCATTTTAATGCCAATATAACATTTATCTGCTGGTTATCCTTCAGCTTGTATTCTTTTTTTTTATTAAAGATTTTATTTATTTATTCATGAGAGAGAGAGAGAAGCAGAGACACAGGCAGAGGGAAAAGCAGGCTCCATGCAAGGAGCCCAACGCAGGTGCTAAACCCCTGAGCCACCTGGGCTGCCCTTCAGCTTGTGTTCTAACCGCACCACTTCACTGGCACTATTTTCATCAATGTTTTTCAATCAGTGGTGTGCTGGACCCAACTTGAACACTGCTCTAGAGCTGACATCAAATTTTTAGAAAAATCTGGAAGCTGGTTGTTAAACTACTGATGGTGTGACACTGGACACAGTGGAGATATTTCTACCACAAAAATCATCCCAGAGCCTGCTGTTAAACATTCACCTGTACCCTGTTGATGCTATGTAAACTCAATGGACACTCTCACTTTCCCTCTTACTCCTCCTGCTTCTTTGGCAGCTGCTTTGTCAGTTTCCTTTACTGGCTCCTCCACCTCTACTTGATCTCTAAATTCAACTGCCTGCTTGATGTCTCTCCTTGATTTTTAAAAATTAACATGTCTTAAAATTAAACTCTTTTTTTTAAATTAATTTTTATTGGTGTTCAATTTACCAACATACAGAAAAACACCCAGTGCTCATCCCATCAAGTGACCACCTCAGTGCCCGTCACCCATTCCCCTCCAACACCCGCCCTCCTCCTCTTCCACCACCCTTAGTTCGTTTCCCCGAGTTAGGAGTCTTTATGTTCTGTCTCCCTTCCTGATATTTCCCAACACTTCTTTTCCCTCTTTCTGCCCCCCAAATCAATAGGTACTTAGAAACGGAGCACCACAGAAAGAGTTCTGAGCTGGGAATCAGACAGTGGGCCATGTTACAGTTCCTTAGTTCTTATGGGTAACATGTATTATCACTTCAAATCTATTATTTATCTGTCAAATGGAAGTAATATATATTTTGCATTTGCAGATGATTAAACAAATGACATGCAAAGCACCCAGAACAGTTCCTACCATATAACAGATGTTCAATAATGGCACCTATTATTTTATTTTTATGGTCAATAAATGCTTACATGAATGGACCATTAATTGAGGAGGAGGAAAACAGAAGAATGGCAAAAATGAAAAAGAGGCTCGTGTATTCTAGTATCCTGAGAAAAGCTATATCTATCTTCTATAGATTTAAGCCCCCCCCCAAATTAATTATATATCACACTTTGTAGCCTGGTTAACAAATCTTAAAAATATATATGCCAAATAATTTGATTTCCATACATTTGCCTGAAAAAATAACCATTGATATGTAAATAATTCAACTGAAATATTTTTGGAAGGTTATTGTTATAGCAAAGTTTAGAAACTTTTACATAACTAACAACATTAATGGAGCTACAATAAATTACTATGCAGCCATTAAAAATTATGCTGATGGGGATGGGGGGGTGGGGGGTGGGGGGGATCCCCAGGTGGCTGAAGGGTTAGCACCGCCTACAGCCCAGGATGTGATCCTGGAGACCCAGGATCAAGTCCCACATTGGGCTCCCTGCATGGAGCCTGCTTCTCCCTCTGCCTGTGTCTCTGCCTCTCTCTCTCTCTCTGTGTGTTTCTCATGAATAAATAAATAAAATCTTAAAAAAAAATTATGCTGACGGGAATATATAATCACACAGAAATATGGTTGTATTTTATTATTAGGACAGAAAAAGCAGCTTTATGTAAGTATGATCTCACACAGAAACAAAACCAGAATATGGTGATAAGATCATGGACCATTTTCCTTTTCTTTTGTTACCTATATTTTGAACTTAATTTTTCCTAGATTTATCAATTAACATCTATACAACAGGAAACAATACACTTTCTGTGGTACCTGATCATGACATTTATTAACATCAATTCTGGTTTTCTATTCTTAAAATACCCTTCTAAGATATGCTTTAAAAAGTGCATTTCAAACTTATGGTAAGCTGATTTTAACCAACTTTCTATATATTTCCTTTAAAATTTTTCCTAAAGTTATCCCTAAATCCACATATGATATTCTATATACATTAAGTTCAAATCACCACTAAATTTACATTCATAAAAGGACATTACATATGCAGCACTCTGGCATATTTTTATTTCAGTATTCTATAGATTGCATGAAATATTCAACCCTTTGTTTTAGAATAAGCTTTGTATTAGACAATTTTGTCCAACTGTAATCTAATGTCAGTGTTCTGAGCACATTTAAGTTAGGCTAGGATAAGTTATGAGATTTGGTAGGTGAGGTGTATTAAATACATTTTGACTTACAATGGGTTTACCAGGATGTAAACCTATCTTAAGTCAAGGAAGATCTATACTTGGGAGATCTTTTCTTGAGGAAATTCTTCACAAGAACATCTGGCCTAAAACATACATTTTCTCTTTTCATGACTTAGGTTCCCGCCTTTCCAATTAAGCCATTATCATTATATCTCATTTCCCTCCTACAGGCCCTTCTTCTTCAGTTTTCAAAATTTGATTCTTTCTGTTATTATGGAAGATAGTTAGGTTGGACAGAGATTGGGTAGGAATGCTTTGATGAAATTAATTAAATCAGTTAAGATGTCCTGTGCTTTCCTAAGGGATAGAAGACCTTTTTTTTGGTCTGACTTTCCAGATATGGGGACCATTTCCTTGTTTCTGACAAATATTTTTTTTATTACCTTTTATCTCATATTATGAATGGAGATTTGACACCAATAGCTACAGTGCTCATTTCTCAAAGTCTCTCTGGGCTTCTGTCCCAGCCACTCCACAAACAGCAATGCCAAAATC
The DNA here is from genome assembly GCF_018345385.1 of Vulpes lagopus. Lineage (NCBI taxonomy): Eukaryota > Metazoa > Chordata > Mammalia > Carnivora > Canidae > Vulpes > Vulpes lagopus. Next base: position 45,322,140 of record NC_054839.1, read on the forward strand.
CCTAGGAGAACTCATTTGAGCTTGGTTAACCAATAATTTACATGATGAAAGGTATTTATCTTTGCCCCCCCCCCCCAAATTTACTTGCAGAGCTGAGTCTTTTTACCTGCATATCTTTATACATCATTATATGTTGGCTTTATGTTACACCTGGAGCTGCCTCGGTCAGTCATTGCTACCATGTGGAAACACTCTGTCAACATACAAAAATAGCAGGATGCAGAGACAAATTTTCTAGTTATTGAGCCAAAAAAAAAAAATCCCTTTTTGCTTATTTCCACTTCTGTGGCTTGCATCTTAAAGCAAACTAATTTAGAAGTTGGTTCCAGGTAATAGGGTGATAAAAGTGATAGAATCTCAAAAACTTGTTTACAAAGAAAGAGTGCAGGGCAGTGAACGTCTCATCCCCTAACAGGAAGTTGGAACTCCTTACTGTGCATTTAAACTGTAGCCTATTGTCTTGAAACAGACCACCTAAGGACGCTGATACTTTAAGAGAATACGGTATGAAAAGGTGTTGATTACTTCTTCTTCTTTTTTTTTAAGATTTTATTTATTTATTTATTTATTTATTTATTTATTTATTTATGAAAGAGAGAGATGGTAAGAGCATGAGTGGGAGGGAGGATCCCCACTGAGCAGGGAGCCCTCTGCAGGGCTTGATCCTAGGACCCTGAGATCATGACCTGAACCAAAGGCAGATGCTGAACCGAGTCACTGCCTTCAATATAACCCTACAAGAAAAAAAAACAAGTTGGCAAGTTTGAAAGTAGAAGGGACACAGATACAACTAGGTAAGAGGTGCTCTTCTCAATTATCACCAACAAGCCAAAAAGGCAAAATCAGATAATCACACATCTTGAGGAATTACAGAACTCTATGACCATGAAACAAAAGAGTTTTGGAAAGCAGAAGATAAGATTAGATCCTGGAAAGAGGAAGCTTGATCACCTATGACCATGTCCAACATTTATAAATGTTGGATGATTCTTAGTTCCTATATTTACTTAATTTAATATCCTTTTCATAAAAATGTCTCTATTTGATTTCATATTTTTCTAAGTGTTTACTCTACATATAACTAGGTTATGTTCCTTTTTTTTTAACTAGGTTATATTCTTTATTCTGCTTTCTAAAATTCTGAGGCAAACTATGAAGAAATAAAACTGGTAACATATAATTTACAGAATAAACTACACAAAAAAGGGACTGTTAGATAAATATAAGAGTTACTCTGTCCAATATTCTCATGCTTTTTGTTCCTTACTCAGAACAAATTAAGGTTATCCTGCTCTTATTTAGATATAGAAAGTTAAAACAGTCAAGTTACTGTCTCAAGGCATTCCTAACCCCATCTCTGTCCAACCTAGCTATCTTCCATAATAACAGAAAGAATCAAATCTACTCTTTCTGTCTCAAGTTGAAATTTAAAATACTATTGTTTTAATGATAGTTATGAATCACTGAGGTGATATATTGATAAAGTATATGATGGAACAAAAATGTATTTTTGAAAGTTGGCTTGATAATCTAACCACCAATTATAACAGCTAGTCTGTAAAACCAAATTCAAAAAGAAAAATCTATATACAAAAGCGTTTTGAAACACACCCCTATCAGAAGCTGATCAATTAAGTCTTCCCAAGTTGACATCAAGTCATTACATATCACATAGAAACACTTTAATTAGTGATTACTGTCAGAGCATAATATAATCCAACCTCATTTTTTTCAGAATACTGATAAAAATGTCAACTAGAATTATGTTTGATTCCAATTTAAAGATACAACAAAAAAGGTAATGTTAAGAGAAAATCTTTAAGATGAGTACATGTGATGATCAATGACCTCTGAAAGAAGTTTTAAAAAATTAGAATAAAGAAATGATAGCACACTTTTAGAGAAAATTATATGATATAATGTGAAAGTAAATGTGTTACTAACCTGCCTTAAATATGTCAAAAGTATATTCTTAAAGGACACATTTTTTTTCCCCAAGAAGCCTGACACATTACACAGAATCTATTATGATAACAACAAGTCTATCCAGGCCTACATTTACTCAGTTAAAAGATGATTTCTAAGGTGCTAAAATTAAAGAAAATTCCAAGACAGCTCATATAAAACAAAACATAGAAGCAAGAAAGATCTGGTTATTCAACTAACCTAGAAACAAAAATTTAAAAACTCCAAATATATGTATCATGACGATTTCTTTATAATCAATCTGGGACTGTAACAGACCCACATAATGACACCAATGCTATGAACATTAAAATGATTAAGATCCTAACTTTTTCCATGAGCTGTCCATGAAGCATTTAACCATTAAATATTATGGAGACTCCATCCTGAAAAGTCTCCTTAATTTTCCTCAGAAAAATGGCCAACAGTTTCTCCCATCAATGAAGACTTACTTTTAGAACTCAAGATTTATAGAACAATGACCAAATTCTGAGAGAAGACCAATTTTATGAAAGTAAAAAGTTATTTTAGGCTTTATTTCCAATTTAGGAAGAAACATAAAATCATAAAATGGGCAAAAAACAATTCAGTCTGCCTCATCCATTCACTTTCCTGTGAACCCCAGCTCACCTAAGAAAACTGCAGCAGCACTGAGTGGGTTAACAAGAGAAAGAATAACAGTGAGGGCCACCACAGGTGAGCATTCACACCTATCCTGTCACCTTCACTGTAACAGGACTGATTACATTAAGGCAGAGCCAGGACAATATAAGGAACATCTACAACCACAGTAATCTTCAGTATATACACCTATCAATTTATTGTTCAGATGTTTGTGGTTATGTGTGTTAAAATGAATCTTTTACGAGTGATGTCAACATCAGCAAAGAAAAAGTTTAGGGCCTGAAGAACTGCTCCTGACAGAATCAGCTTTTGGTCACACATTTAAAACAATGAAATATTAGCCCAAATAGTATTTTCAAGTCTGCCTGATTCAAGTATTTCCTAGCCATTCAAAATAACTAGTTGGTTTTATTTTGGCAATAAAACTTCGAAGTAAAGGATTAAATACTATTACAGATTACTGGCATACATTATTTTATTGTACTTCATAGATATTATATTTTTTTTTACAAACTGGAGGTTTGCAGCAACCCTTTGTCCAGCAAGTCTACTAGCACCATCTTTCCAATAGCATTTGCTCATTTCATGTCTCTATGTCACATTTTGGTAATTCTTACAATATTTCAAATTTATTTACCATTTTTATATTTGTTATGGTGATCTATAATCAGCGATTATGAATTTCCAAAGGCTCAGATGACAACGTTTTTTAGCAATAAAGTTTTTTTTTTTTAAAGATTTTATTTATTTATTCATGAAAGACACAGAGAGAGAGAGAGAGAGAGAGACAGAGACACAGGCAGAAGGAGAAGCAGGCTCCATGCAGGGAGCCCGACGCGGGACTTGATCCGGGGACTCCAGGATCACGCCCTGGGCTGAAGGCAGGCGCTATCCCGCTGAGCCACCCAGACTGCCCAGCAATAAAGTATTTTTAAATCAAGATATATACATTGTATTTTAGACATAATGCAATTGTACATTTAATAGTCTATAGTATGGTGTAAACATAACTTTCGTATGCATTGAAAAGCCAAAAAATTTATTTGACCCACTTTACTGTGCTATTCACTTTATTACACTATAAGCTTTACTGTGGCAGTCTGAACTGAACCTGCAATGTCTCCACGGTATGCCTGTAGAAATATAGATCATGTCTGATTGCTGTGTTCAAAACTGCTTCTGCTAAGCCTTTATATTTTTTTCAGTGTTGTTTACACTAAAGTGTATGATAAAATCCATTTTAGTAAGTATTTCAATGTCCATTTAATTTGTAATTTCTTCTATCTCACAAACTAGACAGTAAGTTTCTTTGGGGCAAGAGCTACAAGATCCCTGTATTTCTCCAAATGTTTAGAAACAGCTCTTTTATTATATCATGTCTCCCTACCACTAGCCATAGACCCGTTACAAATAAATACTACATAAAATGCATTTATAGAATGAAGAATTCCTTGTAACCCATAGAATGAAGTCTCGCTTCAGTCTCAATCCCATTTTCCACTTTGTAGACAGAGAAAAAAAATTGTTTTTCCTAAAAGCACCAAAGAAACTTCATTGGTCTTGTGCCAAGAACCCTTTCATGGCTTTGCAATGCCACTTAGCGAAAATAAAAATTCCTTAGTACACAATCCTCTTTATCTGTCCCCAGCTTCCCACTTCTATCCCTGATCCTTTCTCTCCACCTCTCTCACACTGTCTCAAAGACAGGGAACTGGTGGTGTGCTGCCTCCAAGCCTGGACACCCAGAGCTCCCCCTACTTGGACTGTCTTAATGTAACGTTGCTCCATGGACTTGTCTAAAGTGCCACCTCCTCTACGAAGCATTCTGCTCATCTCCCATCGTTTTCAGCTGGCCTTCCCTCCCAGTACTTCTAGGAAAGAAGGAAAATTTTGCTTCTCTGAAAATAGTGGACACTAAGTATGACAGAAAACAATATATGGGGCTCCTGGGGCGCTCAGTCCATTAAGTATCTGACTCGATTTCCACTCAGGTCATGATATCAGGGTCATGAGACAGAGCCCTGCACTGGGCTCTGCGCTGGGTGTGAAGCCTGCCTAAGATTCTCCCTCTTTCTCTGCCGCTCTTCTCCTGCTTATGCTCTTTCTCTTAAAAAAAAAAAAAGAAAGAAAGAAAGAAAGAAAACTAATATAAGTTGGAGGGATAATTTGTGGTGTTAGGATGATTGCAGAAATGTGATTTGAGATCAATTTAAGAGGCTGTACTGTACAAATGTTAGAAATATCTAATTTCTTGAATTTAGAATTTATGAAGGTCACAGATTATATGCCCTGTAAAAACCAAGGATCTAGAATATTATATATATATATTATACAGTGTCCATATTTTTCTCACATGCTAGCAGATTCTGTATCATATTAATAAGTGACATAAGTAAAACACATTTACTAAAACAATGCCCTGTATGGCCATATGTGCTCATGAATTTCTGTCTCCTCAGAAGCATATCTCTCTAACATTGAGTTAGTTTTTAAGTGTAGTATTTATGTCATGTATCTTAACTTTGATACCTTTTTCCAAATGGAATGCTATTATTTCGTTTTGTTGGTATAGAATATGTTCTGTAAGAACTGGAGCATTATAAGGTACATGGGTCACCATAAAATTGCTATTCTCAGTCTCAATCTCATTATGATTTGGGAGACACTGTAGGAGTCAAAAGCAAATGTACAGAGACAGAAAGATAAAAGAAAATCACATAAGTTCTGATTGGGAGAGTATAAAGGAAGTTGAAACAAAAATATCAAGAAGTCAGAGATTTGAAGAAGCAGTAGAGATTTTCTTACTGGCTTTATAGAAGCAAAGAAACATGTGAACTGCCAATGGAGGGAGTCAGGTGGCAGAACCTGAGAACTTCCAGGAGCTGAAAGCACTACCCAGGCAACAACAAGCAAGAAAATGGGGACTTTAGCCTTATCTACAAGGCAACTAAATTTTGTTAACAACCAGTGAGTATAAGAGAGGACTTCAAGCCTCAGCCAAAATCATAGCCCCAACCAAAATCATAGCCCCAAATGAAATCTTGATTTCAGGATATGAGATGTTGAGCAAATGCCCCAACTAAGTTTGCCTTGATTCCAGACCCACAGAAACTATGAAAGAATAAATTTGCAGTGTTTTAAGCCACTGGCTTTGTGGTAATTTATTAAACAGTAATGGAAGACCAATACATTATGCTTTACAACCAAGAAAATATTGCTGTTGCATGTGTCTACTTACAGATCTCGTCTACATCAAACAGGTTTCTCAAAATACACTGCCTTTTCTATATAATCTAGCAATGAACTTCCATTTTCATGAAATCTGGAAACTTCAAATTTATCAAAGAATTTTATCTCCAAGCTTTCATTTACTTAAAAATATATCTGAAAGAGAAAACTGAATTTAAAAGTGTATTTCCCTAACTTTTTAGAATTATATTTAATTTAATTTAATTTATTTTAGGGGGGGTTCAAAAAGGGACAGTGAGGGAGACAGACGATCTGAAGCAGGCTCCATACCTAGCACAGAGCCCACTGTGGGGCTTAATCTCATAACCCTGAGATGATGACCTGAGCTGAAATTAAGAGTTGGATGCTTAACCCACTGAGCCACCCAGGTGCCCCTGGAATCATATTTTAAAAACATACTATTTTAGAAAATATTTACTATATCCCATACTTAGAAAAAAGACATACATTTCACATACTTATTTATCTTTTCAGTATTTACGTTAATCACTAAAATATATCATGTTAAGGAATACATCATATTGTGAGAGCATACTGACTCATGTGAATATTTTCATATAATATGTAATATGTGGAGAAAGAAGAGAGAGAACAATTTCACAGTCAAAATTTCATATTAGATTATATAATAATAACTTCTCCAACATAACAATCTGTTTTCATAGCTAAATCTATCATCTAGTGAGGCTGGGGGAAAGAGTTTGGTGATATTATCCATCACATAGTTCAAGGGCAAAATAAACTGCCTTTAAGTATGTTCAGAATGTAACAATTAAAATTCTGTTCTGTTTCTGTCAAACAAGAAATTTGTAACTAAAATTTTTTAACACCCAGGATAAAGGTTCATATTATCAGTTGCTTTATTAAACTCTTTTTCTGAATAATTCCAAATCAAGTTTGGTCTTTTAAAAAGAAATCTACTTTAAGTTAGCCTACCTTCCACACTCAATGTCCCCATTTTAGACTCCAAGAAATCAAATAATGTGCTTGGTGCTGATGGCCTTGCATTTCCCAGTTCCTCCTCTTCTTCAGATCTTATTCTCCCCCTGCCTTTTCCTTTACCTTAAGAAGTGAAGAAATGACATAGTTATTGTACATGCAAAAACAAAAGGAGAAACCCCACTAAAATATAATCATCGGTCATCTTAAGTTTGATTTTGTATTTCTTTCTTTTCATATTTTTCTGTGTATTTTATATCTTTTAAATAAAAAAGTTTTAAAATTATTATATTAACCAACACCTTTATTTCTCTAAACGATCTATTTAGAAATTTGAATTTCTTCATGTAAATTATCTCTTAATAGAAAAAATTCATTTTTATAAAATTTTTCTTTAACCACTTATGTTTTAAAAGAACATAGGATTAAGGCTTGAATGACTAAAGAATAACATTAAGTAAAAGTCATGTGCTTGTTAATTTTAAAGTTTGTAAACTAGTTATACAAGGGGCAAAGTTCTAGAAATAATTAATAGAGCCACTTACTTTATAACAGTTTTTCTCTATTGCTTATATCAACTCTGTTAAATAAGGTATTATTAGACCTACTTTACATAAAATGAAGACAAATAGACTTGGAGTAACTTGAAAAAGTCTCCGTGGTTCCAAAATTGGGCTCCTTCCACTTACCATAAACATAAATGAAGTTATGGTGCTTCTCTCCCCCAACAAAACCCCAGCCTGAAAAGCAAACAATACTATCTGGCACATTGCTTAATGAATTCTACCTCTCAGAGGTGGTCCTGTAACAGGTTTGTGTTTATTGCTGTTAAGAAGTACATTCAGTGCTGCTTCTAAGTTGTTGCCATTATCCATTAGAGCTTGCCTGGATGCTTCTTTACTGAAGCCCATTTCTGTTATGTGTTTCAGAGCCTTCTCATCAACCTGTAAATTAAGAAATTAAGAGCAAAACTGTGCTGATGGCCATAAATAAGCAAGGTATAAGTTTTAAACTATATACTGTTTTTTAACTAAAAATTACATCTCTTGCTTATGGAAAAAATATCATACATACAACATTCACTTGCTGCTTTTTCATACCAACAGTCAAGGAAAAATATATATGATATGTGGGGTTATGCCTCAAGTACTCTCTGACTTCACAACTACCATTACAAATGCATGAAAGAAGGAAGGAAGGAAGGAAGGAAGGAAGGAAGGAAGGAAGGAAGGAAGGAAGGAAGGAAGGAAAAAAAGAAGGGAGGGAAGGAGGGAGAGAGGGAGGCAGGCGGAAAGGAAAGGAAAGGAAAGGAAAGGAAAGGAAAGGAAAGGAAAGGAAAGGAAAGGAAAGGAAAGGAAAGGAAAGGAGGAAAATGTGTCAGAATAAAGCTTCTGAAAATAATTAAGTGAAAACTATATAATGAAAATTTTCCTTGATTGATATTTCTATACTTCTATATCCTCAGTGGGATCAATTCCTGGAGCTCTCTACTCCATCATCTTTGTGATGTCACTCCCTTCATGTGTTTAATCCTTACCACAACCCCAAACTGCTGGGCTCTGATGTTCCATAGCAAGATATCCTCAGAAAAGTATTCTCAATTTACTGAAATTTAAAGGCTTTAGTTAAGGACCATATTTTTTGCAGCTCACTATATCTACTTTAACCTGAAAATTGACTTTTTTTAAAAGAATGAAATGGTCATATGTTCAAGGGAGACACAGCCTGGCCCATAGTTATAAACCCATTCTCCCTGGCCAATGACTGATTTAGAAGTGGACATGTGACTTAGCTCTAGATGATAAGACATAAATGGAATTTTCTGGACATTTCAGAAAATATTTTCTTATCTGATAAAATGGCCTATACTCTTTCCTTCCTGCCTTTGAACTTTTTGTGTGAAGATTTAACACACAGAGAATCCTGTAACCCTGAGAAGAAAGCCAAAAAAATCATAGAGATGCCCACCAGAGCTCCAACATTGTTAAACTACTGAATTTATCAGTCTTTGTAACCACCTACTTCTGAATTTCTAGTTATGTGAAATAATAATAATAAAATCATCTAAAGTCATTTAACCTCTAAAGGCAGAGAAAAATGAAGTCTTGTCATTTCACTATATCTGAGGACACTGCAGCATAGCAAAAATAATTTGACTCCCACCATTTATCTTAAAAATCAAGGTATAGGGATCCCTGGGTGGCGCAGCGGTTTGGCGCCTGCCTTTGGCCCAGGGCGCGATCCTGGAGACCCGGGATCGAATCCCACATCAGGCTCCCGGTGCATGGAGCCTGCTTCTCCCTCTGCCTGTGTCTCTGCCTCTCTCTCTTTCTCTCTGTATGACTATCATAAATAAAAAAAAAAAATAAAAATAAAAAAATCAAGGTATATTTTGCAAATGAGACCATAATATACATGTACTCATTCTAATATATTTTTCCCAAAGAGTGAAGCAAAATCACTTCTGACAAAATTTGAGAAAGATGTGGGGAAGGGGAGGGAAAGGATGTTCCTGATGCATCATCTTATAGAATATAATCACTATGAAATATTCTCTAATTTGGTGGCTTTTTATCAATCTATTCCAAAAGACATTATTTGGACATTAGAAATTTAAGAAAAATGGAAGATTTAAGTATATTATCTTTCAAATAATTTAGATTTTCCATAAATTAATTATAATCCTTATTAAAAGCCTTCTGAAAATTGTAAAATCTATCCATAATACACTGAACAAAGTCAGTGGTGGTTATGAGAAAACACAAAAATCAGCAAGGCAAGGAAGAACACATTAATTTTGTGGTTGATTCTTTACCCTTACCAGTTCTCTATAGACACCTTCGTGTTTCCCCTCAGATTTGGCTGACTTTTCTTTTTGTAAAATTTCTCTATTTCGGTTACCAGCAGCACTCATGTTGAGATTACTTCTAGCACCACCACCACCTCCTCCAAATGTCTTGGTCTTTTGATAAGGGAAAGACAAAGAGATGCAAGTAAATAACATTGAAAAATAGTTCTCAAGACTAATCTACAACTAAAACACCTAGTAAAACTGAAGCACCAAAAAGCATCTTAATTATGTTTTACATGAGAAGAATTGAATATTAACTAATTATTTTTAAACAAATATCTACTGGCCATAATCTCTTCTTTTTAATCATCAAAATAAACTTAAACAGACAACAATATAGAAGAAAATAAAATAGTACCAGTATCATGGATCAGGTGTTAAAATAATTCTAGTATACCATACTTTACTGATATGATGAGACCTGGGTTATATAACCAGCTATAAAGCAGGTCTACCTTTAGCAGGTACTAAACATGTCTAGGAATTGATTACATTATGCTCATGATCCAGTAATAAGGTTTAAAAAATATTTATTCATTCATTCATTCATTCATTCATTTATGAAACAGAGAGAGAGAGAAACTGTGAAAGCAAGTCACCAGGAGTGGGAGGGGCAGAGAGACAAGCAGAAGCTCCGCTAGCAGGAAGCTGGAATTAGGGCTCCTCCCAGGATCCTGAAATCATGACCTGAGCCAAAGTCAGGTGCTTAATCAACTGAGCCACCCAGGTTCTCCTGATTTTTTCTTCAAGATTTCATTTATTTATTCATGAGAGACACAGAGAGAGAGGCAGAGACATAGGCAGAGGGAGAAGCAGGTTCCCTGCGGGGAACCCAATGTGGAACTGGATCCCAGGGCCCTGGGATCATGCACTGAGTTGAATGCAGCCGCTCAACCACTGAGCTACTCAGGCATCCCGGGATGCTCCTGATTGTATGATCTTAAAAAGTAAACAAATCATATTAATTTTAACACTAGATTAAAATGCTCCTTACTAACTTATTATTTACCTTAATTATTTAATATGCTATCTTACCAACTACATATAAAAACTTTAAAGTCTGTGTTTCTTATTTTGCCTGATTTATTTGAATAGTTATGTTTAATCACATTTGAAAATCTGATTTGATCTTACTTTTATTAAAACTACTGTGGAAGGACTAGAATGTAAAAATGTTAGTTTGGAAAGATATAAATTCATGACTGAAAAGCAACCCACTGCTGTTACTTGTACAATATCAAATTAAACACCTGGTTATGCAATATCCTTATAGTTCTAGTAGATGTAATAAAAGAGAAAGAAGTCAAGACTTGCTTTTTTATTAGTGATAATAATAGTTTTACATGTGTTTTGAAATTATGACAGTAAGAAAACATTCTAGATATAAATTTATATAACACTGGGAAATTATTTTGAATCAGATGAAAATATAAAGAAATAGAAAAATGATATAAGCGTTAACCAGACAATACATTAAATATTGATTAGGTAGTTGATACACCACAATATTTATATTTTATTTAAATCAAAATTAAAACATCTTCAAAGACCAAAGTTGCATTATTAGATTCATTCAATTTTTGGTTTATGCAATAGATTTGGAATGTCTTGACAGTCATCACTTATAAAACCATAAAGAAAAATGGGAGTTCATATTATTGTGACATAAAGTTTATTAGACTGGGATATAGTGGAGTATAGTTAAGAACATAGGCTTTGGAACTTGACAAGACTGGGACTAAATCTTTGCTCAGCCACTTACTAGTTCCTGCCTTCAGCAAGTTACTTCCATCTCCTGTAAGACAGCTTTCTCATTCTTAAAACAGGGATGAGAAAACCTTCTTCATTGGGATGTTGTAAGAATGAAATGACATCAATAATACAAAGTGATCAATTTAGTAACTGGCACATGGTAAACACTCAGAACCCATGGCAACATTAACTGTTTCGCTGAATATATTAAAACATAATTACCTGGGAACTCTGGACACTGATGTGTTCCAAATTAAATATATTTTTGGAATTTAAATTCCATAACTCCAAAAGTACTTTTTCTTTTGGTACTAGTAAAACAGTCCCATCTTCTGGATGCTTTTCTTTCTTATTTTCTTTCCATTTTTATGGATTAAACAATAAGATAAATAAATTTTCAGAATTGCTTTTCACTGTTTTAAAAGTTGCCACTCACTAAACATAAATATCTAGAAACAACACAACTTAAACATTACCCATAAAGTAAATGGTGTCCTTTATGAGTGACACCATCTTGTCCGTACTGTATAATTTACTGGTGAAATCATCATGACCAAGAAACTCAAGTGGGTCCCTAATGCTCCATAGCAACCTCACTTTATTTCCTTACCCCATCCACCCTTCCAGTCTTCTAGACCACTGTTTTACATATTCCTCTTACTCCTCAAACCTCCAACATCTTCTCCATGTCACCGTTGACCTTGCTGACTTCCTCACTGAAAAAAGCTGAAATAATCATTACAGAACTTGCATAGATTTTCACCACATCAACCCACCCACTGATATCTGCATACTTACTTTCTCTTAACACTGTATATTTTACCATCCACAAGAATATCTAGAGGAATCTAAAGGAAATGAATTCCCCAACTCTACATTATGTCTCAGACCACATCTTACATGATCTTTCAGCAGCTTTTGACAAGTACAATACTCCTTCCTCCATGATGCAATTTCTGCATTCTTTTGTTTTGACACTAACTTCCTGGTTGCACCTTGTCTGGTTCAACCTCTTTCATCCAAACTCTAGTACAACAGGGTTCATTTGTTGCCCCCTTTTATTCTCTTCAGCACTCATTTGGTGATCTCATTTAGCTTTATGATTTTCAAAGGGCATTCATATATCTACTACTTCCAAATGTGTATCTCCTCCAAAGCTCACTTTTTAAATTACATTCTTCTGTCTCACTGCCTATGAAGCCACATGGATGCCTAACAGGCACACTTCAACATTAATATGTTCAAAACAGAATATCAAATCTTTACTCTCAAATCCATTCCACTATAGTCTTCCCCAATTCAAAATGAGCAACTCTAACCTGCCAACTTCTCAGGGCAAAACCCTTGGAATCATTCATGACACCTCTTCGCATGTACCACATTTGGTATCTCAGAAATGGTGACAGCTCTACTTTGAAAATTCCAGAATCTAACTACTTGGCACCACTTAGACAGGTGCCATCTTTATCCAAGATACCATTATTTTTCCCTCCTCGGCTTACTTTAACAATTTTCTAGCTCATCTGACTCAATTTTCTGCTCTAAAATATACTCTGAACCTAGCAGCCAGAATTAGCCTTTTAAAGTTGATGTTACTGCTGTGCTGAAAACCCTTTAAAGACTCTCATTTCTCTCTCAATAAAGGTCAGTGTTTTTAACATGGCTTACAGAGCCCTACATACACTGGCCTCCAACCTCCATTATCACTCTTGACTTTATATTCTACTTCTTGTCCCTTTGTTCTCTCTGCTTCCACTTACTACTTTCCTATTTCTTGAACATATACTCCTGCTGTTGAACCTTTGCAAAGGCTTTTTCTTCTCACATAACCATATAGCTAATTCTCTTACCTCCTTCAAGTCTTGGCTCAAATCTCATCATCCTGAGACCTAATCAAATTACAATATTTAAAACTGAAATCTGCAACTTACTTATTTAGCATGTTTATATTACTTAGTGTCCTTACTAGGATGTAAACTACACAAAATTTAAAAGAATAGTCAATTTCTGACCATCCTATTTATTTATTTTCTCCCAAAAGGTTTATTTGTCACATTTAAAGTACAAAATCAAATACACAGATCCAAATATTGAACCATGTATACTTATCTATACGTATTACTTGGACCTACACAACCCATCTGTACATTCTAATCTAGTCACCAACACTATCTTCTGAGTATAAAGCATAACCTCTAAAAAAAACAAACTTTATTATTAGTAACACTGCTAAAGGTAAACTATTTTCACTTTATCATTTGGAAAGACAGAAACAGATACTGCGCAGGAAGTGGGGAATTTCTAAGTATAAATCCAGTATGTCTACATGGGCTTCTTAAAACATATTCTATAGGAATAATCAATAGATGAATTTTGCCAAAGTCTTTGGGCATATTAAGTATAAAAGAAACATAAGTTATGAGAAAAAACTTTGTTAATTAGTTACATTCCAGAGTTTTTATTTTGATTTTTAATGCAAAGAAAGGACTTAATTTTGTCTAACAGTACAGCATTTCTAAGTCCTATTTTCTATAGAGTTGTAATGAATTTTGGGGGAGATACCTGTATCTTGACCATCCTATTTAAAAATGCACCCCATCCCCAACTGGCATTCCCAACTCTCCAACCTACTCTACATTTTTTCTTCTAATAGCACTTACCAACATCTAACCTACCACATAACTTAGTGTGCTAACAGTCTGTCTCCTTTACTAAAATATAAGATTGATAAGGGCAGAGGTCTTTCATCTTTTTGTTCACTGATTTAACCTAAGCATTTAAAACACTTCCTAGGAGGGTCCTGAGTGGCTCAGTTGGTTAAGCATCCAACTCTTGATTTTGGCTCAATTCATGATCTCAGGGTCATGAGATAGAGTCCTGTGTTGGGCTCTGCATGGGGTGTGGAGCCTGCTTAAAATTCTCTCTCTCCCTCTGCCCCTCCCTGCCCCTTCACACTCACTCTCTCTCTCAAAAATAAAAAATAAAAAAATCCACACTTCCTAGCATATAGATTTTCAAAAGATATTTGCTGAATAAAGGAAAAAAATAAACAAAAATCATGGCTTGATCATGTAGACTCTACTAAATTCATATTGTTTATATGGATAATCATAAAACATCTCTTCAGTATAATTACAGTGTTATATGATTTGGCTGTTCAGACATTTAGATTAAATATAAAACTGGGCAGCCTGCGTGGCTCAGCGGTTTAGTGCCGCCGTCAGCCCAGGGTGTGGGCCTAGACTCCCGGGATCGAGTCCCGCATCGGGCTCCCTGCATGGAGCCTGCTTCTCCTTTTGCCTGTGTCTGTGTCTCTCTCTCTCTGTATCCCTCATGAATAAATTAATAAAATCTATAAATAAATACATAAATACATAAATATCTGTGTGTGTGTGTATGTAGGTGTACTTATCTCTATAGAGAAACATATAGATACAGGGATAATCTACATAGATACAGGGATAATCTACTATAATGCATATAAGTTTAGTCCTAGATTTGCCACTGAGTAACACTAGGCAAGTTCAGTTAGTTTCGAACCAACATCAGTTCCCTCATATATAAATTGGGAAGTTTTAAGCTTCTTCAGAAAACTAGGATTCTTTACTTATCAAATATTATGTAAAATACAATGTGATCAATTATGACTTTAAAAAATGAAGCATATTACAATATAACAATATTCTAGCAAATAGCTATAACCACATCAAACAAAATTTTGGGAGGAAAGTTTGTGTGAGAAAAATGTACATCAAAGGAACCACTTTCCTATAATCATTAAGGAATTGACATATACTCAATATACTCTTTTTAAACTTCATAACTTTAATAGCTTTTTGGGAAAGAAGAAATATATTTTATGTGAACTATGCAAAATATATTAATTTCAAAAACATTAAAAATTATTTTTTAAAAATGTACCTTAGAACATAGGAAATACTAAAGAATACCAATAGTTACATTTATTGAGTGCTCTTAGTTGAAGGAAGATTTGATCTGTGTCATACAGGGTTCTAAATGTTTTAAAGATTATTGATTTAATTCTCACAGCAACCATATGAAGTGGGTACCATTATTATCCCCTTTCATAAATGAAGAAAAATAAAGCATAAAACACTAAGTAAACAACGCAAAGTTGTCAGCAGGATATGCTTCCAGGATGTCTGATTCCAGAACTTGTGCTCTTGGGCCCTACATTAGATTGATAATAGGAAGAACAATCAAAATGCAATAAGTCTCTTACTTATACTTCAAATTTAAATAGGAAAGTAGTTGCTAGCTAAGCTTCTAATGAATAAAGGAAAGTATTTCAATCTCACTGATTAAGAAAAGTCTGTCTAAGCAACTAATCAATGAACTAAAATTTCTTATCAAAGTCTAAAATCAATAAATAACTTGAAAAAACACCTATTTCAAATAAGCAGGAGAGCTTAAATAATGAAAAGAAAACCATTTGGCTGGTAATAGAACATGATGGATTACATGTATATATAAATACATATGATCCAAAGAAAAAATTATTTTTTATTTAGTAGGATGAAGAATGAAAACTAACAAAAATGTTAATCCTTGAACCATTGATTTATCCTCTGATTTTTACCTGCACTCCTCAGAAGTGGCATTTAGCCCAACTAACAAAACTAATTCTGCCATAATGCAAAGTGTCATGTTCAGTTGCCACTCTATTAAGAAGAAAAGGAAGAAGGAGAAAAGGGTAGTTTGTTAGCAAGAATTGTCAAAGAGAGGGCACCGGGGTGGCTCAGTTAAGCATCTGCCTTGGCTCACTCAGGTCATGATCCTGGAGTCCCAGAATGGAGTCTTGGATTGGGTTCCCTGCTCAGCAGGAAGTCTGCTTCTCCCTCTCCCTTAGCTCCTCCCCCCATTCATGCTCTCTCTTTCGCTCACTCTCTCTCTCACAGATAAATTACAAAAAGAAAAAAGAATTGTCAAGGAGATTAAGAAAAAGAATGTATGAGCAAAATGTGTAAGCTTAAGACTCCATAAGTTACCATGGCATTTCTACTGATGAAATATGCAAGAAGAATGTCAAAGTTACCTTCTCTAAAAAGACAATAATGATTATGAGTAACCTAAATAGAACATACTGATAAGAAATAAGAGAAATTTATAATGATTTAGTTTGTTACTTCTTTGCTCTTTGCAACTTCCGCAATAGCAGCAGTCCTTTGCTTTTCAAATTCATCATTATCATTTGTTTGTTTGGCAGGCATCGTAACTTGCAATGTCTTTCTTCGGTCAAGTTCTCTACTATCCACTTGGACGTGGGATATGCACTTCTGGTAATAATAAATAAAAATAAAACACTTCAGTATTTCCAAAAGAGATTCAAGTTTTTCATAAGAAAATAATACCTCATAAGAAATGTTTGTGTCACAACTGAGAACTCATAAAAATATTTTTTTTTCTGAAAGGTTTAAAAATAAAGTAGAAAATTAATTAAAGTAACTTTTAAATCAATATAACTGTAAATAAAATGTAAAGCTACATAAAAATGGCCATCTAATAGGACACATATTTAAAACATACAATAAACCAAGAGATTTAAGTTGCTTTTTTTTAGGATAATGACTTGAAATAATCTTAAATTTCAAACAATCTATATTATTGTACAAGAGGATCTAAGTTTAGTTTCTTTTGGGGGGGGCAGGATAAGTTTAGTTTCTTATGAAGAGTTTGATTTCCATATTATGCCACAATATGCTTGTGAGGGTTAAGGAATATGGTTATTTTAAATATAAAGAGCTCTCTCTGAATTTATAAACCAAAAACTAAACACATATCTGCTCTCTCAATCAGGCTACAAAGTTTTTGATTTTTATTTTCAGAAGACAAATTAAGAAAGTTATCACTGCTGAAAAATAAGTCCTGAATTCTGCTCTCCCTCCCAATCCTAGCAGTAAAAATCCTACAAAATGAACCTTGTCTCAACTTACTAATAAAAAAGAAAAACATGCTCTCAAACAAATATGTTACATAAATACAGATTTCTGGCAATGTAAATATATCCTGTCGATACCAGAACACATTCTGCATAATCTATCTTTAACCCATGTACAAGGCTACGATAAACATGGGAAGAATTTTTCGGAATGGACTCTTGAAAGTAATTAGATTATAAGTCTGAGCAATTCATGAAATTTTATCACCAATATGTTTAAGAAGAAAGCAAATTCTTGCAAACATATATTTATTAGATTCAAATGCAAATTATTAGACTGTTTATGCTCTGTTTCCATTCTGAAGGTTCATTATGACTTTGATAGAAGAGAGACAGTATCACCATGGATCAGACTCTAGGGCATCATGCCTCCTCTCATCTTGACTGTGTCTTGCTCCAAAGCATGGTAAAATCAACATATTTTAAAGTATTTTCAAAACAGACATGATGCAAGAATGACTTTTAATTTCGAGTTAACCCCACAAAAATATTTTTGAAAAGCATGTGTCAACTGATTCTACCCATTTATCTGCTGATCAACTAGATATCTTTTTATCACCAAAATTTTCTAAAAAAAGCTATTATGCTATAGATTTCTGTTTCCCACTTGTATCCCTAAGTCATCTTCGTTCTGAGCTAGCATTCTCAAAGAAAAATAAAGAGCAAACACAAAAAAGATTACCGACAGCTAAATGCTGGTGCCATCATGAAGCAAAGAGAAAGCTGTCACAGGGATTATTCTCAGACTCAGCAGGGATAAAGTAGGGAAAGGCTGCAGGAGACTGTCGTAAACACAGTTTGATGCTGAGTACAATCAGGAAGACCCAAGATACTCACCAGCCAAGGAATTACCTCAGTGTAACATTTTGCAGAGGGAGGATTAAAAATAGGAAGTAGAATACTTTTAGCTTTTATGAAAGAAGGATCAGAGCTGCTGTGGTTTAAAAAATAAATACCAAATAGAAATTAAATTAAGTTCTTGACTGAGATGGGTATTTGGATCAAGAGAGAAGAACAGAATCCAGGAGAGGACAGCTGGGACTGCAGGCCCTACTGGAGTGCAGTGATGCCCCTCCCTGCCTCTGTGTTCTCACCTTTATGTCTCAACCTTCTGTTGATACTTTTATTTTCTCTCTCCCTCTTTTGTTTTTACTGACAAAGTAGGAAATTAGAACATAAATTTGTCTTCTTACTTTCGAATTTTTCTCTCTCTTAAAAGAAAAAGGCCTCTCCCCATCCTATCTTAATTCATTATTAAGTTGCTTTTCAGGTGTGCCTCTTAATTGTTTCAATCTTTGTGTTAAGAGTTCTTGAGAAAAGAATCTACACCAATATTTTAATTAAAGAAAAAACTCCACAACTATTAAATTTCTGTATTTAATGTATTTCCACATAACACCCATGACCTCTAAATGAATAGTTCTGCACAAAACTAAACACTGTTTGAATACAAATGAAAAACAATTTTTTGCTGATTAAAATTCATTTGCCAACATGAAAGTCATTACCTGTCCAAAAGGCACAAAAGGAGGTGGTCCACCTTCAGTTCCAATATTACTTCTATTGTGTTTTGACAAGCTCTGTGAGAAAAGCGAGTCATGAAACAGAAATTATACAATTTACAATGTACCAGGAATCCACTTACTTTTGTAGGTTACATGGAACAGGAAAAAAAAAAAAAAGCCTTCTATAGATTATTTCAAACTACATAATACACTTCATGTAATTAGGCAAAGGTTCTTCCCCAGTTCCTGGAACAGAGCTCCTAAAAACCTTGGAATATCCTGAGAGATAGGGGTAAGAGGAGCATCTTCTGTTATTCATAATATGCTTCTTTGATAATACCTGAGTTTATGCTAATGAGGTGACTAATAATGGGCCCCCAGATAGCTCCAGGATGGGGCTAGCTGCCAGAGGCACCAATAATGTGATCAGAAGGTGGGGGAGACTGAACTAATCACCAATGTCCAATGGTTTGGTCAATCATATGCATATAATGAGCCTCCATGAAACACGTAACAATGAGGTTCTGGGAACTTCCAGGTTGGTGAACATATCCATGTGCTGCGAGGGCAGAGCACTCCCAATTCTACAGGGACAGAAGCTCCTGTGCGTGGGACCTTCTAGATCTTGTATTTCTTCATCTGGCTGTTCATTTGTATCTTTTAGAACATCCTTTATCATAAACCTGTAATAGTAAGTAAAGTGTTTTCCTGAATTCTGTGAGCCATGATAGCAAATTATTAAACTTGAGCAGGGGGTCATGGGAATCCCCAATTTGTAACCACATTGGAGAGACAATAGGTAACCTGGCAGGCCCACTATATGCACTGGCATCTGAAGTGGGAGAGCAGTCTTGTGAGACTGAGTCCTTAAGCTGCCGGGTCTGTACTAACTCTGGGTAGTGTCAGAAGTGAATTAAATTTTAAGACATCCACTTGGTGTCTATAGAGAAGGAGAGAATTGCTTGGTGTGTAAATCCCACATGTTTGGTGTCAAAATGTTGTGACTAGTAACAGTTCATAGGGATACTTATGATAAAAGTGATTTCTAATTATTTAAAGAGGTCATATTATTGTAGTTCATGATTTGGAGGTTACTTTTAATTACAGTAAAATTTCCTCAATAAAGTCTTGTTTTTCAAACCAATTTATACCTTGAAGAACTATTCAACCCCTTGCTCTTTAATAAAGTTAAGCTTTCAAACCCTACTAATTTTAGTTTCCTTTTTTCCTCTTATATTGAAGACTAGAGAGATAACAATGTATTATAAAAATGGAAAAAAGTTTCCTCCCAGCAAAATAATTTCTCACGTCATAAAATCCTTCAAAAACATAATAAGAAATCTTCTGAAGGACTTCTTTCAGTCATCTACTCCTCCTATTTGTTTCATTTTTGAGATGTTAACATGTCTATTAAGTACTAGTTGTCATTTAATACATCTTTTTACCTTAAAATTTTTTTGTGTATCCCTAATAATTATCATTAGAAAATGTTATGCTTAAAATATGCTGTTAAATAGTGGGTGGAAAGAAGTTTTAAAAAATCATGTGCACTTTTCAAACATATTCTTGGAGTTCTCGATTATGTCAAGAATACTACACATTTTAGATAACTTATATAAAGAATGCTAAGACTACAAGTGCCTGAGTGGTACAGTTGGTTTAACATCTGACTCTTGATTTTGGATTAGGTCAAGATCTCAGGGTCATGAGGCTGAGCTCTGCATCAGGCTCTGTGCTCAGCAGGGAGTCTGTTTGAGATTCTCTCTCTCTCTCCCTTCTCCTCCCCATGCTCACTCTCTCATGCTCCCTCTCTCTCTACCCCCCCACCCCCTGCTCACTCCCTCATGCTCTCTCTCTCTCTCTCAAATAAATAAATCTTAAAAAAAAAAAAAAAAGAATGTTAATACTAAAGGCAGCAATACTACTCAGTTGATTAAGCAAAGAATTATGTAAACTGTATAGGAATGTCAGATTTCTATACAAGCTACAGTTAAGATGTTAACCTATTTAAAAAAAAAAAACAGCAAATGCCTAGAGTTATCTAGGGGTCCTTTCCTCAGGTTCAGTTTAGATATAAGAAAAGGATTATTCAAAATCAATCATTTCAATTTATTCTCTAACTTCCTTAAAAAGCTCACATAAGCTACGAATAATACCATCTCTCAATACATATTATATAATTTAAAACACAGGGTTTCTACTTCTCATCCTGATGAATATATAAAAGTCAGACTTTATCTACCTCTATAAACAAATAAGAATCTGGGCAGCATATAAGAAACAACTGTTTTAAGACATAGGAGAGTAAGTGGTGCAGGCCTATAATCCCTCAAAGAGAAAAAGAATACAAAACAGATGGAGCTCTGAATTACTGCTCAGAAGCACGATGCAGGCAGGGAGCACAAGGAACCAAGTTGAGAATATCAATTTCATAGTTCAGGCAGGCTGAAGCAACTGAAAGTTGTAGGGCAGAGTTTTGTAAAAGAGGGACCCATAGAGAAGACAGACTCCAGAAACCAATAGATGAATTCCTGATGTCACTGCTGAGAACCAGAATGAGCAAAAAACAACTGCAAGGTGTAAGCTTCCATTTATAATAGCATCAAAAAGAATAAAATACTTGGGGATACTTGAGTAAAGAGATCTGTACACTGAAAGTTATAAAAAATTGCTAAAAGAAATTAAAGATGATACCAATAAATGTAAAGATATCTCATGGTCATTAATTCAAAGAATTAATACTGTTAAGATGTTAATACTCATTTTAAACATAAGAGACTCAATCACAGGAAACAAACTGAGGGTTGCTGGAGGGGAGGGCAGTGGGGGGATGGGGTAACTGGGTGCTGAGCATTAAGGAGGGCACATGATGTAATGAGCACTGGGTGTTATAGAAGACTGGTGAATCACTGACCTCTACCTCTGAAATCAATAATATATCATATGTTAATTAATTGAATTTAAATAAAATTTTTTAAAAAGATGTCAATACCATTCAATGTGGTCTAGAGATTCAACGCAATTCCTATCAAAATCCCAAGAATTTTTTTTGCAGAGATAGAAAAATTTATCCTAAAATACATATGGAATCTTAAGGGACCCTGAATAGCCGTAACTATCCTGAAAAAGCCTCACACTTCTCAATTATACAACTTACTACAAATTTCTTTAATCAAAACAGTATGGCACCAGCATAAAGACAGACATATGAAACAAGAAAATAAAGAACCCAGAAATAAACCCTTGCTTGCATATATATGGTCAAATGATTTTTGATGAGAGTGGACAAGACCACTGGAGAAAGGAGAGAAATGGTACTAGGTTAATGGATATCCACATGCAAAACAATGAAATTGGACCCTTAATTGTATCATATGCAAAAAACATTAATTTAAAGTGGATCAAATACCTAAATTTAAACCCATAAAACTCTTGGAAGAAAACACAGAAGCAATGTTTCAGGACACTAGATTTAGCAATGAATTCTTATATATGACACCCAAAAGCACAGGCAACCAAAAAACAAACAAACAAACAAAACGAAATTAAACTTCATCAAAATTAAAAACTTATGCATCAAAGGACATTATCAACAGAGTGAAAAGGCAGCCCACAGAATGTGAAAAATATTTGTAAATCATATATCTGATAAAGAATTGATATCAGAAAATATCAAGAACTCATGACAAAAAACTAAACAAACCAGTTAAAAAATGGACAAAGAACTTAAACATTTCTCCAAAGAAGATATACAAATGGCCAATGAAAGGCTACTAAATATCACTAATCATTAGGGAAATACAAATCAAAACCACAACGAGATTCCACTTCACATGTGTTAAGACGGTTATTATAAAAAATTAAATTAAATAACAAGGATTGGCAAGGATGTGGAGAAATTAGATCTCCTGTGCATTGCTGGTGGGAAATAAAATGGTGCAATCACTGTTGAAAACAATATGGCAGTTATTCAAAAAATTAAACATAGAATTAACCATGTGATCTAGCAATTCTACTTCTGGTTATATGCCCCAAAAAACCTGAAAGCAGAAAACTGAACAGGTATTTGCACAACCATGTTCATAACAGCATTGTTCACAATTAGCCAAAACGTAGAAACAACCCTAATGCCCGTCCATCAATGGATGAATGACAAAAACACTGTCTGTCTGTCTATACACACACACACACACACACACACACACACACACACATACACACAATGGAATAGTATTCAGTCTTAAAAGTCAGGCAGTTCTGACACATGCTACAATATGGATGAACGCTGAAAACATTACGCTGCATGAAATAAGGCAGACTTATATGAAGTACCTAGAGTGGCTGAATTCATAGAGACAGAAAGTAGAATGGTGACTGCCAGAGACTAAGGGTGGCTATAGGGAGATGCAAAGTTATCTCATGAGTACAGAATTTAAGTTTTGGTACACAAAAATTCCAGAGATGGATGGTTGTGATGATTGTGTTAACAATATAAGTGTACTTAATGCTACTAAATTTTCACTTAAAATGGTTACAATGTTAAATTTAATGTTACGTATATATTACCATACATACACACACAAAGAAAAAAATACAAATACAAATCTGTCATGGGAAGAGGGTGAGGGGGCACTAAAATGTTACAGAAACTACATTACTTCTCAAATTACATCTGGTTCAGAACTCTCTAGAACTTGTCTTTCTCCAACATACAAAACATTCTGAGGTTTGAGTTTTTCTTCTTTTCATCCCCTATTACCAATTCATTTAAACTGTGTGCTCAAGTGCTCACAGTTTAAATACTGCCCAATGTCCCCTTGCCCTATTTATTTTACAAAACAGTTAGGGCCCTCTTCCAAAATTAACTCTGTGGTTTATGGTTTCTGTGTGTACATCTGACTTCTATGTGTACTACCTGCCAGAGGCTTATTAAGTAATTAAACTCTCCATGGTTTCTATATCACTATGGTTACCAAATCAAAACAGCAACAACAACCATGAAACCAAGGAGAACTATAATCATATTAAGATGTTTTTAAATGCTTTTTAATGTATACTTTTATTGCCTCCTAACAAGAAATATTAACACAGCTTTCAGGAAACAAAATGCAAACGATATAATAAAACATTACAAGGACAACTATCAAACTACTAATAATCAATATGTATGTGTGTGTTTTAGGGGTGAGGAAGTTTCTAGGAATGTTTAACTGACTTTACAGTTAATGAGGTAATTTTGGCTGGGGTTAGGAAAATAATATAAGGTACTGATCTGACTTGAGATCAGATCTGACTTGCATCTTAACATATTTTTAAAAATCTCTAATAATAAAAATACAATTTATTAACTTGTGAAAAGAAAGAGCTACATGAAATGGGTGAGATTTCTCTGGGAAATTCAAAGTTCATAAACTTGGCTATTTATGTGAAACTATCAAGCCACTTCTGAATTACTTGCTTTTATGACATTTTAACTAAACAATGCCATTATGGAACATTATCTTATACTGCATAGTACTGCAGACCTAAATGTAGCTCATTAGTATCATAAGTAATGAGTACTAAGGAATAAAAATGTGCCTAAATGTCTTTATCTATTTACCTCCCAAACAGAGGCACTTTCAAACTAGGACAATAGAAAAGAATAAGGTATCATAAAATAGCAAAAGCTTCTATTGCTAGGCTCCCTTGGCTCACTGTAGATAACAGGAAAGATTTGAGAGTAGCACAAGAACATCAATTTTAGCAAAGAGTAATTAGTTTTATCTGCTTTGTAATTCACTCATTCCACCATCAATTATTATAAAGTTTTTTGGATGTAAGAATCAAGGCTTTCCTTTAGAGGTATGGAAAGTCTAAGAGCTCTCTAATCATAAAATAAGTTATTTAACAGTTCTTTAAGTCCATTTTCTGATCTATATGGACATAATACTCTTTCATAATACTGTTAGGAAGATTACATGGTATACTGATGAGAAGAGTCCAGCATAATACCTACAGATTGTTCAACAAATATTCATGCAATTAAACAAAGCCACAAACAATTCTAACCTCAAGAAGCTTATAATCTATTAAAGGAGGTAAGTAAACATAATTTTAATTCTAGGTAAAAAGAAATGTGTTTTTTGATACAAATAAAATGTTCTAAGAATTCCATAAGGTGCAACTACTTCACTTGGTGAAGAAGTAAGCATTTGACCAGGGTCAAAAAGCATGGGGGCAATTTGGCAGGTGTCAGGAGAAAGAGAATAAGATGAATGATATAAATTGGGAAAAGTTTTTTTTTTCCCAAAAAAGTATAACCGAGGAAAGCACAGAGAATCAAAGAAAGATTTGGCTAGAGCAAAATCCATGCAAAATAATTTAGAAAGTTAAAAAGGAAAATTGGAACTAGGGCTAGACTGTAAACAGCCTTGAATCCAAACTAAGGCATTTGAAATAAAAGCAGGCAGTGATGTGTTCTGCGTGATGCTGAAGGAAGGTAATCTTGAAGAAATAAATAAAATAAATCAGAAGATGAAGAAAGGAAATTTGGAGAAACCAGTGAAAAAGTCACTGCAATAATCCAAATAAGAGATGTAAAAAACTTAAACTAAAATAATCAAGTTGTGAATATTTTTAAAAATTAAAAAATAAGGGCAGCTCAGCGGTTTAGCGCTGCCTTCGGTCCAGGACACGATCCTGGAGACCCGGGATCGAGTCCCACATCAGGCTCCCTGGATGGAACCTGCTTCTCCCTCTGCCTGTGTCTCTGCCCCTCTCTCTCTCTGTGTCTCTCATGAATAAATAAAATCTTCAAAAAATAAAAAATAAAAAAATAAGCTAAAAAAGAAGAAAAGACAAACTATAGCAATAGCAATGGAACTGGAGAGCAAGGAACTGATATAAGATCTGACTCCAGTGGATGAACAGAATTCTTGTTGGAAACAAACTAGAGACATAATCACTAGATAACCTGGATAGACCAGGAGGATGAAGATATCATCAACATAAATAGGGAAAGCATAAACTAAAGTGCCTAGGAAGACAAATGCAGTTAAGAATCTCTCTGCTAGGGGCAGCCCGGGTGGCTTAGTGGTTTAGTGCTGCCTGCAGCCCAGGGCCTGATCCTGGAGTCCTGGGATCAAGTCCCACATCGGGCTCCCTGCATGGAGCCTACTTCTCCTTCTGTGTCTCTGCCTCTCTCTCTCTCTCTCTCTCCCCAATGAATAAATAAATAAAATCTTAAAAAAAAAAAAACCTCTTTGCTATTGTGAAAATCTATACATACTAATTGCTTTCAGTTGTATGTATGTGTGGTTGTACATAGGACAAATAGACATATATTCATATATGTTCACAAGCACTATTTTTTTGCAGAATTATACACAGATACATTATACACAGTTTATAACTGGTGTCTTGGGAGTTTTGAAAACTTGTCAGTAAAGAATTACTTTTTAAAATATGTAATAAAATATAGCAAATACTGAAAAATAACATCTGCTCAAAACAATATACTTAAACAAAGGTAGGTAGTTTTCTGTAAAGATCACTGTGTTCCATTTGATTCAACTCTGACACAAAAGACTGGTTTTACTGTTCATTATGGGAATATTTCCTTAAAACATAGAATGCAATAAAAGGAATATAGTTTTTTTAAAAGTTCAAGCCATTTTTCTTAGTTTACACTTACTCTCTGTAACTCCCATTTCTCAATAAGATGTTCTACTTCACCGCCAAGAACTGTGGTGTTAGAGTCATTCAAGAGCAGGAATCCATTTTTTATATCCACAATGCCTGAGAGCTTCACTTTAGTTCCAGGTGGTGTGTTCAGGCTAAAGCAAAGAAAAAGGAAAAAAAAAAAAAAAAAAAGTTAAAACACACTGAAGCTCCCTCCCCCAACTGGAATTCAGTCCTCAACCTAGTCAAGTTTTTCAAAACACACTCCTACAAAAAAATTTTTTTTTTCAGAGGAGATTGGCTATATATTGTGAATAAATCACCACGGAAGAGGTCAGAAGACCAGGTACAAGGCTATCACATTTTATCTTACTGACAAATGAGTTTCAGTTTCTCCATTAAAAAAAAAATGTGGACAATAAAAATCATATCTCACAAATTTGTACTAAGTAGAATAAGAGATAGAAAAGTACCTTCTCAACTATGCCATGCTGTGCAAATGGAATATCTGTCATGTTTTCCTCTGAGCTTTGACTATGCATGGCAAAGATACTCTATGTGCAAAATTAAATTTCAGTACAGAAAAAAGATATCTGACCAGTAATAATCCTAGAAATTTTATATCTATTTGAGCTACCATAATCCATACAGAACCATGCTCTTTTTTGTTAATTATCTGGTTAAAGATCAAAAGAGAATTATTTACTTTAAAGTTTATTAATTTTAAAAGAACCTGTCTGTTATAAGCAACTAAATATTATCAGATTTAGGGCAAATGTTAACCCATGACCCCTTTTACAAAAACCAGAGACAAAATATTTATCCTTCTACTCACTGTTTGGTAAAATAAACATGGGAAGGAATCCATTTCATTACTGAGATTTATCCTAAAGTAAAAGCACAGAGTCCTGCCCCATCTCTGCACACGCAGCAAGGGATAAAGTACTCTAAATAGGAGAAAAGATATTCTCAAACACTTAGGACAAATTAGGAAATCAGGCTGAAATGGCTTCACGTTGTTCACATTTTTAAACCTCAGGATATTCACCATGTGCTGATATATGCAACAGCAAAATCAGTGCAAGTGGTGATATCATTGGTCTATTTTGAAGAAAGATGGTTGTAAAGCAGTTATTAACAAGAAGAAATAGAATACACTTGTTTTTAAAGTCTCAAAGATCTCATAGAGAGTAAGACATTATCTGGTGAAAACTATTCTGAGGATCCCAAGCTTTGCCATCCCATGTAACTTACAGAACAAATGGTTATGAATAGCCTTGTCTAACCTAACCCTTAAGGAGAAAGCTCTGTGGTAGTAAATAACTAAGACAAGATTTATCAGACTTCAGTATCAGCAATACTTGAATATGGTTACACTAAGTGAAGTTTTTTCCCAATTTCAGGCAATTAGCAGATCCAGATTTTTATATCAACATTTAGGGATTAAAATAAAGTATAGGATACTATACTCTTTAAAGAAAGTACTATCATAACTGAATTGTATCATTTACATAAAACTTATTCTTCAAAATCATTTTTAGCCAACAATTTCTTACAAATTGGTAAAATTAGAAAAAACAATGAAAATGTAGAAACATAAATTAGCAATAAAAGAAACTACATAAGAACTTTAAAAACATGCAAATTACAGGGACATTTAAGTTGTGATAATATAACTTTAAAACTAAAAGCTAATCTGAAAACAAATGATAAACTAATTTTGTATAAAATGACTGTACCTTTCTCAAACCTCTCCCTAATAGGTTAAGAGGAAAAAGTTGCCAAGTTATTTGAAGATGTGCTTACAACTTCATTAGGATAATTGATAAAAAGTCCTACTCACCAAATTAAATGATAGTTCTATTCCCACAAAAGGATAAATAGGTACTAAAATTTTAATATAATTTTTAATACATCACCTTCAGGGCCCTAGCTAACTTTTATTCAGAGAGCATATTTTGATATAATTACTACTTTTATTGGCACCCCAAAGTGCCTCTACTTTCTATTCAATGCAATTTTTAAAAAGCTATAACCAGACAAACACAAAAACAATGAGAAGAAGGTGTTAAAAGTTGAAGCCACTTGAGAAGTAGGACAGAAGAGTTGAAAAAAGCACCACAGAGAAATGCAGTGTCCACTGAAGGCAACACAGTTCGTACCAGGGCCTGCCGTATCCTCTCCAGTGAGTTATTCTACTTTGCTTCTAAAATAACCACTAACCAATCTTACTTTCCTTCTAAGACAAACACCAACTAAGATAAAAGTCTCCCAAATGTTCACAAGTAAGAACAGTTCTGCAGGCTGTTGCTCTTACAGCAACAAAAGCAGACATGCTACTTCAATGATAAGTCAATGAGCAAGCAGTGTTTTTTTTTTTTTCAATTGTCAAACTGCAATAAACTCAACAAAAGAAGCCAGTGAACAACACAAGGGATCCTCCTTTGTAGACGATCTTGTGTTTTCATTTAGCTCAGAGAAATACACAGCAGTAAAATCAGAGAAAGGGCTATTACATGCCAAGTCTTTGAGTCATTTGTGAACTCCTTTGTAGGGAGTCTGACTGAATTTGCCAAAGGAGGAGAGGGAGTCTTTCTCCACAAAAGTAGAAACCTTTCTATTCTTCTAAAAGGCAACAGGGACACCTGGGTGGCTTAGTTGGGTAAGCATCTGACCCTGATCTCAGCTCAGGTCTTGATCTCAGGATTTTGAGTTCAAGCCTCACACTCTGCTCCATGGTGGGCATGCAGCCTATTTAAAAAAAAAAAAAAGACAACATAATCACAAAATCAACAAAACCTGCTTTGTATATGAAAGTCAGTATTTTAGACAAACCTATCTTCTACGGAAGGAAATTCCTTTACCAGAGGCACATAACAGGTTGAAGGAAGAAAAAAAAAAAAAAAGGAAAACTATTGAGCATGTCATAGAACGCCTCAACCTACCACATTTCTTCCTATATACCACCATCTCAAATCACCTAAGCTCTTCCAAATGGAACTTTTCAATCAGATGTTTTCAGGACTCTGTCTCTGCATGTGCTATTCCACCTCTCACCTTTCTCAAAACACCTATTCATATTTTAGGTCTCATTCTAGCCTCCTCCTAGTAGTTAATTTTCTAGACTCCTAATTCTTTTAGTTGATACATTCATCATAATTTGTATACCTATCTGCCTCCCTCATTAGCAGAGAGTTACTTGGGGGCAAAATCTACACTGTTTTTTTTTTGTTTGTTTGTTTGTTTTTTACCTTTGTACCTCCAGCACTGGATAAAAGGGCTGGAACACAGTGGATGCTAAACACTTGTTAAATGCTCACTTAGGAGAGAAATACAGTCTAGGAGTTTACATTAAGTGAAAAAGCTCAAAGGACCCAGAGCAGCACATGTAAGAAATATAAAACGACATTACAAATGTCCAGTGAAAATTCCCACCTTGGAAAATTGCTCAAACTGAACAATGGGGGCACTGAGGAAAAAGGGAACATTTCTCTTTCCTTCTCATTGCTTTTTTCCATTCCAACAGGAATGACTCTAAAAGCCTCTCATAAAAACACATACAGAAGAGTGAAGTTGGACCTGTCTCCCAATACTCACAAAAATTAACTTGAAATGGATCAAGGACTTACGTATAAAACCTGCTACCCTAAAGCTCCTAGAATAAGACATAGGGAAGAAGCTTATCAGTATTGGTCTTGGCAATGGTTTTTTGGACATGACACCAAGAATATAACAAAACAAAAATCAACAAATGGGACTACATCAAACTCAAAAGCTTCTGTACCACACAAAAAATAAAGAGACAATGCACAGAATGGAAAATAGTTTTTGCAAATCATATTTTGGATAAGGGGTTATTTAATATCCAAAAGAAATAAAGAACTCGGTGAACCTAACAAAAAACAGTCCGATTTAAAAATGAGAAGAACTAAACAGACATTTTTCCAAAGAGAACTGCAAAATGATCAAAAGGAAGGTGAAAGCTGTCTAACATTACTACTCATCAGGGAAATGCAAATTAAAAGCACATGAGCTATCACCTCACACCTCTAAGAATGGTTATCATTAAGAACACAAAAGATAACATGTTGGTGAGGATGTAGTGAAAAGGGAATTAATACGTTCTTGGTGGAAATGTAAACTGGCCCAACCACTATGGAAAACAATATGAAGATTCCTCAAAAAATTAAAAATAGACCTACCATATAATCCAGCAATTCTACTTCTGAGTGTATACCAAAGGAAATGAAAACAGGATTCTGACCAGAAACACACACTTCCCTGTTTACTGCAACATTATTCACAGTAACCAAGATATGGAAACAACTCGAATGAATAGATTTAAAAAAAAGATATGATACATATACACAATGGAATATTATTCAGCATGAGAAAGGAAAATATCCTGCCATTTGCAACAACATGAATGGACCTTAAACACATTATGCTAAGCAAGATAATTTAGATAAAAACTATATGATATCATTTATATGTGGAATCCAAATAAATTAAACCTGTAAGAAGAGAATAAAACGGTGGATACCATGGAATGGTGTAGAGGGATGAGATTAAAGGTGTTTAAGGGCACAACTTTATAATGAGCAGTATATAAACCATAGAGATCTAATATACAGTATAATAAACACAATGATGGTACTGTACTATTTATAATGTGATAAATACTGTTACATTAGGGATCATAATATATAAGGGTATCAAAGTACAATGCTATAAATTTAAACTTATGCAATGTTACACATAAAATTTATGCAAATAAAAATAAAAACTTCTTATAAAAATAGTCAAAAGAAGAATTCAGAAAATTGTTAGGGAGTTCCTTGTCCTCTAAGAAAGTGGAGTGATATCTCTGGTTTCATTTCCTAAGAAAACTCATTTGTCTATAAAACTTTTCTATGTGATAGACATAGCTGTCAAAGAAGAAATTGTAACATATTCAGAGAATGTGTTTGTTTGGGAAATTTTTGAGTGACCTAAAATGTATTGAAAAAACAGAAATGATTACTTTTCATACAAAAACATCTTGGATTTTTTTTTTTAATAATTAACATTTAAGGAAAGAGTAATCCCATTCTTATTTTCCTATACAGATAAAGTAGAAATATAAACTCTTTAATTTCTTCTGAAAAATTGTAACATGCACTTAACAGTTCTTTCTAAAATTCGTAAAATTCATTTTGAATAGCACCTTCACACTCTGTAACAAATATACAAAATAAAGTGTCAATCACCTTATTTTTGACATATAACTAAATTCCACAGCTGTGCAACTTATGTGCCCATCAGTCATCTGCAAACGCAGCATTCTCGGTGCAGCCTGAGATTCTTCATTGTCCTTTGGTGCAGCAACATTGCGAATTTTCTGAATTTGCAAAACACATGGACCTTCAAGCTGTCAAAACACAAGGGAATAAATATTACTTTCCAGCCATGGCTTTGTTTTTCATTTATTGTGTTTCTCTCTTAATCGTCATACTTTGTGATTTATAATAATTTCAATTAAATAAGGTAAAAAATTAAATTATGTAACATACGTCAGAGTTTGGGGGGATTTAAAGATAAAACTTCTAAAGCATGTCCTGAATTCATTAATTCTGAATGCATTTTCATAAAGTAATGGGAAAAGTTGAAGAAAACAAAGTTATATTTCTGGATTAAAGGTATATTAATAGATGTTTTTAGTGCTATAAGCTCTAAATTATTCACATACATGCCCTCCCCATCTTCTCCATGTACATTAAGGGGCAATCTGGAATTAAAGAACTCGGTAATTTTTTAAGGTACATCAACTTTACAGCACCAGTTGGAAGGAATGTTTCCTGTTTAAAAACATCAAGTTTAAAGTACACCCTCTTCTGGTATTAATGAAGAATACAATACTCCAAAATTTAAACCATATAAAGTTCAAGAAGTGTGAGCTGTACTTGATTTATTTTCACATTATCTTTTCAAGTAAATTTAAATCTAATGCTGTACTACATGCCTGGCACTAAGGAAAAGAAACACTCTCTCCAGCCACATTTCAATCAAAGACAAAAATTAAAATGATGGACTAACCAGCTATTAAAATTTTTATATAACAAAATATCTATGATATAATTGGGAAATGCTGGTAAGATCTGCTTACATGGCTGAAAAATAACATAAAGTGATATTTTTCACATTATAAAATATTTTATCTCTAAGTAGTATCATACCTACAAAGGTAGAAAAGGGCTATTTTTCTGTGACACAGTCCTAAATAAAATTTTTCTGTGCACATGAATGTAATTTATATTTTCAGCAAAGAAAAATGTAAAATGATTAACATTTACACTTAATCTCTTGAGTGAGCATGTCCCAAGTTAACAAATCTGCTACTGCATATTTACCAATATTTTGCCTATAAAGGAATAATTTTGTTATAAATTTAGTCCTAAAGAATATAATTAGAAAAAAGAGACTAAAATCTCCACCTAAAATTCAGTTACAAAAAAAATTCCAAGATAAAACAAGTCAGAACCTTTAACAAATATAGATAAGCTGCTAATTCAGGATGAACTATTTCTTTTGCTTTGTAATTCCCTTAAAATAAGGACATTTAAGTTATTATTATTATTATTTTTAAGATTTTTATTTATTTATTCATGAGAGACACAGAAAGAGAGAGGCAGAGACATAGACAGAGAGAGAAGCAAGCTCCCTGCAGGGAGCCTGGGGGGACTTGATCCCAGAACTCCAGGATCACACCCTGAGGCAAAGCAGACTCGGTTGCTTAAACCGCTTAAACCGCGGAGCCACCCAGGTGATCCAAGGACATTTAAATGAAACCACTGGAAGGTTATAGTTATTATGTTTATCATTCTCTTTATTTTCAACATGGATGAATATTCAGCTTGCAGGGTTCAATATGATCCACCAACCATATGCAACTATTAAATTTATATTTAAATTAATTAAAATTAAATTAAATTTAAAATTCAACTCTTGAGTAACATTAGCCAAATTTCATATTTCAAATGTTCTGTATCTGGACAACACAGATATAAATTATATATATCACTACAAAAAGTTCTATTAGACAATTGATTATCTAAATCCATGTGTTCCAAAGTGAGACTCAAGCATCCTAAGGAGAGTGCATCCATTGAACTATGAGAGGGAAACTCTTGCTTCTGTTTTAATTCCTGATAAATAAATTAAACTTTCCTAGTATTTCTTATCCAGCATGAGAAGGGCATCCTAACTCAGTCATTTGACATACAGATCACAATGTATCTTTATGGAATTGGGGAGTTCTACAATCCATGAGGGTTGACAGGACACTTTTGTGATTTTATTTGCTTCCAATGTGTGTGTGTGTGTGTGTGTGTGTGTGTGTTTAAAGATTTTATTTATTTACTCATAAGAGACACAGAGGGAGAGGCAGAGAGACACAGGCAGAGGGAGAAGCAGGCTTCATGCAGGGAGCCCGACTTGGGACTCGATCCCGGGTCTCCAGGATCATACCCTGGGCTGAAGGCGGCACTAAACCGCTGAGCCACCCGGGCTGCCCGCTTCCAATGTGTTGTAATAAACTGCTTTTTATTTGTGTGCAGTTAAATGGATATATAGAATATATTACCTAGTTTTAACAATTAATGCTCATAAAATAGACAAGTAGCTTTAAGTTTCTACCAAAGAAACATAAATTGAAGATAATATCGATGACAAAAACACAGGGTAGGAATACAACCATTTTGTTGATCTCCTACATCCTAGCTGACCATAGGAACAAAAGCTAGAGAATGCTAGGAAATAACACCTGCCCCTGGCTCCTAATATTTCCTAATAAGCAACAAGTTCACTTACTTAATTACTCCAACTCCTGGTCTCTCTAGCCCTTTTAGTGGATCGAATAGTGTAGTGACCCCTCAAAAAGATACATCTATCTGGAACCTGTAAAGTAACCTTATTTGGGAAAAGGGACTTTGCATACATAACTGAGGTTAGGATCTAAAGATGAGATCATCCTGAATTAGGATGGGATAGAAATCCAATGATGAGTGAACTTGTAAGATAAAGGGAAATAAACACACAGTATAAATAAACACAGAGAGATGCAGGCTAGAGAGGCCATGTGGAGATGGGGGCAAAAATTGGAGTTTCACATCTACAAGGCAAGAATGTCAAAGACTGCCCACAGCTACCAGAAACTAGGAGAGAGCCATAAAACAGATTTTCCCTAAGAGCCCCCAAGAGGAACCAAACTTGCTGATACATCGATTTTAGACTTCTGGCCTACAGAACTGTGAGAGAATACATTTCCATGTTTCATGCCACTGAGTTTGCCACTGAGTTTGCAGTAATTTGTTACAGAAACCTTGGGAAACTAATACACCCACTCATGGAATGACCTATCTGATTGGGAAGAATATATTGTATACACTGAGCTCAGCATCACCCTTCTTCTTCCTGAGATCTAGCCAGGATCCCTGAGGTATGAACTACTTACTCAGGTTCTGCACGGGACTGACACGACCACAAAGGAGTGTATGTGTGTCTACCTGGCCTGTGGTTCAGTGGGTCCATTTGGCTCTCCCACTAAACCACATCCTTCAAAGAAATTTTCATTCATGATAAAGTTGATATTTTGGCCCACATCTCCCACACTTTACTTCTCAATTGATTCAAAAGCAAAGTGGAAAAGGAGGTACTGTTTATTAGGTTCTTCTTAGAAACTCCTAAATTATACAATCTTGTCATAGTCACTTCTCAGTGTGAATCATCAGGCCTTAATATTAGTGATCCCACAATTCAGAAATGTTCTGTAAGCCCACATATATAATGATATTTCTATTATTATGTTCACAAAATTCAGTTTATTATACTCTGTAGAAAAGAAATACAGAGGTATGGGATCTAAGTAAAACACAATTTGTAGAATAAAATGCTACAGTTCTAAGATTATAAATCCTAACTTTACACTCTAAATCTAAAATCATCTAAAGATGGGGCACTTAGGTAGTTCAATTGATTGAGCATCCGAGACTCAATTTTGGCTCAGGTCATGATCTCAGGGTCATGAGATGGAGCCAGGGTTTGAGCTCCACGCTCAGCAGGGAATCTGATTTCCCCTCTCCCTCTCCCTCTGTCTGTGCCCCTACTCATGCATTCCCTTTCTCTCTCTCTCTAAAATAAATAAATCATTAAAAAATAATAAATAAAATAATCTAAAGGCATTCACAATACTGAATGTGAATTAACCTCAAAATCTGTGTCCAACTAGTGTCAACAGCAACCCCAAACTAAAAAAAATATAAATTTTAAATAATGAAAAACAAAGATTAATCTTTACTCAAAATTTCTCCTTCTTTGGGGAGGGAGCCAAAGGGAAAGAGAGAATCTTAAGCAGGCTCCACGCCCAGTGTGGATCTTGATTTAGGGGTCTATCTCATGACCGTGAAATTATGACTTGAACCAATATCAAGTTAGACTTAACCGAATGAGCCACCTAGGCACTCTTCCTAACATTTCTTTAATGTCTGATTTTCTTTTTTGCATGAGTAATAGGGGACAAGTAAAAGAAATTACTGTAAAAAGTTTAAATAGGTAAAAAAAATTCATTATTGTCTCTCCAGGTAAAGATTCCTCATCATAATAAATGATACCAAATATCTGCCAGAAATATTATCTGAGGCCAAAACAATTCATGCAGGCTTCATTCCTTCTTCTGCTTAGGACGATGGACACCTCTCTCGTGTGAACTCCTAAGCAGTCATATAAACTGATTTGGAATACCAGATTTAAATGGCTCTATTAGTTTATTACTTTATTGATATTAAGTAACACTCCTGTTTATTAATCAGACTCTCCAATGACATGGAGATGGCTGAATGACATGGAACTAGTTGTCTATAGTATGATCACACCTGGAAAACTGAGATTTTTTTCTTTAGGACTCTAGAAATCATCTAAATTTAGACAGTCTATGATTCTTACTGTGAAATATCTGGTAGCCATTTTTAAATAATCTTATCAATTTCCTTGAGAAATAAATTTCCACCATTGATACCTAACATCATAAGCACAGATTCTCCATCAAACTTAGACACAGGACCTACAAATATATTAATTATGAAAGAATCTATGAGTCTGATTAAATTCTGATCAATTTTACAAGATTATTGCAAAGTGGGTTAAAATTAACAGAATAAAAAGTTTCATCCTCCAGTCTTCTTACTTAAAATCATAATTCATTTCATTCTTTATCACTATTTTCAAAGCATTTCCAGTGGCTTCATTAAGATTTCCCGGGGTTCATTTCTTCATTCACTTATATCTAGAGAAGTTTTTGATTAGACTATTCACATCTCTATCTTAGGATCCAAGCCAACAGGACAAATGATTCCAGAAAGCTATCTTGGAAGAAGAAACAGTGGTCCTGCTTTAGCTACTTTAAAAGCCTGAAGGACAGCATTTATGATGCTCTCTTTCTTTTCCTACTTCTTTGTCTGTCAAAACAACTCAATATCATTTTAAGAAAATTTTAACAAACATGAGGATAGGGCAGGAAAAGATCACAGGAAAAAAAAGTATCATTTGTCACACCCTGTACCATTATAAGGATAATATCAGACTCAAAAAAACTAGAATGAAAGACAACTATCTATACAATGTTAGAAATTTCAGAGCATTCCTCACATCATCCATTCAAGCATCTATGCTAAATCTCAATTTGGTCGACATTTCCTCCAGAGAAGATCTATGTGTGCTTCTGGCAGTAACAACACTACAATTGAGAGAGCCTTGACTTTGGGCTAGTGTAAAAGTAACAAAAATGATCTTAGCCAAACCCTCAACTCAGTGTAAGTTAGTAGCACCCCCACTAGCTCCACGTATCCTTTTTGAACAAAGCACTGCTGATTCAGGTGCCCATGATTCCCATATAGAATGATCAAGAAAGATCAAAGCACAAGAAAACATCAAGAGACTCACAAAGAAGCCACAAAGCATGAGAATCATAAATTAAAAAAAATTTAATGTAAGTCTCTAAGGTCTAGAGAGTTTAGAATTATCAAAAGTAGACTACAAAATAATAAGCAAAGACTTGTGCTGGTTCTTTGCAAAAACTAATGAAACTGATACTGAGTAGAACCAATCAAGGAGGAGAGAGTAAAGATGCCAATCAGTGATTTAAGAGAGAATATTAATAAAAATATCAACATACTTTCATCAGCAGTGGAAAAGTAAAAGAGAACTATGCAGAGCAGCCTAAATGCCTACCAATTAGTGAATGAAAAGAAAAAGTGGTATATCCATACAATGGAATACTACTTCAGCAATAAACAGAAACAAACTACTGACACATTAACCTCAAAAACATTACACTAAGTTAAAGAAGCCAGATACAAGACAGTACATATGGTATGATTCCACTCATGCGAAATGTCAACAAAAAGCAAATTAATAAAGAAAACATAAAAGACTATAGATATAACATTAAGAATAATAAGTAAAAGGTAGAAGAATTTAAGATCAATATACAGTTACCAGAGAGAAAAACTAGTAATTTTTTTAAAACACCATTTATAGCAATAAAAATAAAATACTCCAGGAATAAAGCTTACAAAAGATACAAGACCTATATGCCTTTAATAAATTATAAAACTATGGGAAAACCAAATAAATGAAGAGATATATCTAGAAATGTGCTAGAGGCAGCTCATACCAGTTCACAAGAACCTACTGTACACATTTCTTTCCAATTCCAGCATCAATGATTTCATGGTGTAGCTTATAGTCAGCCATGTAGTAATATTTTTGCTACAAAAGGTAGGAAATGCTACATATCAGAGCTTTTTTCTTCTCTTCATAGAGGCAGCTTATAAGCATTTCACTGGTAAATATGATATCATAAGCATATCAACGGTCTTTAAGCTGTCCTGTAAATTCATTGCAATTTCAATCAAAACTCCAACAAATTTTTAGAAACTTGATCATTTGATTCTAAAATTTATATGTGTGTGGGATGGGCAGGGACAGAATAGCCTAAAGAAGAATAACATATCTTACAACCACAAGATTAGAAAAACATGACCATTTCAAGTGCCACAAATGATATAGATCAATGGTACCTCGCATGTACTACTGAAGGTGATATAAATTCGGTACAACTACTTTGAAAAATAATTTGGCATAATCTTATAAAGTTGAACACTGGCTTAGCTCTAGCATGTAACAATTCAATCCCTGGCTATTTCCCCAGAGAAACTCTTACAAAATGCATCAGGAAACATATACAAATTTATTCCTAGAAATAGTGCATCTATTATAAAAACAAAAGAAAAAGAAAAGCACTCAAAATATCCATTAGTAGGAGAATGAGTAAGTAAACTGAGGTATATTTAAACAGTTTAATATTATATGAAAGAGAAAACAAATTAATAATAGGTATATGCCACATGCACACCTATTAGATATAGAACCCTAAATGAAAAAGCAAATTACAGCAGGCAATGTGTGAACATTTTTAAAACTTCAAAACAAAACTACGTATTGTTTAGAAATAACTATGTATGTAAAATAGTTTTAAAAGTAAAGTTAAACTCTAAATTCACAGCAATCATGTTTTGGTGTGGGAGGAGGGAAGAGCCAGACATGGAGATAGGCAGAGTAGTATTGTAATGTTCTAGTTCTTATATCAAGCCTAGGCTTCACAGGTACTCACTTCATTATTAAGCTTTAAAACATATAAATTTGTATGTCTCAAATATTACATTAAAATCGTTTACATATTTTGAAATTAAAGACATTAGGTAGTTCACAGAGGTGTTAGGAGAATTAGAACTAGAACTGCCACCTACACAGTGAGGAAAAAACACTCATAATCAAACCATGGAACTGGTTTGATGGCCGTGGTGTGTTGGTAAAACAGTTCTTAGATGGGGAGAGGAGAGAAGAAGCCTTAATATTTGTAGCATGTCAACTTCCATGGCTGATTTCAATTACCAATAAGTTACTAACTCTAAACTAGGAAGAGATGCTGACAATTAGCATTCAGGAGCTGTAACAAGCTGGATCCAGCACACTGCAAGTGTCTAGCTGTACATCTTGTACCATCAGTCTCACAGGCCCTTGACTACTAATACCCTATAAACTCAATCTTGCTGTAGCTTCTACTACTAGCAGAGAGCATTCACCACAGTTCCTGCTTATTTAAGTGACTAGCCCAAGTCAATAGCAGCTACAGCTGACTAGCAGAGCTGCGGTACATATGCATGGCATTGTTGCAAAGGAGGCTGGGAAAAATGCATCCAGCATTTTCTTCTCCACCACATGACTTCTCCACTACATTCCCATACACACAGGAAGAGAACTCTGGTTCTAGGAATCACAAATGTCCACTGTACTTATCTTCCATGTATTATTATCAGTCAAGATTTTGTCAAGCTCTATTTCTTATAGTTTGTACAATAAAGTAGGTTTTTAAAATTTCTTGTAATTTTCCAAATAGACATAATAATGCTGAATATGTGTGTGTGGGTATGTGTATATATATACCTACACACACATACACTCTCCTAAGATTTTAAATATGTCCCCAAGTGGGATCTACCCACTATTACCTCATTGAGAAGCACATCTCTAAAAACTAATAGTCTAGCAGGAAAAGCAACCTCCCCACCTTACCAAGCTGAGATGGCTGTCCCTTCATCACAAGTACTTCTGACATAATATTTGTTTCACTATATGAACACTGTAAGTTTCTTGATCTCTCATTAGATTATGTGCTCCAACAAGGCAGGGGCTGTCTTGTTGATTTGCTGCATCCCTTGAACTTAGCACAAATATGGATTTGAAACTGCTTGACAAATACAGTATTTCCTTTGTCTTTATAATAATTTACTTAATTTACCTCTAGATCTATAAAGTGTGATAGAATCACTTGTGGATCTTAACTGAGAAAACTGAGAGCAGATGGTAATATACTCTGCCAGAGGTCATTCAGCTACTAAGAGGAAGAATTAGGATTTAGATTTGATCTTACACCAAAGTCTGATGTCTTTCTATTACACATTCTAAAATATGACAAAATTTGTTACATAGCAAAAGCATATATAGGTATAAAGGGCAATGGAAATATTGATGCTTAAAAATTAATTCTGCCCAAAAGAGGTCAAGAAAATTAGGAGAGAAGTAGCATATGAATGGGGATTTTCAGAATAAATAGCAGTTTGCCTGGCAGCAAAGAGAAATTTTAAGAAAGTTACAGTTCCTTCATCTCTGCAGTAAAAAAAGAGAGCAGTAATCATATTTATTTTCAGTGTTTTTCTGAAGGCCACATAGATAAATGCATATAAACTGCTTAACACAGGATCTAGCAGAGTCGATTTTCAGTAAAGAGGGGGAGGGGAAGGGGAGAAAAAGAAGAATTTGCTGGAAATCAGGGTTTTTCTAGAGAAGTTAGAAGCTTGCACAGTCAATCAGAGAAAGACAATTATCATATGGTTTCACTCATATGTGGAATATAGAAATAGTGAAAGGACCATAAGGAAAAGAGTGGAAACTGAGTGCCGGAAAATGAGAGAGGAAGATAAGCCATGAGAGACTCCTAACTCTGGGAAACAAAAAAAGGGTTGCAGAAGGCAAGGTGGGAGAGGGGATAGGATAACTGGGTGATGGACATGATGCGATGAGCGCTAGGTGTTATACTATATGTTGGCAAATTCAATTAAAAAAAAACAACAGATAGGACCTATGTATTGATAAAGGATTACCTAATAATAAATTAGTTTTCAGTTATAGAATCATTAATTCATCACTTGCTAAAAGGCTCATTTTTTGAAAGACTCTTGAAAACATGTCATTAGAGTCATATAAAATGTAAAATGTAGACACTACTTCAAAAATAAAACTTTAGGAGAAAATAAAAAATAAGAATAAAAATTATTTTAAAAAAGCTTGCACAAAAAAGATCAAGAGAAAATTAAGTCAAATTCACTTAGGATGCTGAAAAAAAAAAAAAAAAGCTTTGCAAAAGTAGTCCCTCATCCCTATCTCAAATTTCTCAAGTGATATTCACATACAGTGAGAGTGTAAATGTAAAAAAAAAAAAAAAAAATTAGTCACAGTAAAAAGAAAAACATTCTGAATCATAAATATGGTAGTACCTTTACTAGAAGATCTAAAAGTTTCTACTCCTTAGAAATTTTAAAAACAGGGTATTATAAAAGTCTATTGAGAAACAGACATAGTCTTGAATAGGTTCTCCCAAACTTGAGATCCCCTGTAAAAAGCATCAATTTATACATCAAAGTACAGCACAGAACATAATTTCTCTTATTCAATCATTCAGAACAATTACAGCAAATGAAATATGAGAAAACACTGTGGAACTTCCAGTCAAAAGTAACCCTTCTGCTAGTGTACCATTTGCCTATTTCCACACCTTTATTCTTCACCTCTTTTGCATTTTGTTCTCTAGGAGAATTAAAAAAAAAAAAAAAAAAAAAAGTAAGGTGAACAGTTTGTTTTTCAATTATCAAGAGTATTTGTTTAATATATATTGTTTTGTACAGTTGTTTTTAAACCCCACAGAAGTTCTATTAATATTTGCCAATAAACACTTATAAATAAAGCATAGTAGAATCAATATTTCAGAGTAATCCATTATTCTGAAAAATAAAAGTGCATGTTTAATTTTAATAGCCCACCAGAAGGAACACTGACAAATTGTATTATTTACCACAGAATAAATTAACATACATAAAACATGATAAAATTTTATTTAAATTAAAACTTAAAACTTTTTTCAATTATTTTTCTTTTCAAAAACATCTAATTTTCTAGACTGATGGTGAAAGGGCATTCACTTTGAATTTTAAGGCAGTGAAGCCATCTTGTGGTTGATATTGGTACTGCTAAAGCTTTGAGCCCGTCCTTTCCATTTGTAAAATTAGGTCTTTAATCAGTTTGATGCTTTTTTTGTTTTTTTTTAATCAGTTTGATATTAAAAAAAAAACATACACAACCTCTCATTTTTAAACCTTAGAAGGGAAAAATAAATACAGATCTGAAAGCCTTTGCTTTTTAGGGTTCCACAGCAATGAATAAGGTCGTCACATAGCTGGACTGGTAAAGTATTTTTACATTAACCTATATTTTATAATTCTATACTTTGGTTCAGAGGCTTAAGCTATGGAAATGACTACTGCAACATATTAAACTTAAAAAAGAATATGAAAAATACTAAACAGTATTGTAGAAAGAATAGTTTTACTTTTTTGTCATGACTTTGTTCCATGATTTTTTGCTTAAAAGCCATGAGGTTCCAAGACCTTGTAATACCTAAGATATATAAAGCCTGTCTTGAAACACTCAGAAAAGAAGTTGCAAAAGATGGTTTGTTTCCCCACCACACTTCCTTCCACTCTCACAATCTTTATGGTCTAAAACTCAAACTTCCCCCTGCCTGTGGGAAGACCTGGCTTAGGCGTGGAAGCCTGGAGAAAACAATCTTCTTCCCCCTCAGCATTTCTTTTTTCTTTTCTTTTTTTTTAAGTACCTGAGAGTGGGGGTTGAACTCACGATCCTGAGACCAAGACCTGCACTGAGATCAAGAGTCGGATGCTCAAATAACTGAAACCCAGGTACCACATTCCCCTTTAGCATTTTAAAAATTTATCTGAAACCTTTCTTTGCATTAAGGTCATGGGCAACCTTAGGGAGAAAATACAGGAACTGCAAAATAATGCTAAGAGAATGAAAGGAAAGAGAAAAGAACCTGAACGAAACTACTATATTCATTAACTATTAAGTTACTTGCATTTTTTGCTATTCTACTTTCTCCCAAATTAACAATGATAAAGCAATTACTAAGACTTCAGTCTCAAACTCCAGATGACAGTGCCTTTCTGAAGGCTCCAGATTTGTCTAAGAACAAAAAAGGTGGAAATTCAATGTATCCAGGATTAACTGTCTTCTAACCACAGACCTACAATCTTTCTTACCTGACAGATCAAATTGGCTCTCCATTCTTCGTTTCCACTCTCAAATTCCCAAATGCTAAAAATGGTATTATCCAAGACTTAGTAAATATAATAATAATGATACACACCACGTGAGCATTTACTTTTGGTCTCTCTCAGAACTCTCCATACAACTTTAATCTACTTCCAAGGAGGATTACTGCTTTGATGTTAGTCACTTTTCCTGTAAAGAAGTTGCATTCATCAGAACTATCCAAGAATGCTGCCGAATCTGGGTTCTATAATCCAGAAGGTTGCTAAGTATGCTTCCCAGAACACCAGAATCAACATCCCATGGAAACTTGTCTAAAATAGAAATTTTTGGACTCTGTCTCAGTTCAGTGGAATCAGAAACTGGGGAAATCAGGGGGTACTAGGGGAAGGGCTGGCAATCTGTGTTTTATTCAAGCTTCATGGTGATTCTGGTGTATAGTGAAGTCTGAGAACTACTACCACAACTGAAGAAAGAGAGGTACAGAAACTGGAAAAAACTCTGAGAACAATGAAGCTGATTGAAAAGTTTGAGACAGAATAAACAAAGGAATCAAGATAACTAGCTTTCGCAAAAAGAAACCTGTGGCAATGACATTTACAAGTCTTCAAGTATATGATGAATTATTCCCAAGGGAAAGTAAACAGATGTTCGCCATTTCCCCTAAGGGAAGATAAAGAAGACATTATGAACTTTAAGTGGTAGCATAAGAAATTTAGATTACAATATACTTAAAGTTTGCTGACACAAAGTGTTTTCAAACATTAAAATGAACTGCTGAGGAGTTTATAGAACCTCTGTTCTGAGTATCTGTCTCAAAAACAAGAATAGATTAGAAATTTTCTTATGGTTCTTTCCAACTAAATAATTACCATCATTTATATAAACATTAATATTTAGAAAATGTAATTAACGTTGTTACATTATAGACCTTTTACAATTATCTAAAATTTAAAATATCTAATAACTATTTTAAATAGCGGTGTGTTAAAATGGTAAGAGTATCCAATCACAAAACATACATATTGAAAGTATGTATTTAAATTACATATAATGATGTTCTTTAATACTTCATAAAGTGACTAATAGCACATAAATTTCTTGGCTGACACAATTTACATGTATCTTCAAA
The DNA here is from genome assembly GCF_018345385.1 of Vulpes lagopus. Taxonomy (NCBI): domain Eukaryota; kingdom Metazoa; phylum Chordata; class Mammalia; order Carnivora; family Canidae; genus Vulpes; species Vulpes lagopus. The sequence goes on from NC_054839.1 coordinate 45,366,776, forward strand.
TAAAAAGAAATTGAAATAAATAAGAAGTAAGTCTGAGTAGTTGGTATATAAAAATTATATCCCTGGATTTTAAAAAGATCACTGAAAAAATTGATAATATGAAAATATATATTTGAAATTATCTAATATATATGGCATATAAATTCACATATTACCATATTATATATAGTACACACTAATATATATATGTGGTCCAAAATGAAAGCAATAACCAAATCCACAGCTTTGACATATTGGTCCTAATATCCTCTCACAATCTTACAATTTTATTTAAATAAGTTCATGAAATAAACATGGAAATAGGTAACTAAAATTAAAAGGTACAAAAAGGTACTACTATCCTGTACTCCAGCAATATCTGGTAAGTCTCACATGTAAGTGTGCCATAATTATAATTCCTTAAACCAACATTTTTTTTAAATGTTGAAAAGTCACCAAAGTTTAAAAGTTCAAGTCAATAATTTTCCATTTGTATAGAAAGTTACTATAAGGATAACTATGACCTATTCACTTCTAAATATTTTGCAGTTGCAATCTTTATTGACAAAAAATAATTCTAGTCAGTTAGTAAATGTTCATATTTATTGTAGTTAGCATAATTTAGGAAGTTAATGTTTTTCTTTACCTTTTCTACCTTTCCACCATTGATGTCACTGGGGAGGAATTTCTTGCCAATTGTTCTTAAGTCTGTCTAAAATAAAAATATTATTATTAAAATATAATTATAGAGAAAAATAAATCTAAATCTAATCTTACTCATAAACAAAAGATGAAATTACTTAAGGTTTGTAGAATTTAAATCAGTATCTTTTAGCTGATTATGAGATCTGTACGTATAATCAACTTTTTCAAGTAACATAGTCCCATACATATGTTGTTTAAAGTACACTGGTAAGTTGAATAGTAATGTTAAAGGCCTTAATTCTGGTGATATTCCTTTTGATAACTTAACTTACTAAATCTTCTTTATTAAAACCTAATGCTTGATTTTATATAAACTGTAGTCTTACTAAAAATATAAATGCTTCAATCCCAAACCAAATGACTCATTTTAAATAAAGAAAAAATTTGATAACTGAATCCTACATAAGATTCATATGAAGAGCCATGAAAACACATTATTCTATTGATTGTGATACCCATAACAAAGCTACATATACATACAAATATCCTAGAGAACAATACATTGCAACAGCAAGAATAGAAAGACTCTATTGTAGTAAAAATTAATATTATTTGCTTAAAGTATAGAAATCAAAGTTAGTGAACAAATGATTAACTATATGAAAGTGCAGAAGAACATATTTCTCAGCAAACCAAAGGAAAACATAAGGACTAACACAAAGTTACAGCATTTCTGATGTAAAAACAAAATTTCAACTATACAGTTTACAAAAAAGCAGAACTTTTAAGGATATTGTCCTCTTTAAGGAGGTAAAAACAAAAAGGAACAATAAGAAAATCACTCACAGGAAAATTATCATTACTCATGAAGAAGGCCTAATTATTTAAGCCAAAAAATTATCCTGATGACTGAGAGTGTGAGGTTAGGTAACTAAATTTATATTGTTCTGTTATTCCTTAAAATATAATAACAGTAGCTCTTCATCTCCTCAAGAGCAAAATAAAAGAAAATAGGCTTAGAGTGCATTTAATCACATAGAGTGTAAGACAGAAATTCATGTTAGAGTTAAGGGGAAAACACCAGATGATTAAAATTACTGTGACATAAAATGAAGACATAAAGTAGGATAGTCTGCTTTGATCACCTACAATAATAGAATGTCCTCTAACATGAAATTATCAGTATGTGGTCAGCTTAAGAAATGAGCATATAAATTATATAATTCCCACAGATCTTTCCAGTCTTTTACTACCATGATTTGTATTTTACTTCTCAATGGAATGCAAGGGTCACTCCTAAGCTAAAACTCACCAAATAGTACTGCCAGACAAACTAAGCCCCAAATCCAAACAGTTGTCTAACAATGTATTAGTTTTATTGTCTTTGCAGCCTCCATCCAATAACAGAGTGAAAGAATTATAAAGCATGCCTCTAGTTGCATGTAGACTTTTCACTTTGAAAATACTGAGTAACAGACAGGGAAAAAAAATTTTTTTATATTAACTTTCCCTGTATTGTTTGTTTTAATCCTAATGTTGATATGCATAAACAACCACTCAGTGGGTGTTTAAATATGCACCGCCCACTTAGTACAACGAACTGCAGAGTAAGCACTTGATGAATGTTAGCTATCATGTTTATTTTAAAAGTGAATTTAAGGCACACATATTTTGTTACCATCTGAACATGAATAATCATCAACTTAGTAATACAACTAACAGTTCATAAAAATACAGGCATTGGTTTGAAATCAAAGGCTAAAATATTTAAATATGTATGAGAAACAGAATAGATACAAATTTTATGATATACTATGGTCCCTCATTTCTGGTTTCTAGCAATAATTATGAAATTTAACTTAAACTAAAATGAGGCATTGATGTAAGTAGGAATAATATTACACTAAAATCATAAACTTTGCATCACTACAAACTGCAGTTAACTAATAGAACCATGGACGCTGCTACAAATTCTCTAAATCCAGCTAATTCATTCCTCTACAAAACGGAAAAAATATCACCAATCCTATCTCATAAAGTTGTTATCAGGCTAAAAGGAGACAATATATTCAAAGTTTACATAACTTTTAAAGTGCTATATGCACATATAATGAATATTATTTTATTCTTCTTTTAGCAAGATTACCCACCAGATCTTTAAATGTCTTACAATCAAAGTCAATTTATAAGTACTGAAAAGGCAATTTTATGATTCAGATGTTATTATATAGGGATTATCAGTAAAACTGGGTCCAAAAATACATTTATATTGGACATAAAAAATTACACAGGAGGAATATTTAATGTATAAATACACACACATGTGTACATACATACAAAAGATTCCTATTTGTTCAAGTAAGTTCAATGGAGTCTCTATTTGGCAAATCATTTTATATCAAACAGAATCTTAAAAGGAATTTAAAAAAAATCTGTTTTTACATGTTTACTAATACATGGTAGTCAGCAATTTAAGACTGAGCTATTATTTAATTTACTTCTGAATAATTCAGGTATTTGAACCCAAAACTGCATGCTGTCATTTTTTAATATTCTTATTCCCCACTTAACCAGAGTAAAAAATTAAGAACTCTTCTTTGCAACAAAAAAGTCTATTCAGAAATGAGTTAGACAGCAGCTCTGAGGCTGCTCTTTTTAGTAGGGCCTGCTTTTATTAGGTTGGCCCTAGGCTGGCATCTGGGAACTTTGTACTCGAACTATTTCCTAACTGGAAATGTGGTTCACTAACTAGACTATTTGAATAAACAATGTAATTTATGGTGAACACCTACTTTCTGGGGGAGGAGTCTTAAAACTGTTTCATCTAGGTGGAGAGTACCTTCATAAGCAGACCAATAATTGCCTTGGGTGCTAGTCTCTAATGGATTTCCCTGGGGAGAAACACTGTACAGTTACCGTTGCTGTTTGAAAGTTCACATTATGCCATTCTGCTTTTACAAGAGACCTGCACGAGTTTTTGCTAACTGAAAGAAATTTGAAGATTTTCATTTTATAGGAAAAGGAAAAAGGCAAAAATAGTATTGAGTGTTTGTGTCACAATGAGCTTTTATAGAAACAGAGTGCATCCCAAACAGTGAGAGGGGCACTGTCAAGCTTCCTCCCCAGGAACTAGCCTCAGCAACTCAGCATCAAACTATAATAGCTTTGAACTGTGTTGTGCACATCTGTGCTTTCTCTTGATTTATTTTGTGCATACTTTAGCAAGATATGCCCTAAGGTATCCAAAAATCCGAAGAGAGGTTACATTTTGGGTTTGGGAATGCTCTAAAATCTTTCCATGTAAATTAATGGTAATTACTTCTTCACTTTATATCCTTTTGGCTTACAAAAGATTTCACAGGAATGCCTTACCCTTCCTCCCTTCCTCCCTCCCTCCCTCCCTCCCTTCATTGCTTCCTTCCTTCCTTTCTTTTTGAGGGAGAGAGAGAGCACGTGTATGTGAGCTGGAGGGCTAGGCGTGGAGGGATAGAGGGAGAGGCAGAAAGAGAATCTTAGGCAGGCTCCATGCCCAGAGCTGAAATGAAGAGTTGGTTGTTCAACCAACTGAGCCACCCAGGTGCCCCAGGAATGCTCTACTTTTGGATAACAGGGAAAACTTGTACATATATTATTGCTTTTCATTGCTGGATAAAGGGAACAAGTTCAGTGTGTCCTGCACGGGACGAGGGGGACACAAGAAAGCTTATGCATACAGTATTCTCCCAATATGTAATAAGTTATATATATTAAGAACCAATAATACAAGTCTTTTTCAACTAGTGACTATTACTCCCTAATCACTCAACACTTCAAAAAAAAAAAAAAAACTTCAACAAAAGTACTACAAATATCTGACTTTATTTAAAGGTGATAAGCTTGAAAAGTAGATTATCTGGTGTAGACTTCATCCTAATTAAAAATATTTATTTTTCCTATCATATGACCTGATAGCTTGAGTATTCCTCCATATATTTCAGGGAAAACTATAAAGACAAATAATTCATAAAATAATGGCCATCAAGTACCCCTTACATATATACAACAAATACTTCATCTTATTTTATTTAAAGTTTCACACCCAAATTACACATAGCTCATTGCTATTTACCGAAGTATATAAATAAGAAAAATAAAAAGAGCAAAAGATTGTCATAAAATCTTTTCCTCATCATCTTTAGAATTTTTTTAAATGAATAGCATTCTTTAAATACTTTTCAAAAGCAGAATTCAATTATTAGAGTGCAAGTCAAAAAAAGTTAAAGTATATAGGAAATATTTGCATTTGTAGTCATAGACAACATGCATAATTTCTAAAACTTACTTTAAAAAATTGGATAGTCTTTTACTAAAAACCTACATCCTTAGTTCAGAAACAAAAAATGATCTTGTTAGTTTTACTGAATAAAATTCAAAGAAGCTGAAAAAAATGACAATTCGAAACAAATTTTATCTGTTTAAATCCATTTAATTGTGTACAAATTAATTTTTATTTTTTTTATTATTTTTATTATTTTTAAAGATTTTATTTATTTATTCATGAGAGACACAAAGAGAGAGAGAGAGAGGCAGAGACACAGGCAGAGGGAAAAGCAGGCTCCCTGCCAGGAGCCCAATGCGGTACTCGAGCCTGGGTCTCCAGGATCACACCCTGGGTGGAAGGTGGCGCTAAACAGCTGAGCCACCCAGGGATCCCCCTTAAAGTAATTTTTAAAGAAAAAGTCATACACAGTTATATTTTATTTTTAAATGTTCTTATCAGTTGCTACCATTTAATGCTTCATGTTATACCTATTTTGCAGTGATATGATGGATCTGTCATATGATTATCTGTCAAGAGAATAATTCTCTTATGAATTTTGTCGACTATCATAATGTATAAATTTAATAGATTAAATTATAAATTTAATAGATTGTTATTATAAAGATCATATGAAAAAATACCCACTGGGGTAACTACAAGGTTGAAAAAAGAATATTCAAATAAATAAATAAATAAATAAATAAATAAATAAATAAATAAATAAATAAAATTTAAAAAAAGAAAAAATAATATTCATTTACTTACGCCCAAATGTCAAACAATTTTAGTAACTTCAAAAAAAAATCCAAAAACCAATCCCAATTATGGAAAAGATACAGCTATAGAGATAAATGGAGGGAGAGAGATTGGAAAGAAATATATATATATAACATAACTGTAATTATGGATGGCTTTAATTTTTTGTTTTTTAAAATGTTCTACAATATACATTACTTTTATCAACAGTAAATGTTAGTTTGAAACAACAGAATTGTCAAAAAGCTATAACCTAGCTAGAGTTCCTATGTTAATGATTTGTTTTGATAAATATGATTAGTATTTTCTGCTATCTACTGTAAATGTTATAAAATTCCATAACTGATCAATGGGGGGAAATGGGAATTTTAATTCTGTATTTTCCTTTTTCATTGCATTCTGTATGATAGATCTTATAAGAAACATGTATTTCTAAAAATTGGGCTGATATGAGATCACCAAATTCAACAAACATCACTGCAACTTAAATATATACTATAAAAACAAAAGATGTTCTCCATATTACTTATCTTAAAATCCAGTTAATTCTATAAGACGTTTTTCATGAAAGCCTCTAGGTTTAAAATGTTTATAAGTTAATAAACAAAACCTACATTGAGAGCAATCAGGATGATGTCATTTATATTGACTTTGTCAGGAGAACTTGTGCAAGCTTCAATGCCTTCATCTGAAAGATACCTGTTAAAATAAAATAAATGGCTTAATATTTTCTAAAATCATAATTAACCAAAATTATATTCTTAAGTCAACATGCAATTTTATTCTGTACTATAGAATTCTACTACTATAAATACTAAAGAAAAAGCCCTGGATATTCCTTATTTACTATCTGTGATAGAACAGAATAGGAAATGCATATTTTCCCTCTTTTGTATTCTTAAAGAGATATTGTGTCAATAAAATTGTCAGTATGCTTTCTAAGAAAAGCTGTTTAAATATCAAAATGCCTCTTAATGAATGTATGAGCTACTCTTACTATTATACAAATATAATATCTGACTGAAATATTTGTTAATACAGAAGTTCTTAGAGACTTGGGATGTGCTATAAAAACAGAACTAAAAACAACATAGATTTAAACTTAATCCCTGACAACTTCCTCTGTCTGCTACTTTCTCATGTTATCTTCTCAAGTCCCCTTTTTTAGACATAACATTCCGGAGAATGTGTTAGTAAATGTTACAGACTTAAAGTGGCATGAAGATAAGCACTTTGTATCTTTTACTTTTCCTGTTCTCTCTTCAGTTTTTTCACTCATTCTCTTAACTTTTGATCTTTTATCTAGTCTAAACCAATCACACATCTGTTGCAGACAATAATTAATTCAAGAGTAAAAAGATTATTGAATCTAGATGGAGAATCCTCTCTACCCATTCATTCATACCCAGTGCAGGCATTTTAAAATTCTTTGATAAATTCTAGAATTCAGGTGTCCCCCCCATCCCCCCAAAGTCTACCTGTCCAAATGCCCATTAACATCCCACATCTTTTATTTTTATATTTTTTAATATTTTATTTTTTAATTTTTTTTAAATAATTTTTATTTATTTATGATAGTCACAGAGAGAGGGAGAGTGAGAGAGGCAGAGACACAGGCAGAGGGAGAGGCAGGCTCCATGCACCGGGAGCCCGACGCGGGATTCGATCCCGGCTCCCCAAGATCGCGCCCTGGGCCAAAGGCAGGCGCCAAACCGCTGCGCCACCCAGGGATCCCAATATTTTTTAATATTTTATTTTTAAATAATTTCTATACCCAATATGGAGCTCGAACTCATGGCCCCGAGATCACACACTCTACTGACTGAGCCAGTCGGGCACCCACATCTCACATCTTTCATAATCAGTATCAACTCCTTTAACCAAAGTGCTGGTGCCAGCACTGCCGCTGCAGACATTTTCCCTCAAAAAAGGATACAGGAGTGTTAGTCAGAACTAACTAACTCAAGCTCATTCCTGATGGCCAGCAATTCCACCATCCATCCCCAATATGAATGATTCTAAGACACTTGTCAATGCAAACTCTACCTACAGACAGCAACCAAAGAGCATGTGCCTTACAAAACATAGAATGAATAATCTCTCAAAAGCTAAAGGGCAGGTGAAAAAGAAAAATAAATTGAAGAATGCAAAAGAAAAATAAGAGATTAAAGGTGATAAGCCTAAGAACAAGATCAAGGAGATAAAAGTCAAGAAAGTATACAAATGAAAGCAAGAATGAGTTTCAGATCATGGCAGTGCTAAACAACAGGGATGAATGAAGTCAAGTAATTAACTGGGTTACAGAGAAAAAGTAGAAGTGTTAAGTACGTAGATGAGTCAGTAAGAATGAATGGAGGGGAGACAGTAATAACAGTACATAAATGATGGGGGAATACAAATGTCTACAGTCAGCATAGACATCTAAAACACTGCTTTAATTCAAAATGGCTGTTAATTTCCTTATTATGCTGTTAAATTTTCATTGTTCTTTGCCACTGACTATATGTCATTAATCATCTTAGAAATTCAGTTCTAGAAATATTAAGTCCCTATTTGTGTGAAAAGTATTATATGAGTCAGTAATAGGATTAGTAAAATGATGAAAATTAAACACCTGCCTTCAAGGAGTTCACTGCCTCTACAGCACAACACAATAAATACATAAATAGTTAGCACGCAAGGCCAAAATAATTATAAATGAAACATTACAGGGGCTCAAAGTGGCTATGGGAGGGGAAAGAGTGCATAAAAGGGAACAGTATGAGCAACAACGTAAAAGTAAAAAGGGTAAAGTACATTCTAGATGTAATAACCTGGAATATTCTGGCTGGAAAATGGGGAAGAAATGAGGGATGAGCACAAATTGAGACTGATTATAGGAAGCAACAGTACACACAGAGATATGGGTGATATCTTAAATGCTGATTAAATAATTACAAAAACACAGCTTCCAAAATTCCTACACAATGTGGCAATAGTATGCAATGACTAATAAAATTCTTTGTTATTCTAGACAGGTGAGTCTTTAGAATTTAAAAGATCAGAGGAAGTGAGATGAATTGGAATAAATCTTTAAAATAATCAAAATTTACCCCTTCAATTCTACAGATGAGGAAAAGGCCCAAAGGAAAAGGCCAAACAGAACTTCCCAAAAATACAAACTTAAGTGATACAAAATTAAAACAAGAATGCCCCCTGATTCTTAGTTCATCAGTCTTTTCACTACAACACATCATTTTTAATTATCAACTATAATGGCTACTGTTAGAAATACGATCTTCTCACAAACATAAGCCAGTATCTGTACAAAACAATTTCCTGATCCACTAGACAATTTTGCCAACACACACAAAAAGGGACAACTAGGCAAACTCAATCAGTGAGCTCCAAAATACATTTAAGAAGAATAAGCCTAGGGGTGCCTGAGGGGTACACATGGTTAAGCTTCTGACTCTTGTTTCGGCTTAGATCCTGATTTCAGAGTCATAAGATTGAGCCCAACATTCAGCTCTGTGCTCAACACAGAGTCTGCTTAAGATTCTTTCCCCTTCCTCCTCTGCCCCTTGCCCACAAGCACACTCTCTCTCAAATGAATAAGTACATCTTTTTAAAAAGTCTAGTTTCATAGTAAAAGATCAGAGAACTAATACTAATAATTAGAGATTCAAAAATCATAATAACAATAAAAATACCTATCCCTACATAATATAAAAAGGGAAAGTCTAACAAAAATTGTAAAGACAGAAGCCATAAAAAGGTGAAAATCTGACTTTATACATGTGTAAGTCAAATACGTGATTCTTTCAAAAAATGCCCGTAAAAGACCTCTTGAATACAACAAATTCCAAAATGTGGCTCAGTCTTAATTTCCACATCTTACAGGTCTCCATTACTCACCCTTCATATTTTGAAAAATCAAAGGATTTGAGCCTTACAGCTATACTATCAAGGAACAGGAGACCCATTCACAGCCTTCCCTAGTAACATCTTGGCGATCTGTCTGTACCATTTTCACTGAAGGACTGAACCTAAATTAACTGTAACTTGGGATTTGCAAATTAATATTTTTGTTTTTGTAAATATTTAAAATTCCAACACTATCAATGAATAAAACAAGTAAAAAGGAATAAATCAAAGAATAAAAGTCGAATTCCCAAATTGGCTTCAAAATGCATCACAGTAATGCAGTAACTTAAAAAACAAAACACAAAATCCAGCAGCCTTAATGAAAGAAATTTGGGGAAAGAAAGGAATTGAGAAATTGGAGCAAGCATTCCAGATCTGATCACTGTACACATCCGCACTATGGACCTGGAGGAAAGAGATTATAATCCGTTCCCATGTACCATCTTTGAGCACGTAAAACTCAAAGGCATAGACCTTAAAGAAGAAACAAATCCTAGAGAGCTCTTGTTTACTAAAGTAGTAAAAGCACACATTTCTCCGTGCTAGTGGAGATTTTGGAACAGTAACATTAATAAGATCACTCATTACTATTCTGTACTAAAAATACATTGAAAGACATTTTATTGACAAGCAAGCCCCTAAGGGGCTAAATTTCTTCATGATACTCACAGAACAGACTAACACTTCTCACTAATTTTAACTTCAAATAATGCCATTTTATTTCATAGTTTAATAGGTGCTCAAATTTTTAAAAAAGATTTTAGGAACTGCTTCCTTTTTTCATAAATAGAAGATATTAAAATCCATCTTACTCAGAGTCACTTAATTTGTAATCCTGAGCAAACTCTTTTCACTATGGAAATAAAAGGTCCAAAATTAATTATTCACCACCAATTTCACACTAAGCAATAAGTGACACAGCCTTATTGCTGATAAGGAGATGGGATTTCCTATTACAAATAATAAATACATATTCAATGAGAAGGGTCACAGCCTAAGTGCTACTAGCAGAACCATCTTCAGTTCATGTTCCAAAGTCATTTGACTGAGTGGATCACCATTACACCTCTTACTACCAGGAAGGGAAAAAACAGCCAATTTCCCTTTCATTCATTCCTCTGAAAGCAGGTAAAATCATTGAGTCTAACTTATTCGCTGGCTGTGATGGACACAGAATGAGGAGGCCCCAGACAAAGTGAAGACTCCATGCCCCATCTAAAGGGGGCAAATCAAATGGCCTCATGTGGTTTTTGTGGTCTTTGATCTATACGTGCTTATTTGCTACTCCATTGGGATTACTGGCCCAAGTATGTAATCTAAATGTCAAAATGGGAATTTTAACAAGTGAAGTCCTGCTTAAACACAAAGAAAATAAAAATAACTAGCTTCCAATTAATTACCCAAGGTCATGTGGAGAAAGAAGAGAATAAAACATGAGAAAATAGGGATCCCTGGGTGGCGCAGTGGTTTGGCGCCTGCCTTTGGCCCAGGGCGCGATCCTGGAGACCCGGGATCGAATCCCACGTCAAGCTCCCGGTGCATGGAGCCTGCTTCTCCCTCTGCCTATGTCTCTGCCTCTCTCTCTCTCTCTCTCTCTCTCTCTCTGTGTGACTATCATAAATAAATAAAAATTAAAAAAAAAAAACATGAGAAAATAATAAAAAAAAAACACTTATATTAAAAGGTATCTTTGGTCCTGTCAAATATGGAAGTTGACAACCTACTGCAAATTCTCAATATATATATATATATTTTTTTTTTTTTTCAGTTAACTCTATACCCAACATAGAGTTTGAACTCCTAACCCCAAGATCAAAAGCCACATGCTCTACCAACTTAGTCAGCCAGGTGCCTCCCTAACACATTAAAAAATATTTTACAAAATTGCCTGAATAAAGCTCTCTCTATCCTCTCTACCTATCCTGTTTCCATCCCCACTGTTTAAGTGAATTGTAACATGCTTGCCAAAAAATTCCTTTTTTGCTATATTCTTATACTTCAGAGATATACTGAGATGATAACTTGCTAATTCCCTCCTTGAGGGCATGAGAAAATGACTTAAAAATTCCTGCTTATGAATATAATTTGGGAAAACATAATGCAGGGCTACCTTGTTTTATTATACTTCACTGTAACTGTGCTTTGCAGATATTGCACTTTTTACAAATTGAAAGTTTGTGGCAACCCTGTGTCAGCAAGTCTATTGGTGTCGTTTTTCCAATAGCATTTGTGCACTTTGTGTGTCACACTTTGGTAATTCTCACAACATTTCAAACCTTTACATCATTATCATATGTTATGGTAAGATCTGAGATCAATGATCTTTGATGTTACTATTGTAATTCTTTTGGGGTGCAATGAACCACACGTATAGAAGAAGGTGAACTTAATCCATAAATATGTGTGCTCTGATGGCTTCACCAACCACTGCACTGCTCTCTCATCTCTCTCCCTGCTCTGTGGGCCTTCCTATGGTCTGAGTTACAATATTGAAATCAAGCCAATTAATAGCCCTACATTGGCCTCTAAGTGCTCAAGTGAAAGGAAGAGTCATCCATTTCTCACTTTAAATCAAAAGCTAAACATTATTAAGTTTAGTGAGGAAGGCATGTAGAAAGCTGAGACAGGCTGAAAGTTAGGCCACTGTACCAGTTAGCTAAGTTGTAAATGCACAGAAACGGTTGTTAAAGGAAAAAGTGCTATTCCAGTGAACAGACAAATGATAAGAAAGTGACACAGCCTTATTGCTGATAAGGAGAAAGTTTTATTGTTTGGATAGAAGATCAAACCAGGCACAACAGTCCCTTAAGCCAAAGCCTAATCCAGAGCAAGGTCCAAACTCTCTTCAGTTCTATGAAGACTGAGAGAAGTGAGGAAGCTGCAGAATTAGTTTGAAGCTAGCAGACGTTAGTTCATGAGGTTTAAGGAAAGAGGCCATCTCCGTAACATTAAAGTGCAAGGCAAAGCAGCAAGTACTGATGTAGAAGATGCAGCAAGATATCCAGAAGATCTAGCTAAAATCATTATTGAAGGTGGCTATACCAAACAATAGATTTTCAATGTAGATGAAACCTCTTTCTATTGGAAGAAGATACCATCTAGAACTTCCATAGCTAGAGAGGAGAACTCAATGCCTGGCTTCAAAGGTTCAAGGGACAGGCTGACTCTCTTTTTACAAGCTAATGCAACTGGTGATTTTAAGTTGAAGCCAATGTTCATTTACCATTCTGAAAATCCTAGGGCCCTTAAGAATTACCCTAAGTCTACTGTGCCTGTGTTCTATAAGAAACAACAATAACAAAGCCTGGAGGACAGCACATCTGTTTACAACATGGTTTACTGAATATTTTCAGCCCAATGTTGAAACTTACTGCTCAGTAAAAAAGACTCCTTTCAAATTACCACTAATTGACAATGCACCTGGTCACCCAAGATCTTTGATGGAGATATACAACAGGATTAATGTTGTTTTCATGCCTGCTAACACAACATGTTATCCACTCTGCAGTCAAGGAATAATTTAGACTTTCAAGTCTGTTACTTAAGAAATAGATTTTGGATAAAAAAAGAAAAAGAAATACATTTTGTAAAGCTATAGCTGCCATAGATAGTGATTCCTCCGATGGATCTGGGCAAAGTAAATTGGAAGAACTTCTGGAAAGGATTCACCAATCTAGATGCCATTAAGAAGATTCCTGATTCATGGAACAGGTCAAAATACCAACATTTACAGGAGTATGGAAGAAATTGATTCCAACCCTCATGGATGACTTTGAGAGGTTCAAGACTTCAGTGAAAGAAGGAACTGAAAAGAAAGAAAGAAAGAAAGAAAGAAAGAAAGAAAGAAAGAAAGAAAGAACTGCAGGTAGGGTAGAAATGGCAAGAAAATTAAAATTAAAAGTGGAGCCTGAAGATGGGACTGAACTGCTGCAATCTCATGATAAAACTTCAATAGATGAGGAGCTGATTCTGATGGATGAGCAAAGAAAGTGGTTTCCTGAGATGGAATCTATTTCTGGTAAAGATACTGTGAAGATGATTGAAACAAAGGATTTAAAATATGGCATAAACTTAGTTGATAAAGCAGCAGCAGGTTTGGGAGGATTGATTCCAATTCTGAAAGAAGTTCTGCTGTGGGTAAAATGTTATCAAACAGCACCACATGCTACAGAGAAATTGTTGTTATAGAGGAAGTCAATTAATGAGGCAAATTTCATTGCTGTCTCATTTTATTTTTTTAAGATTTTATTTACTTATTAGAGATACAGAGAGAGAGAGAGAGAGAGAGAGAGACAGAGACAGAGACAGAGAAGCAGAGACACAGGCAGAGGGAGACGCAGGCTCCATGCAGGGAACCCGACGTGGGACTCCATCCCAGATCTCCAGGATCCCGCCCTGGACCAAAGGTGGCACTAAACTGCTGAGCCACCCGGGCTGCCCGCTGTCTCATTTTTAAAAATTACCACAGCCACCCCAACTTCAGCAACCACACCTTGATCAGTCAACAGCCATCAACACCTAGGCAAGACCTTCCACCAGCAAAAAGATGACAACTCACTGAAAGTGAGATGACAGCATTTTTTAGCAATAAAGTATTTTTAAATTATGTACATTTTGTAGACACAATGCTATTCTATCTACACCTATTGTACAATGCTACTGTAGATTATAGTTAAGACATAACTTTTATATGCACCAGGAAATAAAAAAATTTGACTTGCTTTTTGTGATATTCATTTTACTGTGGTGATATGAAATCAAACCCACAGTATCTCTGAGGTATGCCTGTATTTAACTATACTGAGTAAAAAGATTAGTAAGATAACAAAGCTAATAAAAATTGGCATAAAATTTACTTCAGATCACTTGGAACAGATTAAATCAATACATTCATTATAGTTTATAGATACATGAGGGATAAAAAAAAAATCACTGACGAGAATACAAATTGATATGCCAGTAGTAAGTTGAATGAATCCATGGGATTCTCTGTCTAAATTCCTATTAAACAGAGTAATTAGGAGGACTAAAACACTACTAAAAATAATTCAGAAGAGGACATACTATGACAGACAAAAGAGAAAAATTTTTAAAAAAGTCTTTTTGCCTTTCTGACAAAAGACTGCATTTCTCTATCACTATCATTTTCTTTCCTTCTTTAGTTAAAATGGCCATCTACTATGCCAAAATAAATGCCACTGAATTCTTGGAATCTTTATTCCAACCATTACAATAAGGACCTGAATCAACACTAGCTTAAAATTTAATTTTCTCTGTGGTTTATGTATGAATGTATCAGATGAATAAAGTTATGTTTTATTTAAAGTACACTTAAGTATAATCACTTACTGTTGATCTTAATCAATATAGTACACTATTTTTAATACTATATTTTATCCAGAAATAAACTATTTTTAAAAGTACATTAATTTTTCAGTTTTTAGTTTTTATGATTTCTTTACATACACAAATGTACATTATTTCCATTTAGCTAACTTATAACATGAAGTTTTTTCCACATGTACCATACACCTCAAGAAATCTATTTTAATTTCTTCTACACTAACTGTTCAAGTTGTTATATTATCAAAATAGAATACCAAAAGCAAAGATAGCATCATAAAAAACTTAATATTAACATTTGATATTTTAATTTTTTAAAAGATTTTATTTGAGAGAGAGAGCAAGTGAGAGAGAGCACTATCAGTGGGGCAGGGAGAGGCAGAAGCAGGCTCCCTGCTGTGCTGGGAGCTCCTCAAGGGGCTCAATCCCAGGACTCTGGGATCATAACCCAAGCTGAGGGCAGCTTGGGTTATGATCACTTAAACCAACTTAGCCACCCAGGTGCCCCAAAACCTTAACATTTAAATGCAATTTTTTCATAAAATTAACTGGCACAAAAACTGCAAAGATGAATATGCAAAAAACTAAAAAAAAAAAAGAATTTGCTTAGTACTACAGAGACATTTCTTTCTCTAAACAACTTCTGGATATGTGAAGCATTATGGAAAGCTTTGATATATACCATGATCAATATCCTAATACTCAAACATTTCAATGGCCAGACAAAAAGTTTTTGGCCCTACATTAAACTTTGAGATGGAAATTAGAAAAAATCATAAGGGAAATCATTTGAAAAGCTATTGCTAATTTAAAACACTTGAAAGTGCTTAAATTCTAAAAAACCAAAACCTTTATTTTTGTTAGGCACTTCCTTTAAAATACCGAAGACTTATTGGCAAATTCTGAAGGCTGTACTACTTGAAAACACCACTAGATGACAACCTTGCTTCACAAAGTAAAATAGTACACTCCTACTATTACTGAAAGATAAGCCTCCAAAGATGTACTAAACTAGCTTTAAAATAAAGGTTTTTGGCATTTACCGGCTTGTAAGGAGTAGGAGAGATATTGGAGAAAATAAAATAGACTATTATAATTTTAAAATTAGTGTTTGCCTATCAAGATCACTCAGGGTTTAAAAATAAACTCATTTAGTAAGCATTTAAAAGTTACCTCCTCATAAGAAAAAAAAAATTGAAGAATATCTAATTTCTCTTGTATTGTCTCTTAGGTGCATCCTTTGAAAATAGAGACTTATAAAAAGTACATATAAAGTAGAGAATAACTTTGCTGTGAAGTAGTTACAAAGAATATTTTCAACATTATTTCAATAGTTGCTTTTCTCTGACATCAAAATAAGTAAGCATGACAACTTTAAGAGAACAACCATAAGAAGATAGGTGACAATAAATTACAAACTTCTATTTTTTTATAACCCATTTTCAGATATTAAAATATTTTTCCTATACAAAAACTAACCTATAATGATATTAACCCTGGAATGCTTATTTGGTACAAAAAGTTTTAACAGCTGAGCAAATAAAAGCATATAATTCCCATGAAATCCCATAATAGATATATTACGAAGAATAGTGGCAATGGGAACCTATCTATGTTATTCATTTTTTCTAACCAAGCCTTCACAAAAATTTAAAAGTATAAAATGAAGCCTGTATATTTTTACTTTCATTGGAGGTTATAATTTATATCCTTCCTTCAATTCAACATTTTCCTAGTTTAATTCAGAAGCAGAGCTGAGGTTACGTTTTAGTGACTCATATTTTAAAATATAAGAGTTTTTAATATTTCTGTCATTTTTCCCTCAGCACAAAGGTGATTATCTATAAAACTATACATCAGGTGGAAAGCCTCACTTCAGGCCTGATGCCCTGTCCTCTGGCTACTACAATAGAGTGTTAGAAACTGCAGAATGCATGCCAAGGACCTCCCAGGATTAACCTCAGGTAACTACATACTCAGTTAAGTCTGTATAAGAAATGTTATTTAAAAATATAGCAAAAATTAGAAGGCATTTTTATGAAAAGCTTGGAGAGATTGTTATGTGATCTGTACTGTCTAGTAAGGCATAACTAGATGCTCATCTCGGCCTCACCCTTGAATACATGTGGAATCCTAGGCAATTTAATCTTTCTGCACCTCTGTTTTTCCCCCTAAGGAAAAAATGAAGATAATACTGAAAATATTGATATACAGATCTCAAGAATAAATGAGACAGCATGAAAAACCAAGCATATGCTTGATATAAAGTAGATGCTAATAAATACTAATTTTCTTCCTTTTCTCTTTTTTTAAAAAGATTTTATTTATTTATTTCACATAGAGATAGAGATAGAGTCAGAAAGTACAAGTGGGGGGAATGGCAGAGGGAGAGGGAGAAGCAGACTTTCCACTCAACAGGGAGCTGGATACAAAGCTTGATCCGAGGACTGTGGGATCATGACCTAAGCCCGAAGGCAGATGCTTAACCGACTGAGCCACCCAGGTGCCCTAATTTTCTTCCTTCTTTTTTTTTTTTTTTTCTTTTTTTTTTTTTTTTAAATTTTTATTTATTTATGATAGTCACAGAGAGATAGAGAGAGAGGCAGAGACACAGGCAGAGGGAGAAGCAGGCTCCATGCACCGGGAGCCCGACGTGGGATTCGATCCCGGGTCTCCAGGATCGCGCCCTGGGCCAAAGGCAGGCGCCAAACCGCTGCGCCACCCAGGGATCCCAATTTTCTTCCTTCTTAAACACTGTACCCTTGGTATTTGTTCTGGAAAGTATTTTCAAAACATGATACATGAAGATGCCTTCTGGGTTCTTAGAAAAAAAGAAAAAGAATGAGAATTGCCAAACAAAGGAAATTTCTACAAAGGCTACAACTAAAAGAAGCGTGTGTGTCTGTGTATGTTTCTTTATAGGAAGACTGAACTACATGTTTCTAACATATTACTTACAAGGAGTTCATTGAGAATTGAAGAAAAATGTCAGCAAAATGGAAAGAATTTCATTATTTAATTTGTGGATATCTTCCAATTTTATATCTACAGATACATTTATATAGTTTATAACAATAAAAAATAAGTTATTCCTTGAAATATTACTCAGCCATTAGAAATGACAAATACCCACCATTTGCTTCAACGTGGATGGAACTGGAGGGTATTATGCTGAGTGAAATAAGTCAATCGGAGAAGGACAAACATTATATGTTCTCATTCATTTGGGGAATATAAATAATAGTGAAAGGGAACATAAGGGAAGGGAGAAGAAATGTGTGGGAAATATCAGAAAGGGATACAGAACATAAAGACTCCTAACTCTGGGAAACGAACTAGGGGTGGTGGAAGGGGAGGAGGGCGGGGGGTGGGGGTGAATGGGTGACGGGCACTGAGGGGGGCACTTGACGGGATGAGCACTGGGTGTTATTCTGTATGTTGGCAAATTGAACACCAATAAAAAATAAATTTATTATTTTTTAAAAAAGTTATTCCTTGAAATTGTGCAACTATTTCTGCTCAAAACAAAATTTCTGATGCAAAATTCGGTGCCATCATTTTTGCCCAATCTGCTATATATGTCAAAATTTAAAACAATAATGTCAAAAAATAGCTCATGAGTAACACGCTTAAAATTCTTTAGCAAAGAATTACAGTTGTAATAACTAATTTTAAAATTTGATATTTTATAACTTAAACTAATGTCATTTATTTAAACTTTAAAAAAAAATCAATAAATATGAATTCTAATTTTCATTTCTTTAAAATGCATCTTACATACAAAATGCTTTATGTTGATAAATTTTTTGAAATTAAAATGCTGCAGATGAATTATAAAACTTTAATTTTTAGTTTAGAAGACATCATTTACTTAAGTTAAGCATCTTGAAATGATTATATAAGTAGGCCCTAAATCCAATAACAAGAATCCTTATAGGAAAGAAGCAGGGGTGTTCTCAGACAGAAACACAAAAGGAAGAGACATAGAGACACAGAGAAGGCCATGAGAAGATGAGGCAGATATGGAGTGATGAGGTCTCAAACCACAGATCACCAGCAACTCCCAGAAGTGGGAAAGAGTGAAGTAACTGATGTGGCCTCCGGGACAGCAAGAGTACATATTTCTGTTGTTTTAAGCCACCCGGTTTGAGGTACTTTGTTATAGCAGCCACAGCAAACTAATATTCTTATTAGAAAATAATTATTTGGAAAGTATTGATTCAATAAGAATAATTTTTTGAAAACTAATCCCTTAGGATCTACACAGAAGTACATTTTCTATTCAAATTAAATACCTTGATTCATTAACTATCCCTGAATAAATTCCTTCTGTGATCTTGGTTTTTTAAAGTTTATAAACAATAAAGTACAAACTGTAGAGAGGTATAATAAAAAGCTGAAAGTGGCCCTTCCCCAATTCTCCTTCTAAAAAGTAAACACTATTAACAATCTTAGGCTTTGTATACCCTTGTAATATATATACACATAAATTGGACTGGAATTTAGAGGAAAATATTTGTTTGCTCATAAAAACAATCATTTTACACAAAAGTTTCAGAAGTAAATATTTTCATTTAAGAATATACTACAGTCAACTTTCAGTTCAAGCATAGCGGTGTCCCATCTCATCCTCTTAACATGCAAAGTATTCCCTCCACCTAGGAGCTATACCATAATTCAACAATTCGGGTTGTTTCTAATTTTATAGTAAAAATACTTTCTTGATTCCTGGTTGGCTCAGTTGGTAAAGTGTTTGCCTTCACCTCAGGTCATGATCCCAGGGCCCTGGAATCTAGGCCAGCATCAGGCTCCCTGTTCAGTGGGGAGCCTGCTCCTCCCTCCTACTTGTGCACATGCTCTCTCTCTCACTTGCCCTCTCTCTCTCAAATAAATAAATAAAATCTTTTAAAAAATACTTCCTCTGGTATATCTATAGACACACAATAGAGGATTATTAATATTCTCATAAGAGATATTTTTATAAGAGATATTAATATTCTTTTAAGAGCTATTTCTAAAAGTGGTGCTGCTGTGTTAGAGAAAGAAACTTCAAACTGACATATTTTGTGCTTCTGGAAATATTTAAATGTTTTAATAAAAATGATTGTTTATAAATAATTGCTAATTTTAAGAAACCTTACTTGATGAACAAATATCTCTAGAGTTTTGCAATTAAAAAAGCACTCTCAATGACTAAATAAGAATTTAGGTAAATGACATGATTCCTCCCTACTGTCTCTCAGAATCTTGTATATTAAAGTTTACATACTTGACTTCTGGGATTCCCATACCTATTAGGGCTGTGTGTATGTGTGTGCGTGTGTGTGCGTGAGTTGTTATCACCGTTTAAAAAGACAGGAATCAATATATGATCTTGAAGTGCCAGTTCTAGTTATTATGGAGTAAGACTGTACTGGACATATGACACCTTCTGCTCCCTGCAGAAAATCACCAAAAAGGTTGAAAAAAATAGAAAAATCAACTCCAGCTCCTGCAAGCAAGCAGAAAACACTGGTGGGAAATGCATGTTCACTTGGAATGTGAAAGACCAGGAGCTACAAGTAACTTCTGTCTCCGGTGCTTTAAGTCTAGGACAGAGTGCAGTCTAAAGGGCAGACCAGTAGCAGGTGTGCACAAGGACATACTGATAATCTTTCTGCTCTGAGGAGCAGAAAAAGGAAGTAAGGGAACCAGAAGCACTGAAGAGTGTAGAAGAATCTGGTAAGAGAAAGACCCAAAGAGGGGATCTGCAGACTCTGTCTACCCATCTCTCTGATGATCTCAGAATGACCCATGTGCAGAACACTCACAACAACCCACCTAAAGACAAAAGATTTGATCAGAGAATGGAATTGCTGTACAAAATAAGACTCTACAGTTCATACCCAGAGAAAAAAGGTGCCATGTACAACTTAGGAAACAATATCATCAGTGAAAAGCAACAGAACCAAAATCTCCAACAATTAACAACTCATAATACCCAGAATATAATCCAAAATTACCTAACAGACAAGGAACCAAAAAATGAAACACATTCCCTAGAAAAAAGAAAATCAATAAAATTTGATCCCAAGATGAACCAAATGTTGGAATCAAAAGAAGAATATTAAAATAAATATTGTAACTATTCTTAATTAAGAAAAACTGCTTTCAATACATTAAGGGATGATCTTTCAGTTGAGAGACAGAAATTATTAAAAAATCAAGTGAAGGGATTCCTGGGTGGCTCAGCAGATTAGCACCTGCCTTCAGCCCAGGGTGTGATCCTGGAGTCCCGGGACTGAGTCCCACATTGGGCTCCCTGCATGGAGCCTGCTTCTCCCTCTGTCTGTGTCTCTACCTCTCTCTCTCTCCGTGACTCTCATGAATAAATAAATAAAATCTTAAAAAAAATATCAAGTGAAAGTTCTAGAATGGAAAACTATTTCTGAAATAAAATGAAATTAACAGCAAGATGAACACGTGGAAAGAGTAAGTGAATGATAAGACAAACGTTGCAATATTTCTATATTTTACATAAAGTAGTATACTATTAACAGTAAGTACACTATGAAAAGTTAAGGATATTATATAATATAATCCTTAGGAAAACCACTATAAAAATGATGCAAAAGAGAAATGACAGCATATATCTACACAAAATGTGTACATGAATATTCAAAGTATCATTATTTATAACTGCAAAAACTATAAGTAATCCAAAAGTCCATTGACTGATGAATGGACTTCATTAAGATTGTAATATAATTATATCACAATAAAAAAACCCCAAAAATACACACGATGGTATATGTGAATCTCAAAAACATGATCCCAAGTAAAAGAAGGCAACATACAAAAGACTACACAGTGTATGATTCCATTTAGATAAAATTTTGGAAAAAGCAAAACTATTTGACAGAAAGCAGATCAGCATTGGCCTGGGGTTGGAGTGAGGAAGGGCATCAAGTACAAAGGAGCTTGAAGGTGGGAAATCCATTCACACAACTAAATATATTACCAGTCCATCAAACTGTACTTTTAAAATTGGTGAATTTAATTGTAAGTAAACAATACCTTAGTAAACATAAGAAAGGAGAGAAAGAGAGGATCAGAATTTCAGAAAAGTTTGCTAATATACTAATGATACACAGTAAGTGGCAACAATGGATAAAACAAAAGC
The DNA here is from genome assembly GCF_018345385.1 of Vulpes lagopus. Classification (NCBI taxonomy): domain Eukaryota; kingdom Metazoa; phylum Chordata; class Mammalia; order Carnivora; family Canidae; genus Vulpes; species Vulpes lagopus. The sequence continues at coordinate 45,388,867 of NC_054839.1, forward strand.
CTTTGAATCCTTACTCCAGTCTTTACAGCATGCCAGAGTTACCTTACAGCTTCTTTTTTTATATTTTTTTTAAAGATTTTATTTGTTTATTCATGAGAGACACAGAGAGAGAGTGTCAGAGACACAGGCAGAGGGAAAAGCAGGTTCCATGCAGGGACCCCAACGTGGGACTCGATTCTGGGACTCCAGGACCACGCCCAGAACTAAAGGCAGGCGCTATACCGCTGAGTCACCCAGGGATCCCTACAGCTTCTTTTTTTAATTGAAAATCATGATGAACAAATTCAAAATATAAAAACTTAATCAACAAGATACAAGCCTAAAATTAAATACAATCAGAAATGATCTACATGTTTAAAATAATAATGTAACCATGCTAAAATAAAAAAAAACTAAACCAGTAAACATTAAATTAAGCATTTACATTAAACATTAAAAACTAAACCAATCTTGAACTCTAGTAGGTTTCTTTTTCCACAGTGGTATAGACATAGCAACTCTGAAATTACTTTGAGCAAATGAATAAATACACTGATGATGTTAGGAATCAGGGTTCTCACTGTTGGAGATGGGAGAAATAAATATAGACGGTAGAAGGCTAGAAATAAACATCTGGTGTTGGACTAGAAATAGAAGTTTCAGGATAAACTCATGATTTTATATTTATATATCAACTTATTCATTCTATGTGTGGATTGTCCAGAAACAGCACTGCCTCATGTAATAGTTACATTTTCATTAATCTCATCCTGAAAGAAGCCTTGATATGACTTTTAATTTTAAAAGGGCAAGAAGACATTTTTAAAATAATATCTGGCATATAAAACTTAAGAACTGTTATAGATTACTAAAATCCGAACATTTATAAGCACAAGGCCATCACCATTTTCCAATAAAAACATTTTCACACTTTAAAGATGTACATGTCAACAAAGATGATATTTAATCAAATAATAGTCACAAATAAATATGAAACATATGTTAATAACAATCCTAAAATGAATAAAAGTAAGACTGGCAAGAAGTCAGGTTATTTGGGGAACTATTATTTTAAAAACATGCCTATACAAAAAATGTATGCTGATAAAATCGTATATTGTGAATCTATTTTTTTTAACTTTCACAATTCAGGAAATATAAAACTCGTATTTTGGCAGTACATTCATCTGGCAATAATGTTAAATAAAGAGTCAGACCTTCTCATTTTATCTGTCAAAAAATCTGAAACTTCATTGCCAATGTATATAGACACAAATAGAGTTTCTAGTGTGTGTAACAGCACTCATATGCCAATTAGGTTACAAGAATTTGGCCTTTTACAGGACCAAAAACATTAACAAATAATTTTTTTAAGTTTCCTTAAAGCTAATTCACTTTCATGAATTATTTTTTCCTTCCCTCAGCAAAATTTTTATTTGAGACTTATTTGGCACTACAAATAATGCAAAGTTAAAAGTTCAGACCCATCTTCAAGATGTCTATGTCCAGTGAACTGGCAGACATGACAGCAAAAAGCTATAATAAAAGGAAACAAAAATATTCTAATGTACCCTGTATGAATAAAATGAATTGGGTAATTAGGTCTGCAGGGTAGGCTCTAAGGAGGAAGTGTGGTATCATGGGCTGAGATTAGAAACAACATAACCAACTATCACTTATTTCTTTGAATGATAAATCTTGCATGAGGGCAAAAAGCTCAGAGTTGGGCATCTCAGGTGGATCAGCGGTTTAGTGCTGCCTTCAGCCCAGGGCGCAATCCTGGAGACCTGGGATCAAGTCCCACGTCAGCCTCCTGCATGGAGCCTACTTCTCCCTCTGCCTGTGTCTCTGCCTCTCTCTCTCTCTCATGAATAAATAAAATCTTAAAAAAAAAAAAAAAGCTCAGAGTTGTGAAATAAGCGAATTGTGCAGTCAAAAATATTTTCTATATCTAAATTGTAGCATCAGTAATACATTCTACACTGCAGTGTTAAACTGTTAAGTAGCATCATAAAGTCTTTAATAAGTCAAAAAGTTTTGTTTGTTAATTTTATACCTTTCTTAACAGGTTTTTTTTTTCTTATTTGACAAATAAGAAATGTCTTACATCATCTGTCTTAATAAAAAAAAGATCTCACTTATAATTGAGGCATGTTAATACAATTCTATGGTAGTTGATTATTATTCTACAAAAACCAGTAGATCATCATTTGCCAAAACGACCAATGTCAGAATCAAATAATTCAGGCTTCACCATTTTGCCCTTTAAGAAAGTCACAAGACAAGCTAAGTAACATATTAAATGATCTAAAGAGTCCTTCAATCAACAACCTGTTTTCTTTTCTTTTTTTAATATACAGAGTTAATTAGATGAGGGAATTTAACTTTGCCATTAACATCCTCAGAACATATTTTATATTAGCATATTAGTATGAGGATTGAACACTATTTGTAAGTAACCCTTAAAGTCTCAACATAATAATGTGTAATTTTGCTAAATCACAAATTTGAAGTCCATCCGCTGAGTGGCTGCCTTACAGGAATGAGTTACAGAAGAATTCTGCCAACCACCAGATCTCCACATCTCAGGACAGCTTTTCAGTACTTCACAGTGGTATTCACACAGAATCAGGCCACATCTTTCACCAATACCAGAGGTAGGCTATAATTCTTGTACACGTGGAAAATACATTATAAGCATCATAGCTATTTCCTTGTATCACAAAATGAAAATATTAAGTAACATGGTGTAATAAATTAGGTCACATGCATAATTAAACTCAGGATGCCTTACATTAATATATAATAATAGCAGCCAACACTGCTTATTATGTGCTAGACATCATTCTAAGTGCTTTGTTTATATTAACTTATTTAATCCTCACAACAACCCTATGAGGTATGTACTGGTATTATACATTTTACAGATGAAGAACCTCAAATACGAAGAGCTTAACTGAACTTGTTCATGGGCACACAACTTACGAAAGACAGAGCTAGCATGCTAACGCAGGAGAGTGGTCCCAGTCTATGCTCTGAGTAACTGCGCTTAAACTCAGAGTAAAAAAAAAAATGCTCACAGTTCAACAACCTGGCTTCAAAACTAACTCAGTGTGACCTGTGCTGTGCCTCAGGTCAGTCATCTATAAAATAAGAGACAATCTTAAAGTCCATCTGGGTCTGAGTCATTAAAGATTTCTAAAGTCATAATAGGCCTTTCCTAGCTTCCAACAACTATCAGTCCACCTTTCCAGGCTTGCTGATCCTTTCCCTTTGTTTCTTCAACCATTTCCCTGAAAGTACCTCATCATGCCACCCTAAAACTTGAATTTTACCAGTCAGGATAACATTGTGAGAAGCTTTGCTTTTGCAAAGAAAGTCTTTCCTCAGACCGCTTCCTTTTCTTTAACTATCTTGTGGATAAACTAGGAACATTTTGGCTGTGTACAACAGAAAACCAGACAGGAGGGGAGCAAACTGGAGGCTGAGACATGACTAGGAAGCTACTACGAGGAAGCTAAACCCAAATCAGAGATGAAAATGATCTAGAATAGGGCATTGACAAGGAGGACACAGATAAGCAGCAAGAGGCAAAGGCATTTATTTCTTAAATTATTTATTTATTTATTTATTTATTTATTTATGCAAAAGGCATTTAGAGATGAAATCCTATAGTACCTGGTAACTCAGGGGAAATGAGGGAGAGTGAGAATGCTGAGAGTTAATACTGAGAAGTAGTTTTGGAGGAAAGATGATGAGTTCAGTTTGAGGCAGGTCTGATTTGATGTGTCTGCAAGAAGGCCAAGTGGACATGCCCTGCAGGCAGCAGACTTTTAAAGAGTTGTCTGAGCTGGAGATAAACAGAAAATAAGAGGAGGGGAGAAACAGAAGAGAAAAATGGCTGATGTTCTCTTACTGGCCCCACCCCATACTCAATGGCATACACTCAAAGTCTGGCAGCCAGATATTTGCCACATAAAATAAACACAAAAACAAGAACGAAAAGGAGAAGAGAAGAGAAGAGAAGAGAAGAGAAGAGAAGAGAAGAGAAGAGAAGAGAAGAGAAGAGAACATACATGCAGGTTTTTCTTTAAAGAAGCCAAATGGTTTCTTCAGGAAGAACCAAGATGGGAGGGTTGGGGTGACTGGCACTGAGGGGGGCAGTTGAGGGGATGAGCACTGGGTGATATGCTGTATGTTGACAAATTGAACTCCAATAAAAAAAAATAAAAAAATAAAAACCAAGATGGCAAATAAGGACACTGCATACCACAAAACAAACAAACTCACCCCACTGTAACATTTACAAGTCCTAAAGTGAATTATTAAGTAATCCACTTGGTCACTCCAGAGCAAAGCTTTTTAGTATAAGAGTCCCTTCCAGGTATACAGAGTTTTTCTCCTGGCTCATTTTAATCTGTGAACTAGGGACGCCTGGGTGGCTCAGCGGTTGTGCATCTGCCTTTGGCTCAGGGCATGATCCCGGAGTTCTGGGATCGAGTTCCACATCGGGCTCTCTGCATGGAGCCTGCTTCTCCCTATGCCCGTGTCTCTGCCTCTCTCTCTCTCTCTCTCTCTCTCTCTGTGTCTCTCATAATTAAATAAATAAAATCTTTAAAAAAAATAATCTGTGAACTAATAACCAAACACCAGGGACAACTGGGAAAAGCCTATATATATATATAACATGAAACAGAGACCAAAACTAACAAACAGAAAAGAAAAAAAAAAAAGAGGAAAGAGAAATAATTCAGAAGGGGAAAGGATCTCTGATTATTTCCCCTAGAGTCAAAAGATCAAAGAAAAACAGAGCATAATGAAAAATATTAAAGCATCCACTAAAGAAGACTCCATAAAGAGAAGGGTAGGGTATCATGAAAAAATATTAAAGAAAAAGGGGGTTCCTATAAATTAAAAATATTTAGCAAAATTAAAAACCCAATAGTTAAGTTTGGAAAAAGTCAAGGAAATCATTCAGGAAGTAAAACAATAAAATACAAGATGAGAGAATAAAGTAAAAGAACTACTGAATTGTTCACTTTGAAATGGCTAACTTTATGTTATGTAAAATTTATCTCAATAAATTATTTTTTAAAAAGAAGTTAAAACTGGCTAATAACTTAAAATCAAAGGTTCACTCTTTCAAGCATCAGACATGAGTGGATCCTGGGGCTGTAGATTATGATTTTGAGAAGCTTGATAGGGGCAGTCCTGGTGGACCAGCGGTTTAGTGCCGTCTTGGCCCAGGGCATGATCCTGGAGACCCGGGTCAAGTCCCATGTCGGGCTCCCTGCATGGAGCCTGCTTCTCCCTCTGCCTGTGTCTCTGCCCCTCTCTCTCTCTCTCTGTGTGTCTCGAATGAATGAATGAATGAATGAATGAATGAATGAATAAAATCTTTAAAAAAAAAATAGAAAAGCTTGATAGTTTCAAAGAGCAAGATAAAACTATAGGTCCAGGATACAAAGTACTCAAAGGAAAACAAAATGCAAAAATATATCAAGAGAAATTGTTTTAAAATCATGATTTTAAAAGTTAAAAATTTTTAATTTATTTCCTATAACCCAATTCCAACTCTAGGTAAGCAATCTTGATACAAACCTGAAACACAAGTACAAAGAGATATATAAGGATGCTTCACAACACAACACTGTTTATAATAAATAGCATAAAAATTAGAAATGGGCTCTCTGCTCCTCCCCATTCAACAGACAGCTGCATCTTCTGGTGCAGTGCCAGCCGTGTCCCCGAGACATGATGGTGAAGGTCGGAGTGAACAGATTTGGCCGTATTGGGCACCTGGTCACCAGGGCTGCTTTTAACTCTGGCAAAGTGGATATTGTCGCCATCAATGACCCCTTCATTGATCTCAACTACATGGTGTACATGTTCCAGTATGATTCTACCCACAGCAAATTCCACGGCATAGTCAAGGCTGAGAACGGGAAACCTGTCATCAACGGGAAGTCCATCTCCATCTTCCAGGAGCGAGATCCCACCAACTTCAAATGGGGTGATGCTGGTGCTGAGTATGTTGTGGAGTCCACTGGGGTCTTCACCACCATGGAGAAGGCTGGGGCTCACTTGAAGGGTGGGGCCAAGAGGGTCATCATCTCTGCTCCTTCTGCTGATGGGCGTGAACCACGAGAAGTATGACAACTCCCTCAAGATTGTCAGCAATGCCTCCTGCACCACCAACTGCTTGGCTCCTGTAGCCAAAGTCATCCATGACCACCTTCGGCATCGTGGAGGGCCTCATGACCACCGTCCATGCCATCACTGCCACCCAGAAGACTGTGGACTGCCCCTCTGGGAAGCTGTGGCATGATGGCCAAGGGGCTGCCCAGAACATCATCCCTGCTTCCACTGGCGCCGCCAAGGCTGTGGGCAAGGTTATCCCTGAGCTGAACGGGAAGCTCATTGGCATGGCCTTCCGTGTCCTCACCCCCAATGTGTCAGTTGTGGATCTGACCTGCTGCCTGGAGAAAGCTGCCAAATATGATGACATCAAGAAGGTAGTGAAGCAGGCATCGGAGGGCCCCCTCAAGGGCATCCTGGGCTACACTGAGGACCAGGTTGTCTCCTGCGACTTCAACAGTGACACCCACTCTTCCACCTTTGACGCCGGGGCTGGCATTGCCCTCAATGACCATTTCATCAAGCTCATTTCCTGGTATGACAATGAATTCGGCTAAAGCAACTGGGTGGTGGACCTCATGGTCCACATGGCCTTCAAGGGTAAGAGCCTCCTGGACCACCAGCCCCAGCAAGAACAAGAGGAAGAGAGAGGCCCTCAGCTGCTGGGGAGTCCCTGCCCCAACTTAATCCCCCAACACACTGAGAATCTCCTGATCTCCGATTTACATCTTAGACCCCGAGGAAGGGGAGGGGCTTGGGGCTTGAGCCCTACCTTGCCATGTACCATCAATAAAGTATACTGTACCCCCAAAAGAAAAAAAAATTAGAAATGATCTAAATTGTCAATCCATATGGGAATGGATAAATAAAATGTGAATAAAGTGTGCAGTATATTCCCTCAGTTTCTACTACGTAGCAGTTAAAAACAAACTATGTTGATTCACTTAAGAAATATATATTGAGTGCCAGCTATATGTCAGATACTGTTCTAGGTGCTGGTGATTCCACAATGAGCAAGACAAAGTCCTTGCCTTAAGAGAGCTTACAAATATATCTACATATATCAACATGGACATAGAACAGAAAGAATAAGCTGTGCAATAGTAACTATATAAATTCTTAAATTATTCACTAAGTAATCCTACATATTATTTATGTACACATATAGGTAAATGTTTTTTTAAATCACCTTAGAGAATACATACAAAAATTACAGCAGGGTTCCTTCTGAAAAAGGAATGACAGATAGAGGACTGAAGATGTGAATCAAAAAGAACTATTTGAAATTTCTGTTTTTATTAGGAAAAAAAAAGTCAACGTACCAACTAATAACAGTCAATTCTGGGTATTTGCAACATCAGTAGTTATTTTATTAATCTCTGTGCTTTATTTACTGCCAAAAAGTAAGAGAAGCTAAAGAAATAATCCAGAGGGTCCTATATCTAGTTAAAATAGGTTCTAAAAAGAGAAGAGTATAGAGGAAATTAACAAGGAAAAAAAAAAGGATAATTTCCCAAAGCTAAAAATATAAATAATGACACTGGAAGAACTCAGTAAAAAAGAAAAGTTCCCAAAACAATAAATGGAAGAAAAAATACCCAGATTCTTAACTGTGAATTTTCAGGATACCAGAGATATAAAAAAGGACTCTAAAAAGGTTATAGTCAGTAAATAAGGAAGGAAAAACAAAGAACAAAGAAGAATGAGCCTGGCACCAGACTTTTTATGGTTAATGTCCTCAAAATTATGAAAAAAAATGATTTCCACTTCTAATTCTACAACTATCCAAAATATCACTCAGGTGTGAGGACAAAATAAATATAATTTCAGATATGGAATGGGCAAGAAAATTTACTTTTATCCATGCATTCATAGGAAATTAAACTACATAAGGATGTGACCTAACAAGGAAATGGAATAAACTAAAAAAGAAAATGAATCTGACACAAGAAAATGATAAATTGAAATCTCAAAAGAGAGATGTACAGCAGAACTTTTTAAAAAAATCACTTCAGATTAGAAAAAGAATGGAACACTTCAGAAGGGAGCAGCGGGGAGGGGGGCTGGGGAAGGGAGACACAAGGGGAAGAAGGCATTCCACACTTGTGATCATTTTTTTTTTCTCGATCTTACATATTAACATTTTGGGTTAGATGATTCTTATCTTAGGGGACTGCTTTGTACAGTGTAGGATGTTTAACAGCATTCTTAGGCTCTACACACTAGATGCCAGTGGCACACCCCAAGTTGTGACAACCAAAAAGGTCTCCAGACATTACCAAGTATGCAGGGGCATGGAAAGATGTTGGGAATATGAAGGTAATTGTCAGAACAGGCAGAAGGAAGGAAATAAAGTTGAGATGAGGATAAAGATGATGATGTTGATAACAAGATAACAAGGATGACAAATAAATATTGTCTTTAAATGCCAGCTATGTTAATTAGATGTCATTTAATTGTCATAATAATCCCCCATATTATTTTATCTCTATTTTACAAATAAAATGGAGATTAATTATCCTACATGAAGTTATACAGTTAGTAAACAATGGAATGGTATTTGAGAGAAATGGCAAACTAAGTAAAAAAGCGGCTAGAGGAAGTTCCACTATTCTATTAGCTTGCCCTAGGAACAATGTAAGTCTTGATTTATGATTTCAAAGCTATCTTCTATGTCATACCATAAAGGACTTGAGAGCAAAAGAAAATAAAGCAGAGAGGTAAATGAAAGAAGAAAACTGGAAGGAAATTTACAATTCCATAACTGTATTTATGGCAGATACAGAAAAAAAAAATCACATAGTTCTTCAATGTTTTTTGTAAAAGGAATAGAGACTCTAGTTATTCTAAGGCCACTTATAACTGGGTCAATATAATCCTAAGGGGGGGAAAAAAGGAAGAAAAAGGCTTACTGGGCCTGTATTTTGTTAAAATAAAATAAATAAAAAGTTTATTTTATAGTTTATTTTATAAAATTTAGTTTTTATTTAGTTTAATGGCAAATATGTACTCATTGAAAGAACTTGCTCTACTTTAATCCCATGGATTGAGCATTTTAACAGTTAGAAAAGCTTAATACCTTCTGGCAACCTAAAAATTCTTCTCCTCTCTTCCACTCTCCAGTCATTTATAAAAATATAAAAATAGCAAACAAACAAAACTTGTGCTGGCACCTATTCCTAGAAGATTGCACTTTATATTTTTTACCTTTCTCTGATTAAACAAATAGCTATTCATTGCTATTTGCCACATATCTGAAATGGTTAGCTTTTCATTTTTATAATTAAGATAAACTAAAATTTTTGTATTAGAATCTCATATCTTAAAAATTAATATCAAAGTCCAACTTTTATGAAGAAGTACAATTTTGCTGCATAAAATAACTCAAAGAAAAACATTATTCATGACTACTAATCTATGTTCTAATTAAATAACCCACTACATACACAGTATTATCAACATTTAGTTAATGTCAATGCAACATAAATTAAATCCATTTATATATGTAATCTCATTTATGTTACAGGAGAAACAAATACAAATAATTAGCACCTCAGAGAAATAATCTATCTCTCTAAACATTTTAAAATTCAAATGAAGTCTGAAAAAATAAGATAGCCAGAGCAGACTAAAAATTACAAAGTGGAAATCTAAAGACTATAAACATTGCACTAAAAACAAATAAAAGTGCAATAGCTTCAGATAACCAGGAATTACACTCAACCGAATTATGGCCAGCTAGAACACAGCCATATTTTCCCATAAGTAAAATAAAGGAGTTGGACTACATGACCATTTAGTCTCCAACTCAGCATCTCCATGTCATGATTATCAAGGTACATTCAATAGAATCTTTCTTTGCTCAGTGATATTTCAGGACAATAGAATCTTTCTTTGCTCAGTGATATTTCAGGACAATGAGTTACCTCTTATTACTTCAAGTTAAGAATAGACACAATCAATATACTACCTCAAGTGTACAAAACTTGTAATATTGGGGCGCCTAGTTGGTGAAGTCAGTTAAGCATTTGATCTCAGGGTCATGAGCCCTACATCTGGCTCCATGCTCAGTGCAGAGTCTGCTTGGGACTCTCTCGTCCTTTCCCCTGTCCCTCCCTCCCATGTGCATGCTCTATCTCTCTAAGATAAACAAATAGATCTTTTTAACATTAAAAAAAAAACTTGTAATATTAATGGAAATTATAAGGATAATTTAAAGTCAAAGAAGAATGATTCATTGGTTATTAATTCCACATTTTTCTCAGGGGAAGAGAGAAAGTTCTATAAAATTAGAAATAGCAAGAAAAGAAAGTTTTATAAAAGCAGCAAGAAACCATTATCCTCAACTGTTCAAAACAAACTGGAAAACTACAAATTCATAGGTTTTCTTTTATAATAAATTTATTTTTTATTGGTGTTCAATTTACCACCATACAGAATAACACCCAGGGCTCATCCCGTCAAGTGCCCCCCTCAGTGCCCGTCACCCATTCACCCTCACCCCCCGCCCTCCTCCCCTTCCACCACCCCTAGTTCATTTCCCAGAGTTAGGAGTCTTTATGTTCTGTCTCCCTTTCTGATATTTCCCACACATTTCTTCTCCCTTCCCTTATATTCCCTTTCACTATTATTTATATTCCCCAAATGAATGAGAACATATGCTTGTCCTTCTCCGATTTTTAAAGCCATTAGAGAACTGAGGCCACAAAGAAACTTCCATGAATAAAATTCTGGAAAATGACTAGTCCTTCATAGAAGAGAAGAGATCCACAGTAATTCCATCCTTAGTAAAAAGTAAGAGGAATTTAACACACTTTGAGTAAGGATAAATCACCCATACTTTTAACAGACTTTATAGCCACATATAGTCTAGCCTCACAGATTAGAATCCCAAGGATTTCCAGTCATAAGCAAGTCTTCAACTATATGCCATCTCACACTAGTCTTCACCAATTACTCAGGTATTGTTGGCCAAAAGCTAGAATGTGGGGGAAGGTGGGGGGAAAGACAGAGAGAGAGGGAGAAAAAGAGAGATCCATCAGATTTATTCTGGACTTTCAGCCACAGAAGGATGAGCCCAGAGTAGGGAATCTGAGAGGTACCCTCTGAACACACCAGGCTTTCAGCTACAAATGACTATAGGCAAGGAGGGAGAGAAAAAAGAACTTCTCATCTCCCCCTACCTTCCCCACTCTTGAATCTCCAGGTACTCAAAGTTTTCAACTAGAGGGAGTAAGGCAGGAGCTGAAAGTAACCATTCCAAATCACTCCAGGCTTTAACAGGAAAGACCCAACAGGGCTGAAAGAGGCATACAAAGCAGAATATGAATCATGAGTCTGACAAGTTATACAGCTAAACAGAGAGAAACAGAACTCCCACAGTTTTAAAGCTGGCAGCTTAGCTATGAAGCAAGAGTAGATTCCTGGAATTTGCCAGTGTTTGGCTTCCAGGTCCTATTAAAGAGAAAGTTGTGACCCTACCCTCACAGCACCTGAACCATTGGTGATCTGCCACAAACTAAAACTAAAAAAAAAAAAAAAAAAAAAAAAAAAAAAAGCCACAATAACCACCAACCTGATTAACTTATCTCTCCTTACCCCTACAACTCCAGATTTAGAATGGCATGAAAATGAGTATTATTTATTTCATTCTCTACAGTTGTTTTGTATAAGAACAATGCAATAAAAGATTACATGGCATACCATAAAGCAAAAGTTGATGCAACAATCAAAAGACAAAAAGAGTAGAAGCAGAGCAGAGGTGAGTGAAATGTCAAAACTGGTAGGCACTTGAAACTGGCTATGCTATAAATAAAAAGGCATGGAAGAATTAAACAACAAGCAGGAAGAGAGGAGGAAATTCAAAGAGTATGTAAATTATAAAAAAATAGAAATGTTAAAAATGAAAAAATACAGGATCAGACATAAAGAATTCAATAAATAGGCTTTATAGCAGACACAAAAGAGTAAAGGGTTAGTGAATTTGAACATAGGTTAAAAAAGAAGTAGCTAAATTAAAAAAAAAGAAATTAAAAAATAACAGAATGGAAAATCCAAGATAACCAAGTCTAACATGGAGTGTCAGTAGAGTCCTAAAAAGAAATGAGAAAGAATAAGGCAGAGAAAACATACAAAAAGATAATGTCTACATAATTTCCAAAATTGATCAAAGATACCAAACCAAAGATGCAATAGCTCAACAAACCTCACAGTAACTAAATACAAAGAAAATCACTGCAAGGCACATTACATTCAAACTGATAGTGAAAAAAATAGAAACAAATTCTAATAGCAGTGAGAGAATAAAGACACATTACGTACTGAGGAAAAATATAAGAATTTCTATTAACTTTTCTTCAGAAACAACTCATTTTAAAGCCACATCTTGGGGTACCTGGGTGGCTCAGCTGGTTGAGCTTCCAACTCTTGATTTTGCCTCACGTCATGATCCCAGGGTTGTGAGACTGAGCCCTGCGTCAGGCTCCCTGCTGGGTATGGAGTCTACTTATGATTCTGTCTCTTCCTGTCCCTCTGCCCCTCTCCCCACCACACAAAAAGGTTGAAAGAGAAAATAAAGCCACATTTAAAAAAAAAAAAAAGGAAAGAGTCAATCTATTAATCTATATCCAGAAAAAATATCCTTCAAAAAGGAAAATGAAATAAATTCCTAGATCAAAGCTGAGAGAATTCATCACACACACAATACAAGAAATGCTAACATTAATTATTAGTCATAAGCAAAATAATATAAGATGAAACCATAGGAAAGAATTAAAAGTATCTGAAATGGTAAATACAGAAAACCTTTTTTTTAAGATTTTATCTATTTATTTGACAGACAGAGAGCACACAAGAAGGGGGGAGTGGCAGGCAGAGGGAGAGGGAGAAACAGACTCTGAGGTGAGCAAGGAGCCCAACATGGGGCTCTAGCTCAGGACCCCGGGATCATGACCTAACCTGAAAGCAGAGGCTTAACCACCTGAGCCACTCAAGTGCTACCAATATAGAAAATCTTTTAAACTACCTTTGCATATATATGCAAATTTCTTTAAGACTATAGATTGTTTAAAGTGAAATTAAAAATACTACGAAAAATCAGAAGGACAACAGGCAGGCAGGAATAAATAAAATTACACTGCTGTAAAAGTCTTACATTGCTCATGAAGTATTATTATTTGAAGGCAGACTGTGATAATGTAAAGATTCACACTGTAATCTCCAGAAAAGGAGCCATTTTTAAAATGGCACTACGAAGTATAATGGAAGTCAACATAGGAGACAAAACAGTGCACTAAAAATTACATGCTGCACCAAAAAGAAGGCTGAAAAAGAAGGCACAAAGAACAAATGGAATAAAGAGTAAACAAATAAAATGGGAGACTAAAATAAGCCACACTAACAATTATATTAAATAATGAATTAAACGCTCCAGACTTTCAACTACTAAAAGCAGGAAGTGGAGCTAAAGAATTTAGAGAAGTCTGCTGAGATGCTCATGTTGCTCAGTAACCAGAACTAGGAAAAAGCACTGGAAGGCATTCTCAGCCTTCAGCCTCGCAGGCTGAAGAGAGGGAGCAGGACAAGACTGTCCTCTACCATAGTTACACCAATCTACATTCATGATAGCAACTTAGGAGAGTGTTTCATCACAATCTTGCCAACAGAATATGTCACATATTTAAAAATTTTTGCCACCCTATGGGTGTTCTAGGATATCCCAGTGTCACTTTAATTTGCATGTTTAAGAATCATTTTTCTCTTTTTGTGTGTGAATTGCCCTTCCCACATTTTCTTCTACTATGTGTATGATTTCAAGCAGACTATGTAATCAATTTGGAGTTAATTCTGTGTATGGTATGAAGACATGGATATAATTTTATCTTTCTCCAAATGGCTACCAAGTTGCCCAAGTAACAGGCTTTCATGATGAGCCTTCATTGTTCTGCTCTGAGATGTTGCCTAGGTGAGTGATCTGTTTCTCAGTCCCAAATTCATATTTTGTTGCCTGAACCGTGAAAATGCATCTGAGCCCTATATGTATTTTTTTCTTTGCCAGCCAGCACCATGTTAAGGTTGTCAGTAGAGGACACTGGGGACTGCAAGATAAAAGGGTTCTGCTTCATGATTCAGGTGTGCTTGTCCAATAGGCTCCTATAGTGCAGAGTGGCCAGCGTATCATCCAGCACCATCCCTAGGTGGTTGCCCAGTGTAATGACTGCAGGAAGATCTATCCCTTATGAACAGCTTTTCCTTACATCTTAAAGGTAAATTTCCACAAGTTGCAAGGAAGTGATTTCCAGCAAGTTTTGCTGGTGCAGAACCACAGCAACTCCACTTCCATTCACTGTCCTCTTCAAAATGGTCTGAATCTCAACACTAAAGACAGGGGGAAGTTCTTCCTCCCAAGGAGGATAATAGCTGCTCAATCTGCTACTCCTATACTCTTTGGAATTCTCTTTACTTCATACTAGATAAGCCTTCATTACTCTAATACCCTGTTACACTTCATAATTTCTATCCTAAATTTTCTCTGTTCAAATTACTACATGGGTTTCTCTCTCCTTATTGAGCTGATACATTACCTTTACCACATACTAAGTTTCCATTTGTACTTGAGTCTAATTCAGGACTTTCTGTTCAATTTACTAGTCTGCTTTTTTTATTCATGCAGCAGTACCACACTGCCACAATTACAGAGACTTTATAACTTAATGTTTGGTAGGACTATTTCCCCTCCTCCTGCATATTTTTTTCTTCTCTAAGTGTTTTCCTGGATATTTGTGCATGTTTTTAATGTAAATTTTAGTATCGACTTGCCTAATTTTATAAACTTGTTGGTATTTTTACTGCAATTTTATTGAATTTAGAAACTAACTTGGGGAGAGCTGACATCCTTATAATGTTGAGTTGTTCCATCTAAAAAACAAACATGTCTTTCAAATTTTACTTTTGTGTCTTTAATGAGTGTTTAAATTTTTTCTTCATATAGCTTTTACACATTTGTTAAATTTATTCCTATATATTCAACCTTCTTTGTCTCCATGCTAAACATGTACCATCATTTTTTTGTTTATATAATTTGTGTGTATGAAGGAATTGATTTTTGTATGTTTATATCTTATACTTCCCTAAATTATTTTATTGTTGGATTTAGTTTTATCATTGATTCTCTGGGATTTTGAAGTATATTATATCACCTGCAGATTGAGACAGTTTTAAAGCTTCTTTACCCTGACTTATCTTGTATAATACACTGGCTTAATATCTCCAGTACAATGATGAATAGTTAAAAGTAGGGGGCACTACTTGTTAATGATTTTGTATGTTTCTCCATTAAGTAAGGTAGAGGCTTTAAGACTAAGTTATACAACATCTTATCAAGTTAAAAAAAGTATCCCTTCATTCCTATTTTCTTGAGTGTTTTTATAATGAGTGAATGCTGAATTTTCTCAAAGGCTTTCAAAATCAGCATCAATGGAGATAATATAATTTGTTTCCCTTAGGCTTATTAATATGCTCTGTGATACTAAGAGATTTCTTAGTATTTACCCAAACTTGTATATTTCTTTAATGTGGTACTGAATTCTGTTTGCTATTATTTGTTCAGAAATTTTGCGTCAATGTTAATTAGCTGCATTTGCTATAGTTTTTTGTGCTGTCTATATGGCTTAAGTCTCAGTGTTATACTTCCTTCATAAAAGGAATTAGGAAGTTTTCCATCTTTTTTTCTGGAATCATTTACAAAACATTTAGGATTATATGTTACATGAAGGTTTGGTAGAATTTCCCTGAAAAACCACCTGAGCCCGAGTGCTTTGGGGATTATTCCTTTTTAACTTTCTCTGTTGCTTCTATGGTCATTGGTCAGCTCCAATAGGGTTGCCTCTAGTAATTTGTATTTCCCTAGAAAATTACTTATTTCATATAGGTTTTCAAAAGTATTTGCAAAGTGGCCTCATGATATTTTTTATTTGGTTTCAATTGGTATTTCCCCTTGTTATTTCTTATTTTATATATTTGTGTTTTCTCTTTTCCCTTGAATTAGTTGGATAATGATTTGCCTACTTTGCTAACTCTTCAAAAACATGAGAGTACAGTTCATCACGTGATGAATGGATATAAACAAAATGTGGTGAGTTCCACAAATGGAATACTATTCACCCATAAAATGGAGTGAAGTACTGATACATGTTACAACATGAGCAAACCATAAAAAGATTATGCTAAATGAAAGAAATCAAATATGTAATATCACATATTGTATAAATCTGTTTATATAAAATATCCATAGGCAAATCCACTGAGACAGAAAGCAGGTTAGAGGTTGCCAGGGGCTTGAAGAAAAAGGGGTAGGGAGAATGGTAATGGGTACAAGCTTTCTTTTTGGGTAATAAAAATATTGTAGAATTACATCGTAGTGATGACTGTACAACTTTGTGAATATGCTGAAAGTTACTGAACTGTATACTTTAAAAGGGTAAATTTTATGGTATCAATAAAGCTGACAACTTTTAAAAAGCTACTGCGTGGCCAGGGAGAAAAACATGCCAGGAATTTGGTTTATTTATTAGAGTTACTGTTTTTCTAATCTCTCTCATCAATTTTTGCCTTTATCTTCATTATTTTTCTTCCTTATGCTTTCTTTTGGCTTGCTTTGTTGTTCTTCTAGTTTTTTGTTTTGTGTTTTTAACTGGAAATTTAATTCATTTATTTTTATTTTTTCACTTTTATTGATGACAATGGTTAGTGCAATCAATTTTTCTCTGGATTAACTCCATGATTTTAATTGTATTTCTCTTTTATTAAGAAACTATTTGATGTTTTAAATTTCCAGATGGAAGAGAACATTTTACTTATATTAGCAAACTCTAGTTTTATTGCAGTATAATCAGACTGTTGTTTGTAATACTTCTACTTTATAGATGTTATTAATGCTTTCTTTGTTGCCTATGGATTCAAATTCTACCATATTTGATATCAAGATCACTATCCTTGTTCTCATACTGTTTCCATTTGACTGGTCCTTTTGTCCAACTGATACTTTTGTCCATCCTTTTACTTTTAGTCATTCTAAATCATTTCAAAGTATCTCTCTTATAAATAGAATATAGTTGGTTTTTGTTATGCAAGCCAAGTAAAAAAATAAGTAACTAAAGCCCATTTATATTAATTGTTATAACTGATCTATTTGGTCTCAATTTTAGCATATTTTATAAATTGTGTATTTCCTTATTTTTAGCATTTTGTCCACAAGATGTGTATTCTTTGCTAATTTTGTTTAAATAAATTTTTTTACCAAGTTCTGTATTTTTGTTTTAGTAGTGCCTTTGTACTTTTACCTTTTTTAATTCCTGAGTCCAGGTTCCCCATTTAACTTGTTAACATCTGGCTTATCAGGTACTTTTGGTATTCTGTAATACCTATTGCCTATTTTCCTCTTTCCCTCTCCCCTCTCTTCCTGATTTCTACTTTATTTCTAATGTTGTCACAGTATATAACATTTTTACATTGGTATTTCATCTTCATCCCCATCTTTATTTCAGTTTTATGCATATATTTATATGTTTTTAAATGTTCACCATCAAACCTTCTGGTGAAGTTTCCTAGACATCATTTGGCTGGCTAAAACTCATCTACTAGACTTCTCAAAAGGCATGATGAGTACAGAATTCCCTAAGTTATGACATATTGAAAACTATTTTTATATGGCTTTAATATTTAAAAATATCTTTAAGGCCAGCCCAGGTGGCTCTGTGGTTTAGCGCCGACTTCGGCCTGGGGCATGATCCTGGAGTCCCAGGATCAAGTTCCGCATCGGGCTCCCTGCATGGAGCCTGCTTCTCCCTCTGACTGTGCCTCTTCCCCGCCCACTCCCCCCTCTCTGTGTCTCTCATGAATAAATAAAATCTTTAAAAAAATATATCTTCAACTGCACACAGAACATTCTCCAAAACAGATCACATGTTAGGCCACAAAACAAGTCTCAATAAACTCAAAAAGAATGAAATAATGTTCTTCATCTTTTCAGACCATACTGGTATGAAATTAGAACTCAACCACAATAAAAAATCTAGAAAGAACACAAATACATGGAGGCTAAATAGCATACTACTAAACAATGAATGAGTCGACCAAGGAATCAAGGAGGAAATCAAAATTTACATGGAGATATATGAAAATGAAAATACAATGGTCCAAAACTTTGGGATACAGCAAAAGCTCTTCTAAGAGGAAAGTTTACAATACAGACCTACTTCAAGAAGCAAGAAAAATCTCAAATAAACAACCTAACCTTATCCCTAAAGGAGCTAGAAAAAGAAGAACAAAACCCAAAGCCAGTAAAACGAAGGAAAAAAATAAAGATTAGAGTAGATATAAATGAAATAGACTTAAAAAACAATAAAACAGATAAATGAAACCAGAAGCTGGTTCCGTGAAAAGATAAACAAAAATGATAAACCTTTTTTTTTTTTTTTTCTAAGATTTTATTTATTTGAGAGAGATAGTGAGAAAGAGAGTATAAGCAGGGAGGAGAGGGAGAAAGCAGGAGAAAGCCCCATGTGGGGCTCGATCCCAGAACCCTGAGATTATGACCTGAGCCAAAGGTAGCCACTTAAACAACTGAGCCACCCAGTCCCCCATAGATGAGAAGTCTTTAGTCAGACTCACAAAAGAGAGAGAGAGAAAGAAGAGAGGATTCAAATAAATAAAATCAGAAATGAAAAAGAAGAAACAACCAACACCAAAAAAAAACATAAAAGATTATAAGAAAATAATATGAAAAATTGTATGTCAGCAAACTGGACAACCCAGAAGAAATGGATAAACTGCTAGAAATATATAACCTTCCAAAACTGAATCATGAAGAAATGGAAAATTTGAACACACCAATTACTAGCAATGAAATGGAACTAGTAATAAACTCCCAACAAAAGACCCAATAACTTCATAGGTGAATCCTACCAAACTTTTAAAGAAGAGTTAATACTGATTCTTCTCAAAGTATTCCAAAAAAATTCTACAATTTATTTACTACATTGGCCAATATTACCCTGATATCAAAACAAGATATGAAAAGAAAAGAGAGAACTAGAGAACCATATCACTGATGAATATAGATGCAAAAGTCCTTAACAAAATATCAGCAAACTGCATACAATAATACATTGAAAAGATTATTCACCACAATCAAGTGAGATTTATTCCTGGTATGCAAGGGTAGTTCAATATTTGCAAATCAATCAATGTGAAACATCACATTAACTAAGATGAAAGATAAAATCATATGTTCATCTCAATAGATGCAGAAAAGCATTTGATGGAATTCAATATCCATTCATGACAAAAACTCTCAACAAAGTAGGGTTAGAGGACACATATCACTACACAATAAAGACCACATATGAAAAGCCACAGCTAACATCATACTCAGTGGGGGAAAACAGAGTTTTTCCTTAGATCAGAATAAAATAAGGATGTCCACTCTTACCACTTTTATTCAACAGAGTACTGGAAGTTCTATCCATAGCAAACAGACAACAAAAAGAAAACTGTCACTATTTGCAGAGGACATGATACAATATATAGAAAACCCTAAAGACTTCACCAGAAAACTACTAGAACTGATAAATTCAGTAAAGTTGCAGGATACAAAATTAATATGTAAGGGTAGGGGGAATGTGAATTCTCCAATTTTGTGGTTCTATTGTCTGGTAAGAGTCTAATTTTTCCCTTTTTCTTCTTTTCCTCTTCAAGACCCAAATGGCCAAAGGAAGCTTTTTCCTTTCTTTTTGTCTTTTTTCTGTCCTAGAAGCAATATATTTGAAGGATCATCCTTTAATTCCCTATTCTTTAACATTAGTCTTAATCTTTTAAATAGAGTCTGTACCTTTAAATCACAAACTTTTTCCTTTATATGGCATCTAATACTTTGTAGGTTGCATGCCTGGCTCACTGTAGGGCACCTATCTCTTTAAATCTCCCACCTGGGGCCCTCAATTGGAACCTGTTCCTTTAAGATATGCATACTTTAAAACTGCATATCTTTCCTAATATGCCAAGTTACTTTAGTATTTTCAGATTTAGGGTAGATTTCATCTTTCTGGTAGTCATTCCTATTCATTCTCAAGCCATCATTTTCATATCTCCTCTGCTTTTCCAATAGTTTTACAAGGTCTACCTTGAATCACCAAAGCCCCACATAGAACAGGGTTGGAGTGATGGTGTGTGGAAACATGGTGCTGGTTTTTATTAATGATGTCTTTCTATCCTCAGCTATTTGATAGTTTTAGAATTCTCTGTCTTCACATAATGTTGAAAGTATGTTTTTTATATAGAATTTTCACATGTGTACAGTTATTTTTATAGTTTAAGAAGATTTGGGGACCTTGTTTACTGCACCATTTTCTAGCTATCAGAAGTCTGAGGGCACTTTGTTCAATAAATAAGTAAGCTGATTCTAAAATTCATATGGAAATGCAAAAGATTGAGGATAGTCAAATTACACTGAAGCAAAGATGAGGGCTTACATTAATTGATACCATTTCTTCTTTTAAGTTTCATTAAACAAAACAGCAGATATGGGCATGGGGAAAGTCAATAGAACAATGAAACAGAATAGTATCTAAATATATAGATGCAATCTGGTTACTAGATCTTCAACCAAAATGCCAAGTCAATCCAATACGGAAAGAAAAATCTTAACAAATATTACTGAAACAACTGAATATTTGTATAAAAAAACCAAATAGGGATCCCTGGGTGGCGCAGCGGTTTGGCGCCTGCCTTTGGCCCAGGGCGCGATCCTGGAGACCCGGGATCGAATCCCACGTCGGGCTCCTGGTGCATGGACCCTGCTTCTCCCTCTGCCTGTGTCTCTGCCTCTCTCTGTGTGTGTGACTATCATAAATAAATAAAAATTTTAAAAATAAATAAATAAATAGATAAATAAATAAATAAATAAATAAATAAATAAATAAATAAAACAAATAAACCAGCCTCTTTCCTACTCCATACACCAAAATTAATTAGGCCATATAATATCTAAGTATAACCCTAAAGCTTCTGGAAGCAATCATAAAAGTATATTTTCACAAACTTTTTGAGGTAGGCAACAATTTTTAGACAAAACATAAAATGTACTAATCATAAAAGAAAGAACTGACAAAATCGATCTTCACTAAAAATAAACATTTTTTAAGACTTCATTTATTCATTTGAGACAGAGAAAGAGTGATGTGGAGGGGGAGCAATAGAGAGATAGAGAGAGAGAGAGAGAGAGAGAGAAGCAGACTCCCTACCAAGGGGAAGGCCAATGCGGGGCTTAGACTCCAGAACCCTGAGATCACAACCCAAGCCAAAGGCAGATGCCTACCCGACCAAGTCACCCAGATGCCCTCAAAATTAAACATTTCTAATATCAAAAGATACTATTAATAAAATAAACCAAAAAAAGATGGAGAAATACATTCACAGCATATGTCACTGTGAAAAGACTTATATCTTAGAACATATAAACAATTCCTACAACTCAATATCTAGAAGTCAATCCAATTTTTTTAAGAGGGCAAAAAGTTCAAATAGACATTTCATAAAATAATATATACAAATGGCCAATAAGCACACGAAAAAGGGCTCAATATCTTAATAACTTTAGTCATCAAGAAAATGCATATTAAAATTATAATGAGAACCATTTCATACAGCATAAATGGCTAAAATTAAAAGGATTGAAAACACTGAATTTTGGTGAGATAGTAGAGACGCCAGATGTCTCACACATTGTTAGAGTGTAAAATGTCACATCTGTGGAAATAAAGTGGCTATTTCTTATAAATATAAATCTACCCTATGATCCATCAACTCTACTCCTAGATATTTATTCAAGAGAAATGAAAACATAGGCCCACAAAAATACTGTCCAAGATGTTCACAATCTTATTCCTAATAACTAGACATGAAAAACAACCCAAAATGTCTATCAAAAGGAAAATGATTAAACCAACTATGGCATATTATCTTGTAATACTACTCAACAATAAAAGAATGAACTACTGATACAGGCAAGAACATGAAGGATTCTCAGAAACATGGTCACTGATCTCCAATAAATTCACTTTCAGTGAAGCTTAGGTGACTTGCAGAGACATATGAATAATAACAGCACAATGAGCTAGAGATAAAAGAAGAGTTATAGGAACTCAGAGAAAGGACACCTTCTTCCTGTTAGAGAAGACTTTCTGTAAAAGATGACGACTATGTTTTAAAATGAAAGGCAGGGCACCTGGGTGGCTCAGTCACGTAAGAGACTTGACTCTTGATTGCAGCTCAGGTCATGATCTCTGGGTCCTAGGATTGAGACCCATGTCAGGCTCACCACTCAGCAGAGAGTCTGCTTCTTTCCCTCCCCCTCTTCATCTGCTCTTCCCTTCATCTTACCCCCCACCCCCACTCACATGCTCTCTAAAATGGAAATAAATAAATCTTAAAATAAGATAAAACAAAAGGCAAGAATCAACTAATTTATTTTTTTTTAATTTTTTATTTATTTATGATAGTTACGGAGAGAGAGAGAGGCACAGACACAGGCAGAGGGAGAAGCAGGCTCCATGCACCAGGAGCCTGACGTGGGATTCGATCCTGGGTCTCCAGGATCGTGCCCCGGGCGAAAGGCAGGCGCCAAACCGCTGCGCCACCCAGGGATCCCAAGAATCAACTAATTTAAAAGGAGAAAAGCATTACAGACAGAAAGAGCAAGATGAGAAATAATACAATAATCAGATCCAATATACTGCATACAGGAGAGACCAAGGCTGATGCTGTTAGGAGCAGAAACTGTTAACTAACTGCTGTTAGGCTGATGCTGTTAGGAGCAGAAACTACAGAGAGGAAGGAGCAAGAAAGGAGGCCAGAGAGAAACAAGAGACCATACAAATCCATGTAAGGAAGACGACTTCATCCTGTAGGTGACAAAAAAATCTAAAGGTTAAACAACCATTTTAGATAACTTATCTTAACAGCGCTAGAAAAGATGGATTTGAGAGAGGAAGAAGGAGGCTCCTAATGTGCTCCAAGAATGAAGGCCTGAAGTGGAAAACTATTTAGAAGGTAAAACTGGCAGGACTGTCCCTTACTTTAAATATAAGAGAATGGTTAAGAGGCAAAACTGATTCTTAAGTGACTAGTGAGATGAGTGTATCACTGACTAAGCCAGAATAATAAAGAGAAGAATTTGGGAGACTGGGGAAGAGAAGTATGGTTAGAAGCATGGGAGTGTGAGGTGTCTGTGATACTTAGTTCAAACTGTACAGCAAGTGGTCCATATACCAGTACACATTTTGAAACACAGGTTAGACTGATTTAGGAATCATTAGCATGCAGAAATCAGCTTAAACATGACATCAAATGAGATTCATCAGTTAAAGTAAAAAGAATGAGAAGGTGGAACAAAAATAAAATTTTGGTGTACCAACAGGGAAAGTAAGAAAAGGCAAGGGAAGGGTGGGATAAGAATACTATAGAGAGAGCAAATGAATAGTAAGAAAAGGATGAAGGGAACAAGCATTCTGCAGTGTTAGGGGAGACAAGGAACAGTGAATTTCAAGAACTGCGATGACCAATATCCTCCAATGCAGCAAAGAGGTCAGTAAGGAAAGGCCTGAAATGGATCTCACCAAAACGTCATTAGTAACCTCGGCAAAAGCATTTCAGTAGTGTGGAAGAAGCATAAGTCAGATTATAGCAAACAGCAGAAGCAACAAGTAGGTAGAGGTGAGAAAGCAGAAAATCATAGTTTCATTCACATACTGACTTGGGAATCACACTAAAAAAAGAAGGGAATCAGTAGTTGATCATATCAGCTCAGTCATGAAAAAGATGAGAGCAAGTATTCCCATCTGGCAGTAGTCACTGCTTTTTTATCAATGTGTTTTTAATACTTCATTAGTCAAAAAAAATAACATTACTGCTCCTCTTCAAAAATCCAGATCTAAGAACTACATTATTAAGTCTTTCTTATCTTCCTTTAAAAATCATTACACTTCAAAATATCTTATTTTTAAAGTATTTTTATAAAAATATAAAACAAATATAAATTATATATATTGTTTTAAAAATAAGTACCTTTATTTTCAAAAGGTATTTGGTTTTGAGGCACTCAACAAACTTATGAACTCTTAAGCAAAAAATATCAAAAAACCACCAGCACTAACACTAACAGAATAAATAGTATTAACTGCTTTTATTTTTAAATTCTGGGGGAGGAAAGAAACAAGTCAAGGACATTGCAAGCAAACCAGAATTCTCCATTTCTTCGATTTCCCCTAAGAAAAAATTCACTGAAGTTTATCTCTAAAAAATGTTTGTCTTTAAATGTCCCTGCCTGAATATTGATCTTTCAACCCATCCTTGAAATAAAAGCCAGAGTGATCTTTGTAAACTCAGCAAATCTGATCTTTTCATGACCCTGATTTAAAACTCTCAATGGATCTCTGGTTCAGGGTGGTACTTGGGGAATCCATCAAGTCATCCATACAAGGTTGGGCTATTGGAGAAAAGAGAACAATTCAATTTGCAAATATGTTACAATTTGACATGCAAAATTAATCATTATTTTTACCGAAAAACTAATACACTCTTCAAAACTATTATATTTTTTAAGTGTATGGATGAGCTATGGATGGATGACCAAGATTTGCAAATCCAAATCTTGGATGACCAAGATTGCATTGGTCTATTTAATTTAGCTAAAATTCAGGGCCTGGTTTTCTCAGTAATGGCATTTGCCTATTAATGGTTACATTTGTTAAAAGGCATGTCTGTTGTCACTATATTAGTGATACCTCAATATACCACAGTGGTGAGGTGAAGTGTAAATGTTCTGGTGAAACAGTAATGTAATTTCTATGTGAGAATAATGTCAAAAAATAGAAACTGTGAGATAGAATCCCAGTGAATATGAATCCTATATGGTGGGACCGGCAACTCATCAAGTTTGAGGACTTATCTCCAAAAAGGAAAAATATGAATGAGTATAAAAATGGATATTGAGTCAACTAATATTCGACAAAGCAGGAAAGACTATCCACCGGAAAAAGGACAGTCTCTTCAATAAGTGGTGCTGGGAAAATTGGACAGCTACATGCAGAAGAATGAAACTAGACCATTCTCTTACACCACACACAAAGATAAACTCAGAATGGATGAGAGATCTAAATGTGAGACAAGAATCCATCAAAATCCTACAGGAGAACACAGGCAACACCCTTTTTGAACTTGGCCACAGTAACTTCTTGCAAGATAGTCCATGAAGGCAAGGGAAGCAAAAGCAAAAATGAACTACTGGGACTTAATCAAGATAAAAACCTTCTGCACAGCAAAAGAAACAGTCAACAAAACTAAAAGACAACCTACAGAATGGGAGAAGATATTTGCAAATGACCTATCAGAGAAATGGTTAGTATCTAAGATCTATAAAGAACCTCCTAACTCAACAGCAAAGAAACAAACAATCCAATCATGAAATGGGCAAAAGACACGAACAGAAACTTCAGAGAAAGACTTGGACATGGCCAACAAGCACATGAGAAAATGCTCCGCATCACTGGCCATCTGGGAAATACAAATCAAAACCACAATGAGATACCACTTCACACCAGGGAGAATGGGGAAAATTAACAAGACAGGTAACAACAAATGTTGGAGAGGATGTGGAGAAAGGGGAACCCTCTTGCACCGTTGGTGGGAATGTGTACTGGTGCAGCCACTCTGGAAAACTGTGTGGAAGTTCCTCAAAGAGTTAAAAACAGATCTGCCCTATGACCCAGCAATTGCACTGCTGGGGATTTACCCCAAAGATACAGATGCAGTGAAACGGCAGGACACCTGCACCCCAATGTTTATAGCAGCAATGTCCACACTGTGGGAAGGGCCTCAGTGTCCATTGACAGATGGATAAAGAAGATGTGGTCTGTGTATACAATAGAATATTCCTCAGCCATTAGAAATGACAAATACCCACCATTTGCTTCAACGTGGATGAAACTGGAGGGTATTATGCTGAGTGAAGTAAGTCATTGGAGAAGGACAAACATTATATGGTCTCATTAATTTGGGGAATATAAAAATTAGTGAAAAGGATTAAAAGGGAAAGGAGAGAAATGAGTGGGAAATATCAGTGAGGGTGACAGAACAGGAGAGACTCCTAACACTGGGAAATGAACAAGGGGTAGTGGAAGGGGAGGTGGGCGGGGGGTGGGGGTGACTGGGTGATGGGCACTGAGGGGGGCACTTGACAGGATGAGCACTAGGTGATATGCTATATGTTGGCAAATTGAACTCCAATAAAAAAAATATACCCCACCCCACAAAAAAAGAATGATACTGAGGGCTGCCCGGTGGGGGGGGGGGGGGGGGGGCTCAGCAGTTTAGCGCCACCTTCAGCCCAGGGCCTGATCCTGCAGACCCGGGATCGAGTCCCACGTTGGGCTCCCTGCAAGGAGCCTGCTTCTCTCTCTGCCTGTGTCTGTGCCTCTCTTTCTCAGTGTCTCTCATAAATAAATAAATAAAATCTTAAAAAAAAAATTAAGTGGATATTGAAACACTGGATTTTATGAGACTCTTTGTGCCTAGTCCCCTGAACACTGTTAAAAAACTTCATCTTCAATTGTTGTCCAATCAAGGCATGACATTTTTTTATGAATTCAATTTCTAATCTAAAACAACTTGTTACAAGTAAATTAGGTTAAGTATGATTGGCTACCAAATATGTTTTGTTATTTAAAGACAAGGTTCTATATTTTTCTCAGGATTGATATGTTTTAACAGGCTTTACAACCTCCTATCCACTGTTTCCTCCCCTTAAGCAGTATGA
Organism: Vulpes lagopus; assembly: GCF_018345385.1. Classification (NCBI taxonomy): domain Eukaryota; kingdom Metazoa; phylum Chordata; class Mammalia; order Carnivora; family Canidae; genus Vulpes; species Vulpes lagopus. The sequence continues at coordinate 45,415,853 of NC_054839.1, forward strand.
TTTGATAAAAACTATCTGGAGTCTAAGTTTTCTATAAAATTCAAAAGTTGTCCAGGTGTGATAGAAATTCTCAATTGAAAGCAATGAAGGATTCCTATCTGCCCTAGGACATAATGGAAAAGTTCTATTAAAATCAGTAGACCATTTCAAAAACACCTGACAATTCTGTGCTTGATAGAAAACCCCACTGCAAGTAGTGGCACATTCCTATCAAATAGTTAGGATTTACTAATCTGTGAGGCAGCTCCATTCATATCAGTCATCACAAATAGGATATAAACAAGGATCATGGTTGTTCTGTAAAGTTTTTTTTGACAAATATTGGACAAGTAGTATATACTACTTATTCCAACCTCTTCTAAGTAATAATAGACTAATGAATCTACTTCACTAATTACTTAGGATTGAGGCAAGTAAACTCTTTCTGTAAAGGGGCAGATAGTAAAACTTGTCTTTTTTCAGGCCATAAGATTTCTGTCACAACTACTCAACTCTGCCCAGAGCACAAAAACATGGTCTAGCTGTGTATGAATAAAACTTTATTTATAAAAGTAAGCATAAGGTCAAACTGGGCCATAGCTTGCCAACTCCTTACTTACAATAAAGCTATACAATCTTTTTTCCCTAAAAACTAGACTCAAAAGATGTCTTTCTTAAAAAATGTCTTTAATCTGGAATGCCTGTGTGGCTCAGGGGTTGAGTGTCTGCTTTTGGCTCAAGGCGTGATCCCAGGATCCAGGATGGAGTCCGCATCAGGCTCCTTGCAGGGAGCCTGCTTTTTCCTCTAAGTCTTTGCCTCTCTCTCTTGAATAATTAAAGTCTTTTAAGAAATGTCTTTAATCTTTAAAAAATTATATTGTTCCATAAATTTACATATTTACTTAACTGGCTCCAAACATTTAATTTTTGAGGACATCTCATTACTGCTTAAATGCAATCTTTATTTTAAATGAAAAGGCAAATACTTGATAACACTGCAGCATTTCAACAAGAGTATTAAATTACCTGCCTTCAGCTTCTGAGACTTAGTAAATTCACATGCAAAGTAAGAGATTGAATATTGACAGTTTTCTCTCTCAAATGTCTATCTATTCTTCCTGTACAAGTAAAATAATATTATATGAAATATTCTCTCCATCTGTATCATTTATCTTTAATTTAAGGCACCAACATTTATAAGATTACCAAATGGTAAGACGTATTTATAATGAGATTCAAAACCCACAAGATACAAGGATTTTGTCTTTACCAAAGTAATCCTCTAAGAGACTATACAAGATATTCTAAAATAAAGGACAACTTTAAAATAAATAAAATATCAGAAATCCATATATGTGCAAATTACATGAGTTTACTGGCAAAAGTAAGTTATGAGAGTCCAGGCTTAATATGCAATAGAAAGACTGCAAGTATTTAGTGGGTCCTCAGCATGTGACAAGCAGTGTTCCCAACCCTTTGTGTGTATCAACTCATTAATCCTCCTAAGTATACCATAGGTTAGGTGCTACAATTGGCACCACTTAACAGATGAGCAAACTGAGGCATCAAGTAATTAATTGATATACTCAATGTTATAGTTAATCAACATCCGAACCAGGACTGACCCTGGCTCAAGGGAGTTGAACTTCAGAGTCCATGCTTTTAAGCACCAACCACATTGCTTCTCAAGAGGCAGGTATACTTGTGTGTCAAACATACTTCAATTAAACCTTAAAATTAAAAATTTTAGTAGGTATAAATTTAACTTAAAATCAAGGATACATAGAGCTGTTTTCATAACTATTTTTTTCCTCAGTAATTGCTCATGGCAACCCAGTTTTGTGATATAATTCTAATTAATTTTAATTAACTAATAATTCTAAAATAAATTAACTATTCAAAATCATGTAATATACTAATCTCAGTTCCAAACACAAATCAATTCCAGCTCATAAGCCTGCTCCTCTTCCACAGTGCTGACTTCCTGCTGACTTCTCAGATCATGTATCTTAGGCAAAAAGAAAAAAAAAATTGGTACTGCTGTGGAGCAATACAAGGCAAGCCGTAACAGCAACAAGCATGCTAAATAAAAAAAGCATTCAGTCAAACAGCCTATTTTTCCACTTTGAAAATACATTTCTTAGATACATAGAAATCTATAATCATACATTTTTTAAATACACTTTCGCTTAAGGCAGTATAGTATTACCAGTAACGATAAACAATTCAATTTACACATAAAACTTATTGTAATGAGGTAAAACATTTTAAAAGACCACCAACAGTCCAACTCAATTTTATTTTCCATGAAAACATGTTTAGGCAGGAATGATCCAAGCCATGTCAAGCAGTATTAGCCAATATGACAACGGCACAGATAAGTCTCATAACACCAATTGTAAACTAATATCAGTTTATATTAATTCATAACTAAAAGTATAAGAAAGTTACAAAATACAGTGGAAAGGTATTACCTCATAACAAACATTACCATTCTTTAGTATGTCACACTAGGTATCCACCACATGATTAACCCAAAAAGGCTTTCAATCCCCTTTTATAAGCAAACATAATATATACACACAAACTACTAATTATTATGGAGTGACATATGATTAGGGAAAGAGAGCTTTGCAAACTAAAAGATCCTTTACAAACATAAGATTATCACTCAAAATAACAAAAAATTTTAAAGTAGAATATTAACAAGTAAATTAAATCAAACATCCAAAAAAACAATGCCTCATTCATTCATACCAAATTCACACAACTTTACCATAATTTGAATAGTATCAGTAAATGAAAAGTTCAAAATGTGTTCAGGTAGAAGGGAACTACTTCAAACGTAGCGGATGGATCTGTGCCCGTCTTCAAACTCTTTGTTACTGCTTCATGATGGAATAAGTACAAAAACTGAGGTAAGCATTTAGAATCTCTTAGAGCAATTTGATATTGCTAAAGATTTTATATATTGATGTGTGAAAAACTGGAAATTTTTAAAATTGGCAGACAGCTTAAGAATCATTGAGCTAGGGGATTAGCACCTGCCTTCGGCCCAGGGCATGACCCTGGAGACCCGGGATCAAGTCCCACATCAGGCTCCCTGAATACAGCCTGCTTCTCCCTCTGCCTGTGTGTGTCTCTGCCTCTCTCTCTCTCTCTCATGAATAAATAAATAAAATCTTTTTTAAAAAAAAAAAGAGAGAGAGAGAGAGAGAGAGAATCATTGAGCTAGACCACATTTCCCAGAATCCCTCTCAGGCAGGTGAGACTAAGTTCTCCGAAACCAAGGAAGTGACGTGTGCCCCTTTTCCCATCAGGGAACTGGCTCTGGCTCTCAGCTGTCCTTTCCTTTCTGGCTACCTAAACTCAGAAGTGGCAGCTACTCTGCTACATGCATGAAAACAATGACAATACCCTAAATAGTACTTCTCAAACTTTAATGTGCAAAAAAAAAAAAAAAAAAAAAAATCACTGGGAAAATCCTGTTAAAACACAGATGTTGCTTTAGTAGCACTAAAATTCTACATTGCTAACAAGCTACTGAGAAATGCTAATGCCACTGGTTCTAGGACCATACCTGGAGTAGCATGTGTTAGGGAACAACAAAACAGTAAGATAGGGGGGAAAAAAAACAAAAAACAGTAAGGTGGAAGGAACCTGGGTCCACAAATGACAGCACAAACCAGATTCCCCATCACTATGGGTTCTTCTGTGATGAGGAGGAAAAAAAAGGCCATGATTTTTAGACCTTTGTAATATGGGGTCTTTGTACATTCCCCTAGATTATAGCCTAATACAGAGCAGTTCTGTAAATATTAGAAAGGTGTACCTCATGTCAGTTTTGCATTTTAATCAAAATAGTATCAATATAAATTCTTATTCACATAAGTATAAACTGGTAAAACTTCAAGGCCCTATGGCCTTTTCAAGATAATCAGACTTCGGAATGCACACTATGATTTCTGTTATGTATCATCTAAATATTATCACTCTACACCCATTAACGCCTACACCACTACACCGGACTATCTTTTTCAAGACATCAAATGAAAAATTAATGAGTAAAATGGCAGGTGCTCTGTGTAACAAAGAAAAGCTAGATGTGCTTACCAACAAAGTTAAATGTTATTTTGGGTGGTTACTTTGCTCCAGCAAGGATGTAAACACAGACACAAAAATGGGCACTGAAATTTCATGGTATCGATATTGCAACCATATTTTTAATATATGTATATAAAATACATATTTATCAATGATTAATTACCAAATAAACACCTAGTTAACATATGCTTATAAGGACTTCTGATAAATGCATAACTAATTAAATAAACAAATAAAAAAGGTAAAAAAGCAATCACAATCAAGAAAAAGCAGTCAAATAATTTATCAGCAGCAACCAAAATAAGGAAAAAGTACATCCTGATCCTGTAAAACTTCAAAACGTCCAAAGAAGAGTCTGATAGAGCCTAGGTACTAATCCTGTACCATCCCTCTTCTAGAAGTACAACTAAGGAAAGAAGTCAAATCAACACAGTCCTGGAGAAACCTCACTATTACTCACAACTTAGAGGGCAACAAACGGAAAGACACAGCAGGCAGCCTGGACAACAGATCATGGCAAACACCCAGGGGCAAAGCCCCTGCGTCCCAACCTAGGCTATCCACTCAGGCAGAAATGGTCAATACTATCTGCCATTCTGAATATGGTAAACTGAGGAAGGCCACTGAGAAGAAGCCTATTTTACACTCTTTGGGACCTAACTAGCAACATATCCATGGTCTTTTTTGGTGTTCATAATTGAAAGTTAAAAGAACAACTTGTGCTTAGCAGGGTCCTCCTGTTAAAACCCAATGGACTGGAACCCTGTGCCAGCTTACTAAATTGGAAAATGTCCAAGTGCCTACTGCTTTGCTTCATCAAAGGCCACAGAATGAATTACAACCTCATCATCCTAATGCCTTTCTAACCAGAGACCCTGAGGTAACAAGCAATTCTGAAACATCAAAAAGAAAAGTAAAAACGTGTAGCATCTCATAAAATATCAAATGAGTAAAGAAATAACTAGGACCTAGGACAAACATACTAAAACCAAACTTCCAAAAATAGTTTCTATTAATGCTGCTTTGAGACTCTCTTGAGACATTTCAAACTCCTACAGAAACAGCTGGTTGTCCCATGCAAAGAAATGTCATCAACATTTTTGTAAGTGTATGTGTTTGTGTTCAGTAAGTATATCAATAAGTAGAGAAAGCATTAACAGGTTATTTCCTGCATTTTTTTCATAAAACTGATTTTTTTTCATTTCATGTTCATTTCACAAGTAAAAGTTTTCTACTCTATACAAAGCTTGAATAAGTTTCATGTTCCTTGAGAACACAAAAACAGTATGATGAAACATACTGAGACTAATTACAATAGTACTAATATTCTATTCCACAAGCATCTCTGTGTCTGCTGTGGACCTTGGGCCCTGCTACATGCTAAGAATGCTATAGAAATATAAGACCAGATTTTCGTCCTACAGGAGCTTACAAAACGTCAATCAAGCTATTTTAACTAATTAGAAAAACCAAATATTTACTTATTTCTTTGGATTACACTCTAATAAGAGTATTGGAATATATTAATGAAAAAAAGGAAAAATTTCACTCACTTTATCATGACCATCTATCAACTTTCTGGACACTTAAACTTGCATACATTCCTATTTCTCCTTCAAAACAAAAGTTAAACTGAATTAATTCCAAAAGCCATTATAAAACGCTGGCTTAATTTACTTAGGAAGTTTTCCCACAAGCATTTAATATTTCACATTCTACATTTTTAAAAAATATGCCTTTATTTTCAAACTTCTTGAGGTCTTGCTTAGGAATTAGGAAAATAAAAACGTTTTTTCTTAACATCTTCACTTAATATCCATGATAGACTGTCTTCTGAAAAGCTGCAGCTGAATTTTATTTGCATTTTATATTTAGAGGAGTTTTGAGGGAATAGAGGTGGAATTTAAAAAAGGGGCCTTCAGCTACCTATATTTATTAAAAATGTCTTAAAAACTGAATCTCTAGTATCAGCAAGTCAGTAATCCAATACTGACCTAAGCAAAGAATCTTGTCACAGAGCTCTTAAAGATATGTCCATATTTTCAGAAAAGTCAATGATCCCCATATTCCAGTGCTTTTTCCTCTCTCTGGCAGCTCCTAATAGGCTAATTCTCTCTTAAAATGCTGAAATTTCTCCCAGCTTGAACCTAGCCTCTTCTTACTCCAAAGCTTTATTTTTTAGATCATAGATCAGTGCTATCTAACAAAGATAATATAAGCCGCATACTTAATAGTAAAAAGAAATGTGAAATTAATTTAATGAATTTTAATACAATATATTGACATTATTTCAATATGTAAACAATATAAAAATGAACAAGGGATATTTACATGCTTTTTTGTACTAAGTCTTCCAAACCTAGTCTGTATTTTATATTTACAGCACATCTGAATTTGAGTTAGACATATTTCAGGTATTCAACAGCCACATATGGCTAATGTCTACCACACTGGACAGTGGAGCCTTAGATGATCTCACCCATGCACTGCTTCAATCATCAACTATATTTGAATGACTCCAAATTTATATCTCTAATCCAGTCTTCTTCCTAGTACAGGATTAGTATTTCCTAATGTCTAACTGGTATCTTATTTTAGATGACATAAAGCCACCTCACACTCAAATAATGTCCAATTTCAATTCATGATCCACCCTTTGAAAGTGTTCTTTTTCTAATACTCCCTATCTAACCGTATTGTAATCAACTCAGGTATAAAAGCCAGAAACCTAGAAATCAATCCCTTAACACCACCTCTCTTTCTTTCCCATATACAATCCATCTAAAAGTTCTGTCCATTTTACCTCATAAATATCACTCAAATCAGCCTCTGCTCTTCCTCTGAATCATCACCACCACTCATGCCAAGCTCGGAGCCATTTTCTTCAATGCAAGCATTTCTCAAAATTTAACTATGATGTCATTCCTCTGTCAACCCTCCCGTCCCCTGATAAAACTTTCCAATTGATTTCCACTGCCTCCAGAATAAAAGCAAGGCCCAAGCTACATGATCTAGACCCTAAGTATCTCCCATCCCATCTCCTTATACTGTACCTATCTTATCCTCCACTCATCCCAGGCCTTCAGACCTTTGTTCTCACCATGCTCCCTACGCCCTATGAACTTTGCATATGCTTCTTTACCCTTACTTAACCAATTTAATTCTCACTCATCCTCCAGATCTCAGGGATGCATTCTTTGACCACTTCAAAGACACCAAATTTCCCTTCTACAAGCTCTTCTAGAACCATGTCCCTTTTTACTTACCTCCAGTATATTTTACAGATGCGATGTTTGAATATGTAATTAATGGCTTTCTCTCCATAAGACCACATCTGATTGTACTAAAGAAAGTGTCTGCTACAGCAAGATGTTTAATAATTATTTGTTGAATGAATGCATCAATGAATCTGCCTTGTTTTTCCCTAGACAAAGACTAGACACTGTATGAGATAGCATATACAACACATCCTGCTTACACATCATTAGTTCTGGAAAGTCTTCCAGACTTCTCAAGTTAAGCCAGTGTATAACATGTTTAAATTCTGACTGACTTGTATATCACTGCAAAAACAAATGGTGCCTCGTGTAGAAGAGGCATAAACAGTTACTACATGTATTTCAGTATACACATTACTATATAGGGTTACACACTGCTCTGCAATATTGTAAAGACTTACTGTTATAAAGATACCGTACTTTCCGCAGCACTGTCCTAAGAGGAGGGTAGCTATTTGCACTTTAAAGGCTGTAAAACTGTAGTAAGTGTAAGAAGCACTCACACATGCACACAGACACACGCCCATAGAGTAGGAGTGTGAAACCTGTAGAGGTTACACTACTAAGGTACACATAGGCTCTGTCCAGTCCCGAGTATGATGTGGTTCTTTTCTCTTTCTCTATATCACCAGGGTGCTTTTTTTCTGCTCTCCAAACCTTTGATTTGACACCCTTGTTAATATTTTACATTATCACAATGCATTTTTTACCCCTTTTCTTCTGCTTTTGTTTTTATCCTATGACTCCACAAATGTTTCTCAATTTTTACATAAAATGTTTTGCATTGCTTGGAGTACAGTCTACTTCTTCTAAAAATCATGTGGAAGTAAAGACTTTTTCAGCTACTTCCAGATTCTATACCTTACAAAAAGTCAGAATTTCTAGATAGATGGGACTTAACTGCAACATGATAAGTCAAACTACCAATATTCTTCTGTTGTCAAAAGGAGAAAACATAAGCCAAAAAAGTTGGTAGAGTTATATTTTTATGGTTCTTGAAATGTTACTATGTAATTTTTACTTGATTTAGCAAATGCTGCTGTGTGAGAGGAGAAAATTATTTTCAACTTGCTGAGGTAGCAAGTTTCTTTTTATACCCCCTTTATGCTTGAGGCAGTCAAGTCTACAGGCAGTTGAAACTAGATTTATAGGTTATTCACCAAAATATCACAGCAAACAGCACCTTGAAACCTTAAAACTTGCACAGTTTAATAGAACATCCAAGCGTTTTTAGCAGTTTATAGTATCAGTAGAAGCCACCAGGCAGTATGTAACATATTTTAAAACAGAAGGTCAACAAGGCTTATTACTGTTGAACTATAATTTCACAAACAACATAAACCAAAGAGATGGTTATAAATGCTCATTAAAGAAATGGGAAATGATTCAAAATAGGATGTCTCTGATAAGCTCCCCTGAAACCAAATATAAAGCAATTGGTTTCTTCTAGTGTTCTTCAACATCATGTATTACTATTTCAGCTAAAAAGTGTTTTAATGGTTCTAAACCTTTCCAAAACAGTGTACCAAGAGTTATGTTTACATCAAAATGGCAGTAACAAAGTATCTTACAATTCTAGATAATAAAATATCTTGCACTTAATATACAACTTATAAAAAACTACCAATATTCCTTAGAAATATACTTATGCCTAAGAGTTATGTTGGGATGAGGGAGCAACACTTCAGATACTCTTTGTGTAAACTTTTATTGTATGACTGTTACCAACAGTGTAGCACATAAAGGTAAAGTTATATTGATAGCGCTGTAAAGGTTGCTTCTCATTTGAACATAGATCACTCATCAGCAATCTCCTGAGGAAGAGGTATATCATTCAGAAAACAGAAGTCATACAAGAAAGGTGTAGAGTGAGCTACAGAACAAGAATCTGACTTTCTTGGTCTTGATCATTAATGTGTTTGGGAGGAAGCATCTACATAATGGCATCTGGAAAGAAGCTCATCTGTGGATAAGTGAAAAGTTAGAAATCAGAAATTCCAGGAAGATGTCCTGAAGTACCACTTTGGAATAGCTATTTCAGAAGAGCATTCACTTTATACTCCATACTGCCACTGTGGTTCCTATTTTATTTATCTCACAGTTGTTCTTCTCTAGTACTAAATTTTGATAAAGACCTTTAAAAAAAAAAAGATTTATTTATTCATGAGAGACACAGACTGAGAGAGAGAGAGAGAGAGGCAGAGACATAGGCAGAGAGAGAAACAGGCTCCTTGAAGGAAGCTCAACGCAGGACTCGATCCTGGATCCCGGGATCACGACCTGAGCCGAAAGCAGGCACCCAACCGCTAAGCCACCCAGGCGTCCCTTGATAAAGATTTTTATAAGCTGTAGTCTTTCTTAGTCGTTCAAAGGTAAAAGATAGGGAAAGGAGTTTGGTGGTGTACATTTGGGCCAGAGGATAGTCAGTATGGTGGGAGCATAATCAGAGAAAGAACACAAAAGAGAAGGTGAAATTCAAGGGGAACAAGGTAAGAAGACCTTTGTGTTCATCCTTCTATTTTCCCTCTAACCCTGCCCTCCTCACCAAAAACACAAAAACAAAAATCCCAGAGCACAACCTGGTTAAGCCTTGTGTGTTAGAAATCTAGAGTTTCTAAGAAAATATGTTCCTTCAGAATTAAATGGAAATGAAACATTTCTAACGCTACCTTACGGTGTCTTGGACTCCATGCTACTGGGTAAGGCAAAGACGTACCATATAGTACCTTAACTTTTCAGATACTCTTAAGACTTTGAAAAATAGAGAATTAACCATTTTCAGATAACCTTAATCAGCACTTAGGTGAGCCATTACAAGATAAAGCTTTCTTTGTTTGCAAAACCACTACTCCTCAGCCTAAGCACCTTATCTTTCCCAAAGAAGTAAATTTACACACCACAAAAAGTACTTTCATCTAATTTTCTATTTTAAAATGTGTTATTTTTTTTTATCAATAATTTATAACAGAAGTGGTCACCATGGCTTGATGGAAAAGAGTTTTTAATCTTTATTCCTTTTCAGGTCCTACAAGTAAGTAAGCATATAGAGTAAGTACTAAGAAAAATGGTTTTGTCGGTGACAATAACAGAACCCTAAGAGTTAAAGGAAGCTCAGAATGTCAGAACCGGAATGAATTGGTCAAAGCTACTCTATGGTCATAAATTCTTCCAGTGGTCTTCTCTGCCTAAACTTTTGAGAGTCTGTATTTTAACATAGTAAATCTCTACTTAAATATGGAATCTAGACAGGCTACTTGAACACACAGGAGATCCTCTTCTCTTCTTTGGCACAAACCTAATATGTTCAAGACCCATTGAGAATCACATGCAAACCTCTAGAGAAGCCTAACTAGACCCTCAGATTACTATTGCCTTTATGAGTCACTGCCATACAAAAGCAACAACGTCTGGTGGAAGAAAAAACATGTTAAATATATCACTTGCAACATAAAGTGACAAATGTTACAATATAACATTGCTGGGCGCTTATAACAAAATAACAATAAAGGGAGGTCCTATCAAAGCTTGGGTAGAGACCCCTGCTATAGAATTCTGATTCACAGGGGCATTCTAAGGTTCATTGTAACAGATTTTAATGAGAACCTACACTGTAGTGCTAGCTCCCTGGCACTACAAATACACAGAAAAATAAGTTGTCGTTTCCTACCCTTAAGGAGCTTGTATTCCAAAAAAGAAAAATTTTAGTAGGTGTTTGGAACCAACATAAATGATAGACTAGCCTTTGGAGGTGGGGTCAAGTTGGAAAGAAGTAAAAGCCCAAGTTTGTAAATGAAATCATATAACTAGGTTGAAGCACTAAGGCTCAATCCAACGAAGAATGGGGAAAAAGTAGAAGAATGATCCAAGATTATTCAAAACATCCTTGTGAGGTAAAGAAAACGAAGGTAGAGATTCCAGAACAACAATAAAACCGAGTAAGGTGAGTTTTTTAACTCCACAATCTGTTACCCTCATGGGGCTCTACACACACACTGTAGGAACCACTCCTCTCCCCAGTTAAACGCACCAGACTTGGAACCGGGCTAGGCTCCCTGTGCTCGCCTTTCAACTCCACAACGTCCTAGCTAGGTCATGAAAGCCCCTTTTTTACAGTTCTGTGCCTGTCTCCTCACCTGTAAAGTGAAACGCCTGTAGAGCCAAGAGCCTCTTCCTCAAAACACAGGTGTTACCACATCACTCCCATCAAAAACTTTGTCCACCAAATCAACTCCATTATCTCTTAGGCGCCTGCCGCCTCCGTAACCTGGGCCCAACCTTTCTCTTTGGGTACCCTCCCACTCCCCGGAACCCACAAGGATCTATGGTCAGTTCCGCAAACCAATAAGCACTTCCCTGCTTTCTGGGTCGCATCTCCAGTGGCTGTCGAGAAAGCCCGTTTCCTCACCGCCTTTCAAAACCCAACTCCCTCCAGGACGTGAACTCTCCCTCCCCTCCAATTCCGCAGCGCGTTAGCCGGGCCCTCTGTCGGGTTTGCCACACTCTTTTCCCGTTTGTGGTTTGTTGGTGGTGGTGTTTTGTTTTGGTTTTGGTTTGGGTTTGTTTTTTTGTTTTTTTGTTTTTTTTTTTTTTTGCATTACTTGTTCGTTTAAGGTCTCCCTCTCTCCTCTTTTTCACCACGACAGTGAACTTCCAGGGAGCTGGGGCAAACCTGTTCTCATCCTCCTTCCCACCGCCCCTCTTCCTCTCCTCCGACTGTGCCTTTGCAGGCCTGGAAAACCTGTTCCCTTATTAAACTGCATGTTCACAACTCTAATGGCCTGGAGTTCCAGTAACTCCTTAATGTCGCATAATTTTTATTTTTATTTTTATTATGATTTTTTCTTTTTTACTGCTTTCAGATTCTCAAATCTTCACAACAACACGTCAAGAAAAGTTTCTACGGCGCAGCCACACGCGTTGACAAGGAGGTCACTCCTAGCTCCAGAAGTTGTGTGTGTGCCATGGAGGGCGGCTGCACGGCTGCCGGGACGGGCACCAACGCGAGGCGGCCCGGCCCGGGCGGCGGCTGCACCGGGCTTGGCTGCGGCGGCTCCGCAACTTGCAGCGGGCCCGCGGGCTGCGGCCGCGCTCGGTTCCCCGCAGCCCTCGCCGCCCCCCGCCCCGCCCCGCCCGCGGCAACACTCGGCCGCTCCCGGGCCGCCCTGCCCGCCGAGCCCGCCGCCCCCGGCCCGGCCCGGCCCGGCCCCGGCCCCGGCCCGCAGCCCGCAGCCCAGGCCGCGCCGCCGCCCCGAGAGGCGCCCGGGGGACTCTCCCGCTCGGCTCCGCGTGGCGCCGGGGGCGGAGCCGGCCCGCAGGGCCCCGGGAGCGGCCGGCGGCCTCCGCCTACCCCGACACGCACCCGCCGCCCCCGACCCCAACAACCCTCCGCGGGGCCCCGGCCCGCGCCCGCGCCCGCTGCCGGGCGGCCGGCGGGACTCGCCACTTACCAACCCGCCTGGGACAACGCCGCGCCGGGGACCTCAGACATGGTAGCTGCTTAGGCCGGGGGTGGTGGTGGCGGGGCGGGGGGGCTGGGGTGGGGGTGGGGGGTAGGCCTCCTACTTGAGACCAAAAAAAAAAAAAAAAAAGAAAGGGGAAAAAAAAAAAAAAACCGAAAGAAAAGAAAAGAAAAAAAAAAAACTCCTCTGGTCGGCGCTGCAACTGGGCATGCTCAGTGCGGCCGGCGCTTCCGCGTGCGGGTTCCGCTCGCCGCGTTTTCCGAGCGGCCGCGGGGGCCGGGCCGGGCCGGGCCGGGCCGGGCGGGGGCCTGGAGCCGCGGGTCCGCCTGGGAGCGGGGGCCGCGAGACTGCTCTCCGCCGCGGGCCCGCAATTGTGTTTCTTTTTTTTTTTTCTTTTTTTTGTTCTGTTTTGTGTTACTTTTCGGAGTTGCACACCTTGGAACCTGACGAGGACGTTTTGGGTTTGTTTTTTTTTCTTTTTTGTTTTTCCCCCTTCCGGAATACACAGTAGCGTCCGCGTGTCCAGCGTCGGCAGGTGCCCCTCACCGGCGGCCGGGAGGCGCTGGACCCGAGGCGCACGGGTCGGGGGCAGCCAGGGCTTCCCGCTCGGGGACGGTAAAGCTCACCCACAAAGGCGTTGCCAGCCACTCTGCAGACAAGTTTCCTTTTTTTTAAAAAAAAAAAAAGACTCTGCGCTTCGATCTGCCCCGACGCAAAGAAAAGACGGTCGCTTTGTTTTCAAGTCCCGCGCCCCGCCCCCAGCCCCGACCGCAGGCGAATCGGCTTGTGGAGGACCCGAGAAAACCTGAAGTTAAGGAGCATGGGTAAGCCGGGCGGTGGTGTCAGTGCCGCTTTTCTCTGTCGCTCTGCCACTGGACCCGTCCAAAGTCCCCAGCGCGGCCCTGTGACGTTGGCGCCGGCATCACCGGGCCCGGCTCCCCCGCCCCCGCCCCCCCCCGGCCGCTGTCCTCTAGCTCTCCACAGGGCTGAAGCGTAGGGGCAGGTCCCCGATTGAGCATGCGCGGCGGTGGCGGCGGCGGCGACGCCGAACGGCGCGTTTGACGCTGCAACGCGATTGGACGGCTGAGACTCACGACAGCCAATCGGAGAGGAGCAGGTGGAACGGGACGCAGACACGCCCTGAAGGTTTGCCCCGCCCTCCCCGCTTTTCCGCCTCTGCGGCTGCTCGGGGTAAGGGCACGTGTGTGGGGGGCTCTGGCCCCGGCTGTCGAGCCACGGGGGGGAAATGGGGGACTGAAGCCCGGTCGCCCGTGGCTGCCTCGTCTGACACCATCATACAGAGGCTCGGAGCAGAGACTGCGGACCTGGACGGAGCCCCCTCCTGGGATCGGGGAGGAGAAGGAAGGAAATCATCGCCGTGGGGGGAGCTCAAGCTCAATACATTTGTTTCTCCTTTTAATTTTTTTTTTTTTTTTTTTTTAATTTATGATAGTCATACAGAGAGAAAGAGAGGCAGAGACACAGGCAGAGGGAGAAGCAGGCTCCATGCACCGGGAGCCCGATGTGGGATTCGATCCCGGGTCTCCAGGATCGCGCCCTGGGCCAAAGGCAAGCGCCAAACCGCTGCGCCACCCAGGGATCCCCTGTTTCTCCTTTTAATTGGGAAACTCCGTTTGGGCTTCCCAAGTCACACTTTTTTTAAAAAAAAAAAATTTGTTTATTTATTCATGAGAGACACAGAGAGAGAGAGAGAGGGGCAGAGGGAGAAGCAGGCTCCATGCAGGGAGCCGGATGCGGGACTCGATCCCAGGTCTCCGAGGTCACGCCCTGGGCTGCAGGCGGCGCTAAACCGCTGCCCCCCCCCCGCCCCCGCCGCCCCCCAAGTCACACTTTTAAAATCGCGGTGCTTTTCTAATGCTATGGAAATATGTTTTCAAGCACACTGCTTGGGAACTTATTTTAATGAAACGTATTTCCAAGGACTTGATCAGAAATCACTCCATGCTGTTGGCTGCAGTCTGGAGCGGTGTGCTGGGTTTAGGCCACACGCATGCTACAAGTGTATTTCGGTTTAAGGACACCATCCTGTCCAGGGGTCAGGAAAAGATCTGCCGTTCTGAAGGTAAACAAAGTTGGTTAATAATTTTTATTGTTTTTTTTTTTTTTTTTTAAGTAGAATCTACTCTCAACCGATTATTTATATTTTGCAATTGGTGTGAGTTGTTAACTATGAAAATGATGCGCTGCCCTGGTATCAGAATTCCTCACTGGCTAAATGGGAACCCTTACAGGTTCTCGTGGTGCAGTGTTGTAAGCACTTAAAATAATTTTAATAAAATGCGCCATGAAACACTATATCCTCTCTTACTTCAAGAAATGTTTTCAAGGGACACGTGGGTGGCTGAGGGGTTGAGCGTCTGCCTTTGGCTCAGGGCAGGATCCCAGGGTCCAGGATTGAGTCCAGCATCAGGTTCCTGTGGGAAGCCTGCTTCTCCCTCTGCCTATGTGTGTGTGTGTGTGTCTGTGTCTCTCTCTGTCTGTTATGAATAAATAAAATCTTAAAAAAAAAAATGTTTTCTAGAATGGGTTGAAGATTACCACTGGAAAAATTTTGGACAATATTAGCATCAAAAAACAATGATAATTTACTGAACTAAAAAAAAAAAATAGGTAAAACGCACGCTTTCAGACGCTTTCAGAGTGGCACTAAAAACAAGTGGTGCCTGGCTGGCTCAGTTGGTAAAGCATGTGACCCTTGGTCTTGGGACTGTAAATTCAAGCCCCACATTGGGTGTAGAGATTACTTAAAAAATAAAAATTTAAAAAAGAAATAAAAGGAGAAGTAATAAAAGTTTTTCTTTCGGAGGTATACCAGAGAATAAATGCAGAACAATTGATACGATTAGAAAAATCACCATTTTCCGAATCATTAACAGTTGATTCAGGCAAAGTTCATCAAAGGATGCTAAAAGCCACTGCTGAAAGGTGGAAGGAGTACAGGATCTTCACATGGTTTCAAGGTATCAAGCCATAATTTAATTATTGCAAAAGAAAATAAATGTACCTTTACCTTAAAAAAGAAAATCACTGCCTTAAATTACTAAAGCTAGGATCACTAATGGGACAATCTGATATTATGGGCTCACTGCTGTAGTGCAACTAGAAATACACATCATCTAAGAAATATTCTTGCAAAATTGTTTAACCTGAATTTAATCAAGCTTCCAGACAGTAGTTCCCAACCAGAAGCTGGATCCCCACCCACCCCCCCTACCGTTTACCCAAATGGGCACATTTGACAATGTCTGGAGACATTATCAGTTGTCATAACCTGGGGAGAGTTACTGCATCTTATGAGTACAGCTAAACATTACACAATAGACAGGACACCTTCCCCACAATGAAGAATTATCTGGCCCAAAATGACAATAGTGCCAAGGTTGAACAGTCCTGGTTTAGATTTAAAAACTGAAATGACATATAGAGGGTATCAGAATAAGTCAAACAGGAAGAAACAGGCAAATAAATACAAACTATGGCATATTCTATTAAAAAACAATAACAATTGACTTGGACTGTTCATTGAACCAATATAATTTTTTTTAAATCTCCATATTAAAGAGACTCAAGAGATGTAACAACAAAATGGAATTTTGGATCTTAAAAAAGGAGATATTTTGTAGTATTATACTTAATCTTGGAAATTTTATGCCAAAGCTTTTATGGCTTTTATGACTGAGGAGTTGTGGTGTCTACAACTTATTTACGTATTCAGAAAAAATAATGGATATATAATACATGTATGTAAAATATACACACATACATGTGTATGTGTAATAAAAGCAAAAGAAGGGATCCCTGGGTGGCGCAGTGGTTTAGCGCCTGCCTTTGGCCCAGGGCGCGATCCTGGAGACCCAGGATCGAATCCCACTTCGGGCTCCCGGTGCATGGAGCCTGCTTCTGCCTCTCTCTCTCTCTCTCTGTGACTATCATAAATAAAAATAAATAAATAAAAATAAAAGCAAGAGAAGGTAAATGTGGCAAAATGCTTAAAATGGGTGAATCTAATTGGAGGTGCTCACTATATTATAACTTTTCTCTAACTTTGAAATTTTTCAAAGTAAAAAGTTATAAGTATAGATTATACTAATTTCTTTCACTTCCAAATTTTTTAATCGGAATTGTTAGTTCCGTGGAAAATGGTAGCAGCTGACTAGACAAAAAAAGAAGGATTTTCATTTTTAATAAGATAAATCATTGATTCACAGAAAAATAAATGAGTTTAAAGTTGGGGGAAATCCTAAGGATGATAGGAGAGCTTTACAAGGGTAGGTTCCTGGGTGGCTCATTCAGTTAAGTATCTGCCTTCGGCTCAGATCATGAGCCCAGGATCCTGGAATTAAGCCCAGTTTGAGGCTTTCTGCTCAGCAGGAAGTCAGCTTCCTCCCTCTTCTTCCACCCACCCCTCTCCTCCCTGTGCTCTCACTCTTTCAACTGGATTTTTTTTTTTTTTTAAATAAAAGAGCTTTGCTAGGTACAAGAGGATAAAAAGGAGGAGGTAGATTTATTTGAAGTCAATGGTGTAAATTAACAGGAGTGAGAGAATTCATTCACTTCTGTTTTGTCTTTATCATTTCAGTGAAGGAAGTGGTTCAGAGTGAAAAGAGATAGAATATGGATAAATAGGGATAGGAACGACAATAAAAGGTAAGGTAATAAGAGTACCTAGTCTCTCTAAAGCACGTTAAATCTTCTGATCTTAAGCCATTAATATCCCAGAGAATACTGAAATAACCTGTGAATAACTTAGATGAGCAAATGCCAGGGAGCCCTAAAAGACTGTTGAGTTCATCTGGAAATGTAGTTGAAGCCTGGAAACAATCAGAATTATTTCCAGTTTTAAGAACAGGAAAGAAGTCTTTAAAACAAATGGTGCTGAAACAATTTTTCCATGTGCAAAAAAGTAAAGTTCTTTACATCATGCATAAAAATTAACCCAAACTAAATCATATATTTAAATGAAAGAGCTAAAAATATTAAATTCCTAGGGGAAAAAAAAAAAGTAGAACCAAATCTCCATGACTTTGGGTTAGGCAATAGATATGACATCCAAAGTACAAGCTAAAAAAAAAAAAAAAAATTAGATAAAGTGGACTTCATCAAAATTTAAGACTTCTGTGATTCAAAGGACACTGGCAAGACAATACAAAGATAATCTACAGAAAGGGAAAAAAATAGGAGTTTGTAGCAAGGATATGTAAAGAACTCTACTGACCCTAAAGTGAAAAGACAACACTAAAATGAACAAAGCATTCGAATAGACATTTTTCCAAAGAAGATATACAATGGCCCAATAAATGATAAAAAGATGCTCAATATCATTAGTCATTAGGGAAATGCAAATCAAAGCACAATAAGATGCTTCATACCCACTAAAGTGGCTATAGTTAAAAAGATGGACAGTAACAAGTGTTGATGAGAATCTGAAGAAATTGGAATCTTCAGGGTGCCTGGGTGGCTCAGTTAAGCATTTGCCTTCGGGCTCAGGTCATGACTCCGATCCCCAGACCAAGCTCCACGTTGGGCTTACTGCTCAGTGGGGAGTCTGCTTCTCTCTCTTTCTCTCTCTCTCTCTCACTCTCTCTCTCTCTCTCTCAAATAAATAAATAAATAAATAAAATCTTTAAGAAATGAATTGGAATCTTCATTTACTGTTGGTGGGAATGTAAAACTGTGCAACCATTTTGGAAAAGAGTTTGGCAGTTTCTCAAACAGTTAAACAGAGTCTCCATATGACTCAGCGATTCTATTCCTAGGTATATATAGTCTAGAGAAACGGAAATTAATTTCCACACAAAAACATGTACTTGATGTTCATAGCAGCATCATTCATTATAGCCAATAAGTGAAAACAATCCATATGTCCATCAACTGATGAATAGATAAACAAAAGGAGTGGGATTCCACAAACTAAAGACAGGGGATTTTGCAGTTAACCCACTAATCATGATTCTAGAACATAGGATTTAGGAGCTGAATTTTTGGGAGGAAGTGTAATTGAAATAGCTAACCTCTAAGGATTAACTTCTAGAATTCTATGATTGTAAATCATGTCAGACAACCTCATTATTTTATTTTATTTTTTTTTTTAGTTTCTGAACTAGTGAATACAAGCTATAGCGTGTGGCCATCAAGACAGACCAGGTCATTCCATGAGAATAAACAACCATAAAATATTAGTGGCTTTTAATTTTTTTAAGTTCATTTTTCTTAAAAAAAAAGAAAAAAATGTTCATTTTTCTTTCATGTTATATGTCCAATGTCAGTGTTTGGAGTGGGGGGAGGAAGGTTTCTGATCATAAATATAATCCTCATTCCAGAATCTTGACAGAGCATTAACCATCTGTAACATTGTTGATTGAAGTAGTAGAGAGTGAAAAGGCTCTGGAGAATCTCACACTGGAAATTAATGGTCTGCCAGAACTGGACATACGACAACACATAAAGTCAATCACCAGGTGCCAGAAGGTGAAGAGCCATAAATATTCAATGGGCAATATTAATGGCTGTGGTAGTCAATGAAGTACCAATGCTATTTGTAATAACAAAACCCTGAAGGTAACCAAAATGTCCATCAATGAGGCAATATTTAAATAAGTTGTAATGGGTGCCATGTAAACATCACCAAAAAAATTAAATAAATCACTATGTACTAAGTGGGATATGTATGTGGAGAAATAACATGAAAAGTTTTAACATGATGAATTAATACAAGTCATTAAGAAAAAGGTAAAAATCCCATGAGAAAAATGGGCAAAGTATATAAGTAGGCAATATACAAAAATGAAATCTAATCAATAAATATGTGAAAATGTTTAACCATATCAATAACCACAAAAATTAATTTTTAGAAATTTTATTGAGATGTAGCTGACATGCAATATTATATTAGTTTAAGATATACAACAGAGTGATTAAAGCAATGGGCTATCAATAAAATTCCACTTTTGGGATGCCTGGGTGGCTCGGTCAGTTAAGTGGCTGACTCTTGATTTCAGTTTAGGTTATGATCTCAGGTTGTGGGATTGAACCCCACATCAGGCTGAGTGTGAGCCTGCTTGAGGATTCTCTCTCTCCCTTTGCCCCACACCCTGCTCTCCACCTCTTTCTAAAATAAATAAATCATTTTTTAAAAAAATAAATAATAAAATAAAATTCTACTTTCATCTAACCCAGTGGCAAAAATTAGTAAAGAATAGCAAATGTTGGCAATAATATGGGGGAAGCTGATTCTTTAATATACTGCTTATAAGAATGAGATTGATAAAACCACTTTAGAGAGTATTTTGGCAATATCTAGCGCAGCTGAAAATATGCATACCTTATAGTTGAGCATTTCCGTTCCTAGATACTTATTCCAGAGAAAGATGTTCATTGATATATTGCCTTAAAATAGGAGAATGAGAACAACTCTGATGTTCAATTAAGGGTAATGAAATCCTCTATGCCAGTTTAAAGAATACATTAGATCTTTCTCTGTGTAAATTTGGTTAGATCTCAACAACATAGCATTTTGTGGAAGGAAGGAAGGAAGGAAGGAAGGAAGGAAGGAAGGAAGGAAGGAAGGAAGGAAGGAAGGAAGGAAAAGAAAAAAAAAAGAAAAAAGAAAAAAGAAAAAAGAAAAGAAAAGAAAAGAAAGTGGTTAGACCAATTCAGTGGTTTGTCAAAGGATTTTCTAAGGACTCCTAGTGGCTCTACTTGGTGCCTCAAGAACCATAGCAGGGTGCAAGGAGAAAGGTGAGGAAAATGGAATCTAGACCTCCAAGCCCTCTCAAAGCTGAACGGCACTCCTTTAACTTGCTTAATGGACTGCATTTTGATGAAAGATTTAATCTAAATGAAGGATTCAACAAATTAAAAGGAGTTATAAGAAATATGAGGTTAGATGAATAAACCAGTTATTCATTCAACAGAGGTTTATTAAACCTATACTGCCAATCATTGTGCTAGACACTGCAGGTAATATTAGCAGTCTCCAGTCTTGATCACGATGGGCTTTGTCAATTACCTCAAAATATAACAAAATATGAGCATAATTGGACATAAATTCTGCAAAATGAGGTACAAGTGATGAAAAACATTGAGGGGACATTACATAAATATTACTAATGTAGATATCTGGGTGGTCATAGAAGTATGATTTTATGTCCTTTAAATGTATGTGTATTTTCCAAAATTAGCATGTTCTACTCTTATAAAAACATACACAGGTCCAATCAGAAAATGGTAGAGTGAATTTATACGGCATCTTTTATTCTCAGAAATCTTAGTGTTTCATATCTATGTGCAGTATTGTTGGTAGTTGTATAAATTTGAAGATTCTTCTACCCTTGCCAAGGATTTTATCATCTAATATACTGCAACATTTCTTATGATATGTATTTTATATTTCTATTTATATTATTTATCTTTGTTATTTGTTATGGATGACATGGATTACGTTTATATATTTGAAATACTATTTCTCATTTAATACATCACTTGCCCTAAGTCTCCTACATATCCTTTTCACTTAATCTTTTTTTGTTATAAGTGACTGAGTACTTCAAATGTCTTTTAGATTTCACTGAACATTTCCAAATCTACACTAAGTAGTTTTGATATTCTACTGAAAGTGCAGTAGATACAGGAGATGTTGTTTCAGGCCTTTTCAGTTTCAATAAAACCTAACTTAGTAAAAATGCAAGAGCTGACAGCCACCAGAGTCCTAGGCGAAATTCCATCTCTACATCTCTGCTGCTCCTGGCACATCTTCTTTGTTCTTTCTCTTTACTTTCTAATTTGTATGGCAGTGTACGTGCTTAGCTCCTGAGTTTACATATTATAGTTCTATCCCCCAGAGAGACCCTCTCTCATCTTAACCTCAAACAGAAATATCAGGGAAGGCATCTGGCATGGCATGACATGGGTAAAGAGCCCAGCAGGGGGTTCAGTCGGTATGGTCAGAGGATGGAATCACATGTTACGCAGAGCCTGCCACAGGACCACCACCTGAGACAAGCAGGCGATTTGAAGTATTTACCTGAGCAGATGCTCCAAATCTATCTACCACAGTTGCATTCCTCCTAAATGTTTATAAATCAAAATTTTAAGAACCTACAATCTAAAAAAAAAAAAATGCTAGTTACACCCACTTATAAAATCGATCCCAATTTAGTGTATTTTCTGGATATAGTCCATTTTTCCCATAATCGTTTTTATTTAAATAAAAATCACCGACAGTCACTTTGCAACAACTTTACAATGTAAACAAGTTTCATAAGTAAGTTACAAGAGGAATTGGCCCATTTTGTTTTCTGCATGTCACAAAGTTAGGATGCATATATTCTGGTTATTTTTTCAATACACTTCAAGCACTATATTCTATCATATTCTGTGAAGCCATTGAATTTACCTTTTAAGCTGTTGGGACAGAGACCATATGTATTTGGTGTCCACACATGAGCTAAAACAGCACACAGGGTGATCTGTTTTTAAAGAGAAATGGAAATTGCCTAGCCAAATCTTTGTAGACTTTTGCTGTAATATTCATACTTAACGAAATTTGCTAAGATTACTTCCCATATTTTCTCACCTTTGATAAAACTACCATATAAATATTTTCTAAATCATTTATTCTCTTCAAAGCTTGCCAGTAACACTAGACCTAACATGCAGCTCCCCCTTCTAATCTTCCCCAGAGTTCAAACACTGCCATTTGTTCCTGCTTTTTCGTACTTAAGCCACTTTTCACCACACTGATAAGACTTATCTAAACTAATCTGAATCAATTTTAGAACTAACATTTCACAAGAAAGTACATGAAAGAACACATAAATATCCTTTATTCTTCCCCTTGTTTTCAATTGATGTTAACTCCTTGCTTTAGAATGATAAAATTCAACGTAAAATGGATGTTAGCTACATTTCTTTATGGATATTTCTTCCACTCTCCATTTCTCTTGAAGTATTGGGAAGTTTTGACCAAATATATACACATATGTATCTATCAAAAAATATATATCAAGTATATGTATATATTTATTTAGTGAACTCTTACTGACAGGTAATTCAGTTAAATTTGTAAATGATAGAGCTAGGATTCCAGAGTATTTTGACTCCAACACACACACACACACACTTAGCTCCAGCACTCCTAAGTAACTGGAAAACAGTGGGATCCTTGACAAGGAGAAGAGGATGAAACGAATGTGCTGATTTTAGATGTGTTAAATCAAAAATGACAAAACCTACCAAGTATCATTTTGAAATTTGGCTATAAACAGATGAAGGACAGATTTAGAGATGATGATTTTTTTGGAGCCATCTTCTTCCACAAAATTGTTCAAGCCTTAAAAGTAAACAGGTTGGGAGAAATAATGTAAACACTGAAGAGAGGCCCAAAGATAAAGCCTAAGGCACGACCACAGTAAAGAGCCAGAGAAAGAGGAAGGAGCAAAGAAACAACAGAAGCTGTATTCAGATGCCAGAAGAACTTGGATGAAAGAAGAGTAAATGACATGATTGGATGATTAAGCCAAATAAACTGAATTCAGTTAGAATATATTTGCTTGACAACCTGCAGACAACACTTTAATAAATAGCAAAAATATATAGTTTTATCCTGTCCATTGATATTCACATATCATTATCATCATCATCACCACAACAAAATGTATTGAAAGTGCCAAGTATTTTCTTAAATGCAAATAAGGAAATGGGATTATAATGGTAAAATGACCTTCTTGAGGTAGCTGTGCCATTAAATGACAAAGCTAGGATTTAGATCCATGTCTATCCAACATCAGATCACCTTCTTAACCAATACGCCATTCCCAAAATATGGGACAAGTAGAGAAGGAGATCATTTCTAGATTTCTACCATGAAATCTCTATTATTTCTATCATAAACATTTCTGTCATGTTTATGGACATGGTTTGAATGCCATTGACCCAATAAATATTTATTGAATCAATAACATAGTGAGAAAGTTGCTCCCCTTTCCAATTCTCTTTCAGTTTGTCTAATGGTCTCAAAAAAGTGGTGTCACTTTGAAGCAAGTATATCTAACATCCCTCCAGCATTTGCCAACCTCCATTTTTAACAAAAATGATAGCAGACCTGAAGGTCAGAATCCTCTGTAGACAATAACATCTAAGCAGAATTAGTAATGTTGCTCTGTTTTCACTGTATGTATGTATTTATTTATTTTTAGAGATTTTATTTATTCATGAGAGACACAGAGAGGCAGAGACATAGGCAGAGGGAGAAACAGGTTCCCACAGGACCCTGATGCAGGACTTGATCCCAGACCCCCAGGATCACAACCTGAGCCTGAAGCCAGACGCTCAACCACTGAGCCACCCAGGTGCCTCTGTATTAATTTTTTATAGCTAAAAAACAGCTCTTTGTGGCAAATTATTCTGGTTTTCCATTTATAACAGTGAATACAGTTTCCTGTCTGAATACACACAAGATTTTAAAAAGTAGCTCTGTTTAAAAACATATTTTAAGCAAATAATAATACAAGAAGTATGTGGAGATGAGAAAAATAGGGTAGCTTGTGGAAGGACTAAAATTAAGAAAAATTGAATTATGTGAAACATCTCTTCCCTTTCTGTGAAATCCTTAATCATAACATTGATGTCAGGAATCAGTTATTTCCCTCCCTCCACTCATTTCCATCATTCTCTCTGTAACTCTGTACCAAGCAACGCTTTCCATGTGATTGCTGTTCATATGGTAGGTATTGTCTTGACTTCTCTTCTTTTTTCTCTCCCTCTTTCCCTTCCTCCCTCTCTCTCTCTTCCTTCCTTCCTCCCTTCTTTCCTTCCTCCCTTCCTTCCTTCCTTCCTTCGTTCCTTCCTTCCTTCCTTCCTTCCTTCCTTCCTTCCTTCCTTATTCTTGCTTACCAGCTGTAGGAGCAGGAGCTAGCATACTGAGCTCAGATGGAATGTTATTAGGCCAAAAAGTTGAGCTGACCTGTGTGACTGCTCTCACAATCTAAATCCCTTCACTGGCTTTCCAGGGCTAAAAATAGTGAGAGCTCTGAATTACCTGCCAGGAGTCACCTCTGATAATTTTCGCTGTAAAGGATTAGAAGGAGAATTTTCTAAACCCAAGGGAAATAAAGCTCATTCACATTCACTTTTATGCCTAAAATGTCTCCATGAGAAATAAAAGGTTGGTGATTGCTTTTCAGAGCTTGTTTTAACCCCTCTGCTCATTTCTTCTATTACCTGTGTTCAAAACTCTTCAATTATCTGTGTTCCACTTCTCAAGAAAGATCTTTAGGCACAGATGATTTCATGTAGTAAAGGATCATGTAAGTAGAGATTAAGGGAGTTTCTGGCAGACTAGTTCTGTCTAGTTAGTGCTTTGAAAAAAACTTGGCCTATAACTCTCATATGAGTTAGGTAATGGGAGTTCTTATGTTGTGCTTTATACCTTTCTATGTATTAGCGCACTTAATCTTAATAACAAAGCTATTAGAGATAGTGTGTGTGTATAAAAATCCCCATCTTGCAGGTGAGGAAACAGGCCCGATTTATAGTTGGTCAACAGCAAAACTGAGGTTTGAGCCTAAACTTCTGATAGTAAGTTATCTATCCTCCACTACCTACTCAATCCCATTCCGCTTGCGCAAACCATTTCAACTGCATTTTTGTGATTTTTGTAAACTCCCAAAGCTACGCTGGATTTTGGGCAGCAGAAGACTTAGAAGTGAAAAAAAAGAAAGGTCAGGTTCTGAGAACAGCAAAGAATAAAACAATAATCAGGGCAGCCAATGGAAAAGGCTGTGGATCTCAACATTTCAACAAAAAAACCTATAATGATGTTTTCAAATAGTTAAATGCTTCAGTAAATGATTTTGAAAAGGGTGATAAACAGAGTAATTTTATAATGCTTCTGCTTGACTCAGAATGAAAGGAAGAGAAAGTAACAGTTCCATGTTTTAGGTATAAGTTATCCAAAACCATTCCTCCAGATACCCATCAAAATTCTGAGAAGTCAAATAAAATCATTGCTAATTAAATGTTAATTATAGATAGCTTATTAGTGGGATCCAAATTTTCACAGATCTTATCTGCCTATGGGTTCAAATGAGGCTACATTAGCATTTATATGCCAATTTTACTGTCACTCTTCACAACACAAGACTTAAGCATTACTTGACTTTGTCCCCTTCTCAGTCCCTGCAATAATTGAACCTAGTTTTGCAAGGATTACTCAGACACTGTGTAATGCACAAGGAGCAACAGTACTTCGCTGTCTTCTGTTCTGGCCTCTTATTCCTGTCTCCTGACTCCAATCCACTAGAGGAAAGAATTTGGATATTGTAATTGTCCAACAACCTCTCTGAAAATGCCAGTTCTCTGTCTAGGAGATTGTTTATTATTCCTCTAAACCTAGAAAACCTCAATATGTCAAACAGCAACTTAGTCTCTACACTGTGTCATGTACATAAAATGGAACTGCCCCTCTACCTTGAGTCTCTCAAGTAGCTCTACCTTGAGTCTTGCAGATCCCTTTGAAAAAGTTTTTCTTCAGCTCTTGGACTTCTTACAGCTCAAACTGGAAACCACATGGAACTAGGTTGAGGAACAGACAATATACTATCCTCTCTATTCTTCTGTCTTGCTGAAAACCATCCCATACATCTCATTTATGCAAGCAGATGTGAGGGAGGTCACAAGGCAGCCTGTTTGTCAGACACATTTACACCTTTTTAACCCCAGCTGGGAAACATCCTCCCCCAATATTAGTTTCAAAAATTTAGATTTCTTGCATATAAGAATTGTATTTCTTTTACATGAATGGTTTTAGAAACATTAAGCCCTTTTTCTAATCAAGGAACAAACTCAAACACGTTTGCTGGGTTCAGCAAATCTGGGTTTGACTCCTGACACTATAATAACGCATTGAGTGGCCTCACTCAGACCATTTACTTTTCAGGGACTCCAGAGAGGTTTTTTTCTACAAAGCATTGGATTTCTGGATAATTGGATTATAAAGTCCTTTAGGCCCTCCAATTATACTTGTATGGTTTCAATTTTAATTTTATTATTTCTGATGTGTTAGGTTCACAGGTTGTATTTTCAGAGATGGCTGCACCAATATGTATCCCATCCCACATGCTCTTGTTACCATGTGATATTCACATGCCTCTACTGACAGGTGGAGTTGATCATTTGCTCCTTTCTAGTCTCTATAACTTCGTTGACCATTCCAATATGGGTGAAGTAAGGCTGCTTGATTTCAGAGGCTTAATCACAGAAGACAAAACAGCTTCCATGTAGCCTCTCCCTGCCACTCCCACCCACCTGCTCCATCTATCTTATGGATGCCCTTAGGCCCCAAGCACCATATTGGGAGGAAGCTCAGGCCACATAAAGATGCCACGTGTAGATGTCAAGCTTAGGCCCCCAACAGATAATCACCAGCAGCTGCCAGACATGTGAGCAAATGAACCCTCAGATGATTCAGACTTCAGCCTTTGGCTCTTCCCACTGAGGGCTCAGACACCTGCAGTGTCCTGTCTGATTTCTAGTTCCTGACCCACAGGAACCGTGAGAAAGAATAAGTGATTATTATTATTTTAAACCATTACACTTGGGAGGTAATCTGTTAGGCAGCCACAGCAATCAGATCCTGGGATATGAGAACCTACAATTCCCTATCATGTGCCAGGCATGGTGCTTGGTCCCTGATTTGTATCCCACATCCTTTAGTCTGCACTATGACCGAGGATTTGTTTTTATACTACATTATTGGACATATCTGTATTTTATGCCAAGTTTTTGGTCGGTAATGCAACTACCTGCTATAACGCTGTCCCTTGGGAAAAATAATTAATACTTTAAGATGTTCCATTTTCTAGTGCTGTTCCCAGAAATGCCCTGTGCTGCCTGTTTGTACAAAGGAAAAACTGCTGTGAGGTAATGAAAACCCATTTCAGAGTTGATGCTCAGAGAGAAATATTTTTATGTCGAGTTCTAAAAAATATATCTTTAAAATGATTAAAAGTGAACTCTACAATGCCTTCCATCTCTAAGGCTTAATTCTGTGAAAGTATCAATATATTTATTTTTCAGGTGTCTTTCAGAAAGAGGAATTTCCATTACTATTATAAAATATGTCTTCTGCCCCTTCTCTCATAATAACTAATATCCATTTTTTCTTAAGCTTTGCTGAAGGTAAAAAGTATGAGAAAAAAGTGATCAAATTAGATAGAAGTGTTCACTCTCACAATGAAAAAAAAACATGTTTTAGATCAGACTCCAATTGTTTACAGAAATGTAGCTGGAGCTTATAGCTAGTGTTTCAGGAAGATACCTATTTTCCCCAGTCTCTATTATGCAGAAACAAAAATAGTAAATTTAGTAATATAGTAAAATTATACATGTACACATAGATATTTATATATATGATTAAATTTATGCATTAATTATGATTGGTGTTAATGAGTATCAGACAGAAGTACTATTATTATCAATTAAAAATATTTTAAATATTTATTACAAATATCATTATTCTTATTGAAATATTTGGGGCTGAAATTCCACTCGTATTGAGTTCAAAGCAGCAATTCAAACTGCTTTGTTTTATCGGTCATCAACAAATGGAACAGATGCAGTTTTTTGTTGACAGATAATATTCAGTGGTATATTGGATCTTGAGCTAGAAACACTGGTGAATATTAAAGTCATAAATAATTCAATCCTTTGTAGCGTCAGTGTATGACCTCAAAATAACCCTGTTCAATCTGAAGCCACTGGTAATGGCCCAAAGTTCGGCAAGGCCAAATCATACTCTGCCATATATAGTAACACACTGTAATATAGAGTTTCAACAAAGAAAATACAGTTAGCATAATAATGAGGCATTAGCCGAAATGCACACGGAGTTGTTGACCTGAAACAAAAAATCTACAGAAAGGATGCGTTCTGAAGGATGCTGACAAAGTAATTAAAATAACTAGAAAAAAGACCTAGCTTAAAACTTAGCAAGTCATAAGTCCTGTCTTAGTCACTTAACCTCTAACTTATGCTCCCTGATCCCTACAGACTATTTTAATATTCATTTATTCAATAGAGTAAATTCAGAACATTGCTGTATTTAATTCTAACACTCCTGCCACCAGCACCTCTACCCCAATACCAAACTTTGCACAATTTCCATAATATGATAATGTCTTTTCCTCTTTGGTGGCTCTTTACTGACTGTGCTCTTAGCCTTGAACACACCTCCCTTCCTTTGTGTGTCAGACTTCACTTCTGGAAGCTCTTACCTGAATGACCCAGACACAATTGCTGCCTCCTCTGGCTGTAGACTCACCAGTCATTTTGTATATCCATTTTCTACAGTCCTCACTGCACCACGTTGATATTAATGATGTATTTATTCATCTATTTCTCCCTTTCCACTGTGAGGTGCTTAAAGGCAGGGACCATTTTTCACTCTTTCATTACCCAGCATGGTCACAAAGCATGGTGGTCAACAGTAGGGACTTGGAAGTAAGACACCCAGGTTAGCTCCTAGCTTTACCTTTTATTAGTAGCGTGATCCAGGGAGAACTACTTAGCTTCTGACCTCATTATCTCTGAATGGACCATCCTAACAGGATTGCTTGGAAGATTAAAGGAGGGAAAATACACATACAATACCTGTTACACAGCAAGTCCTCAACAAACATGGGTTACTGAATGTAGTGTTTGCTGTCATCTGATCAACTTGAAGTGTTTATACTAGGTGAGATCACTCTAGTAGGCTCAGATTAGTGCAGTGATACCATTTGTCTTTTCTCGATTAAAAGAACTTCATGCACTTATGAATCTTACTCAACAAATCTGCAATGCATGGAGATTACTATAAAAAGAATCCATAGAGATATCATTTGACTCAATACCTTCACCTGGTCCAGGACATCCTCAAAACCACAAAACAATCACCGTCATCATAACAGTTATAAATTTATACCAAATTCAGTCCCCATAATCTTTATTAATATAGAAGTGCATTTAAATTAATTTGTCAAAATTAAATATGAAAATAAATTCAGTATTACTACTATAGAAAATATTATTTTATTATATATGAAATATTCAAAATATATAACTATTTAATATCTTTAGAAATGGTCACTAACGGTAAAGAAGTAGGAACAATAGAGGAATAGTTTTCTATTGTGTTTTCTTGTATAGTAGCACTGCCATTATGCTTAGCCCATTGAATAATGTGAAAGTCAGTGTTCCGAAATGGCCAACTACAGGCTCACATGAAACATAATCATGCAGCGGAGGCCACAATCAAGGATGTGACACGTCCAGTGTGCGGCCTCCTGCATGCTAGACACGTAGAACTGGACAAGTGAACTTGATATGGAATCTAATCGTGCTTTTGCTACAGGGCCAGAAGACTTTGAAACATTCGGTATTTTTCAGTATCAACCTCACTCTGAGAAGGAATTTAATCTGGATAATTGCCTGGGTACAAGTTAACCTTATTCATGGTCCTGGACAGTAATAATAATAATGAGCTACCAACTGCTTGAAGCTACAGTCCTGAACACAGAGCAGTGGCTGAATGAAATGGAAATGTCTGTGCAGAGTAGAGAAGCCCTTCTCAGGTAAACTGGAGAGGGTTTCTGAAATAGAGAAACAACAACAACAACAAAATACAACCCTGTCTGTCCCATCTATGCCTCTTTGTCATCTAAACACTGAAGATAATTTCCTCCTCTCCACATGAAAATGCAAAATAACACTAAAGACAGCTCCTACTACTTAAAACCAGTGTGCACAAGGTAGGAAGTGAGAACTGAGCTGAATAATAATACCGTTCAATATTTCCCTCCATTATCACTGCTCTTCATTCCTTCTTCTACTTAAGCTCTTTTCAGAAACGTCAAGCGAATAGCCAGAATGGTAATACCCCAAAACTCACACTGTATTGACAAATAGTGAGGGGTTTTGATCTTTATTATATATAAGCTATAAGGCTTTTAAAATTTAAGCTTCTTAGAAAAGCCTAAGTAAATTCATTCATTCTCACATTTAGACCTTCCAGCAGATGATAGCTTAAAAATTGATTATTCTGACTCTAACAGAGTAAAATAAGATTTCCCAGTAACTATTAGTAAGTGGAATTAAATGTAATGGATAAAAATGTAAATAGATTTTTAATGCCTTGAATTCATATAATTTTTTATTACACCTGAAATTATTTATTAAGGATAGTTTTGTCCTTGTTGCAGCATTGTATAGATAATCTTTCAATCTCCATGTTAGTCATGAAAAAAATTTATATATGCATATGCACATATATATGGGAATTTAGGTAACTGTCTCTTGATCATTTGGATGGTGAAGGAGTTAAAAGGAAAACTCAGGAATCCTGAGCAATTCAAGTCAGTAGATAAATAAGCTCTCACAAATTCTCACCCAGTAACCCTAGCTAATAACCCTGATATACTATTGACTAACTGAAAAGACAAAGGCTTTGTTTTTGTTTTTGTTTTGTTTTAACTCATTCTTGTGGTATCCATAGGTAATATCAGGTGAGGGCTCACTAGAATAGTTACTGGAATGTGAAGGACCCGTAGAGAAATATCTTTTTTATTAAAGGAGATATTCAGGGACAGGCAATCAAAAACTTAACAGGGGTGGAAGTAATTTTTGAAGCTCTCTTGGCAGCAAAACCCTGCCAAAGACTTACTTTCTCCAATTCCTAGGACTCCTCCCATTCTCACCTAAGCCCATTCTATTTTGCCCCATGACACCATTGAAAATGTTCTCATGGGGTTCATCATAGACCTCCACATTGCCAAATCCAGTGCTCACTCTACAACCTATCCAGCATTGGCATTTAGCACATTAATCTATCAGCCTTGACAATGAGCACAATTGAACACTTTTCCTCCCTGATACACATTCTTCATTTTGCTTGCAAGATGCTATCCTCTTGGTTTTTCTTCCACGAGAAAGACAAAAACTTCTTAGAAATTGACCCATTTGAAAGAAAAAGAAATCCATGCTCAGGAAGGCACTCTGCACCAATGCCCTATAATCCAAAATGACTGAGGGCCAGGGATCTGAAGGTTTGCAATATTATTAAAACAAAATTCTCTGCACCAAACCAAAGAAATACAAACAAAGCAGGAGGTGGGAAACCTAGCATGAGATGAGATTGGCACTTCAAAATGTCTAATGCTCAGATTCCTATCTGGCATCTCCTGTTATGAATTCTCTTCTTGCAAAAGGGGATAATTATTCTAATTGCAAATATTCAGTGGGCTTGCAGCTTAGGGGCTAAAGCTGCTTACTTGTTGTCTGTTCACTTGCAGACCATATGTTCATGGTGCTGTGAGACAAAGGCCAAGAGAAAGGCCTTGCCACTGAGGTCTGGGCAAATGAAAAAAACTTAAGGTAGTTGCTAAGACATACAAATTCCCTGCCCAGATTCTGAGTTGGAAGACTCTAATTTAACAAGATAAACAGATTTGGTGATTAACCCATGGAATTGCAAACTCAGAGCCAACAAAATTCGTAAATTGCATTGCTAGAGAAATCTCAAACTTCGTAAACAAAAGTTGGTGACGGTTCAACCTTTAAGTCCTAAGTCATCCTTGGACCTTCTCTCTGTGATGTTCTGATAAATGGTAAATTTGGCTAGAGGGAAGGGGATGATGATTACTGATTTCTGTACTATAAATACTCCCACCATGGCCATTTCAGACTGCCACTGTGTATCATAGAATACAGAGTTGGGATGAGATAATACATCATTGGCTCTCACACTCCTGCCTTCTTTGCCACAATGGAAAGTGGGGTGCTAAAGACATACATCCACCAGCAGAGGAGTCTTTCCTAATGCTCATTATCTGTGGAGGATAGAATCTAGAGAGATCCTTCCAGAGAAAGTACCAGCGGCAGCTAGGTTGACTAAAGATCTTCCTTTATTTCCCAAGCAAAAAGTCCATATTGGTCCTTATCTGTGAACACCCTCAGTTGTTTCCTATTCTACCCTCCTTTCTCTAAGAGTTCTAAATCAAAATTAGCCAATTTCAATTGGCAGTTGCCTTGTGAGTACATTAGAAGTGATTAGGTTTTGCATTTATCCATAGGTTCTCAGAGCATGACCTATTTGAAAACACGCATCATGCAGTTATCTTAAATTCAGAGTGTGATGCAGTAACAGGACCAAATGCTGAGTTGTCCCCCTTTGGGAATGACAAGAGTACACATGGAAGTATATGTCATTATGTGCCAAGCTAAGGCATATTTGGAAGTTTGTGTATGTAAAGAAAGATATGAATTGGTGTTGAGTCACAAAAGGGTAGATTCCACTTGATTTTCTCCAACAGTCATTCTCCCTCTTTTGCTAACTGTATCATATTTGGATTTTTTAAAGGTCTCCATTTCTCTCCCACTCTCATCCATATGGGTCAAGGTACAATTTTGTCTTTCATTCTGCAGAAAACTAGGTGACTCAGACCTGCCCTATCAAACTACTGCTTTTGTCTAGAGAGTAATATGATCTAGGATAGGCAGTAAGGTCCAGTATAAACAAAATCTAGGACTTTTGCTGGAGTTACTGGCAGAAAAAGAGATATTTTCTCTTTTCTTTTGGACTAGAATCTTGAAAGATAGAAGCCTAGAGACCCAGAAGCCACCATTTGGAGCCCTAAAATGATGTTCCACAATGGACAGCATGGTTGAAAGAGGCAAATTGATTTCAGTGCCTGGATCAAGCCAAACTGAAGAAAGTAGATTATATGAGCCAATAGGTCATTTAGCCACTATGGATTGGATTTTTTTTAACCCCTTAGGGCCATTTCAAATACTCCTCTTAGCTTACTTAAAATTAAAGAGAAAAAAATTTGTGCTAAATTAATAAAAGTTTTATCTTTTAACACTTATGCTTCTTCATATTCCCTTAGATTCCTTTAGCCACAATCTGCTTTTTTAATTAAATGGAATACTACCATTTCACAAAAAAAATCAAATCTCATTTAAGAGTGACAGAACTCTTGGGACGTCTGGGTAGCTCAGCGGTTGAATGTCTCTGCCTTCGGCTCAGGGCATGATCCTAGAGTCCTGGGATTGAGTTCTGCATCAGGCTCCCTGCAGGGAGCCTGCTTCTCCCTCTACGTCTCTGCCTCTCTCTCATGAATAAATTAAAAAAAAATCTTTTTTAAAAAAAGAAAGAGTGATAGAATCCTGATTATTTTCTTCCCTATCTGCTACCTTTTCACAAATCCCAGAAAATTAATGCATAAGACAAACATGTCCATGTTTTATGTTTACTAAATTAAGTTGAAAAATTGAGATTTCCACAGTAGTTGGTTTCTGTGACATTGCCCCAGCCCTGTCATCTATGATCAAAAATTCTGCTGCCATCAAGATCCTGTCTCTGCTGCATTCCATTCAATTTTATTGACCCTCAGTCCTGTCTCTACAGAAATCAAGGTGACAAATAGCTCATATAATTAATTTATATTATCATAATAGGAGAAGGACATGCTCCAGTAAAATATCCCTTTTGTCATCACATACAGAAATATTTTGGAACAAGATGACCTTTTGGTGTCCTTCAAATGAAAATTGTACTGGAAACCCCCACTTTGCCCAGTTATTGCAACAATCCCAGCGACTTCTTTTTAAGTCCTGAGTTAAACTAAATATGTCTTGAAAGAGCATGGGATTTTGATTATGTAAAGCTTTATTTACATAAGACAAGTATCAACTGACACCAGGAAAGTGCAATCCAAACATAAGTTAATGTGTCTATTTTTTACATTCA
Source organism: Vulpes lagopus (assembly GCF_018345385.1). NCBI lineage: Eukaryota > Metazoa > Chordata > Mammalia > Carnivora > Canidae > Vulpes > Vulpes lagopus. The sequence goes on from NC_054839.1 coordinate 45,450,478, forward strand.
ATGATCTATACTCCAAAATAATGCATTTGATCTTTCATTGGACAAAGATGTTACATTTTCTTTTTCTCTTTTTTAAACTATATGTTTCTGTGACATTTCATCTTTCCATTCTCATATTCATAAGGAACGCCTTGTCCCCTCTACTACATGAGGATCAGATAAATTCCCAGGTTGTTTCCTGAACTTTCAGAACTCAGTTGATGGTCTTGGAAACTAGTTTGAACAGAGGAAGGCAGAGAATTTGTGCAGGTCAAGAAGGAAAGAAATTAGGCACGAAATTTTTATCTCAAGAAAAAAATAGGTACTTAATGGGATAGAAATGTAGGGAACATTTATTCTTAATCAGTTGTGTTAGGGATAGACCTATATCTGCACAGAGAGATAAATTAACTAAGATGTTCCATCTACTCTTCTGGCTTCAATTTCCCTCTTTAGACACAAGTGGATTTATTGTGCCTGTTTTGTAAAATTGGCCAAAAAGAAAAAAAGAAAAGAAAAGAAAAAAAAAAGATATTTTAATCACAGTTGTGGTGTTTAAATGGGGTGTCTCTCTCTGTCAGATGAGGCCTTCCAAATGTAGGGCAGCTGATTGGGGGGCAGTTGGTGTTGCAGGTGGTGAAAGCATTCACCTAAGACAGAACAAAGGAGATAGAACTTGATTGCGCACAGCAAAGGAGCTGCAGGCAGGACAGCAGAGGCAAGGCAGTGGGTGCGGGCTGTTTTTAAAGGGGGGAAGATGGAGAGGTATGGCAAGGTAGTATGGATAGAGTTCTCCCTTTTTCGGCAACTGTGTCTGATTATAAATAGTGCATTGGTTAGTTAGGGCCTATGGATATTCTGAGGTAGGGAGCCTGATGGGCCTGTCTGTATTTAGCTAGGAGGCTAAATTCCTTTCTTTCTTTCTTTTTTTTATTATTTTTTTATTTTTTTTATTGGAGTTCAATTTGCCAACATATAGCGTAACACCCAGTGCTCATCCCGCCAAGTACAGGGGGCTAAATTTCTTTAAAAAAACCCTCTCTTCCAAATTGTATAAGCTTCATGAAACACAAAACCTGGATTCACACATGCCTTCAAAATAAGTATCAATAAAATTTTATCTATTTAAATGCAAAGTAAAAAATTCTGCCTATTATCCTGGAGTTTCCAAATATCTGATGATTTGCTAAATTTTTAAAAAATCTCTCATCAAAATGACTGTCTCACCAGGTAGTCATAATCAATGACTGACATTATAGGAAAAAAAAAAAAAAAACACCATCAAATCTGGTTGACAGTCTCTGCCAATTCCCCAGGCAATGAGACTTCATTTCTTTGAGGGTTGAATCCCACTGAAAATTAAAGAAAGTTTTAAATTACTCCGGTTATCATGGAAAATCATGTTCTGGCTCTTTGCCTCCTTCTCATATGGTTCTTCTCATCTAAACACAGCAAGTTCTTCCTTTACATTTTTATTCAATATCTTTTGGCTAAGCATAAAACAGTCTCTATCAATTTCTCACCAGTTCCTGAACATTCCTAAATTGAAATTATTTTAGAGTAGTTATTCATGGGGCTTGCAAGTTGAAACGAAAAAGCAGTGAAAATCAATTTCATTATAAGCTTTGAAGTAAAGGGATGTTGCATCAAAAACTTGACTGGTTGGTAGGTGGTATTTGCTTATTTTATTCTGGAATGCTACAGCACAGCAGCTTTTAAACCACTGAAAAACCCAGCTGGTGATATTCTGAAATACATTCCCTGTACATAATCAGGGAAGTCTCAGCTTGACTGGGTATTTTTGCACAAAATTCACTGAAAAGAATACATCTGTATTATTTCATGGCAGTGACTTCATTTATAACATTACGCACTTTCCTTCTCATAGTGGATGCTTTGGTTAATGATCCTGTTCCATAGCAGGTTGGGTATTTTCTCTAGTGAGTATCAAGATAGTGTGACAACAAACGGTTCTCAAAACCCTAAGGACAGTTCAAAATTCAAAATTTGCAGTACTTAATGGGCCAAAAGCCTAAGGTTTTGAAGCTATGCATACACAAGCAATGTGAAATGGAGGATATTTAAAAATTGACACTTAAACATTTTAATAGTCCAATGTGTTACTGACTTCTATGGGAAACCAGAGCTCTTCCCTGACTCCATTCACTCCAACTAGTGAAAAGAGTCAAGGGCAAAGTGGATTCCCAACTCTACACAATATAGATCTTGATATTTAAAAAAAGGATAATTTAGTGGAAATTACAAAGATATAGTCAATAGAATTTAAATGAAACCATCATCTTTCCTTCCTATGCCACTGGGCTGGCTTTCTTCACTCTCTTCCCTCACTGTGACTAAATGCATCAAGGTAGAGCCTGAGGGTATTTCCTGTATGGGGACCTTACCCTACTCCAATTTGAACAGTATAGCCCTTTGGAGTACCGGAATATCCTAGAGCTAACAGAGGTCTGTTTACCAGCAGAATCCTTATTGAACCTGCCTTAGCTTTGGAAGGTCTAGTGGATGGTTGGGTGGGGCCACAAAAAAGAAGGCATGAAAGTTCCTCTTCAGCCCTCAAAGACATGGCTCTCTTTTTCTCTGCCAGGCTTCCAAGGTGTTGTTTCAGGGGGCTAGATTCAGTGCTTTAAGCCAAACAAAGAAGATCCAAGAGCCACCCCAATCTGTCTCTGGTATAATCTGAAGGAATTCTCGTGGATCTTGTGTCCACCTACTGCACCAAGCAGATGGCCAGATAAGGATTTTGTCCAAAGCCCAGGCATTAGACTTGCATATTATAGTGCCTGTGGGTATCAGGCAGATAGCATGACTGAGCCAGGAAGGCCAGGCCTAAGGAAAATAACAGCATGAATGCCATGAAAAATGCCACTCACCTTCAAGATCAGGGGAAAGAAGTGGTGGGATTGTGGCAAACTGGAATGCTTGCTCAGTCCAAAGTGATCCACTGCTCCTCTGCTCCAGTTGATTATTGTCAGGCGTCCCTAATTTCAAGGGAAATTGGAAATCTGGATTTTTATGTGTAATATGCTGATTTCTTACGTTTTGTCAATTAATGAAATTTAAAAACAGCAACAACATGCTGGTGGATACTATGCAGATCAAGCAAATAATAGCTGCAAACAGGATATGATTAATGGGCCAACAATTTGCAGTCTCTGCCAGGTATGTATCACGTGCTGTGTGATCTTGATGTCCCTGTGACTCTGTGTGGCAGTAAGTTGTTGTTTGAGGAATCGAGATGTCTGGAATTCCTATCTCTTTTTATCAGGTGGTGAAAATAACACTACCCACTTAAAATAATAGATTCTAAAAACAAAGTGGGGAGATTAGAATTCATAGTAATATAATTACTATATTGCATTGAATTGGAATTGAGGTGATAATTTTGCTTTCATTTTCATCTCAAAAGCTTGGGTAGAAAGAGAAAAATCAATGAGATATAAGCCAAGCTACAAACTATAGAGAACTCAGAAAGATTAGAGTGCCATAAAACACTTACATTGACAAACACCGAATGTGAATGAGATTTTGAGGATTAGTTTCTATGCAATATTCAGATTAATTCTAAAAGGTGATGCTAGAGCCCAGAAAAAAATAAATTATATTTGGAAGAAAGAGTAAGAAGTTCTATCTATAGAAAATCTGAAAGTGTACCACTATTATATGAGCTATCACAATATGATTCAACTCAGGGGAAAACCCAAAAAACTATAGTACATTTACTTCATTTTACAAATGTAATAAAATAAGTGCATTTATTAGGGGAAAATTCATGGATTAATTTAAAGGAAATAAGCCACAGGCTCTCTGCAGATAATTTAAAAATAACTCACTGGAAGCTCAAGAAAATGTGTGGCATGAATTAAAAAGACCAGATTTCTGGAAGAAAAAAATTCTTCATGGTTGATTGCAATGTCTAAAATAATGCAATGTCAAAGATGCTATCACAGAAAGGGATAGAACATTTCTTTTAAAATGTAAAGATTGCTCAAGGGGAAGATCAGGTAAAAATAAAATTATGTGAGGAAAAAAATATCTAGAGCTCACCTTGACTTAATATCTCAACGATGTATAGAAGCATGCACGCACACACACACACACACACACACACACACACACCACACTCATGAGTACTAGTGAAATGGGAAATTTGAGTAAGTCAATGGACTGGTCAATGTTAATATGTAAATATCCTTTTGATATTGTAGAAATGTTTTGCAAGATGTTGCTATTGAGGAAATTGGCTAAGGGTACATGCGATCTCTGTATATTGTTTTTTACAACTGTATGTGAATCTAAAACTAGCTTAAAATAAAATTTTGAAACACTAATAATGTAAAATATCTAGGATAAATTTTTAAAATATTGAAAGGTAGGAATCTTGCTAGATAGACACTTAATAACCACAGTGTACATGTACAGAGCAGAATAGAGAGAGAATAATGAGTTGTTGGCTTCCGTCAGAGAAAGACAATTAGGAAACATCTCATTTCTGCATCGTTTTTTGAAAGAGCAAAATAGCTGGTACTATATTAAATATTGGCAACTATATGTACTAGCCTCAAGTTAGTAATAGGTTATGGTAGTTCAGTATCTGTGACTTGTTGCTGTTAGCCACTGTGAGCCCGAGAGGAGTCACATTACATTATTATCTTTGTATGCCTATTGCCCATGAGAGTACCTGGCACATAATAGGCACTCAATAAATGCTTATTTTTCTATAAAAAAGAAAGAATGAGGGAGTGAAGATCTGAGGATTTGTGAAATGCCATGGTAAGCAATGTTGTCAGGAGACAGTATAACTCAATAATTAAGTGAATGTAAGTGAATGGCCACAGAACTTGGACTGAGTTCAAATTCTGGCTCTGTCAATTAGCCAGGGAAGTGATCCAGGGTCTCTAATCCTTAGATAACCACCCTTGAAATGAGGCTGACGGCAATAACACCACTCACTTCAAGGTTTTTGAGAAGCTCAAAAAAGGTAATGCAATAAGAGCATGTCAGTGCAGAGTCTACTACACAATCAACGATCCTCTATGAATGTTAGTTGTTCCTATCCATGAGCAAGATCCCAATGTTAACTTCAAAAAGTATAGGCCAGTAATCTTTTTTTTCCACACTGGGAAAATTAGTAAAAAGTAGAATAATACTAATCACTAACAACTAAGATAAATAGAGCAAATGCAAGATAATCCTCGCACATTTACTGGAGTTCTTCACAATTACAGTTGTTTATTAAATACTTAGTAAATGGCAGGCGCTTTATAAAGTATTTAACTTAACTTTAATAATATCCCTAAGAGGTAAGTACTATTATTATACACTGTTCACACACGAGGAGAACAAAAGAAGTCAACTGATTATTCAACTAACCAAATCAAATGACTTAAAATTGGAAAAGTCAAACTGAGGGGCTACCTTGAGAGCCCCTGATTTGACAGCCACATGATAGTTGTTCCTTTTGGGGAATAAAGAAAATTAAAGTGTGATCAAGGGCCTAAAAATGAAAAGCCATACTGTAGATTATCTGGCAGTACATATTTTATTAGGTAGTAAACACCAAAAATTGTGAAAACAGGAGTCTTGATTTTTAATAAAAATTATTTCTAATGGCTATGTAACTGGTATAGAAACAGTTTTATATATAGGCAGAATCCATGATTTAACTATCTAATGCCTTGATGATTCAAGGAAGAAGCAACTAAAATGATAAAGTAATTCCTGGAAGAATAAAGAGAAAACTAGTGACATCAACTGCCTCTGAAATAATTGAATAATAGGAAGACAGAGAGGAGACCTACCTTTTACTATATACCCTTTAGACTTTTCCAACTTTTTTAACCACGTATTTACAAAAATAAATGGTTTTTTAAAAATACCATGGTCAGGACTTCAAGAGTATTTTTGAATATACAGTTTGATACTATAGAAAACTAAAGTCTTGAACAAATTATCCCTGGGTAGTTACTAGATTAGATAGAGCTTGGCTTCAAGCCAACATGGTTAATGGTTTTTCTTAAACCTAAAATCTATTAATTATTAGATTAACTCTAGACTTCACATAATCTCATTATTAAATACCTTAATAATTTTTATTTCTATACAACTTCAGTCTTTTGGTATTAAAGTTTAATTAACGTTTTAGAATCTGGTCTCAATTTTATATATTTCTTTGCTTGTCTGGTAGAACAGTAATGAACTTTGTGGTAGCCTGAATAAAGTTCTCCCCAAAGATGTCCATGTCCTAATCCCTAGCATCTGTAAATATATTACCTTACAGAGCAAAAGGGATTTTGTAGAGACGTGATTAAATAAGGATCTTGAGATGAAAGATTGTTTTGGATTCTTTGGGTGGACTCAATGTAATCACAAGGGCCCTGATATGAGCAAGGGAGAATGGTCAAAAAAGCAGATGTGAAGAAGACAAAAGCAGAGCTAAGAGTGATGTAGCCATAAACCAAGGAATAAAGGCAGTCTCTAGAAGCTGAAAATGGCAAGGAGTAGATTCTCCTACAGCCTCCAAAAGAAATGCAATCTGCTGACACATTGATATTAGCCCTGTGAGACTCATTTCAGACTTTCGACCAGCAGAACTGTAAGATAATAAATTTGTGTTGTTTGAAGCCGCTAAATTTGTGGCAACTTGTCACAGCAGCAATAGGAAACTAATGCAAATGCTAAATTTCCAGCTTGTTGAATATTGTAAGTCAGAGAACAGATATATGGATAATAGCAAAATCTAAAGATAAAATACAAGACAGTAAATCAAGATTTTACTATAAGCACCAAGTTTACCTGCAAAATTCAAGATTATTATAACAGGAAGGAACAATCAACAAAATTAATTATATCAACGGCAAATTTATAAACACTAAATAATTATCTTAGAAGTGAAAACTCATTATTAAAATTAATTCTCATTGAATAAATATTTACAGACCTAAGCTGGGTGTCTATTGAGGTCTGAGTCCCAGGTGAGTTGAACAAGTCTACAGAACTGAGCAGAGAGCAAGAGCAGAAGGGGAATGAATGGGTCAGCCCCGCAGAATAGAGTATTTGTGGAAGCAGAGCATAGAGGGTGGCTAAGATGCACTAAAGTGCAGGGTGGAGGGAATCTGTGGGTAAGAAGAAAACCTATACCTACATCCGTGGATGAGGATGAACTGTTGGGATTTTTCCAAACACCTAGAATGGTCACCGTGATTTGCCCAGTTCATGAATTCATCTTTATCTACAACTCAATCGTCTATAGAAGTCAAGTAGACTTTCCATTTAGGCCTACAGTAGCCATATGTCAGTACAACAATCAGTACTTGGGGAATCAGAACTCTTGTTCCATAAAAGAATAAAAATATTCCAGATAGTTTATTTCTGTGAGACTTACCACGTCCTTTGTTCCCTTCTTCCTCCACTATAATTTGGTTCCTGAGCCCAACAGACGGATTGCAGATCACGTATAAGAACCTATTTGACACGAGTTAGTTATAACTTTCTTTGACATGAGATTTTGTGAATATAAGTGATAGATGTTCAAACTTTGTGTTTAGTTTAGAGAAATTTACTAGTAATTACTTAAATTTATCTTCTCTTAGAAGTTAAAAATGGACAGGAGAGAGTGTTGCTCAGTAGTTATAATTCATTGGTTAAACAGAATTAACATTTATAAGGTATAAACATGGAGAGATTCGTTTCATATAGACTAATAGAATCATTTCTATTTTACTGTCTTGACTTCTCAAACAAATTCACCTAACCTTTGAAACAAAATTGGAAAAGTTGGTGTTCTTAACTCATTTAAAAGCAGGTTAAATATGTTATGATTAAATGAATAAATCTATACCTTAAGGGATAGTTCAGAGAAATACTTATATACACTGTAGGACTGTTAAAACTTAACTTGTACTAATTGTGTTCAAATTAACTGCCCTATTATCTTCATCTTACAATTCTCTACACTTAGTTAAACACATGGTTCACAATATATTAAAGGATGATGCCTGAAAATAAGAATTAGATAAGCTTATGTTATGATTGGTAAATCAAATTAAGTTGACTAGATGAAGGATAATGAGAGAAAAAACTATTCTTTTTTATTATTGAGGTAAAATTGGTATATAACATTATATAAGTTTCAAATGTACAACATTATAATTTGACATCTGTATGCACTACAAGGTGATCTCCACTAAGTCTAGTTACCATCAGTCACCATCAATTGACTCTTTTCATCTACTTTGCTCATCTCTCATCCCCCTTCTCCTCTGATAACTATAAATCTGTTCTCTGCATCTGTGAATTTGTTTTTGTTTTATTTGGTTTGTTCATTTGTTTTATTATTGTTGTTATTTGCATTTCATATGAGTGAAATCATATGGTATTTGTCTTTCTCCACCTAATGTACTTCACTCATCATAACACCTTTAAAGTCCATCAATGTTGTCACAAATGGCAAGATTTCATTCTTTTTTTAATGCTGAGTAGTATTCTATTGTGTATATATACCACATCTTCTTTATCTACTCATCTTATTGATAAATACTTAGGTTGTTTCCCATTCTTGGCTATGAGAAAAACCATTGTTACAAAGAGATGATGAATCAAGAATGTGAAGTGCTTAAACTCTCTGTGCTGTCATTTATAGAGTTTTGTATCCTAAGATTGAGATTGACCTATGACCTTGACCCATAGTTGCATATTACCTAAACTTCTACTCCTCTGAGTTGTTTTTTATTTTGTTTTATTTTGACTTGTTTTAGAAATAGAAAAAAATGTTTGCACACTTTGCATGTTGGGACGCAAGGAAGTATCTTGCTGTGGACTCGTGCTCCATGAAATGATATACCTGGGGACAGTGATGGATCCAGGCAGAAGCACTCAGTCTACACTGGGCTGTTTATGTCACCTCACCTCCCTGCTACAGTACAATGGACAAGTGACTCAAGATGACTCCCTGGAAACCTTCCCCAGGAGCTGAGGATTCCTTCCTTCAGAATGATGAAACTTAGAGGAAGTGAATTTGGGGTTGGACTTCTGCTCTCCCCACTGCCTGACACTGCCCTTATCAAAAGTCCCAATACATTCAGATTGCCAAAGGACTCACTTTTCTCTTATTTGACTTCTCAGTACATTAAAAGCAGTTGAACACTTTGGCGACAAGTTGACACTTTTATCTTCTGTGGAACTTTTCCCTTACGTTCTATGACTCTATGCTTGATTTTTTCCTACATCACTGGCCATTTCTTCTAGGGCTCCTTGGCTGACTTTTCCTCCTCTGGTGCTCTAAATATTGAATATTCTAGGGTTCTTCCCTTTGCTCCCTTCCCTTTTCTGTCTACACTCTTTCCCTAGAGGTTCTTATCTAGAACCTGGGGTTAAATATCATCTATATGATATAATGGGACCCAAATCTCTCAGTCTCCATATCCATCTTCTCACCTTTGCCTATTTGACATCACCCTTTCATGTCTCTGGAATCTCAGTCCTACCATGGTAGAGCTAATTCATGATTCTCACATTATACTCATCCTTTACCCTAAACTCTTTGCTTCCCTCTCAGGTTTTCGACCTGAGTAAATAATACAGCATCATCATCATCCAACCTGGTTGGTAGAATAAAAAATATTGGCACTATCCCCAGTCGAAAACACTATCATTTCTTACTTAGACCACTGCAGTAACCTTTCCAACTGGTCGCTCCACTTCTGCTGTCTAAGTAAATCACTTCTTGCCATAGCATCACTTGGCATCTTGTCATTCAGATTCAGTTTAAATTGCACCTCCTCAGAGAAATTTTCCATGACCAGTCATTGTTAGATAGTCAACCCACCTGTTTTAATCTTTGGCATAGCTTTTTTCTCTCCCTTTTCATCTTTCTGTCTCTGTCTCTTTCTCCTTAATTTGCAGTTTCCCACTGTTGGAATCTATGCTCCACGTCTTGCTCACCACTGTGACCCTAGCTCCTAGTACAGAGTACAGACTTGATAAACTTGTATTTATTGCCTACATGAAGGAGCAATTGTGCTCCCTGGAGCTTCTCTGAATAATTTGAAATTCTCTTAAATCCCCTGGCCACCAAAAACCTTCTATATAATTAACAACAGCTCTCTGTATTCCGTACCAAGTCATCAACCTTGCCCCCATCATAAACTTATTGAGGTGTTTCTAAAAAGCACCCGTTAACAAAACTGAGGTCTTTATCTTTTACTTATTGATCTAAAAATCTCTATATACATTAAGATATTATCTTTGTATATCAAATTGCAATATTTTACCCCCTATTTTGTTATTGGTACTTTGAATTTATCAGTGGTCTTTAATGTTATTCATTTATTTATTACTGTATAGAAGTTTAAATTTTTGTTATTGTCTTTAGTGTTAGACTTAGAAATACTTTTTATTCCTCCAGATTATATTAATATTTATTTATTCTCTGGTACATATTGGTTTTGCAAATTGTTCTAAATGATTTTCAGGGGTACACAGGTGATTTACTTGGGTGGGACATATTAAAAATTAGTACTCATACTCTTTTTTGTCTAAAAACAAGAAGTTAACAATAGTTTTATTTAATATAGGAGTGAAGATTAATGAAGATATATGATATACCTCAATACCAGTTACTCATAAGTCCATCCTTTTGCCAGTGATGTGAACTGGAGGCAGTATGTGTGGTGGCCTTGAGTTCGGATGACATGGGTTAAAACCAGGCTGATCTTCTTATTTCTATGCTAACGCTTTTTAAAGCTCACACTCTTCATCTGCAAATATGAGATAATAGTAATATCTATCTCAAAGAGTTGTGGCAGATAATTGTGAAATTCTCAATATGATCCCTGGCACGTGGTATGCATCATTACTATTCTTTACTTTTAGCCCTTCAACTTCAAATGGAATTTTCGTTGAAATTGTATTGAATGTATAGATGATTTTATAGAATTGCCATTTTTATAAAGTACAATATTTCCACTCAGGAGCATAGCATATCTCTCATTTTTCAAGACTTTCTTGAAAAGTTTTGCTTTCTTTTTTCCCATTCTTATTAGGCATCTTCCTAGGAGATAGATAGATGGATAGATAGATAGATAGATAGATAGATAGATAGATAGATAGATGATAGATTGATAGATATAATATGTTTATTATTATAAATATATATTGTTGATATTTTTAATGGAGTCTCTTTTCTCATTCTATTGTCTAATTGATTAGTACTTTGAATTCTATCATTATTTAAAGACTTTTCTCTGAATGTATGGTCATATTTCTTCTTTACTAATGATATAAATTTCTCTTCTCTTTTTTTATTGGTCAGACTTATATGATGTTTGCCTAACCTACCAGCCTTAAGATTTTACATATCAATTCTATTTTTGTTTTGTCTATTTTATCGTGCCTCTTTTTAACTTAATTTCTTTTTCCTTATTGATTTATTAATTCTGGGATCCCTGGGTGGCGCAGCGGTTTGGCGCCTGCCTTTGGCCCAGGGCGCGATCCTGGAGACCCGGGATCGAATCCCACGTCAGGCTCCCGGTGCATGGAGCCTGCTTCTCCCTCTGCCTGTATCTCTGCCTCTCTCTCTCTCTCTGTGACTATCATAAATAAAAAAAAAAAAAAAAAAAAATTTGATTTATTAATTCTTCCCACTTTCATTTTTTCAAGTTTTAATTTAAATTCTAGTTAGCTAACATACAGTGCAATATTAGTTTCAGGTATAGAATTTGGTGATCAATACCTCCATACAATACCCAGTGCTCATCACAGCAAGTACACTCTTTAATACCCATCATCCATTTAACCCATCCCCCTGCTCACTTCTCCACATGCAACCCTCGGTTTATTCTCTATAGTCAAGAGTCTGTTTTCTGATTTGCTTCTCTCCCCCTCTCTCCCCCACCATGTTTATGTTTTGTTTCTTAAATTCCACATATGAGTGAAATCATATGGTGTTTGTCTTTCTCTGACTGACTTATTTTGCTTAGCATAATACTCTCTCGCTCCACCCATACCATTACAAATGGCAATAGTTCAATGTTTATGGCTGAGTAATATTCCTGTGTGTGTGTGTGTGTGTGTGTGTGTGTGTGTGTAACCTCTTATTTATCCATTCATCACTCAATGGACACTTGGGCTAGCTCTATAATTTGACAGTAAATAATGCTGCTATAAACATCGTAGTACATATGCCTCTTCGAATCAGTATTTTTGTCTCCTTTGGGCAAATACCTAGTAGCATGATTGTTGGATCATAGGGTAGTTTTATTTTTAACTTTTTAGGAATCTCCATACTATTTTCTAGAGTGGCTGCACCAGTTTGCATTCCCACCAGCAGTGTAAAAGCATTCCTCTTTCTCTGCATCCTTACCAACATCTATTTTCTGTGTTGTTGATTTTAGCTATTCTGACTAAACTCATTATAGTTTTGATTTTTATTTCCCTGTAATGAGTGACATTGAGCATCTTTTCATGTGTCTATTTTTCTGCTTTATTTTTTTATGTTTTTGGGTTTTCCCTCTCTAATGTTTTAGTTGCATATGCTATTTATTTGAAATATAGCTTTGGTTATAATCCACAGAATTTTTTATTCTCTTGGGAGTTTCTTATTGCTAATTTCTAAATTGTCAGGGATCTTCACTTCTGGTAACTCTAGGCTAGAAAATTCAACATTCCCTGGAAAACAATAATCTCCTTAAAATGTTATTGATTATTGACATTCATATACATCTATGTCCTGTTCTACTTAATAGTTTCATTTTTCATATTTAGGAATTTAGGTTTTTAGCATGTATTTGTTATCTCTTTTTGTGTAACAAACTACCACAACTACCACAACTCAGTAGCTGTATACAACATATATTTATTATCTCACAATTTCTATGAGTCAGGATGCCAAACACAGCTTAACTGGATCCTTTGCTCCAGGTCTCATAAGGCTGAAATTAGGTGTGAAGCAGGCTGTGACCTCTTGCAGAGTTTGGGGTTCTCTTCCAAGTTTGCCTGTTTGTTGTAGAATTTATTTCCTTATATACAGGACTGAGGACCCTCTTTCTAACTATACCTATGGGTCACTCTCAACTCTGAAAGGTCCCTGCAATTCCTTACTACGTGGCTTCCCCCAGAGGACCTCCCATAAAAGAGATTTTTGCTTCTACAAGGCCAGCTGAAGACTCTCTGACGTGGGAACCTTCTATTAAAAGATTCACCTGATTAAGTCAGGCCCACCAAAGACAGCTTTCATTTTGATTCATCTTTTTTTTAAGATTTCATTTATTCATTTAAGAGAGAGAGAGAGAGAGAGAGGCACCAGCGGACAGGAGAGGCAGAGGAAGAAGGAGAGGGACAATTAGACTCCCTACTGCTCAGGGAGCCTGATGAAGGCTCGATCTTAGGATTCAGAGATTATGACCTGAGCCATAGGGAGACCTTTAACCATCTAAGCCATCCAGAGGTCCCTTCATTTTAATTAATTTAAAGCCAACTGATTAGAAACCTTAATCGCATCTGCCAAAACTACTCACTTTTTCCATCTAATCTAATCTAACTACAACAGTAACACCCATCATATTTACAGGTCCTGTCCATAGTCAGATGAAGAGGGCTATACAGGAAGTGTAAACTAAGGGACAGAAATCTTTATTATCTTGCAGGAGTAGTTTTATCTCAGTATTACTTTTTAAAGAATTTTTGTGTTTTATTTTTGCTGTTTAATGTTTCAGTGTGAAATTTAGGAACAATTTCTCTAGGTAAAAATAAATCTATTGTACTTTTATTGGGATCACATTAAATTAGCTAATTGACTTAGAAGAAACTTATTTGAAATCCTAACCAGGGATATAATATGTATTTTTATTAATTCAAGTGTTCTATATGTGTCCTTCCTTTGTGTTTAGATTTTTTTTTTCATATAGGCATTGCAAACTTGTGAAAAAGATAGACTTGGAATTTTAATTTTCTTGAAATTGTTCCAATAGCATTAGAGTTCTTTTTTTAAAAGGTTTTCAAAATTCCTGTAAAATTGCCCGGGCCTGGTAATGTTTTTAGATCACACTTTGACAACTGCTATTTTTTTCTTGGAAATTGGTCTGTTTACATATTCTATCTTCTTTATGGTAATTTATTCATTTCATCTAGGTTTTTCAATTTATTTACATAGAGTTGAACAGAGTAATCTCAGAATTCTTTGTCCTTTCTGGGGTTGCTTTCCTACTGTCATTTCTTAATCTATGTAGTTACACTTTCCCTATTTTCCCTTGATTAAGTTAACTTGTTTATGTATTCTATTTTTTTTCCTCATTCAGGTTTTGGATTTGTTTATCAGTTTTATTTTTCTGTTTTTAAAATTCATTGATTCTACTTTCACATTTATCAATACTTTCTTCTATTTTCTTTCAGCTTATTTTTTCTTTTTCAAACCTTTGAAATTGGTAGTTCAATTCATTTACTTTTGTTCCCTCTTTTTAAAATATACATATTTAGGGCTATGATACGATTTAGTACTGTGATATAGTGTTTCCATTATAATTATTATTATAGTTTTAAAGTTCTACAGTTTGAGTTTATATTTCTCCTTTGACCTGTGACCCAAATCATTTACAATTTTTTTAAATTATCAGATGAAAAGCCTTTTTATTTTCTAATTTATTTCTAGTTTTATTATATTGTAATCAAATTTATTGATTGAGGGTAACTCTAGTGTCCAATAATTATCACTTTCCATGACTGCTCCCTAGGTATTTGAAAACAAGCTGCATTTTATATTTTCAGGAACAGAGTTCAACACGCATGAAATAGATTTATTTAATAATGTTGTTTAGGTCTTTTAGAACTTATTCTTCTCAAAAAAAAAAAGTACTTACTCCTCTCCACTCATGTTTTTTTGTCTATCTCTCCTTGTAATTTCTATCATTTGTGCTTTATGAATGTCACTTCTGTTTTGATTGGTGTATAGATTTTTATAACTTTTATATTTTCACTATCAAATGTCCCCTTTGGCATTATAAAGAATATATATTATATAATCCCTTTTATCCTGAATTCCATGTTATCCGATTTTGGCTTCTCAAGACCTACTTCAGTTTCAACTCTTCTGAAAGTTTTAGATGTGTCTGTTGCATACAGAACAAAGTTTTGCTTTGATCTCTAACTTGAAAATATTTTTTCCTTTAATAGGTAAGCTAAGCACTTACATTTATCAATATAATAAGTATTTTTTATCTTAGTTCTGTCATATTGTTCTATGTGATATTATATGATCACAATTATTTTTAAAGTCTTTCCCATATATTTTGTTTAGTTTTGTGTGTATGTAGTTTTTTTGATGTTTAAAAGGGTCTAAATTTTTATTTCTCTATTTATCTTTATTTCTTTAGACACTATTAGTTGCCTATGAGGATCAATGATAATATTAAAATATTTTCTCTTCTCTTTGTTTCTTTTTGTCCTTTTGTGTTCTATTATTAATCAATAAAATTGTATCATAATGTTTGTTAAATCTTCTCTTACTTCCAGTATTTGACCACAAACTTCAAGTAATATACTTTGACTTCCAAAGACTATTGATGGGACAATCTACCTTTTCCTCCCCCTGACTCTCCCAATTTGCTTAACTACTTAATTTCTAAATTAGAAGGACATCATGGTTTATTTCTGTCATTCTAGTCTTATTTCAATCTTGATTCTACAGTTAAATATATTTAATTCTCACTGCAAGTTGTGGCTTTTGTTTCCCTAGTCTTTCTTGGCTGATCATTAATGTCCTCAATAGAAGCATGGGCATTCTTACTTTTTGAGTTCTTAAACGCTTAAAATGTTTCCCAAGGCCTTGAAGGAAAATCTGGGTGGTTATAAAATCATTAACTTAGTAACTTCACTAGGATATGTACAATTCTAGGTCAACTTTCCATGTACCAAGTTTCCATGAACCTTTTCAATAGACTGATTAAAAATTTTTATAACCTTAAGAATTTCTTGTATTATTTGCCATTGATCTGGTCACCTTTAAGCAGTCCAATAATGCATACATTGGCTCTTCTTTGCTTGACTTCTCTATTGTGTTTTTTCTATTTCTTTTAAACTTTTTTTTTTTTTTACTTTTCCCATTTCTATTTTTCTATCCCATGAATTTTCCAGTGTCTATTATCCTATCTTTTACAATTCATCTTTATTTTTGAAACGGCTTTCCCTTTTCTCTTTTATTTTTTTTTTAGTTCTGCCACCTTATGTTTTATTTCTTTCTGTTATTTCACAATACTCATATATAGTGCTTCCATGTGGTTTCTTTTTACAGAAATAATTGTTTCTTTTTTTAAGATTTATTTATTTATTTGTGAGAGAAAAAGAGAGAGAGAGAGAGAGAGACTCTAGGCATTTGAGGGGAGGGGCAAAAAGAGAGGGAGAGAGAATCCCTAGCAGACTATCTGCTTAGCAAGGAGCTGGACGTGAGGCTTGATCCCAGGACCCTGAGGTCATCCCAGGACCTCAAGATCATGACCTGAGCCAAAGGCAGGTGCTTAAACGACTGAGCCACCAGAATGATCTTACAAAAATATTGTATCTATCTCCCGCTCAATGGGCAATTAGCTGGTAATTTAACTTCATGGGTCTGTTTTTGTATCTCAAGGTGCCTAGACTTAAATATCTAAAACTAAGATTCAAAGAGTCTAACTCTCAATATCTTTTGAACAGAGACAAGACCTCTTGAATCATATATAAGATTGAATCGCAAGATGAGACTCTTATGGCTGTACTTGTCTATAGCAAAGTTAAGTACAGAGCTTCCTTAGGAGGAGACGGCATGGGAAAGGCAACAGAACATTCTACAGGCTCCTAATGTGTTTTGGTCAACCTTCACCTCCCCACAAACAGTTCAATTTTACCCAGCATCTCAATCTTACACAAACTGAAACTAATGTTCTAGGTAATTCCATTGGACAGAGAGTAGGAAAGGCTCTTCTTCCTCTATTTCTTCTACAGTTTGTCCCCATCTCTGTCTCTCCCCTCATTGCCTTTCTCTGATGTAATGTTGACTACTGTTGTACGTCTTTGACCCAACAAACACATAGTTTGTGCTTAAAACACACCAACACAGTGTTAAGTACTGGGGTTAGTGCTTGAGAAATAACTCTTATTGAAAGTTATAAAATTTTGATCTATTCTGAGGGAAAAAGCTATGGAAATTCAATCAATAAAGGAGAGAGGCTGTCATACTACAGCTTATTGTTATCTACAATCTGGAAATGTAACAACAAACATACTTTGTGGTTTGCACAGTTTTTATTTATTACATATCATTTTCTCCTTCAGCCAGATTTGTGGCTTGTAAAAATAACCAAATATTTGCTTACAAATTGTTATAATGAAAATCTGTAGCCTGCTGCAGTAAGATTCATGGTCATGGTAACTTTGAAAGCATTTGTTTGCATTTGGAGTGTGGGGGGAATAATTTAAATTTAAAATTTTTGCATAAATTATTTATATGTTGAGTCCAAGATGCAGTGCAATTACGACAACATTTTTTAGAAGCGAGGCAGAAGTTTGAAATTTATAAATACCTCTTTACATTTTGGCGGCACTAGATATAGTTTTCTAGAAAGCTGTATTTTTTGTTGTTTGAATAGCAGTTAGCTGTTTTCATTCTCTCTAACAGATGGAACCAAAGCATTGTGAACATTTTTATTAAAACAGCAAATGAAGCTATGAAAGAAGTGTCACATTGCCAAGTATTCATCTTGCAAATTAAATTCTACAACTTAGCAGGTGGTTTAAGTTCCCTTTAGAAATTTAAAATCAGCTTATTTCATTTCTCTGTGGTTTAACAGAGACACAGGTTCACTTCTGCATTCACTTACACAGAATCTGTTTGCACGTTTCTCAGAATTGACAGTTGGGAAAATATTTGCCAACTCTCACTCAAAACGACTCATGATTGCCATATTCAGATGCTTGAGTCTTCAATTTCCTTCACTATTAAAGTCTTATATCTGTCTCTGGAATCTGTTTGCAAGGCTCTGATGGATCAAAATTTTAAAGCCCAAATTCAGTATTTTTTTTTTTGCTTATTTTGATATACATTATCATTTACTGTACTGGCATGATGCTATCCAGTATGAAAAACTCCCAGTATTAAGTGGTAATTGCTATGGATTCAAAACTCATTTAATCATAATCTCCAATGTGATGGTATTTGGAGATGGGGCCTTTGGGTGGTGATTAGATCATGAGAATGGAACCCTGATGAATGGGATTAGTACCCTTATAAAAAGAGATTCCAGGGAGCATTTTCTCCCCTTCCACCATGTGAAGACACTCAAGAAAGTGTTATCAATGAACTAGGGAGCAGGTCCTTGCCAGACACTGAATCTTCCAACACCTTGATCTTGGACTTCCAAGCCGCTAGAATTATGAGAAATAAGTTTCTGTTGTTTATAAACCATCCGGTCTATGATATTGTTTCAGTAACCTAGACTGCTTCAAGTTTAGAGAATGACAATGAGTTGGCTTTTCCAAGTCTCTACAGGACTGTACTGATTAACAGTAGCAAATCAGACACATTATAGGGCTGGCTTTAGAGGGCATTTCAGAGGTGATGAATTAGAAGCACTTTTACTCCTTTTAATGTCACTACCATAAGATTAATTTCACAAAAGCATCAATTTTCCTCCAAAAAAGTTTTCAATGTTTTTCAACTACCCACAAAATAAAACTTAAGACTCATCATTCACATACTTCTGTTTCACCTTCAAACATTTTTATGACTACTTCTCAACAGATTTTCTTATTCCCTATAAACAGATCCATTGTCTCCCAAGCAAGTTGGTACTACTTTTTCTACCCCTCTGTTCACTTTTACCCTGTGCCTTCCTTCTTTTTGATTGCCTACATCCTTCTTTTCTCTGTAGGCACAACTTATATCATAATATGCCATATCATAACCCTCCTTAACCATCCTAGGTTGCTCCTATTCTCCTTTAAGCCAGTCTGGAACCACTTATTACATAGTTGCTTGTATTGTTTATTTTTCATGTGTATGTTCTATCCCCCCACCAAGTAAAATGTAAGATCCTGATAGTAGAGATGTCATTTTACACACTGAATTTCCAGCACTCCAATTCCTAGGACATAGTGATCAGCAATCTGTCAATGTTGGTAAGGTACAAGATTTCTCCAGGCCACATCAAGAAATATGCAACACAATTAGGACTAGCTCATAGTCCTTGGGATTTACAACTATGGCTAAAGCTTTGCTTGCCTGGCATGCTTTCTCATTTCCCTTCTAGCTTTTCTGAACAGTCTAGCCTTACAGTGTGTAAAGTTGTAAACTTTAGCGCTGAATTTGTCAGAACAGGCTAGTAAACAACCTCAAGGTATTAATAACTTTAAACAAAGTTTGAATTCTCATTCACACCATGTCGGTTCAGAGCCTTTCTCCACATTACCCTTACTCTGAAACCCATGTTAAGATTCCAGTCCCTATCTAGAACATTACCAATGAAGAAGCAGAGGAATCAAGTGTGGCAAATTGTGTGCTGACTCTTAAAACTATCACGTAGAAGTAACACACATGCCCTGGGAGAAAGCTAAACATACAAATCAATGAAATAGAATTAAGAATTCAGAATTAAATCTGTACATTCACAGCCAATTAATTTTTGACAAGGGTGCTGAGAAAATTCAATGGTGAAAGAATAGTCTTTACAATAAATGGTATGGGGATTAGATATCTACAGACAAGAGAATGAAATTGAATCCCTACCTCACGCTGTATAGAAAAATTAATTGAAATAGATTATATAGACTTAAATGTAAAATCTAAATGTAAAATACAAGTATAAAATGTAAATGTAAAATGTAAAGTTAAATGTAAAAGCTAAAATTATAACACATGTGACATAAGACTAAATCTCAGGCTTCTTATATATGACCCAAACAACAAAAGAAAAGACATAGATAAATTGAACTTCATTAAAATGAAAATCTTTGAGCTTTAAAGGATACTATCAAGAAAGCAAAAAGACAACCCAAGGATTGGGAAAATATATTTGCGAATTATATTTGACAAGGGATTTATATCCAAAATGTGTAGAGAACTCTTACAACTCAGCAATCAAAACACAACCCAACAAAAAATGGGCAAAGCATTTGAAAAGACATTTTTCCAGAGAAGTTGTCCAAATGACCAGTAAGCACATGAAAAGATGTTGAACATCATTTGTCATTAGAAAAATGCAAACCAAAATCATAATGAGGTACCCACAAGGATAGTTAAATTTGAAAGACAGAAAACAAGTGTTGATGGAGGAATTGAAACCATTATACATTGCTGATGGGAATGTGAAATGGTACAGCAACTTTGGAAAGCAGTTTAGCAGTTCCTCAAAAAGATATTCATAGAGTTATCATATGATCCAACAGTCCCATTCCTGGACATTTACTCAAAAGTAATGAAAACATATGTCCATGCAAAAACCTGTAAGCAAATGTTATTAGCAGCATTATTCATAATAGCCAAAAAGTAGAGACAACCCAAATGTCTGTCATGGATGAATGGATAAACAAAATGCGGTAAATCTATACAATGAAATATTATTCAACCATAAAAAAGAAATGAAGTACTCATTCATGCAACAGCTTGGATGAACCTTGACAACTTCATGCTAAGTGAAAGAAGCCATTCATGAAAGGCCACATATTTCTAGCAAACATCCAGAATAGGCAAATTTCCACAGAGACAGAAAATAGATTAGCAATGGGCAAGGGAAGGAGAAGAGGAAATGGCGAGTGACTGCTAATGGGTATGGGCTTTCTTTTTGGAGTGGTGAGAATGTTTTGGAATTAGATAATGGCAATAGTTTTACAACTTGTAAATACACTACAAACTACTGAATTGTACAATTGAAGAGGATGGATTTTATGGTATGTTAATTAAATCTCAATAAAGCTTTTTTAAGTCAGATCAAATTACTTCACTCACTTTCATTAGTCAAAGAAAGTCATATGTCCATAAGCCACTCCAATAGGACAAGGAAGTGCAATCCTACCATGTGCCTGAAAAGAAAGTGGAAATATTTGATGAACAGTATTAAGGACTAAAAAAGATAAGCTCAGTCTTGAACCATACAGGGAGTCATGAGCCGCAGGTTAGGCCAATTGTGACCCTACCCTTCTGGATATAATGATTGGTCCAGTAGTAGGCATGTAACTTAAGCAGGCCAACCAATCCTTTGATGGCATGAAGGAATGTTGCAGGCTGAGAAATCTTAGGGTTACTAAGTAGGAGGATGGAGGTCGGAAGCTGTACTACAAGATGTCACCCTTGTGAAGAGAGGCTACATCCAGCTGTGATTTCAACTCCGAGATGTTCAAGATGCAGAAGAATTCTGACTAATGAGTCATTAACAGCCAAGTGGAATCTAATCTTATAATTCTTTGCCCAGCAGAAGTCTCACATGATTTCCTGAGAAATCTTGAGACTATTTCTTCTCTGCCGTCTTCTAGAATTTGCTCTCTTCCCCCACTATTTCCAATGTCTAAAGGGAAGAATTGTTCTCCAACCCAGTCTCTCATGCTCCCCCTTACCTACAACCTCAGCTCCATCTTTAACAGTGTCCCAGAATGAATGATTTTTAATGGGGCTTATTCTTTCTGTGTTTTACTGCCTCTACGGAACAGGTTCTCAAAGCTCTCAGTGATCTCCAACTATTCACACAAATGTGTAATCCCATCCTCTCCAGAGTGGGTTGCACCTTGCGACTGGTTCTAGCAAACAGAATAAAGTAAAAGTGATTTATTACCTCCAAAATTAGGTTACGAAATGACTCTGATTTCCGATTTGCTTTCCCTCTCTCACTTTCCCCCGTGCTCACTCTGATAGAGGCTAGAACCATGCTGTGAGCTTCCCTTTGGAGAGGCCCACATTGCAAGGAATTGAGGGGGGATAACTTTATTATCCCCAAGATAATAAATCCTGTCCATATCACGTGAATGAACATGGAGATGGATATTCCCCCAGTTGAACCTTGAGTTTTCTGCAGCCCAACTGATACTCTGATTTGCATCCTGCCAGAGAACTTGAGAAAGACGACCCACCAAAGCCATGCCCACATTTTTGACATACACACTTTGTTTAACTCACTAAGTCAATTGTTTAACTCACTAAGTTTTGGGGTAACTTCTTATATAGCAAGTGATTACTAATACAGCACCCCTTCCTCAAAATCTTGACAAAAGTTCTCTAGAGGTTAGGGTAAGAACTTGTTACATGTAACTTTGTTCTAAATTGCCCTCAGAAATTATCCTTACTGACTCCTTTCTCAAGACCCGGAACCAAATCAACTCATGCTGTATTTCTTCCTTTCCGTGAGCTGCTTCCTTGCCCCAGTATGCTACCTGGGGAGGTGAAAATGAATTATGTCTCTTCCTTTGCTTGGGTGGTTTTAACCAGAGTTTCAGCCCATTGTGCCCCATAGTTTCTTCTCCCAAGGATACAGTGTTGCTTTTACACCAGTAGAGCCTCATTCTTCCTGGACAGTCAACCAAAACTGTCCAATTTGCAATGAGGATATAGTTCATCACCCACTATAGGAACCTCATTATAATAAGTTCTGGGCCTGGATAAGAATCAGGATAGTGGTGAATTATAGAACAGGCTTACATTGGCTTTTCTATATAAGCAAGTGATGGTTCAACAATCAGGATCTGATCATGTCACCACTAGCTAGCTTCAATCCCCCGCTGGCCTGTCAGTCTCCACTAATGATGCCCCAGCTCCCTAGTGTTCCCCCTCTCATGCTGTTCCCCAATATCCATCCTCACATCCTGGGGTCCAGTGATGCTGTGTTCCTTGGCATTCCCTAGACTTGGTAGGATCTCTCAAACCTGGTGTGTTTGGTATCAGGTTCCTTCTACTACTAAGAAGACTCATTTCTAGGTTTCCTCATGTTCAAAACTTAGGTCATGTAGCACTTTGAGAATCTCCAAGGAGGTCAGGCCTCCTCTCCTCACCTGTTTCTTCTCCACAGGTACAGGCATTGGTAAGACAGGTCGTTTGAAGGGCATTTCATTGATCACCATGAGAGCACAGGGGCTTTCCCTGGGCTGAGCAAAGGGCTTAAGAGGTGAAGCCATGTAAGGCAGTCCTTGAAGTGTTCTGATGTATTGCTAAGAGGAGCAGCAAGCCCAAGACTGCTCTTGTAGCCTCAGCCTGAAGGATCCTGTGGTAAGTGGGAGCCAGGGTGAAGAATGAGACGGAAGGAGGCAAAGAAGGACACTGGGGTTGCATCATCTCAAGGTAACCTAGCTTGCATGATCCTTATGGTCTGTCCTAACTCATTTCAAGTGATTTAGGGCCAAAGCTGATTATTAGTTTCTGTGTGTATGTTTCTTTATAGGACTTTGTAAGAAGGGACTACTGGTTTAAAAAGGATTTGGTGATCCAGGAGCCCTTGTCCCAACTATCTGTATCTTTTCTTTTTTTTTAAGATTTTTTTTATTCATGAGAGCCACAGAGACAGAGGCAGAGACATAAGCAGAGGGAGAATCAGGCTCCCTACAAGGATGTGAGACTCAATCCCAGGACCCTGGGATCATGACCTGAGCCAAAGGCTCAACCACTGAGCCACTCAGCTGCCCCTAGTCTTTGACTATTCTTTAACACATGTGTTTCTCCACCAGACAGGAATCTTCTTGAGAAAAGTGACTATGTTATTCATCTTCAGTAGCTATTATAGTTCTTGTTCTATGGTATTTTTCTCAACATGTACTTAATATATGAATTAATGTTCTATAGGGCCTTAGTTCTTACCTAATCTTTGTCAGATTATAGAAAATGATCATATATTATTGTGACTTTTTCTTAACAAGTTAACATTTACAAGTCTCATCCCCTCATTCAGAAATAAAAATCTGTCCACATTGATATCAGTCCCTGTCCCCTTTCCAGATAGTCTTGATGGCCCCTGCACCTGCAGGCTACTCTGCCCAGCCTCAAAATTAAATAAGAAGATATCAAATCTGCCTATCAACTTTCTCATCCAAGGAATCACTAGCATGTGAAAATATTCAAGCCTAAGCCAGCATTACTAAGTGAGCCCATGAATGCACCTAGGAGAACCCCATAAATAATTGGGGGCTAGGCTGCCTCTCCAGCTTCTTCTGTTTGGGTTTCTAGGATTCCTGTGTCCTAGCCAACATCTCCCACACAGATGCCTGCTCACACACAAGCAACCTTAACTACACTGGTCAGTGCCCGGGTTTCCCATGGAAGCTCAGCAATGTCTCCTGCCAGCAGCGGGCATCTGCCCATTATTGTGTTCCTGCCAACCCTATTCCCCCCAGGGGATTGGGTCCAGCCAGCCCTCCCTTGATTTGGTGACAATAATGACATATAAGACATAGCCGGCGACTAAAATACAATAGGCAGTGACCATTTCACTTCTCCTGCGTAACCTACTGGTCACCCCAGCCCCACTTTCCCCTCAGACCCAAGAGACATCCCTATCCACAGCTCATTTCCCTCAACTCCTCTGGGAAGGCCTTCATCTTTGCTTCCTTATGTTCTGAATATCCATCTCTACCTCGACACCAGTTCCTATAAGAAATCCAGCCAAATAACATATTTTATAATTTTATGTGCATTTTTAGTCAAATTGGGAGGATCAAGGAGCATGAGAGTTTCCAAGACAGCCTCTATCTGCCTCTCTGTGTCCATTTCACCCCCTTGATGCCCTCCCAGGTGATCAAACCTGCTGAGCACAGCCCCAGGGACATGTGTCTGGTCCCTCATAACAGCAGGGCTTCCGCCAGCAGTTTTGGTTTAAAAAGTTTCCTCTTCCTCGTTCTTCTTGTTTTGCATGCAATTTCTAGTATGATTTGGTTTGTGTCTCATAACAGTTCCTTCTGCATAAATCCCTCCATGTCTCACCTATTTGGCTACGCTCTCCCCAGGAGCAAAGCATCACCTTTGGTTCCCACACTTCTTCTGGAACTGGGCTGCCTCTGCCACGCTTGTGCTGGCCTGTTCCCCGAGATTTTGTCTCCCTCCCCCCAGCTGATCCGGCATTGTTTACCACTAAACCCCTGCTTGGGGAAAACCTCAACAATTGACTGGGACAGCAAAGCTTTTTCCATCTCATAGATGTGTGTGCTGAGCCCGAGGCGGTGTTTCCTCCTGAATCTGCATGCAGGGAAGCAGATTAATCACAAAGATCTTAAGCAGGCACTGTTTGTTTTGCATGAACAAACAGCAATTGCTCTTTGTTTAAATTTAATAGTTAAAAATGAACAGTTCTAGTGATAATTACCACATATTTATATTGGCATTTTACTTTTTAAGTTCCAGAAGAACAGCAGTTTAACTCAATTGAATCATATTTATCAAACCAAAGGTTAAATACAACTGCCTTTTAAAATTAGAGAAGACTGTGAACTTACTAAGAAAATGCCCCAAATTAACAGTTATATATAATATACACATCTTTTGTTGGAGACGGGGGTGGGTAGTGAAGAGAGAAATGAAAGGAACTAATAGTAGATCGAAGGAGGGAAATACAAGATTTGTTTACTAACATGGGGGGAAATAGAAAGTCATAGAAAGTCATCATTGCTGCTCACAGTCACACAGGCTGACTTTGGTCATTGGACCAATGAAACACGTTTGTCATAGAAGGCACCGTAGTACAAACCTAACACTAAAATCTTTTCACACCACACAACTAATCCTGTTGATGCAGCACTTACCACACTTACCACTGAGAATGTTGACAGTGGCACTTTTACCAACAATATTGTTCATGATAATTTCATGATTTATAAAATGCATTACTGGCCTATGAATCATGCTTAATTTTAATTCTGTTTCTATTCACTGCAAGGAGGAAATGGCTCTTTCTCATTGTGACAATCCATTTGCACCTCTCTTTAAAATGTGTCTTTCTGGTGTATGGAACATGGACATTTTAATTAAAATTCACCTACATGGGAGCTTCCTACCTGCTTCTAGTAAATAATTCCAAATAGGAATGTTGGAACAATGACCAAATTATGAATTGAGAGCAATCACCAATTTGGAATTAGAGTATATTTCATATAACATGTTTCTTTAAAAAGTGCCTTTAGTTATTTTACTTTCGAAACTGAAGACATAATTTAAATGATGGAATTAGAGGACTGGAAGAGCTTTACATGAGAGATCAACCTCTCCTCGGTTTCCTGGATAAGGTAACGAGAGGTTAATTATGTACCTGAGAACAACAACTGGTAGAAGGCTGGAACTAATACAAAAAGCTCCCGACTCCTAGATTCACATTCTTTCTATAGCCTCAGTCTTCCGCTAGTAAATAAAATTAATCTGAAGTATTAAGCTTCATTGTGTTTTAATAGATCAATTTTCTAAATGAAATTAAGATATCAATATTTCAACCAGTCAAACCATTGACTTTGTGTGGATATAGTTGCATGTTTATAGTATTTTTGCATATTTAATATTCAGGATGGTCTTTCCATAGACCCAATTTTCAATCCCTACAATTACTCAAGGTTGGAGGAAGGATAAGACATAGGCTTTCAATATTTGCGTCTCTTATGCCAAATGAGAATTCAAAAAATTAGTTTCAGTGAGGTTTTAATATTAAAATATGACTTGAATTGTGGAAGAATACATTAATAGGAAATATATATTCATTCTCAGATAAGTAAAATGCTTAATCCATTATTTCTAAGCTGATTTTTTTTGTTGTCTTATGAGATTAGGTTGCTGATTCCATTTTATTAGAAAAGTGCTTTACAATATTCGTTGAACAATACTTCATACAAATAATCTTTCTTGAGAATTTGTAATAAATCTGTGACTTTCTGACAATTAAAAATAGAAATAGCCTTCATATATCACTGTATCAGATAAGCTGCTTCCAGCTACAAGTAACAGAAATCCTAAATTAAACTGACTAAACAACAGGGAAATGTATTAGCTCAC
Source organism: Vulpes lagopus (assembly GCF_018345385.1). Taxonomy (NCBI): domain Eukaryota; kingdom Metazoa; phylum Chordata; class Mammalia; order Carnivora; family Canidae; genus Vulpes; species Vulpes lagopus. Next base: position 45,477,437 of record NC_054839.1, read on the forward strand.
AAAAACAGCAAGTTCCCTTTGGCTGATCAGCAGCTCAACCATGTCACCAGGGACTTTGCTTCTTTTAATCTCTTTGCATGGGTGTCCAAAATGCCAGCTTCATCCTCTGTGAAGTAGGTTTTAGCATTATTCCCATTTTACAAATGACAAAATTTATGGCCTTGAAATGATACCTGCACGGTCCCTTCATGGTCATAAAATGCCTGCCAGTAGCAATCAGGGTTATATCATTTACATCCAATGGGAAAGGCAGATACTAGCTTCCTGTTGCTCTCCCTTAAGAGGAAAGAGGAGTTTTCACAGAAGTCTCTAGTACATTTCTTGCAACTCCTTGACCAGAACTGAGCCTCAGATTCATTTTTGTACCAAATGTTGGCAAGGGGGAGGGACAACTTTTAACTCAATGTGACTGGATTCATGAGTCAGGGCCAGTTCTTCAACAATTCATCACAGCTACATTCTGGGGCGGGGTGGTGGTGGGGCATTCTGCATTGATCAGAGGAAGCCCCAACTCCCACTGAAACGTTCTATCATCTTGATTTCCATGACATTACACTCTTAGTTCACCTTCTGGCTCTCTAGTCTCCACCATGTCTCGAACTCCTTTTCTGGCACCTCTTCTTCCTCCCTCCTAAGTGTTGGAGCTCTACATGCCTCCTTCCTAGGTCCCTCTTCTTTCTTCTTTCTCCAAATCTCTCCCTGGTTTATCTTACCCATTCCTGTGGCTTTGGATATCACCCTAAGTTGATAATCTCCAACTCAAAACTTTGTTTCTTTCTTTTAAAGATTTTTGTTTATTTATTCACGAGAGACACAGGGAGAGAAGCAGAGACATAGGCAGAGGGAGAAGTAGGCTCCCTGCGGGGAGCCCCATGTAGGACTTGATCCCAGGACCCCTAAGACCATGACCCAAGTCAAAGGCAGACACTCAACCACTGAGCCACCCAAGTACCCCTCAAAACTTTCTCCTGTGCTCAAGATTCATATAACCTATCCAGCTCTATTCCAACCAAGTGCCACATTCAGGGACTCATGTCTCTTTCATTTCACATCTCTTTTTTCTCCTACAACCAGTGGTTCTCAAACTTGAGCATGCCTCAGAGTCATGCAGAGGACTTGCTAAAACACAGGTTGCTTGGTCTGTCCTCACAGTTTCTGATTCAGTAGGTCCGGGTGAGTACTAGAGAGTCTGCATTTCTAACCAGTTTCTGGGAGATGCGGCTGCCACTGATCTCGGGCAATACTTTGAGAACAAGTGTCCCAGAGTGTTGCCCTGGGAACGTCCAAAGCTGAGTCACTGCCACAGAGAAGGTGTAGCCAGTGGTAAGGGAGGAAAAGAGAGGATGGGGAAGGTACACCCACTGCCTGAGGTATTGGCCCTAAAGTATTATTCATCATTCCCACTGACATTCTATTGGCTCCACCTCAGTGAAGGGAAACTGGGAAATATGATGCAGTCGGACAGTCATTTCCTGGCCACACACATTCTAGTGCCATGAAAGAAGAGAAGAATGGGTTTTGGTGGACCGCTAGGAGTGTTCACCTCTCTCCAGTCTTATAATACCAACTAATAAGCATCCACGCTTGCTTTCTCTTATTTTCTCCAGTGTTTACCAAGGGTTTTCACACTTGCGTCCATACTGTTCTATGCCCAGGTCTTAATTTGTGAAGGTAACTGAGTGACACCTCAGAAAAGCGAATGCCATTGAAAGAAGATTTTTGTATTACTTACATTTCTCAAGAGAAAATAGCCCGCATACATACCACACCATGCAGGGTCAAGGGGGCAGTGCTAGGTTTGGGTCATGGCAGGAGACAGGAATGAGAGAAAGGCTGGCTCAGTCTCTATTGAGGTTTCCATGGAAAGGCAAGGCAGGGCATACAGTTGAGGACTGGTTAGTCTGAATCATCCGGGCTATTAAGATCAAGATGGGCTCTAATTGGCTGGTAACCTGGTCTTGGGATGATTTAGGGTGGGAGAAACATTGGGGTAGTGTGTGAGAACTAGATAAAGTACAGTTTTTGAGAGTACAGATTTAGGTAGGTTGGTTTGCATATGAAAGGAGTGCTCCTGGCCAGGGCCCTTTGCTACCTTTAAGAATTGGCTACTGTTGGGAAGGGTGGTCTTTTCCTGTGCTTGGAAGGCCCTCAAAATGTCAAAACATCATAAGATGCAGAAAATAAAAAACATGATTAATACACCCATGCTCCTCTCCACTTTGTATATGGCTGATTTGTCCTCATTCTTTCATCTCTGTTTAAGTGTCCCCTCCATCGAGGGGTCTTCTCAGAAACACTTTTTAAAAGCAGGTATTAGTCTACTTCACAGACCCTATTTATTTCCTATTTATCACTCAGCACAATGCATTATCTTATTTTATTTTTTAAATTTAGTATCAGGAATACTAAATTCCTTGCTAGGAATCCGCTTCATCAGGACAAGAACCATGCCCTTTTGCTTACCTCTGTATTACTTACATAAAGAGACCATTTTTGTCGGTGACTCAAAACTATGTCCCTTCCCTTCTTTCTTATTAGCAGAATCCTAATTAAGTCCAGGTATTGGGACGTCCTGTTCTCAGGGAGGATAGGACTAGAGGTCTAGGGACAAGCATGTATTCTAATTCTAGCCATTGAGATGCAATGAGAAATCTGGAAAATCTTTTTTGAACTGTATGAGGATGTAATGTCTGGAATTGCAGCAGCCATATTGCAACCATGAGAGAATGACAAGAGAATTGCAGAGACACCAATCCTGAGATCTGACATCATCAAGCTGCTACACTTGCCTCGCAACCACTTATCAATTGTTGAGGGAGATAATAAAAAACACTACATTTTAAAACCACTCTCTGTTGAGGTGGTTAGATGGAGCCAAATGTATTGTGACTTAGCATACTACTTGACACATATAAGCAGTATGTGTTCAATTAATGCAGGTATTTGTTGTTGTTGAATGAATGAAAGACTACATAGCTACGGTAAAATGAAAAAGGTTGAGGTAGATATCCAGATATTTTAACTCACATAAATGACACAAATTTTGTTTTTTGGGCTTTAAATTTAGAGGGGAGGGATGTGGATGCAGGGCACATATTACAAAGACTGGCTATCTTTATTAGCCAACTTATACAAATACTCTTTTGTCCATTTAAATAAAAATTTAATGCGGACTTACTACTTTGAAAAGAACTACATTAAGGAGTCATATAGCATACTGTTTGAAAACACAGGTGACATAAATACTTAAATACAACCACTTAAAACATGGTGACCTTAAGGCAAGTCACTAAATCTCACTTAACTTTATAGTTTACTTCTCTTTAAATAAAGGAAATATTTACACTTAAAAAAGAAATATTTACACTTTTTAAATGTTAATGTGATGAAATAATAAAGTGCTCAATGTCCTCCATACCTAGAAAATAGTAAACACCTGAAAAATAGTTTTATAATTATTATTAAGCCTATTTGAAAGAAACATACAGATGAAAAATAACCCCTTTCCATATCTAAACTATCAGAGAACACTTAGGTAATAAAACAGCACAAGGAATGTGAAGGAAGGAAAGGTCTTTCTGCCCTGGATGGTCAGACAATGTTTCAGTAGAAAAGACATTTGATTGGGACCATTAAGGAAAAGTTGCATTTTAACCTGCAGAGATGAGCAGGGAAGCATGTGTGTCATGGGGGCTGGAAGAGGGACAACTGATCACGGCAACCATATCACGGGTAATAAAACATGGGGACATGTTTTATTTATTTATTTATTACTCTTCTGAGCAGACAGTAGGAGGCGGTTTAGATAGTGACTGATAGAATAGCATGGCCCCAGTATAGGGTTACAGAGGAGGCTCATGGAGATGAGCACATGGAAGGGCTACATCATGGAGGAGTCGCAGAACCTGAGAAGCTAGAGATTTTTGGGTAGTCAATGAGGTGGCAAGAAGGGTTTTGAAGCCAGGCAGGAAAGTGATATGATAAAAATATGGCACTTAATTACCTCACCATCCTTCCTTTGGTTTGCCAAGCTTTAATGGACGTTGACCACCAACTCTGATAATGTAACACAAGTCTGAGAGCAATGAGCTGTGAAGGAAACCTACTGGGTGCCTTTGGAAAATGAATTTTTTTTAAGAAAAAGATAAACAAGGAGAAACTCATTTTGCTATCTTCTTCTGCATCTGGTTCCCCTTGCTGAACTCATGTGAATTCTGTTGTGTGGGGATGTGGTGCTTAGAGCTTCAGCAGCAATCTTGAGTCCAAGAGGAAAGAACTCTCTTAAACACTGAGGATGGTTAAATGGGAAGATTAAAGAAACCTGGGTCTTTGATGACATTATTGATCTGTAGAATCAATTCTGGACCCGCCTAGTCCCAGATGACCTGTTAAGTAAGCTGTAAATATATTATGGTTTCAGCCACTAGTGGTTAGGTTTCCTGTTATTTGTGGTCACAGCGTTCTAACTAAAGCTGAGAAGGATGTTTAAGGAAGACTCATAAGAGATCAATGGAAATGGATTGAGGCAATGATGAAAATGAAGGCAGGCAGTAGAAGAAAATTACTGAGTATGTCTTGTGGGCAATTTTTAAATTAAGAGACATGTATAGCACTTAAATATACCAGGCCCTATGGAGCACTGTGCTCATCTAATTCTCATAAAACCTCTATGAGGTAAGCACATCATTATTACCATTTTCAAACAATGAAACTGTATTATAGACAGATGACACAATTTGCTCAAGGACACACAGCTAGTTGGTAGCAAACATTTATCCAAGCAGTCTAGCTCCAGAGTCTGTGCTCTTAACACGATTTATCTTTCATTTACACACAAGCCCTATGTTACTTCCATATAACAATTCTTTTTTTAAAAAAAAGATCTATTTATTTATTTGAGAGAGAGAGAGAGAGAGAGAGAGGAGGGGAAGCGAGGGGAGGGGCAGAGGGAGAGAATCTTCAAGCGGACTCTCTGCTGAGCTAAGAGCCCAATGCAGGACTCCTCCCAGAACCCTGAGATCATGACCAGAGCCAAACTCAAGTCAGATAGATGCTTAACTGACTGAGGCACCCAGGTGCTCCCATATAACAATTCTATGAGGTAAATGCCACCAGTAGTGCCATTTTACAAATAAGGAAACTGAAACAGAGAGGTCAAGAAATTTAAGGTAAAAAAAAATAATAAAAATATAATAAATAAATAAATAAATAAACAAACAAATAAATAAAAATAAAAATAAAAAAGAAATTTAAGGTCACACATATACCAAGGGATGAAGCAGAAAGTCAATCCCAGTTCCACCTGACTCCAGAGTTCTAACCTTGATGCCAAATTCCCGGTGAGAAGGTTGTTCCAGACATCTGCGTCAGAGAAGTGGCTTCAGAAATGTGAAAGGAGAACCTTATGCAAGATGGATTGGGAAGACGGGTTAAAAAGAACTAGGGATAGATGATGATATGTAAGGGGGAAGGATAGTGATTCTGTTTTTTTTTTTTTTTCAGTACTGAGTGAAAACACAGGGATATGATTTTTTAAAGAGGAAGTCTAGAAAATAAATGAAATGTATAGTCTGAGTGAACACTTAATGATTGTCAGCATATCCAGTGAGTTAGGATCAACTCCAGAAGCAGACATGAGGATGAACTGTTACTTCTTTAAGCAGCAATTTCTACAGGCACCTAAAACCGTGGTCTGGGAGAATGGGTAGATAATTCTACTTAATCATTTTACAAATTAAGATCGTTGAGTCCGTTCTCTAAACAAAGCTCCCTGACAACCCAGCTCCCCCAGAGGTAGGATGGGATTGTCTGTCCCCCCCAGCTCAGGCCTCTGCCACTGCCACATAGAGTCTCCCTTGGTGTAGGTCACAAGCCACGATTTGTTTTCAGAATACAACATATCAAACTCCTGTGGAAGTTGTTCATGACAGGAGCTATACTCACAGAGTCTCTGTGGGCTATTTCCAGGGCTGCCTTCCCAAGGGCCCAGTCGGATAGTAGCTCCAATCCTTAATCACTTTGTTCTTTCCGCTTACAGAACCCTACTTCTACCCCTTGGCCAACACAGATGATTTTCCTAGTTTCTATAGTCCCTGTAGAAGTGTAGCTCTAGGTCAAGGCTTGGTTTTGTGTCAAAAAATTACTTTTCTCATCTCCACTGGAAGCTCAATTTGGTGGCCTCCATAAATTCAACTTAATTCATTCAATAAATAAATAAAATTACGCATTAGCTAAGTGTCAGGCACCACACTAGAAGCTTAAGGCCTAGGAAAGCGGTGTCTCAATGTCTGTAGAGTGCAGGGGAAACACCTGGACAGCTTGTTAGAAATGGAGATGTGAAGGCAGCAGGTCTGGGGTGGGGTGGAGATGCTGTAGTTTTAAAAGGCTCTCAGGTGAGATCCAAGCTGCTCCCACATGAGATCCATTTTGATAACAATGAAGGAAGACAGGAATATAAATAATTAAGCTAAAGCAATAAAGATTTACAGACACAATGATACATATGTGAGAAACTGAGAAAGGAAGGGTGTTTCCCAAAACCCTCTGGTCTGCACTGCTTCCTCAGGAAACTCCCTCAGACTGCTCTTTGTTCCTTTCAGTATTTCTGATTCTACTCTAAGCCCCCACCACCAACTCCTACTCTAAACGCTTGCTAAACACCCACTCCCAACAAATGTTCTCTCCATGTCTGTAAAAGCATCCCTGCGTTTCTCCAATACTCTTCCATTGTTCCACTTTAACTTTTACCTAAATTTCTCATTTTGGCTTCTAACTCCTCATCCTTGGTCATCAGTCACTCCTTAGGAAGGTCCATTTTTCAGACTTTTCATACAATGCCACAATCTGTGATTTTATACTGTGAACATTAGTAGTGTATAAACATACACATGCTATAAGTTTACATTTATATGTTGATTCTTTATATATTATAAGAATAATGGCTAACACTTAAGGAAACGTAAAAGATGCCAAGCACTGTGATACTCATAAAAGTCTATGAGATAGGAACTATTATCACCTCATTTTGCCTATTGAATGTAATTGGGATAGAGAGGTTGAAGTCCTATTGCCATTAACTGGTCGAGTCATAATTTCAATGTTGCATCAGCAGGTAGATCTTCAGAGAATGGTGCCATTTAAAATAAAAGTAGTTACCATACAACCTACTCACTGTCATGATAAGGTTAAGAATGTGTGTTAACCATTCCTCAGGCATGAGGAATCTCCATCATATAAAAGGAACTGGGACATATTCTCTGCATGTGAGGGGATGCCTATTGGGGAGACTTGGTAATCAGCCCGCTTTCAAACCTGGTTAAGTGGCTGTACCATGGTAACTTAGAGCTCTAGATGAGTCTCTTAAACTCTTAATTCACTTCTGCCTTATATAGATGAGAGATTCACTTTTACCTGATGCTTTAGGTTCTGATCAAGCCGTTCAGTCAAGAGTCTCAAATGCAAATACAAATTTTGGTTTTATAAAATCATCTGGGTTTAGCAGGAAATTTGATCTCACTAGAGAAATGTATCATGTTGGGTTCTTTTTAGGCTGCCACTATAATTGAATTGCCTTTTGCCAAAAGGATTATTTTGAACTCATGGAAAACTCCTTAAAAAAAAAAAATGACAATGAAAGCCCAAAGGACATTCAATATAAAACCAAATTATTATAGCATTAAAGGATCTAAGTTAAATCCATGAAGGCAAGAAAATTCAAAGCAAGGTTATAGGAATAAAATTCCCTCAGTTTCATGCCTCACTGCATGTGTATGATCACTTCCTTAAACATATAGGAGGGTGGAGAGGCAGTGAAATTATTTAGCTGGCAACATCCATGGACCTTTAGTTCAGTTAAGGAACTCAAAATATTGGTAATAGGAGCAGGATCATAAGGAAATAATCCAATTTTTTTTCTTTTTCTTCCCTGAAGTGAACCCTTTCATTGTTACTATTCTCTCATCTTTTCCTTGTCATTGGTATTTTCTTCAGCATACTTCCCAGAAGCTATCTTTTGGCCATCAAAATGATACCACAAAAATGTGATTCCATTTCAACTGCTATCACCATCCCTTCACCTAATTACCTTATCATCTCCTGCCCCCAATCATTACTGCCTCCCAGATTCTATCTCCTCATGTTCATTTTCTTTCTCTCTTTTGGCTTATCCTAACCAGAACAATCTTTGTTCTTTTCATTTGGCCCCCTGTTAAACCTCAAATACAATCCATTTCCCATATTGGTGCCTTCACCAGATCTCTCTAGTGTCCTGATAACCAAATATAACTGTTTCAACATTCATACATGTGGGGTGTTCTGATATAAACAGGCAAGGGAAGAACTCCTGAATCAGGGCAAGTAGCAGCTTTTGTCTCTTGTACCAGGTCATTCAAAGAGACTTAGAACTTAGCTATAATGTGCTTCATATTGAGCCTACAAACATTTCCTGGCTCTTCCTATAACAAATTAAAATAAATATTCTGGAGTCATTTTCTTTTATACAGGATAACTCTTTTCTATAAGTGACAATAATCTCTGTCAACTCCCTGGATTCTTTTTCTATGACAACTAAATAGTGTCCCTGCCTTGTATAGGTCCTGATGAGTACACAGTGCAGTATTTATCCCGAGTTGGAAACAATTCCTTCTCCTCTCAACTGTTTGTAGCACATCTTTGGTTGAATCACATATATAGCTTTGCAATTCAGAGAATCAGACATAAGTTATTCCTCTCATTCTTTCTCCCTTTGGAATCAAAATGTTCTGAAATTTGGTAATTCTTCTTACACGGTTTCAATTCAGTGTGTTAACCTTTCCTTTCTGGCTATTATCCATACTACAGAAAAATCTGGGAGAGTAGTGAACCCACCTAGATTCTATTTCCTTAACATTAAATCTCTCTAAGTTAACAGAAATATGCTGATTGATCTTTGGTATGCACACAACTCTTTAACTCAATATCCCTTTCCCCACCTAAGTCAATTTATTCAAATGAGTTAATATAGTGCAATTCTACATCTTTTTCACAAGATGGCACTATAACTTTCTGTATTTGTTATCAAGCAGGGAAATACAAAGGAATTCTAAAATTTATAGTTTAAATTACATAAATTGTAGTTGAATATTAAAGGGATTATAATAGCACAAAACTATATGATGATCTAATTTTCTTTAAGATATTTTAAGTCCCTTAAAAAAAGTAATCAGTGAAAATCAGAATGAACGCAAGGAAATTTGTTTTTTATTTCTCCCTTGTTTTTAATATCTATTAAATCGGGAAAGGCTTTTTCTTTTCTTTAGAATAACATGATATGGTATTTCCACTGGTGTGAAGATGCTAGGCCTCTACTTAGCTTTCACTTTCTTGGTTCAATTTTTCTAATAATGTAGTAAATATTTACCTGGAGATCAACCATTCTGTTGTTATTAATATATAAGAATATCAGAATTTGTTTTTACAGAAATTTAATCTGGGGGAAAATCACAGAACTATGAGTTCAAATTGAGATCTTATTGCTATCTATGAGTGTGACCCTTTAAAGAGTAGACATCTTTTCAAAATAATATCTAGATAATGGAAGCAATAGAGGAAATAAAAAATAAAGCAAAATATAATTCTTTTAAGCAAAGGCCCTGAAATATGCATTTCATATAACTCTATGGAATTATAATAGTTAACATTTATTGAACTCTTACCCTGTGGTATACATATGCTAAATTCTTTTTTTTTTTCTAAGTTCTTTACATGCATGAACTCACTGAATTCTTAAAACCCTATGAAGTGGTTATTATTATTCATATTTTACTTGGGAAGAACTGACATTTAGTAAGATCATTCATTTATTCATTTCTTCCTTCCACAAGTGGTTGTTGAACACCTACTATGTGACTTGAACATTTGAATGGGGAATTTAAACCAAGAATCTACTGAGACCAAAATCCAAGACTCATTCACTTAATTACAGAGCTATAAAGAATCAGTTTCTCAGATAAGCTTAACGGGCAATTAAGTGCTGAAAAAGAGAAAAAAATCCACTATGAGTAAGCAATTTGTCACACCATCAACAACAGCATTAGTTTCTTGCTCTATGTGTTTTCCATAATGTTGATTTAAAGCTTCTTTATACAAGGTTCAAGTTGACCAGAATATGATATGTACTTTAATTATATAATAATTCAACAATCATCTCTTGAATACCTAATCTGTATCAGAATAAAAAACACTTTTGAGCTAAAGATAGGCCTGGCATGACTCCCAATTAAGGTGGTAGGCTAAACAGAAGGGGAAAATTCTTCTATCCCTCTAACAACAACAAAAATATATAGAAATCTTGAAAAAATACTTTAAAATAATTTAAAGTATTTAAATGTAGCCATGTAGCCATGCTCAAGACTAGGAACAAAACATCTCCAGGTTACATAAATGAAGAAAGGATTCAAAGGCTCAGAGTAAGAAGGAATTAAAGTTGCATAGCCCATAATGCACCAGGTACCATAATTGGGACCTTAATACTTTGTGGAGATAAGATGTAAGGTGCAGATCCTATAGACAGCAAGAACTCCATCTTCTGCCTAAAGAGAAAAGAGAAGAAAGAACTGTTGGGCCATAAGACCACCAGGCCTTAGAAAGACCCCAGAGGCAGCCATCTGCCTGGGGATCAAGAAGAAATAATCCACATGGAAGAGTCTAAGTTTAGCTCAAGTGAAAGGATCTAAAGTCACACTACCTGCATTAGTTAGTTGGTACCTCAGTAGAGGCGATAGGAAACAAGCCCTGAAAGGTCCTCCTAGGCCCAGGAGAAACTGCTAGGGAGGATAACTCTTATGGAAGATTAACTCAAACACAGTCATTACATGAGAAAGCTTAGTGGCAAATAAGAGACCCCCCAGTCCTAGCAAAGGGGAGATTTCACAGTCTAATAACAAAGCAATCTGAAGAGGACTTTAATATAAACATGTTTTAAATGTTTAAAGAGACAGAATGTATGTATTTTTAAACGAGCAGATCCTTAAAGCTGAAAGAAGTTGACCACCGGGGGAAAAAATCATAGAAAATAAACAACAGGGTCACTTTTAAAAATTCAACAGACTTGTTAAATGATGGTTTAGTTATAGTATAAGAGAAAATTAGTGAAATGAAAGCTAAATCTCTGGAGGTAACCCAGACCACAGAGAAATAAAAAGACAGAAACCATAAAAGAAGAGTTAAGAGAAGTAGAAGATAGAATGCAAAGATCTGAGTATGAAGAGAAAATGGAAAAAGAGATTTCCAAAGGAAATCAGGACATGAGACCTCGGACTGAGGTAACACATATTATTCTGAGCAAGATAAATAAAAACAAATTCATTCTTAGACATATAATGCAACTGCAAGATAGAGTGTTCAAACTTAAGAATAAAGTGAAAACCTTAGGAGTAACCAGAGAAAAAACTGTTTCACTTGCAAAATGGACCATCAACGTGGACATTGACTTTCCATTAGCAAGAGATTTTTTTTGTATGTTTGTTTGTTTTTTATAGGCTCCACACCCAACCCAGGCTTCAAACACATGACCCTGAGATTCGCATGAGTAAGCCAGTCAGATGCCCCAAGAGGTGTATTTTTTAAAAAAAAAGAAGTACCATAGACAAAAGGGGTGTTGAGTATATTAAATTGTATTCTAAAGTGAGGGCAAATTAAAGACACTTCCAGCTTTATTTGCTTTATTTGACATCTGAAAGAAGTGTAAGTTGGTCAACATGTTCCTCTCATACAAGCATGGCTTTCTCTTTAATGGAAAAGTTGCCCAAAGTGGAGGTGGGAACTGACAAGTACAGGAAAGCCTACTTCTGGTTAAGGGAATGTGTACCAGGTCAAACAGTGGGAAATATTTCTTTTATTTTCTGTTCTGCTAAAAAACGTTGTTAATTGCCTTCCTAAGAAACTCCCATTATGTGAGTTAAAAAACAAAACAAAACTTTTGTTTCAGTAAAAAAGAGGGTTGGACAATTTTTAGACTTCAAAATGTCAACAATAAAGGTTTTCCTTTATGAGTTTTCTTACAGCTTTTTTGTGCGTATTGCTTTTTCTCTGACTTCTATGTCTATCCTTGGGTCAGGGGTAGATCACAGAAGTACAACTTTAGGCATTTTAAATCCCGGGCAAGCTAATTCCTCCTTGTGTGGGTCTGTTCTACACATTACAGGGCATTCAGCATCTCTGGCCTCCACCCACCAATGGCCAATAAATCTCCTTCCCATGCCAGTTACTTTGGCAACTAAAAATTCTCACATATTTTCTGAGGACCAGTTTCACTGCACCACAGACTGCTTTTCTTTTTCCAGTCACCATCAGAGCTACCATCAGCTAGTACGTATCTAAAGACATACTCTTACCACCTTCATCCCCCATTGTCTTATCACCTAGCCATTCAAACAAAGCTGGTTGCAACCAGAACAGCAATTTTGTTCCAAATGATGCTAATTCCCAATCTCAATCCAATAAAATATAATGTTCTCTAATTAATCAATTGTATTAAAGTCAAATTATAAAGACTCATGTTACAGCAGAGAGGCTTGCCCCCTTATCACTGTGTACTCTTGCTGTGCCCCTGTCCATTGACAAATCCTTGAGTTTGTTCTTAATTCTGAGCCCTGAGTACAGTATCTCAACCTCTTACCCATATACACTGTTTGCAGTGAGAAATTCAACTTCAGGTTCACACTGTGTAGTACATATTAGGTCAGAAGTCTAGGAAAATTAGTATTTAGGTCCATATGAAAGTCAGTGAGAAAATCTGGGAATAGTAATATTACTTCTTTCCTGATGACAGAGCATTTTTAAAACCATAAATAAATAACAGGCAGAAAGGAGTAAAATGTTTTCTGCTGACCTCCTAATCGCAGACATAACTGAACCAGGCAAGAGAGGAAACCAGTGAGAACCTTAAAAATGATACGTTCTCTTGGTTTCTTTTCTGAATGTGGTAAAGATCTTCAAACAGGAAACCAGCCTACTTTTATAAACGAAGTATTTCCTCATGGAGATTTTATCCCATTAGAGAGCAGAGTGAGAAAATGTAATCAGTAACAAAGTGATGAGGCAAGAGGTTGGCTTATTTTAGTGGTCAGGGCTGTTTTGAGGCCTGTTGAGATTGTGTAGTCTTGGCATTGGAGGCAGACAACATAGAGGGACCCTCTGTAAATGCAAGGAGAGGAAATGCAGCAAGGTGTCAGACTAAGCCTGAGGCTTAGAAAGAATCCTACACGCAAGTGACAATGGACAAAGCAGCCACCGGGAAAGCAGCCCCTTCGTCCTGTGTAAGATAAGCATCCAGAGAAAAATGTGCAGGACAGCAAAACTGCCAAAGAAAAAAGAAAGAGGAAAGAAAATCATGCCTACATCCAGGACATTTATACCTAGGCTATTGAGGATTGAGTAAGGATCAATGATTCATTCTTTCATCTGTCCATTTATTCACTCAAGCTTTTATGGCATTATTATTATACGTTTGGTGCTGTGCAAGGTATTGCACAAAGATGACAAGATAAAATCCCTGTCCTTCAAGGTTTGGTGAGGAAGACTGACAAATAAGCCAGCAGAATCAAAAGAATGTGATCAAAAGAATGTGATCAAGTGCTATAACAGAATATAAGAGGCTGAGGGAACTTTGAGGAGAGAATGACTTTTTCCTAGGGTGATAGAGAAAGCTAAAAAATACTTCACTGGCTGTGTCTTTAAGGGGTGAAGAGAAAAGCTAAGACAGTGGCACCTGGGCAGCTCGGTCGGGTAAGCACCCTGATTTTGGCTCAGGTCATGATCTTAGGCTTATGAGATTGAGCCCCGTGTGGGGCTGGGTGTGGAGCCTGCTAGAGATTCTCTCTCCCCACCCTCTGCCCCCCAGCCCCCCTCCCCGTGTGTGCCCTCTGAGAGAAAGAAAGAAAGAAAGAAAGAAAGAAAGAAAGAAAGAAAAGAAAGAAAGAAAGAAAGAAAGAAAGAAAGAAAGAAAGAAAGAAAAGAAAGAAAGGAAGCAAGGAAAGCTAAGACATAGAAGTATAGAATAGGATGCTGTGGTGTAGGAACTGCATTTGGCTCATAATGGTCAAAACTTAGGTTGCCTATGGGATAGGGTGGAGGTGGCGGCGAGGCTAAAGAGGCAAGCAAAGGCCTATTTATGAAAGACCTGTGCCATGATAAAGAGGTTTGACTTTATGTTGTAAGAAAACCAGATAAAGGAATGGATTCCAAACACAGAAAATATGACCAACACTTATTACTGAACTATCTAATAGCCATTTTCAAATTCCTTCTTCTTGTCCATTTCTCTTTCAAGAAGCTGAAAAAAAAAACCCCAAAATATCCATCTTGCTGTTCTCCCTTGCAGCTTACTTAGCCATAGGACCCAGTTCTGGTCAAGGTGACCAGAGAGGAAGTCTTCTTGGTAGGCTTCTAGGGAAGATCTTTCCTCCCAGATAAAAGCAGACAGGCAGGAGATAGAAATGTTCTCATCACCCTGGCCATACCCTTGCTTCTTGTCTCTTAATTCTGAGGCCTGAGGACATGATGCCTGGTACTCTGGAAAGACCTAGAGAATCACAGAACCATCAACCAAATGTCATAAAATTTGGAGCTGCTGATCTGATCCCCGACCATATGCATTCAGGCTTTTGTTACATAAACAACATTCTTATTTCTGGCTTCAGCCACTGTCAGCTGGAGTTTTCTATAATATGCAGCCCAAAGCATTCCTAATTGTTACAGAGAGTAAGTTACCAAGAATTACTAAAACATGGGATTTATGAACTAAATTAAACTTACTCTAGGATTTACCAAGGACTGTAAATCAGTATTCTATTTGCTGTTAAACAGCTTTGCAAAGTGTTTATTTACTACTTATGTGTTTCAGATACTTGAAAGTTCTCCTATTTCTGAAAGTATCCTTTATCATCAGTATAACGATGTTATATCGGAGTGGTCACAGTTCTAATTCACCATGATCCTTAGTCTTTAATTATACAAGACTATTAGCTTTATCCTTATCAGTTTAGTTTGTTTTGCATTCTTTGGTTAAGTTTGCAGTGTAGGCTTCTTTTCATTTGATCTTTAATTTTCCAAATACTTGATTTGAGTGGATACACTGTGGTCAAAAGAACTCAACCATATAGCCTATTGATAAAGCAGTAACTCTCACCGAAAACTTGTTTGTACAGGGTGATTTTTAATATGGATTTGTGATTTTTAATATGCAAATACTATCGGGGTACCATAAAACTACATGTAGTTACATAAGCTTAAGTATGAAATCATATTTGTATTTTCCTAAAGTATAAGCAACTCATATATGTTATGAAATACAAATTTTCCTAGTTCCTTCCTTTCCCCACTCATAGCACTCTCTACTCTATAGGGTAGCCGGGTTTGGGCCTTACATTTCTCTAGAATGCTTCTCTACGATTGCTCCCACTGACCACCCAACAGTTCTGCCAATCGCTACTTGGAACCCTGATCCACAGTCCACTTCCCTGAGGCCACCATGTTTCTTTGGTCTCTTCAGACAAGTACATCAATACTGTGCAGGTGTCTGCAAATTTCTCTACTAGAGTGCTAGCAGGGAAAGTATAATTTTCTAGCTAACATAAAATTTTTTATTTTGGTATCAAAAGGAAGGGCACCAGAGACATCTACCTTCGCAAGGAGGTCAGTCTTCCTTCGTAGCCTGCCTCTCCAGCTTACAGGAGAAGTCGTGCCCTCTTCTTCAGTTCTCTCCACCTGCAGCTCTCCTCCTGGGAACACACCACATCTCTGCACAGTAAAAGTCCCCATTTCCTGGTCCCTTCTCCTTCCCCATTCCCAAATACATACTGACGTCAGGCGATTAGGGTTCGATTCCATTTCCGTGTGTGAAAGTGAATATAGATTTTCTATTCTGAGTACCCATTCTATTTTCTTGGTGGTGTCTTCACTTGTAACATGCGGATAATAATAGTAGCCGCTCTCAGAGAGTAGCTAGGAAGGTTAGGGTGATAGCTCACAGCTGTAACAGTGACCGACACATAGACATCACCGTAGAGGAGTTTGTACTGAAAAATAATGTGGGAGCTCCTTTGCCTGGTGCATCTAATTAAGGCGTGTATATCTCCTGATGACAAATACTAATTTCTTTCTGAAATAGAACAATCCAGTCCTGGGCCCGGCTATTAGCTTGTTTAAATTAATGAATAAATAAATAAGTACTAAGATTCAAACAGTACTATTCCAGAAAATACAAATGTAAGGAAAAACTAGGATTAGAAAAGGGCATCGGATTATTTTTAAAACAACATAAAGAGAAAATAATGAAATTCAAGGTGAACTGCAGACTAGGAAATATAGTAAGATAACATACTACGGAAACACAAAGAGAAAAGAGAAAGAAAATCAAGTTGTTTGTTCCATTAAGCAAGCCTCAGAGTTAATGAATCTAGTTTCCTGTGGATTACGGCCAGGAGAAAATGAACAGTTTAGGTAACAGCCAATCCTCACTGGATGCAGAGGTCCAGAAAATTGCCAAGGCAATAGCAGCTATTTATGACATTCTGGGAAGAAACGGATATTGGGAATTTCTTTTTATTAAGCAGCTGAGACAATGGCAGGATACTAGCAAATGATGAAGGTGAGGGACAGAGCATGTTCAAAACTCAGCAGAAATGCAGGCAGCAGCAATACACGTGTCGGGAGTGCTCTGCTCTAAGTGTTTCTTGAATTCAGTTGAGTTGAACAATGAAAGAGATGTAAAAACAGTGCAAAGAAATATGGAAACTAAAAGAAACAGAAGGAGGGGATCCCTGGGTGGCTCAGCGGTAGCAGTTTAGTGCCTGCCTTTGACCCAGGGTGTGATCCTGGAGTCCCGGGATCGAGTCCCACATCAGGCTCCCTACATGGAGCCTGCTTCTCCCTCTGCCTGTGTTTCTGCCTCTGTGTGTGTGTGTGTCTCTCATGAATAAATAAATAAAATCTTTTTAAAAAATAAAAATAAATAAAAGAAACAGAAGGAGAAATTCTGTGCTTTACAGCCTCTCTAAAGACGGGACATGGCTTTTAGTGCCCAAAAAAGTTGGCTTCTAATCTGAACCATGTGTCATCAGGCAAATTCTTAAATACTGTGAACCTCTGTTTCCTCATCTGAAAAAAAAAAGAGATAATATTAGAGAATTGTTATTAATCTGAGTGAAAATGTTATATTGTCCCTGCCTGTTTTATAGCAAGTGCTCTATAAATTATACACCTCTTCCTTTTTTTGTATTTTCACTATTTATTAGCAGAAAATTAGCATACTAAAAAATTAGAGGTCATAAAACAGAAAAAAAACATTTTTAATGGTTTGTGTTGGATACACTTAAAAATGTAAAATTGTTGAAAGAGGTCTGAGATTTACTTATGTCAGTTCTTTAAGAAATCAAAGAATTAGGGGCACCTGGGTGGTGTAGTCCACTGAGCAACAGACTCTTGGTTTCAGCTCAGGTCATGATCTTAGGGTCGTGAGACCAAGCTGTGTCAGTCTCCAAGCTCAGCAGGTAATCTGCTTGAGATTTTTTCTCCCTCTCTCTCTACCCCTCCCCTACCCCATGCTCTTTCCTTTCTTTCTAAAATCAATAAATAAAATCTTTTAAAAAAGGAAATTGAAGAATTAAATCACCAAGCATAATCTTCCATGCTGTATATATTTGTAACTGAAGCCAATCATAGAATAAAATTTGCTTTATACTTATCATATCTACCTCAAACTTCTTTTTTTAAAGTTGTTTTTGTTTTTTTTTTTAATTTTTATTTATTTATGATAGAGAGAGAGAGAGAGAGGCAGAGACACAGGCAGAGGGAGAAGCAGGCTCCATGCACCGGGAGCCCGACGTGGAACTCGATCCGGGTTGCGCCCTGGGCCAAAGGCAGGCACTAAACCCCTGCGCCACCCAGGGATCCCCTACCTCAAACTTCTATATCCCATTTCCTAAATTATATCCTTACTTGAATATCTCATAGACATCTCAAACTTTGCATGTTCAAAACTAATCTCCTGGGTATCTCAACACAGAGATCTCTTTAGAGATTTCCCAGAACAATGGCACCATGTTCACTTAATTCAAACACTGAACCAAACAGGTTCTCTTGAATCATCCTTTCCGTTAGCTCCCACACCCTTTTCATCCCGCCTCCAAAATCTGCCCATGTCTTCATGACTATTGCCACTCGCTGCTCTAAGCCAGTTCCAATCCCTAGCCTGGAATCTGGCCATGGGCCTCTACCCAGCTTCTGACATCATCTTGCTTACTTACTGTCTGTACCTTGCACAGGAAGGAATGATCTTTTGCCATAAGAATGATCTTTTGAACACATCAGATGATGCCATTTGGAGCCTAACAGCCTTCAGTGGATGCCCTTGGACCTGGAGTAAAATTGCACCCCATTCCAAAGCCTGCAGAGCCCAAAATGATCTGGCCCATGACTACTGCTCCACCTCATCTCGCTGCACTCTCTGCCACGCTCACAGACCTTTGACTGTTTCTAGAACATGCCACGCTTGGTCTTATTTCTGGGCTTTTGTACTTGCTACTTCCTTTGTCTGGAAAGCTTTCTCCCGGCTCCTGACATAGCCGACCCCACCCTTCTTTTAGATCTCAGACAAGCCTCTTCTGAACATCCAATGTAAACAATTCCTCCTTTTCACTTTCAATCACTATCACAACTTGTAATTATTTATTGATTTATTGCTTTAGCTTTTACTTATCTGTCTCTCTCACTAGAATTTAGGCTTTATCAGAGCAGAGACTGTGTTTGGCTGATTCTGCAGTGTATCTCTTACATTCAGAACTTGCCTGGCACTTAGGAGACGCTCAATAACTATTTGTGAAATGAATGCATGTTTCATGTGTTTTCTATATTTCTCTATGAATGTATATGTGTAAGTGTTTACATTTACAGTAGAGGCACTGCTTTTAAAAAAAAAAAAAAAGTGAAGTCCCTGTGAGAGGGCAATCAAGTTTTTCTTCCTTTAATTTTCCCATCATTTTAAGAATATTTGCATTTTGTTGTTTCTGTGGTTATTCAAGCCAGACATGAAGATTCCTTTCTCCCACAGTAATTAGCTCCTTCTGGGAAAACTTTTAAGAAAAATTCCTTGTGGTCTTGCCCAATCTGAGCACTGGTCTTATGTAAATCTTTTTCAAATGTTGCTCTTTATATTTCATCTCAACTGGCAAAAATACTGATTGACAGCTTAAAATCCATGTCCCTCTCTTGGAGTGGGAATTGATATAGGGATTAGGAAACCCCAGAACAGAGTCAGAAATCCAACTGGCTGCTACAAAATTGAAGTCCAACAGAACACCCAGGCCAGATGGTTTAAACGTGCCTTGTTACTAATAACTTAGTATAAAGGAGATAATAACTCCCTTGCTAGATAGCATGTTTCAAATGGTTTTAGAGATGGGAATTAAGGCAATAAAAACCAGGTGAATAAACCAATTTTTCTTGTTGAAAATGCAGGTGGTACTTTCCAGTGCAGCTCCTATGTTTTAAGGGAAGATAATAGTAATATAGTTTCCTAATTTTATTATTCTGAAACTTGATTTTTCTTTGCAAAAATCTGAAACATTACACAAATGCAAGATATTATTATAGTTAATATTATTAACATTGACACCATCATTTGTATTAGCTATCGATTGCTGTGTAACGAATTGCTCCCAAAACTTGGTTGGTCAGAGCAACAAGAGTTATTATCTCAGTTTCTGTAGGACAGGAATCTGGGCAAGACTTAACTAGGTCCTTGGCCCGGATTCTCTCACATGTCAGCTGCAGAAATCTCAAGGCTCAAGTGGGGAAGGATCCACTTCCCTGCTCACTCAGGTTGTTGGTTAGCAAGATCCAGTTCCACATTCCTGGGCTGTTCTTCATTTCCTTGCATTGTGGACCACTTCATAGGACAGCTCACTACATGGTACCCTGCTTCATCAGAGCAAGAGAGCAAAGGGGGCAAGAAAGAGCACTATTAAGACTAAATGAAGTGACAACTGGGTGGTTCAGTGGTTGAGCGTCTGCCTTTGGCTCAGTTGTGATCCTGGGGTGCTGGGATCGAGTCCCACATTGGGCTCTCCGCAGGGAGCCTGCTCCTCCCTCTATGTCTCTGCCTCTCTCTGTGTGTCTCATGAATAAATACAATCTTAAAAAAAAAAAAAAAGACTAAATGAAGTCACAGTCTTTTAAAATCTGTCCAAGTGGCAACCTATCACTTTTGCTATATCTTATCTATGTAGAAGCAAGTCGTGAGGTCTATCCCACAAGCAGAGGAAGGGGATTCTATGAGGGAGTGGACACCAAGAGGCAGGGATTGTTAGGACTATTTGAGAAGCAGAACACTCCATCATTACCACTTTCACTATGCTGAAGCAATGTCATCTTGTACTGAAGAAAACAAGTGTTGAAGTTGGAGAAAAGAGATTGAATCCCAGATCTGTTATTTATTAGCCACGTGGCCGGACAAGTGGCTTAACCTCTGTAGGTGTCCATTTCTAATCTCTAAAAATTCTTTCCATAGGATCAGGAGGATTAAAGGAGACATCAAAGTGGGCAGCCCTGGTGGCTCAGCGGTTTAGCACCGCCTTCAGCCCAGGGTGTGATCCTGGAGACCTGTGATGGAGTCCCATGTCGGACTCCCTGCAGGGAGCCTGCTTGTGTATGTCTCTGCCTCTCTCTCTCTGTGTCTCTCATGAATAAATAAATAAATAATCTTAAAGAAAAAAAAAGGAGACATCAAAGTTAAGGCACTTAGCACAATCCTTGGCAATGATAAGTGCTCAATAAGTATTATTAGTAATTATCAGTATAAGACCATACAAGTGGCAGGACCATCAATATTTAGAATTCATATGTGAAAAACCCAAAACCTGAAATGATGTTGGTTTTCTCAATATACATTTGACCCTGACAATGGGGGAGCCAGGCAGTTGACCCCTTGTGCAGTCAAAAATCACATGTAACTTTTGACCTCCCCCTCCCAAAACTTAGCTACTAGCCTCTATTGACTGGAAACCTTACTGATAACATATGTAGCCAATTAACACATATTTTGTATGTTATACATATGATATGCCATATTCTTACACTAAAGGAAGCAAGAACTGGGTGATACGCTATATGTTGGCAAATTGAACTCCAATAAAAAAAAAATAAAGGAAGCAAGAGAAAAAATGTTATTAAAAAATCATAAGGAAGAGAAAACACATTTACGATATTTATGGTATTTATCCAAAAAAAATTGTCATATAAGTGGACTTGCACAGTTTACATCCACATTGTTCAAAGGTCCACTGTTATTAGATAAATTAATCCATCTTTAGGTCCTGTGGAATCTACCTCCAAAAATATACCTTCAATTTTTAGGCCTCTTTATTTTCTCATAGATACATTCTCTTGCAACATCCTCCTAATTGGTCTCCCCATGCCTCTCTTTAAGGTCCTCCACTGAAGCTTCTGTATAGCAACCAAGGTGATCTTTAAAGTATTTTAAGAGACTAAGCCACTCCCCAGCTTTAATACCTTCCAGTGACTTCTCATTTTACATGGAATTCAAGTATTTTAATATGATCTACAAGGACCTGCCTGTTTTTCCAACCTCATCTTCTCCCACTTTACCTTGCCCTTATACTCAGACATACTGGCTTTCCTTTGAGTCCTTGTACTTGTCAAAGCCTCATCTGCCTCAGGGCCTTTGCACAAACTGTTTTCATTACCTGAAACACTCTTCCTCAGATACTTCATCTAGCTGACTCTGGTCATCCTTCAAGTCACGGCACATATTACTTTCTCACAATAGGCTCTGTTCCCTTCCTCCTCCAATCCAAATGGGGCTTTCCCATGACTATTTCTTATAGTATCTTTTGCCTTTCCTTCGCTGTTTCTAACATTATACTCTAGAAGATTATATGTTTAATGTCTGCCTCTCGTGAGAGGGCTGAAACCACATTGGTTTTATTTACCATTTCGTATTCAAGTCCAAGACAATACCTAAATCATAGTACGTATTTACTTTTTAACATCGGTTCTACGTATTTTGAGAAACACTTAAGCACACAAAGGAAGTTTGGAGGTTAGAAAGATAATGTGAACAACATCCGTGGCTTGTCTGATAGAGAATCTAGTGTCCTTTTAGGAAACAGAAGATACTCAAAAGTTGCTCCCCAGTTTCTATCAATAATTCTCTAAAAATAAACATATCCATTGGATAGAAACATACAAACTTAAAACAAGTGTGTAAACCAGAATTGCTTACCATTTTCAGATTGTTTATGTGCCAGAAAACATGCAGTCATTAAAAAAAAATCCCAGGGAGGTGGGGACAACGACTGTCTGGATCTGTACAGCAAAAATGAATATCATCACTTCAATAGGTAGCAATTCATGAAGAAAGAGGCATCCTTGGAGAGCAGTAGCATTGAAAGATGGCAGGTCACAAGTCTGGTGATGGGGGATAAGATGTATGGTATGTATGGAAAATGGTAAGGCCCATTTTCCCCAGCATCATACTCAAGGACAAAAGAACAAAATCTCAATACTTGAGCTGCAGTGTATTTCCTAATACCACATCTCCTTACTTATAACCTCACCTTACCTTCAATGAGCATCCTCAGTGAAAAGAGACACCTCTGTGGATCAGAGAACAGCTTTCTCCCTTTTCCATTCCACTTTAAGGTATTGTATTCGATTTCTTAAAACTAAGTGTTTAAAGGGGCGCCTGGCTCAGTCAGTTTAGTAATTATCAGTATAAGACCATACAAGTCTTCTACTGGCTCAGCCGGTTGAGTGGCTAACTCTTCATTTCTGCTCAGGTCATGACCTCAGGGTCCTGGGATTGGGCTCTGAGTTGGGCTCCACGCTCACTGGGCAGTCTGCTTAAGGATTCTCTCTCTCCCTCTCCTACTCCCCCTCCTCCCACTCACACACTCTCTCTCTTAAAACAAATAAATCTTTTAAAAACGATAAAAAAACATTGTTTACTCAGAGTAGTCTTGTTATTTTTTATTTTTATCTGAAATCATAATACTGAATTTTTAAAATAGCATCTTTTAGAGGTACACACAATACTTACACATGAAGTAATATTTGGGAATTGCTTCCAATGATTTAGGGCAATGGTGGGGACTGCCGATTTAGATAAAACAAGATAGATAATTATTGAACCTGGATGATGATATATGGACGTTCATTAGACTATTCTGCTTATTTTTATTCACCTGAAATTGTTAATAATCAGAAGTTAGAATCTTTACAACTTCCTAGATTCAATTCTCCCAATCCCACCTATGATTACAATGCTGACCATAGTACACATAAAATCCTCGTCGTAGAGAGTTTGGTCTGGTTCACACTGCTACTGTTGGGATCTTGATTTTGCCACTTACTAACATGTATTACTGGTATATGCCGAGAGAGGCAGCATAACTTTTCTGTGACTCAGTTTCCTTTTCTGTAAAATGGGGAGAAAAATGCCATCCTTACGCTATTGTGAAGGTACAATGAAATCATAAATGTTAAATGCACGTAAACGTGAAAGTGGCATATAATAAGTGCTTATTCAGCTAACAATGACAATCATTTATAAATTAATACAATCGATCATTAATTGAGGACTTACTCTACATTGGGCACTATTCTAAAGGGCTGCTATTATTATTCTTAGATTTAGTTATCAGCTAAAATACACAGAAATACTGAGTAAGATGAGAAATCTGCAGAAACGGAGGAGTTGGAATGAAAGAGAAAAAGCACTGAAGAACCAGAATGAGGAAATAGAAATAAATCATGGATGCTGGCTGGAGCAGCCCTGGTGGCTCAGCGGTTTAGCACCGCCTTCGGCCCAGGGCATGATCCTGGAGACCTGGGTTCAAGTCCAACATCGGGCTCCCTGCATGGAGCCTGCTTTTCCCTCTGCCTGTGTCTCTGCCTCTTTCTCTCTCTGTGTCTCTCATGAATAAATAAATAAATAAATAAATAAATAAATAA
This sequence comes from Vulpes lagopus, assembly GCF_018345385.1. Classification (NCBI taxonomy): domain Eukaryota; kingdom Metazoa; phylum Chordata; class Mammalia; order Carnivora; family Canidae; genus Vulpes; species Vulpes lagopus. The sequence goes on from NC_054839.1 coordinate 45,501,446, forward strand.
ATAAGTCGTAGGTGCTGGTTTGACTGTTTTCCCCCTTTGTCCCTGTCTCATTAAGCAATAAGGGAGTGATAAGAGGACATCTTTGGTTTCTGAAGGACATAGGACTCCATGGACAGAAGATGTCCTTTGGGGGTTCTCCTTATAATGGATAAGAACACAATTGCCTGGTTAATTAAAAGAAAAAAATCTATTTGCTGGGAAGGAACCCTTATCCATTCAATAAGGACAAACCCAGGAGAATTCTTATCTCAAATTCAAAACCTAAGGGAAAAGATTCATGAGGATTTGATGTGCATTTGTTTCTGAGGCTGCATCTAAAGGAAAAGCCCCATACCTGGTCATAAGTCTGCTTTGCTTACTTACCTGTAGCCACTGTGGCTGGAGAAAGACTCAGAAGCAAGGGCAGGAAGGAAGTTTTTTCCAAGGATAAAGTTTCATTGACAGGTTGAGTGCCACGCTTCGCTTCTCCTTTTGTAGCTGCCCGGTGCTGTTCCTTGTTCCTGCCCGCTAGTTCTCCCCCACCTCTGCCTCTGGTCAGGGACCGAAGACCCCGTGGTGTCCCAGCCCTGATCTGGAGCCCCCTTATTTCCTTGTCTTCTGCTGCCTGCCCAGCCCCTGGCCCACCTGCTCCGACCCTGTAGCCCTCCCGCCCGGTGCTGTCCACCTTGCCACTCTCCAGGTCACCAGTTCCGTGCACCTGCTGCCACCTCATGCCTTGGTGCTGTCAAGAGAAAGCAAGAACAAGAACCGTGACCTTGGAGACTAAGACTCTCAACAGTAACAGAATTATTGGGAGTTGTATTACACTAGAAGGGGAGACAAGTACTGAAGAAAAAAGTTTTTTTTTTTTTTTTTTGGACAGCCTATCAGTTTTTTTTTTTTTTTTTTAATGTGGAACTTTTGTTTAGGAATTCTTTTAGAGTGTATTTGAAAGACTCAGAAAAAATTAAAACTTCAACATAAATCTCAATTACATCATCTATTTCAGGGTGAAGGTTGGGCGAGTCCGGTGTAGGTGGGGATTTGGGCCTCCTCTCGTTGACCACCATATTCTTCGAAGTCATTTCCTCTTTTATGATGTGTGTCAAGATCTGAGTTTTATTTTTAAAAATTTCGTCTTTTCTTTGTTTCCTTCCTTAAGCTAACAGCTAGGGAGAGAAGGAGAATCATCGCACGGTCTCTCCTAATGGCATTTGTAGCAATTACAGGGGAGAATTTGACACTCAGTTTGGCTGATAGGATCTTCTAAACATTGCTGTGAATTTTAGAGAATAACCGATGCTCTCCAGTGACTTTTTTTTCTTCTAATTTGGGTGTAGGGGAGTAGTGGGAGTCCACAGAACCCCCACATTGAGAATCCTGGGAGGGGGGAACTGGTGGAGTCCAGTTGGGTAAGTGCTCGGTGTTGCTTGCATGGGGACTCTTTACCCCTCCCGTGCTGGTTCCTGTGGAGGTCACCAGAGTGGCCTTCGTGTACCTTGGCCGCTCTCCTGAACATCCCCCCAACCCCCCCCCCCTTCTCTTTGAGACCATCAGGGCTATGCAAGGGAAGCTTCCTCAGCTTTCTTCCTTCCCACCAGTGACACTTGGTATCTGTATCATCTCAGCGAAAGGTAACATGTATGTGTGTTAGGGATGGCAGGCAAGAATGCTGCCAAAATGATAGCAGGGGTGTTCACTGGTAGGGAAACTATAAGCGATTGATGCTTTCTTAAAATTTCCATCCTCTGCAAATTGTCAGGAAAGAGCAGTTAATAATATTTCGATCAGAAAAAAAAAATTGTTTTGTGGGGCACCTGGGTGGCTCAGCGGTTGAGCATCTGCCTTCAGCCCAGGGCGTGATCCTGGAGACCCGGGATCGAGTCCCGCATCCGGCTCCCCGCATGGAGCCTGCTTCTCCCTCTGCCTGTGTCTCTGCCTCTCTCTCTCTCTCTGTGTCTCTCATGAATAAATAAATAAAATCTTTAAAAAGAAAAGAAAGAAAGGAAAAGAAAAGAACTGTTTTTTGTAAGCTGACTGAAAGAAATCTTTTTTTCTCTTCCCTTCAATTTTTCTCCTCTTTTCCTTCTTCTGGCACCCTCTTCTTTCCTTAGAGGAGAGCCAATATCAAGTTCAGAAAAACAGCAGAGAGAAACATTTATTTTTGAGACCTCGGAAGAAATAGTTCTTTCCCCTCAGCCCAGTATTCAGTTTGTCTCAGTTTCTTCTGTAGTCACAAGACTCTCTCCATTTTTATCCCTCACCCTGGTCTTGTTCCCTGCCCCTTTTCCAAACTCTGTCCTTCACACAGTACCTAACCTTATCATCCTTTACCCTTTCCTGACCTTTCTTGTTAGTCCTTCCCATGCCTTCTAGATCCATGATCAGCAAAATCCCTTGTATCTTCCCCCCCTCCACCCCCCCTGCCTTGAATGTATCTGCCTGTTCCCTGAGGAGGATACCGCTCCCTGGTCTCCTGTCACCTCAGGGCTGGAAGTAAAGCATAAAATGCTCCTCAATTGCATCCCTAAGCCATCTTTCTTCCTTCAAAGCCCAGATCTTCTGATTCTCTGGTCTTCTCATTTGCCACATTCACTTCCCTCTCTTGGCTGTTATCTATTAACTCCCTTTCTAGAATCCTCTCTCAGAAGATTTTTGTTCACTGTCTTCTCCATCCTTACAGTTGTCATTATTCTCAGTGATGTTTGACATCCACAAGGATGACACATCCTGGACTCTCTGGTCTTGCCCCACCCCAGTTCCAGTAAGCTTTCCTTCACCTCAGGCATCCATAGCCAGGGCGGTGACCCTGGACATCACCAGTAATGGGACACCCCTCTGACACTGCACTTTCACTACACTATTCTTAAATCCTACCTCCTGTCTTTCCAGTCTACTTGCTCCTCTGCACACGGTACTAATCCTTTGACTCCCTCCCCCACCCCCACCTGACATATTAAGTAACCATTTTCTTTCTTTCTTTTTTTTTTTTTAAGTAACCATTTTCTGCTATTCATCATTCCTTTTCTGTTTTCATATCCCTGTTTCCTGGGTAAGATGTCATGGTCCATCACTCCCTGGCAACCACCCTCAATAAACTTGCCCCTCTGATGAAGACATCACATTCCCCTGTCAGAACTCCAACTTGCTTGAACACGTGTGTGCACCAAAGTGGCTAAACATTGCTAGGAAAATGACACACAGGACTGCTGGGGTGACTGGTTGCACCCCGCTCATGATCACAAACCCCAAACGAACAGCCTAATACATTTTTCTAGCAAATGCCCTTTCCCACGGCATGGAACCACGCTTGCACCTTCTGTATCTTCCCACACACCTTCTTGATCCCTCAGGCCCACTTTCTTCACTCTTCACTGGAAAAAAAAAAAAAAGAATTAAGAACTCTTTCTTCTTACTGTTACCAAATAGAAAAACCTACCTACTACACATATTACCTCTTCTTCTTCCTACCTTCCTCTGCTTGTGTCTTGGCTGCCTTCTCTGTCCTTCTCAGACTTCACTCCTTTGACTACTTCCTCTCATCCTAACACTATCAGTCTCTCTGGTTCTACAAGATCATTCCCAGCAGCACACTGGACACACTCAGCTGCGTCCTATTTAAAACAACCATCTCCCTTTACCCTACATTTCCTTTTCACTTTCTCCTTATTTCTCATTTGCTTTACTCTGCAAAACTATTCCCGGATAGGTCCTACACTCACTGTTTCTACTTCTTTATTCTCTCTGTCTTTTTTTTTTTTTTTTTTCAAATCACATCAGTCTGACTTTTGCCTCCACTGTTGCATTCAGTGTCTGCTGTGTATCTAAAATGTATGTGTCCAAAGCATCCTCCACCCCTTGAAATCATTTGCCTTCCAGTCTTCACAGTTAGGACAGTGGGACCTCTTTCCAGAAGCTCAAGCCAAACATCTAAGGGACATTTTTTTTTCTATCTTGTTTCCTTCCCTGCCTCACTTCGACAAGCATCTGGAATCCGCCTATTTCTTTTTCTGTTTACTATTGCCACTCTCTTCCGGGACAATGTTCTCTTAAAAGGGTTTATGCTTCCACTCCTGACCAATTCCAGTCTATTTTGTACAAAACAGCCAGAAGGAGTAATCTGTTTAAATGTAAATTGCATGTTTTAGCACACCCTTTAATGGCATCCCATTATACATACAATACACCCCTAATCACCTCACCTCCAACTCTTCCCTTAGGGCCCAGCTCAGAAATCACTCTCTCCAGATAAGTGTTCTTCCTCCACTCTCAAGTCTGAACCACTTGCCCTTTCCATAGCCCCAGGGTAGCTAGCTCTTCCCCCTACTACCCTATCCCACTCTTGTCTGTTTCTCATAACGCTGTAGATTCTTTTAGAGTGGGGAATATGCTTACTGTGTTTATGATGATGTCCCAAGCTTCGAGCACAGTGTCTAGCAGATAGGATTTCCTTAATAAATATAAATAGACGAATGATTCTCCCTACTTTATATGTCTCTCCCTCATAATCATCACAGTTCATGTCTTTGTTTTTAATATCTCCCTCGTAGACCACTCTCCCCACACGTAATTCATAAAGAATCCTTTTACTGATTTAAGTGAATTTTTTAACCAATACAGGTTTATTGACACTTATCTGATGAACACAAGGCAAATAAGATAAGCTAGCAATTTCTGCAGTCTGTAGAAAATTCAGAGACATGAAAAGGTTCTGTGAGGGAACTTTCTCCTAGAGTGCCAACCACCATAATTACATGTGAAATGGTGACATATGCAGGACCTTCAGGGGCTGATCACACAAAGATCTATCCCAAGGGTCTATGTCCAGGGAAGATGAACAGCAAAAAATAAATAAAATTTTAAAAATGAGAAGAACAACTAGGATTAAGAACTTTCCAGAACAGGGGATCCCTGGGTGGCTCAATGGTTTAGTGCCTGCCTTTGGCTCAGGACATTATCCTAGAGACCCAGGATCGAGACCCAGGATCGAGTCCCAGTCGGGCTCCCTGCATGGAGCCTGCTTCTCCCCCTGCCTGTGTCTCTGCCTCTCTCTCTCTCTGTTTCTCATGAATAAATAAATAGAATCTTAAAAAAAAAATAAAAGAAAAAAGGAAAAAAAGAACTTTCCAGAACAGTTTTTCTTCTAGGTGTAGCTTAAAATCAACCCAAAGCTCAGTGTAAAGTATATTTCATTTGAATTCTTTTTGAACTTTATTGTGTTCTAAACATCTGCAATATATATTAAGGAAGATAGTTTGTTTTGTTTTAATTAATTAATTTATTCATTCAATAAATATTCATTGAGAACTTAGAGGCATAAAGCATTGGCCCAGGTACCAGAAAAGCTCAGAGGGAAAGACCCAAAGGATTAGCTGCTTTCCTTGAGTTTGCATTTGAATAGAAAGATAGACAGTAACCCATTAAGTATATAATCCATTTTTTTAGTTTTAATTGTGGCAAGAGCTATGAATAACCAAGAAACTATGAAAGCACGTAAGGTAAATAATCTTCATTGGCCCTTCCATATGCATCTCTGCTTTTTCTACTCTGCTCTGTGGCCTGGGAGGCTGACCTCTCTGGGCTACACCATGAGTTTCCATGCTATCGGACTTCCCTTTGGGTTTAGCAGAAGACAGGCAGGCAGAAGGGGATCAAGGTCATGGTAATTACCCCCCAGCTCCCTCTCAGACCCACCATGGTGAGGCAGTAGTTGCATTGCTCTCTTCAGGTCCTGGGAACCACTTCATTTTTCGGTCACTGGGGCTTGGGGATAGTCACAGCTCCCATGTGCTGGTCTGGCACTCCTCACCATCCCTGTTGGTTCCCCTTAACCCTGCATGTGTCGTTGTGAATCATCTCCACGTTGAACCCAACAGTTTCCAGTTTGTGCGTGCCACCTATATGCTTTTGGGATCCTGATGAAAAGAGCAGAGAGCTGGGGAAGCTGACTTAATTTAGACAGGAGGGATAAGGGCAAAGAAGACTTCCAGGACAAGTCATATTTAAGCTGAATGTTGGCAGATGTTGCTTTCCTGGTTGGTCCTTATGTTTCCTCTTTTCTCTCTGCATCAATCTAGAAACATCCACATGTCTGGATGTGAGTAATGGCATATTCCATCCATTATTCTCTTCTTTATCCCTTTTTTATCCACTGTCCTCCCTCAACCCTCGCAGTAGACACTTTCTCCTTCTGGTTTCTCTAGGCCTCTCCTTGAATTTCTTTTTGTCCTCTGAGATCTTTCTTCCTTCCTTGCTCTTCCTCCCCAACCTTTCATGTCCTGCCAACATCCCCAACATACATGCACCCTCCTCAATGTGCCCCACAATGTGACCAGAATGTGCCTTCTCCTCACGGCTCCTCTATATTCAGCCATGTGAGATGCTCGCTGTTTTGTGCCTTTGTTCAGTTTTTCTTCTTCTGGATCATCCTAACCTCATCTGTCCCCTCTGTTGAAATCCTATTCAGTTTAAATGCCACCACTCCACAAAGCCTTCTTAAAGGTCTCAGCAGGAAGTGTTCACTTCCATTATTTTTTGTTCCCATAAATACTTTTTAACCTTTCTTATGCTTCCCACATGATTTATAGTTTTGATATTTGTGGAAATGTCTTATTTCTCTCCCATGTTTATTAGCTGTGAGAAGGCAGGGACTAGTTTGTCTACGGAACCAACATGCAACGATGCATCTAATATGGTGTCCAGCACGTAGTAGGAGCACTATGGCACTTAGTATCCATTGCCACATATTTTATCTTCTATGTTGTAGAAAATCATTCTAAGGTTATTCCCTCATACAACAAAATAAATGAAAGCATTAGTGCGCTCTCTGTGTATGTGGTCCTTGGCACTGCTACTTTCATAATGTGCTTTTTTATTGCGATGTAATTAAATTGTACAGCTAAACAAACATAGCTAAGGGAGACAGAGCTAAGACTATTTCCTCCAGTTACAACTTGAAAGCCCTGACTTTCTCCCTCCATTTCCAGTCTTTTTACATTCGAGAATCAGTCATGCCAAAATATTTATCATCTCAGGAAAAAGAAAATAAAAATCTTTTAAGGGCCTCTAGATACCATATAGCTGCATGAAGCTAGACAAGTAGGAATGGGGCATAGACAGATTAATTGAGGAGGAAATGAAAATACGTGTCCCCTAGCTTCATGTTCCACACTTCAAATTGAGATTTCTAAAAGTTCTCTTCCAGGAGGTTTTTTTTATGTCTATTATTTGGTTTGACAAAGTTGGAAGATGAGGAATTGGGGAATTTTAACACCCAAAAGACTTCAATTCTGTGTATTCTTTGTAATTAGATCTGGTTTTAAATGATAACTTTCTTTATTCTGAAGAGATATTTAAAATAGGGCTGCCTGGGTGGCTCAGTCTGTTAAGCATCCGACTCTTGGTTTCAGCTCAGGTCATGATCTCGGGGTCCTGAGGTCAACCCTGTATCAGGCTCCATGCAAGTGTGGAGTCTGCTTGAAATTCTCTCTTTCCCTCTGCCCCTTCTGCTCCTGTCCTCTCTCTCTCTCTCAAATAAATAAATAGGGACACCTGGGTGGCTCAGTGGTTGAGCATCTGCCTTTGGCTCAGGTCATGATCTGGGGTCCCGAGATCGAGTCCTGCATCAGGATCCCCCCAGGAAGCCTGCTTCTCTCTCTTCCTATGTCTCTGCCTCTCTCTGTGTCTCTCATGAATAAATAAATAAAATCTTTAAAAATAAATAAGTCAATATTTAAAAAAGAAGATCTATTGAAAGTAAAGTGCTAATAATACCATGAATTAATCATTTAATGACTTTTTTAACCTTATCATCAGCTCCAATGCATATATTGTCCCCATTTCATTGATGAGGATACAGAGGCTCAAGATATTAATTATCTAATGGCTCTGTTCCAGGGCACAGTTGTCAGATGACAAACCTTCCTTGGTCCAGTGCTCAGGTTCTTAGACGCCATGCATACCTCCTCCTGGCACTATCACTGGAGTGAATGTACATTTGCTTGGCCGTCCTCTGTGTATGCTGCAAATGTCCTACAACTCTCTGAACCCTATATTACCATAGAAAGCCTCTTCCTTAGGCAGGAGAGCTGCACAGAGAGCTAGAGAAGAGATGGCCTGGCCAGAAACATGGCAGGGAAATGGATGCAGCCAGAATGGACCTGTCCTATTCAGAGACCTGATAGGGATTCCTTTGCCTTCTAAGCCAACCACAGCTGGGAAATGAGTCTGATAATTTTCTGGGAAGGAGTCTGTGGGAGGACAATAGAAGGACTTTCTACGCTGCACACACAAGTAAGCATGCTCTGAGAGCATATATCATCATCTATTTTAAAAATCGCTCCTGTGAAAGTGGGTTTTAAAGTGGTTGGGTGGCAGATGTTTTACATAGCTTTCTATGCATATTTAAATAAATTCCCTCCATCCCCCCCACCGTTGTTATATAAGTTGTTTAAACCTCACAAGCCTCAAAGACATAAAGACCTGAGAAAAATATTTTTTATTGAAGTGATATTTTTTTTAATCGAGAAAGCAGTCATCTAAGTGGTTTTTCCTATTTTCTATCTCACGTATAACAAAACACCTCAACAGTAACATGAGAGACAGTATTCAGAAAGCAATTCCAAACACATTAAAAGAGCTGCTTTGGAAAAATGAGTCAAGTGAGTTTTTTCCTCTTTAAAGGCCTCAAAAAAAGAAACACCCTTCTAACAGGGTGCTGGGTTGAAAAGGGGATAAGAAGGGGAACACAATATCTCATCTAAAATCTTGCAGGCAAGAGCGTTTATTACTGCAGGAAGCAGAAGGTGAGCCTAGCTTATAAATGAGATCCTGCAGACGAGGGAGATGCATCTTGCTGAAGTATTACTGTACAGAACGAACCTTTAAAGCTTGGACTCTGAAGGCATAAACCACTGTCAAATAAATCTAAACCGATGTATTCATTTTTAATAAAAGAAAATGTGACATAGCATGGCCACAATAGTATGTAATTTCATCCTTGCATTTCAATTCTCAAGGGTTATTTAATTCTCCTTAAAACATTACTGAAAACTGCAAGGGGTTAGATGAAAATAAATATTCTCACCTAGAATGATCTTCATTTCATCAGCATTTTCCCTGCCATGGAGAAACAATAGTGGAATACTCAAATATGGAGGACCATCTACAATTTATCTATATACTAATTTCAAATGCCCAGTTTGACATATTAATAGTTAGGAGAAGGGATGGCTAATTTATTTATTTATTTTTTTTTGGGGGGGGGTTGGCTAATTTAAAGAAAAAAAAGGCTTTTTAAAGGCTTTTTATTGGGATATTTAAATTTCCAACAAGGAAGGTAACTCCCACAGGGAAGGCATAAATATTAATTGTGAAAAATAAAGAGAATTGAATAGACATGGAAGTTTTTTATTAAAAATGGCTTGCAATATGAATAATCCATGGGGATAATTGCAGCCCTCAAACAAATAATTGACAAAGCTGTTTTAAAAAAATGTTTTCCTTAATGTAACATTAGGTTTTTGACCTCGGGGTTTTTTTCTTTCTTTTTCTCTTCCCTGTTTTCTTTCTTGCATTCCTCCCCTGCTATTTCCAAAGTAGGTTTGTTAGTTATATCAAAAACACACAAACAAGTTGGTAAGTGGAATAGAAATAAAAATTACTTGAAAATAAGGACTTTGCTACAATCCTCTATGAAACTATAGACTCTTTCTGTCACCAACAATGCAGCTGAGTGAATTTTATGGTGACCGAGGCAATGTTAGGCCTTCTTTTTCAATGACCAGAGTCATTAGTTACATCCCTTTTCCAATGCCCAACATACCAGAGAAAATTTTAACTTCCGTTATTTAACTGTATGTAATGTAAGGATGCCTTTCTTGAAGTTCATATCATTCAAAGGAACAGATAAAACAATCAAATAATAAGTTTGATTAAAAAAAATCTGGATACAATTTAAGAAATGGTAACTTTCAGGGATACCGTGTCTAAAACTTTAGTTTCCATGTTGAAGAGAACCTTAAAAAGTTAAAGAGGAAAAAAGTTTGGCAGGTCCTTTAAGAAGTTAAACATAGAAAAAAAAAGTTAAACATAGTCTTAACCATATCACATAGGAATTCCACTCCTAGGTATATACTCCCCAAAATTGAAATAAATATTCCAACAAATACATGTACGTGCATGTTCATAACAGCACTCCTAATAGGCAAAAGGTGGAAACAGCTGAAATGTCCATCAGTGGATGAATAGATAAACAAATTGTCTATAAATAAATACAATGGAATATTATTCAGCTATAAAAAGGACTAAAGTATGATTCATGCTATAACGTGGACAAACCTTGAAAACATGCTAAGTAAAAGAAGCCAGAAACAAAAAGTCAATATTATATGATTCCATTTATATGGAATATCTAGAAGGGGTCAATCCACAAAAACACAGGTGGACTGCTGATTGCCAGGAGCCGGGAATGAGAAGCAATTGCTTAATGGACACAGGATGATGAAAAGGTTTTGGAACTAGATATTTACCAATATTGTGAACATCCTAAATGCTACTGAAATGTTCACTTTAAAGAGGTTAATGTAATGTTGCATGAATTTCATCTCAAAAAAAAAAAAGCAAGCAGCCTTTCAAAAAAACAACAGCAAAAATGTTAAGGAATGAAAACTCAAAACCACTGAAACTATAGCTGAGAAAAATATGGACAGGAAGCATTGGACAGTCAGAATTTGATGTAAATGAATATGTGATAAGATCAGGAAACAGAAAAAATATGAGTCCAGTGGCAACTATGTTATGAACAAAAAACTTCCACAGAGGGATCCCTGGGTGGCGCAGTGGTTTGGCGCTTGCCTTTGGCCCAGGGCGCGATCCTGGAGACCCGGGATCGAATCCCACATCAGGCTCCCGGTGCATGGAGCCTGCTTCTCCCTCTGCCTGTGTCTCTGCCTCTCTCTCTCTCTCTGTGACTATCATAAATAAATAAAAATTAAAAAAAATTTAAAAAAAAAACTTCCACAGAAAAACATTCTTAACAAAAGCAAGCCCTCTCTAGAGCAAACTTAGGAAAAACTCTTTTTAAATGAAGTATTAATAGTACATGTTTTTAAAATGTATATGTTTGAACCAATTACCTAGTAAACATCCTAATTTGATTATTTTGGTTGGTAATTGATAACTCATTCATAGTTCATTAAATTATATAATAATTATCAAATATATGGTGTACTTCAAGGAGTTTAAAGTTGCTCCCTCAATCTTATTTACAGTAGAGTTTTGGTTTGTAAGCCCATTTTCTGAAAGTAACGCAAAGGAAAATTTCAGTCTATCTTTGGTCTGTTGTTTTAAAAAAATCTGGACAGGTTAGGTTTAAATAATTTTAACATACAAGGGGAACCTGGGTGGCTCAGCGGTTGAGCATCTTCCTTTGGCTCAACTTGTGATCCTGGGATCCTGGGATCGAGTCCCGCATCAGGCTTCCCACAGGGAGCCTGCTTCTCCCTCTGCCTATGGCTCTGCCTCTCTGTGTGTTTCTTGTGAATTAATCAATAAAATCTTTAAAAAAATAATTTTAGCATATGAAACAAAATTGTATCAGAATAAAGGACGAGCAATTCTTCAGCACAAAGCAAAGACTAGAGATGTCTACATGTTGGGTCTGAGTTATAGAGATGGCATGATAGACTTATTTCAAATAATTTTAATGATGAGGGTAAGTTAATCGGAGAAAAAGGAGAAAAGTAATCTGAAAAAATGGAGAGCATGTTGAGTACAATACAGCAGGATAAGAGAGCAAATAGGAAAAAGAAATGGAAAGTGTTCAGGAAGCAATTACTCGCTCTCCCAGGGTTCTGTGAGTGATCTAACAGTAGGTGCCCCATGAGTGGAAAGGGGCCACTGTGAGTGAATAGGACCTGAGGGAAGTAATCAGAGATAAGAATAACGAGTATCAGAGGCACAAGACACAGAATAGAGAGAGAGGATGACAAAGTTTACAGCCTGAACTTCAAAGACATGGCACAATAAGGAAGAAAGCTAAAGCTGAGAACTGAATAAAGGGGCTGCTCACAAATATTATGAAAATGTGAGATGATGGAATACAAGCTCGCTCAAGGAGGCAGTGAGGGCATGGGACGGAAAGCCCAGGGATGATGTGCAAAACGCAGTAACATTGTCAAAAGCATAAATGAATTTTTAGCCTTCGCGTTCCAATGTGTAGATAGGAAAGGTGAATAGGTGCTGCGGTTCAGAACAGAGTTCTCAGAAGAAACCAGTTTGGAAAAGCTCAGTCCCATTCTGACTGCAAAATACATAATTAGTCACTGGAAATCAGGGCCATGCAGGGGCGAGAGTGTCTCTTCTACAAGTTTCGAGGAGATGCAGTTAACAGAAATTGAAAAAGAGAAACTTCGAGCCTTTCTCAAACAGTGACCGTGTCCTTGGGGAAAAACCGAGTAAATAGCACAAAGTAAATCACCGAAGGGTAAGAAAATCACTAAGAAAAATCACTAAGAAAAATGATGAAAGAAATCATATGTTATCCTATATCACATTTAGAAACAAATGTGAAAATCAAGGAGTATATTTAACTATTTATTTGAGTTACACCAAAACCAGACCTACCACTTCAGAACCTGTTCAAAAATATTTATATGTATGCATACATATTGGTATCAAGCCGAGTGTTTTGTCTTAATTACTGTCAATTACGATTTCAAATGTCAAATGATAGGGTTTTACATCCAATTTCGTCTTTTCCAGCTCTGTCACTTAAGACTTCTAAGTGTCAGTTTTCTCATCTGTGAGAAGGAGCTAAGGACACCTCTAGTATATGCCACTTGCCATGGAAAGGACCACATGAGATAATGTTGTGATGCTCTCTGCAATTGGTGAAACACTATATTAATATTAACTTTTTGCTGCTATTATGATTACTTATCATTAATGGTCATATTGCCAGCATGTCTCAATCAATATGGAAAGGGGGGAAAAAGGTTATGATCAAAAACAATATAAAGCTGTTGGGTAGGGATCCCTGGGTGGCGCAGCGGTTTGGCGCTTGCTTTTGGCCCGGGGCCCGATCCTGGAGACCTGGAATCGAATCCCACGTCGGGCTCCCAGTGCATGGAGCCTGCTTCTCCCTCTGCCTGTGTCTTTGCCTCTCTGTCTCTCTCTGTGTGACTATCATGAATAAATAAATAAAATCTTTTAAAAAAAAAAAGCTGTTGGGTATAGATGTAACATGATGCTAGAGGAGATAACAAGGTCACTTTCTTCCTACAGAATTGTTTTAATTAAATGCTATATTTTATTAACAACCATATTTTTGTCATAAAAGAGGAAAGACGTCCATTAAAAAAAATGCCTCACACAGAAATTAGTCCAGCGTAATTAGTGTGAATTATCAAAATACCAGCGTATAAGGGCACATGTGCCCTATTATAAAAACCAGGTGTTTAAATAAGATAAAACTGCCTCCTGAATCAATAGGGGATTTGAGCTGAGTTATGCTTTTCAAATATAGAAAGGTTGTTTCTAATTGCTTTTTCTATAGGTACCAAATTTGTGCGTATTATAAAAATGTTTCAAAAAGAAGTTATCAATGTGATGTGAACATTTGTATGCATTTCAGCCACTCTCAATGTATCTTTGGCCCTGACTAAGAAAGAGAATTTAAATATCAATCTAGTATAGAATAATAGAAGGAGAAAATGCTAACGAAAGTGGATGGGGAAAATATTTCTTCCAGAATCTTGAGTTTAGCATAGAAATTTCTGCATGGGTTTTGAGTCCTGGGAAGGGCATGGAAAGATGGAACAAGGTCCTGAAACAGGCAGAGAGTAACCATCAAGAGACAGGTGGTGGGGCTGGCCTTAAAAGGAAGGGGACACCTGAGCCCCTGAGACAAGGTAGGGAGGAATAGAGTACAGGGGTGAATGCAGATAGTTTATAAACAGGGGGTCAGAATTTAAGAAAGGTCATACTAAATGGCCTCAATTTTCTTGATTAATTGGAAAGCAAGACTATCTTTTGAGAGTGGGGCGGGAAGGGGCAGGTGGGGGGAGCTAAAATTAAAAGCAAAACCAAATGAAGCATTAGTCATTGTCACAGATCTAGGACTGGGATTAACCCTAAGAAATGTAAAACTTTTTTTTTCTTTTTTACATCTTTTCCCAAAGATGTAAAAAAAATCACAATCTGGAATCCTAAATCTTTCACATGATTGTCAGATTATCTTTCAATAGTCTATGTTATTCCCATACTCTCTCTCATACAAGCTCTTCACTAAGCTGCTAAAGTGAATGGGGCGTCTGGGTAGTGCATTCGGTTGAGCAATCAACTCTTGATTTTGGCTCAGGTCATGATCTAAGGGTCATGGGATTGAGCCCCGAGTCGGGCTCTGCGCTGAGCCTGGAGTCTGCTTGGGATTCTCTCTGTCCTTCTCCCTCTGCTCCAGACCTCTGAGTTTGCAGGCCTGCTCTCTTTCTATCTCTCAAATAAATAAATTATTCTTAAAAAAAAAAAAAAAAAGACACACATAGTTTGTGTTTTGCTCCGGTTGAAAAAACTGATGCATTAATCTCCAATTCTCCCAGGTTTCCCATGCTTGCAAAAACTAGTTCTCTTCAGATTGATAAGAGAGGTCATTTCCAGGGCCTGATGCATGAGGCTGTCTCTTAGCAATAACATCATTATGAAACCTTAATTCCTACTAAATATCTTCATCTCTGAAGATAATATTCCAGGGGAAATGCCAGCAATCTCTACTCTAATTACTACAGGGTTTCGAGGAAGCTAAGGGTGAAGTCAGTTTGCCCTTCTACTTTTATTTGCCAAGAAATAATTTCGATATCTTGTCCCTTCCATTTTTACCAAAAAAAAAAAAAAAAAAATGTATTAGATAAAGAAAAGTTTGAGTATCTTACCAACAAAGCTCACCTGTCTGATTAGCAATAATAAGCATCTCTATACACTTCAAACATTGGCAAAGATTCTGTCCTTGGCCCAAACTCTAATCAGGCTCCTCCCCTGAGCTCTTCCTTTCAACTAAGCCTCAGCTTTTGAACTTCTGTGTTTGTCCAATCTCAGCAAGAATCCTGCTAAGTCATTTTAGTTAGAGTCCCTCACCCTTTATAACTTGTCACCCCCAGATAGCCAATTTCATTTTCCGCCCTCTCCCAGGTGAGGTCCGATTGCCCTGGCCTGCCTTCAGCAAGGATCCTGTTAGGTCGTTTTTGCCAGAATCACCTTACTCCTAAATGTTTCCTCTTAGTAATCATGAATTATTTTAAAGATTTTATTTATTTACGAAAGACGCAGAGAGAGAGAGAGGCAGAGACACAGGCAGAGGGAGAAGCAGGCTCCATGCTGGGACCCCAATGTGGGACTCAATCCCGGGACCCCAGGATCACACCCTGGGCTGAAGGCAGACGCTCAACCGCTGAGCTACCCAGGCATCCCTAATCATGAATTTTTTTTCTTTAACAACATCAACAGTTAGACGTAGACTTAGAAAGGTGACCAAAGCTTCAGTCCACATACCATAAATCTGCCAAACCACAGTGAAGTGGGACCCATAATATCTCAGCATCCAGTGAAAGAATTGCTCTTTTGGGCCAGTACCCTAAGGACTGTTCTGGTTGCATTGGTTTATGACTACATTAAAGGCGGACACAATGATGGGATCTCCAGGAAGAAGTCTGGTGCCAATTCTGTAAGGAAGCCCCCTTAAGTCTTTGATTAATCTTTATCACATCCCATCAGAGTCATTCAAAACAGCTGGTCAGGGAGGATTTTGGACTCCTGGGGCTGGAACATATGGGAAACTATTCAATGTAATACTATACATGCATAAAGAAGGCAGGAGAATGTATGTCCGCTATGCCTAACCCATACTGAAGGCACAGTTTCATCTTATCCGTAGCTGATCCACATGGAAAATCAAATTTGTGGGTTGTATACACCACAATAGTAAAGCCCTAGATGTCTGGCTCGGAGAAAGGAAATGATGAAACTGTACGATGTCCTAGAAATAGTCAGGACTGCTTCAAAGAGCTAGAGGCTCTATTACCCAGGGCACAGCCTGTCTTCCCACTAACATTCGGCCCATGAAAGGCTGTTGTTGGGACTCCCCCTACATGGGTCAAAGCATTAAGAATCTGTGGTTTGATAGAGAGCATTGAGTTGAAAATGATGCATCTCAGAGAACAGCAAAGACCCAGGAACCAATTAAATGTGCCTACCCAAGGACAGGCAAAATGGGATGGTCTGATTGGATTTAAGGACATTGGGCACCTGGGTGGCCCAGCGGTTGAGTGTCTGCCTTTGACTTAAGTCATGATACCGGGATCCTGGGAAGGAGTCTGGCATCAGGCTTCCTGTGTGGAGCCTGCTTCTCCCTCTGCCTATGTCTCTGCCTCTCCCTCTGTCTCTCTCATGAATGAATAAATAAAATCTTAAAAAAAAAAAAAAAAGATAAAGCAGTTTAAATGAAAAAAAAAAGAAAAGAAAAGATTTTTGGATATCTGTCATATATAGGGAAACAAAGTTCACAAAGCCCATGGTTTATGAGGGTACGGTGCAGCAGGGCCCAAGCTGAGAATACCCGAGCACACGATTTATGACCTACACCTGGACTGGGCCCTTGGTTTGGCCCAGGGACTGGCATCCCTCGCCAGAGTCAAGGAGGGAAGGCAGACCAGCCTGGTGGCCCTTTTACCCCTCTATTTATATCCTTTCCTTACCCGTCTCTGTGAGCGAGACAAAACAAGCCCAGGCCCAGGCCCAGGCCTAGGCTCTGCTGGCTCACCCATCTACCCAAAGGCTGACTAGAAAGTATTCTGAACTGGATAATGCAGACCACTGATGTATCCACATAATCCCCACCGCTCAGCAATGCAGCCTCACCCCTACCCATGGCCAAATCTTTCTCTAATTTCCCAGCAGGCCAAGGCAAGACCCTATTGTTAGATGGGGTCTAATTGCTCCTTTAACTTTTTAAATTTGGCTTATCTTGTTTGCAATCATTCCACTTGAAATGACTGTACCACAGTTGCTTGGATTACTTGCTGTACATGAGCAGTTCATCAAAGGCAGGTAGAAGAATGCATTAACACCATAGTCAGCTGGCTATGCACTTTGGCCAATTTGGACACTGATCCCAAGTCTCCAGAAATATACAAGAAAGATGAATAGGAGAGGTTAGGGTCCTCATCTCCATATGCATCTGACTCCCACAGTTTCTCTACTGCTTGGTTACCATGTGTGGCTGATGTGGGAAAGGTCTCAGATGAGCTATGGCTAAAGCATTGAAAGAGAGTATCATGAAATCTATTGGTCAGGCCAGTTCTTCACTGTAACAGTGGCAATGAGGAGTGATGGGTAAGTGTGAGGAATATAAACCAGAGAGGACACTAACCATGAGAAGACAGTAAGAGGCAAAACACAAGAGATGGAAGGGAAACGTACACGTAATATTATCATAGCCATTTGTGTAGATCAAAGCAAATCATCAGCAACTTCACAGTATTTAGCCTAACAAAAGGAGGCTTGGTATGGTCTCACCTATGATATACTTGAAGAAATAAATCAGCTATGCCATGTCACCGATTAGTTTATTCATTCGTGTAGTCATTCATTTGACAATAATTTATTGAGCTTCTGCTATGTGCCAGGTATTGCTCCAGGCATAGGGATTCAGCAGTGAGCAGGATATCCAAAAATCTCTGTCCTCACAGAGTTGACATCAAGATGGACAAATAACAGAAAGATGGACAAATAACAAATTATGTGTATATGTGTGCAAGCATGTGCAAAAGCAGTGAATATATATTATGTTAGTATTTACATGTACATGGAGTATTACGAGCTAACAAAAATCTAACATTTCGTGTGTGTGTGGGGGAGTATGTATTATGAAGAAAAATAGGTAGAAGTGAAAGATAGGGAGGGACAGTAGGTATGGTATGCAACTGTAAATAAGGGAAGAAGGGTTCAGATATTTGACTTTTGAGCAAAGATCTAAAGGAGATGATGGAGTAATCCATGAGAATATCTGGAAGAAGAAATTTCAGGGAGAGGGGGAACAGCAAAAACATCCAGGCAACTCAAATGGACCGAGCAAAGGAGAACATAATTAGGAGGGGAAGTCAAACCAGTAATGGGAACCATATCATACAGGGCACAGTAAAGATGTGTCTATTACTTGAAGTGGCCAGGAAGCCATTGGAGGATCTTGAGCAGAAAATGATTCTCTGACTTACATTTTTAAAGAATCACTCAGGCTGCTCTGTTGAGAAGAGACCCTGTAGGAGCAAGGGTGGGACTGGGGAGGTGGGGGGGAGTTTGACAACTATTAATCCAGGAGAATTCAGAGGAGAAGGTGAGTGATAGTGATGGACATGGGAAGGAGCCGCCAGATTTGAGGCAGAATTTTGGAGGTAGAATGAATAGGGTTTGGTGTAAGAGTGGTCCTGAGATGTGAGAGTATCAGAGGGGTAAGGAAGACTAAGTTTTGGGTCTGAAAAACTGACTGAATGGAGGAAATGGGAGAAGAAACTATGATGGGAGCAGTAACAGGGAGGTAAACTGTGAAATGCCCAGTTTAGATTGTGTTAAATTTGAGATGTCTGTTAGACATCTTAGGGCCGTATTATGATCATGTTCACTCCAGAGCCAGAGTCGTAAACATTTTCACATATGTATAATTTTTAAATCCCCTCAAATGATCATGCGGCTACATAAATACCTAGTTATTTAAAATTAACTTTATTTTTATGTTATCCCATATGTTAACATATTATTTTTCCAAATGAACGGGAATTATAACAACTGACTGTAAAGAGTGCTATACGAGAATAAACAGAAGTAGAATCTGATCCAACTTATTTAGCATATTAATCACACGATTTGGAAATCTTTGCACTAAAAAAGAAACAAACATGAACACATTCTTCTGTTCTGGCTGATGTTGACTTCACTTTCAAAGTCATCTGTGTTGTCAATACTACAAAGATTAAAATCTATTAATCCTCCTTTATCCATATGTACATGAGAAGTAAAATCTGGCTATTTCTATTTTTTTTTTAATTTATGAGCTTATATCTAGCATTCAGTCATGCAGGACTGTAATTTGCTCGTATGTTCTCTTTACTTTTTTTAAAGTTCAGCCTATATGACTCTCTGGTGTCAAAACAAACATGTCCAGAGTCTTCCAAACCTGTGCACGTTATCCCTTTTTCTTTTACAGAGTCCCAGAGAGGTCAGGGTCTGAGCCCTGGGAGCTGCGAACACAGGTTGTGCTGCCTCCAGGCTGGTGGGTCGTGACAATCACCACGACTGTGGATCAGAGGCAAATGGACATGCGAGGCAGAAATAGTTATATGCACGTCAGTATTTCTGTGATTGAACTGGTTTGACTTGAGCATTTTATCACATCTCTCATTTGTTTCAATAGCCTTTCAGTAAACACTAAAAAGACCCTGGCTTTCAATTAGCAGGAGAAATTCTTGGATGGCCAAAAGAATGAAAAGAGAAATGAGGGAAAGATGCAGTGCGGGATAAGGATAGAATTTTTTTTTTTAAGATTTTATTTATCTATTCATGAAACACACAGAGAGGCAGAGACATAGGAAGAGGGAGAAGCAGGCTTCCTGTGGGGAGCCCGATGTGGGACTTGATCCCAGGACCTGGAGATCATGACCCAAGCCAAAGGCAGATGCTCAACCACTGAGCCACCCAGGTGCCCCAGGAAAGAATCTTTTCTTGGAAAGAAAGGAAGGTAGGTGGGAGGGAAGGAGGGAAGGAAGGAAGGAAGCAAACAAGGAAGGAAGGATGGAGGGGAGGAAGTGAGGGAGAGAGGGGAGTAACCAATGACTCCCTAAATCCAGCTCTGTGCTTATCATATTTTCCCCAGTTTTTCCGTCCCTCCCATTTCCTAGCTGCTACTGTGGTAGGTAGTTTCAAAGACTCTGACGAGGCTGACTTTGTGATTTCCCTCTATTTCCTCCCTCTCCTCACCTCCCTTTTATTCTATTAACCCCCAGAGAGCTTTGACAGAGATAGGCATGCCTCTTAGCCTAAACGTGACATTTTGATCTAAATCAAAATCCAGTGTGAGTAGCTGATGATGCAATTAACAGCACACTCCGTGTTAACCTCGAGATGATCTGGGATTCCTTCCCAACACCTCCTGAGGAAAGACCAGACTCCTCGTAGTCAGCGAGAATTGCAATGCATCTGCAATCTTATGCTCAGCCTGCTATGGGAGAGAATAAAGTGGTTGAACAGGGAAGGCTGCAGACTGGTATTTTTAAATTAAATTATCCAGATAATTGCACAATTCTTGATATCATTACGCTAATATAACACACAGATGGAGCTCAGGGCTGGTCTACCGTAGTAACGTTTTGTGCAACCACTTAAGTGCTTAGGTGCCACCACTGAGCTTGCCTTCCTATGGTCTTTTTCAGTTGCTAGATTTAAAAGAAAAGTAAGCGGACCAAAAAAAAAAAAAAAAAAAAAAAAAAAGCTAGAAAGAAGAAGGAAAGATGAGTGATTTGATCATCACGAACCCCGAAGCCCTGTTAAAAAGTATTTGTACTTTAAAAAATCTTTTTTTGCTGAAAGCTTTTTCAGGAGAAATAAATTATACTGACTCTATATAAATAAAAGCAGAAAGAGCAAAGACGAACATGAACATATATTACCAATGCCATTCATCAAATATAGTTGACACTTCAATCTAATCCGGCAAATGAAAACACAGAAGTTTATAGAGTTATAGGAAGTAAGCAATTTAAACACACCAGGGCACAAGGTCATCTAACAACACAAGTAGGAAGATGTTCCCCCTTTCTTTTCTCTTTTTCTTTCTTTCTTCCATTGGAATCTCTCAAATACCGGCGGATATCCATCCTTTTCACTGGAGGAGGTGATCTTGAAATCAGATCATTAATAACAGCGGTCCAAATGCTCCTTAACAAGTCCACCTTCCTCTAATGTCATAAACTAAAAGGACATTTCGTGCATTTCATACCGTCATTATGGTGCCAGGTTTCCCTTTCCCCAATAAAGTAATACATTTCTTAACTAATTAGTTCATTAATTTTCGATGTGATTCCCAGTAAAAACTCTTCGAGATAGTTAATCTTTCTTAAAAGCGCGTGAGGTTGTAAAAAACAGCTCTTGGAGCCCTGTCACCCCCAATCGTTAACGGTCTGAAAGGGTGAGGAAATGCAGAGCTGCGAAGACACGTCTTGCTTGTTTTTGAAAGCAAACCTCCAAGGCCGCTTTATAACCAGAAATCATATCCATGTCATGCAGATGCTGTGGTAGACTTTACGGTTCCAATTAGGAACGGACAGTTTTCGATGCACTGCTCAAACACTTTGCTAGTCTATATGTAAATACTTCACTAAAACCACTGAACGGTGATGGGGTTCAATATTAATATCGCAAATTAAAGATGACATCGGAATGCCTACTATCCAGAAGAGCGATCAGAGCTCGTGGCAAGGCAATAATCAGCGGCTTAAGCAACTTTCAAGCACCATGGGGGAAAAAACAAATGTGATGGAGCTTGGAAATTGCACTGGTGCATGAAGAACATCCCATATTAAAGAGCAACTGCTGATTGACCCGGTGATGAAGTGGAGGATATGACCATATGCTTCCATAAAGGACATTTGGAAATGGCTTCCAGAGTATCCCCCGAGAACTCCTGACTATTACCTGGTGTATTCCCATTAATTGACAGTGTAAACTTTATCTTGTAACAGTGACACAAGCTGTCAAAATAATGGCCTGCCCTCCTGGGAGGGAAATATTACCTGAATAATTACCTCGCCCAGCATATTTTCCCAATAGAAATATCAAAGGGTGATGATGGCTGGATTTCCCTTAAGTATTATAGTCATTGCCTTGGAAAGAGGAATGGTTTCAACTGCCTTACTCGGCTACCTCGGGTGGGGAAAACAGGTATGTTGTTGTGGGGGATGGGAATTCACACAAGAGGTAGGAGAGGAATCAGGGCCGAGGTTATAATCCCAAGTGTGAGGCCCTCTGCTGTATGCTAAGAATCCTATTCTGGGTCTGCCTCCTCTGGTAAATCATGGTTTACTCATAGAAATTTTTTAAATAAAGATTTTATGTATTTATTCATGAGAGACAGAGAGAGAGAGAGATGCAGAGACACAGGCAGAGGGAGAAGCAGGCCCCATGCAGGGAGCCCGACGCGGGACTCGATCCCGGGACTCCAGGATCACACCCTGGGCCCAAGGCAGGAGCTAAACCTTTGAGCCACCCAGGGATCCCTACTCATAGAAATTAATAACAAAGACCATGTAAGAGAGTGTACACTGATGGCACCAGGCCTAAAACCTAAATCCAAGGATCTCCGCAGAAGAAACTCTGCAATCCTACCCAAAGCACTGTCCCTCCATTTATTTCTTCCTTGATGCTGGCACAAAGACAAGAAAGGAGGACAAACACAAACATAAATAGATGTTGTGCGCCCGTGACAGTGTGAGCAGGGGTCTCAGGAATAGACTCTGGAGAAAGGCGGCTGGACCTCAGATCCTGGCCCTGCTGCCAACCAGCTGTGCGGTATTGGGCAGGTTACTTAATCTCTGTGCTTTAGCTTTCCTCGGGGGAATGTAGCTTCCCTACAGGTCAGAGCCTGGCAAATGTGCTATATAAAGGCACCACTTTTTATTAGTGTCTCCTGGCCCTACAACAGTCTAAGGATATTTTGGGGGAGCAATGTAAGAGCCCAGTGGTTGTTCTGGCCTCAGTTCATCCTCTCTTTGCTTCAAAAGTGAGAAGACAAGTGTTGAGACTGTCTCCTGACCCCCTTCGGCTGTGCCTGCCCTGGCTCCCCTGGAGAAACCACACCCTGGGATGCTGCTCCTGAGGAAGCCAGGTCCAGGCAGGGATGATCCACCCGCCACCAGCGCCTTCTCCACCTGGGAAGGAGACCCGGGCCATAGGCCGGGGGCCACAGGCACCTTTTGCCCATACTGCCTTTCTTTGAACTACATTTTTCCACAAGCTACTCTGCTTCCAAGCATGGGACTATAGCACCATCCCCACTGGTTTCCTGAGGTCACCTCCTGAATACATAGTCTGTGTTAGAAGCCTTGCCCCAGGGTCTTCTTCTGGGGAAACCCAAACTAAGACACTCAGTTGGTGCCTTTTCTTTTCTTTTCTTTTCTTTTCTTTTTTTAAAATTTATTTATTCATGAGAGACAGAGAGAGAGAGAGAGAGAGAGAGAGAAGCAGGCTCTACGCAGGGAGCCTGACATGGGGGACTCGATCCCAGGTCTCCAGAATCATGCCCTGGGCCGAAAGCAGGCGCTAAACCACTGAGCCACCCAGGGATCCCAGTTGGTGCCTTTTCTTTTTTTTCTTTTTCTTCTTCTTTCTTTTTCTTTCTTTCTTTCTTTCTTTCTTTCTTTCTTTCTTTCTTTCTTTCTTTCTTTCTTTTTTTTTTTTTGCCTTTTCCGATGGAGAAACAGAGCCTAAAAATCGGTCAGGGAACTGCAGTGGTTGCGCTGCTTTGGGTGTTACAGATACTGTGTCAACGGCAACGACAAGGCAGGTAGCCCGTCAGCAGGTGCACAAAGTAAGACATGGCCATAAACAACGGTGTTTTATGCAAATCTGGATGGCATTTATTTACAGCCTCCTCTTTTCCCGAACATTCTTGGTTTCCAAGAGGCTTTCAGCTGGTATCAGAAGAAAAGAAACGGGATATGAAAAGGCATCAAAGAGAAGGTTGCTTTGTACTCTAATCGCTGCGAGTGGAGAGACAGGGCGTGAAGAACAGTTGCCACGTTGGGTCGAGATTTTTCCCCCCTGCCCCTTCTCCGGGAGGCTGACACAAATGAGGGGATGTGACATGGGAGCAATCTCCCTGTAACGATCATCCACCGCAACTGTACAATCCATAATGGCTGTAATAGAGAAAGCAAACAGTAATAAAGGCCCATTATCACCTTGCCTCTGTGAGATCAAACAATGCTCAGGTTGATGGAGGGTACACTTTCATGTCTCCCGAAAAGTCCATATTTCTGGATATCACTGAACTACCAAGACTTTTCCTAAGGTGAGGTTAAAAAAATAATTGTGGTTTAGGCGCCTGCTTCAAAAAGGAGAACACACTGCTTTTGAGTTCTGTGAGAGAACAACAGAGATCCTGAATATAGACAGAGTCTCTGACCCATTGTATCGCACGAGAAACATAAAGCTGGGGCTGGCCGTTAACACCTGCCTTGAATTCAGGAGTAGTCAGAGTGGGTAGGACAGGCAGGTGGTATGATGATTTTTTTAATGGCCACTTCAGCAGAGATGGTCACACTGGCATTGTTCTTGGGGAGCAAGCTTCCATTCTGTGAGATGCTTGTCACACTCCAATTAAAAAACAGATTTATTGTGAAGGTGCTGTAGATTCTGGGTCTTCCTCCAACCTGTAGTTTGTCTATTGTGGAGAATCTTACATAAAGAGAAAGTTAGAGGCCGAGAAGAGCTTTTTATAAGTGCGGAGTGGGAAAATATTGCCACTTAAAAAAATACTATTTCTGAAAGAAAGCAGAGGTGTCAGAGACAAAGAGAAAAAGAGGGAGATGTGTCAGTCAGTCAATAGTATTTATTGAGCACTCACTGTGTGGGGAGAACACAAAGGGCATAACGTACTCAGCACTTGTTCTCTGGGAGCTTGGAAGCTGATGGGAGGACGGGCATCAGCACAAGGGAACACTTGGAAG
Source organism: Vulpes lagopus (assembly GCF_018345385.1). Lineage (NCBI taxonomy): Eukaryota > Metazoa > Chordata > Mammalia > Carnivora > Canidae > Vulpes > Vulpes lagopus. The sequence continues at coordinate 45,526,189 of NC_054839.1, forward strand.
GCATATGATTAATTGCAACTTTGAAGAAGAGTGTGTGTGTGTGTCTGCGTGTGTGTGTGTGTGTGTGTGTGTGTGTGTACCTGGGCCCGTTCGTGTTTGTTTGTATTTAAAGGGAGCTTGAAAGTAAGAAACAGCCATGGTAATGAAATCAGAGACTAAACGCTGCTGAACACAGGAGAAATGATACAGGAATACAAATTATCCGGTAGCACTTTTGTCTTTCAGTTGACTCTTCTCTGAGTGTAAATCAGAAGAGGAAATACAACGCAGGGTACCTTTCTTGTCATTGGGACATCGAGTAACTGGCATCCTACCATGTCTGATAGCTAAGGCTTCAAAGATATGCATCATATGTATTACTGTGCCACCCCATGGAAGTGATCTGACTTGAAAATGCAATGACAGCGAGCCATATTGGGGAACAGAAATTGTTTACGGAATTGCTTGGTCTGTTGGTGAATCCAGGCCCTCATTCAGAATTCATTATTTTATAAACTGCACAAAGGGATTTCCAAGTTGTCAAGCTTGGTTTGTAAAAAATAAAATAAAAAGATATGATAAAATGTCTGGCACAAGCTTTTCTGACTTTAATTTTTTTTCTCTCCCCACTATTCATCTTCCCAGTCATAGCGGGTACTCCATCAGCTGTGATAGCTGCTATTTTCTCTGGATTTAGATCAAACAACCTCAGAACATCCATCAGGGCCATTTTTACATCCTTTCTCCTTTGATGCCAAACCCCAAAGATTCCCCATCATGTACAGTCTGCAAGTTGTGGGGCTGACAAGCATTAGTAACCTTGGAATGTCACCCAGACACCAGCTTTCATCCTGGAGGAGGCTAATGAATTTTGCTGCAACCAACTTGGTCTTGAAATGATTTTTCTTCAGGTCACCTTTCATAGTTAGAATAGTTTGCTTTCTTATAGTTTACTTTTCGTCCGCTGAGTGAGAGCAGCAGAGAGGATTGAGCCCGGGGACAGGAGCGTCTGGAGCACAAAATTGTGCTAACCGCTTTTAACACTGTGTATTTTTTGAGCATCTGAGCAAAAACTCTGATTTCTTAGCGTCCTCATCTGCTAAACGTCATTATGAAGGTGTAGTCCACAGTGTAGGATTTTCAACTTTCTAAGCGGAAGATTCCCTTAAAAAAATAAATACATACCATACACACATAATCTACTTTGAATATATGTGAGTCTAAGAAATTAAAGTTTGGCCCACATGCTTAATAAGTGCACAGCGTTGGAGGCAGGGATCAAAATTTCGTGCCCCAGACTCTTGTCCTCGGGTTGGATCTGTGCCATTTTCACTTGGCAGATGAGAAGTAAACTACAAGAAAGTGAATTATTTTAACTATGAAAGATGATCTTTAAAAAAAAATCATTTCACTCTCATGCGTGCATGCACACACACACACACACACACACACACACCATGTAGTGTTAATTATCCATTTGATACACCTTAAAGGAGAAAATGCAGAATGACATGAAGCGAACTTAATAAAAATTTCAATGGATCTGTGTTTTATTAAGCACCAGAGCAACTCCACATACTCCTTAACGGGCTAGTACACACACGTGTGAGGTGTGTCAAGGCTCCATGCAGCTTGGGCATGCACAAAAGTTTGCCTATTCTTCGAAATAACGGTTTCACAAGTATAAGAACCACGGCTCGGGGCACCTGGGTGGCTCAGTCAGAGCATCTGAACCCTCAGCTCAGCATCTGAGCCTTCAGCTCAGGTCGTGATCCCAGGGTCCCGGGATGGAGTCCCGCATCGAGCTCCCTGCTCAGCGGAGAGCCTGCTTCTCCCCCTCCCTCTGCGGCTCCCCCTGCTTGTGCTCCCTTGCACCCTCTGTATCTCAGCCAAGTAAATAAATTTTAAAACTCTTAAAAAAAAAAAAAACCAACAAACTACGGCTCTAGGTGTATACCAGGCGGTCCCTTATTCCTGGGTCTGTAACGTGCTCCTGGTAGAGAAGAGTTGACGGGGTGCGGGTGGGGGGGTGGGGGGGGAGTCAAGTGTTCGAACTCAGGATGCATGCATTCATGTTAACATTTGTGGAAGTGTAGCCACATGCATTCACCACCGCTTACTCCCCAGGTGCTTAGGACTGCAGAGCCCCTCAAAATTTCAAATCCTAGTAAACCTCATGGATGCATCTTTGCAAGCTAAGTTCCCTCCCCTCTCCCCAGCGTGGGGCTGCTCCTGCAGTCATCTGGATGCCCGACAGCTTCACGGGCTCCGGGCTCCCCAGCACCCACCCCCACCGCGGGTCCCCCTGGGGCACCTGCACCCCGCGCCCGGCTCGCGCTCCGCCCGGGGCGGGTGTCCCGCGCGCCGCGCCCCCAGATCCGCTAGAGGGCGCCAGAGCCCTCCCCGAGCGGGCGCGCTCCCCGGGTCCGAGCATCCCCGTGCGCTGGGAGGCCGCGCTCCTGCCCCGGGACGGGGGTGGGGGTGGGGGGAGCCCCTCCGTCCCTCTAGGCGTCACCCTTTCTCAGCGAGGATCCAAGCAGCAGGTGTCTCTCCCACCCCTCCTCCGTGAAAACAGCTCCCCGCCCCACGAGCCCACCCACAGCCTGAATGTGCCCCCTGCTGTCCTCCCGGGCTTTGCAGGCCCAGCCCTGCACGCCCACCCTCCACTTGGGGCGTCTTGGAGCAACCACCGCAGCACCTCCAAGTTTCAGGCATCCGAATCCCCTGGGGGGGGGGGGGCACCTCGTTAAAATGCAAATTCTGCTGTAGTCAGGCTGCCCTGGGCCTGCATTTATCAGCAGGGACTAGGCTCAAAATTTAAGGGGGCTACAAAACACTGAGCAATCAGGATAAATAATATTCTAATGCAATGTGAATAATACCTAATGCAATGTTTGGGATGTACTATTTATTTATAATCAAATTGTTTTAATATATTAAAATCAATGTTTATTACCATTAATTATTAATAGAATAAATATTTATAGAGATATTTAATTAACGCAATGTTGAACATATTTAATGCGCTATTTTGAAAAAAAAATGCAAATGGATACCCAAAAAATCCACGATAAACAAGATATCCAGACTTTATTTATTTATTTATAAATTTATTTTTTATTGCTGTTCAATTTGCCAACATATAGAATAACACCCAGTGCTCATCCCATCAAGTGCCCCCCTCAGTGCCCGTCACCCAGTCACCCCCACCCCCGGGCCCACCTCCCCTTCCACCACCCCTAGTTCGTTTCCCAGAGTTAGGAGTCTTTATGTTCTGCCTCCCTTTCTGATATTTCCCACTCATTTTTTCTCCTTTCCCCTTTATTCCCTTTCACTATTTTTTATATTCCCCAAATGAATGAGACCATGTAATGTTTGTCCTTCTCTGATTGACTTATTTCACTCAGCATAATACCCTCCAGTTCCATCCACGTCGAAGCAAATGATATTCCAGACTTTAAATAAAGGATTGAAGATCCTAAGTGATGTTGACCACATTTTCAGCAGCAAGGCCCCATAGCCAAAAAAACATTTTAACTTCTCTGAGAAGTTACCTCACCCCCACCCCCACCTCCCACACCATTTTACCAATTAGGCATCAGTCTGCTAATTTGGGTACCCGCTAAGACCACTGACATATATAGGATGTCTCCTCTTACCTTACAACGGCCATGTGAAGTAATTATAATTAGCCAAGGAAACATTTTAGAGCAGTGGTTCTCAACCGGACACTTAGCAGGGCCTGGAAACATTTTGGGTTGTCACAGATCTAAGTGGTCTTCTGGCATCTAGTGGGGAGGTGGCAGGGATCGCACTAACCATCACACAACACACAGGACAGCTCCTCACAGCAAAGAATTATCTGACCCAAAATGTCAGTAATGCCAAGGTCGAGAAACCATGCTATAAAAATAGGATACTATACATAGATTATTATATCACAGATAGTAGACATCATAACTGAATTTGAACTAAAGTTTCCTGACTTTCAAGTTTTTTTCTATTCATCATCTCCCCCCAGCAGAAAGCAAGCATTTCTACTTCTAACCCTGGGCATTGACTTAGTCACAATAAATACTTCCTCTTTGTGTATAAAGGTACACTATAAGAAAATTAATATTCTAGGAGTCTTTGGGGAGAAGCCCGTTGGGTGACAAATAGAAAAGGTTAGGAAGAGTTGCTAACTGTTACCAATTTAGAGCCAATTAAGGATACAAGCCCATTGTGGTTCTATAGAAAGTCAGCTTCAACTATGTATAATGAGAGTAAACCTTGAACCACATTCTCTGGTGTGAAATTTGGAAAAGCTTAACTTACCCTTAAAATTTGTAGCACCCTAGATTTTTTTTTTTAAAGATTTTTATTTATTTATTCATGAGAGACGCAGAGTGGGAGAGGCAGAGACACAGGCAGAGGGAGAAGCAGGCTCCATGCAGGGAGCCTGACGTGGGACTCGATCCCAGGCCTCCAGGATTGTGCCCTGGGCCAAAGGCAGATGCTCGCAACCGCTGAGCCACCCGGGGGGTCCCAGTCCCAGCACCCTAGATCTGAAGCCAGTGGGAACTCACCTAGTTCTCTAAAATGTTCTTATACCTGTCAGTTGATTCATGATGTCAAATGTAAACAAACAAAACAAAAACAAAACAAAATGCTTAGAAACGTGTAAATGTGTAAGTATATGAATTAATAAAACATCAATATAGATTTTCACCTCACAGTATTTTAGGAGTCTTACAAATGAGAGACAACAAACTTACTCTGTACTCCTCGCAATCACGAAAGTATAAAACAACTATGAAAGGTTTTAAAGATCTTAAGGTAAAATTTGCCTGTTCTGTACAAAAAAATAAACATAAAGGTAATATATTAGTTAATAATTATTGCAGAGGGCAGCCCGGGTGGCTCAGTGGTTTAATGTCGCCTCTTGGAGGCCTGGAATCGAGTCCCACGTTAGGCTCCCTGCATGGAGCCTGCTTCTCCCTCTGCCTGTGTCTCTGCCTCAATCTCACTCTGTGTCTCTCATGAATAAATAAATAAAATCTTTAAAAAAAAATTATTGCAGAGCTATGGATTGATGATCTGCTTTCTTTCAGCTCCAAAGCCAGTGTTCTAGGATCTGCTCTGTGACCAACTACATTTCTCAGGCCCCCCTGATGTCTACCTTGTGTTCTTCAGCAGAAGCAGAGACAGGAGACTGGAAGGCAGAAGGAAGGGAGGGTGTTTCTGTCCTGTTGCCCGGTTTCTGGACACCACTGCTCCAAGAGCCTCTGGACTCCTTTGGCACTCCCAGCACCGGACATGTCATCTCCCCTCAGGGGACTGACACCAGCTGTGGGTGACATGGGGACCTCCCATGAATTCCGAGGTTCTAATGACCTCTTCTCCTTTGCTCTCCCAGGCCCGGGATGGGGGTAGCTGCTCCCAGAAGTTACTAAAATCGGGGCTGTTTCAGGATTTCCTTCAAGCCTTCAAACTCTTGTGTAAATAATTCCCTGTATGCAATCCCCTCTGCTTAAAATACCTATTTGGGGCTTCTGTTTTCCTGACTGGAACCTACATACAGGGTATTATGACAAATAAGATACAGCAACAAAACGCATGCAAGAGTGCTAATTACACCTCTTTGCATACAGCTTATCAGTTGTGCATTTCTCAGTGACCCTATTAGAAAGAACATATGTAAAACATGACATGGCATGCTTGGAACAGAACCGGTGCTCATAATAGGGATATTTATTTATTTATTTATTTATTTATTTATTTATTATTGCCATTCATGCTTTGCTTTTCCCCCACTTTAAGAAGTTGAAGATTAGGTGGATCAAGATGATTAAAAAAAAAAATTCCAGCTGTTCAACCAAAAGAAGCAAGGTCTGGAATGTATTTCAATAATGTATCTCAACCAGATGTTAACTAGAGTTTTCTCCTCTTTAAAGAGCAATGATGCCTGTCCAAGAGAAACACTTTAATCATCCCATTTTCCCTTTGGGACTATGGAAAATTGCTGCATGCAAATGCTGCAGGCCTAATTGATCATGTGTGAGTATGGATATGTGACTGTGTATAACTTAGGTTATTCCATGTCTGGCTTGCCCGTTTAGTCTTAATGATACTTCTGCATTTTCCTATATATCCTGGCTGTTCTTAAGTCTTAAAGAAACTTGAATAGTTTGGCAGCCTGGTCTCAGTCATCTAAATTATATGGTGACATAACTGTGAATGTTTTCTCCAAAACACAGAATCCTAGAAATGTTGAGATTTTTCTGACTAGTCTGACAATCATTTTATTCTAAATAAACACAGCAGTTAGTGATTTTATGCCAATTTCCATGACATTCGGTATGTAGGTAAGAGATACATAAATGATTGTATCTTTATAAAGCCAGTTAGACATCTTATAAAATATAATACCTTCTCGTTCATGAGATTCGTGTGAGAGAAGAAGGTTTTCCTTGCCTTCAATTCGCTTGACCACCCTGAGGTCTGCAGTTGATAGAACTATTTATATGGCCACTTTCTGCAGGTTACTGGTGGTCCAACACCATCTTCACTCTCCAGTGAACGAAGAACAACATCTTGGATGCTACTAGGAGTACCCAGGAAACATAAGATATGGGTCTTGCTTTATTAATCAGCACTCTCCAGCAGAATGTGATGGGATAATCATGTGTCTTGACATTAGTGTGGTAAAATGTGTAAATGTATGCCCATGTGGAGGGCTCATTATACTGCACTTAGACACGCATAATGAGAGATAATCCACGGCAGTGAGGCCATGTGGAAGTAAGGGAAGTAATTAGAGTGACCTGGGATATTATTCTGTTTTCTTAGTCCAAGTTCCTCCCAGGAGAATAAAGCCTGAGACTTAGGCTTTTTGTAGGTAGTTTATTTTGGAAAGTGATGCCAGGGACCAGGAGTGAAGAACCAGGTTAGAGTCAAACCAGGAAGGTGGAGAAAAAGACAAATCAAGTGTGCATAATTGAGTTGGTCACCACTGTGGGCAACTGGAGGTCTACCCTGCTGGTACCCCCTGAGTGGCCACTCACAAGAAGCCATTCAGCAAGAAGCACTTACCCATTGGCTCTCCAATCTCCCTTGGATCTCCTTTGGTTGGGGATTGCCCGTGGAGAGTTAACTCCCTCCCACACCTGAGGAGTACCAACCAGAGCACAGGGAGCCCAGGGCAGGTGAGAGAATTGATATTGTCAGCATAAAATGGGTCAGAGCTTGTGCACATCTGTTCACAGTAGCCGTGGCTACAGTAGGAAGCAAGATCAAGAGGATATGGGGCAGTGTCCAAGGGCAATCTGGCAGGGCCAAAGGTCTCCCAATGGAGTTTAAGCAAGGAGGTCTTCTGCCAAAGAGATTTGGCCCTATATGCTACAATCAATGTTTTAATAAGGAAGGTCCTGTCAGGGGGTTCTGGTTTATATTTTCCTAATTTTGTAAACCATCTCATTTCCCAAGACATTTCACTACTAAGCTCTTGTGTTAACTGATAACGTCCTCAACTTTGAAGAAAGGGAAACTTTCTTGTCTTCTTTTAGTCTGGTTCAGATTGTAATCTCTATTGGTTATCAAACAACCCACAGGGCCACCCCTACTTTGCCGGTGGAGGGGGCAAATATTTTGTTTCAAAAAGCAACTGTCTATATAAACAATTTGAGTTACCTGAAATCAGTGTGTTGGTGCTACTCTGATGGTCCATACACTCCTTTAAAAGAAATACTGAGCCTTGGGTAAGAATGATTTGCTCACCAAGCTACACTCCAGGAATGGGCAGGTGACCACAGAGACCCAGGACAACACCACCGATGTGTGTGTGGAATCTCCTCAGAGCATCTAGATAACCCCCATGCCTTTGGTGGTGGGTGGGCAGGATTGCGGAGCACCCCAAAGAGGAACAATGGAGCCCAGGGCCCACACAGGATGGTCTGGGTCAAGGCAGCCTGCTGGGATGGCACTGCACCGCCACTCTAGCTGGTCCCAGCCACCAGAGGAGGACTTAGAACATTCTAAGGAAGATGCTCCAAAACACAGGGGAGAAAGAGGCCAGAGGACCTGAGATCCCCTTGGTCCGGGGTCTAAGGGCAGTACTAGCTTTCCTCCTCACCTGCTTTTTCAAAAGCATCTTTTCTAAAGACCAAATCACTGCTGTTCTGGTGGACTAAACACTTGGAGAAATGGACTTTCCTTTGTGTGCTAATGCCAAGAATTGGGTTTTACGCAGTGCAGAAATATATATATATATATATATATATATATATATATATATATATATATATATATGGAAACCAGTTTTTATCTGCAATACAACCAAGGGGCAGCTCATTAGCAGTATTAAAACACCATCTTCATGCTTTATCTATTACTCTCTAGACATTCATATACCACTTAGAATGTACTCCTGGTTTGAACAGAATGGAATGTATCTCATTTTCATTTGATCTGTAATGGAATCTATAGGCTATACCATATATTCTTTTCTTTATTTTTGAAGATGCCTCTTCATTATTTTAACAGTTGGTTGATATTTCTCACAACCTGTATTTATACCACAGATCCTACAGAAAACAACGTTGCCAAGGTCAGATGGTACAGATATCGTCACACGTGCCCTTTCTTAAGACAGCATTAAAATGCTGCTGCTACTGTTGAACTGCTCCTGTTTCCATGAGGTTAACATATAAAAATGCATTATTCATGAAAGAAAATGCATTTCATATATTTTGCCAATTGTTATTATTGTTCTAGAGGGGCAAATAAATGAAAATGGTGGTAGTTGTGGAAATGCATCCTTATTCAGAACTTAATATACAATACCAATTTAGACTACTTACCTTCTTCAACTTTAAACCTTCCATTAAACTGCAAAGCTTGATGTCAGCTAAACTCTATAAATGTTAATTTAAGGTCAAGGTGCTCCTGGGAAGCATTTGAATGCTTAGAGCAGAGCCCAAGAAAACTTCTTTTCAAAGATTTATGGGATGATATGGCTCCTTTTTGAAAAATAGGAACTCTATTTCTACTTTTTCCAATCACATTCTATTTCAAGCTCTAGGACACACTTTTCTTTATGGATCTTTCTGAGATATTTAATAGCATTCTGGAGATGTTAAAATGCAAATTTTTTCCATGCGTAATGTATAGTGTCTCTCCAATTTAAACTTCATTTAGTAATGCCAAATGCTTTGTATAGTGAGGGATGAATCATCCATAACTCGGGAGCACCTTTGTCCATAAAGTAGCCAACACAAATGCATCCTTTTAAATAGCCAAATTATCATGAGGTAGGATTTTTAGCCAATAATCACTTTTTTTGAATCCGAATCATGTACCAAAATGCATTCAAGTTTCGATTCAAGGAGGACTAGGGTTTATTTTTCTTTGTTGCCCTAGTTACTGTATAGGATAAAGCTGGCCACAAAGGAATCTGAACGTGCCCTCCCCCACCCCCTGGTAGGCTACCAAAGTCTCTTTCAACAGGGATCTGAAATCTTTTTGAGGCAGTGGTTGGGACGAGCAACACAGTTTTTTCTTCCCTGGAAGCCATGAGACCATTCCACTAGTGCAGGAACGTGAGGTGCCCTAAGGGGAGGGACAGCATCATTGCCATCTTCATACTCCTCTCTGGGTTATGGACTTGACAGGCCAAAGTTTATGACTCTCTTAGGAAGCCCCCATCCACAGCCCCTGGTCAAGGAAGGCAGGTCTAGATGGTCCCTTATGCGTTTATATAACATTGCCTATAACATACCAGCTCCTAGAGCAAGTGATGAAAACCCCAGCAAATATATAGACTATCCAGAGGTTTCGTAGGTGGTTTGACATAACAGCTTTGCTCAGAAAGGGATAATGTTCATTAGGCAGGGCAATGAAATTTTTCTCTCAGAAATTTGAAAGTGAACAACAACACAGCCCAGCGATCAGCGGAGGAGTTGAAGGTGAAGGATACAGGGGGAAGGCTGTTTGCAGAGGCCGCGTAGCAGGAAAGGTTGGGAGCGAGCAGAAGCTCTAATAATGCCAGAGTCATAAAGTGGAAACTGGGCATGAGAGAGACATTCTTCGGAATCATCAGGGGAGAGAAGTTAAGTCGTGGTAATTACAAATCACCAGAATCAAAACCATGTCCGTGAGGCTTGGTTGTAAACCTGTCCCTAGTTCCCTGAAATACTTGCTGCCTTTATTATCTGTTTTTACACATTTCCTGCTAATCAAGATAACCTGAGTTCTTGGCCAGGACCCACAAAAAAGGGGTCTGCTGGTGGCCCAGGGAGCTTCAAGTAAGGCTTTGAAATGGACTATAGAATCTTATCTTCTGAAGGAGGACTCTGGACATCCATGACTGACAAGAGGCTGAATCACACAGACTTAACAATAGTTATTGCATTCCCGAGGGAAGTCCAGTCTAAATAGTACCTCTCTGGGGGGGGGGGGGGGGTACGGATGCAGCTGGAGGTTAGTATGGTGTGATTTGCCTCAACAGGAATGCAGAGGAACTGCTGCTCTGAGGGCCTGGGGCAAGAACACCAGTCCTAGACTCACCCTAGGTGACACTGAGAGGCTTGATTGTCTGTCTGTCTGTCTTTCTTTCAAGATTTTATTTATTTATTTGAGAGAGAGTGAGCAGTGAGAGAAGGCGTAGGGGGAGGGGCGGCGGGAGAGGGAGAAGCAGCCTCCCCACTCAGCAGGGAGCCTGACATAGGGCTGGGTTCTGGGACTCCGCCTTTATGACCTCAGCCTAAGGCAGATGCTTCACCGACTGAGCCACCCAGGCACCCTGAGAGGCTTGATTTTCTAGACAAAAGCACATGATGAGGCCTCTCTCTCTCGGTTATCTGAGTGTAGAAGGAAGACTCCAAAATGAAACAGTCTCTTGGAGCTCTTGACACGACAGACTTGTTTGCAACCAGCATTGGCTACCCATTAGGAGCTCATCGTCTGAGAGGAAATCTGGTCTAAATTAGCCAGGAGAATAAGATTAAAATTACAGGGAACTCATCCAGACTTGCTTGTGTGGTGGTGGGCTGAGGTAGAAAGAATGGAACCTAGCCTGAGAGTACCTGAGTTCACTTCCCTGGGCGCCAGTTCCTTCATGGGTAAAACCAGTCGGGGGACTGGATCAACATGAAGACCATAATTTTATTTTATTATTTATTTATTCAATTTATTTTTTTTAAAGATTTTATTTATTTATTCACGAGAGACACAGAGAGAGAGGCAGAGACATAGAGGGAGAAGCAGGCTCCCTGCGGGGAGCCCAATGTGGGACTCAATCCCAGTACTCTGGGATCACTCCCTGAGCCAAAGCCAGGTGCTCAACCACCAAGCCACCCAGTTGTCCCTTTTTATTTATTTTTTAAGATTTATTTATTTTATTTCAGAGAGAGAACGAGTGGAAGGGGCAGAGGGGGAGGGAAAGTGAATCTCAAGCAGACTCCCCCAGACACAGAGGCCGACCCAACCACTCAGAGATCACGACCTAAGCCGAAACTAGGAGTTGGACGCTTAACCCACTGCACCACCCAGGCGCCGCAAAGACCATAATTTTAAAAGATGAGGGTGTCTGTTTTTACTCGGACACCTCCACAGGTTAGAGCCCTGCTCTCCCTGTCACATACTCAGGGATGGAAAGGAATATTTTTTGAAGAGCTTTGCAGTTCTTGGCTTTAATTACCAAATGGTAAGCTCTGAGATTGTGGATAGAGATGTAAATATTGAGCCATTGTCTACTCAGACTCTTAATATTCTGGCTTAATCAAATTTATAAGATGCATATGAGAAAGGGTACAATTCTGTTGAGTAAGCAGTGTCAACAATGGTCTAGAGGGCAGGATGGATGGGCCAGGGAATTGACACCCCTCTAGCTCTTGAGCCCTCAGGCAGAGACTGGCCAGGGCTGGCATATAACTGCTCCTCAGGAGGGATAACTTTTTATTTCTTAAGATTTTATTTATTCATTCTTGAAAGACACAGAGAGAGGCAGAGACACAGGCAGAGGGAGAAACAGGCTTCCCTCGTGGAGCCTGATGTGGGGACTCGATCCCAGGACCCCGTGATCACAACCTGAGCCAAAGGCAGACGCTCAGCCGCTGAGCCACCCAGGTGCCCCCAGGTGGGATAACTTTCAGGCACATGTCCCATCCCAGGTCCCAGAGTTTCCTTGGTGGGACTTGGCTCCAGCTGCCCACAGCTATAAACTATAAATCTGGCTCTCTGAACCAGCGTCCATCCTCAATCTCCCGCCTCCCAGTATAACGTCTCACAAGATGGAAAGGCCCTCATGATAGTTCCCACCTGACTTAGGCTTCTCTGACAGATTCATGCTCCTAAATAGAGAACATATGCTTGTTGGTGGTTGTCTTGGTTTGAGTTCCCCTAGAAGCAACCCCTGAGACAAGACCTTGAGTTGATGTGGATTTGGTCCTAGGAAACCTTGGAGGGAAGTAAGACAGGGATTCGGGAAGGGTGTGTTGTCAAGCCAGCTCGCACTTCCAGCTGCTGGAGCCAAATCTCACTGGAACCCCAGGGAGCCAGCACAAGACACGTGCCCTCAAGTTACCCCACCTCAGGGGCGGTGATAGACCAGCTCTGGCCAGTTTTTGCCTGAGGATTGAAGAGGAGAGTTAATGACCTCCCTGGCCCTCCCAGCCTGACTGGGAGGCTGCCAAGTGGGCTCTGGCAACAGGAGAAAGCGTGAAGCAAAGGAATATGGATGCTCACAGTTGGAAATTATTGAAGCAGTAAGGGTGAGGAAATAGGATTGGGGGGAGAGTGGGTCTGTTATGAAGATGCTAAAGTCTTCACACTTTTATGAGATTTAAAGGGAAAAACAGGAGCCCAATTCTCCTACACTCAGCTCTGGGGCCCTGTGTTCTGGCAGTCGTGCAGCCAGCTCCAAGAAGCTTGCTAGACTCGGCCGCTCTTGCTAGGGAGGGATATTTTGCTTTGTGACTGCACCTTCGGTGTTTTACCCTGAAATTAGAATTTTGCCTGATTCCGAGAAAGAATCAAGGAGTCTGATCATTGCTGCCCACAGGTAAGAAATAATCCATGGCTTATTGACTCATATGTCGCCTCTTTCTAGAAAGATCAGACGCGTTCAGGGTGGTACGGCCGTAGACGTCTGCTGCTGCCTCTGTCTGGAAAGGATCTAAGACAGGTTCATAGCATCATTGGAAATTTTTACAGAGGTTTTGAAATGATTCCTCCGCTGAGATGAGTGACATATTTGTATGCTGACAGTGACAGGGATCTTACTTCCTCACATTTTTTGGATAACATTGTTCAAAAGTTTCTTTACTCATTTATTAAAAAAAATATAGGGGCGCCTGGGTGCCTCAGTCAGTTGAACGTCCAACTCTTGGTTTTAGGTCAGGTCATGGTCTCAGGGGTCATGAAATTGAGCTCCACATTGGGCTCTGGGCTCAATGGGGTGTCTGCTTGGGATTCTCTCTCCCTCCCTTCCCCTCTGCTGGAACCCCCGTGCTTGCTCTTTCACACACAAGTAAATGAACAGCCAAGCACAATACAGTGTGGTGAGCTCCTCGATGAGGTGCATACAGAAGGCATACACAGGAGTGTACCCGCAGGAGGACAGCACTGAGTCTTGGGGTGCTATAGGCCAGAGGATTGAACATGAATGACTAGGCCGAAAGGCAGTGTGCGTATATATGGGCGTGCGTGCACACTTGTCTTTTTGGATATTTGTATGTGTGAATTTTGAGGACGGATCAGTTAGTTTCAGGCCTGAGAGCACACACATGTGTAGAGGCCCAGGGCTTAGAAACTTTGTGACTGTGACTGGAGTGTCAGCTGGGAAGCAAGGAGAGAAAAGATTAGAGGTGGAAGCAGAAACCAGTCATGCCCAGTTGGCGAGATTGCAGGTTTGGCTTTAGTCTGAATGGGCAGTTATCGAAGGTGCTTAAGGGAGGAAACGACATGATCAGGTTTCATTTTTGGAAAAGGACTCTGGCATGTGGATAAAGAGTGGAAGCAGCACACTGGAGGCGAGAGAGCGGCCCTGAGGCAGCTGTGGAAGGTGATAGGAGCTCACAGCCTTTGGGAGGAGGTGGTGGCCACGGGGAAGGGAGAACTAGGCTGCTCCCAAGCTTTCCTTGGCACCCCCGGCAGGGGCAGGAGGCCTTCCTCAGGTGTCTGGGAACTAGACTTACCTCTATGGTGCGTGTAGCGTGACCTATTATAATGTTGACGTGCATGTGTATTTCTCCACAGGATGGTAACATTCCTGCAGTGAATTAATGCTTATTTTCATCTTGTGTCCAGTCCTCCAGCTTTACTTGGCACATGGTCATTTCTTAGATGTTTGCTGAGGGAGAAATACGTATCCCTTACACAGTTCACCCATTTTTCTAGTGTTACCCCTTGGCATCTGTAGGGAACATACTTAAACCTGTTTTGTATTTAAAGTCTTGCCAGAGCTCCCCTGGCTGCTTCCAGGTTCAACAACATAATCCTTTCCAAGGTTGTGTACCCAACTTGGTTTTGAATCCTTTGCCATCCTAGTTCATCTAATGACAGTGAACTCCTAGGCCTTCGCATCACACCTCTAGATTCTTTTTTTTTTTTTTAAGATTTTATTTATTTATTCATGAGAGACAGAGAGACAGAGAGAGAGAGGCAGAGACACAGGCAGAGGGAGAAGCAGGCTCCATGCAGGGAGCCCGACGTGGGACTCGATCCCAGGTCTCCAGGATCACGGGCTGAAGGTGGTGCTAAACCGCTGAGCCATCCGGGCTGCCCACACCTCTAGATTCTTGAAAGAGAAAAGTCAAGCTCCAGAAGGGAAGTGAGACAGAAGAATCTAACCAGCTTTATACTGTTGGCCAATGTCCACTCCTATCTGCATGATCCGTTTCTCCAAAGGCCAAGCTGGAGAGACTTAAAGCAACAAGAAAGTCCTTCATAGGAGTGAACAGCTTCCCCATACTTTCTACAACGTTCTCCATGTAAAGATTGGTGAAGAGGTGGAGAGATTGGATGGAGGGCCAGGTGGGCAAGGGTGGATCCAGCCCCTAAAGCAAAGAGGACAAGGAGAAGCCATCAGTTGAAATGAGAACCCGAGAGGGTCTGCATTGCAGTTTATCCCTTAGGCTGTCAAAGCAGAGTATCAACTTCAATCCCACTCAGAGTGTACCAGCCGTCTCCTTCCCGCAAAACTAAGGCATTTAACATTCCTTGTCATTTTCCTTTAGATATACATGTATAAGCACATACTTTCTAGCAGGAGAAGGAGACGGCAATATTGAAGAATAAAAGTTCCATTGTTCTGTTGCCTCTAAAGTAAATGATGGAAATTATAAGCTAATTTACATATGGGAGATTAGCAGGGTATCCCTTTATTCCTATTAATATATTTTCCCTTCCTAATTATAAAGATTTGAATCTTTTTAAAACAACTTTATACAAAACATTTGTGTGGATATAAGAACTGCATGTTAAATGCTAATTCTGCATGAGTTATTTGCATAACCTCACAAAGGAGCTAAATTGCTTGTATTTAATAATAAATAGAGAGTTTAAAAAGGATTGAGGATATCTTGAGAGAATGTGAAACAGAGAAAAAATTTGCTTCTATTTTAAGATACGGAATTTTTTTTTTCCCACTTTGAATTTAAAACTACTTCTCCATCCTCTAGGGAAAACTTGTCCTAACTTTCCGATAAGCTTAATATTCCAGGGCTCCTCCAACATGGCAATTCAACTATATTGAAGGTGAAGAGCTAATATGTTTTTAAATGAACATGGATAATTTTCAAAAGATGATAAACTGCATCTAAAATAGTTTTACACTTGGAAAGTGGAGACTTTTGAAGATTATAGAGTCTGCATACGCTAGCAAAATGGAAAGAACTGGAGAAGTTATCCAGAGAATTCAGGGTGAATCAAAATTCATAAAGAAAGAAAGATGAAAGACTTTTCTGTAAAGGATGGGATTTAACAGTGTCCCTGACTTGGATGTCAGTTGTCATTTCTGCAGGTGAGAAGGAAAAACATGCAAGTAGGGAGAACACACGGAATAGCTTAGATGATAAACATCAAATCGAAATTAGACGTATTTCTGTTTTGTTGAAGGCTGGAACCAGTCCCTCATCAGCAGGTAGCATGGTAGCCACTTCATCCTTCTCTTTCTCCTCTTTCCCTCAGCTTCCTGCCTAACGGACTCAATATTCTCAATGCACTTTCCATCTCCTTGCTGATTCCTCTTCATTCTCTTTAGTAGGCACCTCTGTCTCCCTTTGACCTTTAACCCTTGGCCTTGTATTCAGTCCTGAGCTTGCTTTTCTTTTTCTCCTATCACCCACTTCTGGATGATCTCCTCCGTTTCCATGGCCTAAGTTCTATCTATGTGCCCCAAATGCCAAATTGACACCCCAGAACCTGCCCTCTGAGCTTGGTTTGCAGATCCATACCAGTTACCTCCTCTCCAGTGTTTCCAGCATCTCCCAAGCAGCAAGCCTATTCAAGGCTACGCTCTTGATGTGGTCCGCCACCGACACCTCCCCAGACTTCTCCACTTCAGCAACTAGTAGCACATCTGCCCATTCTAGCTGCTGGATAGCCACACAATATCTCTGTCACTACTTTAATTTTTTTTTAAAGATTTTATTTATTCTAGAGTGTGCACGAGTTGGGGGAGGGACAGAGGGAGAGAGAGCATCTCATGCAGACTCCATGCTGAGCATGGGGGTCGATCCCACAACCCATGGAATCATGACCTGAGTGGAAACCAAGAGTCAGCTGCTTAACTGACTGAGCCACCCAGGTGCCCCTCTCTGTCACTTCTATGTGGGAAAAGCATGTCGGATTCTTCCATTGTTCGTTTCCACCACTGGCACTCACTCTAGTGTAAGCCACCGTCTCACAGGGACAATTTGTTGGCCTCCCTGACAACTACTGGTACTGGCACTCCACTAACCAGTTTTTCCAGCAACAACAACAATAACATCTTTACTTCCTAAATTGTTATCAGCTTCCTGTCCTTAGAATTGAGAGTCAGATTCTATACCCTATTGCAAAACGGCTACTCTGGGTTGTTGCAAGGTTGACTTGATCTATGAACATGCCATTTAAAAAAAAAAAAAAAAAAAAACTTTCAATGGCTTCCTAGTGCCTAAGAATAAAATCTAAACTCCTTACAATGGTGTTATAGACTGAATGTTGGTGCCTTACCCTCCCCCCCCAAAATTCATATGATGAAATCCTAACCCCCAAGGTGATGGTATTAGGAGGTGGGGTCTTTGGGAAGTAATTAGGTCATGGGGTAGGGTCCCTGTGAATGTGATTAGTGCTCTTATAAAAGCGGCCCCAGATAGCTTCCACATTCCCTTTTGCCACGTGAAGACATGACAGAAAGACAGCCATCTATGACTCTTACTAAATGCGGAATCTTCTGGCACCTTGATATTGGACTTCCCACCCTCTAGAACTGTGAGAAATGAATGTTTGCTATTTAAGCCAGCTAGTCTATGGCATTCCACCATAGCAACCCAAATGCTTGAAGGCAAATGGTCCATAAGGACCCCACATGATCTGGCCCTTGCCAGAGAAAATGTGCCCATCCTCCTGCCCCTTCTGTGTTTCTGACTTCTCGGCAGCCACACTGATCTTTCAACCCCTCAAATACTCGCATACTTTTTCCAGTGTCTGAGACCTTACACATGCTTTTCCTCTACTGGAAATACCCTTTCTCCTGCTTTTTATGTAACCAGCTCTTTGAATTCTCAGCTCACATGCCGCTCCCTTAGTGAGGTCTTCCCTGCCTACCAGTTCTGAGTAAACTTTCTCCTACAGTTTATTGTATATCACTCTACTTTGTCTGTTTCCTTCAAAGCACTGATTATAGTTTGTATTTAATTTTTTTTGTTTACTTGTCTATTGACTGCTGCTTCTACTAAACTGCTAATACCCTAAGAACAGAGATTATATTTGTTTTATTATCTAAAGAGCTTAGTACAATACCTGTCACATACTAGACCTTTTTTTTTTTAAGATTTTATTTATTTATGAGTGACACACAGAGAGAGGCAGAGACATAGGCAGAGGGAGAAGCAGGCTCCCTATGCCTGATATGGAACTCGATCCCAGGACTCTGGGATCACGCCCTGAGCCAAAGGCAGATGCTCAGCCACTAAGCCACCCAGGCATCTCCATACTAGACCTCCAATAAATATTTGCAGAATGAATGAAAAAATAAGTAAATGAATTGAGGGCAGTTACAGAAGTAAAATTGTCTACAAAATTCTTGGTGAGTGAAGCTAGTCAACTGCTTAGTATCTGAAAATTCAGTGGTGAGTCGCTGTAGTTTGCTACTTGATGATTTCATACAGTTTAGGGAAGAAATTATGACCTATAGCAGTATTTCCATGTCTGAAGAATATTAAAGGTTTTGGAATATAGCCTTTCAAAATGTCAAGTGCCTATCGTTTGAGGTTTTTAATGTTTTCAAATGATTTCAGCTAAATTGCATTCTCGTTATTTACTCACAAAACACTTGCATGGCCCCAAGGAATAGAGTCAAGCCTACAAACGAAGATAGGGAAGTCAGCACACGGAGACCGAAGTGGGCGATCTTTGCACATCTCTAATTTTCCTATCATGAGACAGAAAAAATCATGGCAAAGTGACTCTAGAGTAGAACTATACACCAGTGTGGGTTGGGACTAAACAACTTCAGCTCTGACAGTATATGATTCAATGACTCTCAACATTCAATGAGTTGATATGTTTCTTTGGATTTCTATGCCATTTTTTTGGTTCTAATATAATTTTTCCTCAAGTCCTAAATATTACTTCTGGAGTTATCTGGAATAATTATCTATGCAAGGATGATATCAAACCCTTGGCATTCCCAAAACCAAAAATGAATCCCCCCCCCCCCCAAACCAAGAGCATTGTGACCTGCTAGGGAATAGCCTCTGCCCTGATGATTCCTTTGAGTGACATTTCAAAGCTGATTACTTAGGCCTATTCAGACAGATATCCCACTGCAATCAACATCCTTCTTGTGTTTGCCTCAATAGGGATTTTGCCTTAATAAGAAATATAGAATTGGGTTCTTAGTGATAATTATGATAATAATTTTCAAAGGACAAGTCTTTCCCTTAATAAATAATCCTTCTCTAAGAGCAAGCATCCTTGAATCTTATCTCTCCTGCTTTTCAAATGAACATTTCAAAAAATCAATTTTGATACTTGAGACTGATGCAAGGATAAGTGGAATTCTGAAATGACAGAATCTGCTTTTATGTGGATATGAATGTGTACCTAATGCCAACAGTAGGGGGGAAACAAGCAAATTTATTAAGGTCTTCTCTAATCTTCCAAAACCAAAGATAACATCAGATTTATATTAAATAAAATACCCCCTCTCTGTCCTAAAATAGTTAATTAAAACCGACAGAGGTTACCAGATCAGCATATTGCTACCGTTGTAGTTTAATACAAGGCAGGTGGTGTTTGGATGGCTTGAGGTGATTTAGAGCCTATTTGCATTCACCATCCCTCGGTCTACCTCCAATAATAGATAATTAAGTAAAAACAGAGTATTTTCTAGCCTATAGACATCAGTCCTCTGGCCTCCCTTAAATTCACATTGCTGCCTCTAAGCTGCTCATATGTAAGAATTCTGGACCCACCATTGGACACAGCAATATGGTGAGGTAGCTAAAATTATACAAGATTCTAAAGGAGTACAAAGTTAAAATAAATGGCTGGGAGGCAGTGGAAGTACATTATTTTCATGACATTGTCTCTATACCATCACAGTTTAAGGTAGATGCCTGAATTTCACTCTAACAATGGTAAGAGCACTGACCAAAGAGTTGAGAGAGCAGGGTTATGCCATTAGCTGTGGATCCTTATCCTAAAATTGAATGCATTGTATTTCGGCTTGTGGAAAAATAAAATAGGCACTGTTTTATATATCCTGTTAAATACAACTTAAAGACCCCAGAAAGAAAAAAAAGAAGAAGACCCTAGACATTGTATATAAAGTAAACATAAGACACTGAAAGGTGGGAGAAATTTTGGGACTTAAGACACCGTGGTGAGTTCTCTACTTTCTCTTTTAGCCTCATATGTCCCAGACTTGGAGTTAAAGAAGCCAACAATATGGGAATGCCAGTAGGAGCAAGGGAAAAGAGCCACAACAAAGACCTGCTCTCACTCTAGCCAAAGGACCAGAAAATGACAGCTTGGCAAGACAGAAAATTTTCAGACAATAAAAGCCAAGCATCACAGAAAAGACTTTGGCCCCATCCCCATCCCCACTAGCAAAGGCTGCGTAGAGTGAGGAGCTGAGACTTCCACTCACACTCTGCTGTAACAAGGTGCCACAACACCCTTCTAGGGTGATGTCGGACAAGTGGGAAGCCAGGGTATTCATTCCTGCCAAGCAGTAATGAGCCTCTCCCTCTCATATCATTGGAGATCACATGAGAGTCTGTAGTTCCAACCCCATCCAGCAGGAATAAGCTGCCCCTACCCTTGCCCTCCCAGGGTGATGTCGGAGGAGGCCTCGAGGGGAATCAGGACTTTTACCATCAACCAGCAGTAACAAGGCCAACTCCACAATGATGTAAAGACCACAAGAGGAACTGAAAGTCCCACCAGGTGGGGAAGATCCCCTACCAGGTGTCAGCCAAGGCTAAATGACTATAGAGGCTACCTCTACCTGGCAGTCAAAAGGAGGTACCCTTGCCTGTCCTTGAAAGAACAGTGTCCAAGAAAGACAGTTAAATAAAAGGCTTAAATAACATCTAGTGTCTCATTATAAAATAGTCCAGATTTCCATTAAAAACTACCCATACCAATAACAAGGAAGATCTAAAATTAAATTTAAAAAGACTCATGGAGCACGTGGATGGCTCAGGCAATAAAGTGTCTGACTCTTAATTTTGGCTCAGGTCATGATCTCCAGGTTGTGGGATCCAGCCCCAAGATGGGCTCCACACAGAGTGCAGTCTGCTTAGGATTTTCTCTCTCCCTCTGCCCCTTCCCCATTCTCTAAATTTTTTTTTTTAAAAGACTTGATAAATGCCAATACCAAGATGCAGAGATGTTAGAATTATATGACAAAGATTTTAAAGCACCCAACATAAAAATGCTTCAATGAACAATTAAAAAGTTTCGAAATGAATGAAAGAAAAGGTGTCAGCAAAGAATAGAAGGTATAAAAAGAACTAAAGGGAAACTTTAGAACTGTTACATACAAATCACTGAAATAAAATGGGCACAAAAGCAGAATGGAAAGGACAGAGGAAAGAATCAGTGAACTGGAAGATGGAACAACAGAAATTACCCAATCTGAACATCAGAGAGAAAATATACTGAAAAATAAAATGGGGCAGACTGGGTGGCTCAGCAGTTAAGCGCTGTCTTCCGCCCAGGGCATGATCCTGGAGACCCGGGATTGAGTCCCACGTCAGGCTCCCTGCATGGAGCCTGCTTCTCCCTCTGCCTGTGTCTCTGCCTCTCTCTCTCTCTCTCTCTCTCTCTCTCTCTGTAATAAATAAATGAAATCATAAATAAATAAATAAATAAATAAATAAATAAATAAATAAATAGAGTCTCACAGATCTGCAGAACTATAACAAAATATCTAACATCTGAGTTATCCAAATCCCAGAGAAGAGGAGAAAAAGGATGAGATTGAAAGAATCCTCAAAGAATTAATGACTGGAAACTGCCTAAATTTGGCAAGAGAAATAAACCTACAAATTCAAGAAGCTGAGTGAAACCCAAATAGGAAAAGCCCAATGAAATCTATGACAAGACACATCATCATTAACTTCTGAAAACAAAGGACAAAGACAAAATCTTGAAAGCAGCCAAATAAAAATGACACATTACCAATGGGAGGAAAAGAAGAATTCATAGGATCGTGGACTGCTTATCAAAAATCACAAAGGGGGCACCTGGGTGGTTCAGTCAGCTAAGCATCAGACTCTTGATTTCCACTCAGGTCATGAGCTCATGGTCATGAGATCGAGCCTCTCATCAGGCTCTCTGTTGGGTCTGGAGCCTACTAAGATTCTCTCTCTCTCTCCCTCTCCTTCTGCTCCCCCGTCCCCCCGCACTTGCTCACTCTGTCTCAGAAAACTAAAAACCAAAACAAAACACACACAAAAAAACCATGAAGATCAGAAGAAAGTGAAAATTAAAAAATGTATTGAACTGAATGAAAACGAAAACAGAACATACCAAAATCTGTGTGATGCAGCTAAAGCAGTGCTGAGAGGGAAATTTATAGCACTATTAGTATGTTAATAAGAAGAAACATTCTCAAATCAATAATATAACATCTTACCTCAAGAACCTGGAAAAAGGAGAGCAAAAATAAACAAAGCAAGCAGAAGGAAAGAAATAATAAAGAGGAAAAGTTAATGATATTCAAAACAGAAAAACTATGGAGAAAAATGAATTGAACAAAGAGTTGGTTCTTTTTTTAATTCAAGTATAATTAACATACAGTGCTATATTAGTTTCAGGTGTACAGTAAAATGATTCAACAATTCTATATATTTCTCAGTGCTCATCAAGATAAGTGTACTCTTAATCCTCTTTATCTATTTCATCCATCCCCCTCCCACCTCCCCTCTAGTAACCAGCAGTTTATTCTGTGCATTTAAAAGTGTTTTTTGGTCTCTTTTTTTTCTTTGTTCATTTGTTTGCTTCTTATATTCCACACATGAATGGAATCATACTTGTCTTTTTTTTGACTGACTTATTTCATTAGTAATATACGCTCTAGGTCCATTCTTGTTGAAAATGCCAAGATTTCATTCATTCTTATAGCTGAGTATTATTCCAGTGTCTGTGTGTGTACTACATCTTCCTTATCCATTCGTCTATCCATGAACACTTACATTGCTTCCATTCTAGGCAATTGTAAACCATATGACAACAAACAGGGGTACATACATATTTTCAAATTGTGTTTTCATTTTCTTTGGGTAAATACCCAGCAGTGGAATTAGTGGATCATATGATATTTCTATTTTTAATCTTTTCAAGAACCTCTCTACTGTTTTCCATAATGGTTGTACCAATTTGCATTATAACCAAGAGTGCAGGAGATATCCTTTTTCTTCACAACCCCACCACCACTGGTTATTTCTTGTCTTTTAGCCACCTGGCAGATATAAGATGATATCTCATTGTGGTTTTAATTTGCATTTTCCCCACCACGAGTGATGCTTAGCATCTTTTCATGTACCTTTGGCCATGTGTATGACTTCTTTGGAAAAAAGTCTATTCAGGTCCTCTGCCCATTTTTTGGCCAAATTGTTTGAGGGTTTTTTGTGTGTTGAATTGTATGCAAGTTCTTTATATAGTTTGGATGTTAACCCCTTATTGGATACATCATTTGCAAATATCTTCTCTCATTCAGTAGGTTGCCTTTGGGTTTGGTCAATGGTTTTCTTTGTTGTGCAAAGGCTTTTTTTTTTTTTTTTGTGTTGTCTCAATAGTTTGTTTTTGTTTTTATTTTTCTAGCTTGAGGAAATATATCCATAGATATGTTGCTAATGGTGATGTCCAAGAGATTATAACCTAGATTTACTTTTAGGAGTTTAGGGTTTCAGTTCTTATATTTAGGTCCATTTTGAATTTATTTTTGTGTATGGTATAAGAAAGTGGTCCGGTTTTATTCTTTTGAATGTAGCTGTCCAGTTTTCCCAGCACCATTTATTGAAAAGGCAGTCTTTTCCTAATTGTATATGCCTGCCTCCTTTTCATTGATGAATTGACCATATAAGTGTGGGGGTTTTTTTCTGGGCTCTCTTTCCTGTTTTTTTGCCAGTACCCTATAGTTTTGATTGCTGCCACTTTGAGGTATCTTGAAATCTGGGATTGTGATACCTTCAGCTTTGTTCTTTCTCAAGATTGTTTTGGCTATTTGGGGTCTTCCGTGGTTTCATATAAATTTTAGTGTAATTTGTTCTGGTTCTGTGAAAAATATTGTTGGTGTTTTTTTTTTTATTGTTGGTGTTTTGATAGAGATTGTATTAAATCTGTGGATTGCTTTGGGGAATATAGACATTTTAGCATTATTGATTCTTCTAATCCATGAGCATGGAACATCTTTCCATTTGTTTATATCAGCTTCAATTTCCTTCATCAATGTTTTATAATTTTTAGAGTATAGATCTTTTACTTTTTGGATAAGTTTATTCATAAGTATTTTATTATTTTTGGTGTAATTTGTAAATGGGATTGTTTTCTCAATTTCAAAGATCTGGTTCTTTGAAAAGATTAATAACTTTGACAAATTTCCTGTATGGCAAAGAAAAGAGATAAAAGACAGATTACTAATATTAGTAATGAAACAGTCTATTGCTAAAACCCTGAAGACATCAAATGATATTAACGGAATATTAAAAACAGGTATGCACACAAATTTGGTAACTTAGAAGAAATGGACCAATTCTTCAAAAAACACAAATTACCACAATTCACCTAATATGAAAAGCTCTGTAACTGTTAAAAAATTGAATTCATAATTTTAAACACTACTGCCAAATACTTATCTATTCTAAGTGGTTCTATGGAGAATTCTACCAAATGTTTACAAAGTTAACACTAATTTTATACACGATCTCTTCTGGAAAATAAAAGTGCAAGGAGCAGTTCCTAATTCATTTTATGAAGCTAATATTTTTCAGATACCAAAACCAGAAGAAGACAATGCAAAACAAGAAAACACCAATATCCTTCATGAATATATATGCAAAATCTTTAATAAAATATTAGCAAATAGAATTCAGCAATATATAAAACAGAATGATTATATCATGAACAAGTGAGATTCATTCCAGAGATGCAAGACTGGTTCACTATTTGAAAATTATTTAATTTAGTCAATTTATTTTTTTTTATTTGCTTTTTTTTTAAAATTTTTATTTACTTATGATAGTCACAGAGAGAGAGAGAGAGAGAGGCAGAGACACAGGCAGAGGGAGAAGCAGGCTCCATGCACCGGGAGCCTGATGTGGGATTCGATCCCAGGTCTCCAGGATCGTGCCCTGGGCCAAAGGCAGGCGCCAAACTGCTGTGCCACCCAGGGATCCCTAATTTAGTCAATTTGGTATAATTTACTATGGTAAAGAAGAAAAACATAACATTAAATCAATCAATACAGAGCAATCATTTGACAAAATTCAATATCCATTCATAAAAAATAGGAGTAGAGGGGAATTTACACAACTTGATAAAGAACATCCACAAAAAAAAAAAAAAAACCAAACCCTACAACTAACATATTAAATGGCACATTACAAGGACGTCTGCCTTTACTGATGTTATTCAACAAAGTGCTGGAATTTGTTACCAGTGCAATAAGACAATAAAAGGAAATAAAAGGCATATAGATTATAAAAGAAGAAATAGAACTATGTATTCTTCTCCAGAAGACATAATTGCCTATGTAGAAAATTTCAAAATCTACTAGAAAATCTCCTAGAACTAAGTGAATTCAGCAATGTGGCAGGATGCAAGATTTACATACAAAGGTTGATTGCATTTCCATATACTAGCAGTGAACATATGGACCTTAAAATTAAAAACACAACACCTATACAATAGTTTTGTGTGTGTGTGTGTGTGTGTGTGTAAATCTAAAGACATGTACAGGATTGTATGCTAAAACTACACATGCATGATTTATGACATCAAAGATCTAAATAAATAGAAATACAGGGTTCCTAAGTTAGAAGAGAGAAGAGTCAACATAATAAAGATACCAATTCTCTCAAAATTGACATACAAGTTTGACACAATTTCTCTAAAAATTCCAAGTTTATATATATATATAAACTATGTGTATATATATATATATATATATATAATCTAAATTTTATATGAAAAGGTACAGGAACTAAAATAGCTAAAACAATTTTGAAAAGAGAATAAAGTGGGAGGAATCAATCTACCTTGTTTACAGATGGAAGACACAGGTATGCTGTGGTATTGAAGAGGAATAGACACGCAGATTAGTGGAACAGAAGAGAGAACCCAGAAATACATCCACACAAATATGCCTAATAGATTTTTGACAAAGGTACAGAGAAAGATGGTCCATTCAACAAAAAGTGCTTCTAAGAACTAGAAATCTTAGGCTTAAAAAATCAACCACACAAAAACCCTTGACCTAGGTCTCACAACTTATTCAAAAACTTATCACAACTTATTCAAAAAAATTAGCTCAAAATGGATAACAGACATAAATGTAAAAACTATAAAACTTTTAAGAAAATTTTCAACAATAAGAGTTAAGCAAAGACTTCTTTGACTTATACCAAAAATATTTTGGTATATATTTCCTTAAAAAGGAAAAATTGATAAACTGGATTTTATCAAAAATTTTTAAATGTGTGCTTTGTGAAGGACCCTGTTAAGAAAATGAAAGGACTAAATACAGGCTGGCAGAAAATATTTGTAAATCACCTGCCAAAGGTATATTTAGAACATAAAAAGAAATCTCAAAACTGATTCAAACAAACAATCCTACTAGAAAATTGACAAAAAACATGAGAAGACATTTCACCAAAGAGGATATAAAGTGGCAAATAAATACATGAAAAAATGTGCAACAGTATTTGCCATTAGAGAAATGCAAATTAAAATGGAAATTAGGTATCACTGTATGCCTATCAGAATGGCTAAAATAAAGAATAGTGACAACGCCAAATGTTGGTGAGGATGTGGAGAAACTGAATCACTTATATGTTACTGGTGGGAATGTAAAATGGTACACCCACTCTGGAAAAGAGCTTGGCAGTTTCTTAAAAGAATAAAATAAACACGCAATACTATATGACCCAACAATTACACTCCTGGGCATTTATCCCAGGGCAATGAAAACTTACAGTCACACCAAAAAAACCTGTGCACAAGAGTAGATTGTAGTTTTCTTCATGATCCACAAAAGCTGGAAACAATCCAGATGTCCTTCAGTGAGTGAGGGAGTAAACAAACTGGGCCATCCATAGCACAGAATACTGCTCAACAATACAATGGAACAAGCTATTTATTGATCTATCTAACAACTGGATGACTCTCCAGAGAATTATGCTAAGTGGAAAAAAGCCAATCTCAAAAGGTTAGATTTCTGTAACATTATTGAAATGACAACATCATAGAAGTGACAAACAGATTGGTTGCTGCTAGCAGTTAAGGAGTGGGTGATGGTGGGAGAGAAGTGGTGTGGCTTTTACCACAACATGAAATATACTTACCGTGATGGAAGTGTTCCTTAACTTGACTCTATCAATGTTAATATCCTGATTATGACATTGCATTTTAGTTTTATAAGATGTTAGTTTTGAGGGTAAATGGATAAAGTATACACAGAACCTCTCTGAATTTTTTTTTTTTACAACTGTAAAAACATTTTTACAAATGTTTTTTTTTTGCAACTGTTTTTTTTTACAACAAGGTGGATTTACAATTGTGTCAAAAAAAAAAAAAAAAGGAGAGTATCAGCCTGGGTAGTCTCTTATACCACTTTTCAATTCTCTAACTCATTCAGTTATTATTTGAGTTGAACTGTTGTAAATACAAAAAAGTATAAAGTTAAGATACAAAGACTAATTTAAGCTAATAAATTTTTAGCATTTATGACTATAGTAGAAATAGGTCACTGAGTTGGAGATTAATAGACCATATTCAAAATGGTAACTTCTCCTTGCATAATCATCTCAGGTTGAGAATAGTAACTTTAGGGTCAGCTTCTGATAGTCTATCTGAAATAAAGTAAAAGTCTCAGGTTCATTTCATGTAATCTTGTAAAAAGCCCGTGGGAAAAAAATTCTATCACATACGTGTGGCCTGGAGTCATAATAGGAAGGAAGGAATGACAATTTCCCATGTACTACAAAATACTATTCTAAAGAACACAAGGTTAGGTAAATACCGTGTTATCTCTGGCAAAAACAAGGAGAACACAAACTGCACACATCAAAATAATACAATATGGAACAAAACCCAACAACCTATTTGCACAGTGTATCTTTTTTCTGAATGTAACTCATGCATTCATTCTGACTGAATTCTCTTGCATAAGCCAGAGTTTGGTTGAATATAGGCAAAAACAGGACAAACTTGCAATGTGCACTAGGGCTGAACTTGTGTCAAAAATCAGCTCCCAGGGGTCAACAACATGAAATAGAAAGTTAGGCAGGCAATCCAACTAACTGCATTCCAAGGAGCCTAAGATAAGAGGTGAAGTCCAGACTTGAGGCCACGGGTCAGAAACCAGGAGGAGCAGAAATTCTACCCAGAGTAGATGAAGCCTGGGGAAATTATCCACACTATTGTGGCATCACTGAGGATATGTCTCTAGAATATTTGTGTTTTCATCATAGGTGAGAGAGCTGCTAAAGATTCCAGGTTAGTTCAGACACATTTATTTGACAGATATTTCCTAAGAACGCCATATATATATCTTGGATTTTGTGCTAAGTATTGGGGGAGCAAAGGACATTAAATGCTTACAGCTCAGTTGAAGAAAAAGATAAGGTAGCAATGACCAAGACCTTGCTACTTGGATACAGATTGCCCTTGGACACTGCCCCATATCCTCTTGATCTTGCCTCCTACTGTAGCCACGGCTACTGTGAACAGATGTGCACAGGCTCTGACCCATTTTATGCTGATAATATCCATTCTCTCACCTGCCCTGGGCTCCCTGTGCTCTGGTTGGTACTCCTCAGGTGTGGGAGGGAGTTAACTCCCTGAAAAGTTGGAGGTAAGCACGGGGTGAGATGTGTGCTCCCATAGAGGCATTTGTGTTGTTCTGTGGGTTTGTGATGGTAGAGAGATGGAGAGGACGGTAGGCCTGAGAAAATGTTCCCAAGATCCTGTCACTTGAATTGAGTCTTGAAAGGACAAAAAAGAAGAGGAGGGTTGGGAAAGGAATTTCAGGCAGAGAAAAAAAGAATCTGGAAGATACTGAAGCTTGGAAAACTGTGATACCTCTAGAAAAATTACATTTCAGAAGAAATTGACCAAATAAAGCTGGGGCCTTGAGGGACACTAGATAAAGCCATTGATTAGGGGAGGCAGAGAACTGAAAGAAAGGGCACGAAATGGAAGACTGCACAAAGAAAGTTACATCTTCAGGTTGTACTCTATGCCAGTCTCCAGGTTTTCCTCCCTGAGAGAGAGATTTAGAGCCAGTGGTTCTTAAACTGTAATGTGTGTGTGATTCTCCTGGGATTTTAGCAAAAATGCCCATTCTGATGCTTTAGGTTTGGAGAGGGACCTACCTTTCTAATAGGGCTCCAGATGATGTTCTACTCCTGGAGTGAGCTCTTGGTAGCCATGTAGTGATGTCAAAACAATGATTCCCAGATCTTGAGTCCTAAGTTCGTTAAAACTAAATCAAGGGGTCCCCAGGGTGGCTCAGTGGTTTGGCACCTGCCTTTGGCCTAGGGCATGATCCTGGAGTCCCAGGATTGACTCCCACATCAGGCTCCCTGCATGGAGCCTGCTTCTCCCTCTGCCTGTGTCTCTGCCTCTCTCTCTTCTCTCTCTGTGTGTCTCTCATGAATAAATAAAATATTTAGAAAAATAAAAATAAAACAAAAATAAACAAATAAATCCTAAATCAAAATGATATTTGCGGTATGGATTTACATCTAATAGTAGCAACTTATTCAACATCTAATAGTAGCAACTTATTCAACACCAGGAGTGTGTATTGTTCCTTGGGATATCAGTGAAACCATCACAATTAGCAAGAATTTTTAAAACAACTCCATAAAGCATGCCTCTACTATTTCTCAGGTACATTTAAGACATGCAGTACTCAATCGGGGACAAAGTTTTATTAAATGATGATACATTTTTAAAAACCAGTTTTGCATTTTCTTACATAAGAGCAGAGGTAAAAAAAAAAAAATCACCTCTTAGGGGATGACTTGGTCTTTCTGGTGGAGTAAGAAATGGCTGCAAGACTCATGAAAATATGTCAACCAACCACATCAAATACCAGTGACTCAAGGACCCACAGGTCCCGGAGTCATCTCCATTGAGTGAGAAATTGAGAGTAGTACATGGGAGATTTTTGATAGGCCCGGAAGTGGCTGACATCATTTTTTCCCATATTCTGTTGGCCTGAATTCAAAACTTGACTGCAACTCACTGCGCAGAGACTGGGAAATGTCATCTGCCAATATTTTAAAAAGAGCTGAGTTTGAAGTCAATATCTCTGTCAAGTAAGACTGGAGGCTGGGAAGAAGTGGGCCAGGGAACTGTTGTATGTCTTATGGTTACATGTGTGCATGTGGGCTTTTTGAGAATTATTTTAAAAAAATAATAAGGACAATAAAATAAATGGGCATCTAGTCAGGCATTTAGAATTGGCAACTAATCTGTTTTGAGTGACTTTCTTTTTTAAGGTTTTATTTTTTTTTTTTTGAGAGTATACTTGTATTTAGACCTACTTGAAAGTGTAGATAATGAAACAGACAGGAAAAAAATGCCTAAGGTCTGTTAATATTTTATTCAAAATACATATAAATGACTTCCTACTAGATTCCTATGAAAATAATGATGACATTAATAGATTTTAGGGTGTGTTATGAAGACTAAGCATTAAAATATATGAATCTAGATGGTTTTACTTTCTTTTAAAATTAGTCTATAAACTAGTATGTAAAATACCCATTTCTGAATGCTTAATTGATATCTAATAATATTCTCTAGAATTTAGGGAATTAATCTAATTAATTTTGGTAGGCTGACAACAAAAAGCATAGAAAACAACTCAAGAAATGCAGACCATATAACAGATGACTGTTCTTATTACCTCTGGAAATAATAATTCCCAGGGAAGATAAAGCGTTCATCATACTGTTGTAAAATGAATGAAAGCTGCAATTTAAAATTCCAAATCCTGATAACATAACTGTACAAGAGGGGAAAGTCAAATTTACAAGGAACAATTAGAAAAATCATAAATACTTATATTTTCTAAAATTATTTTATAATGTATTTGATCGCTGAGCTATTAAGATTTTTCTCTCATAAAATTATAATAAATCCTAAGCAGTCTGAAAAATCCTATCAGCAGGAAGCATGTGTCTTTTTTTTAATGCAATGTGGCTTTAAAATGAGCAATCCCCAATTATTAACCTTAACGCATCTCAACAGACAGACATAGAGATAAATGCTTTGTTTTTCTGGAGCTCCACACCAGGCACTTTCATCCTTTCCCCCTTCCTTCATAGGAAGCAGTTATATCTTTGCATGGAAGATTTTTAAATCTTTGGAAAAGCAAAATTATTAGAGCAAAACCATGTAGCCACTTGAAAAAAGTACAGGTTTGCCCCACTATCCAAAAGTAGAGCCTTCTTGTAAGCTGAAATGGTGCCAAGGAAAGAAGCAATTATCATTAATTTATATGGGAAAATTTTGAGCATTCTGAGACCCAAAAAATAACCTCTCTTAGTCTTTTCTGATACCTTATGACACATCTTGCTAACAGATGCACAAAATCAATTGAGATGAAACACAGTTGCTCACAGCCACAGTTCAAAGCTGTGGTGGCTTGATGCTGAGTGCAGTTTCCAGGGAAGAAGCTTGTGGGGGGAGCCCTCTCACTGGAAAGAGTGAATGCTGCCTTTATAAAGACTCACCCCAAAACAAATGCTGAATGCTATTTTCACTTTTCACCTTTTTTTCGTAAAAGCAAAAACCCTCTTCAGATTTCTTTCTGTTAGCAAAAACACACTCGTGTAGGTCTTTTATAAAAGCAAAGTGACATAATGTGAACTTTTGAAAAAGCAGGGGATATTTGTATCAGGGTAGGTAATAACAATTGAACTTTTGAGTTATTAAAGCAATAAATTTTTTAATCAATTTGGGGAGTATGATGAGTATCTGAAATCTTTACTTGGTATTAAATGATTTTTCTCTCCTAAGACAAGAATTCTCAGACTGACCTCTTCAGGTTTCTTCAAGACCTAACTCAATTATTATATTTTTCTCTCAGACTTTGTAAAGCAATAAAGTATTTTTAAAAATCAATTTGGTATTTGTTATTTGAGGTAATTTTTTTTTGGTAGTTAGCTGGCACCCAAATCTAGCATATTTATAAACACACTTCTTTCAAGCCTGATGTGATGTCTAGAGTTTTGCTAGAAGCGATACCAGGATCCCTGCTCTAAGTAGAGTTCAGGTGCATATGTGATGATGCTTGGAGGTTGTAGTTGATGATCTCATGTTGGAATGATCCCATCAAGAAAAGAATGAAGCAAGGTGCTTGATGGATCCAGTCTGAAAGTAAGCATATTTGAGATTGCAAACAGGATTTGGGAAACTAAGATTGGAATTTGTTTTAGATCTTCTGGGAAACTCCTTCAGCTCAAGAGAGTGCAAACACCATAAAAAAATCTTTCAGTTGTCGAACAGCTGAATGCTGATGAATGTGCACCTGAAGTGCTCACACCAGCAGATTTACCAGATATGGTACTAACTTGGGGAGTCAGCATATACTGTATACTCACGACCTGCCGGAGTCCAACGACAGGCCTCAGCCTGAAGACGTAGGCAGCAAAAGACACAGTTTGGAAACACATGGTTGTGAGTCATGACCAACTCAAAAATGTCCCAGAATATTTTCAAGGGGATAGAACCATGTATTTGGTGGCTGCTGTCAACAAAACAAAAATCCTTACAATACTGCCTAAATCCTTGACTTGACCTGCTATGCGCCAAATGTTTGTATTGCCCCCAAACTCATATATTGAAATCTTAACTTCTAGAATAGATGGTATTAGGTGGTGCAGCCTTTGGGAGATGTTTAAGTCATAAGGGTGGAGCCCTTATGAATAGGATTCATCTTATGAGAGAGACAGCACAGAGCTTTCTAGCTCCTTCTACC
This sequence comes from Vulpes lagopus, assembly GCF_018345385.1. Classification (NCBI taxonomy): domain Eukaryota; kingdom Metazoa; phylum Chordata; class Mammalia; order Carnivora; family Canidae; genus Vulpes; species Vulpes lagopus. Next base: position 45,559,076 of record NC_054839.1, read on the forward strand.
ATATGACGACACAGCCTATATGAGAAAGTGCCAGGTATAAACCAGGAAGAGTCGCTTCACCAGAATGCAGCCATGCTGGAGCCTTAAGGCTTCATAGACTTCTCAGCCTCCAGAACTGTGAGAAATCTAGTTCTACTGTTTATAAGCCACTCAGTCTGTAGCATTTTGTTAGAGTAGCCCAAATGGACTAAGACATGCCCTTCTACCTTTTATGGGGATTACTGACTCAGCTCCCTCCCCCATCTCCATCTTCCATGGAAGAAAAGTCTCTTCCATGACTTTTCACATTTGACTGTGAGCTCTTGCCAAGCTAATCTTCCTAAAAAATATTTTTATGATTTCCTTTTTTTTTTTCTCATGACTTCTGTACTTCAGTGAGGTTGGCCCATGAGAAAGATCATTTGTAAAAATGGCTGTTCCCTGTGTTCTATACCATTTGCAATGTGACTTTGCAGCTCCTTCCATTGAGAGGTGGAGTCTAATTCCCTACTACTTTAGCCTGGCATTGTAAGATGCATTGACCAAAATAATGTGGCAAAAGTAGCTGTGAGAGTGCCAGGTTCACGTCTAGGCCTCAAGGGGCCTTGGCATGCTTCTGCTCTTGCTCTCTTGTATCCTTGGCCCCTGCCAAGTGAGAAAAAAAACACACAGCAGCCAACCAGAGCATGAAAGACTGTGGAGACAAGCTTGGGCACTTTAGCCAACAAGCCAGCTGACAAATATAAGTGAGTTTTTCTAGACCAGACCCCAGCTGACCTAGTTGACTGTAGTCCAACTGACAGCAGGCCCAATTAAGATAACACGGAGCTAGCTCACTTCGGCAGATCCACCTAGCCAACCTTAGAATAATAGGCAATAGCAGATGGCCTTTGTTTAAAGTTGGGAGGTGATTTGTTACATAGCAATAACTAAGGAATGTAGCCCCTCTGCATTCGAAGCTTACTCCCAGCTCTGTGTTTATATGCTTTTCCTTATAGAATGCCTCCTTCACTTCCTCCACTTGCATCTGTTCACTTTTAAGACCCAAGTCAAGTGCTGTCTCACAAAGCCCTCTTTGACTACAATCCATATAAATATCTCTCTTCAGTTCAGTAGCACATTTTTCATTTTTCTCTGTAATATTTCATGTATCCTGTATTCAAGTACACAAACCCTGAGTTATATCAACCCCAAACACAGAGCTAGCTCATTTTGGAGGCTCCATAAAAATTTACTAGCTAAAAACAAAAAGATTTGCTGTTCTCCCCACCCATCCAACCTGTGGCATGGTTTGGGCGTCAATACCAACTGCCTCAACTGACCGTGTCTTAGAAATGATTCATAAGTGCAAAAGTTTTCCTGCTGAAGATCTTAATAAAGAGAATTGATGGATATATAAATATAGTTTACTTACACCATCAATTTCCTTTAAATAGAAGAACTGTATTGATAGATTTTTCATACATATATGAAATATATATATGTGATATATATATATATATTCTTAGGAGAATTCCCCCTTTGTAAGGGCTATCAGTTTTTGTTTCTGCTTATTAAGGATGTACTTCATACTCATTTTACTTGACACTACAGGAAATTGCGCGTGACTCAGGCTACATAATTCTGAGCTTATTTCTGAGATGCTTTGTCTATTATTTCAAATTGTCACAAGGTCCATTGACTTTTTACATGCATCAGGTAAAATAAGAAATATGTATATACATACCAATTTAAATGCCATAATAAATTCCCATATGCAGGATCATCCATGACCACCTCGTGTTCTAACATCCCTTTTTTCCCCCAGAACATATGCTACTTACACATGATACTGCAACTATTATAGCATCGGAGTTTTAGTCCAATAAACAGTTATAGCATATTTAACACTTTGAATTCCTCAATCACCTCGGTACAATTCCAACAATTATACTAATTTATTGAAAAATTAATTTCTTTTAGGTGTAGTTTTACTGGATTTTCTTTAGAAATCAAGAAATGCAAGCTCGTTTATTTTTAAAAATCTGTCAGGGGATCCCTGGGTGGCTCAGTGGTTTAGCGCCGCCTTCAGTCCAGGGCCTGATCCTGGAGACCGGGGATCGAGTCCCACATCAGGCTTCCTGCATGGAGCCTGCTTCTCCCTCTGCCTGTGTCTCTGCCTCTCTCTTTCTCTCTCTCCCTCATGAATAAATAAATAAAATCTTAAAAAATAAACAACCTCTCAGCTCAAAACTCTTAATGCTAAGATTAGTGTTAAATAATGATATTACTGAATATTACATATAGACCACTCAAGAAGCAAATTTAAGCCAACTTATAACTTGGCTCAGAAAGTTATCTGTTAGAAGTGTACTGGTTAGAAGGGATAAGAGTAGATCTTCCTTATTTAAAGGCAACCATTTACTGACTTTTTTGTTACGTATCTGGTATACATAGAGAACCTTAGCTTTATAATGTGATTAAATCTTCACAATATTTCCATGAAATAGGCATTAGTATTAGTATAAGGTATTAGTGTTTGCAAATAAGGAAATGGAGATTGTGAGCAGTATCTTGCCTATAATCACATAGATAATGAGCCATATTTTTTTTTCCTCGTTACATGCCTCCCAGGTTGCTCTTGTTTTCAAAAGACCAGATCTATCTCTAAAGTTCCTCTTGAGATCATTCTGGCGGCAAAGTTTTCCCAGCATATCGCTTTATCTAGGTAGCTGTTGACTTCTGTACATAACCAGAACAGGGGAGCGGGTGTGCTCCATGCACAGTTTCCTCACATATATAATTGTAATGCTTGTATCATGATTTAAAAGTCTGATAAACTTATTAGTGCTAAATTACTAGAAACTTGAGGATTAAATCTTTAAAAGTATTTGTGTTTCAAAAGAAGATCACCAAAAAGCAATTGCTGAATCCAAAGGAAGCAGTTACTAGTGATAGAATTTTGGGCAGCTGTGAGGTGTATTATTAGCTCAGTGGATCTCAGTTTGGGTAGCATATTGGAGTCACCTGTGGAGCTTAAAAAAAAAAAAAATCCTTACTCAGCAATCCCCAAAGGTCTGATTCAATTGCTTTGTGCCGTGAATACTGGGTATCAGTGTGTTTTATAAAAGCTGCGAATATAATGATAATGATCAACCAGGGTAGAAGGCCAATAGTTTGGATAAGGAAATCATAAAATACCTGCATATCTAAAAAAGTGGATCTAGCCTTGGTTTTCCTCAGATGGTGTGTCAATGTGTGGCACTGAACTTGCTCTTTGAATGAGACACAAATTTCTCACCAATATGCCAGTAGGTGCACTTCAAGATTTTTAAAAAACCTTTTCTGTGATACTGCTGGAAGACAACATGGGAATAAATGTTTGTAACTCTGAGGTGTGAAATGCCCAGGTTAGACATAAATTCCAGAAGCAAAAACAAAAACAATGGATAAATTGGGCTACAATAGGATCAATTATTTAGGCATAGCCCAAATCACCACAGAATCAAAAGAAAACTCCCAAATTGAATAAAGCTGTTTACTGCATTTTGCCAAATATGTCATTTTGTTAAAATATAAAGGTCTTGAAAGGGCTGAGAGAGCTGAGAGCAGCAATACCCTGATATCAATGAGCACACCTAGCAATCAAATCTTGGTTTCTAAATACCATCCTCCACTGAAAGGAACTTGGCTCGAAAGAGAAATGGTTGAGTCCATAGCCAGAACAGCAAAGAACAAGACAAGCCTGGGACATTGTTGTGTCAGAAAGTAAAGAAATGCTGAAAAAATAACGATGACACATCAAAAGGACACAGGAACACAGGAATCAGGTTCAAGAGAATTCCACTGCCTAAATCTGGGACAATTTCAGTACCCCCAAAATATAATAACTTATTATAATCCATCTAATAAATAGGAATCCATGAACTCTTGCTGATATAAATTTTAAAAATGAAAGTCAAACGAGGAACAGCATATTTACATAGTCTTGAAGCATCTCCCCACAGAATACATATTAATTAAAATAGGGAACATGTAACTTTATAAACAGGGCAGGCAGACATTAGTTGACTTGGGTGATCAAAGTTAACATCAATCAGTAAGGAGATGAATCAAAGTCACATTCCATCGGATAGGATATGGTGAGAACACAGCATCTCTTCTGTGGTACTCCTGCCACAGACACGTAACATGAATCTAATCATGAGGCGACAAAATGAAGGAGACTATTTTTTTAAAAAATTGATCTATAATCTTCATAACTGTTGATATCCTGAAAATCAGGGAAAGACTGAGGAATTATTCTGAACTGAAGGACACTAAAGATATATATAGCACAATTAAATGTAAACTTGATTTCAAACTAGATCCCTTTTCTATAAAGGACATCATTGGAAAAATTGGAAAAACCTGAATGCAGGCCAAAGCTTCAATGGTAGTAAAATGTCACTTTTGATCTCCCAATTTGGGCATTTGTTGATAAATAGGGATATGCCTTTGAACTAAATACTTGGAGATTATGGAACATCAAGTCAGTAACTTACTCTCCAATGGCTCAGAAAAAAAACTCCATATTGTATTTGCAATTTTTCTGTAAGTTTGAAATTGTTTCAAAAAATTTCAGTGCATTGGAATTTATTAGGAAAGCTCAATGAGGTAGAGACGTGCATTTACATATTTTCCCCCAAGGAAAGCAAGAAAATAACAACCCTCTAGATACTAGATATGCTAAACTATATAAGAATTTGCTAGGTAAGTATAAAAAAATCTAACCTCAAGTTTCCCATCACTGGTCTTACTTTGCTTCTAACATTTAGGACTTCTGGAAGTATAGGGAGCTCTCATAAGCAGTATGACTGTTTTATTTCCTTCTCAAAATTCAATGGAAGAAGGAAAGCATCTTTCTGAAGGATGGAAGAGAAAGATATGTAAATAAGCAGAGTCCAAATTTTCTGTGGCAGCTTTCTAACAAATTTGAACCCCAAACTGCAGTTAAAAAAATGTTTTTAAGTACAGACATTTATGAAGTTTCGACAAATATTTCACTTTTTTTTCAGAAGTACACTTTTTTTTTTTAATGCTACCTCTTCTCAGAGATAATAAAAGCATAGTGTTCATTGTATTAGACCTTAAAGAGACCTCTGGAGCTCATCTAACCCAAATACCTCCTGCTGGATTATAGCCCTATCCCCTTTGTTCTGCCCTGGTGGGTACAGAGAACAGATGGAAGTCATCCTCTGATCCTGTGAGCTCCAGGGTCTGCAGATTGAGAGCCTGACCCCTGTGAGGGTGCAGCCATGCCATTCCTGACTCCCTGTGGATCCCCTCCAGCCCGTGTGGATGTCGATATTTTGTGGTTCACAGGCTCCACGGGCAGAAAGTTCTTCAGGACAGCAATGCTTACCTCCCAGCTGGTGGTGTTAATCCTCCTGAATTGTGTCGTTTGTGGACCAAGCTAAATGCAAAAGGGCAGAGACTGCCTTTCATTTTACTCTGAGGATATCTAGGGGACACACAATGGTCATAGTTCACTGCTTCCCAGAGTGTAATCATCTTTCAAACAGAATGGCTTCTTAAAGTCTCTTCCAGACTTCACCTACCCTGAAGAAAGAACATACATTCAGTCTCATGCTCCTCCTTCCTCACCCCACCCTCCTGTAAGATGTATTAACCAGCCATCAAGTGGATTGACTGAATTATGCTTTCATTTTTTGCTGCTACCTGTTAGAAGAGGACACAATATGGAGAGCACCACAGAAGAGGAAAGCAAAAGACAGAGATGTTACTGAAAATTGAGAAATTAACGGGGAACTCTGTCCCAGGGAAATTTGAATTTAAATGTTTTATATCTGAAAGAAACCCCAGGAAATCAATGAATCTTCACAAAATCTGAGTGGGAAAAGACTGTGTAGTCATTTGTTTCAGCTGAACCCTGCTCACTATGGATATTCACAGAAGTTCTTGATCTATAATCCATACTTTTCATTTACAAAAGCTGTTGTCCTTTTTTTCCTTAAATCCAGAGGAAGTAAATTTGTGTAGTATGATCCAGTCTCTGTACTTTAAGTCCTTGTGCTCTACCTGGATAAGGATGTATAAACTCTATATTTCTGAAGCCATCCAACCTCCTTATGAGTTAGGAGCTATTATTTCCTTCATTTCTCAGATGAGAAAACTTAGAGAGTTGAGTCACTTAGTCAGGGCCACACAGCTTACTAGTGGCAGAGGCTAGATTTGAAGCCAGAACTAATTCTGACCAATTATTTCAGTGACCTCATTTTTGAAAAATCATCACTTTTTTATGTGTACAAAGGAATATATGTAACATATAATATTCTGGTTATCTATTCAAAATAGACCACCTTAAACCATGTGACTTAAAACAGCAATTAATTACTATCTCACAGTTCTAAGGATTGATTCAGCTCAGTGGGGTACATCCCACTTGGGTTTCTCAAGTCTTTACAGTTGGGTGGTGTCTGGGGCTAGAGTCATCTGAAAGCTCAGCTGTGCCGGACACTCATGATGGCTTCTCCACTCTTATATCTGGATGCCTCCACTAGGATAGCTGGCCAGACATCTCCCTATCTCCATGCAATCTGTCCATGTGGCTAGCTTGGGTTTCTTCACAGCATGGTGGGCTTGAGGTAGGTAGACTTCCTACATGGTGGCTTACTTCTCCAGAGTGTGTGTTCTAGGAGGCCATGAAGGCAGACCCAAGGCTTTTTATGACTTAAGCTTTTAAGTTGCACAGTGTCACTTCTGCTGCATCTTCTTGATTATGCTGCCAGCTTTAATGTGGGAGGAGACTCCACAAGAGCATAAATATTGGGAAGAGTGGTGCATTGGAGGACCATATTTGCAGACTGGTTGCCAAATATAAGTTGTAATGTGTAATCAAAACAACAGCAGCCATCAGTGTTTCCACCTGACTTACCCCCTTGTGCTCTAGGAGTGGTAAATACTATCCTGAATTGTATGTTTTTATACTCTCATGTGGTTGAAAAACTGTGTGTGTATACAGGCTATTTAGTTTTGCTCATTTTAAAATTCTGTTTGAATCATGTCATATAGGATGTAGTCTTCCATTATTTATATTTTTACTCTCAAAACTATTTTTAAGATTCACTTATTCTGTTGCATATAGATTTACCTACTCATTTTCACTGTTACAGAATATTCTGTTGTGAGAAAGTACCAAAATTTACCCATTCTTCTATTAGTGGATATTTGGGGTGTCCCTGTTTTTTGCAACTATACACACCACAGATGTGAACATTCTTATTTATTTCCTGAGGTTCATATATTAGAATTTTTTCAGATATATCCCCCAAGAGGGGATCCCTGTGGGTCACAGGGAAAATAGACTTTTAATTGGTCTCCCTGACTCCAGGCTCATGCCTCTCTAGTCTATTCTCTACACACTTAGTGGAGTGATCTTTCTAGAATACAAATATGGTGTTATTCCCTTACCTCAGGGCCTTTAGTGGTTCCCCACTGACTATACTAGTTGTCTTCAAACTTCTGTGTAGATTAGAAAAACCTGAGGGGTTGGTCAAAAACATTAGTGTCTTGATCCTGCCACTGGAGATTCTGATGCCATCAGTAAAGGCAGACATATATGTTTTAATAAGTTTCCCAAATAATTCTGTTGCATATCAAAATTTGAGAATCACTAGATACATGATTAAGTCTCAACTCCTTAGTATCACGGAAAATCCTCTCCACGATTTCCATGGAAATTCTTCCTATGACTCCAGCTTTATCTTTTGGCCCACCTTGTCAAATACCCTCAAAGCAAGTAAGGCCAAAGGGCTTGAGATTTTTGGAAATGCCCCCATCCCCATCCCATCCATTTCTTTTCTTTTTTTTTTTTAAGATTTTTATTTATTTATTCATGAGAGACAGAGACAGAGAGAGAGAGAGAGAGAGAGAAAGAAAGAAAGAAAGAAAGAAAGAAAGAAAGAAAGACAGAGACAGAGGCAGAGGGAGAAGCAGGCTCCAGGCAGGGAGCCCGACGTGGGACTCGATCCCGGGACTCCAGGATCACGCTCTGGGCCAAAGGTAGGCACTAAACCACTGAGCCACCCTGGGATCCCCCTGTCCATTTCTTAATGTTGCACCTGTAGTTCTTTATGCTGATTCCTTTTTTTATTGCCAGACTCTTTATACTAAGGGGAAAGAATTTGGAAGTCAAGGAGTCTTTTCCATTGCCAAGTTATCTTCGAACATCTTGCATAGTACCTAGGTGCTTGAGGAATATTTGTCAAATTCATTGATTTCCCCAAGGTCACAAAACCAGTTAATGGTGAATCTGGGACAAGAACTTGGATTTCTTCATTTCTAGCCCAATGATCTTTCTATACCATGCAGCGGGTCTAATGACTAAACAGCACATTATCGTAGTGTTCTTAGTGTCTGGACTGAAAGGAGAAGGTTGACCTTCATTCCCCACTTAAGAAAAGAACTCACATTCACTCCTGAAGGATTATGGTGAAGAGAGTGTAGAAATAAATGTAAATCCTCAGGCCTCCATTTCATCTCCAAAGGACTAAATTATTTTTCTCCAAAACATAGAAAATTTTGCTTCTATTTGCTTTGGTGAATACCTTAACTTTGAAAATCTTCCATTATTTTTAAGGTTGCCTTTGGAAAATTATATCGACCTATTTAACCACTCATCTTGTTCTTATTTGTTATGACTTTATTGGCCTTCACCTGCCTTATATATAATTGCATTATTTATACTCATTTCCATTGTTTTAATAAAAACCCAGGTGGACAATGTGGAATCTGTATAAAACTAGCCATATTTTATCACGCAATTTTGAGAGAGATATTTTGAAGATCCCCCATGGAGCAGAATGTGAATGGGTTGTTATCGTCGTGTTTTGATTTGGCTTCTAGCTTTAGAATTCTCTCCAAACGCTTTCTCAATCAGACTTTGCAGCACTACAATGTAGTGTTTTCATGCTTCTAAATTCCTGCTCTTTGTAGAAAAGCCATGCTGTATGCAACTTCAAAGAAAATATAAACAACAAAAAGATTTATCTGGAAAATCAATTAAGGTGATTATCGGTTAAATGAGGTTAATGCCATGTTGAAAGAAGCCAAGATATTTCCCTTTAGTGACAGATCCTATTTTGCTAATATAAATTCTTTGCCCTGACCGTGAGCCACGGCAGACAATTTGAGACCAGAATAATTAATTAAAAGATACATTTCATGAAACAGATGACATTGACAGAGTAAAAAATAAGCAAAGCAGAATTCACAATCTAAAGATAAAGCACTAAAAAACGTTCAGCCCTTTCAAGTGCTAGAGGTATTTTCTTCTGAGGCACAAAAATGCAGAGAGCAATTCAACCCTTTAGAGGTCTGTTTTTCATCAGCTTTGATCTGAAAATTGAGACAAGTGTTTGGAGTACTGTCGCTGATAAGGAGGAAAGTGAAGGCTGGAAGCATACTCGAACAGAATGTGGTTACTCACACCCTGAACGATTAAACACTCACTGCATTTTTTTAAAAGGCAAATTCTACAAGTCACACAGTTTCAGAAATCATTACAGAGAAAAAGAACAGCACACACAGTACTTTCATAAGAGCAAAAGCTGTCATGACCACAGAATACCAAAGCATAAGCTGTGCACATATTCCCAGTTTCATCTTTAGTTTTTCTTATTTGTTTCTAGACACTGTTTTCTCTGCCACCGACAGTGTTTACAGTCTCTGGCTGTCACATAATGAAACAGAAGCGGAAAGCCTTTATTATGGTTTTAGTGCTTGAGAAAGATACCAGCATAGCTGGGTATCAGACTTCCTTTTGTTTTATTTTGTTTTGTTTTTATTCTCTCTCCTGGGGGAAGACTATTATTTCCTTGATCTGAGAGTCCTAGGGACTCCTTGGTCAGCAGGTCGTTGGCAATTGAAAGGTCAAATTTACAGACCAGTTGTGTGGTTGAGATGCAATCCAGTTTCTCCCTAGAAGTGGGAGAGACATTCCATGAACCAACCCCTCACTGCAATCCTAAGTCTTTGGGTCCAGGCAAGAGGCAGGCCAATAAAGAGTGAAATTCCCCAAGTTGGCCTACGTTCAGCCTGTGGGAAATCTGACCATTTTCCCCAGAGCCTCTTTCAATTTTAGGGAGGTAAGTCTTCACACTCCACAGCTGAAAAATGGAAGCCTCTCACTTAACCCCTGGGCTTTAGTTTTTTCTTTGGCATTAGCCAGAATGTGTGAAATCTCTTTAGAGTTTACCTTTTTAGCACCCATGCTAAATAAGCATGGGAGACGAAGAAGTATACTTAATGGAATCACTGAAACATGACTCAGCACCCCCCTATGTGGCAGATGCCACGTGGCAGTGGAGACACGAAGAGCAGTGAGACAGATCTGCAAACACCTGATTACAGTATAAGGGCAAAATGTGGTTAAGTGCTAGAGTAGGGCCTATGCAGGTTGCTGTAGGGGCTGAGAGGGGATGAACTCATTCTGCTGGATTTTGAGGAAAAAAAGGAGCCTGGGACCATGTGACAGGGGAACGGATGTATTTATCAGCTGAACTAGAGTTCTCCAAGTAGAGAAGGCAGAGAAAACCATTACAGGGGCGCCTGGGTGGCTCAGGAGGTTCAGAGCATCTGGTTAAGTGTCTGCCTTAGCGTGTGCCCTTGGCTCAGGTCTTGATCTTGAGGTCCTGGGATCGAGTCCTGCATGGGCTTCCTGCTCAGTGGGGAGTCTGCTTCTACCTCTCTCTCTGCCCTGCTCCCAGCTCATGCTCTCTCTCTTTCTCTCTCTCTCTCTTTCTAATAAATAAATAAAATCTAAAAAAAAAAGAAGAAAGAAAGAAAAGAGAAAGCAAGCAAGCCATTACAGGAAGAGAAACCTACAAAAGTCATGGTCAGTTGAGTGTTTGAAAAGGTGTATGGAAAACAGTTTGTAAAGTTTCCTATCAAGTGACCTCTTCTGATCAGACTTTGGAAGAAAAAAATTAATCCCACCTGTAACACTGGCAGAGAGGCGAGCAGATGAGATGAATATCAGAGCTGCTTTTCAAAAGAGGTAGAGATGGCTCAGAGGCAGCGGGCAGCAAGACAGGGAAGGAGGAACAGAGGAGAGAGGAAAGCCAGCTGCGGGCCAGGGCCCTTTCCTCCCTGCTGTTCCCACACTGATCTAGTGGATTCTTATTCAGTTTTGCACACATTACCCCAGCAATCTGGTCTTTGGGACAGCACTGATCCCTTGAGTGTCTGGATTCAAAGATGTTTCCAGACTTTACAAAGTCCCAGGGAAAGTGTTGTCTAAGTCCCAGGAGGGAGAGATAGGCAAGGGGTCTTCTCAGAAAAACAAAAAAAGAAAGGGACAAACACTGCCTCCATAGAACTGGGGATCTTGGGACACCTGGGTGGCTCAACAGTTTAGCACCTGCCTTAGGCCCGGGGTGTGATCATGGAGTCCCAGGATCGAGTCCCACATCGGGCTCCCTGCATGGAGCCTGCTTCTCCCTCTGCCTTCGTCTCTGCCTCTCTCTCTGTACCTCTCATGAATAAATAAATAAAATATTAAAAAAAAAAAAAAAGAACTGGGAATCTGAAGCGGGTCAGCTCTTTGGGAGAACTGAGCCTTGACAGCAGTAAAATTGAAAAGAAAAGCAGAAGCCTGTTACCTGAGACTAGTATTAAGGACACAGAATTTCCAGTCCAGTGAGGGTCCTCAACAAGATTGGGACAGATGGAAATCTAAATGGAGAAAAGATTTCTCGGAGAAGCCTTCCCTTATCCCATAATGGGTCAAGAGTCTTTATTATATTCTCTCCAGCAATTGCTCCTCATATACCTTAGCACTTACCCCAGTGTAGGTGATTCAGTTTCATTTTTATGATTATTTCCTTAATGTATTTCTTTGGTCCTGTTAGACTATAAGCTCAATGAGAGAAAACTCTTTTTGCTCATCACCATGCCCTCAAGTGCCTGGCACAGAGCTGGGCAAGTTGTAGGTGCTCAATAAATATTTGATGAGTACATGCCAAGTTGGCTTCCATCTTTTGGGAGATTGATCCATGGTTACATACGTGACCATGACTGCACAACAAATATCAGGTGTTTGACCTATGACACCACTCATTTAAATATTGCCTATGGCTGCTTTTTTGGCTACAATGGCAGAGTTGAGTAGTTGGGCAGAACTTACAACCCATAAAACCTCAGATATTTTGCTACCTGTCTCTTTCCAGAAAAAGCTTGCCAACTGCTGTTCCAGATCTCTCTTAGAATTTTCAGGAACTATAGTGGGTATAAGATCAAGTCAAATGATACAACAATGACACAATCAGCCAAATCCAGAATGTGGCACATTCTAGCCCAGTTTCTTCAACAAATCAATTGCATTAAAAAGAAGGGAAGGATTTTATAGTCATGAGACTTAACAAACACAAATGCTCACAAGGTTACAAGGAGGAAAACAGATGGGTAAATGTGCCACGTATTTAACAAGAGGGAATGAGTAGTCGGACCTAAATGCATTCAAGTGCAGATTTAAAAAATATATATATAATGGCTCCAACTACACACGTTGACTGAGTGAATTTGGTCAAACATGACCTGTGAGTGCCTATGTGGCAGATGAATGCCCCTTTGTGCAGTTGATTGTTATTATTATTCTTTTGTTTCTTGAGATTCTTCAGATCAAATATCCGTAATTTCATTGTATTAGTTATCAACAGGGCTAATTATCACCCCTAATCCCTGTGGAATGTTATCCTCTTGGATTTCTTTTGACTTGCAATATCAATGTTTTTCCCCCGGGAATGAATACCAGTAGGTGTTTTCCCAAGATGAATCACATGTCATGATCATCTACCCACACATTTGGAACCTTGTTAGTTCCATATGTGCTGTGTTTCTATCCTTCCTTCTGTTGAAAACACCTCATTTAGTACCATCTGCAAAGTTTAATAAATTCTTTATTTGTCCCTTCGTAGAACGACCAAGAATATCAAATGAAACCTTTTAAACAGAAATCAGAAGTTGCACAGCTCAGCCTTTGACTAGGTATGTGATCTTAGTCAAGCTGTTAAATCTGGAGGGACCTTTCCATTTTGGTACTTTCCTCCATTCTTTCACTCTCTCCACTTGTTTATTACCTGGAGTACAAGTACTTATGAGGCCTTCCTGCTTTTTATAAGTGTCAGAAACATTGAATAGCCAAGTTGATATACCTTCCTTTTAAAAAATGTTTATTTGTTCTAACTAAATGTTTCGTGAAGGAATTGCATGAAGGAGTTCTCACATGAATTTGTTTCTTTGGTTCTGCTGTGTCATTTAGCCACATTGTGATAAAAAATGTGTGCTTGTACAATGCAAACAGTATAACTGATAAAATATGTGAAGTGCCCTCAATTTCTTATAAAGGAAAAGAAAAACATGGGATATGTACATTATGTGAAATTATATAAGATAAATGAAAATTTATCACATAAGCAGTAGAATGTGTATAGAATTTCAAATGACACATCTATAAAAAGACACCTAAATACCCCCTTTGCAAGTTGAGGGACAAAGAACTTAATAGAAAAATGGGAAAAGATACAAACAGCAATTCCCCTAAAAGGTATAAAAATCATCCATGGTATATGAAAATATGTTCCATAATATATTTTTTATAATTAGAGAAATGCAAATTAAGACAACATTGAGATGCAAGTTGTAACCAATGTGGTTGGTGGTGTTAAAAAGTATGACAACATATTCTGTTGGCCATGCTGTGCGGTGATAGGCACTCTCATATACTGCTGGGAGAATGTAAACTAGCATAACCATTGGGAGGATAATTTGGCAATATCTAACAAAATTACATCCCACTTATAGGAATTTACCCTGATGATATATCTAACAATATGAAGAAGTACATGCATACAGTTATTCATTTCAGCATTCTTTATAACTGTAATATATTTGAAACAATCTAAGTGCTCATGAATCAAAAGTGGTTGAATAAGTACGGTATATCCACACAGTAAAGGACCATGAGGCTATTAAAAAAAAAAAAAGTGAGGAAGATCTATATTAAGTCATTTGGATGAATTTCCAGGATATACTTTTAAGTGAAACATCCAAGTGCAAGAGATTATCATAATATATATAATACAACATGGGAAAATACATGTGTATGTTTTCATACAAACAGAAAGACAGGAAGGATAAACCAGAACTAAGAAGATTGGTCTCTAAAGGACATGAGAGGGGAATGGATGAACAGAATGCCAACAGGTATAGGGCTGAAAGAAGGGACACCTCTCTGAGTACACCTTTTATATATATATATATATATTTATATACTATATATAGAAATATTTATAGAAAGATATATTTATATATATTTATGCATTATATTATTTTTATAATTCTAATAATATAATTTATGTATTTATAAATTTATATATAATTATAAATTATATATAAAACTCTATATAAGTTTAATATTATATATATCATATATTATATAATTATTTATAGAAAAAAATATATTTCTGACTCTGGGAATCATGATAATTCCATGAGTAAGGTTAGCCATCCTCAATAAATAGATAAATCAGGAAGCAGAGAAAACTCAAAATACACACTTAACAAATTTGGAAAACAGTCATTGAACTATATATTGTAAGGCTAAAGAAAAAAATCCCAGTGGTTATTAGTTACTAAATTTGTTTTTCACTGGGGTATGGGTTAGCAATTCAATACCTATGTGTATCCTAGAATTGAGCAGATAAATAAATATACCATGGGTGATCAAAGACTGGTTTTTCCCTGCTGGGGAAAGGAATGAGGTAGGATGGAATGAACCATGGTGGGGTTTTAGAATCAGAGGTATCAGTATGAACTCATGGTCTTTAATATATTTAGAGAGATAGAGAAAAAGATAGAGGTGAGTGTATATATGTATCTACATATATACACATATACAAATTTCTTATGCCTTTTCTCTATAACAGCCCAGGAGCAGTGACACCTCAATGAACCCAACTGGCACTTGATTCTTCAATAAAAAGAGCCAGGGCTCCAGCGTTGAGGCAAGAAAAATAGAGTATCTGAAGTATCTTGTGATGCCAGAAAGTAAGAAATGCTCAAAAACAGATGGGGACATGGGAAAAGGACACAAGATTTCCTTTGAGGGAACTTCCATGGTCAAAGCTGGGAAAAGCCATAAAGTATATAATGAGATTAATAGATTATAACCTGTAGAATAAAATAGAATTCCATGAGTCCATGCTGAGAGTAGCAAATAATTAATATTTTTATGGGAGCCCTTCTTTTCCACAGTATCTTCATCTATAAAGACAGGAGTCAGTAGTATTTATCTTGCGATATCGTTGTAAGGATTCATTGAGACAGTGGATTCAAAACACCAGTTCAAAACACGTGGAAAAGTGTCTGTAAATGTTAACTTCTTTTCCCACCCCACCCCCCTTTTTTAAAACGCAATCCTTTCCCAAAAAGATCAGAGTTCATAGTCTTTGAAGTTAACTAACTGGTAGGGTTTTGATTTAGTTTTAGAAACATCATCTTAGTCATCTTAGTCTTTTTTTTTTTTTTTAGAAGCCTCCTTCAAAATGGTACCTTCTACCTCTTGTCCTGGGGGTGATGGTTAACCTAGACTAGTCACTAGAAATCCATCATCACTTCCCTATGTATTCTGCTTCTTGCTTCACCTTCCCTCCAGGTAGAAATGATGCTCAGCCTCAAATGGTCGGAATCTGTGATTTTGTGCACATCCGAGACAGCTGGCCGTTGAGGGAGCACTGCAGGCTTAGAAGAAGTGACTTGTCTCCTCCTTGGAGGACAGGGCTCTAGGTGGAGCAGCTGTCATTTGCATAAAGAGCTGCTCTCCTAAGGAGGAAGTTCACCTTGGCCCTTCAGCATTTTTCTTTTTCTTTTTTCTTTTATTTTTTTTTTTGGCTTAATATTTGGGTGGCCCCCTTTTAGGGTTGTTAAAGGGTTTGATGGACCTCTATGTGTATTGTCTTCTCTTTCAGAGAGTTAGTATGATCCTTGAAGGCAGAGAATATTTCTACTTTTTTTTGCTAATCCTTTATCATCTAATGTAATAATCTGCACACTGGACTTGATGCTATCAATCCAGCTTTGAGTGCAAACTAATCTTAGCAAACAGATATAAATCCAATTCTTCTGTAGGAAACAGATATAAATCCAATTCTTTTTCTGTTAGAAAGAGATAATACTATCTGTTTTTTACATATTATATAGAGATGTGCAGTCACTTCAGTTTTTAAGTTAGAAAAACATACTACGATGTATGTATAACTGCTTTGGATTCCTGGGCATAAAGACAGATAATTCACTGAATATACTATTACTTCATTTATTCAATAAATATTTACCAAGCATTCATGAGAGCCCTGGCACTGTGTTAAGCAGGATAAGAATGAGACTCAGAGGCCAATAAATGATAGTATCTGCCCTCACTGGGTTTGCAGTCAAATAGAACATGACAGATGTGTACATATGTGCAGCAAAGTGTCATGCCACATGTGCCATGATAACCATCTGCACAAGATACACTACGACACAAGGAAGTTTCAGTAATTCCACCAAAACTATTGAGAAAGGCTTCCCCAAGAAACTATCAGTTTAAGCCAAGTGGGAAACATCATCGAGCAGCAGCATGAAGAACAAATAGAGACTTGACTGCAGGGAGACCACTTAGGGGACAAGTGCAAGAGCCCAGGCTGGAGACCACGAGATCTGGAGCAGCAGAACGGAGAGTAGCTGGCACTATGCAGGGCTCATGGGAAGGGCTGAGTAAATATTTATGGAATATGTGCAAGAGAGAACATCTTTATTAAGATGATAAATGTTAAAGTAGATGTAATAGGAATTAATCATTCATTCACCTAACGAGTATTTATTGTGCATCTACTATATGTCAAGCACTGTTCTGGGTAATGAGGACTTAGAGTTAATACAACAGATTCTGCTGTCAAGAAATTTATATTCTGATGGGGAAGAGAGAATAAACAGAGAGGTAAGCATGTATACGTCAGGTGTGTGTAAGTGCGATGAAGAGAAATGAAGCAGGATAGGAGAACCAGAGAGTAGGAGGCCAGTGGCTTGCCGCTCTTATGTCAGGTGGTCAGGGAGGGCCTCTCGATAGACTTTTCTATCAGCAGACAGCTGACTGAAAGAAGGTGGGGAGCATGTGGGTATCTGAGAGGAGAAAGATCCAGGGAGAAATAGGAAGGCTAGTATGTGCGGCACAGAGGGAGTGCAGGAGTCAGCAGAGGGAGACAGAGAGGAACATTATGGTGGGATGACCTTGGGCAGATTGCGGTGGGATATCTTTTTAAGAGTGCAGGTATCCTAAAGGTTCTGTAAGCAGGTATCGAAGGAGAGTTCTGGGGCTTCCACTGACAGCTCCATTTTATGGTGGGGGTATCTCTGGAAGCACACAGGGCTAGAGAGCTCCAGGCCATTGACGAAGGGAAAACCAAAGAGTGACTCCAGTAAGTGCCCTTGATAAATAGACAAAACTATAACATACATTTATACATACATGCACGTGTGTGCATGAGTGCACGTGCACACATACACACACAGGAATATTATTCAGCCACAAAAACAGAAATCCTGCCATTCGCAACAACATGGATGGACCTTAAGGGCATTATGCTAGGTAAAGTAAGGCAGACAGAGAAAAGCAAATACCTTATGATTTCATTTATAATATAGAATCCAAAAAAAGCTGAGCTCATAGATATAGAGAACAGACTGGGGGGTTGCCAGAGGTGGTGGATGAGGGGTGGGTGAAATGAGTAAAGATGTTCAAAAGGTCCAAGCTTTCAGTTATAAATAAGCTTTGGGGATGTAATATATAGGATGGTGACCATAGTTAATATTGTGTTGTATATTTGAAAGTTGCTGAGGGAATAGTTCTCGAAAGTTCTTATTATGAGAAAAAAAAATTTGTAACCGTGTAGAGTGATGGATGTTAATTAAGCTTATTGTGGTGATCATTTTGATACTTGTATCAAATCATTTTGTTGTGTACCGAAAAACTAATACAATAGGTCAGTTATTTCTCAACTTAAAAGAAAAGGTGACTCCAGGCTTCCTTGTTTGGTTCCTGGTGCCATTCAACCAAATCTAGAATACAGGGAAAGCAAACTAGGGGAGCTGCAAATGATTTCAATTTGGGTATGTTGAGTTTAAGGTGTCTAGGGGACGGCCAAGAGGAGATGTTTAGCAAGTGGTTTAAGTAAACAACTCTAGCTCAGAGAGACTATGGAGCTGGAAAAGAGAGTCATGTGCTTATTTATGACGGTAATATCATGGGAGTTAATGCGGTCATCAGGGAGATGGGAAGTGGGGAGGCAACTGAGGTCAGTATTTGAGGATTAGCAACATTTTAAGAAATGACATAAGTAAATGAGCCTGCAAACAGGACTGAGAAGGAAGGCTGAGAAACAGGAAGAGAAATGATAGAAGTGTGGTATCAAAGAAGTCAATGGAGAAGAGATTTCTCAAGAAGACAGGAATAATCAGCACTGTCCGGTGTGGAAATGCCAGATGGGAGGGGAGAGCATAATGACATTGAGCATGGGTTATTTCTTCCAGAAGTTCTGGTGTGAAAGGAAAAGTGAGGGAGGTGCTAGCTAGGAGGGAATCAAGATAACTCAAGGCAGCATAGTCATCCTCGTGTTTGTTTTTTGTTTTAAAGGTGCTTGAAACTTGAGGAGTTTGTAGCCTTTGGAAAAGAAGCCTTCTTTAAGAGGAAGCTGAAAATCTAGGAGAGAGAGGAAATAGCTAACTGAGCAAGCTCATTAGTGCCAAGAGAGAATGGGAACAGGAATGCTCCTCTTGGAAGAGTGGTTTACAAGTGAAAACGCCCACCCTTTTTATTAAATTATGATCTTGTCATTATTTTAAAATTTGATATTTCAAAAATCGTGGGTTCCTTGCATGACTTGATTTTTTTAATTAAAATTTTTAATTTAATTTAAATATATATATTTTTTCTTGATTATAAAGGTTTTCGGTGCCCCTTAAACTTTGCACCAGAAGCAAAGGCCCCACTTGCCTCGCCCTAGTCCCAGCCCTCTTTTACACAGACATACACCTTATCCACCAATGAAAATGTTGTTAGGATTAATCATCCAGAATAGAGATTAATCCTAGAGTAAGCACTAGGGACTAGAATTATAGGACTTTGGCAGAGACGGACACTGAGGCTTTGGCATGTGAGGCCTGGGTTCCAGGAAGGGAGAAATGCTCAGTGACTTCCATGGAAGGACACTACACAGAAGAGCACCCACAAGGCACCCCCTCCCCCCAACAAATGGGCCTGGCTTTGAATGTAAGTGTATATAATAGTCACTAAGTGTTCACTCAGTCATTCATCTATGATCTAACTCGTATCTTCAGTAAAGTCTTCTTTCTACCAATAATATACTACTGCCCAGAAGAAATATCCCAGACTCTTGATAATGAGCTTACATTATTACAAAATTATGAACCCATGTAGTACATTTCCTTATTTCGGTACATTTCCTTTCTTTCCACTTACCACAATTTATGTCCTTCCTCTTGTGATGACTTTTTATCCATCTATGTCTGTCTGATATATTCATGCAATAGATTTATGAGTTTCATGTCTTTACTCCTTTTCTAACAGTATAAAGTGCTACCCACACAGTTGATTGGCATAGTTTTTATTTCTTGTTGAAACCTAACTTAATTCTTTATTGCTACTGACTTACAATTTTCACTGGTGATAAAGAGAGAATGAGGGAATCCACTTGTAATGATCAGAGTTCACAGCATTATAAAAATAGCTAGTTGATGGCAAAATGCCCCACTAGCCAGTCATGTAAACTTAAGTAATTGTTTTGTCAGGTATCGGCAAAGGAGTAGATTTCTATTAATTTTCTCCTTACCAGCGGTATGATAGTAAACATTTAAAAACTAGCGCTCCAGAAAATAAAAAAAGCCCCAATCTTTTGTGTTTACCAATTTCTATGCTATAAATTTATGATTGATTTCAAGCTGCCAATCTGACACAGCAGAATATGAAATAGGAAGTGTTGTACACAATTATATGATATTTCCACCATGCAGATACAAGGAATGTGTAAGGGTATAGGTAGTTATAAAATAACTAGGAAGTGATGAGTTTTGAGCATTTGCTACTCTTTTTTACAACAAATCTTATTTAGTTCCAAGTTTATACAATTTCGTTTTTAATAGTGGCTTGCAAAATTCCTGAAAATTTAACAATCTGCACTAATGAGCTTGTGCTTTACAGCTCCAGGACACCACTGCCCCTTACTGACTTTAGTGAAAAGGAGTGGGTCATGAGGAGACAGACCTGAAGCATAAAATTCCTTATTTGAAGGACTAGCAGCAGCTCTGAGGGATGGTGGCTGCGTGTGTAGAAGAAATAATGATAGAGAAACTGGAAGACTCAGGAAAAGAAACTTTCAGTGCAAGGGGTACAGGAGTAAAATGTGTTATCATGGCTGTCTTGTCCTCTGAGAAATTCATGAAACTTTGACATATCTAGTTTTGTGCTATACCAGTAGGGCCATGCTATTGGATCTGCCTCATTCCATAACTTTGTTTAGAAACTGGAATGTTTTTCATCTCTAGGTTTATAAACGCCAAGGATCTCATTCTGAAGTTGGAAAATGAGGGTTTATCATAGAGATGGTGAGTCTTCTTAAAAATAATATAAGGGGTTATTATTATTATTTGTAGAGTAATGCTTCTAGGATCAAAGGTTCATTTTCTTTCTTTCTTTCTTTCTTTCTTTCTTTCTTTCTTTCTTTCTTTCTTTCTTCTTTCTTTCTTTCTTTCTTTCTTCTTTCTCAAAATAATATTAGGCATGCCTGAATAGGAAGAAAAGTTCCATCTCTTCAGTTTTATGTCAAAGACAGAACAACTTAGGAGACTCTCTTTGTTACTGTCTCTGCTATCGGGTCTTCCAGATGGGCCATATTCTGGATATGGGCACATGCAAATTCTATTTATTGGGAGGAGAGTCATTTGGGAGAGAGGTCAGTTGATTCTGTGTTGCTCCAGAGCTCTAGCTCACCACATCTGGAGGAAAGTAGGAAGTGCAGACTTGAAAATGTAGTATTGAACCTATGGCCACTTCTGTTTCTAGTGATGAAGCATAATACTGGAATGCAACTTTTTCATGAATGTAGTTACTATACATTATTGTGTTCTATTTATGTGCAACTCAGTGAATTTCCATTCTTTGAGTAAATTACACTTTGATGCCTTCTCTATTTTGGCTGTGAACTATGCCGGTCAAACAAGGCACTTTTGGTATAGGGCAGTGCTTTTCTAAAGATCTTCTTGATAGGAGACACTTGCTGAGCAGTTCCACTCTGCTGTTAAGTTCTAAGTAAGATTCTGTTTGATATAAGAGTTTTTTCATTGCTCAGAAGTCAAGTTTGAAAACCACCGGAAAGACAGAAAAGTGGCTCTACCTATGCCACATGACAAAAATAAGAAAGAATTAATCTGGAAGCATTGGAAAATCACTGTTGGAATTTAGAATATGATACAAGCCAGTTGGTTTAAAGCGTAAAGAGATGTGAATAAAGCCCTTAATATTAAATTGAAGATTGTTGTCCTGATACCGTTTGTACTCAAGGACTATTGATTTTTTTTTAAAAAATCAAGCTGTTTAAAAATGTTGTGCTAAGGATGAAACCATATTCAATGACAAATGGACTGCATAAACTGTCTTCGTGGGGGCCTTATCAAAGCTTTTCACATGGTGCTTGGATGGTTTGTTTTGATGGGGAGAATCTGAGTCAGGCACCCTTATCTGGCTTCATTATTATGGATATGAACATGGTTCCCGAGACTCTCACTAGTTCCACAAAAGGAGATTTAGAAAAAATGCAGCCTGATAAATTCTCCATTCAATGAGAGCTAGAAAATGTTTTATTCTACTGTACTGTAGCTTAAAGACATCTGACCTGAATTTCTGCAGAAAGTTGTTTTTTTATAGGGAGAATATTGAGGTTACAATGTTCGACTATTACTCTCATTTCTTCTCTTTCTCCAAATGGGGTTTGAGTCCCCCCCTCCCCCATTTAGTAATCCAGGAGAACCTAGACATGAAAAACAGCCATCAGGAGAGATGAGAGTTCTGCCAAACATCTGGAAAAACATCTGGAACATCAAGCTCGCTTCATCACTGTATTAACTCAGATCAGTCCAATTCACTCAGAAAAAAAAAAAAAAGCAAACCAGAAAAAAGAGTCATTTTAGATCTGAGGCCCTGTAGCACCTCATTTTCTGCTACTGATGCTTCCCAAACGTTGGTACAGTTGTCTCTTCTGTTTTTTCACGACTGAAAAGCTGGAAAGAACTTAGTGTGTAGGTCGGAAGAAAAAGAAGCCTGTCTTTAGGGTGAGCAACTTCGGACTTTCCATTTACTGGCCAGAGTATTCACTCCAGGGCGGAGCATTATGCAGAAATAACCTGATTTATTTCTTATAACAATGCTGAGGAAGGAAACCTTACTATCCCTTCTTTGTAGATTGGGACATTGAAGTTTTGAGGGATTTCAAGTCTTACCCAAAGTCACTCAGCTGGTAAACGGTAGAAAACGGCTACAAATCCAGATCATGGGACCCCAAGGTCTGAGCACTGAAATGTATATTGTACAACAGTAGAGTCAGAGGAAATGGTGGGCAAGTATCCCGGCCTCAGATACCCACGCAGGGACTGAGAGACAGTGGAAGATGGTGAGCAATTGCTCTTCTCTGGGTAGGGTCTATTTTGGGCCTTGCCTCTGGGCGTTCATCTATGCCTAGACTTCTTTTTGTTTCCATACATAATGTGAAATTTTCTACATCTCTAAAATTTTATTATGTGCCTTATGTAATAATGTGTATAAGGTCAAGTTGCACAGGTCAAGTGTTGAGTAACCCAGTGAGCATCCATCTGTACATCATTATGCTGTAACTACATAGAAAGGGAAAGGAGAAAGATGGGTAGGTTTTTTTATTTGGAGACTCACAGGGCAAGTGTTACATGGCACAAAGGAGTGGGAATGGGAAGGAAAACAGAAATTATGAGAGGAATAGTGATTGGAGAGCACAAGTTAACTCTTGATAGCACACATGCTTCAACAGCATCATGGCTTTGGCTTCTTTCTGTGTATATCACAGCTTATGCTAAAAGAAAGTCTAATTTATTCATTCTTTCATTCAAAGAATGAATTTGGCTTGGATTTGTCATCTCCCTCATACGTTCCCTTAACTCTCATTTCTTCCATGTCTTGAATACTCTTTGGAACATTTGACCAGTTCACAAGAATCCGTCTAACTGTCCCTTCCTGCCCTGTAGGTGTAGACACAACAGTCATCTAGTACAACATGATCCCTCCAAGGACAGCCAAGTCCTTGTTCCTGGCTTAGTCATATACTGTCATGTTTTTCTCCAACACAGACAGAATTTGGCTCTCCCACTAGTTTCCATTAAAATTTCTGATAATCCAGAATATTTTATAATCTTTATAGTTTTTACAGTAAATTAGGTAAAGGGGAGAGGAGTCATTCAGATGTTTCCTGCGCTCTCCTTTTTAACCATCTTTTCTGGGTCACACTCCTTCTCCTTATGTCTGCATAGTAGTTTAGAGTAATCATCTTTTGCAATTTGAGCATGCCCTGAGGGCTGACCCCTTAAGCCAATCAGCTTATAAAATATTACTTCCAAGCTAGATATTCCCTCTCAGGGGAGTTCTGGTCAATATAATGATCTTCTTCAGAGAGGTTTATACTTAGAGGCTGTGACCACTTTTATAATAGCAGTGTTTGGTGAACAAAGAAGTCAATCTTCAGGAAAAAATAAAGAGAAGTAGGGAGCAGAGTGAGAAAGGGAACACTTCTTGGGTAGGTAATGGCTCTCCACAATTCCTGGTTTCTGTTTTCCCTGAGGTCTCTTCTCCCTTCTGTTCTGCCCCTGGTGTTCTGTGAAGTAGCCCATTGCCTTAATAGTTCCCTTTTTAAAGTTAGATTAGCTAGGCTATTTACTTGTCATCCAATAACCTTAATTAAAATATTTCCCTATCAAAAAGCATCACTTTTTATTTATTTTATTTTATTTATTTTTATTTTATTTTTATTTTATTATTTTATGTACTTCATCGCCAACTATCTTGTCTGTGTTTTCCACCCGACTAAAAGCTTCTTAAGGGGAAGGACAGCATTTGTCTTGCTCACTATTTTATTCTCAGCACTTAGCATCTTTCCTGGACGCTGAATAAATATATTTTGAATAACTGCCAGCCAGGTACCAAGCACTATTTTGTGTACTGCGATTATAAAGATAAAAGGTATGATCCTAGACCTTAAATTGTTCAGACTCTAAATTACTCCCAAATCAGCCCAGATCTACTGCCATTCTAATTGTCCCTTGTACTAGTTTGGAATCTTTGAGCTTCAGTCAAGGGGACACTGTTGGCTCAACTGACCAAATCTCACAAAACAGAGGGAAAAAACTGGACCTTGCGGGTAGCTGGAAATGGGGACTAATGTGGTCAGAACTCTTCTCCCTTTCTTGTCTTTATGGATTGACTTCACCATGTCAGAGTTATTTCCTTCCAGTTGCATAATAGTAACCAACAGCAGTTTTCATGTTTATGTTATTCCAGTTGTATCATGATTTTCCTTGGTTCTATTTTGGGGGAAAATCCTGGGGAAGCCCCCCGCCCCCGCCCGTTAGTCCAGCTTGTGTTAAATGTACTTCTCTGTGCCAATTACAGTTGAGGGAAGGTACTGGGATTATTCCAGCCTGGATCATGACCAGAAGGATCTGTAGGATGGTGGCAGCTTCCAATATCAGCCCCATGAATGAGACATGGCTAGAAAGTGATGGGTGCTTTTCTAGGTAGACAAAATAGTAGATATCTACCCACCCTATCCCCTCATCCTCACATCCATCAACTTTCTTCTTTGACTTATTTAACAAAGATCTCATTTAGTACAAAGCGTTGTACTAAGCTCTTGGACTAAGCACTTACATTTTATGTATCAAAATTAAGTTTTTCAAGGAAAACCTATTTTTTCTTAGCTCTTATAATCATAACCTAGTTTTTCCTGCATTTATTTTTCAGAGTCACAGTATAGCAAAACCTTCAGGCACTGGTTTATTTGGACCATCCCAGTGCACATGAATCAGGTGATTTTTATCTTTTGTTCCTATCCTTGCCATCCCTAATCTGTCAGGCAGTCCTGAATCTATACCATCAGACTTGTTTGTTCTACTTCTCTATCCTTTTATCATGGTTCCATTAACTCACATCCAAGGATGTCAAGAGAATAAATAGCCCAATAAAACAAAAGAATATACTTCCAGATTTAAAAAGAAAGAAACATACAAGAAATACATAAATCATGCTGTATGACAATAGCCTGGAAGATTGCATGGGAGGATCTTAGTGTTTTCTGTAAAAAATAAAAAAAAAAAAGAAAAGAAAAAGAAAAATGGAATTTCCATACCTACATCAGCACTTGACAGCTAGAGTTATTGTATACTGGGCACCGAAAAGAAGGGATGGTCATCAGGAATAATTATGCCTGAGTAAACATAATTCCATGAAGGATGACTATATATTTTCTCCGGTGATCATCTTATAATTGGGGATAATTTAAGTATGAATCTAACCTACTTGTTTAAGAAATTCCTAATCACATTTCTTCCTCATAAAGCATAGTTCCCTACAACATGGGTTTGGCATACCAATGTCCTATCATTTAATGTCACACCTATATAATGGAGACTCATGTCCTGATGAACTCTTCCCAGATAAACAGAAAGCGCTTGTCCAAGAGTAATAAACACCTGGCACACAGGTTGCTAAGAGCTCAAATAAAGATAAATTTGTTAGCCTGACCTAAGTGTTCTCAGGACCTCAAATTAATCTAATGTTATCTGACATTTGGTACTTTCTCTATCTAAGCCAAAAAGACCACTCTTTGATCAAGGTCTCATCACTCTTTTTCAAGAAGCAATTGTTATTTTGCCTCTTGGTACTCACCTGCTGCTCCAATCCAATACCTTGTGATTGTCAACTACAGCACCCAAACTCAAGCAGAATATAATTCTAAGGCACTCTGAGTCAAATGTTTGGTTTTTAGAGTCAATACTAATGTAAGGCTAAGCCTAACATCAAAGGGGAACTTTCTTCAAGATTCTCTCATGACTTGAATTAGAAATAAATTATATTAGCATTTAAAGATGCACTTTAGAGATCTCTTAATTTAAGCTCCTGGTTTTACAGTTGAGGAAACTCATATTCCAAGAAGTAATTTCCCCAAGGTCACACAGATCTTAGTAATAGTGCTAACTTACCCTAGAACATAATTTTGTTTTACCTTAATTATGGAGAAAGTGAAACTATTTAACTGTTCAAAATATGTTCTATACATTTTAATATGTTTAGTTATGAAAAACAAAGAATTTTTTCCCCTGTCAATAGAAAGCAGGATTGACAGGCAGCCAGCAAGCTTACCTGCCACTTTCTATAGATTCACAAGTTAGTAATTACTTTACCTTTCTAGGAAATAAGGATTCAGTACACCAAGCTCTGAGAGAAAGAAGGCAATGCGGGGTGGGAGGGTGAGGAAGGGGAACCACTGAAAAGATCATCAGCTGTCCATGCAGAAAACACCTGCCCCAAGATCCCCAGTCAGTATTGCTACCTTTACTATTATTATTTAAAGTAAACAATCTAACTTCCGGTATCATCCCAGAACCAGCTGTGAACACTCTGAATGTTTGCAAGCTCTTAGAAATTTCTTCTCCTTTCCTGACCAAAGCCTGTCTGCTCTTGTCAAAGGTTTACAGAGGCCTGAGGTCACTCCCACTGAAACCTAATCTGATGTGGTGCCTGAAACAGGGAGATGGCTTTAGGTAGGACAAGAATAAGACCACTGGAATCATACTGCATGTACCTCACACCCTAGAGTCCAAAGGGCAGTGTGATCACTGTGTTTCCTACAAACCCTTCTGGGCTTACAAATTTCCCTTGTGTACCATTTTGGCCAGTTAGTCAATTCCTCTCTTCTCTGGCTCTGCCTACTGTCTACACAGGATCACCATACAATACTACATATTTCCCCAAATATTTATCCATTTTATTTATTCAGAGGTAACAGGCCTCCAGCTGACTAGTCTGACCCATGGGGACCAACTGCATTTAAGGGAATTTAAAAATTATTATTATTTCAAACTTTCTCCTCTCAAGATAGTTGATTTAAGCGTGCATTTGTTTAACATCAGAGTGAAATTTCAATAAAAGCAAATTTGCTAACCTGTCTATGTTCTTCAGGAGGCAGATTACAGAAATTGTAAATCCAGAGACAATTCCACAAAGCAATGAAAAAGAATGAATTCTAGCTACTTGTACATCATGGATGAATCTCCCAGATATAGCGGTGAGCAAGTGAAGGGGGACACCAAAGAATACATGCTGAATAATTCCATGTTTATCATGTACAAAAGCAACAAACCTAATCTATGGCGATACAGGTCAGATAGCGGTTGCCGTTGGCAGGGCTATCAGCTGCAAGTGAGCACTGTGGTCCTGCCAGGAGAGTTCTGTCTTGATCTGGGTGGTGACAAAATTTATACTTATATAAATATTCACCCAGTTACAGACTTAAGATGTGTGTGCTTTATTATATATGAATCTATATATTTATATAAGTGTATGAACACACGCAACTATTTATTTACTTTTAATGATTTTATTTCAGAGAGAAAGAGAGCACAGGAGTACAAGCATAAGTGGGGGGGGGAGCAGAGGGAGAAGCAGACTCCCTGCTGAGCTGGGGGCCCTATGCAGGGCTAGATTCCAGGACCCCAGGATCATGACGTGAGCAGAAAGCAGATGCTTAGCTGACTGAGCCACCTAGGCACCCCACAAATATTTATATGTAATGTACACTATACTCATTTGTCTATACCATATATGTATACGTTTACTATGTAAGTGTATAGTGTGCTTTAATTTTTAAAATTGTAAAAGTGTATGATACCTCTATTTTTCAGATAAGCTTTTTAAAGATCTAGTGGCATGCTTCAGTCTCAGATTCATATAAGGTGCATTTGTAGGCTCATCATTCCTATAATTACAAATTTCATCTTCAGAGATACAGCTTATAGTCCTAGCTTCTGTCAATGGGAAGGTTCCTGGCTCACTCCCAGTGTGGTTGCTCCTCTGGGGGCGATCCCAGCCAGGTAGGTTCCCCACCTTCTCTCTCACTTGGTTTGGTCTTCCGGTGTCGCTACGATCATCTGGTGCTTTCATCTTTTAGACACCCCAGATTACCCACACATCGTTTTGGATATGCCAGGCATAGGCAAAAGAACCCTCAGAAATCCTCCTTAAATTCTTCAAATATTTAAAACTTGTTTTATTTCAATTTATTTTTCTTAGAGAGGGAGAGAAGGGCAGAGGGAGAAGGAGAAGGAGAGAATCTTAAGTAGGCTCCACACCCAGTGTGGAGGCTGATCTCACAATCCTAAGATCATGACCTGAGCCAAAATCAAGAGTCTCTTAACCGACTGAGCCACGCATGCGCCCTGAAAAATTATTTTAAATATAACACTATCATAGTAGCAAAGAACATTGTGGTGGATTCATATTCCCCACAAAACTAATATGAGAAACACAGGAATGGGATCCCAGTGATTACAGCACACTAATAAATCATTTCTTTTCCTGTGTCCCGTTTTTTTTGTTCAGCTTTTCCTATATGTATAAGTAATTTAAAATGTGTAACATGCATATCCATAACATTTTTTCTTAACAATTCATCATAGAATTTTGAAAAATATTTCATTACATTGATATATTATTAACTACTTATTCTCATTTTACAAAATGTTTGGTGTGTTTTCAGTTTTTTGGGGAAGGAGTATCTTAGAGCATGTAACTTTTTCACTGTTTTGATGCTGAGCATGGCCTAATTTCCCAGGTACAGGATTATTGTATGAGAAGACTTGTATGGCTCTTGGAACATATAGGCAAGTTTGTTTTAGAAAAGGACTATACTGGGGCACCTGAGTGGTTCAGTGGTTGCGCTTCTGCCTTCAGCTCACAGTGTGATCCCAGGGTGCTAGGATCGAGTCCCGCATCAGACCTGCTTCTCCCTCTGCCTATGTCTCCACCTCTCTTTATATGTCTCTCATGAATAAATAAACAAAACCTTAAAAAAAAGGACTGTACTAATTTCTCAGGTGCTAGCAATGTATAATATATATTATATATTGTACATATAGTATAAGACTAGTTTCACTTGTCTTGTCAACATTAAATAATTTCTTTTTTTTAAGTAACAGCTTTAATGAGATTTCATATACTACCCACACCCATTAGCAGTAACTCCCCATTTTTCCCTCCTCTCAGCCCTTGGCAACCATTAGTCTACTTGCTGTTTTTATGAGTTTGTCTATTCTGGACGTTTTCTATAACTGGAATCATACAGCATGTGATCTTTCATGTCTGGCTTCTTTCACTGAGCCTGTTCTTTAGGTTCATCCATGTTGTGGCATGAATCAGTATTTCATTCCTTTTAATGGCTACATAATATTCCATTGTATAGATATAATACACATTTTTATTAATTCATGAGTTGATGGACAATTGAATTGTTGCCACTCTGCTGCTATGAGCATTTGTGTGTAAGTTTTTGTGTGGATATACTTGAATTCTCTTGGATACATAACTAGGAATAGAATTGCTGGGTTGTAGCAACTCTGTTTTATTTAATGAAGAATTGGTAAACTGTTTTAGAAAACGTGTACCATCTTACATTACCATAGGCAATGTCTAAGGATTCCAATTTCTCCACATCCTGGCCAATGCTCATTATTATCAATCCTTTTTTTATTGTAACCATCCTAGCGTGTGTGAAGTGGTATCTTACTATGGTTTAAATTCAATTGCTGAGTGACTAAAGATAATGAGTATTTTTTCACATGTTTCTTGGCCATTTATAAATATTCTGTGGGGAAATATCTATTCAAATCCTTGTTGTTTTTGATTGGGTTATTTGTCTTTTTGTTGTTGAGTTGTAAGAGTTCTTTATATATTTTGGTTTTTTTTCTTTATATATTTTGAATACATGTCACATATGATTTGTAACTGTTTTCTTCTATTCCTTCAGTTGTTTTTTGCTTATCTTTGAAGCACACGTTTTTAATTTGGATGGAGTCCAGTTTATTTATTTTATCTTTATGTCATTTGTGCTCTTGCTCTAGTATCTAAGAAACCATTCCCTGATCCCAAGTCATGGAGATTTATGACTATGTTTTCTTTAAGAGTTTTATAGTCTTAGCTCTTAAATTTAAGTCTATGAACCATTTTGAGTTAATTTTTGTGGGAAGTAGGGTCCAACTTTATTCTTTTTACATGGATATCCAGTTGTTCCAGCTCCATTTGTTGAAAGACTATTCTTTCTCCCATTGAATTATGTTGGCTTTTTTTTCTCTTTTAGATTTTATTTACTTTTTGAGAGAGAGAGAACATGAACAGGGGAAGAGGGTGGGGAGGGGAAAAAGCAGACTCCCCTCCTGAGCAAGGAGCCTGACCTGAGGCTTGATCCCAGGACTCTGGGATCATGACCTGAGTTGAAGGCAGATGTTTAACTGACTGTGCCACACAAGTGCCCCAAATGGTCTTGGCATTCTTATTGAAATCAGTTGGCCCTAAGTGTAGGGGTTTATTTCTGGATTCTTAATTCCAATTCCATTGACCTATGTTTTCATCCTATACCAGTTATACACTGTCTTGATTACTGTATCTTTATAGTAAATTTTGAAATCAAGAAGAGTGTGTCCTGCAACTTTATCAAGATTGTTTTGGCTATTCTAGATTTCCATATTAATTTTATAATAAGCTTATCAATATCTACCCAAAAAAGGCAGATGAGGTTTTGATAGGTATTATGTTGAATATGCAGATTAATTTGGGGTGTGTTGCCATGTTAACAATATTAAGTCTTCCAATCTATGAACATAAAGTATCTTTCCATTTATTTAGGTCATCTTTATTTTCTTTTCAACAATGTTTTCTGGATTTCAGTGTGTAAGTCTTGCACATATTTTGTTAAATTTATTCCTAAGTAGTTTATTCCTTTTAATGCTATCACAAATGTGATTGCTTTGTTAATTTCATTACAGATTATTCATTGATAGTTTATAGAAATACAACTGACTTTTTAAAAGATTTTCTTTATTTATTCATGAAAGACCAAGAGAGAGAGGGACAAAGGCAGAGGGAGAAGCAGGCTCCCTGTGTGGAGCCTGATGTGGGACTCGATCCAGTACCCCAGGATCACGACCAGCCGAAGGCAGACATTCAACCACTGAGCCACCCAGGTGCCCTTGCTAAACGTAATTTATAAGTTCCAATTGTTTTTTGTGAATTCCTTTAGATTTTCTATCTATAAGATTATATGCCATGGAATACATACAATTTTACTTCTTCCTTTCCACTTCTTTTTTTGTTCTTTTTTTTGTTTTTGTTTTTGTTTTTGTTTCATTTTCTTGCCTCCTTTTTCAAACCTCTAGAATGATACCGAATGAAGGTGTTGAGAGCAAACATTCTTGTCTTGTTCCTGATCTTGGGGGAAAGAATCTAGTCTTTCATCATTGAGTATTATGTCAGCTATGGGTTTTTATAGATGGTCTTTATTAAGTTGAGGGAATTCCTTTCTATTTTTGAGTTATTAAGTTTTTTTCTCATGAAAGTCTATTGGATTTTCTCAAATGTTTTTTCTGTTTATTGTGTGGTTTTTGTTCTCCTTCATTCTATTAATGTGGTATATTACATAGATTGATTTTTATATTTTGAACTACTCATGCATTCCTAGGAGACCTACTTGATCATGGCATATAATCTTTTTTATATGTTGCAAGATTTGGTTTGCTAGGATCTTGCTGAGGATTTTTACATTTATTTTCATAAGAGATATTGGTCTATAGTTTTTTGTGATGTTTTTATGTGGTTTTAGTGTCAGGATATTGAAGCACAGAGAAGCAATTGGGAAGCATTCCCTCCTCTTCTATTTTTTAGAAGAGTTTATGAAGGATTGACATTAATTGTTTTTTAAACATTTGGTAGGATTCACCAGAATATAATTTCCTTTACACTTCTAAATATTATGGTTTTAACACAGTGTTATTTTAATTTGTATTTTTTGATAACTAGCAAGGCTAAACATTTTACCATATGTTTGCTTGCTAATTATCTCTGTTGGCATATATTGTTTGTTCATGTCCTTTGCTCATTTTCATATCAGGGTTTCAGTGTTTTTCTTATCAACTTTAATGAGCTTTTTATAATAGTAACTCTCTGACCATTATGCTTTAATCTAGTAATTCTTCATTATTCAGAAATATTAATGTATTTTAGCTGTAGGGAGGATAAGTCAGGTTTTTATAACTTTTGTTTACATTAATTTTCTCACAGTTTATCCTGTTGACACACAAAATTATTTCATATTTAAAGGAGGAAATAGGAAGTGACAAATCTAATTAACATTTTTATATTCCTTGATGCTCAGACCAATTATTAAAAATTTATTTTCTTGAATATTTATTTGTTTTTACTACATCAAGCTAGGCATATATATTAGACATATCAGATCAGTAAAGTTTTATCCTTCCTCTGAGCTCTTGTTGATAATTCCATGTGTGGGTTTGACTTACTGAGTACATGCTTACACATGCTTACATGTTCAGTTCAACATCAAACTCAACTTTCTCTGACTTTTTTACCCCAGGAAGACATCAAAATGGGAGGAAACAATTTAACCAATATGTACATTGAAAAATTAATTTTGTTCACCATGCTAATGAAGACTTGATGAGTCCTCTATAGTGTCTGTCAAACATTTAATTAACAAGACCAATTGGCATAAAGTCTAATTACAGGATTTTAAGTTACAATAGCATTCCCCACAGACCTATCACAGTGCCTAGGATATCTCCTACTAGAAATGTATTATTAACGATTAGATCTGGAAAAGTCTTATTCCACATATATTGTGTGTGTGTGTGTGTGTGCATATAAGAGAGAGAGAGAGAGAAAGGGAAGGAGGGAGGGAGGAAGGGAGGAAGAGAGAGGATATGGTTGTGTAAATTTAAATGCAGGAAAAGTAAATAACACTCAGAGTCCAAAGGTGCATTTTTGGTAGCACAGATTAGAACCAAATCACTCTTAGAGTCTGCTTTAAGAAAATAAATTAACTAGTGCAGACATTTTTGTTTGTGTGTGTGGGAGGTTGTTTTGTTTTGTTTGCTTTTTGGCTCTTTGCATTGTCACCAAAAACAAAACTGTCATTTGTGTTAGGAAATAAAGGCATGTACCCAGTTATATGTCTTTTCATTCCAGACATACAAAGATAAATGTCCATGCTGACTATATGGAAGGTGGGGAAAATTTTGTTTTAATCATTCTTATGTTTTTCCTTCCCCTTTGATACATTTCTCTTGATCATAAATGTTACTATTCCTATAAATTTTATTCCTTTAAGAAGCATCTCCACAGAATACATCTCTATATGTGCAATTTGATGAAGTATGGTAGGCACTATATTCAACAAAATTCTTTTTTCCCTAAGTTATTCTCATTCCATGTTTTGAACTAGATAAGGCTATAGGCTCTATCATTTATGTCTACATGATCTTTGTACAAGGTACCTAACCTCTCTGGGTCTCAGTTTCCTCTTTCTTAAAGGGGATAATGCCTTCCTTTTAAGATTTTTGAGAGGGTCCACCAAACATTTGCTCCAGCCCTTTTAGCACATGTTGCAAGAATAGAGGCCATTGGCCAAAGGACAAAAGGATAAAAGGCAGCATAGGACAGAGGAGCATCATCAAAGACACAACCCTGTCTTCTCTGCTGCCCAGATTATTTATAGGCCTTGCCCATTAACTGAAAAATGACTCCAAGTGAAGGGAAGGAGAAAAAAGAGAGAAAAAAACTCTTGAAATAATGTGACTATGTAAAATCATGAGTAAGCCAAGGAAACACAGGGATGCCTGAATTCACTATGAATTGGCTAGATGAACTTTTCTTCATTAATTTGAAGTTGTAAGGCTCCTTCCTTATAGTTTGATAAGTGCCTCAGTCCCCAGTATGCTCTTCAATCATAGTTGGATCCAGCTTGTGAGACTAGCTGGAAGATTTGAGGAGGAGGATTTTAAACACTGTTTTTATACCCTTTCTCCTTATTATAGCCTTCATGGATATCCTATGCATTATTATATCCTAAGTGTTGACTCAGCATTTAGGCATCTGCTTCCTTTTGAAGCAAAAAATCTGTGAGTCACTGCTTGGAAACTTTTCTCCAACCTTTCTTAAGTCACCATTTATTTTGACCTATTACTAATGGAAATATTCTGTCCAAAGTCCAGGACTAATGTAGCCTTTACTCACCTTACTCATTTAATCCTCAAATTATGAAAGTCTCTACAGTTCTGACTAAGTGTATCAACATTACAAATAATTCCAACTAGGTCATCACAACTTCAAATAGTAATAAGCATTACCATTAGCAAGAGCCCAGAGAGCAGAGGTCAGGAGTTAGGTTTTCATACAAACTAAAGGCTTCTAAAAGCTTTTACATAGGAAACTGTTTATCAGTTCTACATCCAGTCACATGGATAGGTTTTATTCATCCGGGGAAGTACATATCGATGTGTCAGAAGAAAAACTTCCCTCCCTGAAGACAACTTCTTTATTGCCATTGGTGATGATGCTTCCCGATAAGAGTCAACACTGTGCCTTCACATTATCTGTTTCTATAACTTTGAGAACCTTCCCAGCACATCAGCAAAGGAGGAAAATGAAAAGCAAATGAAAACCTGAGAACAACTTGAAGAAAACAGAGGCACCTCCTGTCTCATTACAGAGTTTAATTAAACTGAGAACTTTTTCCTAAGTTTGGATGCAAATTCATTTGGCAGTGGAAACTGAACTGATATAAAACTGTTTAAAGACTATTTATCCTACTTAGTATGAATATTCACATATTTCTCTGCCTAAATAACAATGTGCTTGATTACAGGACGCACACCCATTGCGGATGTTATATCTCCACACATGACATAAGGTATATGCATTTAATTACCTTCCTGAAACTCAAAAGCTTCTGAACTATACAAACTTCTCTAGTCTCAAAGGTTTTAGATAAAGGAGTGTGAATTAGTGCTAATTTTTCCACTTAGGTTATATAGAATTATTTTAGATATTTTTTCTTTACATGACATTATATCTCCTCATCTGTATCAATAAATTCTAACATATCTAAATGAGAGGAGTAGGTAATTAATGATAAGT
The DNA here is from genome assembly GCF_018345385.1 of Vulpes lagopus. Classification (NCBI taxonomy): domain Eukaryota; kingdom Metazoa; phylum Chordata; class Mammalia; order Carnivora; family Canidae; genus Vulpes; species Vulpes lagopus. Next base: position 45,594,423 of record NC_054839.1, read on the forward strand.
AAGCACTTCAAATGATAATATATGTACATACATATAAGTAAAACAAACATATGTTTATGTGTATACAAATACACACAGAGCTCCTATGGCAAAACCCTTGGATTTAGCAAACACAAAGGTGTATCACTGATACTTTCGTTCAACAATCTGTTCTCAGAGGCAAAGCTTAAATCGAGAGCCCTGGCAGCTGGTAGGAAGGATTCCCCCTAAAATGTTTGGCTTTAGAGAAGCTATCTTCAGGCAGAGAACTCACAGATTTCTCTTCAAGTTGCTAAATATCTTAGAGGATCCTGATATTCATGGAATCTAATGTATCTACATATTATTTAAAGAGCTTATATGTGGCATCTGTGTCTACGCTGAGCAAAGCTGAGTGCCGCAAGCATTTCTTCTCGATTCTATTGCAGGAGCAGCAAAGGAGTGAAGGTTTACATTGTTTTGTTTTGTTTTGTTTTTTTTCAGAGAGCTGTAATATATATTCTCTGTATTTCATTTTGTATAATGTGGATAATAATAGTCACATCAAGTGTTGTTCTGCACATTGGATAACACATTAAATGTCAATCCCAGTGCATCCCACGGGAGACCTCTGTGCGGTAATATAGTTAGCATTATTATCCCCAGTTTTCAAATGAGGACCAGAAATTGTAGGTGGCTTGCCCAAGGTCACGTGACTAGCAAACTGGAAAAGTGACACTTGATCTCATTCGGCTGGTGACAGGTTCAGTGCTCTTTCCGTACCATCTCACCATCTAAAATAAATAACGATACCTTTTACCTGAGTTTTTGAAAATGGAAAGGGCTTTGTTATTTTTGTTGGTTATTCAAATAATACATGCTCATTATATAAGCAATTGCACAGTTCTAAAATTGGATAGATATAAAGAAAAAAAAGCACGATAAAATCACTCATCATCAAATCACCCAGAGAGAAGTATGTTTAATTGAGAGTACAACCTTTAAGACAGTTTTTCACGCATAAGCAGATGTAGATACAATGCAACAAGCAAAACAGGTAACATATATATCATGTTTGTAATGCAGTTTTTTCATATAAGATATAGACACATTTCCAATAAGTAAATGTTTTAGTTATGAATTTCAAAATATTTATTAAGATGTACAAGACTGTACTTTTTCAAACAAAACAGAAACAGAATCATAAATACAGGGAACAAACTGGTTGATGGCTGCCAAAGCGGAAGAATTCTGGGTGAGGGGGTGGATGAAATAGGTGAAGGGGATTGAGATGTACAAAATTCCAGTTATAAAATAAACAAGCCACAGGGATGAAAAGTAAAGCATAGGGAATACAGTGAATAGCATTGTAATAAATGAGTATGGTGAAAATAAACCTGTACCTTTCTGAAACTCTGCTTAATTTACTCTTAAGATCTGCAAATCAATCTGTCCAATGCACAGTGGAATCTGTCACTCCTGTGTTTTCTTGCTTATTCAGTGTTTTACATAGTTACATCACTTTATGACTTTTGTTCTCTCTCTCTTTTCCTTTCCTTCCCTGGGGGAAATTTTTCACTTAATGCACAAGAGCCATGAATCACTTAGGCAGCAGAGAAGACAAGGTTGGATACTTGATGATGCTCTCCTCTTCAATGATGCCTTTTATCTGCCTTTTGGCCAACAGTTTGATGCTCGCCACATCTGCTAAGAGGGTTGGAATCATTTTTTTGACATCTGGCTGTCAGATTGTACATTCTCTGTCCACTTTATTCCAAACACAAGGTCTTCTCAAGTTTCTCCACCATCCCATCTGTCTTAGTCTGTTCAGTCTTCTATATCCAAAATAACATAAATTGGGTAGCTTAAACAATAAATGTTTATTTCTTCTAGTTCTAGAGGCTGGGAAGTCTAAGATCAGGGACTAGCTGATGTGTCAGTGGCTGATGAGATCCCATGTCCTGGTTCATAAACAACTATTTTCTCACTCTGTCCTCACATAGTGGAAGGGTCAAGAGAGCTCTCTGGGGCCTTCTTTATAAGGGCACTAATGCCATTCATGAAAGCTCTGCCCTTAAGACCTAATCACCTCTCAAAGTCCTCACCTCCTAATACTGTCACATTTGGGGTTAGGTTTTCACATATGAATTTTGGGGGACACAATCATTTAGTCCATAACACTCCTCTCAACTGCTCTCCCCATGCCAAAAAACATTGTGCTTGGGGCCCTCTGCTGACAGTCATTGTTATTCTACTACTAGGGTACCATGTTGTGGTAGGCTGGATAATAATCCCCCTAATTATTCACATTCTTCTTTCCAGAACTTGTGAATATGTTACCTTATGTGGTAAAAAGGACTTTGCAGATGTGGTTAATTAAAGATCTGGGTAAGGAGAGATTTTAGTGGATTCTTTTGGTGGGCCCAGTAAATCACAAGGCCTTTATTAAAAAAAAAGCAGAAGGATTAGAAGCAGAAAAGGAGAAATGGTAGAAGGAGAGGAAAAGAGAGAGAGACTGGAAGATGTTATACTGCTGGCTTTGGAGATAGAGGAAGAAATCATGAGTCAATAAATGTGTGCAACCTCTGGAAGGTAGAAGAGACGAGACCAGATTCCTCCCTATAGCCTTCAAGAAGGAATGCAGCCCTCCCAACCACCTTGATTTTAGACCATTGAGACCAAGTTTAAAATTTGACCACTAGATGTATAATTTTATACAAAATAAATTTTATACAAAATAAATATATTTTGTTTTAAGCCACTAAGTTTGTGGTAATTTGTTGTAGCAGCAATAGGAAACTAATATACATATGAGGCACAGGGTTTCTTTAAATGTCCTGCAGTGTCCCTGGGCTTTATCTAGTGAAATAGCACATAGGTGTCCTCTCCATCGGTGCTCCTCCAGCCTGCTGCCAAACTCCACTGGACTTCTATATATGTGTTCTATTTGTCCTTCTCCTGAGCCAATGAATGAATTGTTTCAGTAATTTGAGGAGAGAGAAGCTGGACACATATCATTGCAATTTAACCTTGTTCATGTAGACCTCCGGCAACATTTTTAATATTTGCAGAATATTTTAGTATGTGGTTACTCCAGAACTTATTTACTTAGTTCCCCTTTGATGAGTATTTTGATTGCTGTCAAATTTTTACTACTACGAAAAATGCAGACATGAATATTCTTGTATATATATTTTTGATGAGTTATAAAATCATCTCTTTAAGGAAAAGCCCTAGAAACAGATTTTCTAGGTCAAAATTTATGCATATTTACCTTTAGAAACTTACTGCTCACTTGCTTTTCTTTTATGGTTGAAGTAAAAGACGAATCATCTTCTGGTTGTACCAATTTTTGCTTTCACTTATACTCCAGTGTGTAAGGTCCAAGTTTGTCCATACTCTGTCCACTTACGGGTGTTATTCATTTTTTCTTTATTCTCAATGGACCAAAAATATGATCAAATCGGTCTTTTACATGTCTATGTTAATTATTAGGTTTATAATTTTTTTTATGTTTCTGGGCCATTTTTATTCCTTCTCTAGATTCACCAATCATATTTTCAGCCCAATTTCCCATGTCTTTGAGATTAGCCTTTATACGGCACCAATTTTCTCCATGCTTGTCACTTACCTTTCTTCTTTGTATTTATTTCTACTTTTTTATTTTATTTTTTAATTTTTTTTAATTGAAGTATAGTTGACACACCATGTCAGTTGCAGGTGTACAACATAATGATACAATTTCTCTATCTATATTGTGCTGTGCTCACCACAAATGTAGCTACCACCTGTCACCATACCACCATTCAACCCTACTACTACACCATCAACTATATTCCCTATTCTGTGCCTTTACTTCTGTGACGTATTCATTCCATACGTGAAAGCCCAAATCTCCCACTCCTCTTCATCCATTTTGCCCATTCTCCCTTCCCCCTCACCTCTGGCAAGTGTCAGTTTGTTCTCTGTAATTCCTGGGTCTGTTTCTGCTTTGTTTTGTTTTTTAGATTCTACATATTTTTAATTTTACTTTTATGGTTTCTCTGCCACATGAGATTGTCAAGTATGTCAATCATTCGTGTAAAGTTTCTGATTTAAGGTTGAGCTTTTCATTTTAGTGCTATTTGTGATTTGCAGAATGTGATATCTGAAAGCTTGGATCAAGTAGGCATGTTGAAAAAGAAAAACTTTTCCATGACACATGTCAACAGGCTTTATTTCATAATAAATAAATAAATGTACTTTGATTTAACTGAAGATTAAGGCATAATTGAATGACTTTCATAAGTTATACAGTTACGTTTATAACGGTTTGTCCCCCAGAAAGCACAGTCATTTGATGTTATGGTTCAACTAATAAGTTATGCTTCACAATTGGCATCTTTCCCTTCTACAAACTAATAGTCTTTCTAAAGCCCATTTACCTGACACTTCTCTTCCTGCCAAGTCTATTCTTTGCAGAATTGTTTGGATTTTCAAAAGAACTTGGGACACTTCATCTCTGGACAGTTTCTCTCAATGTAGTGTCTTGCTATTCAGACTTAGGTGACAGGCATCGAATCACTGTTGAGCTTACCAGAACTACCTTTGTGCCTGCTGAGAGGTTAGACTACTTTGTTAGGTAGGGTGTATCTCACGTCTTTGAGGAAATGTCTCCTCTACAATAACCAGCAGGAAGCCTTGTGAGAGTATTTATACCAGATTATCAGATCAAACATTTTGACTAAAATGAAAGGTTAACTCAGTTAGGGTATTTACCTGAAAGTTACTGAAGCAGTTGTTTGTGTGAATTAACCGAAACAACCAGCGATTTGGTATTTTGTGAATACAAACTCTATTTTGGATTTTGAAAAATTGAAATCACTGTCCTGGCTTTCATATTTTATTTCAATACACTGTTGTTCTTGGTACTTTGGGGTATGTGTATATGTGTGTATGAGTGTGTGTGTGTGTGTGTGTGTCGGGGAGAGGCAGATGGTAAAGAGAGAAATCCATGCATATAATTGTTTTATAGGTTAGAAGTGTTTTAGCATGGGATTTTCTTAATATCAGTAACTCCTTCAAAGACATTCTTGATCAACTGACATTATTAAACAATTCTCTAAATAAACACTACTGTTACTATGTTCCAGATAACTTAAAATAAGTAAAAGATGCTGGAGTATTACACAGCCATTAAAAGGAATAAACATCAATTTAAAATTCACATTTGTTGAGGTTTTTTTCCCAAATGTGCTTCTACCAAGCGAAACCTGCTAAATCCAATTGATAAACATTTAAGACTTAAACTATGAATGGAAACAAAACCAATGCATTATTTAAAAAATTATAATTTCTGGCTCAAGAATATTATATTGAATATTTTAAAATGTCAGATAACTGGAATGCTAGAAATCTTTAATTTGATTTTGCTAAAACAGCTTGGTTAAAAATTGACTCTATAGGTACTATGTTTTTCTCCTGATAAATTCAAGTAGCTTGTATGAAAAATATCTGATATGTTTTCATCTTATAATCTTTTCTGTAGACATTCAGAAAGCTTTGGTTCCTCTTGACCACATTCTATCTAAATCAAATTCATTTTGTCCAACAAAAAGTTCAGGAAGACTGCACAGAAATATTATTAATGTTGAAATACCAGACATTTTCTAGATAATTCCATAGAAAAGATAATTCTGAATAGGATTTTTTTTATCTTGATAATGTGCTGTTATTCGTTTCTCTTGGAACTATTTTTTTCCTGATAAATACAGTTTTTCTCCTGTGGTGGTAAAACCACTATTTTGCTAATAGTTAACAATGTATCTTCCACATGGTCATTCCCTCTGCTTTGGTTCCTTGACCTTTTACTTCAACAGTGCAAAATTCTCTTCAACAGATTCTTCCTAAAGCTATCCACTAACTTTAACTATGAGATTTCCAAGGAACCCAATACACCCTCTGTCTAATTGCTTTTCATCTCTGACCAGCTTGTCAGTTTTGGCTTCTGATTTATGTGTCCAGAATACCTAAATTCCTATGCTTGTTATGAATTGTAACTTTGGCAAGATCTTTTCTATTTCTAAATTGCACAAATTCCTTTTCATTTCTCTTGTTGAAGGAAGATTTTTTAGAAACAAATTTCAGTATTGTAGACATTTAAGGGACATAATTAATTTCATGCTTGTCCTCATTTATCAGCAAGCTTGCTTCCTCTTTTTGTGTCTCCTTCCCCTGATATATTTGTTAACACTCCACTGAATAGTGTTAATCCTTTATATTATTAGAATATTTTGCTTACTTGCAAACACATATCTTTGCAATGAAAGTTGTCTTCTTATCTGATGTGTACACTTGGTTTCCTTCTTATCTCCTTATTTCCCAAACAGATTTTATTTGCCACAGTGTTTTAGTGGTGTGTATTCATGCCGCTTATTCTATAGAGTTCTTTTCCTGAAGGAGTTAAAGGTAGGTTGAGTTTTCATTGAAATCCCTCAAACTGAATAGTTTCTCCATACCTCTTGGTTCTTTTTCCCTGAGCACTTGGATTATTTGGGATTTTTTTGGTATGAATTATTATATCTCAAGTTTCTATTATTATACTGGAATCAATGATTATCTGCAGTGTATCTGCTTTTTACCCATACTATTCTATAAATACCTATTTATATTTCATCTACAAAATAGCTCTTTACTTTTTAAGTTTTTCTTTAAATTCTAGTCAGTTAACATACAGTGTAATATTAGTTTCAGTTGAACAGTATAGTGATTCCACATCTCCAGTGCTCATCACAAGTGCCCTCCTTAATCCCTATTTAACCCATTCCCCCACCCACCTTCCTTATGGTAACTATCTATGTTTGTTCTCTATAGTTAAGATTCTATTCCTTGGTCTGTTTCTCCTCTTTCGCTCTCTCTCTCTTTAACTTTTGTTCATTTGTTTTATTTCTTAAATTCACATGAGTGCAGTTATATGGTATTTGTCTTTCTCTGATTTATTTTGCTTAGCATTATATTCTCTAGCTCTGTCCATGTTGTTGCAAATGGCAAGATTTCATTCTTTTCTGTGGCTGAGTAATATTCCATTATATATATATATTATAATGGAATTTTATATATATATATATATATATATATATATATATATACATATAAACGGTGGCCGGATCAGGAGCAGATGGTGGTCAAGGGCCTGGGGGAACTGCCTCTCAGAACCACCGAGACAGTGCCCAGTCCTGAGTGGGGATGTAACTAGCTGGAGGATGAGGCCTTATCATCCCTCCTGACTTTGGGGCTCCCTTGGGGTCAGTATATATATATATACTACTTGTTCTTTATCCGCTCATAAGTAGATGGACATTGTGTTGTTTCCATAATTTGGTTATTGTAGATAATTCTGCTATAAACATTGGGGTGCATATATCCTTTTGAACTAGTATTTTTGTATTCTTTGGGTAAATACCCAGTAGTGCAATAGTTGGATCATGGGGTAGTTCTATTTTTAACTTTTTGAAGAATCTCCATACTGTTTTCCAGAGTGGCTGCACCAGTTTTCATTCTCACCAGCAGTGCACAAAGGTTCCCCTTTCTCCACCTCCGTGCCAACAATATTATTTCTTGTCTTTTTGATTTTAGCCATTCTGACAGGTATGAGGTATTATCTCATTGTAGTTTTGATTTGCATTTTCCTGGTGATTAGTGATGTTGAGCATCTTTTCAAGTGCCTGTAGCCATCGGTATGTCTTCTTTGGAAAAATGTCTATTCAGATCCTGTATTTATTTTTTAATTGGATTTTTTTACTTACTTTTATAAGCTATTGTATACTGGATATTAACCTCTTATTCTATATAGTATTTGCAAATATCTTCTCCCATTCAGTAGATTGTCTTTTCATTTTCTTGATGGTTTCCTTTGCTGTAAAAACACTCTTTAGTTTGATGTGGTCTCATTTGTTTATTTTTGCTTTTGTTGCCCTTGCCTGAGGAGACAGATCAAAAATATATATCCATCATTAAGATAAATATCAAATAGCAAACATATTGCCTATGTTGTCTTCTAGGAGTTTTATGGTTTCAGATCTTATACTTAAGTCTTTAACCTATCATAAGTTTATTTTTGTATGTTTTTGTGTAAGGCATAAGAGAAAGATCTATTTTCATTCTTTTGCATGTTGCTTACCAGTTTTTCCAGCACTATTTATTGAAAAGGTTGTCTTTTCCCCATTGTACATTCTTGCTTCATTTGTCATAGATTAATTTACTGTATAATCATGGCTTTATTTCTGGGCTCTGTATTCTGTTCCATTGACCTACGTGTCTGTTTTTTGTGCCAGTATCATACTGTTTTGATTACTACAGCTTTGTGGTACTTGTTGAAATTTGGGACTGTGATAGCTCTCTCTTTGTTCTTCTTTCTCAAGATTCTTTTGGCTATATGGGGTCTTTTGTGGTTCCACACAGATTTTAGAATTATTTGTTCTAGTTATGTGAAAAAATGCCATTGGTATATTGGTAGACATTGCATTGAATTGGTAGGTTACTTTGGGTAGTCTGTATATTTTATTTTATTTTATTTTTTTGAAGATTTTATTTATTTTTTTCATGAGAGACAGAGAGAGAGAGAGAGAGAGAGAGGGAGGGAGGGAGGGAGAGAGGCAGAGACACAGGCAGAGGGAGAAGCAGGCTCCATGCAGGGAGCCTGACGTGGGACTTGATCCCAGGTCTCCAGGATCACACCCTGGGCTGAAGGCAGCGCTAAACCGCTGAGCCACCCGGGTTGTCCAGTCTGGACATTTTAATAATATTATGTCTTCCAATGCATGAGTACAAAATATTTTTCCATTTGTGTTGTCTTCAATTTCTTTCATCAATGTCTTATGTTTTTCTGCATCTAATGGGATGATCATTATCCTTTGTTTTATTAATGTGGTCTATCATATTGATTACAAGAAGTAATTCTGAGAATAAAATAAATGCATATTATTGAAGGAATTATGTAAATATGTAAATTATAATATACTCTGCATAAAGTAATTTTTATTAAAACTCCCTCTTGTTTTTGTAAGGGATCAGAAAATGTGATGTTAATTGATTTATTGCTAAAAGTTTGATCTAGGGAAAGTATATACATTAAAATAAGATTAGGCACAGGAATTAAGGTTGGATAAAAGAAGGAAAAGAGAGGGCTTCCTATTCTCTTGGAATCTAATTCTTTTTTTTTTCTACTTCTGAGTGGTTATAGTTAATTAAAAGGGCCCCTTCTAGTTTCTCACACCATCTTTGTTTTCTACCTTCCTACCTATTCCATCAGCTCAGAAGAGCTTTGACTCTGAGCTAGACAATGCAGCCAGGTCATATCTACACTGTAAGACAATATATCATTATCACTACTCCAAGGAGTCTTTGTAGACATTTTATACCAAATCACCTCTCCCACAAAAATATTTAATACTACCGATTTAATGTATATCTGTTTCTGTACTCTGATCCTTTGGAAAGCCACAATTCATTGCAACTAGCTCTAACATTTTTGGCCCTAAGTATCAATTTTTACCCTCTAGAGGGTTATTATTATCCCCATGGAGAATATGTGTGATGAGGGACAGGTGAGAGAATTAGGATTTCAAGTTCAGCATCTTTCTCTTGTTTAATGTCATAACAAAGCTCCCATTAGCTGAAAACAACTGAAAGCCAGAAGGCAAAGGAGTTCACAGATAGTGTATTTACATCAACCTCCTAGGACACAGAGCTGGATGGAGAAGGATAAAGAGTGGATCTGGTTGGGTGGGCAGAAGATATTAACACAGACAAAAACCAATAGCCATGAAATACATTTTCTATGTGTGGTGGTTTTGAGAACAGGCAAAGTCAAAAGTCAGAAGAGCAGATATATTTAGCAGAGACAGAACAGATGGGAAATCAGGGTAATAAAGAGAGCTTAACACAGAAAACAATAACAATGGCTAGACTGATTGAAGATCTAGTTCTTCTTCTCAAATCTTAAATGCAGGAGTCCTCAAGCAGGAACTGACACTCTAGTTCATGAAGGTTCTGTTAGGGGTGTGGTTCAAAAGAATTGATTACAGCATTTCATTTGATAGATAAAAGAGCCTCAGGAGAAGAAGTGATGTGCAGGAGTTAGAACTTGTGTCTAAATCTCTAATAGACCCCAGATCTTTCCTGGTACACCTCATTATACCACTATATATCTCTTGCTAGCCCAAATTTTCCAGCTCTTCTCTGAAGGCTTCTACTTGATTCTTTCCCATTTCCCTTGCATTCTCCTTAGATTTTTATGGGTAGCAGAGTTTATTCTTGAACAATATAGATGTTAGGGGCACTGATCCCTGGCATAGTCAAAAATCCATTTATAACTTTTGACTCCCCAAATACTTACCTACTAATAACCTACTGTTGACTGGAAGATTTACCCATACCATGAATATATATTTTATATATTATGTGTATTAACATACTGTATCCTAATGATAAAGTAAGCTAAAGAAAAGAAAATGTTTTTAAGACAATCATAAGGAAGAGAAAATACATTTACAGTGCTATACTGTATCTATCCAAAATATCTGCATATAAGAGGACCCACACAATTCAAACCTATGTTGTTCAAGTGTCAACCTTATTAATAAGTTACAAGTGCTTACACTGGGAAATCACATGCAGTAAATTATTCTCAATCATTCACAAATTTGACTTTTCAGCTTGTGACTAATTATGAATGACTCCAAGTTTTCATGGCATATAGTAATTTATAATTTTGCTGAGGGTGCTAGTTTTAGTTCTTTGTGTTACAATTAGCCATCCTTTAGCTAGTGAGTAAGACTAGCTTACTGTCCTGCATTCACATTCAAATCAGCTTTGTGTTTTGCAACTTTTATGGCCATATACAAAGTGAAACATGAGCACAAAACCTTTGTGTGTAGTGATTCATATTGTAATTTTATGATAACAGTTATGCATTATGGTGGTATTTACAAATGGAGGGATTTGCAAAGATATGATGAGGGTCCACTATAATTGAAAATCTAAGGTTATGAAACATAAAAGAAAGATTTTCTCACAAGATTTTAGTTTTGTCACTGTTTTAGATAGCATATAAGAGAAGTCTTCAAAAATGCACAATTGGAAGGAAAAAAGAAGAGACTGAGTCATTATTGTTTTCCTTATAAAATCCTAGAATAAGTTGAGTTTTCTTAATTTATCTAACACCCTTTATAAGAGGCACAAAAATGAAACAAATGGTAATTTTAAGAGAATAGATACTCTGTTCTGCTTAAGATGAAATTACATATTCTCTTGTAAAAGAAAAGATGTCAGAGTTAGCACAGAAGAATGAATTCATGTTATTAAGAATTCACAATTAAAATATTAAAATTCTGACATTATAAAAATGCTCATAAACCCACAACCATCATTTGATGTCAAGATGATATTGTAGTCATTACAAAAATAATATTACCTAGAGATTCTATTCTGAACAAAGACATTAGATAGAAGAACTTTATTAAATAAAATTAGCATTCCTAAAGATGTTTGAAATCCACTTTGAGTAACTTTTGTGATTGTGAACTGTAAATATGAACATTAAGTACATATTTAAACTAGGTGAGTTACGTTGACTTTTTATTTTAATCACATATTGAGTTCTGCAATTTGTAAGAAATAGTAGCAAATTTATATTCAGGACAGCTTTCAATGTTTATGTGCATATTTAAACATTAAAAGTACATTTCTAAGTGATATGACACCTCAATAGGCACTAAATATAGTCAACTTAGCACTGCAGATGAATTGTATTCATGTATATGTTCATCAATAAAATAGAGGACATGCTTCTTTACTTTTTTTTTTTTTTTGTCTATATAGTACAACAATATTGGCAGGTGGTTAACCTTTAAATGAATGTCTGAACCTATCCCTTAGCTTCATTGTCTGGCATTAGTAGCAAGAATCAATTAGTAATGAAGTTTATATAGAGTTGGAAATGTGCACTATAACTGCAAGCTTATTTACTAATACTAATGTGTTTAATCACATGGATGATAGCATAACAATAAAGGGGCATTTTAAAACTATATTTTTCCCTATGTCATGTAAAATTACAGAAAATGCGGAAAAAATAATCTACAACCATTGTGAAAAATCAACTTTTTTAATTTGCCAAGTTTCTTTACATTCTAGGCTATATGCATTAGTAATAAAATTCTCCAAAATTCATTAACAGAGCTATTATTCTGTGGAAACACATCTTTTCCCTTCATGATGGAGAAAATGATATTTACTTGTTTGTGGAGCATGACATTTGGTGTTACCATATTGCAAATGTGAAAACAAGGATTTTATGAATGGTTTTGTTTTCAGATTTTAGGAGATAGCTAAATTTTGTGCAACAAAGTTACCATTTGAGATATACTCCAGGAAACTTATTCTCACTGTCTTCATACATATGTTGACTCTCTAAGGAAATCTATTTTGAAATCTCAAGGTTCATTATAGTTCTACTGCGTACATCCTCAGTTTAATCAGAAATGTCTTTGCAAATCATACCACATTTCTTTTTTCTGCACCTATTAGTTCACTGGAACTATACATTTCTTTGAGTTTCCCATCTCCCTTAATTTGTAAATAAGGCAAATATATAAGTTCTGCTATAAGAATATTTTAAGTAAATTTAAGTAGAATGTTCTGAGACATAGGACATTCTGACCTCAGTTACTTATTTTACTTCTATGATTAAAGATTAATATTCAGATTTTCTTTTTCACTGCTACCCATATAATACCTTGCTCTTCTTGGTCAAGTGTATTTCCTCACCTTCTTCATAGTCTTCCTGAAGTTCTGTTCTTCTTCTTCTTCTTTTTTTTGTATCATTCTTTTATAAATGTTTTCTAAATAAGTAGAATTATACAACCACTTTTCCCTGTAAATGGCAATATATACTGACCGCTATGTAGGGCAGAATAGTGGTCCACCAAAGATGTTCATGTTCTAATCCCTGGAATATGTGAATATGTTACCTTACATGGAAAAAAAAAAAAACGAAGGGTGCAGGTGGAATTGAAGTTGCTAATCTGTTGACTTCAAACTAGGGAGATTATACTTAATTATTGAGGTGGACCCTTAAAAGTAGAAAGGGAAGACTGAAGAATCAGTGAAAGATGTGATAATAATGAAGAGACAAGCAAGTTTTGAGGCATAAAAGAATCTCCTTTTCCTTCCAGAATTCTATTGAAATATTAGTAAAAAAAGTAAATAGGAAAATACATTCATTAAAGAATAAAAAGCAAGAGTGAGAACATCATCAGGTAAGAGATTTTAATAAATATGTAGAAGGTACGAAGTAGATGGGAGCCTGTGATGAATAACCTTAAGTAGAAGAATCTACAGACAAAAACCTATGTAGGAAAACGTCTAGTGGAAGTGAGCATCAGTATTCCCTGCCAAGTCCTGGGAGACTTCAGATTCTATATTTGAAAGTTTAGGAATGGGGAGTGAAAAGTGAGACAGAAATTGAGGTGATTGTGTGAAGCCAACTCTATAGATCAGCTATTCAAATTTCCTCATCTGTATCCCCAGGCTACAAATAAATGAGATAATCTGCCAGAGAAGGGCTAAGTATCCCGTGTGAGGGTTGTCCACCAGAGTAAGCCTCCCTCAAACTGAAAGATGGGAGAAAAGAATCCTGCCTATTCCTTCACTTAAAGTGAAGATAGTCAATTGATTTAATTATATTTGTCAGGTAAATGTTTACATTGTCAATGTAAACACTGTAATCTAATTGATAGAAATGGCAAGTGGTCAAGCCAAGAGAGAGGTAGAAGAAACTAATTTCCTCATTTTATGATAGTTGAGAGATTTCATCTACAGATGTTGAAATGAGAAACAAGATTAAGTATGTATATTATTTAAAATTATGAATGCAACATATTGTGGTAAGCAGCCTCTAAGATGGTCCCCAGTGATCCCTGCCTTCTGGTATTGACATCTTCACGTAATCTCCTCACTTTGAGTGTGGGTTAGATTTATTGATTAACTTCTAAGGAATAGAATACAGCAGAAATGATAGGATGTCACTTGGGATTAGGTTATAAAAAAGGACTGTGACTCTCCCCCCCTCCCGCCCCCCCCCAGTGCTTTGCTGGCCTGCTTAGCTGCCAGGTTGTGAGACAGTCATGTGGAAAGACCTGCAATGATCCTTTTTCCCCATAGGTGAGCCTTTAGGCACAACTGAAGTCCTGAATGGTAAACTCACTGCAACCTCATGAGAATTCTTGAGTCAGAGGTACTCAGCTTAGCCATACCCAGGTTCATGACCCAAAGAAAACTTGGGATAGTAAATCATGTTGTAACATTAATTTTTTTGTAGTATAAATTTATTATGTAGCAATAGTGAATATACATTTTTATATACATATTTACATATGTACACATATACACACATATATAATTTGCTATTGAGTTTATAAAAAATTTTTGCATATAAAAGTTTAATTTTTATATAATTAAATATATAAATAAATATATAAATTAAATATATAAATTAAATATATAAATGATATAAATCATTTCTTTTTTAAAAAGATTTATTCATTCATTTTAGAGAAAGAGAGCAAGCACGGGGAGGGGCAGAGGGCGCGAGAGAGAATCCCAAGCAGATTCCCCACTGAGCATGGAGTCTGACTCGGGACTTGATCCTAGGACCCTGTGATCACGACCTGAGCTGAAATCAAGTCAGTCACTTAACCAACTGAGCTATCCAGGAGCCCCTGTCTCATCATTTCTTTCAGAAATTTTACCTTCTCTATCCATAGATTGTACATATAGTCTATTACATGTTGTATACAAATGTTTTAAACATTTTATATTTTAACTTTAATCCATATGACATGTATTTTTTGTTTAAAATAGAGTCCAGGGCAGCCCGGGTGGCTCAGTTGTTCAGCGCCACCTTCTGCCCAGGGCATGATCCTGGAGACCTGGAATCAAGTCCCACGTCGGGCTCCCTCCATGGAGCCTGCTTCTCCCTCTGCCTGTGTCTCTGCCTCTCTCTCTCTCTTTCTCTCTCTCATTAATAAATAAATAAAAATAAAATATTGACTTTTCACACATGACTAGTCAGTTTTGTCTGCAAAACTTATTTAATAATCTATCATTTTCCCACTTATGTAAATAAATAATTTAATGAGTTATCATATATACTTGGATTTGTTTCTGAAAACTGTACTGTTACAGATCCATTTGTATCTTCCTGTAACAATATCTTACTGATCTGATGAATGCATACTCTAGCTAATTAGTAAAGCAAGTTCTGACTTCATCCAAATTGCTTTTCTTTTCTACATTTATGGGCAGTCAGTCTAAAATGTACAAAAAGCTCACATGGACAAGAAAAAGTTCAAGTTAAAAAATCAGCAAAGATCACAAAAAACATTATTTACAAAAGAGCAATTCTAAATGACCAACAGACATAAACCTATGAAAAAATTCAAATTCTCTAATAGTCATTATTAGCTGATTAAATCAACCATGAGATATAACCTTACCCTATCTGACTGGCAACAATTTAAGAGCTCTAATATCTATTTCTGTTGAGGCTGCAAAAGAAAAGGAACACTTTACCTTACTTTACTGATCTTACTGACGAAAAACTGAAATATGCATTGTTACTGCCTTTTGGGAATTGGTACAGCCTTTTGGTGATATCTTAAAAAATTTAAGAACAGTTCTAACTTTAACCCAGAAATTCTACTCCTGGGAATCTATATCATAGAAATAAATTAACTAGTCATTGAGAGTATTTGCACAGAATGTTAATTGAAGTAATGATCATTGAGGTACAGAACTGAAAGCATTTTTCATTCCCATTAGTAAAAGAATGGCTCAATAAATTATGGAACCTGTATATCATGAAATTTTCAACAATCTAAAAAGAATCTTTAAAATTGTTACAGTTGATTTAGAGAGATTTCCACAAAAAATTCTTGACTGAGAAGAGAAAATGCAGAAAAGTTCAGTAGCATGATCTCAATTTTGTATAATAAGTAGTGGCCAAAAATATACAGGTATTATGCCTATACAGGCATTATCTTTTGGCAAGTGGAGTAAGACCCCCCAAACAAATAAACAAGCATGCAAGCTGAAATCATGTAAATTTATCTTAATAATCAATGGATAGGGCAGCCATGGTGGCACAGCGGTTTGGCACCGCCTGCAGCCTGGGGTGTGATCCTGGAGACCCGGGATCAAGTCCCACATCGGGCTCCCTCCATGGAGTCTGCTTCTCCCTCTCCCTGTGTCTCTGCCTCTCTCTCTCTCTCTCTCTCTCTCTGTGTCTATGAATAAATAAATAAATCTTTAAAAAAATAATCAATGGATAAAACTATGATTGTTCTAAAGCCTTTAAAAATGTAGTCAAAAATTAAAACTTCTGGGTCAATTAGTCATAAATGTATGGAGAAATTAATAAATTGTAAAACTAATCTTTATTCAGTACACCGTAAACTAACATGAAGAAAATTAAGAGTTAAAGCATTTTATTTCTTTGTAAAAAATGTATTAAAACAAACTTATCAAGAATAATTGGAACTAGAACAAGCAATCTCAAAACTTGTGTAGAACCACAAAAAAAGAACCTAGAATAGCTAAAGCAACCTTGAAAAAGAAAAAAAAAAAACTGGAGGTATCATAATTCCAGATTTCAAGTTATGTTACAAAGTGGTAGTAATTAAAACAGTATGGTGCTGGCAAATAATAAACAAACAAACAAACAGGCAAACAAACAAAATTTAAAAAACCCAAACAGATCAATGGAACAGGATAGAAACCCAGAAAAAAAAACCAAACCCAATTTATATGGTCAATTAATCTTTGACAAAGGAGGAAAGATTATGCCATGAGAAAAAGACATTCTTTTCAGTGGTGTTGGGGAACCTGAACAGTTACATGCAAAAGAATGAAATTGGACCACTTGTTTATATCATACACAAAAATAAACTCAAAATGGATTAAATGCCTAAGTGTGAGACCTGAAATCATAAAAATCATTGAAGAGAACACGGGCAGGATTTTCTCTGACATTGGTTACAGCAAAATTTTTCTAGATATGTCTCCTTAGGCAAGAGAGATAGAAGCAAAAATAAACTATTGCGACTACACCAAAATAAAAAGTTTCTGCACAGCAAAGGAACAACCAACAAAACTAAAAGACAACCTGTGGAATGGGAAAAGATATTTTTAAACAATACATCCAATAAAGGGTTAGTATCCAAAATATATAAATAACTTATACAACTCAGCTTCTCCCCATTAAATAGTCCAATTAAAAAATGGCAGAAGGGCAGCCAGGGTGGCTCAGTGGTTTAGCGCCGCCTTCAGCCCAGGGCATGATCCTGGATACCCAGGATCGAGTCCCACGTCAGGCTCCCGGCATGGAGCTTGCTTCTCTCTCTGCCTGTGTCTCTGCCTCTCTCTCTCCTCTCTGTGTTTCTCATGAATAAATACATAAAATATTTTAAAAAATTTTTAAAAATGGGCAGAAGACATTTCTCCAAAGAAGATGTCCAGATAGCCAATAGACACATGAAAAGATGCTCAACATCACCCATCATCAGGGAAATGCAAATCAAAACTACAATGAGACATCACTTCACACCTGTCAGAATGGCTAAAATCAAAAACACAAGAAACACTAGTGTTGGCAAGGATGTGGAAAAAAAGGAACCCTTGGCATTGTTGGTGGGATCGCAAACTGGTGCAGCCACTCTTGAAAATAGTATGGAGGTTCCTCAGAAAGTTAAAAAATAAAACTATCCTATATCTATTAATTGTAATACTGGGTATTTATCTAAAAAAAATACACAAACACTAATTCAAAGGCATACATGCACCCCTATGTTTATAGCAGAATTATTTATTTATAACAGCCAAACTATGGAAGCAGCCCACATGTCCATCAATAGATGAATAGATAAAGAAGAGATGATATATATATGAATATTACTCAGCCATAAAAAAGAGTGAAATAGTGCCATTTGCAACAACATGGATAGAGCTAGAGACTATTATACTAAGCCAAATAAGTCAGAGAAAGACAAATGCCATATGTGATTTCACTCATATGTAGAATTTAAGAAACAAAACTAAGGGGCAAAGGAAAAAGAAAAGAAAGAGAAATCAAGAAACAGTCTCTTAACCTCAGAGAACGAACTGATGGTTACCAGAGGGAAGGTGGTGGGAGATGGATGAAATAGGTAATGAGTATTAAAGAGTACGCTTATCATAATGGGAAAAAAAAGAGTAATTGTAAAAATGCTGTCTTCTTTTCACTGGATAACTTACAAAACAGTGCAGGTATCTCTTCCATGCTTTGGGGAGTTGTCATACTTCTTTATGAGTTTGTTTCAGTTTCTGACACTTTGCCCTTTGCAATTTTTTAAAAAAAGATTTTATTTATTCATGAGAGACACACAGAGAGAGACAGAGACATAGGCAGAGGGAGAAGCAGACTCCCTGTGAGGAGTGCAATGTGGGACTCCATCCCTGAACCCCGGATAGCGCCCTGACCTGAAGGCAGGTGTTCAACCATTGAGCCACCCAGGTACCCCTATCCTTTGCACTTTCAATGTTGTGAAATATCTTCAGAGATTCCTCTAATGTGAATTTTTTGATGGTGTCACTCCCTCTGGAGCATGATTCTTTTAATCACACACTTTGCTCATTTCTGTTAAATCCACCTTGCCTAAGTTCCTCTGGGTGCATAACTAGAGTCTCCGGAATGGCTGCAGTGTCAATATTTCCATACTCAGTTATTTCTCTTAAGCTCCATTTATATTTGATTTGAATTTCACTTCCAGCATTATTACTTTTTCTATCTTTGCTGCTATTTCGTCTTTGCAGCCCATTTCTCTCTTTTGATTATTTAAATTTTGTGAAATATCGTGTGGTTTTATCACTGGCAGAGAAAAAAGGCAACCCAACTATACAGTTTTCCATCTGTGGGTGACCTGAATTAAAAATGTGCCGTGAGGGGATCCCTGGGTGGCTCAGCGGTTTAGCTCCTGCCTTTGGCCCAGGGCATGATCCTGGAGTCCCCGGATAGAATCCCATGTTGGGCTCCCTCCCTGCAGGGAGCCTGCTTCTCTCTCTGCCTGTGTCTTTGCCTCTCTCTCTCTCTGTGTCTCTCATGGATAAATACAATCTTTTTTTAAAAATGTGCAGTGACCAATCATCAACAGATTTTGAAAGAAGGGACGTGATTGGTTAGTGATCACATTTGTTACTTACATGTTGCTGTGGACTAACAAGCTAGGCCCCAAGTTTGTACTTTAGGCAATTATTCACAGCTAATACATCATGGCAACTGAAATTTGAACCATACTCTTGGGGCACTGGTATTATTTCACTGAATGCTGTGGTAAGTGAAATTGCTTTGGGTAGCACCTATGCAAAGTGAAGACTTCCTATACACCAACATACACATGTGATTATATAATCATTTATTTTAAGAAAAAGTTTAATTGTGGTAAAAACCCATAACATAAAATTTACCCATTTTAATCCTTTTTAAACGCACAGCTCATTAGTGTTAGGTATATTCACATTGTTGTGTAACAGATCTTCAGAACTTTTTCATCTTGCCAAGCTACAACTCTATACCCATTAAGCAAGATGAAAGTTTTATATGTTTACATAATCATGAAGAAATATCAAAGGATTCCTAATAGATTGTAAACATGTGCTAATGGGGAAAGACTGTGTTTCTGAATTAAGGGGGGGAGAATTAAGCAAAACATAAAAACAAAACGCAGGAAAAATTGTATTAGGACAAAACATATACCATATTAGCACATTTATGTGCTTATAAATGCAAAAATATTTGTGTGAATATATATACATAAAAATAAAGGTAACTAATCAACAGATAAAAATTAGATTAGCAAAAATTGAGAGTAGGAGATAGCAGAGGGAGTAGAAGGGAGCTAATTTTCTTTCATAATAAAGTCAGTTGATACTGTTGAGTGCTGATAAATTTAGAAAACAAGGCCTAAGTATAATATTCAGTAATATAGAGGTAATGACCAGAAGAACTTGAAATTAAAATGGCTAAATATGTTTATCTCTGCTAAATAGAACTAGGAGTAAAGAATGGGAGATTTTTGCTTAGAGTCTTAATCTTCTGTAATGTTGGATTTTTTTATTACCATATTTATTTTGTTTTTATAATTAAAAAAATGGTAAACTTAGTACATATTCTCGGTGCTTACAATCAAGTTACATACCACTCGAGAATTAAAGTACCATGGAAGGCAGTATCATTCAATGATATAATTATCTTTTTCTAAATATGTATATAATATGATCATTTCTTGTGAAGAAGTGAAGTTTTGTAGCAGCATTAATAAGGAAAAATGAGACACTACATTTAAAGCTTCTATGATCATTATGCAGACAGTAATGTCTAACACCATAAAATACTAAGATGAATTAAGGTAACAGGACAGCAGTAAGAACATTAACGTAAAATTTGAAACCAATTTAAATATCCTATGGTCAGCTATACTATATAATGGAAAAACCAAGTCGGTATCCTCCTTAAGTGGATCAAGACACTTTAGTATTACTAGTATTAGTTAGACATAATAGAAAAATGGATGCTGATCTAAAAGATTTTCTAGAACATGCTTGATGTTGAGTAATTTTAGTATAAGTCATTCATTTCTTTCAAAACTAATCACATTTAAATTATGGCTTTAAATATAATTGTGGGCAAATTTCCAGACTTCCAGGGAAGAGGTGAATGTATACGAATAGGAGGGGGGGTAGTGATCAAATTTTGCCAGGATTTGTGAGTAAAAGTCAAGTCACCTTTTATAGATGTTAAATATAGCATGATAGTGTGGTAGCAGCTGTGTTTGTCTGCTTTCCCCTGCTGTTCTTAAAAGAATGCACCTTGGCACGTTTGTATGGAGCTAAAAAATGGTATGGGATTTTAATTTGCGCATGGTGTAGGGTGGTAGTTGTAATACAAATTTTCTCTAAGTTTTGGTATTGAAAGATGACATATTAATGTGAGAAATTAGATTTTGTTTACCAAGAGGAGCAGAAGATTCGATTACACTTTCTCAATACTAATTTTCAGAATGAATCATGTAAATGGACAGAAAGAATGAAATAAATTAGCAAACCACATGTAGGAGAACATCTGTTGTCCAATCTTATACATGGTAATTAAGGCAGATAGACTATTTGTTTGGTCCCAGCTTTCTCTGAATGCATGTGAAAATCCATCTTGCGGCTATTGCTTTTCTAGGACCATTACAAAGGCTTTGACTCCTCCTAGTTGAGAGGGAGAGAGAGAGAGAAACATGGGTTGTATATTAAACACTTAGTATGCTTTCTCCATGAGAAAATAAGGATTAAATATATTACAGAGAAGGTTCCATGAATCAGTACACATAAAAAAGTCTATAGTATATTTTCAGTTATATTTTATGTTTTGCAAATATGCACGTACAAAAACCTACTAGTCATCTACCATGTTAAAATGTTTTTTACTCCTCAATTTAGTTCTGAAGGTATAATCCATATTAACAATAGTAAAAGAGTTGAGGATTAAGATAGTTAAATAATTTTCAGAATGTTTAAGGTTTTTACAAATCTGACTGTTTATACTGGTGATTGGGTAATTCTCCATGTTACTCTGTGTGGTGAAAGCAAAACGTTGCTTCTACCTTTTATGTTTTTCTTTTACCAATTCTCTTGTCTGTAATTCCCTGTTTAGCTTTTCCTAGAAATTAAACTTAATTCCTTTCTCTCTGAAGGTGCGGAGAGCTCTTTCTAATCTTCAATAAATTTTCAATAATACATGGGTTAAGGTATACTCATGTGTAAAAGAAAGGAAACTCTGGAATATAGCTCAAAAGTTGAATGAGAAAGACCCAGAAATAAAATAATCTGGATATCTGAATAGGTAATGGCAGCTGGGGAGTGTTCATAAAAGGGCCTCTTAGGATTCTTAGGAAAGTTGTATTTGGTAAATTTTAAAAATTTCCTCTTGTTATCTCCAAATCTTCAGAAGAGTTTTATTTTTTTATTATGGACTGTTCGTCTTTACTGAGGGGAACGAAAGGACACATCAAATCCTTAAAAATAATGGGCACTGGCTGTACTTATGAAAACCTGCTCTGGAAAAAAAATCATAGTCTTCATATTATCACACAGGTTTCTTGTCATCTACCCTAGACTTGTCCTCTGGCTTTCTCTCAACCATTCTATATGTCAATTTTGCAGAAAGGTTTAGAACCAGTCAATCGCTGTGCAGTTTTTCTCTCTATATATGTAACTTGAAAGGTGTATTACTATCCCAAGTTAATGATAAAATTTTTTATACCCAAGGTCCACACTAACATTAGGACATGTAAAAGAGACTAATAATTATTGAATGTTCATAGTGTAATATTAATCATCTCATTTCATCTTCATAACCATGGGCCAGAAAGATTAAAAAACTATAACCAGTTAGACCAGTTAGGGTAACAAGTCAATCCCAATGGTTATTACTAATTTTTTTTTTTAGAGACAGTGGGGAAGTAGTAGAGGGAGAAGGGGAGAGAGAATCTTAAGCAGGCTCCATGCCCACTGTGGAGTCCAATGTGGGGCTCAATCCCATGACCCTGAGATCATGACCTGAACTGAAATCAAGGGCTGGTCGCTTAACCAACTGAACCACCTAAGTGTCCAAACCCAGTGGGTTTTATGTGGTAATTTCAGTTATCTGAAATTGCCTGTTCAAGATACTGTTCTATCTCGTTTTTATTGGCTCTTATAGGAATTCCACAATTCCATGTGGCTGTATCTGTGCATCCCAGGATCCCACTTGTAGAACTCTGCTGCCCCTGCTGGGTCCCCTCAACAAAGTAAGACATTTCACTCCCGTGTGATCAGTCAAAGCTCTTTCTCAACTTAATTTGCTTGAATCAGCAAAGAAGATTGCTTGGCCATGCCACTGTAAGTAGGGTCTCAGAATGAAGAAATCATTAAAAAAGAAGGAGAGAAAAGTAGATGTGAGAGATATTAGGGAGGAAGAGAGAAAGGAGGTCCCGGTTGACTTGAATCTCTAGCAGAACAAGCTTTCTGGGCATGCAACCTGTACAGTCATACAGGATTCTGAATTTGGAAGGGCTAGCACAGAAGGTTTAATGCTTCGTTATAGCCATCCTGAAATTTTTAATGACTTTTAAATAAAGGCATCATGGTTTTGTGTTGTTTTTTTTTTTTTCATTTTGTAAATTATGTAGCCAGTTCTGGTCTCCTGTCTAGTTTCTGAAATCTAGTTCCTCCTAGAATGTGAACTTCCTTAGTATTTTTCCCTGCTTTGTAGGAAAATAAAGTCCTTCCATGCTGAAGCTAGTTTGGGTTGAGAATTTGTAACTTGCAATGGAAACACTTGTGACAAACATGTCTTCAAATCTCTACTTTCTATCAGTCCTCAGGTTGTGATACCAACAAACTCTGATTATCTCTGAAGAATAAATTATTCACTTATGAATGATTTATGACACAGTTTTATCACTAAATCTTGTTTTCCTGCCATCTGCCATGCCTTTAGTTGACTTCACAGCATCAATTAGATCGTCCATGGAATGAAAACTAATGTTAGCTACTCTTAAAATATATATATATATATATATATAGTTCATTTATATGTAATATTTTAATATATAAATACTTAAAATACATTTTTTGAAAGTAGAAATATATGATACCTATGTAGCATGTAGCAAATGCACACCAGGGAAAATTATAACATGTGTAGAGTAGTTTCCAGTTTATAAAATGCTTTTACACACAATATATTACTATAGGAAGTTCTCTTTTTTGACTAGAACCACTGGGCGATTGGTGGGTAAACCATCTCCCTGATAATGGGTACATTTTCACATTTCATTATGTTGGAAACAAATGAAAATGGTATCTTACTGCCATATAAAAGCAGGGCTTCTCTACATCTGAAATTCAGTTTGTGATACTGGTCATTCTAAGTTTGTACAGATATAGAGAGGCAGAGAAAACTCCATCTATGGTCAACTGAAACGACAGCAGAGGTCAGCTGCTGCTTTATTGAGACAGAACTCAAAGACAGGGATGCTTTTACCGGAGGAGTAAAGCCAGGTAGGATGAGGACAAGATGCAAGCAATCACGTGTACTCATTAGATGGAAAAGCCCATGTGCTTCACATTATGAAATATTAGGATGAGGCCCTGTCCTCTGCAACCTCACTGTAGTAAGTTTGCTGGAACTGGACTAATTTCAAAAAAGGCATGTGGGCAAATTTATTAAGGACAGAAATACTTGATTTTAAAAGGAAATAGGTCAGGTCTGCATGTGAAGGTTCAGCAGTGATTTGATGGAGGGCTCACACCGGTTTGCACCGGTTTTGTGGGTACCTGAACTGTCTTCCCAGCATCCTCCATAATGCTCATCATTTCTTCCTTTTCCAGATCAGTCTGTCTTTGCTCAAGACCACTGTTTGGGAAGTGAGTAAGGTGCCTCTCTTCCTTGTCACAGTGTAAATGAAGAGAGGATGTTTTGAGGATGTTTTATTTTGTTTACAACAGTTCACTCCCTCCTGTTAGTAAGAAGTGGAAATCAGGTATCGGGACTCCTATAACCAAGAGAGGTGAAGAATGGAGTAATAGAAATGGCAAGACCTTAAAATGAATTCAGGATTTAGTAACCAGCTGAAGGACAACGGCAGATGGTAAGTTTAGAGGTGTACAAATATAATGGGAGGAGGTCAGATGAATTTCGATAGCAATTGCAGGAGAACTGCGTGATAGTTTTGAGGAATAAAGAAGAGAAGACAAACCATATGGTGAGATGGTAATTAGGCTCCAGTGTTTTGCCTTTAAGAAAAGGAAAACCTTGGAAACTTACTTATGAAGACACAACCTAAGGTAAGGGAAAAGATTTATTGGAAAAGGAAAGAAAGAGAGATGGCAATCTAGGTCTAAGTTGTAGAGTTAGGGGGAGATTTTACAGTAAAATTGAAACTAGGGACAGGAAGACAGGAAATATATAGTAATTTAAGCAATACAAAACTATGAATCAGGCTTCCTTATTATAGGAATAGTCGAAGAGTACCGAGAAATGGAACAGAGTTTGCAGAGAAATTATTTGTAAAAAGTAAACAGGAACATTTTGACACTGACAATAAATGAGTAAATTCTCTGCTTATTACAATGCAAATCTGTTCTTCGTGTCCAGGAAGAAAAGTCAGCGTCTTCTTAGAGTGTGGAGAAAAATCTCTGCTGAGTACAGGTGACTAGCTAAGTGTATAAACTCAGAGGTTATTCCATTAGGTGATCCAGGCTTGGGTCTGAGTTTGTTTCTTTTAAGACAATTGAATTCCAAAGTTTCACGCTGTCAAGCAACTAGTGAAAATGCTTTTCTGCTGCTCATTCTCTAGTCAAGGCAGGATTGCCATGCTGATTTGTGGTAGCTTCTGCTTGAAAGGTTTTCCCTCCTATTCTTTTGAGGTCTTGGAGGGGTGTGGAGGCAAAATAGCTGGATTTTACTTTACTTATTTAAAGATTTTATTATTTACTTGAGAGAGAGTGAGAATGAGTGAGAATGAGGGATTGTGAATAGGAGGAGAGCAAGGAGAGAGAGAAGCAGACTCCTCACTGAGCAGGGAGCACAACTCAGGGCTCGATCCCAAGACCCTGGGATCATGACCTGAGACAAAGGTAGACCCTTAACTGACTGAACCACCCAGGTACCCAGAGTAGCTGGATTTTATTTATTTATTTATTTTAAATATTTTATTTATTTTAAATATTTTATTTATTTATTCATGAGAAACCCAAAGAGAGAGGCAGAGACACAGGCAGGGGGAGCAGCAGGCTCCATGCAGGGAGCCCGATGTGGGACTTGATCCTGGGACCCCAGGACCACGACCTGAGCCAAACGCAGACACTCAAAGCCACCCAGGTCCCCAAAGAGCTGGATTTAAAACTGAAGGAGTTAGGAGCAGATTGGATAACCTTTGCAGGGTGCTGTGGCCCTGGGCTGCAGAGTGCACAGAGGGATTAGAGGGGTATCAGGGAAAGTAGACTGAGGCTGGCTCAGTCTGGAGGAGCAGACTGATCAGCAGAGCCTGATCTGAGACAAAGGCAATAGTGTGGAGAGAATGGATTTGAGGGGGATTAAGGAGGAGGAATGGACAGGATTTAGAGGCTGAATGTGAAATGGAGCAGGCCTCTGCCTGGATAACTGGGTAGGCTGTGTGGTTATTCACTGAGGCGAGCTCAAGGGGTGAGAGGCAGGTAGAGAGAGAGATGCTGAATTCACTTTTGTTTGTGGTGCACTTTAGGTGTCTGTGGGATAGTACCATTTTTTTCCCTTCCTAATTCTGACCACCAAACTCTTGATGAATATTTTTCTTTACATTGATTAATTAATATACTCTTGAAGTCGGAGTTATCGGTCTTCTAAACCAGAAACAACAATAGCTTCCCATTATCTGCTAATTTAACTAGTTCAGTTCTTAGAGAGGCAACCTTATTTCATTTCTCCTTCCTAGATTTCAAGGTGTCGTTCACTGTTGACCCTATAACCCTTTGACTTGAGTGTAATTTATCAAAGAGAAGGAAAAGTCAAAGAGAGCTTTCAGGATTTCTGTCTGGAATCCTGAAGAACTGTGGTGGTATTGGTAAACATTGGCAGTTGGTAATGAAATTGTGAGAGGCTCAGTTTTGTTAGGTATTTAAACAAGGAATATCCAAGTAGAATTGCGATTTCATAGAATGTCGGACTAGAGGGGACTTTTTTTTTTTTTTAAGATTTTATTTATTTATTCATGAGAAACACAGAGCAAGAGGCACAGATACAGGCAGAAGGAGAAGCAGGCTCCATGCAGGGAGCCTGATGTGGGACTCGATCCCAGGACTCCAGAATCACACCCTGGGCTGAAGGCAGGTGCTAAAATGCTGAGCCACTCAGGGATCCCTGAGAGGGGACTTTTAAAGTGAAGGAATATTAACACTATTGATCATATACTATATGCCAGGCACTTTGGCAGAACTCCTTCATATATGTCACCTCAATTAATCTTGATGACATGCTTACAGATTATTACAGATTATTTTTCCTGTTTTATGAATGGACATAAAGATTCTCAGATATATATATATATAATATATTTTATCTATTTCTCTATATATTTACATGTATTATATATAACATAAATATATAGTATATCTAAGGTATTAAAATTTCATGGGGTGATTAAGGAAAAATGTCTGCAATGACTCGTTAAGGGGGTGATAATAAATAAAAGGTTGACAAACACTGATGTAGACCCATTTCATTTATAAAGTTTTTCTTTTTTTGCAGAATTCTTTTTTGTTTCATATGAAATCACATGTTAAACACTAATACATACAACAGGTAAAAACAGCGTTGGTTTAAATGCCACTGGGGAGATGGGCCAGAAACATGCCATTTCTGATGCCTTTCCCTCACCTTCTGTGGCAGCCGTTGAGGTACTGATATGAAGCTTAGAGCTCTGAGCATCTTAGTTGGAATAGCTGAGAAACACAATTTAACCTCTTTATTATACAGATGAGTCAACTGAGGCGAGCTTGTAATGTGTAAGCATGAACTCTTACGGTGATTTTATTATTCACACAAAGTGGAACTGAATCAGGCTTTCCTCTGGGGACAGACTATGGAGGAGAGACACACAGAAGATGGGAAAAGAGAGAGAAAAGCCAGAGCAGAGGGCAGGTAAAGAATGTTTAAAGAGATGATGAGAAAAATAAGTGAGATGTTCAAGAAAGATACTCATCACAAGAAAAAAAAATGGGGGGGGGGACTGTGCATAGTGACTAAATGTGGTGAACATTTCACACTATCTACAAATATCTAATCACTATGTTGTATACCTGAAACTATACAATGTGATAGGTCCGTGATATCTCAAAAGATAAATTAATTTGCAAATGGATACTGTCCTCAGCAGCCGCAAATGGAGAGGCCATGGTTTCAGGACAGTGTGTGGGTAGAGCTTGGTTTCACAGGAAACTGGATATTTCAGACACCATCAGCAAATAGGTAAGGATGTTAACTTTGCTAATTATTGCAACTAATTACCTTTCCATGATCAAATAGAAACATCAATACATTAATCACCGCAGATTGAGAAAACAATTTTTAGTCTACTGTATTAAGATGGGTTCAGCTTACGGAATTAGAACACAAAACAATGTGCAAAATGGATGCCTTGAGGACAGACCTCAAGCAAAGGCAGGTCACATGTACATTTGATTTTATATAATGTTGGAAACACAGCATTTCACCTGAGGCCAAAAAAGGAAAAACATATATGATGATGAGATAGAGACATAGATGAAAGAAAAAGAAAATTTGAAAACCTCTATTGAGCACCATGGAATTCTTCCAACAGATTTTACATGCATTTTTACCTTTGAGTGACATCATTGCTCTTTGCTATTGTCAGACAAATCGTTATCCAGGTGACTCAACAAATTATATTTGGGCCTTAGTAATTGTGCTTAGTGTGAGGGAATTAAATTGTAATCTTACAAGAGTCTTAATAATTACTTAATTCTTTTTTGCTATTTCAAATATTGGGAGTGCAATCTGGTAGTGACATCTAACACTTTCAATTGAACCTTAGTTAAGTGTCTCACACTAACAGGAATATTCCTGTTATCCTTTACACAGCTCTATCATCTACAAACATGGGCAGATTAATTTTCTAATCAAAACATTCTGGGAAACTATTAAGCATGACATTAAACTGTGTTATACTAATTATATTCCCTATGAAGAATTTCTATCTGAACTTACAGCAAAAGACCCTGGAGAAAACTTATCAGAGAACAAATTGCTTAAACGTGTTTTAAGAAGAATCACATATTCCTATAATAATTTTGCTTTTCATACCTACCTTAAATCAACTCTGTTCACAGTGATTCACTATGGTGGCAAGATCTTGTTGACCTTGCTAAACAGATTTTTTTTTTTTTAAATGTTAAATCCTGCATAAGTGTGTAACATGGCAAACAGAAGTATTTAGCTCTATTGTGAACATTTGTCCAACATTAATATTTGCTTCTTACTAGAATACTACTCTCATCAAGAAAAAAGAAATAACAGAATTAATTGTGATATACCAAGGGGTGGGTGGGGGTATGGAAATCATTTTAGCAGGGGCCAGAATTAAAATTTCTATAAAGGACCAGATAGTAAACAGCTTAAGTTTTGCAGGCCAGATGGTCTCTGTTGCAACTACTCTGGTCTACAGTTGTACAGAAAAAGGAGTTCTGGACAATATGTAAAAGAATAGGCATAGCTGTATTCTAATACCATTTTATTTATGAAAAGTAGATGGATGATCAAAACCATAATGAGATAACACTTCACACCCGCTAGCATGGCTAGATTCAAAAAGTCAGGTAAAAAAAAAATGTTAGTAAAGCTAGGGCAAAATTGGAAACCTCATGCTCTACTGGTAGGAGTGTAAAATGGTGCAGCCACTTTGGTATAGTTTGGTAGTTCTTTAGACATAGATTAACCATATGACCCTTAATTTCCACTCCTTTGCATATATCCAAGAGATATAAATACTTGTGTCCATGTGACACCGTGTCCATGAATATTTATAGTGGCATTATTTGTAACAGTCAAAAGAAACAACCCAAATGTCCATCAACTGATGAATGGCTAAACAAAAGGTGGTATATCCATACAATGGACTATTACTCAGCCCCTCAGGGATATTGGGCAGTCTTGCGAGATTTTTGGTGACATCTAGTGACTGAGGTCAGAAATGCTGCTAAACATCCTACAAGGCACAGGACAGCCTCTTCTACCCCCATCATAAGAGTTATCAAATGTCAATAGGGCTGAGATTGAGAAACCCAGGTTTACATACGTACATTATATGATTATATCAGTGAGCATTCTGTGTGTATGATTTGCTTTCTCCCCATCTTACATTATGTTGTAAAACAGCAGCAATTTAAACCAACAGAGACAAGCAGGTGGAAAATGTGGACGGAGCCAGGCCGCAAAGCCAGCAGGGTAAGCAACACTAGTATATTGTGTTTTGCTACTGAAGGTTTGAAATGAAGGTGCCAAGTCAGTGCTAATGGCCAGGTAATTATTCTGAAACCCTGTGATTAAGTACGAAGTGCTACAGAACTTTTGTAAAATGAGGTACGCCTCCACAGCAGTAAGGTGGTAAAGCAATGGAGAAAGTGGTCAAGCCACATAAATTAGGCCTTGAATTAGGCTTGCAATTATGTTTCTTTTCCTAATCCACTGACTCCTTGGAAAGTATGCACAGCAAAGCACTGAACTTGTAATTTTTTTTTGGTAGTGTTTCTGTAGAACTACAAAACTTCTTTTGTAGAACTCGGATTTGTTGAGAAAAATTTGTAGAAAGAGGGAAATGCAGTATTTTTTGTTGTTTGTTTCTGGTTCTCTGCCCCTGTATTAATTTGAGGGAGAGAAGGAAAATGCATGTGATAGGAGAGAATAAAAAAAGTGGAAGACATGTAGTGGGAAGGGAATATTTTATTAAAGTAAAAAAAATTAAAATCATCCTAAAAGAAAATTAATTATTTCACTTTTCCCTACCAGCATTTAATAGCTCATTGTGGTCTCAATGCCACTAAATTAAGATTTTTTTTGAGGAATGGAAAGAGTTAAGGGAGAGATCTCCAAAGTTCCTATATTTCTATTAATTTGTATATTTTGTTAAAAACTGAATATAAAACATATCTAACAAACAGAAAATTATAGAAAATAGTAAAATAGACACAAATATACCCACCACTGAGAGGAAATACTTGTCCTAGAAATAAAGTCCTAGATTGACTTTAGATCTTTCCCTTTTATTTTTTATTTTTTTAAAGATCTTATTTATTTATTTATTCATGACAGAGAGAGAGAGAGGCAGAAACACAGGCAGAGGGAGAAGCAGGCTCCATGCAGGGAGCCCGATGTGGGACTCGATCCCGGGTCTCTAGGATCAGGCCCTGGGCTGAAGGCAGCACTAAACCGCTGGGCCACTGGGGTTGCCCAGATCTTTCCCTTTTAATAAATAAAACATTACAGATACCTTAGCTACAAAGTTGCAGCTTCAATTACTTACCTCTTCTTCCTTCACTCTCTGGGAGTAGGTGAAGTTTTGGGGTATATTTCCTTCGTGTTTTTACACACACACACACACACACACACACACACACACACACACAAAGTGTACTTGCCACTTGATTTTCCCTTTTATTCTTGAGATAGATCTACATGTAGACCCATTATTTATTTTTATTTTTAAAATATTTTATTTATTTATTCATTAGAGACCCAGAGAGAGAGGCAGAGACACAGGCAGTGGGAGAAGCAGGCTCCCCATGGGGAACCTGATGCGGGACTCCATCCCAGGACCCTGGGATCACGACCTGAGCCAAAGGCAGCTGCACAACCACTGAACCACCCAAGCACCACAGACCCAGTTATTTGTTTTCAATACAATCTAGGATTCTATCCTATAATAAACCTCTGTGGGTTTTTATTCTTTTTGTGACTGCAGGATGGTGAAACAGTTTACTCTGTTTTGCTATTATGAAGTGTTCAAGAAGTATCTTTGTATGGATACCTTTGGGCTTCTCCAAGGAGACCTGTAGACATGGAAGTGCTGGGTCACAGGTACATGTACCTTCACCTTTACTAGATCTTACCAAGTTTGCTGTCCAAAGTGGTTGTACCACTCTAGTCATCTTTGTAGGAATCCCTACATCTTGGCCAAAACTTGGTGACGTGAGACTTTGTAATATTTGCCAATATGATAAGGGTAAAATGGTGCCTCATAAAATTGTCATAAAAAAATAGATTGGGAATGATACATCCTTTCCCTCAACTTTTCACACCATTCTCTCTTGTCATTAGGAGTGAACCCTCACAAAAATTGTATTAGTCATTGTCTGGATGTTGAGACTGAACAGAAATGGTAAAGGAAAGAAAGATATTTTTGGATTCCAAGCTTCTTCGGGCCTACCTTTTGTCTCATTAAATTTTGTCCAACCCCTGGCCCATGGGGTGTGTTTCCAAAACTATTGACTCAGTGGGGTATAACATCTTCTTGCGGGGGTATCAGAATGAGAATCAATGCATGTTACTGTAAAGTTTAAATAATAAGCAAATTAAAAATGCATTTTTAAAAATGTAAAGCTTAGACAAAAGTATTATTTTTCACAGATGCATTGCAGTTGCTAAGAATTTTTTTTTTAAAGATTTTATCTATTTGAGAGAGAGCATGAGCAGGGGGAGAAGCAGAGGGAGAGGGACACTGAGAGCCCCACACAGGCTTGGATCCCAGGACCCTGAGATCATGATCTGAGTTGAAGTTAGATGCTTAGCTGGCTGAGCCACCCAGGTGCCCCAAGAGTTTCTATAAGAAAAATTTCAGAGTAATCTATGTGAAGCTTGAAAATTAATTATAATAAATTGTTAATAACTTCTGTTAATTTATACTTAGGACATTCTATATGCCAAGGACGGGAGAAAGAAAAGAGCAACCCCCTTCACATCAGGTAGCTGGTTTGACACTTAGAGTAAAGGCTCAAGGTTTTTAAAAGCTAGCCTGACAATCACAGCTAAGCCACATTGTTCTCCTCATGGTCATAATCCCTCAGAGCACCAATATCGGATAAGGTCACTCTGTGTTGAAGTGAGACAGAACAAGACCACTTCTAAGTTTATGCACAAACAACAGCAAGGTCAAGTGCAAATCACAAAAGACCTCCCCCCACCCCCATATTATGAATGACTGTGGCTTTGTTGTCAGTTCCAACTCTAGCCTCATCCTTTTTTAAAAAAAAATTTTAAAGATTTTATTTATTTATTCATGAGAGACACAAAGACAAAGGCAGAGGGAGAAGCTGGCTCCCTGTGGGGAGCCTGATGCAGGACTCAATTCCAGGACCCAGAGATAACACCCTGAGCCAAAGGCAGATGCTCAACCACTGAGCCACCCAGGTGTTCCTCTGGCCTCATTCTTTACCTGCCATTCTCCTAGATAAAACTTATTAGGATACCCAATCATTTACTGTCCCCAATTACTGACAGCACTGAAATCCAGAGTAACCCCCTCACTTGGTTTCAGAGGAACCTTCCACGATCACGTAACCAAAGTCCAAATCCTGTGAGTCTTTTCTGATACTTCCCTACTGGGAAGCCCCACAGTTACCTATAGTGCATGATCTCATTCCCAGAGAGTAATGAACTCCACTTGTTCAACTACAAGCAGTCCTCGTGGGAAGCCCTTCCTCCTGGTGGTCTCTGGTGGGAAGGGCTTTCACAGACATTTCTGAGAACTTTACATATGCTATCTCGTGTAAGCCTGGCAACACCCCTGTTTGTTAGGTATTATTATTATTATTATCCCCTTTTGCAGGTGGAAAGGCAAAGAAAGAAAGTGTAAAACAAAGAAGAAAGAAAGAAAGAAAGAAGTTGTCATCTTCAACATCCCATAGCTAGTAAATGACAGGAAAAAAATTTATACCTGGGCCTCATGGTCATTAAGACCTAAGGAACTACTTCAGTTCTCTGGACGTTGCTGTTCGCCTGGACTTTCCCCTAAATATTATGTGCTCTTTCAAGACAAAGACTGGCACAGAAAGTCTGGAACAGTATAAACAAATAAATATTAAGCAAACAAACAACCCAATGACTATAGCCTAAAGACATACTTGGAACTAAGGACCCTTTTCTGAACCTCACCAGAGTTGCTAGAGTTGTTTCTTTCTTTCTTTTTTCTTTAAAGATTTTATTTATTTATTCATTCACGAGGGACAGAGAGAGAGACACACACACACACAGAGGCAGAGACACAGGCAGAAGGAGAAGCAGGCTCCACGCAGGGAGCCCGTTGTGGGACTTGATCCTGGGTCTCCAGGATCACGCCCTGGGTCAAAGGCAGGTGCTAAACTGCTGAGCCACCCAGGGATCCCCCTAAAGTTGTTTCTTGTACCCAAATCAGGACTGCATGTTTACCAGAGTCTTGGCCCACACCACTTGCATGTAGTCAGAAGACGGACAACTTAAGGAAATAGTTCAAAGGAAAAAGATGACTTTAAAAGAGGGAACAAGCACACTGATGTGTGGGAAAACTGCTTTAGCCTTGAGGCCTGATCTTGGCTATATACAACGAACTCTTGCATGGTTTCAGCTCCAGGCCCTTCATTGTACATCCTCAAGTTTTTTCAGCTCTATGGTCTTGAGCGCTCTAGGCCTTGCTTCTCACCCAGAATGTCTTGTATCTGATGTCCTGCCACTCTTTCCTGCCTAGTGAAAATCCATGGACTCTTCCTTTTGGCTTTCCAGATCTGCTCCTTCAGATTGGATATACCCCTTCTTTGATTTCAATGAACCTTTAAAATGACTGCTATGGGGACTCAGCGGTTGAGCGTCTGCCTTTGGCCCAGGGCGTGATCCTGTAGATCCGGGATCGAGTCCCACGTCGGGCTCCCTGCATGGAGCCTGCTTCTCCCTCTGCCTGTGTCTCTGCCTCTCTCTCTCTTCGTGTCTCTCACGAATAAATAAATAAATCTTAAAAAAATAACTGCTATATATTTATATTATTTTGTTATTTGTGTAAAGGTTTGTGAACCACAGACTGTGAGCTCCTTAGGGACGTGGCCAAGCCCCTTCTGATTTTTAGCGGACCCAGAGCAGGCCCTCAGCTCTTAGGTACTCAGCAGGTGCTCGGTAGGTCCAGAAAGCATCCTTTGGGAGCATCCTGGTTGCTGTTGTTCTCACCTGCCTACCACCTTTTCAGGTTCCAAGATGTGGGAGAGGTAGGTTCTCGTCTCATGGAGTCCAAGAACGAATCTCGGGGAGAAAGGAGAGTAAAGCAATAGTAGTGTATTAAGCAAAGACACAGAGCAAGCTCCCAGAAGTGAGAGGGGTCTGGACAGGGATGCCAATGAGGTTTTTTTTTTTTTTTTTTTTTTTTTTTTTGACTGGCCTTTTATAGAGAACCTGACTAGGGAGATTTCGGCCTTGAGATGTCTTGTGCCATCTCGAGCGAATGGCACGGTTTTGTTGTTGTTTTGGGTCTGGGGAGTCTCTGCGATTACTCTGTAGCCATCAAAGGAAGATACTCCCTAAGATTTGAGGCCCGGTGGCCGGATCTGCTTCCTTATCTCTGGTTGTGTTGCATCTCGGTGTCCTTGGGATTTATGGGAGTCTGACTCGGGGGCCTTCCCCTTATCGCCCCGGCCCGGCCCTATCTGTCCCTTTCCTCTTCCCAGCGGCCCATCCCACCAGGGCCCTCCCGAGTGTTGAGCTCTGTAAGCGCATCTGCATCCTGCCTTCCAGGAGGGCCTTACGGGGATGCTCTTCTCCGGGTTGGGGTGGTCGTCTGGGGAGTGCCCCTGATTTGGGACCACCTCTGATGGGAGTAGGACTCTTACGGGTTGGCAGATGACTTCTCCTTCCCGTGCTTCTCAGATGGTGGAGCAGAGGGTCGCGCCCGCCCTCCCGGGTTAGCAGGAACCGGTTCCCCCGATTCCCAATTCCCGGGAGGTTCTCACGCCTTCCGGGCCCGCTCGCACCCGGGCCGGGTCACAGCCGAGCGGCCAGGACCGCCAGAGCGCTTGAACGGCCAGACGGAGGGGCCGCACAGCCAATCACGTTTCGCTCTGCCCGGAAAAGGCGGGTCGTGGGCGTGGCGATATTGGCAACGCCGCGTCTGATTGGCCGGCGCGGAGCCGTCCGCGGTGGCGGGAGTTTTTGGACGTGCTGGCAGCGGCCCCGGGCAGCAGCGGTTGGGCCGTGAGTTGGGCCGGCGCGGCGGGACCGGGCGGGACCGGGCGGGACCGGGCGGGACCCGGCGGGCAGGTCCCCTCTGGCGGGCTCGCTGTGCCGCCGCCTTTTGTCCCCCACCCCGCCGCACCCCGGAGCTGCGGGGAAAGATGGATCGGCCCCGGCCGCGGCCGCACCACCCGAAGCCCGGCTCGGCCGCCGCGGGGCCGCCCTACCCCGCCTCCGCCTCCGCCTCCGCCTCGCTCCGCAGCTGCAGGGAGAGCAAGATGCCGCGCAGGAAGGGCCCCCAGCGCCCTCCGCCCGGCGCCGTCGAGGAGCCTGGAGAGAAACGCCCCAAGTTCGTGAGTGTCTCCCCGAGCTGTGCTGGGGCAGCTCCTGCCCTCCCCGAGGGCCGCGGCTCGGGTCCGGGATCCTAAAAGTTCCTTCAACTTTGACCACGGGGTGGACCCACGGTGCCTGGGGGATGGGGTGGGGATGGGGGTGGGATGGGGGTGGGATGGGGGTGGGGTGGGGATGGGGTGGGGATGGGGGTGGGGTGGGGATGGGGTGGGGATGGGGTGGGGATGGGGTGGGGAAATTTTGTTCTAGGTTTCCAGAGCTGCCAATCTCCCAGTAGATTTACGAGGCCAGGGCCTAATTCCGTTTGGCTGACACTTGCACTGATCATTGAGTCGCCCCAAGTTCCCTCTGGCCGGCAGGAAAAGCAGGTCGAGTATGTATGTATTGACGTCACCGAGGTGAACATTGCTTTTTTTTTTTTTAAGACTTTATTCATAGAGACAGAGAGAGAGAGAGAGAGGGACACAGGCAGAGGGAGAAGCAGGCTCCCTGCAGGGAGCCTGATGTGGGACCCGATCCTGGGACTCCAGGATCATGCCCTGGGCTGAAGGCAGCGCTAAACCGCTGAGCCACCCGGGCTGCCCAACATTGCATTTATTTATTTATTTTTCCAACATTGCTTTTTTTTTTTTTTTTTTTTAAGTCGAACTTCTCCCCACCTCTCTAGCGTCTTGAGGCTACCAGACATTGCAAAGTGAACTTTTAGGTATTAGGATTTCTTTTTCCGCTTAATTTTAAGGACAAGATTTTTTTTATTTTTTTATTTTTTTAAAGGCAGATGTGATTTTCCCAAGTAGGAACAACTCGTTTTTAAAAAAAAGATTTTTTTTTTAATTGGAGTTCAATTTGCCAACATTTAGCATAACACCCAGTGCTCATCCAGCCAAGTGCCCCCCTCAGTGCCCATCACCCAGTCAACCCCCCCCCCCCCCCCCCCCCCCCCCCCGCCCCGCACTCCCCTTCCACTACCCCTTGTTCGTTTCCCAGTGTTAGGTGTCTCTCATAGGAACAACTCGTTTTAAAACTTGGCGGGCTGTGTAGTCACTGCTAAGGAATGTTTTGCTTAGATGTGCAAAGAAGCCAAAGTATTTGAAACTCGCCATTCTGTTTGCTTCTCTTAGTCACTTTGTCTCCCGAGGCAGCTGTCATGATCAGAGAGGCTTGCAGATCTTTTTGTTGGTGTCAGCTAGTGAAAATAGGTGGCGATGATGGTTTTCTATATGTGTGTGTAAGTAAATTACTGAAGGGTTGATAGCTTTGGGGTGAATCAAACAATTGAAAATTTAATATTGGACCCGTCCATTTTCCTTAGGAGTATGGAAGACTTTTTAAGTTGTAGGTAAAATTATACATGTGCCTTCTGTAAACAAGACTCATTAGGAATTTAAATCAGGACACACACATTAAAGGAGTAGAGATTTGTGGAGGGGGTGTGAGTTGCTAAGCCTAACAGTTAGTTAATAATGATGGTTGAATGAAACTGGGAGCTGAGCTATAAATGTGTATCAGAATACTGAAAATGAGGGATAACATGGATTAATTTTGCTAAATTAAATATCCACATGGCCATGGGCCAGGTGAAGTTTTGCAGGAGGGTCAACTATGTTGTTACTGTTATTTTAACAGAGTTGAGGAATGAATAGGATGCAATTAAACTGGCAAATGCAGGATTCTAGCCAGTATGAGAAGAATCCTGGGGCAATGAGTTTTCTTCCTTTTAGAGGCTGCTCTCTGGGTTAATAATGTCATTCCGTTTTGTTTCTCACTCCTGTGCTCCAGAATGCATGAGGTACGATTTTCTGTGACTCTTCCAGCAAGAATGTCCTGAAAACAGAACCTACACTAATATTTAGATTTAGTTTCATTGAAGGATATATCTGGCAATTTGGATCCTAGTCTGTTCATTTCTTTAAGTACGTTAAAAGGGTTGTTGTAAAGATAAAAAGACCTCTAAAAGCAATCCTTTGAGGCTTAAAAGTTAATAAACATGTCTAACACAGTGTTTGCTTTTGTTTTTTAAGGTTTATTTATTTATTTAAGAGAGAGAGAACCTGAGCGAGTGCGTTTATAGGGGAGGGGCAGGGGAAATGGGAGAGAGAGTTCCATGGCAGACTGCTGATTGCAGCGCTTGTGGGACTCGATCTCACCACCCTGAGATCATGACCTAAGCAGAAACCAAGACTCGATCCCTTAACTGACTGTGCCACCCAAGCGCCCCCATGGTATTTGCTTTTAGATAGGAGTCTAATTTGAATCATGGCTTTATAATTCATTTAGACGTAATTTGGACTATTCCTAATCCCCGAATCTAGCTTAGATTCTTGCTTACATGGTAGTTTCTTTAGCTATATTTTCCATTTCACTAATTCTGTTAGCAGCGATATTTAATCTGCTATTTAACTTGTTTGGGATATTTAAGTTTAGCAATTACAGTTGACTCTTGAACAACATGGGTTTGAATTGTGGAGGTCTACTTATGCATGGATTTCCTACAGTACGGTACTGGAAATTTCTTTTTTCTTATGGTTTTCTTAATAACATTTTCTTTTCCCTAACTTTGTTGTAAGAATCCAGTATATAATATAGCATACAAAATATACGTTAATTGGTTTATGTTATTGGTAAGGCGTCCAGTCAACAGTAGGCTATTGATAGTAAGTTTTTGGGGAGTCAAAAGTTATACACGAATTTTCATTGCATGGGGATCGATCGGTGCCCCTAACCCCTAGGTTGTTCAAGGGTCAACTGTATTTTTTAGTTCTGTAGGTTCCATTTATTTCTTTTTCAAATCTGCCTGGTCATTCCTGACAGTTCTTTGTTTCCTATTACTTTCATTTTTTAGGCATTTCCTATGTTTGAGTCCTTTTGT
Organism: Vulpes lagopus; assembly: GCF_018345385.1. Lineage (NCBI taxonomy): Eukaryota > Metazoa > Chordata > Mammalia > Carnivora > Canidae > Vulpes > Vulpes lagopus. Next base: position 45,633,440 of record NC_054839.1, read on the forward strand.
TCTTTATCTGATAGTTCAGGTGCGTGCAGTTTTTGGACCATGTGCATTGTCTCACACTCACGGTGGCTTATTCCCTTCTGTGCTTGTTGAGCTTTGTAAGCGCATTGCTGTATCTTAACCTGTCTTCCAGGAGGCCTTACCAGGGATGCTGTTCTCTGGAGTGTTTTTCTGGGAGTGCCACTGATTTGGGACCACCTCTTATGGAAGTAGGACTCTTAAGAGAGCCTGGAGTTCCATCTTGAGCCCTTACTCTGTACCCAGCCTGCTTTCTGAGCTGCTCTTCTCAGTTGGCCTGGTTCCACACTGCTCTCAGTCTCAGCCTCATAACTCTTGTTTTGAGGATGGACCCCCATCTCTGGAGACTGTCCCTTGCTTGTCAGATCTCAGCAGTGCCTCTGATAGTGGAGAGCTAGATTCTTCTGTCACCAAGTCAAAGAATGGATCTCGTGGACAAGGAAGAGTGAGCAAAGCAATACAAGCTTATTAAGCAGAGATACAGAGAAAACTCTCAGAAGTGAGAGGGGTCCCGACAAGGTTGCCACTGAGGCCTTTCAGTGTCAGTCTTTTATTGAGCACCTAGCCAGGGAGCCCACCACCTTGAGATCCTTGTTCAGTCTTGGTTTGAGCAGGGACTATTGATAACACCTTAATGACTTCTTTGTGGTCTGGTGAGTTTTTGTGGTTACTTGGGAGCCATTAAAAGAAGATACTCCCTAACATTTTGGAGCTGGGGAGCCAGGTTTATTATTTTTTTCTGTTTTTTGCTGCCCTATCTCTGTTTCCTTGGAATAGGTAGGAGCCTGTCTCTGGGCCTTTTGGTGTCCTTGGGATCTATGGGAGCCCACAGATTTCTGGGAGCCTTTCCCTTATCTTTCCCTGTCTAGCCCCATCTGCCCCTAACTCCTTCCTACATCACCTATACATGTGATTCCTCTGTAGCTTGGCTTGGTTTGCTGGACTGCTACGTCTTGAGTCAGTTCTTGGCTTCCTCTTGATTTCCTATGGAGCCATATTAGCCTGTTAGTGATGTCACCCCTGTGGGCTAATTTAGGTGTTTGGTGTTTTGCATGCCCCACAAAGCTGTAAGCTGGTAGTAGAAGTGAGTAACTGGCCACTTGCTCCAGTCTTAGATTAGGAAGGCACAAAGGAGCTCTTTGTAAAGTAAAATCTTGTTTTACTTTGAGGCTTGATAAAGCAAACACATCCTTGTTTTCTACCATAGGTATAGTCATGAGTCTCAAGTTACTTTTGAATTGTATATAAAAGTTTGTAGTACAGAATTTCTCCCCATAGATCTGTATAAATAGTAGAAATTGCTCTATTGTAAATGTGTAATAGTTTGGCTGCACAGGAAATCAATGATGTGTGGGCTGTTTGTGAACTAACTGACTTGACTTCAGTAGAAAATATGGTAAGCAGCGAGTATGAGGTGCTGGCGATAGTTACTAGGGGATAGGATGCAACCATTGGAGGCTGGGGGTCAAGGCAGGTACCTGGAAGAAGGCTGTGTGAAGGTAGAAAGAGTTCAGGAGGATCATTAAACTTTGCCCTGTCCTAGGTCACACTCTCAGTACCTGAATCCAAGCCTGAGTCCAATTCCCCTCTAGAACAAAATAAAACGGTTGCCCTACTTTCATGAAATGCCTTTCAGTGATATTGGGCATTTTGTTCCTACCTTTTACTACTCCTAGAAACAAACAGTACAAGCAGTACAAACAGTGGTGGCCCCCATATCTAGATTGAGAACAGGATGTATGGCTTCTGGAGAAGTCTACATCTCAGGGCTGTGGGCCAGTTTTTTGGTAGGAGGCCTGTGCATTTGGTGATCCTAGTTGGCAGAGTAGCTCTTATGTTTAATTAGGAATATCCTTTAAAAGTTCTCACAGACTTTAGTGTAAATCTTGCATCTAATTTTATGGTTTCCATCAAACAGATTGTTAATTATTATTTAATTATGTCATTATAGTACCTTCAATTTTGGTTGTGAGAGGTTTTTCACCCTGTCCAGTAATATCTGTATGTCTCCCATCGTGGGCATCATCACTAATAACAGTTACCCTTAATGAACCAAGCTCTTTTCTAGGTGTCCTACACACACACACTCTCACATTCTCCTTTAACCCTTACAACAATCCTATGAGGTGTGTATTTTAGCTTTGTTTGCTGGTTGGGAGAAGCAGAGTGCAGAGGTTGAATTTTGAATTGCCTTAGTTCACACAGCTGCGTGTTGGTGAGGATGGGATTTGAAGCCGGGTAAGCTGTCTTCCATATTTTTAGTTGTTGTCCTGTATTACTTTCCCATGCTATTGGGAGTTTTAATCTTTACTACTTTTCTCATTCAGGAACCATTAAAAATAGTAACACCTTTAATGAATACAGAATTAGTAATTTCCTGATCCTAGGCAGATTGTGAGGTAGGAAGAGGTATGAAGTTGGAGTACTATTGTCTATTGTACTGGGAACTTGAGTGGAGTTGAAATCAGAGTAGGCTTGATGAGATTTCTTTCCATAGCAGGATGGTATTGAAATACCTTACCACTGGGAGTAATTTTTTCAAATAGCAAATCAAATAATCATTATGAACTTAGGGGAGGATTTAAGAGTTTTAATAAGTTAAAATTTGGTGCTGGAATATTTAAGTTACTAGCTTATTAATGAGAACTGTTTGGAAATGCTTGCCATAGGTTGTATTCTCCAAAAATACCCACTGCCATCCTTTCTTAACAGTTTTTTTTTTATTAGAAGAGGCATTATGAATAGCATTTATGAGCAGTAACTTGGTTGCTTTGGGTTTATTTGGAGGCAGGTGTGGCAGGCTGAATAATGAGCACCCTCCAAGGATAGTCATGTCTTAATCCCTGAAACCTGTGTTACCTTGTATCGAAAAAAAGGACTTCAAGTTAAGGTTTTTGGAATGGGGACATTGTTCTGTATTACCAGGCTGGGCCCTAAATGCAAACACAGATGTCCTTGTAAGGGGGAGGCAGGAGAGAGATTTGACCACAGAAAAGGAGAAGGTGATGTGATTCTTAAGGCAGAGATTGGCAATGTAGCCACAAGCCTAAGAATGTTGGCAGCCATCAGAACCTGGAAGAGGGAAGAACTGGTGTCCTCTAGAGCTTCCAGAGGGAGGGAGATACTGCTAACACCTTGATCTGAGCCTGGTGAAACGGATTTCTGATTTCAGGCCTCCAGCGGTGAGAGAATGCATTTTTGTTTTAAGCCATCAAGTTTGTGGTGATTTGTTTTGGCAGCTGAAGGAAACAAACACAGAGGGTAGAGGGTGTAGTTATGACGGTGATCACATTGAAAGGAGGTGTGGTCTAACAGTTTACATCAGATTCGTCTAAATCTCTTCCTTGTGGTATCATTTTGTTTTGGACTCTGTAATGTGGGTGGGTGGGGTGGTGCTGGTGTGGATAGAAGATTCACAGTTTGGTCCTCTGGAACAGTGACTAGAACTTGAGTTTATCTTGTTCTGGCATCGTTTTTGTAGTTGCTAGAAAGCTGAGAAAAGGTGGAGGTGCTCTTTTTTTTTTTGAGTTTATTTCTTCCTTGAGTCCTAAGCTAAAGTGATGCTTTCAGTTGTCCTGAATTGTCAAGACTTGGAGACAGTGTTCTTTTTTTTTTTTTTTTTTTTAATTTCCTTTCAACATGGTTAGTTATCAAATGCCTTTTATTTATTTATTTATTTATGATAGTCACACACACACACACAGAGAGGCAGAGACATAGGCAGAGGGAGAAGCAGGCTCCATACACCGGGAGCCCGACGTGGGATTCGATCCCGGGTCTCCAGGATCGCGCCCTGGGCCAAAGGCAGGCGCCAAACTGCTGCGCCACCCAGGGATCCCGGAGACAGTGTTCTTATTTGAAGGATTTAGTCACTTGAGTGTCGTTCATGCCCAAATCCACCCAATCCATCCAACATTGAAACCTTCATAAGGTAGGATCATTTATTTTATTCAGGCCAGTCTTCTAAGTCAATTGCCTGAATTGCCCCAGACTTTTTTTTTTTTTTTCCTGTTTATCCTTACTAACAAGAGAAAAGAAGTTTTTTTGTCTGTTTGTGTGTTTGTTAATATATGACTTATCAAAAGAAACAAAATATGCCAATTGGCTTTTGGGAGTATGTTTAGCTGCTGAAAATAGATGATATATGGCAATTATTACTTCTGGATCACTCTGGATCTTTTGTGTGTGTGTGTGTGTGTGTGTGTGTGTGTGTAGGTAGAAAGGGGTGGGAGTAGGGATAATTGTCTCAGATTTAAAGCAAGGCTTAATTGCTTTTTTTCAAAGACTCATGTCTTTAATTATGAAGCAAGCAAACTGACATACATTTATTACACTGTGAAACCTTGCATCTCATCTAGTCTGTCTTGTAGCAATTGCTTCTGAACAGATGTTACCTGAAACACCTTTGTGCAGTTGGTAGAATGCTAAAATTTGTCATGCTTTTATTATTGTTGTCGTGAATTAACTCTACTTTATGGCATAACTTTATTGCTGTGTCCTAGAATCTTTATATATTTATTGCCTTATAAATTGGATTTAAAATTGGCTTTTTATATAGAATGTAAATTAACATGTGTATAACTTGTTTATGCTTGCAGAATAATACAGGAAAAAAACTGCTACGTATTGTACTAATGTAATTGTCTTTAACTCAGCACATAGTATCCTCCAAACCAGGAATGAAATGAATGCTACAGAAATATGCTTACCATCACACTCTGCTTGTTTCTCCCAGAAACTAATTTGACTTTTAGATCTATAAAATATAGATTAAGCATAACCTTTTACTTCATGGGATATTAAGGATCAAAGCATGAGCTTTCTTTGAACAGGATCTACAAAGGTAACTTTTCTCTCCAAAGCAGCAGGGTGGCATTGAAATACCTTACCATTGGGAGTAATTTTCTCAAATAGCAAATCAAATAATCATTATTAACTTAGGGGAGGATTTAGGAGTTTCAATAAGTTAAATTTTGGTGCTAGAATATTTAAGTTACTAGCTAATTAATGAGAACCGTTTGGAAATGCTTGCCATTGATTGTGTTCTCCAAAAAGACCCACTGCCATGCTTTCTTAACAGTTTTTTTTTTTTTAAAATAGAAGAGACATGTGAATAGCATTTATGAGCAGTGACTTGGACCACTGTTAGGGTTTGAATCCTAGCTCTGTTATGCATTCTCTTGGGCAAGTTGCTTCTCTCTGTGCCTCAGTTTGCTCATGTGTAAAATGGGATTGTTGGGAAGATTAGAAGTTACTGTGTGATGGGCCTAGGTTAGTACCTGGCTTTTTGTAACCACTATGTAAGTATTTGCCATTTATAGGATTGTTGTTGCTGTCATCATCAGTAGTAATAGTAGTAGTACAAATTTTTCCAGTTTTTAAGGCTTCAGGGATACTACATTGGATATCTGAATGACTTTCCTAGACTGGAAACTCCTAACAGGGTCAGGCTTTTTCCTAATGGTGTGGAAGGGGCAGAGTCCTGCTGTTCTCATTCTGTTGTCCTGTTGTCATTCTGGTGTGCCAGGTGACATTCAGGTTGATGCAGGCTTGTGATTGTGATGGCCAGATGTGATTGTGATGGCCAAATGGTCAGAGCAAGTTTCTCAAGCTTTTGAGAGGTTATGTTTTTATGTGTAAAATGGGGATCATGAAACTATGACTCTTGCATACAAATGAAACTTAGAAAAGATACCTATGAAGGAGACAACCTCAGACTTAGAAAAAAAATTCTTGTGATACTTCAATGTGGACTTGAATAATAATAAAAATAATGTTTCTTATATATGTATAGATATAAAGTAAAAATATAACTCCTTATGCTTATGGCTCTTTTACAACTATAAAACTCGAAGAGATTTACACATAAAACCCAAAACAAAACTATAAAACCAATAAAATTCAAATGAACAACAATATTAATTTAATGTGATTAATGATGATGTTTTGCTGAAATTAAGTCATCGTTGTTGGATTTAATAGTGGGAAGATATGTATATGGTTTGCTGTTTTCCTTTTTGTCTGTTTGACTCTTGGATGAAAATGGAATCCCAGAGGCTGAGGAAGTAAAGGACAGTGATAAAGCAAAAGACTCAGCCCCACACTATTGGTAGAGGCCTGTCATCTACCATTACTATCTTTTTCACAAGATCTTAATGTGAGGCTCTAGATGAAGTAGTAAACTCTTATAAATCTGTTTATGATTAAAAAAAATAATCTAGCCATATGTAGATATTTTCTATTCAATTGTATGAAATTGTTGAAAAGGAGTAGAAAGAATTGGGGCCAAGACCTCCAGCATCTCATTTTCAGATTTCTTAAAATTTGACTTGCCATAGCTCTGAGTATGTGGTTCCTTGAATAGTGTCATCTTGGAATCAAGGACAATCTTTGGAATGGGATTCTTCTAAGTAGAGGAGATTACGAAAACCTATGTAGTGTGATTGTTGTTTGGCCTTCTTCTAGTGCCCTGTTGTGGTACACACACACACACACACACACACACACACACAAGTGTGACCACCACAAACACCACAGGAAGGAAGGATTACGGTTGTAGAGTGGTTTTTCAGATTTCCAGATTATGCTTATTTTACTTCAAATGTTTAAGATAATCTTAGAAAAATACAGCATTTTCTTGTGGACCTGGAGTGTCCGTGAAAGGATTGGCAGAGTCAGTTTGAGGAATCCAAGACGTGACTTAAGAAGTTAGTAGAGTACTTGAATCTGGCAAAGGTTTTGCACCTTTATCTAGCGATGCGCTCAAAGTGATTAGTCTTCGTCTAGCAATGAGCTAAAAGTGATTAGTAAGTGTTTCTCAGTTGTGAAGGGTGTATACAGTGTGCTTCAAAACAGTTTACTTCTTAATAATTTATTGAGGGTAAACATTTCCCTTGCAATTAAAAAAATATTTTGTCATAAAAAAGAAGTATAGAACACCATGTACTCGCCAACAGGCGTCAGAAATGAAGCTTTATAAATCCTATTGAAATGTCTGTTTTCTCCTTTCCTATCAATATCTCCTTGTAATCTTTGTTCTCCATTTCCTTGAGGTAAGGGCCTAGAAGGATTTTTATTTATTTCATGAGGGACCTTCATGGGTTAAAGATGGATAAATACCTGTTCAGCTCTCCAAGGAAATTATTAATTCTAGATTATTCTGAAAGTTAAAAAAGAAAAGTATATGCTTCTTTTGGAGTTATGATGTAGAATTTCTTGAAACTCTTAGACACATGGGTTAATCTAATTGTAGGATCCATAATAGTGCATTTATTTGGCTTATTTTGTTATAAAGTATCTTCCCAGGGTGTGGGGAGTTTTATCCTGTAATTGCTGCATTTTCCTGAGGTGGGTGGTTTATTTGGGCATCAGAAAATGAAACTTGGTAACATTCAGTTTTTAACTAGGATTTACAAATTGGTGACATTAATTGTGGATTCTACTATAGTATTAAACTGTTTTGTTGATCAAATCCTTGGGTAGAATGCAATTCATGAGGACAATTACAATTCATTTCTAATGAAAAATCTGACAGCCTGAGAAATGAACATAAAAACCAGAACACGCATAATCTACAATCAGAAATTCAATGCGACAGTTTCATTTCTTTATAAAAGGTGGTGGTCTCTAATTAAAGCCACACTCTTAACTTCATTCAGCCTCTCTTCCAACGGTATTATTTTGCTCTATTGATATGTTTTCTTGAACCTGTTTTCCCTTACTTTATGCATGTATTTGTGAGCTTTTGGAAGTCACTTTCTCTCTTTTCAGTGCTTGGCCTAGGCTTGAGTTTGCTAGGGTAGGTCTGTGAATGCTTGGCTAATTGAAAATCTATGCAGAATTACTCTTGTAACCTTATACCATCTGGTTCATTAATCTATTCATGATTAATTTAAATTTAAATGTTATTGATATACTCTAAATGTCTATTTCTTTTTATAAAAGATTTCAGTGGTGGTGGGGAAGGGCATGTAGAGGCTACCAGAAACATATCTGGGTCATTGGAGACCTGAACCTGCCCCTTCACTTCAGGCTCCTCCAGGGGCCCGCAGTGTGGCTTCAGAGCCCCACTGTGATTAAAAGGGCTTAGAATGGATTCAGTGGATTCAAATATGGCTGTGTATCCTTGGGCCAATTAATGAACTTCTGTGCCTCAGTTTTCTTATCTGTAAAATGGAATAGATAACTGCAGCATGTCCTCTTAGAGATTGTTGTGAGGAACAGTTGAGGTAATGCATGTTTCTGTAGCTTGGGCACAGTGCCTAGAGGTTAATACATGACAGCTATTATGAGTTTTACTCTTTTGATTCTTTCTCAGATACCAGAGTAGAGGGGGGAATCTCATCTGTAGTGTTGCATTCTGTAGGGTTGGTCATCTTGAAGGAGATGTGACAGGATCTCAGTTATTAGCTGCATTTTGACCATTCTTTTCACCTTCCTACCTCCCTTTCTCCCTGCGTTCCTGCTAGATACCTGCATTGTGTCCAGGAACCCAACCTTAATTCAAGTGGGGAACACACCAAGAGGTCTGGCTCCTGGACATAGATAGCCCCCTCCTTTCTGTTTCATCTGGCCCTCCAGCCCCTTCCTTGCCTCTTCCGCCTCTGTCAGTTTCCTGCTGACTTCTGTTCCACACTATATCTACACTCCATGAAAGTAACCCTGAAACTTTTGAACTAGGATGCCTTCACATTCCTTGCCTCCTTCAACCTACATAAGGTAGACTGGAAGTAAATAACAGAACCTCTGGTTTCCTTGTCCATTTGCCTCAGATCTCCAAGCCTGGAGCAACCCTACAGGCTCTCCTGGGTCTTGGGTCTTGAAGTGGGCTGCTGCATCAGGGTGGCAACCCTCCCAGCTCTGTGAACTGATTCCCTTACACTCAGGATCTCTGGGCCCACTGATGAGCTGGGTCCTCAAAGCTGCTAGATAATAATCATCATCACAATAGCTACATTTATTCAGCTCTCCCAGTGGGCTGGGCACCATTTTAATCAATCCTAATTCACTGCTTTGAAGTAGGCACTCTCACCACCCCTGTGCTGGACATAGTAGAACTGAGGCAGGGAGAAGGGTGTGGGGATTTTCCTGAGCTGCCCTAGCGGGGCGTAGGGAGTGATGGCTACCAGCACAGCCAGCCTAACTCCAGGGTTAGAGCTCTGAACTAGCTCTTTGGTTACCTTCTTTTCCATTTCTCGTAACATTTATGCTTAACCGTTATCAGCACTCTCTTTACCTTCGCTATGGGCCTGATTCCTTTTTGTTGCAAATAGTTTTTTAAATTGAAAAAGTAATGTATGCACCTCTTGAAAAGGCCAGCAGTGTAGCAATACAGAGCGAGATTCACCGAGACTTCCTCACGTCCCAGACCACCAATTCAGCTTTTTCCCCGAACAGAGGCCATGGTGACTTCTATTAATTTCTTTTGTATCCTTTAATGATATTCTGTGTGTATGTGTAAAATACCCACTTGTACCCACACGGGAACATTCCACAGCTTTCGCTTAAAAGATCTTAGAGATAGTTATGCCTCACTCTTAGCGCTCACCTTGACACCTTCTTCAGAGAGAAAATAAAGGCCGTTTTGCTTGAACTTGCTCAATTTCCTGCTGTCTGCACCTGTAATCTTCTATATCTGCAGCACTCCCTCCTTTCCCTTCCAATATCCACAGAAGAAATGTCTGTTTTCCTGTTCAAGGTTAATCCCTTTACCCCTGTTCTTGACCCAGTCCCATTCCATTAGGTATGCTTCATTCTTTATAGGTTGCATTCTCTAAGGATGCTTCAATGCCTCCCATTATAAAAGAAAAGGCAGAAGCAAAACCAGCCTCCCTCTCCGACTTTCTCTTGGCCCTTCTCCCCCTCTGAACGCCATGCTCTGCTTCCTTCTCTTATATTCCATTAGTTCTTTTCACTTATTCATTAAATATTTGAATGCTCTTCATACTAAATATAGCACAGATATAGCACAAGTTTGGTCCTTGTCTTCAGGAGGCTCACATTCAGTCTGGTGTGAAGAGAGGTGTGAACCAACAAATGGGAGGTGTCACCAAGGAGTCCACTTTGTGTCACTTTGAAGGACTCCGCTTCTAAAATTAACCTGGATTAAAATCTTGGCTCCATATTTGGTAGCTGTGTGACCTTGGGGAATTACTGTGTTTTTTTTTTTTGTTTGTTTGTTTCTTCATCTATGAGATGGGAACATCAGTACCTATTTTGTACATTAGATGTGATGATTTAATGTGTTAGAATAGGTGTTGACACATAAGTATTAAACAGCTCTTAGCTTGTTGCTGCTATTATGATGGCATTGGGGAAGGGTAGAGTGTTCTCATTGAGGAGGGATTCAGCGACCTCCCATTGGCTCCTCAACGTTGCCTTTGCTTCTGTTCATTCCACTGAAATTGTTTTGGCAGATCAACAGTTGCCAACCTGGTGGCTGATTTTCAAACTTCATCTTACTTGACTTCTTGACAGTTTTAGCACTGCCCTCACTTCTTGAAACCTTTGCTGTGACACGTTCTTCTCTTCTGATCTTTGCTCATCTCTCCTTGCACCCTTTTAAATTAGTGTTCCTAAATACTGTCTCAAGTAATCTTCCAGTTTACACCTCCTTTCAGCATGAGCTTGTCCATTTCTTTAGCTTTTACTACTACCTAGGTCAGTGTTTTTCAGTAGGACTTTCTGTGATGATATACTCTGTTCTTCTGTGTCCAGTTTGATAGTCACTAGCTCCATGAGGGTAATGCTACCAAAGAGCTGAATTTTTAATTTGGATTAATTTGAATTAATTTAAATAGCCATATGTAGCTGGTGGCCAGTGACAAACTTTGACCTATGTTCCTTTTTAAAGGGACTGCCTGTGGCCCTCAGTGTCTTCTCCCCTAAGTCAGACTGCCTGCTGGTGATGTGATGATTTAGTCCTGTTGGATAACATGCACATCTTATTCTGGGCAAGATGATGCACTTGCCACCATCAATGATAAGTTTATGAGCAAAACAACATCAGCCATGACAGAACCAGGTGTGGGATCACACCTGTTAGAATGGCTGTCATCAAGAAGACAAGAGATAACAAATGATGGTGAGGATATAAAGGGAACACTTTATATGCCCTGGTGGTGGGACTATAAATTGGTTCAGCCACTGTGGAAAAGAATATAGAGGTTCTTCAAAAAATTATAAATAGAACTACTATATAATTCAGCAGTCCCACAGAATATATTATCCAAAGGAAATGAAATCAAGATCTCAAAGATATATCTGCACTCCCATGTCTATTGCAGTATTATTCATAGTAGTCAAGGTATAGAAACAATCTAAATGTCTGTCAACAGATGATTGGATAAAAAAAGATGCAGTAGATATACACATACACAATTGAATATTATTCAGCTACGAGAAAGAAGGAAATCCTGACCTTTGTGACAACATGAATGGACCTGGAAGACATTATGCTTAATGAGATAAGCCAGACAGAGAAAGACATATTATATGATATCACTTTTAGTGTGGAAACTAAAAAAACCAGACTTGGACAAACAGACAGAAAAATGGTAGTTACTGGGGGCCAGGGAAGGGGAGAGGGATGGGGGAATTGGGGAGATTTTAAAGGTTATAAACTTCCAACTAGAACCTAAGTTCTAGATCTCTAATGCACAGCATAGTGATTAGAGTCAACAGGTATCGTATCATCTACTGCAAAATCGCTGAGAGACCAGATCTTAAATGTTCTCGCTACAGAAATAAGTAACAATGTGATGTGACAGAGGCATCAGCTAATGCTATGATGGTAATCACTGCAATATATAAATGTATGAAATCAACACTTTGTACACCTTAAACTTACACAATGCTGTCAATTATATTCAAAAAGAAAATAAATAGGGAGGATAATCTTCACACCCTTGCTAGATGTGCAGTCTTCAATAATTTGTACTAGGTTATTAGGATCATTGGGTACCCTGTGGCTATGGCTGTCAGCTGAGGACTTGCCCATGATCCTTGTTGTTCTGTTTTATTGGTGTCCTTGAATGGTACGATTATCAACATGAAACTATGTACTTTTAGAAGTCCTTTACAAATAGACTTGGGTTATTGTTAGAGTGTTGAATTTTGACGTTGCTGGAAGGTTGCCAAGGGCAATTTAGGCTGTAGTTGCTTGAGGTTGCAGTTTGAATGCAGAAATTGGGGTGCTGAAAACCTAACTTGTGACATAGAATGCTATGTGTTGGAATTTCACTGTGTTGTGATATGACACAGTGCAAATTTGGTGCAGTGTTGGGCTACTCTGTATTTAATCCCATTTATGGATTTATTTTTCAAAATTTCTCTGGATGACAAGTGCAAAAAGCATTAAGATGAGGATCCTCTGTATTTCAGTGTGGGCAGCCTTCGCAGGACAGTGGTAATAGTTTTTGAATCACGAGAAAGAGAAAATAAGTGACCCAGGCTCTTCATGTTTTTCTCTGGAGCCTACTGGATTAGGGTAGCAGCTTCAGGGCAGCTGTTGCGTTTCATAGGTTTTTTTTTTTTTTTTAAATAAAGATTTTGTTTGTTTATTCATGAGAGACACAGAGATAGAGGCAGAGGGAGAAGCAGGCTCCCTGTGGGGAGCCTGATGCGGGACTCCATCCTAGGACCCTGAGCCAAAGGCAGACCGCTCAATCATTGAGCCACTCAGGCGTCCCTCATAGGTTTTTTTGTGCCAGGCTTAGCATGTTGTCTGCTTCTCTTAGATCCTAACTATATCCAGCTTGGTTAATATTTCTAGAAGAAATGTACAATGAACTACATTTTATGGATAATACCAGGACTGCATGTAAGAGTTGGGATTGTGCTCTTTTTCTCTGTTTTTCAGATGTTAATTTTGTAATATACAATCATACTTTGGGCTAATTTTCAGTGACAAAACAGTGTAGAGAATAGTAACAAAAAGTAGTAATCAAATTATGCAAGAGAACTTTGCAGTGATTTAGTTTTTATAAAGAGTTCAGACTCCATCAATAATTTAAAAAAACCTTAATTTTCTTTGATTAGCTATTGCCCTGTAATTTTTTATTTGGATATGGTTTTTTTTTTGAACATGGATATATTTGTGGCTTATGTTTTAGTCTGAATTGGGAGGGCATAGTTTTATATGGCTTGTGGTATATGCTGCAGATTAAATTCTACAAATTGGAAATAAACTATTCATTCCATCTCTATTATACAGTTAAGAGAGCAACTTTAAGACATAAATGGGGAAACTCCCAAGCAAAATATATTCTTATTAGTTTGTAGAAATCACAATCCCCTACCACCCCCAGTTTCTTATATTCACTTAGCTGAACTTTTAAGATACAACTTTGTGGTCAGTGTTAAAATACTTAATAATCATCGAGTTGGGATTATGCTCATTTTTCTTGTTAAGATTTCATTTTCAAATTTCTTTCCCTCAGAAACTGCTTCATATCCACTTCCATCCCTAGATTTGATAACAGCAGCTGTCCCATCATAGCAGTGAGGACTGAGAGAAGGTGAATGAGTCTGGGTTTTGGAGTCAAGTGACCAAGGTCCCATTTCCAGCCTGGCTACTTTTCACTCAGGCAAATCACTTCTGTGACACTTCATTTTCTTATCTCTAAGATGGGGATAATGGCTAATTAAATAGGATTGTTGGGTATATCAGTAATCATGAAGAGTGCTCAGGAAGTGATGTTAGTAGTGATGAGGTGAGCTATATCATATGGGTATTGAGGGAGGTCTTGGGTTTTCTCTCAGAGGCTTTTTTGGCTTAAAGAAACAGATTATTGTACAATATCTAGTTTGAAATTGAAAAGGGCAATTGTAAAGACAAGGAGGGGTGGTATCTTCTTGGATCAAGCACAGTTAAGTGTAGCTTGTCCTCCCAAGAGTTTGGAACCAAGAACTGAAAGCTGGCAGCTTCTCTCATTCTCTTTTCTGGGGTCATACAGCCTTATTTTGCTTCCTACTAGGCATTTGCTCCATTGTTGTATCTCTGCAGAGTACAGCTTCTACTTTGATCTTCACATAGCCAAGCCCAGAGCCTACCAGTTCCAGATATACATGCTCTTGGCTCATGCAAGAACAGATTCTCGTTCTTATCTCCAAATACCGATTTCTGGTAGAGTGAGGATTTGATTGGCTCTGTTTGGATTTAAGGGTTGAGCTTTGCTCACATCTGGGGTCAGGCCCAGCTCACAAATAACAGTGAAGACTCGGGTCCATCCCTGTGACATAGAGAAGGGACTTTGTGCATGAGGCAGAGAAACCAACAATATCTATCATATCTACACATATGGGTCTTTGGAGATTCCTTGATGATAGTCTTGGTACTGGAAGACTGAGTTCAGAAGAATTTGTCCAGGTCAGTGGTTTTTAACCCTGATTGCACATTACAGTCACTTGGGGGAGCTTTATGACAGGCTCTCCTTTGAATATTCTGATATAGTTGGTTTGGAAGATTACTCAAGGAAAGAAAACAAAAACTTTTCAGCTGATTCTCTTGTGTGGTCAGGTTGAAAACCCTGACCTAAAATGTTCCCTGTAGTAGGTCTAGGGGCTCAAAGATGAGGGAAATAGGGCCCCTGGCATATTAAAAATAAAGTAAAAAAAAAAAAAAGAAAATGAAAGACATAAACTGCGAACAATGCTTGTGATTCAAGGGAATTGTAAACAAAGAGATTTGGATGAAGATAGGCGGGCTCATCATTTTTTTTTTTCATATCATTTCTTGATGATAATGAAGGGTGACCCACCCTTACCACAGGTTTATATATACCTATTCAGTATGTTTGCTTACCTCCCATCTCATTCACCCATCTAGCTTGTCCGTGTCCTGAAGTCTAGGTCCTGGGGATGGCATTGGGCAACTGTCACTGCTTGAGTTCTCAGCTCCAAAGAAAAATGACAACACGTGAGAGACCTCAGCAACTGTAAAGAGAATGGTCCAGTATAACTGACACCCAGCAAATAAGAGCTGCTGGCAAAATGACCCTGACAAACATCTCAGGAGCCCCTGCTCAGTTTGGGAGGGGGACCTGCACACATTTACATCAATAACAAATGGATTTAAGTGGATTAGAGTATGACTTCAGTGCCCAGTGGGAGGAGACTATTGGATGTGGCCTTGAGGACAATCTTGGTGACCTGAACCAAGGTGATGCTGGTGGGGTGTTAGCTAACATTTATTAAAGCCTCTTCACTACCAGGTGTCGTACGATGTGAACTTGATGTGGCCTCTCCAACTAAGGCTCCTAACAAGCCTATGGGGACAGGTGCTTTCTGTTATCCTGGTACCAGGAGAAACTGAGGCTCAGAGAGCCCAGGGTCACATAGCTGATCAGTATCCAAGCTGGATTCCAAACTGGGTGAATTTGCGTCTAGAACCCAGGCTGTTAGCCTCTACCTGGGGAACACAGGGCAGTATATGCCCCAGGAGAGGCATGCTGTGGGAAAGTTAGAGAATTTTCCTGAAGCAGGCGGCATTTGAAAGGTGAGTAGTTGAGGTGCAGGATAACAGAAACAGCCTGAGCGCAGGTATTGAGGAGCAAGGGACTAGGGTAGTGTCTCAGTCAGAACCCAGACAAGAAACAGAAACACTGGTGGGTCAATTTAACAGGGGAATTGTTTACAAAAGTGTCAGAGGGGAAAGGGCAAAGAGGAGATGCTGTCCGAGAAGGACCCTGTGGCAGGGCTTAGATGGGCACTTGACCATTTGTGGACACCTTGTGGGAAGAACCCTAGGGCTGTTGCTCAGGCTCCGGTGGGGTCTGGGGGATTATGCTGTAAGGAAACTTCTGTAATTATACTTTTTTTTCTAACTTCCTTTCTCCAAATGTGCTTGGCTGTTCCTTCGACTGCTCCCCTGCTTCTCCCCCCCCCCATAACTAATTCTACATTTAAAAAACAGTAGTTTTGTGAATACAATAGAACTAGCCGAGTTGGTCCCCAAAAATGCCTTTGTGGTCTTTACAGAGTTTTGAAAGTATTTCTAATACTTTTTAGTAAGTGAGCCAACAAGCCACTTAAAGAGCCCTGAAGGAATTGGTTGAGAGCAGCCCTGTTGCTTGTGTTTCCTCTGGGGCATTTTGCATCATGTGCGGATACAACTCTTGTTTACTGGTTAAGTTGATTATTCATAGCGTGTTTTTATACTTGTGTTTGTGACCGTTCCCTTAGGGGAATAAAAAAGCCCCTGGCCTTGACATGGTCTGGCGCCCACCTGCTGCAGTGCCCTCCCTTTCTTCTGACTTGTCTGCGCTGGTTCTCTGTTCCTTGCGCACCCTAGACTCGTTCCTGTCTGGGGGCTGTTTTTCCTCGGAGATTCCTTCCTCCAAGTCCACACAGCTGCCCTGAGTCCGCTTTCTGTTCTGCTCCAACGCCACTTTATCAGTCACACCTATGCTGGTCCCAGCTCCCCACATTGAAAATTGCAACCTGCAAACACTCCCACCTTGCTTTCTGGCCTCCCCTAACCTTGGGCTGCTCTTCTTTTTAGCGTAACAAGTGGCCCCTTCTAACACCCTCTGTAACTTGTTTATTGTGTTCTTCCCCAATGGAAGGAAAGTTCTGGGGCGTCTGGGTGGCTGGGTTAAGCAGCTGCCTTCAGCTCAGCTCGTGATCCCAGGGTACTGGGATCAAGCCCCACATGAGGCTCCCTGCTCAGTGGGGAATCTCCTTCTCCTTCTCCCTTTGCCTGCCACTCCCTCTGCTTGTGTGCTCACCTGCGCGCTCTCTCTGTCAAATAAATATAATCTTAAAAAAAGAAAAGTTCCTTTAGGACAGGAGTCCTTTTTTTATTTACTAGTGTACCTCTTATCAAGAATATAGTAATATTTAATAAACATTGGTTGAGCGCATGCCTTAGGATTCTGTTATGCTGTCAGAAGAGGAAATTTTGTGTTCCACGTTTTATCCAAATCATGCTAAAGATTAATTTGACTTTAGTCTTCAATCGTGGCTATAAGATTTGCCTGTTAATAGCATGTATGTAGTAAGCATGTGTAATTAGCAAGAAGAGATTGCATTGCCTTCTGGTCACTGTTGAACACTTCTGATACGTGCTTCTTTCAGCTGTCTCGTTGTGGTTATTATCTTGCTGCTCTTTTAGTTTTAAGCTTCTAAGGGCAGGGACCAAGTCCTCTTCATTTTTAATGTAGTGTTTTGCCCATGTTGGCAGCCTAATTGTGCAGGAAGAAGATTAGGAGTATGAGATTAGGTTTTGCTTAAAATCCTAAATCCTATTTTATTTTGGTACCATGTCCTTGTTTGCATTAAAAAGTTATCAGGTGAGTGGTATTTACCTTAACATCCTCAACATAGCATGAGATCGTTTACATTTACAATAAAGAAAAATGATAGATTTCTTTTATCTCTGCCATTAATAAGTGTCATAAAATAGAAAAATAAAGCTAAGTCAATATATTATTGCCACAGAAATTGAATTTGTGTCAAAAGGATTTGTGCTTGTGATGTAGTGATTCGTATATTTTTCTTGGAATTAAGTCTCTAGCAGGTGACAACATCAATAATTCACAAAACCAAGGAGCTTTTTGAAATTGGTTAATTTATATATGTGAATTACAAAACCAGTGAATAATGTGCTTAATGTATTCTGACATATTTGAAAATATGCATTGAAAAACCCCTATCCTATTACAGTCTGTGTTTACAGTATTAGATTTTTTAGGGTTTTTTTTTTTCTTCTTTTTTTACTTTTACTACATACATTATTATTTGAAAAGGAACTTATCTGTATTTTCTGCTTGGTGTGGAACATATTATCCATTGTGATGTAAAAAAGCTTTTCTCATTATAAAAATAAGTAAGCCTATTCTAGACAACTAGGAAAATACAGGAAAATATGGGGGGAAAATTGCTCCAAATCCCACAATCCAGGTATATAAACTTAAATGGTTCCTGCCTTTTTTTTTTTTTCATAAGAATGTATATTAATGATTAATGGAGTGGAATTATATTGCATATGCAATTTTAAAAGCAAGGTTTTTTTCCATGTAACAATTGTGAGCATTTTCCTATGTCATTATAGTTCATATGTCAGGACTATGGTTATCGAATCATTCCCACATTCTGGGAAGTTTTAGGTTGATAATTTTAGCTATTTAAGATAAACTCTATATTGACAAGTATTTGTGTACAACTCTCTGGTGTTATTTTCTAATTCTAGATTCTTCATGTAGAATTACAAGGCTAAAGAATGTGACCATAGGATTTATTTCACCAGATCACTCTCTAAAAAGATTCAACAAAACTTAATTTCCTTATGGTGATGCCAGAATGTAAAAAAACCAAAATCCTTCTTGAACAGATAGGGAATGAATGATTCATGGTGCTGTTAGCTTCACGAATATTCAGTCTACATTTGTGTCTTGGACAAGACCTCTAGGAGACTGAATCATGCTCAGAAATAACCCAGGCATGTAGGTAAGCCTCAAGGTAAATCTGGAAGCTTTAGGGCCATTTCCTATAGTGAATACTTAAAATACTTCTCCAGATGACTACAAAGGTCTTGGATTCTGGTGACCTAGAACTAAACCAACTTGTAGAGTTGTTCAGAGACTTGAATTGCCTTTCCTTGGACTTCTTGCAGAGGAGTTTTTGATCTGGGAGTAGAGGTAAAAAGAAATGGAACGGCTGAGGAGAATCTCTTAAAATAGATATTAAAATAGGTATTAAAGCTGTTACTAGAATTAGCCATTCTGTTTTCCTTTTAATTTTACCTCAGGGTTGAAGTATTTTGAAGGAAAAAGAACATTGGAGTTCTATTAGAATAAAAAAAAAAAAGACTTGTTAGGTGCTCAGCTCCTGTGATATCATCTAGGACTGAGGTCCAAGTAACAATTTGATAATTTTTCTAGGGAGGTGGTGGTTTTCTAGCAGTTATGTTGCTGCCTTTTGATCCTTTTAAAAACTTTTTCTCTTAGAAATGAATTTTTTTCACTTCTATGAATGCTTGAATGATGTCTCTGTCTGAAAGGTAATTTTTCTTGATGACTCTTCTTTCCCGAAGAAGGAATTATGGAGAAGGGAGGTTGGATTCTGCCGTGGGTAAGAGTAGAGAAGCCCGGGATTATGGCCAGGTGTCTATCTTTCTGAGGTAGGTGGGGTTTGAATAAATGAACAGATTAAAAGTAGCTATTTTCTCCTGTCTCTAATCTCTCTCACTTGTCTCTGCCTGGAACTAAAAATAGGACCACATGAAGAGCCAGTCAACTTAAAAGCTTTTTTTGTTTGTTTGTTTTACATTATCAAAGAGCCAGCTCTACTCTATCCTTGGTGCTATGAAAGCTTCAGTATTATTTTTGGACGCTTCTGAGATGTTAAATATGGAGCCCTTGAATATTTTCACATCTAGATATGTTTAGTTGCCTGGGAAATGAACCTTTAGGCTCTGTAGTTATGGTTAGTGTCATGATGAGTACTATTCCTTTACATTCCTGCCATCTTTACAATTGGTATTGACATTAAAACAAACAGGTTTCGTGGACCAGAAATAATGTTAGGATAAAGTACATGTTAGTATGTGGTGGAAAGGAATAATCTGGAATTTGAGGCAAGTGTGAGCAGTGCTTTAACATCACCTCACCCACATCTTATGATTAAAAGAATACTGATCCTTTTTTTTGGTTAAAACTTTGTGTCATTAACCTGTTACTGATTTATTTTGACAAGCAAATAGTGTCATGTCATGGCTTGATCTAATGAGCAAGCTTTGATAGTTTAGTACCAAATATATGCTATGAGGTTGAATTATTGTACCTTTAGAGATAGATTAAGCATTTGAATAAGTGATGCAGTAATTCACCCTACACACCAGAGAGTGTCAAATTGTCTTAGAACAGTACTAATTGGTGCCTGTCATTACATGGCAGTAAAACCTGTCCAGATTTTACCAGCTCAGTGTTTCTCACTTCTTTGAAAACTTCTTGTACTTCCTACCTGTACCCTTCATTTAGCTTGTTTCAGGGACACCGGTTTCCAAGCCACAAGTCAAGAAATTGGAATGTGTGCAGGCCAAGGGGATTTTAAGGGCTGGTCCCGGTGGCGGTGGCGCGTGGAGCAGGGTTTCTCACTGGTCCTGCACTGGGTGCTGCATTGCCCTCAGGGTCTCTAGTGCGCAGGCTCCTCAGCCCCCTACTGAATCAGCATCTTGAGAAGCTGAGACCTTGTCATGTTTCACAAAGAAAGTCTTGGTGTGCTTCTAGTGCACACTTAACAAGGTGAAAACCAGGTGGCTGAGAGTGTCTAGTTTATGAAAATTTAGTCTGAGTCAGGTGCCTTCAGAGGCTTTAATCTTACAGGTTTTCCTCCTGTTAGTGGTTCCTCGTAATGACCAGAAGGATGTAAATTAATGAAGTTAAATTGCAACAGCTAAAAATCTTTTTAAATATCACCATGTATTTGGCTTTGACAGTGATCAAGACTTGCTAGCTTGACACTTGATGGTAGCTTCCACACACCTCATGACATGAATGGACAAATCCTTTGCTCCTTGCTAGTTCCAATGTGCTAACCAATGAAAGAAAATATAAAATTTGCCAGAAGTCTTGGGCTACACCTTAGAATCTCTCTCTCTCTCTCTCTCTCTCTCTCTCTCTCTCTCTCTCTGTGTGTGTGTATGTATGTGGACCTTGGGTTTGTATGTTGCTTTGTATTGTATAGTTTATGTGGTCTTGTTTACGTCCTTGTAAACTAAGTTGGTTAGAGAAGGACTATTTCTTCATACCCTTGATATTTACAGCATTTCATGGAGTGCTCTGAAAGCTCTAGATCTATTTTTTGACAGCATGTATGGCCTTCAATAAAGGCTTTGATGCCTTGCTTAAATGTGAATATAGAGATCTATGTTCTGTATTTTTTTTTCTTCAAAAGAACATAGGATCTCCCCCCCCGCCCCCCCAAAAAAACCTATAAAGAACTTTTCTCTTTCAATTCCAGAGTGATCCTCTTGACCATTCATCCTAGGAACAGTCATTAGCAGAAAACATTGTTTCCTATCTATATGAGGTGCTCTTTACTTTTAGAAATAGAATTAGCAAATTGAGCAATGTAGGAACACGGGAGGAAAGAGGAGTTTTTCAGCTTGGGAAAGGAGCCCGAATGTGCTTTAGTACCACAGCTTACTCAATTACCAATGGTTCTGTATACAGAACTGTTTTTTTGAAATTACGGCCAGTTTGATTTATTCCATTACCATAAAACATTAATGACACCTAAACAATCATAGACCAGGTAACGAAACTAAAGGTCATAGAATTACATTTAGGTATGAATGTTTTAATAGGTGTAAAACTGTATGCTTTCAATTTCTGTGTGTGTCTGTAGGTACGAATATAACCCTAAAGGTTGCTATTAGGTTATTTTTCAAGTGTTCCTATCTGCTTCCCTTTAATGTTTCTCTTCCTCCCCCCCCCCTTTTTTTTAAAGATTCTATTTATTCATGAGAGACACACGCACACAGAGGCAGAGAAATAGGCAGAGGGAGAAGCAGGCTCCATGCAGAGAGCCCAATGTGGGGACGCCATCCCAGGTCCCCAGGATCACGACCTGAGCCAAAGGCAGACTCTCAACCGCTGAGTTACCCAGGCATCTCAGAACCAAATTTTTAGATTGGTTTTCCACCTGTCTGCTCTGTTAGTATCTGGTCCTGTCATGGGTCCTTGCATTCACTGTCTCTTCCTGGCCTACTGGCTTCTCTGGATCGTGGTGTGGATAGTGGGGAGAATTGATAGGCAAATGTGTTGCAGAGGAAGAATAATGAACTTGATCTTGGCTTCTTTCTTTTCTCTCAGACTGTTAAACTTCCTGCACTTGGGTCCCTTTGAGTTTTCTTACTTACCCCTGCATTATCGTTCTGTCATAATTCATCACGCTCTTTTTTGTAAAAGATTGTGTGTAATATAGTTAGTAACTGGGCGTATGTATTTGCCTACATAGTTCTTAAAAAAACAACTAAAGCATTGAACAAATGGAGTCCTTTTAAAAGCTAGATTCTCGGGATCCCTGGGTGGCGCAGTGGTTTGGCGCCTGCCTTTGGCCCAGGGTGTGATCCTGGAGACCCGGCACGTCGGGCTCCCTGCATGGAGCCTGCTTCTCCCTCTGCCTGTGTGTCTGCCTCTCTCTCTCTCTCTCTGTGACTATCGTGAATAAATAAAGAAAATCTTTAAAAAAGAAAAAATGCTTAAAAAAAATAAAAGCTATTCTCTCTCTCTCTCTCTCTCTCTTTTTTTTTTTTTTTTTTTAAAGATTTTACTTTATTCATGAGAGACAGGCAGAGACACGGGCAGAGGGCAGAGGGAGAAGCAGGCTCCATGCAGGGAGCCTGACGCAGGACCCGATCCCAGGACTCCAGGATCACGCCCTGGGCCGAAGGCAGGTGCCAAACTGCTGAGCCACCCAGGGATCCCCCTAAAAGCTAGATTCTCAGTGAGATGGTTCAAGGATCAAAAGAAGTTATGACCCCAGAAATGGATCTTACGTGTCTTGTTTCTACATGAGGGTGACTGTACCATTCTGACTTTGACTTGAAAGGGCTGCTCAGCGTTAGGCCTTCGAAGTTAGACAGAAAATGTTGTTTCTGGGTATATTTGTCTTCTGTATATTGTGTCCTGTAACCTCCACCCCCCACTTTTCCTGTCTGGTACTTTATTTTCCATATCTTTTATGTAGTTTTTAGATCATAAATCTTGCTTGGGCTCTGCTCTCATTTCCCTTAAAATTGTCTTAGTTCTCTCAACATCGCTTTTGACATTTTCCTCAAGCAACTCAAACTGATATCTGGGAATATTCCATTGGTGTAAGAAGGTGTTTTTTCTTTACCATGACATACTTTTCTAAGCAGTATTCCGGCCGGATCCTTTTTCTTTGGCCTTATTTCTTAAGTGTTCCTAGAATGCCATGAGTTCGTAGTTGGCCATATTTCTCTTGTTTCATGAGAGGAAGGTGCAATGACCACTTTCAGGTGTGATGTGTCTTGTGATGGGGGTGGAAATCTCTGCTGGCTAAAGAATAGAGAGGTGGTTAGCCACTTGCAGTGGGCTGGAAATCTCTGCTGGCAAAGCACACAGCAGGCAGTTTAGAGGGAAGGGTACCCCACCCAGCCTTTCCACTGCAACTTTTTCCGTGAACTAGAGACGTAGGTGGGCTGGGGTTTGATTTTAATAATGGTCTGTGGGAGGATACTGTGGCCCTGAGTACCTCAGAAATCTTACAGTCCTGCCCAGGAGTACACCCACTCTTACAGACTTCTGTGGTTGCTTGTTATTTTCAAGGGCTGAAGGTAACACTAAAGACAAATTCTACCCCAGAATTCAGTACTAGTTCTGTTAATTTATCCCTTCTTTGCTCTCAGTTTAACAAAGAGTTTAGGCTAGAAGCTAGTGGCATGGCTGGTAAGTGTGGTCAATTATTTAGCTTTGGTTAGACACAAAGATCGTTCTGTGCCCCTCCAGTTAGTATATTCTCTGCTCTAGAGGAAGGAATGTCTTGGTCAAAGAGGAAGAGAATCTGTGATAGTGATTTGCCCCGTACAATTTTTTAATCTGGATTGTCACTGAGATCGATTGATGAGCATAAAGGTGTTTTCCAGTATACAGACACGAATGACAAATTTCATTCCATCAATGCTGAGTTTACTGCCACTCAGGCTGTTAGAAGATGAATGCTAACACATGTCCTTTTATACTTCTAAAATCGGATCTATTTAGGAATGCACTTGACCCTTTTCTGCCCTTTTAAAAGATCTAATGCTACTGAATAAGACGAGGGAGCATTGGAAATTGATTCCAGCTCCTTGAATACAAAATCTTGCCTTGACTCTGGAATTTATAAAACTTAGATTTCTGGCCTTCTTTTTTCCCCTAAATAGTTTTTCTTTTGAACACCACTTTGTAAGAAACTAATTTATTCACTTTCTAAAGTGGCCTTATGTTTGTCTAGCAGGGAAATCAGCAAAAGGGTTCTCAAAGAAACTAGCAATGAAATTGAAAAGTGTCTACTGTCACCACTGGTGATAAATCAAACTGATGTTAAAGATGCAAATAGTCATTCCAGTACTCTCTTCGTTACTAGAATTGTTTAAGTTAATTAAGCCAGCAAAGTACTTCATTATCTACTAGGCTGCATGCTAATGGCAGATTTAAAGTTTCACTGTCTTATGGTTCACATTCCACACCCCCCCCTGCATTTTAAGTCTCCTTATCCATTGTGTTCTAACTCCATATACTTAATGGAAACTAATATTGCTAATTGGGACTATAGATTTATTGAGGCATAGGTTTCTAATTTGTCAGGTTTGCAAGTCCAAGAAATCTTGGGAAACTACCACATTCAGTGTATCTTTTGTCCATCTTTTTGAGAAGGTGATTAAAGCAATATATAATTTAAGAAACAAACAATATATGATTCATTTTTATTAGACTGTCGGGAATTTATGTTCAACGTAGCATTGTAGAATTTTAAAATATATTCTATTAACTAAAATAAAAACTTTTATAAATTACTGATATGATTGGTTTTTCTTTCATTTGCAGCATTTAAATATTAGGACATTGACGGATGATATGGTAAGGTTATGCTCAACATTTCTTTTGTTGTGAATCTTAACTAACCATGTAATGTGGATGGTGTGCTATGCTAATACCTTTGAAACTGCTTAAAAACCTGCATGTTTTGAAAATGTGCTGTTTTTTATAGTGCTAAAATAAGAGGCAGAACTGGTAGAAAAAAATACATGATATTTTTTGCTTTTAGGTTGTAAAAGGAACTAGTTGCTATGTTAATTTAAAAAATTTGTTTAATTACAAATTGTTAGTCAACTTTGAATCATTCAAATCAGCTCTCATTCTTTGGGGATGAATTGCACACTTCAAAAAGAGGTGTAAAAAAAAAAGTAGCTAAAGACCTACAGCTTTTTTGAAATATGTAGTTGCTAATTAAAGTAAACCAGACTAAAATCTCATGCATATATTAAAAAAAATATTGCTCAAAAAAGAGAGAACCAAGCATGCCTTCCTGTTCTGCCTGTTGGTAATCTTGCTTATAAGTAATTAACATGTATAAATTTTTGTCTATTCAAGTACATATTTCTGAGAAATAGATTTTTTGACTGTAACTCTTGGCTAATGGTGTAAAGGATAACAAGAACAGCAATGAGGCCCAAGTAAACAATAATATATATATAAAAGAAAGCACGATAGGACAAAGCAGAGTGTGCTATTGACCTGGTTTTGAATTCAAATTCACCTTTAATCTAAAATGAAACAGATTCTAGAACACAGCATTCAAAAAAATGTTTAGCACCCTTGTTATCCAAAGCACCATCTTGGGTACTTGGATGAAGTGGACATGCAAAGTTGAATGAGACCTAGATTTTGACATGCAGGATTGAAAAAAAATCAATTAGAATGTTCTGTTTTATTCCTCTGGATAATATCTAAGAAAAGAAGTTTGATGTGAACTATTTTGGATAATGTTTTCCATATAATAGTATTTAGAAAATTGTAGTGATATGGAACGCTTACAGAGAGGATGTAATTTCTAACCCTGCAAGGTAGATGTTGTCCTCATCTTAGCACTCAACTGCACTGAGGGTCAGCTAGGTTAAGTACGCAGTTTGCCCAAGTATGCACAGCTGGCCAGGGCTGTAGCTATGGCTTGAATCTTGTTCCACAAAGAACATACACTTCTGTGTGGACTTAGCCTTCAAATGGCTGCTTATGACTAATAATAAAACCATGTGCAATTTTTACAATTGAACATCTTTGAGAATATACAATGGCGGATTCCTTCTTAAAATATAGTTCATATGGCATCTAGTTTACCCATGTAAAGTATACAGTTGAATGGTTTTTAGTATATTCAGGGTTGTACAACCATCACTGAAATCAATTTTAGAACATTTCCATTACCCAAAGAGAAATGTCCTACTTATAAGCAGCCACTTGCCCCAACTCCACCAGCCTCGGGCAATGGCTAGGCTACTTGGTCTATAGCTTGCCTCATTGGGGCATCTCCTATGAATGGAGTCATGATAAAGAATTTAGTCACAAAAGACCACTTTGCATCATATTTTCAAGGTTAATCGTGTTGTAGCTTGCTTTACTACCTTGCTCCTTTCTATTATTGAATGCTATTCTAGGACATTTAAGACTTGATTATGTTTTCTGGGGCACTATACATCTTTTCTTCCTCTTTCTCGTCTTACCTTCATTATGACTGACCTTGCAGATTGCCAACCCACAGCCTCTACCCTAAGTTCTAAGAGTACTTTATTTGCTAAGGAGGCTTTAAGAGGTCCTTCTGGAAGACATCTTGCTCTGATTTTAAGTTAATAAATGGGTTCCTCCACTGTGAAGACTGTAGTCTTCTCTCTCCATTCTGTCTCCATTTCTCTCTCTGCTTGTCCTGGCAGTTGGGCTTGGGAAGTTACCATAGTGTCTTGTGAGGTATTTTTATCAAAGCTATATCACCATATGACATTCTCACCAGTTTAAACATCTTTAGGGAAGAGACAATGTGTTAATTACTTCTAGGTATGTTGTGTGGTACATGTTAAGCATTTTCACTAATTTTTCATTGAAGGAATAAAACAGTAAATCTCTATATTTAATTACTTGCCTAGTCATGTGGTTTTATTGGACTTGGGATGGCTTGGTCCTGGTTAGGCTTTCCAGGGATGGACCCTTGCCTTTATACAGGATAAAGAGGTTTTTTTTTTTTTTTTTTTTTTAAAAAAAAAAAAGCTTTGACAAGAACTTGCTGTCAGACTTTCTGACTACCTGTGTGGATCACTGATGACTGGCTTACCCCTGTCTTTGTCTTAGATGTACACATGACTGTTTCTTATAGATTTCTCCTTGGCCTTTTTTCTCCTTGACCGGCTGACTGAACTGCTGTCTCACTAGTTCTCACTATTCACTTCTGATCTTATGCTTTAGCTTGGCTCTTTTTTTTTTTTTTTTTAAAGATTTTATTTATTCATGAGAGACACACACTGAGAGAGGCAGAGACATAGTCAGAGGGAGAAGCAGGCTCCATGCCGATAGCCTGACGTGGGACTTGATCCCAGGACTCTAGGATCAGGCCCTGGGCTGAAGGCAGCGCTAAACCATTGAGCCACCCGGGCTGCCCTTAGCTTGGCTCTTGAGTGAGTTAGGGCTTAAGTCCGGGGAAGGATCAAGCAGGCAGTCTAGTTCAAGTGGCTAGATCCATTGTTGTGGAGCTTAGAGAAGAAGCCTGGCTATCTTGAATAGACACAGTAAAAAGCAAACCTTACTCATTGATTGATGCAGTGTGGAAAGAGCAATGGATTAGGAATCAGAAGACTTGTTGAAAGACAGAACTTCACCTCTTCTTAGCTCTTTGACTTTGGCAAATCAATTAATTTGTTCACTTGTAAAGTGGGACTAATTATACATACCTTCTCTACTTTGCTCATGGAGTTTTTGTGAGTTTCATTTAAGCTGAAGTGTGTTGGATGGCTGCATTCATTTCTGTCCCTTTTTAACCCCTTTATAAAATACTTCCCAATGCTTAGGCAGTGGAGTGATGTGATGCATTTGCAGTTGAGACTTACACGGTCTATCACAGACCAGTGCAGAATTCCAGGAGGGAGGGAGGGAAAGACAGCTGGATATCTTGGGTGCTGTGTAAACTGTTTCTGGTGAGCGAGAGCTTAGGGAAGCATTTGCCATGGATGCTTTGATGTGTGCTAGCAATATTTTCTAACTAAAGGTGGCCACGCCCACAACATATGTGTTGCATGTGTACTTAATTTAGAACGTCTTCATGTGAGAATAGCATGCTTCGGACAGAACTTGAGAGAAGGTGCATAAGAATGGTGTCAGCTTTAGTCACAGGTTTGTATAATAGTATGTTAGAAACATTTAGTCAAAACATTCTGGGAAGCATTAATGTTAAACACCCATCTCTTTAAATTTTTTTTTTTTTTTTTTTTTAATTTATTTATGATAGTCACAGAGAGAGAGAGAGAGAGGCAGAGACACAGGCTGAGGAAGAAGCAGGCTCCATGCACCGGGAGCCTGATGTGGGATTCGATCCCGGGTCTCCAGGATCGCGCCCTGGGCCAAAGGCAGGCGCCAAACCGTTGCGCCACCCAGGGATCCCTTTTTTAAATTTTTTTTTTTTTTTTTTTTAATTTATTTATGATAGTCACAGAGAGAGAGAGAGAGTAAACACCCATCTCTTTAAGTTGCTTTGATGAAGACCTACAAAAATACTTCACATTTCAAGGTTATTTCTTGAGTTATCAGAATTTCATAGGACACTGGTTGCAGGAAGTATTGCTGTAGTGTTGAGATCCCTAGGCAGAATTTATATACTTGAAACAGTGTTTATTCTACAAATATCTGAGACACCATGATGTATAAAGTACAGTCCAAGGTGAAACGTCATTTAGTTTACAACCATCCATTGTCTATACCTGGGTTGAAAGGAGTGCTTTCCTTGTGGAGACAAAAAGATTGAGACCAGGGCAGTGAAGGGAGGCCAGTTTGAAAAGGTAAACTGGAGGAAATTGAACGTGAACAACATGATGCTGAATTCTCCATCAGTGTGTCCACAGAGTGTTTTGTGGTCTAGAAGTCATTTTTGACTTGCTTATCATCCCTCACAACCATCTGTCTAAAGTGTGGTGCTCCTGCTGATTCTCTTCTTTTATCCCTCCTGCAGCCAGTTTTTACAATTAACTGTTGTAATCTCTGGTTTGGCCTGAAGCAGTGATTTTCAAACTTTCCTGGCTGGGACCCACAGTAAGAAGTACCCTTCATTTTGTAGCCCGGCACACATACGCATATAAATTCTCCCTCAGCTGAAACAATTTTATGAACGATTATTTAATGTTTCTAAGCATAATGAACTCTGATCTTTTCCACTCTTTTCTATTGCTTTTTAGTCCTCTGCCTTCCATTTTAAAAAAGGAGTGGGGGGCTTGCAGATCCAATCCACTATATCGATTTCTTGTCCCACACGTGGTTCACACCTATAGCTTGAAAACAGACATTGGCCTATATAGCAACCAGAGGAAGTCCTCGGGTCTCTCCGTAAAGTGTCTGCTCTTCACTTTATGACACATAGTTGAAAGTGGGTATCTGGGTTTGGGTGGCAGCTCTGCTACTTCCTAGCAGTGTGACTTTACGTAACTCAGATTTAGCTGTTGAGCCTTGATATATCTGGTTATGGAGATTTTTAAGGGATAAATACTGCTGAGATGCTTGGTGAACTATGCATTCACAGTAGTAGTGGTATAGTTAGGGTCATAACATGCATTTTTTTTTTTTGAGGAAAGATTTATATACAATGCACCAGTTTTATGAATGTAAAATGATGAATTTTGACAAATATACAATCATGTATATGTGATGATCATGACATAAAAGCTTTCCATCACCCTAAAAGATTCCCCCTGAGCCCTTGCAGTCAAGTTTTACCCCCTATCCTGGCTCTTGGGAATCATGAATCAGCTTTCTGAAATATATAATTCAGTTTCTAGGATTTCCAGTAAATGGAATCAGTTAGTATGTTGCCTTTGTGTCTGTAGCATAATGCTTTTGAGACCCCTCTAGTGCTTTGGGTATATCAGAAATTTGTTCTTTTTATTCCTGAGTAGTATTCCATTATTTGCTAATACTACATATTATATATTGAATATTATATATTCAATAGTTTGGGTTTCTATTTTGGGGGGATTGAGTAAATTTGTGAACATTTGGGTACAGTTCTTGTGGACCTGTTTTCATTCTGGAAGGGGAATCATCTGGTAACTATGATTAACTTTATAAGAAACTGACAGATTGTTTCCCCTACTGACAAATTATGTTGAGCATCTTTTATTATGCTTATTTGCCATTCCTGTCTTGTCCTGTCTATCACAAGATAGAGGGCCATTCAGATTATTCCTGAGTGAGCCTTGGGCTTTTAAGGAATTTTTTTGTATCTATATTCTAGAATAAGGAGTTTGTGGTGTTTCCTTATTTTTTTTTTTTTTAAATAAAGGACCTATATTTCTCCCTTTCTAACCCTGATAAATACTTGAATTCCACTCCCTCCCTCCCCCATCAGTCTGGGTAGAGGTTTGTCAATTTTATTGATCTTTTCAGAGAACCAGCTTTAGGTTTCATTAATTTCTTGATAATTTTGTTTTTATCTTTCCTTTTGTCTTAATCTTTTTATGATTTCTTAAGGTAGAAACTTACATAATTGATTTGAGCCTTTTGTTTTCTAATATAAAAAAATTACATTATAAATCTTCCTCTGAGAGCTCCTTTAGCTGTATCATTTTCTAACTATTCAAAATATTTTCTAATTTCCTGTTGATTTCTTCTTTCACCCATTGGTTATTTAGGTCTGTGTTTAACTGTTAAAAATTTGGGGTTTTTCCTGATCTCGTACTTTATTCTCTTTTGGCCAGGGACCATACTTGACTTCAGTTGTTTTCAGTTTTCTCAGTCTTGCTCTCTGTTGTAGACTGTGGTCTGTTTTTGTGAATGTCATGTGTGCATTCTGCTTGTATTAGAATTGATCTATGAATCATATTGGTTGACAGTGTTATTCACATCTTGTATTCTGGATTTTTCTGTCTGCTTGCTGTAACAATTATTGAGAGAGAAGTGGGAAGTTTCCCAACTATAACTGGATTTTTATTTCTCTTAGTTCTATCAGTTTTGCTCTGTATATTTTAAAGCTCTGCAATTAAGTGCATATATACTTGGGATTGTACTAAATCTTTCATCATTATGAAATGACTATTTTTATCCCCAGTAATATTCATTAAGTTGTAGTCGTTGGAAATTTACTAGATTTATTGGCTATACTTGATATACAGTTACTGCCATCCTCTTTGAACAAATACTTCTCAGCTCGTGGGACACAAATTTTATTGATTTTTGTATCCCTATGACCTTTCCTTTTCTATTTTGTATGGTTTTCCTTTGCCTATCTTAAACTATTACTTATCAGGTTTCTTTCCTGCAGCCAGTGCTGTATATAGTGCTGGACTGGGGTGATTACCTTAGTCCATATCTTTGTCTACGACCTTTTCTTTAAGTTGAGACCTATTACTACATTGGCCTACCTTCCTTTGGGTGTCTCATCTCTACTTGAAACTCTACTTGCTCCACATTGAATCTTTCACTTTCCTCTTAAGCTTGTTTCTGTTCCTATATTCTCATAGAAGATAGCTTCTTGACGATTATTTCTTGAATCTATTTCCTTTCCTCAGTTCCTTCTATCAGAGCGCAAGGCTTCCTATCTCTTATCAGGATTCTCAAGCAAATTTCTGTTGCTCCCTAAAAAGCCAACTTCTTGCACAGCAGGGTGACCTATCTAAATTATATATCTGACCATATTTTACCTCATTTGAAACTACTTAGGCGCACCTGTTATCTATAAGTTAAGCCTGAGCTCTTTAACATTGGCATATAATAAGGCCTTCAAGGTAGGACCCTGCCTCTCTAACTTGGTAGGCGTTTCTTAGTCCACATACAATAAAGATTCTGTAATTGTTAGCTGTGTGCTGAGTAGGGTTCTAAATGTTAGCTTTATAAATACTTAATGCTCACTTAGAAGCTTGTTGTGAAAATTATCATTCCCATTTTGAAAGATGGAGAAACTGAGGCAAGAGAGATTCAATAACTTAATGTCAGAGGGGTATGAGAAAAAAAACTATGACTCATTCCAGAGAACATGGTCTTTACTAAGAGAGTTATATTGCTATTTAAGTACTATCTCTTTCTCTGCTGAGAGTACCAGTGTGAAATCTCTAAGTATATTTTGTTTTCTGCTTTTCCTCCTGAAGCTGTCTATATGAGACTGCTGACCTTTAAATTGACTAGGAAAAATTGTATCCTAGCTACTGATCTTAATTCGGAGAATTATAAAGACCTATTTTTCTTTTTTTGAAAAGATTTTATTTATTTATTCATGAGCGATAGAGAGAGGCAGAGACTTAGGTAGAGGAAGAAGTGGGCTTCCTGTGGGGAGCCTGACGTGGGATCTTATCTGAACCCAGGATCATGCCTTGAGACATGATGCTCAACTGCTGAGTCACCCAGGCATTCCTATAAAGACCTA
The DNA here is from genome assembly GCF_018345385.1 of Vulpes lagopus. NCBI lineage: Eukaryota > Metazoa > Chordata > Mammalia > Carnivora > Canidae > Vulpes > Vulpes lagopus. The sequence goes on from NC_054839.1 coordinate 45,665,567, forward strand.
TTCTAAGATGTTTTCTATGATTGGAAATTATTACTTATTTTTTTAGTATTTCTAGTAAACAAAACTGTTTTTGAGAAACCTTTATCCTGAAGGAATAGTGATGCAAGTGACTGAGGTATGGCAACAGGTTAAGGATAGGAGTATTTTTTTTTTTTTTCTTTAATTGTGAAGGACATGGGAAAACTCTATTGAAACCACTTCACAGATCAAGCAGCAGCAGTCTGTTCCCAGATATAAGTAGAGCTTTCCTGATTCCCCTCAAATGTCCCCTACAGGAATGAGGTCCAAGAGCCATTGGAGATACTACCTACATGTGGGTTCTAATGAGTGCTTTGGGAAGCTTTCATTGTTCTCTGTGGGCCTTGTGACTAGTTCAGTGTAACTGCTACCAGACTACTCCAGAACATTCCTGAATGTTTTTTTGTGAGACTGGTCCACTCAGAGAGGAGTTCCCCTAGATGAATATGCTTAAAGAACTGGGTTTTGTCTACCTGCAGGCTATTCCTGGAGCTACCTAGATGTGCCATCCCTTCTGGGATATATGCTAAATTGGACATGGTACTTATGAAAGGAAAGAATCATTTTATCTATGTGCCTCAATTACAGTTAATAGAACATAAATCATTAGCCTTAAAAAAGAAAAAAGGGCTTAACTTAGAAGAATTACTTAAATTATTCTTGGCCTAATAGAATATAAAATTTTCTGTACTAAAAGTTCATTTTGCATTTTTATGAACTTCTGTTTTCCTTGGTAAGTTTAAAAACCACGAATAATCAAAAAGTGAGATATTTTCCAGTTTTTCTTTGAAATGATATATTCAAAAGAAACACTTCTGTATAAAGTAGATAAACCATCATGGACTGGGACTACCAAATGTATGTGGCAAAATACATCAAAACAAGTTCTATAAGCTTAAATTATTCACTAAGTCAGGTGGGCTTTTCTGAGCCCATTAATATGAGTTAATTAGAGCTTCCTGTACTTAGGTTTTCAGTAGTAACACTTAAGTACTGTCTTAGAATCTTTAAATATTTATGGGATATTTTAGAGAGCTCCTACTCAAATCAGTAGAAACTTGGGAATAAGATCAAGAGCTCTCAGAGTTGAATACACTAAAATGTAGGGTGTACAGACTTGTTTATTCATCCTTTTATCCTTCATTCATTAAGCATTTGAGTGGTTAGTACTGTTATAGGAATACAAAGATAAATATGACTGTCTTTGCCACTTGGAACAGTGGGGAAGTAGATATGTATACAGTTTCCAGTTGTATAGGTAGGTATATACTAATACCATCCTAGGCCCATCACACTGTAGATAGTGTTCATTGGAAGTGGGAAGGTCAATTTTAATGGTGGGAGAAGACTTGGTAGAGAAGGTGACTTTTCAGCTACTTCTGAAGGACAGATTGGAATAGAAGCTGGCAGGAGTTGTAGTAATTTTTTACTCTAAGTTTACTTCCTGGATACCAGCCAAATGGATTTCTAATGCAAGTGTCAGGTTGGCAAGTAGAAAGCAACTGTTGATGTTTTCAGGGGACCTTTGTTTATGGGTATTACTCCTCTTCTAAAAAAAAGTGTAATATTTATCTATAAAACTAATTTGTATTTCCTTTCATGTATGTAGTATTAATATTTGCATACAAGAAATTAGAACTGTACTTAAAGATGTGAGTAGGCATAACTTTGGGGTTGTTTTGAATATACTTTTTAAATTATTCTTTTCTATTGAGTAGGTATTTTTCTTCCCCCCTGGTGTTGTGTTACAGAACTAATGGTTGTTTTCAGTCTAGGAGACTAATATTCAAAGAATCAGTGTTGGGGAGAGTCTAAGTTATTCTTAATGAATGTATAAAAGGCATAACATCTGGAATTCTTCCTAATATTGTTGGGAAGGAATTAGCAAAGCAAGAAGCAATGATTTGTATCCCAGACATGGACGATAGATAAAATAGATTATTCACTTAAAATTAATAGAACACCCACTATATGCCTTGAACAGTTCCAGCAGTAGGTCCAGTAGTGAATAAAATAATAACTCCTCTTCTCAAGGACTTATACCCTGGTTGGGTAAACATATGATAGAGGTAGTTTCAGAATACTGTTCGTACTACGTAGCGGCAAGTACCAGACTTGTTGGCATCTTGCCTAGTCTTGAATCAGGGAGGCTCTTACCTAAGATGTAGTTCAAATTGAGAGCTGAAGATTGAGTTGAAATGAGCTAGATTAAGGGGATGGGATAGGAGTTGTGGTTGTGGATAGGTTTGAAGCACAACATGCACATTTAAAGAGACTTTGGCTTTTTCATTAAATCTGGATCCTACAGTGTAAGAAGGGTGGAGTGGTGAAGAGATTGTCTGGAGGTTCAGATCAGGCTGGACCTTTTTGAGCCACAGTAAGATTGGAATGTCCCCAGAGTAATGGGGATGCAAAGATTGAAAGGTTTTAAGCATAGGAGCGAGGGGGCAGGATTGGATTTGCATTTCAGTAACATCAAAATGTTGTTCAGTATAGAGAATAGCTCTGAGAGTGGTTGGGGGTAAAGGGGCAGAGCACAGCTAGAGGCAAGCCAGGAGGCTGTGGCTGTTGTTCAAGTGTCCTGAAGTAGGACAGTGGCAGTCTGGCAGAGAGGAGATGATTTAAGAAGAGCTTGTCTATATGGTTTCATTTGTTTCCTTCTTAGTTTTCATTAGCTACTACAATTCACAAGACTTCTATTGATCTAAGTCAACATCAGAAGTCCTAATCAATCCATATCAGCACCTAGATGTTTCTTTCCCTATCCAGGTCCATTTATTCTTTTTCTCTGAAATCCTTTCCCAACTCCTCTGGACTTCTCAAGCCCTCCTACTTTGCCCTTTGGCAGTCAAAGCCTGTCTTTGAATGTTTGTTTTCCTTCTTGCTCTAATTGAAACCTAGATGTTCTTTGAAGGCTTTATATTCCTGTTGGCTTCTTCCTTCAAAAGCTTCCAGCTCTTTTTGAGTATTTCTGGTGCAGTTCTCCTGGTTGGTCTAAACTTTAGGTCTTGTAATTTCTGCCACTAATGCATGAAAGACATTAGAACTTGAGTTGTTTTCCTTTCCACCGCTATTTCTGTTAAACTGCAGGGGTTCTTAAACTGCGGGCCATGGACCACCAGAGGGTCTGTAGTAAAATTCATGGTATCCTTGAACTTGAATGGAAAAAAGATTAAATATTTTCATTAACCTTTATGTAAAACTTAGGTTTTTAAAATTATGAAATAGGTGAAAACAAAAAAATTCCAAACACACATATACACAGAATTTGACCTGTGACTTGATGACCACAGAAAACTGGTATGTTCTGTGAGGTAATTGAAGATACTTCAAAAGGTAGTTTGTGTTCAACAATATGTTGCAATTAGACTTACTATTACTTCACGTTATATAATGCATTCATGAAGACCTACTACTATATGATTTTAAAATATTTTCTGGGGATCCCTGGGTGGCGCAGTGGTTTGGCGCCTGCCTTTGGCCCAGGGTGCGATCCTGGAGACCCGGGATTGAATCTCACGTCGGGCTCCCGGTGAATGGAGCCTGCTTCTCCCTCTGCCTGTGTCTCTGCCTCTCTCTCTCTCTCTCTCTCTCTGTGTGTGTGACTATCATAAATAAAGAAAAAAAATATTTAAAATATTTTCTTAACACCCTTTTTTTTTGGTAATTATATCTATTTTAGGCATTTAAAACTATTCTAAGAGGAGCTCTTTATTAGTCTTCTGTTAAATCCTTATTCTAAAGCTTGATGGGTTAAAACAATAATATATAACATTACAGTTTCTTGGGTTTAAGATTTGAAAGCAGCTTAGTGGAATAGCTCTGGTTTGAGGTCTGTCATGGGATTATAAGCACAACATTGGCTCAGGCTGCAGTCATGTGAAGGCTTTGGGGCTAGAGGATCCATTGATAGGGTGTTCACTTCTTTTTTTTTTTTTTTAATTTTTTTTTATTATTATTTATTTATGATAGTCACAGAGAGAGAGAGAGAGAGAGAGAGAGAGGCAGAGACACAGGCAGAGGGAGAAGCAGGCTCCATGCACCGGGAGCCCGATGTGGGATTCGATCCCGGGTCTCCAGGATCGCGCCCTGGGCCAAAGGCAGGCGCCGAACCGCTGCGCCACCCAGGGATCCCAGGGTGTTCACTTCTGACTAGGAAGTTGGCACTGATCATTGGTGGGGGCCTCAGTTCTTTCCTATGTGGGCATCTTCACAGGCTGGTTTGCAACACTTGGCTTTAGTATATTACATACTACGTATTGTAATATATTTTCAAGGAATTTTAATAACCTGCTAAGTACACTTCTCATTTAATAAGCTACCCTATGAAATTTAAATGTGAATACACTACTGTAGGTAGGTACAGTTTTGGAGGGTGATGGTAAACTTTCTTTTCAAAGCCTCTGGCTAAAGAAGGTCTTACAATTTCGCTAAAACCTTAAAAATTTAAGGCTAGGAAGGCCATTTCTAACACTTAGGGCTATGAAAGTTGGAGTGCAATAATGGGTGGCTTGATGGGAATTGTTAATGAATGATAGGATTGTGGCCTTGACTTGGATGATTAGCTCTTCACACCTGCAATAATGAATGGGTAATTTCTTTTTTAAAAATATTTTTATTTATTTATTCATGAGGAATAGAGAGAGGCAGAGACACAGGCAGAGGGAGAAGCAGGCTCCATGCAGGGAGCCTGATGTGGAACTCGATTCTGGAACTCTAGGATCATGCCCTGAGCCAAAGGCAGACAGACGTTCAACTGCTGAGCCACCCAGGTGTCCCAAATGGCCAACTTCTTACCATGTTCTTTCTTAGTAAGACTGATGTCACCAGCATTTTAGTAAAGTCCATGGAACAGGCAGGTATACTATTGGGCTGTCAGTGTGTGCCGTGTCCTATAATTCTCCCGTCAGCCTCACCAGGTTCCCTGATGTATCCTCTTTTCAAGCATCTTTTGAGGTTTCCTCATCCCAGAGTGAAACACTCATTCCTATCTGTTGCTAATTTACTTGGCTTATGATTTTTCTTGGGGGCATCTATGTATTTTGCCTTTATTTATAGTAGCTTCTCTTATTTTTCTTTCAAGTGGTAAGCCTCTTCAGGGACAGTACAGTATCTTTTATATTTTCTCCAGTAATTGCTCATTCCCTTGTACCTTCACGTGTTGATTGCTAGCTCTCTGCTAGATTCCTCAGTGACTGTAACAGTTACCTGTTGCTATGTTAACAAATTATCCCCAAACTTATGACTTAAAACAGCAAACGTTTAACATCTTGCACTTTTTTCTGGAGGCAGGAATTTGATAGTTGCTTAGCTATGTGGTGTTGGCTTGGGATCTCATGAGGTTGTAGTGAAGATGTTGGCTAGAGCTTTTAAAAGTAGTACTCTCTGAGGAGCTATTAGTCCTCTGTTGCTATGTAATAAGTCATCTGAAGGCTCCATTGGGCTTCCAAGACAGCACTCACATGACTGTTGGCAAGAGGCTTCTCTGCCTCTTTTAGTTTCTGTAGCTTAGTTCTTTGCCGTGTGGACCTCCCCTGAGCCTTGAGTGTCTTTCTGGTGTGGCAGCTGTCATACCTAGAATGAGTGATCAAGAGGGAGCAAGATAAAAGCTGTAATGTCTTTTATGATCTAGTCTTGGGAACCAGCACTCCATAATTTCCACAGTATCCTACTGGTTATACAAGACAGGATTATCTGGGACCATGTTAGATACTGGCTACTACAGTGACTCAGACAGTTGATGGTTTGTTGAGCGTGGCACTTATATTTTAGTGGGAAAGAGACCATCAGCCTTTTCAAAATAAATGAAGAAATTCCATGTCTTCGTAAGTCTTACAAATGGAAGAACATAAAAGGGGAATAAGCTCTGTGCGGTGATAATGGGGAGTGTGAGGATCCATGTGATGTGTAGAATGGTCACCAAAGGCATTTCAGGCCATTTAACCTAAAGCTGAAAGGCAAGAAGCAGTTTCATTTCCTATTAACAACTCACCGTGATAGGTCTTATCATGGAAAGTTTAAATAGCTTTGTTAAGGTGATACTACAAGCAGGTAGCTGGGCAGGATTCAGAAGTCAAACTATGGAGCCAGTTTTTTAATCAGCAAGTTGCTTATTTAGTAATAAAGTTAATTAAAAAGCCAAGTGATTTTGGCTGTTAGGTTTTTTTTTTCTTCTGCCCCCCCCCCTTTTAAAAAATATTTATTTATTAGAGAGCAGGGGGAGGGGCAGAGGGAAAGTGAGGCGGAGAGAGAGCTAGGAGATAAGCAGACTCCCTACTGAGCACAGAGCCCAGAACTAGGATGTGGAGCTCAGTCTTACTGCCCCCTACCCTGAAATCATGGTCTGAGCTGAAATCAAGAGTTGGATGCCTAACGGACTGAGCCACCCAGGCACCCCATCTTCTTCTTAAATAGAGTACAAGATTGTGTGAAAATTGGTAGATAATTTTAAGTAACCTTTTTCCAGATTTCAGGTATGCATTCACATAGAATTGACTTAAAATTACAGTGGACTTTTATTTGCTTAATTCTCTTGGATTGCATGAAAATAGGTACTCCCTTAAAGGTTCTAAGGAAGTACATTTAGGATACTTTTTCAGGCTTTTCAAATTAAAAATGGCTAATAATTACAGTATCTTCCTTTTGTTTTAAATTAAAAAAATATCACTGCTGTTAGTATTTAAACCACTGTAATAATAGAACTTTGTCACTATTACAGTGTTATACTATAGTTTAAAATCCAGATAGTTTTTTTAAGAGCCTGTTTTTGGTTTAATTAATTTTATTTAAACTGTAATTACTGATTATCAGTGTGAGATAATACTCAGTAGGGTGCTCATTTAACTTCCTGTGAAGATAAGTGATATTAATTTATAAAATTCAGTACACCCCAGACACAGCTGAAGCCATATTAATTAAGTGTGGTGTACCACCTCCAAATAGCATTAAAATAGAATTCTCTCAGTCTTCTGTGTGTTTAACCAATTCTTCAACAAAGACAAGGCATTGGTGGAGTTTACCTCCTTAGGTTGTGTTCCTAGCTCAACTTCAAGAGCATTCACGTAAAAGGAAAAGCAGCTATGCCAGCGCACAAATTGCAAAACATGTTCCCAAATTGCCACATACAGCACAACCAACTTCTAGTCAGCATAATGGGCATTTCTATTGTGTATTTATGGACAAAAGCTTTTAAAACTTTTACTCTTAGGTTCCATTGTATCTTGCCTCGAGCAAATTGTATGAGCAATTTGATGAAAGATAAACTGGGGGTGTTACTCACCTCGCCCCCCCCCCCCCAATTTCTAGGTGGAGTCACAGCATCCTCCCTTGAAACAAAAACAACCCTCACCCCAAAACTCCCAAAACTTTAGAACATTTAAAATGATGTGATAGTAAAGTTCATTTTGCACCTAACTTGTCGGTCATGCCCAGGTTATGTGGAATCTACCTGTAGTGCTCAGTAGAGGATCACTGGGAATGCTTTTACTTCAAGCCTGAGGTCTTCAACAAATTCAATTTACTGTTGTAGCATGGGAGGATCATATGTATTTTCTTCCTATGGCTCTTTGTGCTAATTTTTCCTACCTTGCCTTTAGCTATCCTAGTGGTAATGTGTGAAATTGTTTTCCACTTGAATAAAATCCAACTTTCCCCCAGAGTTTAGGTGCTAAGCCTATGGGGGAGGTATACTAATTCTGTTTTATTGTTGTTATTGTACAAATTATGATACTGTTTATTGATACAAAAGCAGTTCTACTTCTAAAAACATAATGGAATTTTTTTCATTTATGCAGTTTTAGAAGTTAAATACTATGAAATTATTACATATAAAAGTGTGTTGGAGCTCGTCCTTTATTATTTAGACAGGCAGTTTTCTTATTTTAAGAATTAAACAGATGCATCCAGCCTGATGCTGCCTTTCAAGCTCTTAACACAGTGTGTAAAACACAGAAGAGGCTCAATGACTTTGAGAGAATCTTATTTAGAAAGTTTTGGTTTGTGGAGAAAATTAAAATTTTTTGAACTATCACTGATGGAACTATTAGGTTATATATTCACAAATTAGCTTGTGAATTGCTTAAGCTTACTATTTCCATTCATTGACATGTTTACATTTATAATATTGATGTTGCATTAATGATGTTTGCTTAATTTCACTTCATTATGAGTTTAACATATTAATTAAGTTACTTTTGTGTGTGTGTGTGTGTGTGTGTGTGTGTATGTGGTGTGTGGAGTCAGCATAGGTTTAACACTCAGGAATTGATATTTTCTGTACAGAAGTTACAACAATGAAGTAGTGATTCAGAAGACAGGTGGAGGAACCAGTCCCACTTCTTAATTTTTTTGGTGTCTCCTCATTTTTTAAAACTAATATCAAGAATTGGGGTACAAAGGTACATAGGGACACTAATTTTTGGACCTCTAATCATGTGGAGACAATTTTATGTTTCTGGCTGGTTATTTTCAAAGTAAAGAAATATGTAGATGAGTTGGATGCCCTCCCCTGGCCCCCTATAATTCATCGTGTGTACCTCTTGCTGCGTTTTTTTTTTTTAATATCTATATAGATTTGCCTCTTTATATGCTTGTCTCTGCCACTTCATTGTTATTTGACTTAAATTGAATATAGCTTTTTTTTTTTTTTTTTTTTTTTTGGTATTATAAATATCTGATAGAGTAACATCTCTGTTCTTCATTTGGTAGATCTGGGAACCTGATACCATTTTTTTTTTTTCCCCCAGCCTGAAAAACTTTCTTGACACGTTTTGTAGTACAGGTCTGCTGGAGATCAATTCTTTCAGGTTTGGCTGTCTAAAAGTGTATCCTTCTGCTTTTATTTTTGAAAGGCATTTTTACTGGATATAGAATCCCACATGACAGTAGTTTTCTTCCAGGACTTTAAAGATGCCTTTCTATTGTCTTCTGCTGTAGTTTCTGGTGAGAAATTACTTATTTGTGTCATATTTATCTTGTATGTAATGGGTCTTCATATCTCTGGCTGTGCTTTTGTGGTTTGCCCTTTTAATTTTTAGCAGCTTGACTATGAGGCACCTGGGTGAGGGCTTGTTTGTTTTGGTATTCTTAATAGTTAGCTGTGCTTCTTGTATCCAAGAATTGATTTCTGAAAAATCAATTATTTCAGTCCTTACCTCCTGAAATAGATCTTCGGTATCATTTGCTTTTTCTGGTCCTCAATTACACTTATGTTACAGTGCTTCATTTTGTATCACAGCTCTTGGTTTCTCTGGTGTTTTTTTCGTGGTGTTTCAATCTGCATGATTTTTTCAATCTAGGTTTAGGTTCACCAGTTCTTTTCTCAGCAGTGTTCAGGTTATTCTGGAGTACACCTAATGGATTCTTCATTTGTTGATACATTTTAAATTTTAATCTGTCTTTAAAAATAATCTCCATGACTCTGTTGCTGAAATTGCCCATCTTACATTGTGTCCACTCTTCTTTATGTTCTTCAGCGTTTCTATAAATATCCCTTGAAATGGTCTGACTAGTAAGTCCATCATCCAGCCCATCTCTAGTTCTGTTGCTTTTTGTCTGTGTGTGACATTTCCTTGGTCCTTTGTGAATCTAGCAGTATCTGATTATATGGTGGACATTTTATTTAAATACTGGGGAAATTAACACTTCTAAGAAAGGGTGTGCCTTTTTTTCAGGCTGCTGGACTTGGGGGCCTAGTTGGTGTCATGTCTAGTTGAACTGGGTTTGGCAAAGGTGCTGTTTTAATTTGATTAGTGTCCTCTGGGGCTTCAGGGTTTCTTAGCACTAATGAGATTCAGGCATTCTGCTTTTGGCTTTCCAACTGAACTATTCGTTTTCAAGACTGGGATAACTCTTTCTGCTTTAAAGTTCTGATGCCCTTTCCAGGGTTAATGTAGAGTTCTCTTTGTTTTCCATTCTACTTGCAGCTCTGTTTCTTCAGGAGATCTCTCTGACCTGGTATCTACCCCCCTCTTCAGGTGGCAGTTGTCATTTATTCTCTGAAGGTCCAGAATCTGTCTTTGAGGCTGCTCTCCTGTCTTTTGCCTAATTGAGAATGTTTGGGAAGACAAGGCTCTTTGCCTGGGGAGAGGCCTCCTGGGACACTTCATGCCTTGAGGCATCTTGCCCTCCCTCCCGCTTCTAGCTCATACACTGGGTAAAGGCCTGAGGGGAAGCCTGGGTAGGTGGGTGTAGACTTGCTTCATACCTGGGGCTCCCTGGAATTCTAGTCTCCTGCCAGAATCCATGCTGTCAATAGTTCATTAAAAATCTGGCTGGTTTTTCTTTATCCTTATTTAACTTACTGGTCTATAACTGTTTGTCAGGATCAAAAGCCCCTTGTCATTTCTTGGTAGTCTTTCCAGGAGTTCTGGTGAGTCCTCAGCCCCGATGGGTTGAAGACAACAGAAACTAACTCTGGAGGTTTTCTGGCTTGTTTTTGTTATGAGGATGAGAGCAGTGGTGGTATTTTGTTACTTTCTAAATCCTACTGGAAGCTGTCCTGTTCTTAGTACTTTAAGGATTACATCCTGTTTGATGGACCATGTGTGCGTGTCTTATGTGGCATTTTTCCTAGGCTTTATCTTCACCGTGAACTTAAAGATCTGTTTTGAAAGATAGTGTTTATCTTTGCATCTTACTTAAATCTTGTTTCTTCAGTGAAATAATACTGTGAAGACTTGTCCTTTTAAATTCAGTGTTTTATATCACATTTCTTTAATGGGCTATACTAGCACTATCTGATTGAATTTTTTGTGATGATGGGAATGGTTTATATGTGCTTTGACATGTGGCTCTTGACTTGACATGTGGCTAGTGCAACTGCCAGTCCAAAGAACTGGACTTTTAATTTACATTTAAATAACCACATGTGGCTAGTAGCTACCACGAATAGCACAAATTGATATATACATTATGGCAAAAATAATGTATAGTTACACTGAACAATTCAGAGTGATTTTTGAGTATACTCCTATTAAGTACTTTAAGGCATTTTTTTTGCCTTTTTGGTTGTTACCACTTGTAACTTTGAGTTTGGGTTTTATGTGAGGAATACAATTTATGAAATAAAGTAATTTTCAATGAATAAACAATTAGCTTTATAAACTAATATCTGTGCACTTTGAAATATCAGTGAACTATTTCATTTAATAGAAGAAATCCCATTATAGCAAAAACCGTGGCTTTATATTCTGAGGCTTTAGCCATCTTACTCTATAGTTGCTCATGAAATTCAAATACAGACCAGCCTGAATGAAGAGAAATGTGGTATTTATCAGATCTACAAGTTCTGGAGGTATAAGTAGAATTCAACTCTTAGAATTCCTAAATCACGGTTCATAGTATGCATTATGAAAAGGGCACTGGACAAGAGGGCTGGGAGCTAAGACACTAAATATTAGTTTGATTGCCAACTACTAAATTAGCCCAGTTACCTTTTATAAAACTGCTTAGTTTGCTAATCTGTAAAGCAAAGGTCGCCTGCCATTAGAATCTTAATTCTGTAATTTAAGATTAGAAGGAATCTTTTGGAGGTTGTCTGATTTTCTCTTCTGCCTTTAGACAGGATGGTTACCGAAAACATTTTGTTTTTAACAATTTTAGAGATTCTAAAGCTATATGGCTTCTGATGAAATCATAGTGATAATGTGATTGACCCTGTGGGTTTTTTATTTTGGCAATTAGATAAATGTTGTTGAAGGAGATATTAACATATGTGCTACTTTATCTTTGTAGCTGGATAAATTTGCCAGCATAAGAATTCCAGGGAGCAAGAAAGAGAGACCTCCACTTTCTAACCTGAAGACTGCATTTGCAAGCAATGATTGCTCTTCAGAGATGATGGAAAACATTCCAAAGTCACTGTCAGAGAATGAAGTCTTAGAACTTTTCGAAAAGATGATGGTAAGAATTCTGACATTTTTCATAAAGTGGTTGATGTAAAAACCTTAGCTTCTAATCATGTTAATGGAACAGTAAACATTTAAGACTTGTGTTCCATAGGGTGATTTCTTTTGTCATTGAAGATAGCACTTTAGGTGTACAGAGCTTTAGGATTACAAAAATAAGAACCAGAGGAAAGTTTGCATGCTAGTTTCGTTTGTTTTGTGTATATGTTTAATATATAGAGTACATAAAAAACCCCTCTCAAGTATCAAATGATAAGTTGTTTATTGGCTATATTGGACATATAGTGTATAAATATAAGCTGTATAACTTGTTAATTTGATACATTTATATATTGTAACATGACTGCCGTTGTAGCAAAACTGCATAAATGAAAAAAATTCCATTATGTTTTTAGAAGTAGAACTGCTAACCAGTCCCCCAGCCACAAATGATAATCAGAGTAAAGTGCCTAGTTCAGAAGTAGTTCTGTACAAGCTGGACCCAGGAATACTACCGCCTCTGAGTCCTCTCTCTTAGGAAGCTGATCTCTCTTGGGACACATGAACAAGAAATACATGCAGCAAAGATTATCCACTTAGGATCAGGCCAGATCCCCTGTAAGTTAAAACTAAGCTATTGTTCCATGTCTCCATAGGATTTTCTTCTCTCTTATTTTTTTAAAGATTTTATTTATTTATTCCTGAGAAACACAGAGAAAGAAGAGCAGAGACACAGGCAGAGGGAGAAGCAGGCTTCATGCAGGGAGTGCATTGCCAGACTCCATCCCAGGACTCTGGAATCATGACCTGAGTCAAAGGCAGACGCTCAACCACTGAGCCACCCAGGCATCCCTCTATGGGATTTTCTATATCCTAATCACGAAAGGAACCAAGCCCCAAAGTAACAGGGACCTTGTGATGAGAAAGATAACTTCCCCAAACTTACATGGCATAGGAGTTACGTTCGGCAATGACTTCTGGTTGTTTCTCATATCATGACATGTTCAAAGAGTGCAGATTTTAGAGTTGAAGACCGGACTTTGAAGTTTTCTTCTGTCATTAGCTTGAGCAAGCCTCTTAGCTCCCATTTTTCACTTATACTTTATCTAGTGGAAGATTGATAATGGCTCTTTTAAATGTTGCCTGTGGGGATTAACATTTAGCTGTGGAAAGCAGCACTTGGCATAGTACCTGATACTTACCCAGCTTTTAATTTTTAATTTTTAAAAATTTAAATTCAATTAATTAACATATAATTATTATTAGTTTCAGAGGTGGAGTTCAGTGATTCATTCAAATGATACATTTTGAATCTTAAAGATTACCTAAGTGCTCTGTTGGGGTTCATTTGCATTTTAGAATGATGATCATGGTGCTGTGTATGTTATGTGTGCTGAATTTGTTGATCTTTTTTTCTTGTTTGATGCCTCTCTTAGTTCTCAGGATAACCAGGTTCATGTGGTCCTAGAACATTTAAATCTGAGGAGACTAGAACTTAGTCATTTGGGGTGTGCCTTTTCTGGTGGAGCCACACAGTGTTGTTAGAAGTTGCCTTCAGTTGGTTCCAAAAAAAAATGGAGATTCTGACTCTGTTCATGGCTAACCTTATTTGATCCACAACCCACTATGTTAAGTATGTTCAAAATCATTTGTCACAAAATGAAAGCTAATTGCATCTAAATGGTTACCTATATAGTTCTTACCCTCAAGCTGCTTATCTCCTAGGAGTCAAAACAAATGTTTGAAAAATTAAATAAGAAGTGCCGGAGGGTGGTAATTAATGGTTAAGTTCTTTATAAATTCAGAGTAGGAAGAAATTAAGTTGTGAGATACCTCATTAGCTTCAGGGGAAGCCAAAATTGAAAGGTTATTATAGTAGCTTAAGGAAATTTCAGAGAGCAGATGGACTTAGAGGCAGGCATTGTCTTACAGGGTTGGAATAAGCAGAGGAAAAGGGCATTCTCTCTTAGAAGGGGAGATGACAGTGAGCCAAGACAGAGCTAGGTGCAAATAGCTCATGGGGAGAACCTGTGACAGGTTTGAAAAATGAGACTGGAATGATAATTTGGGGCCAATTAGGAGAGGATTTTGTATGCCATTCTGAAGAGTTGTATAATATTTCAACTCAGAATTTATTTTATCTCTTTTATTTCATCTGCTGGTTTTGACAGCCTAATGAGTTTTTAGGAAAATTCACTTATTTAGAGTGTAAGATGTGTTTGAAATTTGAGACTATTATTCAGCTGGAATCACCAAAATATTTACCTTTATAATGGCTTATTTTCTGTTCATCAAATACTTGTGTCCGGTGTTCTAAATGGAGCTTTAGAAGGCCATAGAGAGCATGCCTAATTTGTATCTCTATAGGATTAATTAGTGTTAGTGATTCCTAACTTTTCATCACTGAGCAATAGGTTTCATTAGTATTGTTTTACCTGAAACCTAGGCTTGGGATATTCTTACCTGTTATGTTAGTTCTTTTTTTTTTTTTTTTAAGATTTTATTTATTTATCCATGAGAGACACACAGAGGCAGAGACAGAGGCAGAGGGAGAAGCAGGCTTCCTGCGGGGAGCGTGATGTGGGGCCTGATCACTGGACTTGGGATCATGCTCTGAGACATGTGATGCTCAACCACTGAGCCACCCAGGCATCCTCTTGATAAAGGTGCTCGATTAACTACATTTAGGTTTCATTAACTACACATGTATAATTCTTTTTAACTCTTTTGTCCCTGTGGGTTGATATTATTTCAGACTTGAACAACCCCCCCCCCCCCCGCAATTTTAGCATATGAGCTGCCAAAGTGGGCACTTTTGTTTTCTTTTGGTTTATATTTTGCTAGCTTTTGCCTCTGTTAATGAGGGTTATATCTTGGTAGTTCTCTTCAATACCACCTTGGAGGACTCAAGATGATAAAGTGCCCTTAGCTACACCCTCATTTCATGTACCATATGTGGAACCACTCAATTAAATTACCTAGGAGATTCTAGAAGGATACTTTTTTTTCATTCCCTTGTGACTATTTTAAGTTTTCCTTTTTGATCATAATTGCTGGTACCATCTGAGTATGCAGAGTGAGTAGGCTATTGATGTTAGATCTTCACAAGGCCAAATCTTAACACCACAAGCCATTAAAAGTACAACTACCTTGACTACTGAATATAGTTCACGGTATTCTGTACCGACTGTGATTATTTGAGGTATTTTTCAGTTGCTCTTAGGAGAAGAGTAAGACTCTGAACCTTTTGTAGTTATGTGTAGGGCAGAGGGATATTGGCATCTTTGAAGTGTTTACACAATACATATTTAATAACTGGGCCCGATCGCCTGTTAAATCTTAAACAGATATCCCTGTTGGCAGAAAATCGTTTGGAATCAAACTCATTTTACTCAGCAGAAGTAAGATGAAATCATTGATGGGTCAGGGCTGGCCAGTTTGCTAATAAGTAAGTTTGTGAGAACTAAGGTCTTGTTTTTTTTTTTTTTTTTTTTTTTAATGAGGAATAGGTTCTTCTCTTCCCTTTTCTGATTGACCGCATGACAATATATTATAGTGGAAGACCTGCTGATGGTTCTGAGGCTGTGAGAAGGGTCTTTTCCTTTCACTAATGTTGGTAAATGATATTTCTCAGGCTTTTCAGGGTATTGCATTTTTGACAAATTTAAAGCTGTTCCTAAGTCTGTAGAGAATGCTGGATATAGGTAGCACTTTAAAAATTTTTTTATTTATTGATGGAATGAAAGAGAGTGGAGGAAGGGGCAGAGGAAGAGGGAGAGAATCTTGAGCAGAATCCCTGTTGAGCACAAAGCCCAGTGATGTGGGGCTCCATCCCACCACCGTGAGATCATGACCTCAGCCAAATTCAAGAGTAGGATGCTTAATGGACTGTGCCACCAGATGCCCTTGTTCATAGTACTTTTATTCTTTTGAAGAAGTCCCATTGAATTGCAGTTTTAATGTCTTGGCATTTGCACCTACAGGGGTTTCTTACCATTTAAAATTTGCATCTAAATTTTTAGTTTTGACATTGTGCAATTTTTTTTTTTAAGATTTTGTTTATTCATGAGAGACAGAGAGAGAGAGAGAGAGAGAGAGAGAGAGAGAGAGAGAGAGAGAAGCAGGTTCCATGCAGGGAGCCTGACATGGGGACTTGATCCCAGATCTCCAGGATCACGCTCTGGGCTGAAGGTGGAGCTAAACCGCTGAGCCACCTGGGCTGCCCGACATTGTGCAATTTTTAAAGCCTTATTTAACTTTACCAAAGGTATTGAAGTAATTTTTAGATAAAGTAAAAACTTTTTATGAACTTTTTTTAAGTCTTCAGTGTGCTGACTTGATTACTTAATGAGAGGTACAGAGTAATACTTGAATATTTGTGATCTCTTCATTTTTATTTTGGAGCTGGATTTACTTGGTCTCTGAGTAATAGTTTCAGTGGGTTTTTGGGTAAGGTTTGGGTTGGGTTTTGTTTTTTAATCAGTGACCAGCACTTAGACTTTTTTTTTTTTTTTTAAGATTTTATTTATTCATGAGGGACAGAGAGGCAGAGACATAGGCAGAGGGAGTAGCAGGTTCCTCACACAGAGCCCGATGAAGGCCTTGATCCTGGACCCTGGGATCACACCCTGAGCCGAAAGCAGATGTTCAATGGCTGAGCCAACCAGGCGTCCCAACACTTAGACTACTTAAGGGCTCTTTCTCCCATTTGTGTTTTGGTAAAAGTGAAATTATTACCCGAAAGCTCCTCTTGGTTTCTCTATTTATCTAGCTTTGTGAAATAGCTGTGGGAACATCTTGTATATACACATTTGATTTCTGGAATTCAAGTTCCAGCATTTACTATTGAATTTACTGTAGGTCTATGTTAACTGATGCTTGAACGAGTTGAATGTGGTAGGTACAAGTTGAAAGTGATTTATTTGCTGTAGCTGTTGCCTCTTTATATCAGCCCCCTTGGCTTATTCTTACCTGCCTCTAGGCGAAATCCCAGGCAGGTCCCAGGCTTTGAGATTAAATAGAAAGATCAATAAAAATAATTTTGATTCCTCCCCCCCACCCCCCAAAAAAAGCTTCTCCCTTTCCCCCTTACAAGCTGGCTCCACTTCAAGTCTCTAGTAGGGACACTTGTTGGGTAGGGAGCTTGGCCTCCTCTGTTTGTCTACCTTACTTTGCTCTGCTCTCTAGACTGCATCTGTCTGCTCCAGGACTAGATGGGAGGCAAGGAGAGGAGGAATAAGAATATGTTTCTGGCCCAGGGTAGGGACGCCCTGGGGTGGTGTTTTTGTTGTCGCTGTAACAAATTACAGCTGATTTGGTGGCTTTAAGTGTCAAAATACTGCCTCCTAGTTTTGCAAATCAAAGTCCAGGTTCTGGCTCCCCTGGTTTCTCTGGTTTCACAAGTCTAAAATCAGTGTCTGATGGTTGGGCTCTTAACACATGCTTTGGGAAGAACCTCTTCCAAGTTCAATGATGGACTTAATCTAGTTCCTCGCTGCTGTAGGACTGAGATCCTTGTTGTCATCGTAGGCTGCCTTAGCTTCCAGAGGCCTCCTTCCTATCCTTTGTGTGGGCCGCTACCTCTCAGTTACCTCAAATCGGTCTCCTGCTTAGAATCTGTATGCCTTCTCCTGTGGCATCTCTTGTCTCCATCTTTTAGAAAGTTCTCTGCTTTTAAGGGTTTATGTATTATATTAGGCTTACCCAGACAGCCCAACGTAATACATCTGCAAAGTCCCCTTTTGCCATGTAATAGAACTTATTTATAGCACCAGAGATTAGGGCATGGATGTCTTTGGGGGACCATTTTGCCTATTACAGGTATAGGAGATCACAAATGCCAGTTCTTTTCTCCTGTGCCATTTTGTGTCCTCTGCTCCCCAGTCTTGCCTATAATTCCCTTGTCACTGGTGACATCTCCTTTGGTCCTCTGCCCTGGTCTTCCATGAGCCCATTCCTTTGCTGGTGTTGCCTTCTGGATGCAGGATCTCTTAGATGGCCCAGGGCTGCTGCTTCTCTGGGATGCACCCACTATCCATGGGAAGCTAGTGTATCCTTTGCCCCTTGTTCCTGTCCTTTCTCATTCTCTTCAGAATCTGTCCTCTCTGAAGTCTAAACTACTCTGGTTCCTTCTTGCTACTCCAGATGTTTACCCTTCTAACTGTAAGTGGCTTTCTAATCATTAGATCTTACATGTAACCCTGCTGACCATTCCCTCTCATCTGCATTTCTCTTTCCTTTAGTTACCATGGCATTCCTTTTCTTCAGATTTTCCTCTTCTCTGGCCAGTCTTTACCAGTTTCCTTTCTAGATTTCCTGTTCTGATTTTCACTTCCTTCAGAGTGTTGCCTCTTGCCCTCTGGCCTTTTCTTTTATCCACTTTGGTTCCTTACAGATTTCTCATTGGGCATGGGAGCTCTTCCATGTTAGAATATCCCCAATATTTTGATGCTTAGCTGTGTCTTCAGGAGAGCAGCTATAATCAAGCTCTCTAAAAGATGCTAAACCTCAACAAACCAGAAACTGATCTTAACCTTTTTCTTTTGATATTTTCCCAGCTTTATTGAGCTATAGTTGACATTGTGTAAGCTTAAGGTATACAGTGTGATTTGATAGAAGGATATATGTATTTTTTAATGTTTTATAATGGCCCAGATATTTATTTTGTTTTATTGAGGTATAGTTGCCACACGGTATTACATTAGTTTCAGGTGTACTACATAGTGATTGGAGTGTATATATTTCTAAATGATTATCACAGTAAGGGTAGTTAACACCCCTGTCACCTCACATAGTTACTATTCCCTACCCTCAATGTCATGGTTAGAATTTTTAAGATTTAGGGGTCCTGGGTGGCTCAGTCAGTTGAGTGTCCGTCTTGATTTCGACTCACGTCATGATCTCAGGGTCCTGGGATCAAGCCCCCATCCGGCTCTGTACTTGGCAGGATGCTGGCTTGAGGATTTCTTCCCCTTTGCTCCTACCCCTACTCTCTCAAATATATATATATTAAAAAGAACTTTTAAGATTTACTCTTAGCAATTTTCAAGTATGCAATACGGAATTAATTAGATTGACCAAGCTGTACATTAGATCCTGAGAATTTACTTGTCTTAGAACTGCAAATTTGTACTCTTTGACCACCTTCATCCATTTCCTCCATTTGGCAGCTCCTGACAACCACTAATCTACTGTTTTTGGGAGTTTGTTATTTTTAGATTGCATATAAAATACTCTGTAGTATTTCTTTGATTTATTTCACCTAGCATAGTGCCCTCAGGATTTACCCACACTTTTGCAAATGGCAGGATTTCCTTTCTTATGGCTGAGTAATATTCTGTGTGTGTGTGTGTGTATGTGTGTGTATGTACACATACACTAGTTTCTTTATCCATTTATCTGAACACTTAGGTTTTTGGCATTTCTTATTATCATAAATAATACTGTGAACATGGGGATACAAGTATCTCTTCCAGAGAGTAGTTTTCATTTCCTTTGGATGTGTACCCAGAAGTGGGATCGCTAAAATCAGACAGTAGTTCTGGTTTTAATTTTTTTTGATAAATTTCCATATTATTTTCCACAGTGGTTGTAACAGTTTACATTCCCACCAATGGTGCACAAGGGTTCCCTTTTCTCCTTTCTTGCTAGCACTGGATAGCTTTTTGCTAACCAATATTTTAATAGCTATGAAGTGATATCCTCTTGTGGTTTTTGATTTGGATTTTCCTGCTCATTAGTGATGCTGAATGCCTTTTCATGAAACTGTTGGTCACTTGTTTATCCTCTTTGGAATAGAGGTTTATTCTGTTCTACTTTTTAATAAGATTTCCTTCTCTGCTTTGAGTTGTATGAGTTCCTTGTATGTTTTGTATATTACTCTTTTATCAGATGTGTGGTTTGCAAATTTTTCTACCATTCTGTAGGTTGCCTTTTCATTTTATTGATGGCTGCTTCTGTGCAAATTTGATGAAAGCCTACATGTTATTTTTATTGCTTATGATTTTTTTGTCCTGTTCAAAAAACATTGCTCAAGACAATGTCTGTGAGCTTCCCTCCTGTATTTTCTTCTCGGAATTTTATAGTTTTAGGTCTTAATTTTAAGTCTTTAATCCATTTTGAATTAATTTTTTGAGTGGTGTAAGGCAAGGGTGCAATTGCATGTGTTTTGTTTTGTTTTGTTTTTTGCTTGTGATTATCCAGTTTTCACAACACTGTTTACTGAAGAGACCATCTTTTGCATGGAGTATTCTTGGCTTTCTTGTCAGATATTAACTGACCATATATGTGTGGGTTTCTTCCTGAGCTCTTGATTCTTTTCCATTGATCTAAGTATCTGTTTTTATGCCAATATAGTATTTTGATTACTGTAGTTTTGTAATGTAGTTTGAAATCAAGAAGTATGATGCTTCCACCTTTATTTTTCAAGATTGCTTTGGTTATTCCTGGTATTCTCTGGTTCCATACGAGTCGTAAGATTGTTTTTGTTTCTATAAAAATGTGGTTGGAATCTTGATAGGGATTGCATCGACTTTATAGATGGCTCTAGGTAGGATGAATATTTTAACAATACTAATTCTTACCTATGAGCATAGAATATTTTCCATTTATTTGTGTCCTCATTTTTTTCATCAATGGCTTTAGACTTTTCAGTGTACAGATCTTTTATCTCCCTGACTAAATTTATTCCTGTTTTATTGACTTCCCATTCTATTGTAAATGAGATTAATTTCTTTTTCAGATAGTTCATTGTTAGTGTACATAAATGCAACTGATTTTTGTTTATATATATATATATATATATCCGCCACTTTACTGAATTCATCTATTCTCAGTTTTTTGATGAAGCCTTCAGGGTTTTCTATATATAATATCCTCTATAAATAGTGACAGTATTACTTCTTCCTTTCCAATTTCTTTTATTTCTTTTATTTCTTGCCTCTGCTCTGGCTAAGACTTCTAGTATTGGGTTGCTTAGGAGTGGTGAGAGTAAGCACCCTTGTCTTGTTACTGATCTTGGAGGAAAAACTTTCAGTCAGTAACCAATTGAGGACAGGTGAACTGTGGGCTTATCATGTAGCCTTTATTATGTTGAGGTATGCTCCCTCTCTTCCCAGTTTACTGAATTTTTATCATGACTGGATGTGGAATTTTGTCAAATGAATCCCACTTATTCATGGTGTATGATCACTTTTAATGTACTACTTAATTTGATTTGCTAGTATTTTGTTGAATTTCTGCATCTAATTTCATTGGTCATAGTAGCCTATAGTACTCTTGTATCCTTGTCTGGTTTTGGCATCAGGGTAATGATAGCTTGGTAGAGTTTGGGAGTGTTCTCTCCTCTTCATTCTTTTGGAAGAGTTTGAGGAAAATTGATATTAATTCTTAAGTGTTTTGCTACCCAGTGAAATTGGTCTTGGCTTTTGGGTGATTTTTGATTACTGATTAAATTTCAGTGCTCTATTGGTGTGTTCTTTGTGATTCAGTTTTGGCAAGTTGTGTGTTTCTGGTAATTTATCCATAGCTTCTAGGTTGTCCAATTTGTTGGTGTGTATATAATTGTTTGCAGTAGTCTCTTATGACGCTTTGTATATCAGTGGTAGCATTTGTAATGTTTCCTCCTTCATTTCTGATTCTGGGGGTTCTCTCTTTACCTAAGAATTGAACATTTTTTTCCTTTCGAACCCACTTCTTGGTTTCATGATAACCACCCCCCCTCTGCCATTTAAAAAACATTCTCTGTTTTTCTTCTAATCTTTATTATTTCTTTAATTTTGGGCTTAGTATTTTTTCTTCAGTTCCTTGAGCTATAAAGCTAGCTTATTAATTGGGGATATTTCTTTTCTTTTAAGGATTTATTTATTTAGAGCAAGAGCACGCATATGTGTGCACACACACATGAGAGTTGGGGGAGGGATAGAGGAGAAGAGAGTGAATCCTCAAGCTGACACCCAGCTGAGCTAGGACCTGGATGCAGTACCTTTAGATCTTGACCTGAGCTGAAACCAAGAGTCAGCTGCTCAATGAGTTGAGCCACCCAGGTGCCCTAATTTGGGATATTTCTGTTTACAGTTTATAGCAGTAAATGCCTGCATTAAACTTGCCTCATAGCACTGCTTTTACTGTATCCTACTGGTATTGGTATGTTGTGATTCTGTTCTCATTTGTCTTCAGGTATTTTTATTTTTCCCTTTTCATTTCTTCTTTGTCCCATTGATTGTGCAAGATGGTATTGTTAAATTTCCACATGTTTGAATTTTCCAGCTTTCCTCTTGTTACTGTCTTCTAGTATCTCACCATCATGATCAAAAAAGATACTTGGAATTTTATCTTGTTGAATTTTTTTTTTTTTGAGGCTTGTTTTGTGGCCTAACATGCTAAATCCTGAAAATGTTCCATGTGTGTTTGAGAAGAATTAGTATTTTGCTGCTAATAAATGGTAGGCTTTGTATATATCCATTCTATAGTATTGTTTAAATTTGGTCTTTCCTGACTGATTTTGTCTGGATAAGAGTGTGGGGTAATCGTATTGTGGTTAATTTCTCCTCAGTTCTGTAATATCTACTGGATATTTTTAAGTTCTCAGATATTGGGTGCATAAATATTTAGATTTGTTTTTTAGCTTCTGAATGAATTGACTGTATCATTACATATTTTCATCTTTTGTGACCATTTTTAGCTGGTCTATTTTTCCTGATAGAAGTGATTTCTTTCTTATTTTTAAGATTTTATTATCTATTTGAGGGTGATAATGAAAGACAGAGAACAAGCTGGTGGAGGGAGAGGGAGAAGCAGATTCCCTGCTGAGTAGGGAGCTCTGATGTGGGGCGCCATCCCAAGACTCTGGGGTCATGACCTGAACTGAAGGCTGATGTTTACCTAAGCCATTCAGGGGCCCCAAAAGTGATATCTTTTGGTTACTGTTTGTTTGGAATAGATTTTTCCGTTCCTTTACTCTTAGCCTACATATACCCCTACAGCTAAAGTGTTTCTCTTGTAGGTAGCTTATCATTGGATCTTCTTAAAATCCATTCAGCCATTTTGTATCTTTTAAGATAATTTTATTTATTTATATTTAATAATAAAGATTTACTATTCTTTTGTTCCTTCATTGTGGTGGTGGTGGTCATTTGTGATTGACTTTTTGTGGCAGTATGTTATGATACCTTATACCTTATACTAACCAAAAGATTTCCCCTGGTGGTTACCATGAGGCTTGTATTAAGATCTTAGAGTTAAAATAACCTGGTTTATGCTGACAATTTCTTTTACTTTTTAGGTTGTGTTACAATTTGCATTACTTTTAGTATTGTCTATCAGTAACAAATTATAGTTCATAGGTTTATTAACCTTTTAAAACTAGCATTGTAAGTGACTTATGCATCACCATTACAATATTACAGAATCAGAATAGGAATTTTTTAGTGAATGAGTTTTATATTTTCCTATACTTTTTGGTGATGATCAGTGTCCTTTTATTTCAGCTTGAGAATTTCTTTTAGCATTTCTTGTAAGGAAGGTTACCGGTGATGAACTCTGTCAGCTTTCAGAAAGTCCTTATCTCTCCTTTATTTATGAAGGACAGCTTTGCTGGATATGGCGTTCTTTGTTGAATTTTTTTTTTTTTCCTTTCAGCACTTTGAGTGTTTCTTTCATTTGTCCTGGAAAGTGTCCACTGGGTAATCTGCTAATAGTCTTGGGGGTCTCCCTTATATGTGACTAGTCCCTTTTCCTTTGTATGCTTTCAACATTCTCTTTGTGACTTTTGGCCATTTAATTATAATGTGTCTCAGTTGCAGCCCTTTTTGGGTCCAACCTATTTGGAAACCCTTGGAACTTTTGAATCTGGATGTCCATTTCTCATCCCAAGTTAGGGAAGTATTCAGCCATTATCACTTTAGACTTTCTGTACCTTTTTTTTTTCCTCCGGAGATTTCTACAATGGATATTTTGTTTCTCTTGTTGGTGTCCCATAGACATTTTTTACTTTCATTTTGCTCCTTTGACTAGAAAACATCAAATGACTTATCTTTGAATACCTTTTGTTTCAGAGCTCTTCAAAGAGGATTATTTGGAATTTTTTGTCAGCGGATAGACCTCTATTTATTTGGGATCAGTTATTGGAAATTTTTTACTTTAGGTGTCATGAATACCGATTTTTAATACCATCCTTACCGTCTTTTCAGTCAGGGGCATGCTTCAGCTTTATTCCTGGTTTCTGGGATTTTCATAGTGCTATCTGGCCTATGGATAGTTAATTGCCTTTGTAGGGGGTATCTGTCAACTTTGGCAATCAATGACCTATGTTGCCATCTTGTTGACTTCACCGTTCTGTCTTATTCTTTTAAACAAAATAAATTCCTCACAAAACTGCTCCTTCCTTAATTCTCTCTCAGAAGCCCACACTGAGATCTGGGAATCCTTCTTGGTCCCACTCAGGCATTAGTCACATCCATTCATTTCTGTCCTTAATAGCTCCTGGTTTTGTTTCTAATCTGTTGAAGCTTTCATTACCTCTTCCCTGGGTTATTGCACTAGTCTTCGATTCACCCTTCCATGTCTCTGCTAAAGAACTCTTACTCTTTAAGTTCTGGCCCAAACATTACTCTTCTTTGACACTTTTCCATGTTCTATCAGACCTAGCACTCTTTAAACCTGTCTCTCACAGTTGCTTGTGTGTAAATCCCTGGTAGAACTTCTCCTTTGTTATTTTGATCTCCCACTAGATTAAATTCATGCAGCAGCATCCAACTGGTTTATCTTAAATAATTGCCTGTTATTTGCATGTTCCTAACTTTTAAGATTTCTAAGATACCACATTCTTCTTACCTGCAGTTCTGCTTAGATGGAAATTACTTTAATTGCCAGTTTTCTCAGTTACATAAAAAATATTAAAATAATAGGAGAGAGATTTCATGCATTCATAGCTTTCTGTTTTGATTTCTCACTTCTCTCTGAAAGAATGAAAACTATGCAAGAAAGGTCACCTATCTCGATGTGATCACTAATAGACATTAAATGAGTGCTACTGATGATAAGATTATTTTGGCAAGGTTTTTAAATTCTGGACTTCCTGTCATCACTTCTAATAATGGAAGAAAAATGGTCTCCTAAAATTGTACAAAGTATATAAGTATGAATAGTGATGCCCTAATCTTTTCTTGGGAAGATGTTTGTCAGCTTTATCTAATATAGGAGAGAACACATTTATAAAACCCTATCATTATCTCTTAAGCATGTGCTTTAGGTGTCTACTGGTATTAAGAGCTTAGATGACCTGTTTAATACATATATCAGCTTGTAGTGTGGGGAAGCATAGATAATAGTAAAGGTGTTCACAATTTGACTTTTGAAACTATTTTCATTGTGTAATGTTGAATCTACTTTTGTTGAAAGATGCTTTTGTTAAATAGGATATTTCAAGTATACAAAAAAATAGAACATAACAAACACCACCACAGATATAATTGAAGTGCCTTGTATACTCTTTAATTCCGTTCTTCTTCCTTAATTCTTTTTTTTTCTTCCTTAATTCTTGAAGGTGAACAATACCCTGAATCTGATAGTTTCATTCCTGTGTCAAACTTTCTGTGTAATAATGTATAGAAACTTTTTAATGTATAGAAACTTTTTTCTTAACCATTGATGGTAGGTCGCTGACTTCATGTCCCATAATCTACTAGTTTTTAGTATTAGTCCCTGCAAATAAAGGACATTCTTCAGCATAACCACAATACAACCACCCAAATAAGAAAGTTAACAGTGATCAATTTCTATCACCCAATGCTCAGACCTTATTCAGGTTTTATCTGTAGTATCAAAAATGGTCTTTATAGGAAAAGAATACAGTTTAGAATCATATGTTTCATTCAACTGTCAAGTTTTTAAAATCTCCTTAATTTTGGAATAGTCCTCATACTTTCCTTTTATGTTTTGAATTTCACATTTTTGAAGATTCCACTTGGTTAATTTGTAGAATGTCCCTGAATTTTCATTGGTACTATAAAGCTTTTTAATTGTAGGTCTGTTAATTGTAAACAGGTTACCTCTTACTTTAAATAATTCATTTTGTAATGATCATAAGTTTGAACATCTCACACATTTATTAGCCCTTTGGTTTATTCTTTGATAAATTTCTTCATATCTTTTGCCTATTTTATTACTAGAGATTTTGTCTTTTTTAATATTGATTTATAGAAATTGTCACCTATTTGGATTAATATTCATGTCCATTTATAAGCTGTAAAGCATCTTGTCCCAGTCGAGGTCTTGTCTTTTTTACTTTCTTTAGGGGTAGATGGATTAAGGTACAGAACTGTAAAATTCCATGTGGACTGACTTATCCATCTCTTTAAGGTCTTGGCTTTTTGTATATTTAAGAAATCCTTCTTGATCCTGACATCATAAATCTGTTCTGTATTTTAGGATTCCATATCCGTATGTCTTGTAAGATATGGATACAGTTTTTCTCCTATGTGGATTTACTGTTTTTTTTTTTTTTTTTTCTGTTATCATTGATTTAATAGTCCTTCTTATCCTTCATTTATCATACCTCCCCTGGTAAAAGTCAAGTTCCTGCCATGTATGTGGATTTGTTTTCGAGATTTGATTTTGTCCATTAGTCTATTTGTCTAACTCTCATTTACATCCATTGTTTTAGTTACTATAGCTGTATATTAAGCCTTATTATCTAAGACCCCCTCCCTCTATTCAAAATCATCTTGACTATTCTTGAGCATTTGTGTTTTTATATTAATTTTAAAATCAGTTAAGTTCCATTATAAACCCTCTTGGGATCTTGATCGGAATTTCAATGAATTTATTGATTTATGCAAAATGAATACTTCTGTGATAAGTTTTCCCTTCTGTGAATATTGTATGTGTTATCTCTAAATTTTTTAGTTCCTTAAACAGTAAAAATTTATGGTTTTTCTCCCTAGGGGCCTTGTACATCTATTTGGTTTATTTTTTATTTCTGATATGTAACTATCTTAAAATTTTTTTAAAGGTTTTATTTATTCATGAGAGTCACAGAGAGAGAGAGAGAGACAGGCAGAGGGAGAAGCAGGCTCCATGCAGGGAGCCTGATGTGCGACTCTATCCCGGGTCTCCAGGATCAGGCCCTGGGCTGAAGACAGCGCTAAACCGCTGAGCCACCTGGGCTGCCCTTAAATTTTTTTTAAACTAAATATTGCCAATCTTTGTTATGAATTTTGGTACCTGGTAACATTACAGAATTCTCACTAGTTTTTATTTGTAGATTCCCTTATATTATTTTGTGTCCTAACAGAATATATGTGAGAAACTTATGTTTTTTACTCCTTTTCCATTGTACTGAGTAGAACTGTACAATAAAAGTTAAAACTGTCTTCTTGAAAGTGATGAGTATTTTTCAAATCTGAGATTTCATTCCAAACATAATAAACCTTGAATTAGGGGACTGAGAAGCTGTTCTTATTTCTATGTACTGCAGCTTCTTAAAAAAGTCCTCTTCTGGCTCCAAATAAGTACTCCACCTGTTTTTTTTTTTTTTTTTAAGTCCTCTCTGCTTCTGAAATGAAGATGAAACACAATCAGTTCCATAACATTTTTTCTAAAAACCCTAGACAAGAGTTAATATGTTCAATTTTTCTCTCCCTAAAGTATTTAGAAAGGTCTTTTCTCATTTTACATTTCAGTTACTTGAGTTATGGTTATTTCCTCACTAGACTGGCCTTTCCAGTAAGGTAGATTCTTGATCCTGCTAACTTTTTTTTTTTTTTTTAAACTGTGTATTTTCTGATTAAGTGAGTGACTCTGATATTTATTTTACTTGTTGATTCATTAGAACTGTAAAAACTTTTTTTTAAAAAATTTTTTTATTATTTATTTATGATAGTGAGAGAGAGACAGAGAGAGAGAGGCAGAGACACAGGCAGAGGGAGAAGCAGGCTCCATGCACCGGGAGCCCGATGTGAGATTCGATCCTGGGTCTCCAGGATCGCGCCCTGGGCCAAAGGCAGGCACCAAACCGCTGCGCCACCCAGGGATCCCGTAAATACTTTTTTTTAAAAAAGATTTTATTTATTCATAAGAGACACAGAGATAGAGACAGACAGAGACAGGCAGAGACACAGGCAGAGGGAGAAGCAGGCTCCTTGCAGGAGGCCTGACGTTTGATTTGATCCTGGGTCTCCAGGATCACCCTGAGCTGAAGGTGGCGCTAAACCGCTGAGCCACCCAGGCTGTCCAGAACTGTCCAGAA
The DNA here is from genome assembly GCF_018345385.1 of Vulpes lagopus. NCBI lineage: Eukaryota > Metazoa > Chordata > Mammalia > Carnivora > Canidae > Vulpes > Vulpes lagopus. The sequence continues at coordinate 45,693,716 of NC_054839.1, forward strand.
CTTCTTTAATGAGAACTCTGCTATATGAACTTTTTTTCTAAGAAATGTATGTTAGTGGACAACAGATATTTAACTTCACTCATCTCTGTCTCCATAGTGACTTCACAGTGCATATTGCATGTATTGTCTAGTTATCTGTTTTTTCGGCCTTGGTAACACTGTGTTTAAGCAATCAAATGAAAAAAAAATTAGCACATGTAGAGTTAAATATTGAATGTCTTTTTTTTTTTGAATGTCTTTTTATAAACAAATCAGATGTATTTGAAGTATAAGGTCCAGAAGAAGAAGAAAAAAAAAGCTCAATGAACTTATAAAATAGAATATATGACCACATACATATGTTTTGATACTTACTGTAGTTGGTGGGAGAAGGATTGATCTTGTTAACTTCTTTTTATATTTTTAAAAACTTATTTGCGAGAGTGTGCACATGTGAGGAGGGAGGGAGGGAGAGAGAGCTCACACATGTGGAAGGTGGTGGGGTGGGGCAGAGGGAGAGAAAGAATCTCAGGGGGACTCTGGTTAGCAGGGAACCCCACCTGGGGCTGGATCTCAGGACCCTGAGAACATACCTGAACTTAAACCAAGAGTTGATCACTTAACCAGCTGAACCAGCCAGGTGCCTTACCATCTTGCTAACTTTATTCCATCTTCTCACTCTTTGGATACCTGTGAAAGACTCTATTTCCTATTTCTTTCCCTATCACTTTTTTCCTCCTTAATCCTTGGTCTTGAGGATTTATGCATGGCTATGTCTCTATTCAGATAAATGAATGAGTGCCTGTTTGTGTTGAATGTGGAGGTGATATCTTACCCATAGTTGGAATGAAAAGCTAAACCAAGAAAGATTCTTTTATGTTAATTCTGTTTATTGGTTGCTATAGATTCCCACTAGCAGTTTATTTCAAGTATTAGCATTCTTTACAAATCTGCTTTTCTGTATCATGAGTATTTTTTATTTCCTAACAACTTAAAGTATATTTAAGGTTGATCAGATAAAATGAGAGTGGTTGTGTGGGAATGGTTTGTTTTGATCTATTAGTTGTCCCTTTCCCTTTCTTTTAGGTAGAAATTGAAAAGTTTAGGGAAAGGTGGCTTAAAAGCAATCTGAATAATAATCCAAATAGGAGGAGGAGGAAAAGAGAAGTATTAAGGCAATTGTCAAGTTGATTCATGGGTTGTGTTTGTCAGGGGGGAATAATGTCAATGCCTAGTTGTTTCTCTTTAGATCCAGATAAATGAGAAAATAAATGATTTAGGAGCATTGGATTTTGCCTGGTGAGAGTTCGTTGAACCAATAAAATGGTTAGAGGAATTTTAAGAAGAATAAGTATTATGATAAAGTTTAGGCATGCTCTTTCACCAATTAGGAAGTAAGTCTCTTCTTTTCCAACTGTGTGGACTTTTTCTCAGTCTTCTTTCATCTCAGAAAAGTTGGCTTTTGTATGTTCAGTCCAATGACTATTTATTTATCGTTCGTGTAATTGGTGAAGAAATGGCTATTTGTTTAGAAGAGTTGAAAAGCAAATAAAAAGCTACTTTTATCAGTAGCTGTGTTCTTACTAAAAGATCAGATAACAATTGTTTGTGATTGTACGTTCTTATGTATATGTTTGACCAGTTCCAGTAAGATAATATTTCAAAATAAATTAGTTATGCAGCTCCCTGCATATTAATTTCATTTCTTGTCTATTCAGCTAAAACTCATATGGAAGAAAAGTGATGCTTGAGTTTCTTTTTCCTTTTGTTTTTGATACTGGCTTTGGGACAAATTGAAATTTGGTTTTAAATTGAGATACTTTACACTTCCTATAAGCTCCAGCTCTAGAGTATTTGGTCAAACATTTTATGTGAGTTCTTTATTAGTCTCTGGATAAATACTGTTTTCTGTCTGCTGTCCTGTTAATGAGCTAGCTGTCTGGATTCCTATTAATTTTAATGGGGATTGAGTAAAGATGCCATGGATAGAACAGTGAAAATCCAACATCACTATTGGCGGAACCAAAAAAAGAAAATTCTCTATAATCACATTGATAAGTACAAAGATTACTATAATATTATACATAAGAACATAGTAAAAAGTGGTCAAAAGAAAGATCAGTTATTCTGTAAGGTTAGCATATTTATGGACATGTTGAATATAAAGTAGTAATAGTGTTAATTCTGATTTTTTTCCAAGGTGTATTTATCTCTTAAAGGTTTTCTAGTTTTATGTAAACCTAACTTGAGAATAAAACAAATTACCGATCTAGATAGTAGATTCAGTTAATGTGCACGATTTGAGTGTATATAATTATCTGGAATGAGATCATGAAATCTTTCACTTTATTTGGCACTAAACTGTTCATGATAGTATAAACACTACCCTAGTGTAGGGATAAGCATTAGCAAGACTTTTTTGACATGTGGCATGGAAGATGAATTCCATTGTGATTAAGAACAGAAGAACACTTCTAGTGGAGATAGAGGCAAAATTGTGCTTCTAGGATGTTGAGATCTGAAGTCTCAGGAGAAGTAATTAGGGGATCTTGTGGACCTCTGAAAATGCTTAACCAATTTGTTGCTGTAAACAAAAGAGCAAACTAAGCAAAACAGACTATTTGCAAGAATGATTCTCTTGGTTTTAACTCATGAAACAGAAGCTTTAATACACTATTGAAATGAGAGGATTACTTTTGACTTAAGAATTAATGTTTGATTTTGATATTGCTGTGCTTCCAGTTCTTACCTTCTGATATTATGCTTATTGATCCACATGAATGTTTGGATCGAGGACTGTCCTGTCTCTCCACAAACATTTTCTAACTGGCATGCCTCTGCCTGTCTGTAGAGTTTTTCCTCTCTGGGTGAATTACCTCAAACCTGACCGTCTTCAACTTGCTGTCTGTGCATATTCACTTAATTCTCCAAATAGTCAATCATTTTAAATTTAATCTGACTCTCCATGGTGTTAACTATCCCACTCAACTTGATGTATGTAAATTTAATGAGCATGCTGTCTTGTAAAATCCACATCCGTGAATGAAAATAGTGAGACTAATGTTTGTAACTCAGTTGAAAATATGTCCATTCTGTTTGCCATTCTTTGCTTGATTGCTCCTTAGTGCTCTAACTAGTTGCATGTATTTGCAAGAGTATTAAGATTGGATCTCCCCCCACCCCCACCTCAGTTTTGCCAAGAAAATGTGGGAAATATTTGTACCAGTATTTTTTCAGTAGGATGGAGTCAGGGTGTGTAAAATATAGTAGCAAACTTGTGACTTTCTTGTTGGTGGGAACTTCTGGCCCCATCTGGCACATAGGCAAAATCTTTTGCAGTATCTTAAAAAGCTGCTAATTTGACTATATTCCTTTGACTATATTCTATATCCGGGTCAGAGCTGCTCTTGACACATATGATGTCCTTGTGCAATTTAGAAGAAGGTATAGCCCTCATTCCTCTGGGTGGACATAGTACATCACAGAAACCTAGACAGTTTGAGGGAAGTCTGTAGGATCTCCACTCTGTTCACTTCCCCCCACAGATACCACCCTTGTTCCAGCTCACTGAGGTGGTGTGGGTTTTCCAAGGTTCCGTCCTGGATTTCAGCTTGGCTCTATTTACCGGTGTCAGTACTACTGTCTGAAGAATCCATTTCTGGGGCTCGACCTTGTTTCTGTCACAGTTCTCAGCTAGGGGTGTGAGTATTATCCCTAGCTCCAGCTCCATCCTTCATCTCAATTTCATGTTTTGTCCTGAAATAGGATTAGGAAATTCTGTTTGGGAACTTTTGTTACATCATATTTATTTAGCAAATACCTGGAAGGAAATCCACTGTGGTGTATGCACTGTGAAAGTGGCAGCACGTGTGCAGAAAAAGACCTTTTAAAGGTTACTTGTGAAGGAGAATCAAGGAGGCCATATATAAAGCAGAGCTAGGGTTGAGGGAAGGCTCTTTTTCCTTTTAATTTTAAACCATTAAGGATTAGCATGTTTATATATTGAGACTCAACCAACTGAGAACAATTTAGTGAGATAGGATTGAAAAAGAATAATTGATATGCAGTGCCCTTTCAGGAGGTGAGAGGAACGAGGATCCATAAATGAATGGAATTATCTTTGGATGGATGCAAGAATTGATAAAGATTAGTGTGCAAATAAATTGGTAATATAGGAAATGGGAAATTGGAAGCTTTCTTTTCTCGGCGGAAATTGAAATTTGTTTACTGAAAATGATAGGTAGAAGTGGTAGTTTCATAGTTCTTGGGGAAGGGCAAGCTTGAAATAAGTACCTTAGGGAATTTGAGAAGGAAAAACTAGTTGGCTTTTCCATAAGGAAGCGATGGACCATGGAATTGACTTGCTTTGGGAGAAAATGGAGGAGATGAAGAAGCTAGAGGTTTTATTGAAGTGGTCAGGGTGGAAGTAGGACAAGTGAAAAGAAGATGGGGGCCAGAGAATAGGGTCATGGGGATTATGATGATACTTGAGTAGAACAGTTTTTAGATAATGAAAAAGTCTAGGTATGGTCATGATGACTGTGGTTGAGAAAAATGAAAGTAAAGACTGCTGGTGTGGGGAGGCCAAAGACTGGATGGCAAGGCATGGGATGGGAGAGGAGTCAACACAAGTTGCTGGCAACATAAATAATAAGTCTAATAGTATTAGCCACAAAGGAAATGGGATTTTAGTTGATAATGGAGATAAATACTATGGGAATAAGAATGGAGAGTTAAGGCAGACCAGAGTTCAAATCTCAGCTGTAGTACTATGGGCAACTGAAAGAATTTCCCTAAGCCTCCACTCTCTCCTCAATGAAAAGAGGCTAGTACATACCTTGGGTGGGTTATTCACGATGATTAATGAAAGAGCTTATATATGTTTAGCACTGGCCTGGCCCAAGAACTTAACCATTATTTAAGATGACAGAAATACTAAATCTTTGTGAAAAGCTGTAGAAAGAATTGTGGGAAGAGTGAGGATGGTTTGCAGAGCAGGTTTGGAACGAAAATGGGAAGAAATGTGAGCAACTTAAATTTTGTTTGGGGAAAATCCCAAAGGGTGCCTGACCTTTTAGATTTGGAATGGAATTCTGATACCTTTGTCTTAACTCTAGTCTCGGATTTATTCTGATAGTGGCTTTACTTCCTTCCCCCTCTGTCAAGTCTATATTTATTGTAGCCAAATACACTGCAAACTTTTTACTTAGACTTAAAAAAAGAGTGAGTGATGTTCCATTTTTTTCATTCTTAAATGATTTTATGGCAAAGATGTTATGAATATTTCAGTTTAGTCTTACGAGAATATGATTTTTTTTTTGAGAATATGATTTTGAAACAATCTTAGATTTACAGAAGGGTCACAAAAAGAGCACACAGTTCTTATGTAACCTTCACCCAATGTTCTCAGATGTCACCTTCTGTAACTTGAGTGCAGTTATTAAAACTGAGATATTAATGTTGGTACGATACTAACTACATTATTGAGGTTTTGCCAGTTTTTCTACCCAGGCTTTTTCTGTTCTAGGATCCAATCCAGGATCATACCTTGAGATCAGTTTGCTATATATACTTAGATTCCTTCAGTCAGTGGCATTTCCTTATCTTTCATGATCGGGGGATACTTGAGAAGAATCTTTATTTGTAGAGTACCCCTCAATTTGAGTTTCTTTTGCAGTGTTTTTTTTCTTTTACTAAAATCTATCCTTAGTTCCAGTCAGCCTCGTGTAGTAAAATAGCACAGTGGTTCAATTAAGGTAAAGTTTTTAATTAGAAAGTAATTAACTGAAGGAAAATTAGTTTTTGATGTTGCAACTCCCTGTGTCCCCAGGCAAAACTGTGTCTCAACATGTATATGAAGGTAGCACTATAAATGAGTTAACTTATAATGTATGTTAAGATATTAATAAAACATTAACCATACTCTTCAAAGTTTTGATTTGATAACTGCTTAAGTATTTTTGAGATTATTCAGCTAAATAGCCAACTAATAAATATCTATTAAGTGGGAAATTTGTACACTATACACTATATATCCTATCTCCTATATACTCTTACACTAAATATTAGCCTCACTCAAATTACTCAGCTGGTCTTTTGCAGTTATGTTCTGTGTATTTCCTGTTCAGTGCTTGATTTGTAATATCTAATGAATTACATACATCTATTCCAGTACATTGATATGTTGAAGTAAACCTCATTTCAGGGTTCTCAAAATTTGTACCTGTAGTATCATTTTGTACCTATGCAGGGTACTAGATGATGTCTCATCCTATGTTTGAATGGAAGAATTGGTTAATACAGTGGCTCATATTGCTTGTTGAGGCCGTGAATATGAGTTTCTGTATTATTAAATTCTGTTTAGAAAGAAGCCTTACTATAAAGATAAAGTTATTTTCAAAAGGTGTAGTGGGTGCTGTTGGTACCCCTACAACCCCCCCCTCCCTTTACCAGCCTGGTGCTTACAAACCTCAGGTGATAAATATTGATTCCTAGTGGCTCACAGCTGCCCTATTCAGAGATTTGGGGTTTGGTAACCAGGACCCCGAAGCTAATTGACTGATTTGGAGGTGTGAGGCTGCTCTCTCCCTCTTGGTAGTACTGATAGCTGGGCAATTCGGGTGAAGCCAGAGTCTAGCTGAGGCAACATTTTCAAATGTCTTTTGCCCTGCTCTGTCTTGTTTTTTTTTCACTCCCCTCTCCTGAGTGCATCCCCTCCATTAGTCCTCTGCACCAGAATCCCTGTCTTATACTCTATCTCTAGGGAACTTGACCTAAGACAGTAGAGATACTGTATCATCTGGAGCAGATGTAAACTGAGTAACATAAAAATTGATGACTTGCTTTCAAGGGACCTATTATAATTACCTGGAAACTGCTCTAGACTGGGAGTCTGAGCTCCAGTTCTCACATTTCGAATAGCCAGTTCCCCGTGAAAAGTCGTTTGATTTCTGGGAGTCTGTATTTTCTGTTCTGTAATTCATGGAGTTGAGACAGTGTGATACTCAAAATCTCAGGCTGAAGATTTCCCCTTAAGGCAGGGGTCATTAAATGAAGATGCTAGGCTCCTCTGGATCCCCCGCACCCAACCCTCCCACTCCAGTTTCTTTTTTTTTTTTTTTCTTTTCCCCCACTCCAGTTTCTTGGAGAGCTTTCAGAGGTGCTTAGCTTAGCTCCTATGGGATTAAACATAAAAACGCCGACAGTGTTCAGAGCAGGTTTCCCCAATATGTGCCACTTTGGCATGTGCACTATTTGTGCTGAAGGCGGTTGAGACTCTGTGGGCTCAAGAGAAACTTTTTGCCCCTCTCTGAACCACCTAGAAGAATCTAAATTGGGAGTCTATCCCAGAGAGTTATTATGAGAGAGTAATTTTATCTGAGCAACCCGTGTGTATAGGAGGACAAATATCTAATTAACAAACTTCTTACCTCTCTGTGAATTGCCCTTCTTCTCTTTGAAACCCTTAGCTTATTATGGCATATAGACCTCATTTTACCTTTCTGTCATGGAATCTTTCATGTATGTGGGCTTCTTGTATGTGTGAATCAGATTTGATTTTTCTCCCATTAATCTGCCTCCTGGCAACTTAATTCCTAGATTAATTTAGAAGAACCTATAAAGGGTAGAAGGAATTTTTTTTCTTCCCCCATAACATAGATGTGCATTTGTTAGGAAAAAGCTTCTAATACATTTACCAAGGAATTTGTACCACTGCCAACCCCTCGCCTGCCCCACCGCTAAAATCAGTGTCCAATAAGGCTTTTTTCTTTCAACCTTTTTCTTTGTAGAGGTAAAAATCATCTATTTTATACATTTTGCATTTTTTATACACGACTACATATTTTTCCTTTTCATTACTTCCGTATTTCCTTTTCTTTTGTAAATGGCAGAGCTGGCTTTTCCGGTGCCATTTCTTCCTGGCCATATAGAGATGGCCACCTGTGAGTTAGATGCCTAATGCGAAAGGTGTGTGGTACCATGTAGCTAATTCCAAACTTCTTAGTATCATTTCTTCTTTGTTTCTCTTTTTGCTTTTAAACAGGTACTGTTATGAAGCAAGTGCTATATTTGGATAAGAAAGATGGGATAAGGTAGGGTAAAGAGGTTGGGAGAACTCTGGGTTTCTTCCTTAATTCCCAATATACTACTTTTGTGTGAGCTATCCTCTTGAATATGCCTTTCAAAAAAGAAAGCAGTAGACTTTTTAAAAGCATATCCCTTAAAATTTTATTTTGATTTCAGCCACAATTAATGGACTTCTAGGTTTTTTTATATTCTGTATTTACTGCATATTTTAATTTGCTGGTTAAAGAGGCTGGGTCATGCTTGGCCATTGGACAGAAAAAAATAAAAGTGAATAATTTAATACAGAGGTTCTCAGTACTCTTACTATATCCCTTGCCCTTTTATAACAACTATTCCCATTACTTTCCCTGTAACTTCCCCATTACTTTCTTTCAGTGAAATTCTTTATAGGTAATATACGCTATCTACACTTATAATTTTTAAAATGTACTTAATGCCTTACTGTACTGCATAATACAATAATATACATTTCAATATAAGCAATTGGCTTTGACTGCTCAGGAAGGTATAATAAAGTCATTCTTGAATCTTTGCTTCATGTGAGTATAACAGCAGTGGTGCCACATCCAGTGTTGTCCAGAGATACTCATATTTCAAAAATAGAACACGATTGATGGTAAAGGTTATTTAAAACAAAAAACCCAGTGTAACTATAATTTGCAGAGTAGTTGAATTCTTAGAAAAATCAGTGTATCTTAAAAACTCACAATGCGAAGTATTTGATCTGTGACAATTTACATATTGCATTTTACATTCGATTGAATTAGTCTAGCCTTATAAGTTACGGTTTTCTTTAAGATATGTGCATTTGTCTGCGGGACGCAGGACAGTTTCTTATTGTGTAGGATTAGCCCAGGTGTTGAAGAATGTCTAGCACACCTTAATAAATGCTGGTAGCATCCTCTCAGTCACTGACACCCAAAATATCCCAAGACCTTTCTAAAATCCTAAATGGTATTAAGGCCTATTAAAAGCCCTTGGCTTAAAGGGAAAAAAAAAAAAAAAGGGAGGGGAGAAGAGGGGAACAAAACAAACCCATTATTCACATAATAGGATATTTCTAACTTGAACAGCCAGGAGTGACATTACTAATTACTACCTTTTATTAGAGTGTCAAGTGGAAGAACTTCTAAGATCTTAAATATTTATATCAAGGTGAAATGAAGGAAATTTTGACTTTTAAGTGCTTGAAGGGATTAGTAGCCAAAAACTGAGTCAGCTAAAGGCATAAACTACAGCATCTGATGAATTGTAGCACTCTTACAAAACTTAGAATAAATTTACCCTGCTGGGCTCCACAGGTGATCTAAAGTTCTGATTTTTTTTTTTATGCACCTGTTTCTGCATGGCTATGGAATTCAGGTGTGTTATATCGTACATCACAAATGACCAAGGGCTAATATCTGGAGGAAATCCATTTGTACTGCTTCCCTCAGCCTCCTTTCCCTTTGGCAGAAGAGCCTCTAGCTAAAGTACCTCTTACATAGGAATTCCCATATGTAAGTGGATATTCTTGATATGTATTTTTAGTTAGAATGCAACCTATAGCAAGATCTAGGTTACTTAACCATTTATTTTGATTGGTGCTATTGAGAAATGTTGGATTTTAGGGATGTACTCTTTTTACGAGTACAATTTTTATGTGATTTAGAACACAGAATAAACAAAGTAGTTAGTGGGTATTTTTGATATGCGTAGAGAAGAGACAACTATAGGATGCTTTGCGTTTTGCTAGGATCTAAACCAAGTATTTGATTATATGAGCTTGTAGCTACACAATCTGGAAAGTGCTTGGCTTATATATCTTCTAAATTTTATGACAGCTTGGAGCAGTTCTTTCAGAAATAGTGCAAGATGGCTTCAGGTGCAGCTGTTGTTAATTAAAAAAAAAAAAAGAACAACCTATAGTTGTATATGTGTATTTAAATTGTGAATCTAGATGACCTAATGAAAGGTAGAAGTCTTCAACTATCTAATTATCTACAGTGAAGATAATGTAATTTTACTAACTCTCTGAATTTAAAAAGATTTTCTGATAAGCATTTTAACCTGTTAGAATGATCTAGAGCATGTTTTTTTTTTTTTTTTTTCAGTATCTCCTGCTCTTTTTTCTCCAGGCAAAACTACACGTAAATCATTCCAAAACAATTAATGCTGCTTTAGTCACAAATTATTGATCCCCCTCCCCCCCATTCCTAGGGTATGTAGAATTGCTGTTCTACTTAGATTCTAAAATGAGGCTTTTTAATTGTGTTTTCCAGGAAGATATGAATTTAAATGAAGATAAGAAGGCACCATTGCGGGAAAAGGACTTCAGCATCAAAAAAGAAATGGTGATGCAGTACATTAATACTGCTTCTAAGACAGTAAGTAAAACTGTCAAGTTGAAAAATACTGCTGAACCGTGTTCTAGTGTGGAAAACAACGCATTTGTCTAACGAAGTGCTTACGTTTGTGGGCAGCTGGAATCACAGGGTTTTTGAATGTATAAAGGCCACAAGTAGGATGTTTACTTAATTTAAAAATATTTCTCAAACCTTCCAAAACTGCTTTTGCTTTTTAGCCTCTGGTGTCGGTGAGGAACACTGACTGGGTTGGTTTCCTCACTCCAAGACTTCTTTCCTTGTTAGTGGATTAAGATGGCTATTGATCTCTGATGTCACTTATAAATTGGGGTAATATTTGTATTACAGAAAAGTGAGACTGATTTTACTCTAACTACCTAAATCAGTCCACATAATAGTGGCTGAGAGGCATATCTTTAATGTGAGTTTCCCTACGGATAAAATTATCTTGTAACAAATTATAAATGTAGACATTGAAAGGAGCATTAAGCCTCCACGTGGCTGCCCGTTTTCCAGGGAAACATGAAATATGTGGGTGGAAGTAATGAGGGAATGTCTAAGAAACCATGACTGGCAGGCAGAATCAATTACATTTATTTCATGGGACAACAAATGAGCTTGACCAGTCATATAGAAATTGAATAAATGGATTAGATGAAATCTACAAAACGGGAGCTAATGAAGAAGCAATCAGGAAGACAGTGGAAAATGATTTTGGCTGAATTTAAAATAGAACTGGGTCAGAGAAAAATAACACACTGTGGTTTTCACTAGGTACTTTAACTAAAGGCCAGGTTACGAGAACATAAGTTACTTATGCTTGAGTTCAATTTATCTGAGGCCACTCAGTGACTTGGAGGCTTTTCTTTTGGAAGACAGACTCAAGTGATGTTTAATTTTTAAACATGCCTCGTGTTCAGCAGTCTGATGTTGAGTTGTAGAAATCACTGAGTACTGTACTTTTTCTGGCTCCTTATATAGATGGGTGCTCTATCCTGCTATTTTGACGAAGGTTGCTTTTTATCCCTTAATGCTACCTGGTTATTGCAAATGAGTGTTAGGGACTTGAGAGAGCACTTGTGTTGTTGATGCCCTTTGACATTGGGCATCTTATTTTACCTCTGATTCTCAATGTCCTCATTCATAAGATGGGACTAATATCTGTATCATAGGCTTGTTGTTAGAATTTGTTTATTCCATGAGTGGAACATAAAGATTTTTATAACTGGTGGCTGCCTTTTGTGGTAGCAGAGGTGGTGGTTAGCAATTCAATTGTTAGTTTCTTGTTTTTTTCTTTGTGATTTGTTTGTTCTTGCTGTTGAAATCATTGCACTGTAATTACTGATGTGAATTGACTACATTTTTGAAAATGCAGATTGACCATTAGTAAGTCTACCTCACATTTAGTAAAGTGTCTTTCTATTGGGCAATATTTTAGGCAGTGGAGTTAGAGTGCCAAAATAGGCAGTCATTGTGGCCTATGGAGCAACATAGGACACACGTAACAAACACACAAACGTTTGGTAGATGAAATAGAATGTGGAAAAAACACAGGGGGAGTGGAGATGGCATATTTCCTTTTATTGTATAGTTAACATGCAGTGTTATTAGTTTCAGATGTACAATAGGATTCACTGATTCTGTACATTAGGGCTCTTCACTGGTAAGTGTATTCTTAATCCCCTTTATTTTACCCCATCCCCTCACCCACCTCCCTCTGATGTAACTGTTGCATGGAATAATCAGGGAAGAGTCTCCTGTTAGGGAATTTTAAATCCAATAGGCATGAATTCACTTAATAAATAGAAGGGATATTACATTAGTTAGATCTGGTTTAGGGGGCGTCTGGGTGGCTCAGTTGGTTAAGCATCTTCCTTCAGCTCAGGTCAAGATCCCAGGGTGCTGGGATCCAACCCAGTCTCTGGCTCCCTGCTATACAGGGAGTCTGCTTCTCCCCCACCCTCTGCCTTCCATTCCCCCTGCTTGTGCTTTCTCTCTCTCTTTCTCTCTCTCTCTTTCAAATGAATAAATAAAAACAAAAAAATCTGGTTTAGAAAACCTTGGCATAATACTGCATTTCAATTCTTGAATTTTAGATAATAAACAGACTTTTTAATAGAAGAACAAACTGCTTTGAACTTCATTAAAGTGGATCTATTTCAGTTTGCATTCACTAATTTTAAACTTTAATCCTCTAATCGTTTTGGACTAAGGTTGGAATTTATTTACTAGAATTAGATAATTAGATTATCAGGATTGAAATAGATTAGTTATCTAAAGTATGATTAAAGCATTCACTCATTTAATTAGTGTGTGGAGGATCATGGCTTTTCCTAGGAGGGTTCTGAATAATTTGGCAGATGGTTAACATTGTGGAAAGTTCAAGCTGACCAGTCATCTATTTTTGCTCTGGAAGTAGAAGCACATTAACTCTTAGATACAGACTTTGTCATACCAGCGTATTGAGGTTAATGAGTACAAAAAAAGCTGTTCTGAAGAAAAACCATCAAAATCCATTGGTGGGTTGTTCTAGAGAGTATAAGGGGTATTTGTGTCAGATAAACTTTTATTATAAATTTAGCCTTAGACTTTGCTCTGAGATTCTCTTTTGTGGGTAAGCATTAATATTTTTGAAAATAGCACTGGATTGCCTACAGTTGATAATTTGAAAATGTTTTAGAATTAGTAACCCTCAAACCAGCCCTAAAGTAGTTAAGCTTGGTTTTTGGATTTTGGGGAAAAACAATTCCTTCATCAAGCTAGATTATTTCTAAGACCGTAAGTTTGTTTAAGTAGCCAAATAGTAATGCTGAATTTTTTCAGTTAGAAAAAGATTGTTAAAATGTAAGTAAGCAAAGAGCCTATTTTAGAGGCTGAAAATTCCAGAGTCCCATTTTTCCAGCTTCCTATTGTGTGGATATATGATCCAGATTTGGCCGGTACAGTCTGGAAGCCAGGTCTGCTGGGGTCTTCCGAGGAAGGTTTTTTCCCCCTCCCTCATAAAAAGATCCAGAGCAGAAAACCACTTTTTTTTCCCCTTCTACTTGACATGGCTGTGAGAGGGTATGGGATCCTTGGCACAAGACTCCTTAGAGCTGCTGCTCTGGCTGTGTAAAGTCCTGCCTCCAGATTCTTCCTCATGTGAGGTGATGCATTTCTTATTTAAACCACTTGAGGCTGGGATTTTGCTTTGCTGTTGTGCGTGTCTGGCTGGACTTTCCCGATAGCCTTTTGCCTATGTAGGGTCTCTATCTCTAATTCATTCTGGAAAGTACTTCCCTCGTCAAGTATACTCCAGCTACATGAGAGTGGGTACTACAAGGCCAAGCGGACATTCCTTGGTAGATGACTTGCCTCAGATGTTCAGTAGCAAGTTTATTAAAGAAAACTTCTTTCAGAAAAGAATGAATACGGTCTTGACTTTTATTTGATTACTAGGTGGATGGTAAGTATTCTGCAGTAAGTAGTAAGGACCTTGAAATTAGGATGTAACATGACAGTCCAAATGGAAGAGAATCTCTGGTTCCCAAAGAACGAAAGAAGAAAATTCTGAAATAAAGCAGAGAGGAGCTCTGAAGCCCCAAATTGTGTGAAATTTTCCCCTACTTTCTACCTGGAACTATAATTTAATAAAAATATACCTTATAAATGTATTCAGTCATGCTTACCTTGACTTTGAGTGTTGTTCTCATTCTTTATTGTGGTTTAGTTATTTTTCCCCTTAAAATTCTTAAAGCACCCCTGCAGATAATGTTAAATGATGATTTTGTTATCAGGACTCTAGTGCTTGGAGGAGACAAACCAGGCTTTGAGATAAATCCTAATAGACTTGCTGCCTTCACCCAGTTTTTCTTTCCTTGGTGTTGGTGTATCTATGTCTGTGATTCTCTGACACCGGGTTTGATGTTGGTGTTTGTTTTCTGGTGGGGGCTTGAGTTGTATTCAGGGTGAACCGGCTCTGGGTATATGATGTCTGGGTAATGTGAAAGTCACAGGAAGCCATAGATTACCTTAAAAACAACTGAAGACATGTGCTAAAAGGATACCTGTAGAGAAGAGGATTTAGATCCATAAGGATTCTTCCCTCCTGCAACCCCCACTCCTGCCCCCATCACAAAGGAGTTGCAAAAATGAAAAATATACTTTTCCCATATGTTGAGAAGAAAGAATCTTCTATGTGCTATTTCATTTTTCAACTTTTTCAGGATAAACTGTGGCAATACAAAGCTGGAGAGGAGTCCTGAGAAGTCAAAACCTGCACCCTAGGAAGTGAAAGCAAATCCCTGGAAGGAGAAAGCAGCTCAGAGGGTGTAAGAGGGAGACAGGAGGCTGAATGAATATAAGGCTTTGCATTCTGTGGACGTGAGCTTTTGCTTATCAGTGCTTCCAAGTTCACTGCCCCCCTCTGCCCAAATTATTTTTAAATGCAAGATGGTGAGACTGCCCCATCAGTTTACTTCTATATAGATTACAACTGGACTGCTACCTGTCGCCATGTAGTCTTGTCCTTTGGGTGTATCATTAGATGTGGATAAAAGGCTCTAAGAATTTCTCCAAAATTTATACCTCTTGTTCCTTCTGAATGTGTTAGCTTGGAATCCAAAATCTCTGTAGGCTCCCTGTTCCCTGACTCTCCGTGTCCCCACGCCACTGCCCCCCCCCGCCCACCCCAATCTGTATGTCATAGGAAAGATGTATCACAGCTACAAGTAAAGGGTGACTTTTTTTTTTTTTTTTTAGGGGTAGCTGATAACCAGTAAGGCCTAATTTCACATTTCTCAGCTTCTTAATTAGAACATCTATCCTTTATTTCCTGTTTATATTGAGTTTTTTCCTTTTGTGTCCCTCGCCAGCCCCCCCCCAACCCTGCCCCCCCAGGGAAAGAAGTAGACTTACTCTTTTTGCTCCTGGAAGTCTGCTAGCTTCCTTGGAGTTTTTTTCAGCTTTTCTCTTTCTTAGTCATCTGAGACTGCAGACAACTGCCTGCAATGCTCCTCTGAGGCATGTATTGGAAAAGTCTGCTTAGTGTTTGACTATACTCCTTCTACCCTTAAGTATTTCTGTAGTTCTTGCTTAGACTTTTTTAGTAAGAAGTAAATATCAAATATTACAGAGCATAACTTTAAAAGGCACATAGACTAAGATTAGTATTTTATGCAATGTGATAAAACGAGTCCAAATGGAGTTTGTAAATGTGGTATTATAGATTCTTGAATGTGTGTATGTGTACACGTGTATGTATAGTGTATTTTGAAAGGTGTTACCTTTCTACTTGTTACTAGTTCTTGTTCTAGCCCAGTAGGGTATGCAGTTCAAGTATGGAGGTCATGGTTTTGTCCAGTGTCTTCCATCTAGGCATATTTTGATCTGAAAAGAATTGTTTTAGAAAAATACTAGTGACGTTCAGATTTGTGTATTTTTCCCTAGAGTTCATTTCTTTTAGCCCTGATTTGTTAATACTATATTATTAGGGCATTTTCAGACCTTTCAGACTCTTTGTTTTGGGGTGTGTGTGTTCATTTTCATATGTTAATTTTGGAAAACATTGTCAGATACAGATAAGTTCTTTTTGTTTTTTTTCTCACTTTTGGTCATTATTACTTGAAAGGTTTATATTTTAACCACTGGAAACTTAGGTGAATCAGACAGTTCTATACATTCTTGCTAATTAAAGTTAACGGATTATTTTTTTGGCTTCCATTTCAGGTTAGAGATTTGATTCAAGCACACTTGTAACATAAAAGCTTAGGAAAAAATTGTGGCTGATCCTTCGTATTAGACGTTTACCTATTTATCAACAATGCCCTTGCTTACGATATTTTGCCTTTTTGTCTCCAGGTCTTGCTTGCTGACTAGGAGGAAATATCAGAGCCCCAGGGCAATGAACCAATTTCTTGTTAGGAGTATTTCTTAATAATCTAACTGGCACTTTAATTTCCATTTCTGCCCATATAGGACGGGTTTTATTTATACACAATTAAAATGATCTTCCAACAGCTCAAATTCATCCAGCTTCGTTATGAGTTGTTTCTGGGCAGCACCAGTGGCAGTTAATATGCTTCTGTTCTTACTGCACTGTGTTCTTGCTTAGGCAGGAGATGGTAATGAAGAAACCAGTCATCTTTTTTTTTTTTTCTTATGAGAAATTATGTTAGGTTTAAATTAGAATTGTATGTTTTTGATCCTTTAAAAACCTTAGGGGCACCTGGGTGGCTCAGTTGGTCAGGCATCTGCCTTTGGCTCAGGTCATGATCCCTGCTCAGCAGGAAATCTGTTTATTCCTCTCCCTCTGCCCCTCCCCCTAGCTTATGTTTGCAAGCCTGTGCTCTCTCTCCCGCTCTCTCTGTCTCTCAAATACGTAAATAAAATCTTAGAAAACCTTAAAGATATCTTCTCTTAAAGCAATTTTTAAAAAGACTCACCAGATATAGAAATAATGTTATTTACTGGTAAAACCTAGTATTTTAGAACCTTATGGGGTCACTGATGCTTATACCAATCGTGGCATTGGAGATCATCTGAGGTTGTTTTTATCCTGCTCACTGAGTTGTTTCTTGGTCTGAGATAATTTGCTCATGCTTTTTAGATTTTATGAATGTAATTAAACTTATCATGACCCATAACTGCAAAAGTAGTAAAAACTTTGAAAGTGCCAGAAAAAAGAGGCAGATGATTTGATGGATATGAAAGTGATGAGCAAGTAGCTCAATGGAATGAACCTTTTGAAAGAAGAACTAGTTCTGAAAGAGTATATGAAAATGAAAAAAAAATGCTATGTATCTAGAGTTGCCTTTCAGTGATGGAGGGGAGAGGTAATTCAGGAAACAAGGGGGAAAGAAAGTAGACAGGAACAATGACTCTCAACCTTCTATCCATTAGAATCTTCTGGAGAACTTAAAACTCCTTGGCTTAGACAAGTCAGGATTTAACAAGTCAAGATTCCTGCAGGTAGGACTCAGGCATCCATACTTTGTGAAACTCTCTTGGTGATTCTAGTATATAATCAAGGATGAAAACTATTAGGCTGCACAAGATGAGCCTCATCACTAGAAGTCTTATAGTGTAACATTAATTCAACATAAGACTAAGAAAGAGTTCAACAAAAGACTAAAGGCAAACATAGAGAGTATTTACTAATAAAGCCACTTAGGGTTTCACTACTTTGAATGTGCATCAGGTCAAAATGGGTGTTCAAGTGGCATACTATAGTTACTAAGAAATCCTGATGCTTGGCCACTTGGCCTTCCCCTCTGCTGATTTCATCTACTGTAACAGATGGAAGAATCTGGTCTGCTTTGGGAAAAGATGCCTGATAGATCAGCATTAGTGAGAAGGAAAAGAGTATGCCTGGTTTCAAAGCTTCAGTGGACTGATTTCTCTTCCTCGTTGGGGGTTGTAAACTTAAAACCCTCCTTATTTTAGTTTGGGCTTAAGAGACAGCCTTTTAGTCCTTAATTATTCCTAAATAGAATACATTCTCTACATACTTAAAAATCCTTCAAAGGTTAATCATTTTGATACACAAAAAGCATTATTTCCTAATTTCATGCCTCCCTGACTTATTATCAGTTTCCTAACTGGTGCAATGTAATGGTTCCCCCTACTTTGAAGAAAATAGGGTTGGTATAGCTTCTTACCTTCAATGTAATACAAAACTATTTCAAATCCTTTCAATATCAGAAAGCTTTCCAGGGATAGACCAAGTAAACTGGGAATTCTATCCTTGCGATTCGTTAAGATGTGAAAAAATAGTCCAAAAGTAAATTTAGATAACCTTAGGTTTTGACTATTTCTTGCATATCATTGTTACGCTAGATTTTTTTTTTTTTCTTTTTGGTAGATCTTTTTTTTAAACTTGGGAAAGCTGATCTGTCACTCTCGGTGTGTTAAGTCATTTTCTGGCATTGTTTTTGTAAAGAATGGCTTCATTATACTCATTTAGTAGACTTATTTGTAGTTTATTTACAGTAGGTGTGTAATAACCGTCAGTTCTCTAGTTAAGAGTCTGTTTCTTGATTTGACTTTTTTCCTTTGCTCATTTGTTTTGTTTCTTAAATTCTACATGAGTAAAATTACATGGTATTTCTCTTTTTCTGACTTGTTTTGCTTAGTTTTATACTCTCTAGCTCCATCCATGTTGTTGCAAACGGCAAGATGTAATTCTTTTCCAAGGCTGATTAATATTACATTGTATATCACCTCTTCTTTATCCATTCATCTATCTATGGACAATTGGGCTGTTTCCATAATTTGGCTGTTGTAAATAATGCTGCTATAAACATAAGGGTGCATGTATCCCATTGAATTTGTGTGTTTTTTTTTTTTTTTTTTTTTTTTTTTTTGGATAAATCCCCAGCAGTGTGATTACTGGATGGTAGAGTAGTTCCATTTTTAACTTTTTGAGGAATCTTCATACTGTTTTCCATGATGACTGCACCAGTGTGCATTACACCAATAGTGCAGGAAGGCTCCTGTCCCTCTTCATCCTTTCCAACACTTGTTTCTTGTGTTTTTGATTTTTTTTATTTTTTTATTTTTTTATTTTTTTGTGTTTTTGATTTTTAGCCATTCTGACAGGTGTGAGGTGATCGCTCCTTGTAGTTTTGATTTGCATCTCCGTGATGATGAGTGATGTTGAGTGTCGTCTTATGTGTCTGTTGGCCATCTGTATGTCATCTTTGGAGAAGTGTCTGTTTATGACTTCCCATTTTTTAATTGGATTATTTGTTTTTGTGGTGTTGAGTTGTATAAGTTCTCTAGGTGTTTTGAATACTAACCCTTTATCTAGAAAAAAGTTGTGATGTCCTATGTCAGAAATTACTACCTGTGCTCTGTTCTAGGATTTTTATAGTAACTATAGGCATATAGTTATGTCTTATATTTAGATCCTTAATCCATTTTCAATTTATCTTTGGGTATGGTATAAGCCAATTTTCCCAACACCATTTGTTGAAGAGATTGTCTTTTTCCCATTGCCCATTCTTAGTTGGAATACACTTCTGAAGAGACATTTCCTCGCAAATACTAATGACTTAATGATACAGGAATTTAAGATAATTGCTTGATCCTTTTCTTTTGCCAGTTTTCACTATATTGAATTGGTTTCCTATCAACCTCTGAAGGTAACCAATTATTTTTAATATTAAGATATTATCATTAACATAATTTATACATTATAATTACTATTCTTAGTGAAGCTTTGTTGTCCCATCTTTGACCAGTTGGCTTCTAGTTCTTTTGGCGTGACCTTAGAAGTTTTGAGTTGTTTGATTCCTACTTGGTGTAAGATATGATGATTGAGGTGGTTCTTTGACACTATGCCTAGAATTAATCTTTTCCTTCAGTGGGAAATGGTAACAGTCTGGGTAAGGATGCTTATTGCTGGTGGATTAATCACTGTTTCCAGGCCTCTTCCGTGGAGAGATAGCAAAAGAAAAACATTGGGTATATTAAACAGACTTTTTTCTTTTGCCTATGGGGTCTCTACCTGCTGCTGCTGTTGTACTATGTCTGCATGAATGGAGCATATAGACGTTACATTTTATAGTTTTTTTCTAGTCTTACGTAGCCTTTTCTTCTATGAGCAATTCCCTTCTATTTAGCCCCTGCTTCTTCTTTATTTCTAAGTTACTGTATTTTAATGCTCACCACTAGTCTTTAAGCTGGTGTTTCTCTAGACGTTTGTCTGAAGTTCTGTAGTAGATTCTCTGCAGGGCTCCTGGGAACAGCATTTCCTGAGTATTGCATATTGATAACTGTATGTGCCTTCTATCATTTAGTCAGTTTTATTGGATATAAAATCTTCGGCTCACGTGTTTCTATTTTTTTTTCTTTAGGATGTGAAATATATCATTTTCTTCTGCCATAAGGCATGACAGTATTGCAGTCAAAAGTTCTGCTTGTAACTATTTTTATCCCTTACAGATTACTGGCTCTCTATCTAGATGTCTGAGTTGGGATTATATGATAAACAGTATACTTTCATTATGTACTTTTTAAGTCTTTAAAAATTGTTTTTCTTAAATTTCATGAAAGTGTTCTGTTGTCCTGCTTTGGTTTCTTCTTCAGGGATTCTGCTATCTCTAGGTTATATTTTTGTGTATCTTCAATTTGCCACTTTGTCCCAAATTCTTTATATCTTCTTTATTTTTGTTGTTCTGATTCATTCCTTCTAGTTTCGTTTTTACTTCTGACGTGATTTTCTTATTTTAGTTACCAGCCACCCCTCTCCCCGCCCCTTCTCCCAGTTCTCTGACCTTACTTCTGAGGTTTTTGAATTCTGTTTTGATTCCCCCCAACCCCCATGTCCTATACATTGTCTTAATGTCTCTTACCTCATTTTGAAGTTGTAAGTTACTTTGCCAGGTCTGCAGTTTTGTTTTTGTGGTGACTGTTCATTTTCTGTAGGAATGTTCTGTTCAATTTTGATTCATCCTCAGTACTTGGTCAGAGTGGGGTGCTGTCCTGCAGGGGAGGTTGGGCAGCTCAGTGCTGGGAGTTCAAGGACTGCTCCAGTCTCCTTAGGTCTTTTTTTTTTTTTTTTTTTTTTTTGCCACTTGTGCTCTCCCATAAGTGAGTGGACCAGACTCTACCCAGTTTAGCCACTGTCTTCAAAATAGCCTACTGAGCTTTCTAACGACCACTTCAGGCCTCTTTTGGGCTTCTGGTGTTTTCATGTTCATCTGGCACCTTCTTGCCTCCTCTGTTTCTTCCTGCATAGACATTGATACTGTGTAGATTTTTAGTCATTAGTGGTTTGTCTCTTACTGCTTGTATTTTGAGGATCACAGAGATAAGTTGTTGCTTGGTATTGTTAAGGTTTTGGTTTTGCCCTTTAGTTGTTATTTTCTGTGGGAACCCAGTGAATTCCAAAAACTGTACTGCTGCTGCCATCTGTCCAAATCCTCTAGTTTTCTGATTGTGAGTTTTATATTCTTGACTCAATGCCAATTTATGTCTTTGGTTACAGAACAATTCTGGATTATCCGCATTTCTTCTTTCTTGTCCACACCCTCCTTGACTCAGGGCAGGAAAATGTCATCTAGTAAGGAATACCATTTCTCTATGTAACCTTACCTGAGAGCTCCGAGTTTTGCTGTTTATTCTACCCATAAACTTTCATCAAACCTCTTAATGATCCATGACCTACAAATAGATTTAAATAAAACACTAGTTTTAGTTTTAATTTCTATATTATGTTTATGCAGTGCTATCATCTTCTCATATAATTTCAATAGCTTATGCAGAATGCATCCTGTTTTATATCCCATTGATAGTTGGAAAATTCAGACTGCCCTTCAGTACTTTACCCCACCCCTGGAAAAATAGGTCTCATCTGCTTGTGTGTGTCTATAAATTAGTGAGTGTGTTAAATCTATCGCAGCATGAAATCACTTCAAGCACTGTGAAAGACTATCTTAAAGAATTTAAATTGATTGCAGATGTTGGTGCAATTAAGCAGGCCTGATGAGCTCAGAATCCTGTTTCTCAGATTTGAATATGAATGCATTTTTAAAAATTACAGTGATGTACTCCATGTAAATGGAGTTCATAGGCATCTGAGAGTTTATTTCACCTTGGATTTTAAAATGGTTCGGTGATGTGAAAAGTACGGTGTGACCCCTTTTGCAGATAACTGTATTACTATGAAAGTGTATTACTAATGAAAATGTATCACTCCTCTTAAGTATATAGTTCTGTGCCATCCTTAACCAACCAGAAGTGATTTTGAATGATTATTTCCTTTGTTATTTCATTTGTGAACTTTTTGTGCCTGTGATTCATTTTAAAATTATTCTATAGACAGAGATGTAGGATATCTCCAACTCATTTTTAAGGGGAAAAAAAAAAAGTATAGCAAGCCAAGGGATTTGGCTTAGAGAATGAAAGCCAGGGATCTTCCTTCCCCTTGAGGTCACACTTTGTGACTATTAGAACTCTACCTTCCTGTAGTTGCTTTGGCTTTAAACTGCTGAAATGTAAAAGAAATCTTCTATTTTAAAATACAGCCTACTGGGTTGCAAATTAGACAGTGAATTCTGAAACAAGACTAACAAGATTAAGTAGAGTGTACGGTGTGTTCATTTTCAATTTATTTCAAATTGATCCGTGCACATTAAGTAATTAAACTCATCAATTTCTGTAACACATTGTAAAATGTTATGGACATTAGGACTTTATTATATATACAGTAGTAAAATAAATTACAAAAATGGTAACTGTATTTAGATACTGTTTTTAAATACTAAGAAAATTGCTGAAATATTATTTGAAGTATAGTAATATTAATGACTGGAAATAGGAACAAAGACTACATTCTATCTTTTCCAGAAGGTATGAATTATTAAACTTGTGTTCTACAATATTTTATAAAAGCTTATATAAGCTTATAAAATACTTTTATAAAAGTATTTACTTTACTCATCCTTGCAGTCCATGTTTTTTTGAGGTCAGAATCCCACTTTGTTATTTGTGATATGAGAAAATTCATTATCCCTCTCTAAGGCATAACTTACTAAATAGTAAGATTTTAGGAGCTTTTGTGTTGTAACCTATAGGACGGGAAGTAGGGCAATGATTACATAAGTTTGAGTCATCAAAGTTTAAAGTGTAAAATGGCACTGGGTAAATGGATGATACAGCTGAAGCATTCTTACGTTGGATTCATAATGGAATAAAGTTAAATTAATAAAACCGGCATAAAAATTATTTTTGCTTCTACCTAAAAAATGAACATACATATTCACATGCTGGTCTTTGGATATGGGGCCAAGTCCCTTTCTTTGAGTAGGGTTTGCTCCTACTTTGGTTTGTTCTGTGTAAGGCATACTTATGAAGCACCATTGTGCTTTGTAAGTTTTAGTTTGACCAAGAATTTATACTTGTAAAGCAGTCTTAAGATCAAACTTAGATTTGTCTGATTTTTTTTTTTTAACGATATGATCTTATCTGGTATCTTCCCCCTATCTAATTTGAAAAGTTTTTTTTTTAAAGCACTCATCCTAATCTTGTCTTTTCTAAGCATTAAAGTAATTTATCACAGAAATAACTTCTTTCATTCTCATGTATGGTTATATTAACTAGAAGAGATATCACAGCTAATAAACAGTTTGGGGTACAAAAACTCTGGGTAGTCAGAAAACTCAATTCACAGGAGTAACTATGTGTGGTTACAGCATGCTTTGGGTACCGGTCACTGGAAGTTACAGCATAATAGAAAGCTTGATATTGGATATCTATGTTCAGTACCTTAAGGAAGTCACACTTCAGTGGATTTTTTTTCCTTCTCTTTCTCTCCCCAGTGGGGTCATAAAAATATACTTTTCCATATTTTATCTTTCCCCTACTTAATTGTTCTACCCTCTGTTAGAAATAATGGTCTCTGCTCAAGTGGACTCAAAGAAAATCAGGAACATATTGCCTCATGCATCCAAGAAGCTATTGGCTTCAGATGAGCCTAGATATAGGTTCAGTATATTGGGTATTATTGGCTTCTGACAGGCCTAGATCTAGGTTCTCAAATGACCTAGGGACTCAGTCTTTCTGTATCTGTTAGCTTTGTTTTACTGTGTCTTGGCTTCATTCATGCAGGCCTTTTCCATGGTATATCTAGATGGATAGCAGAAGCTTCTGGCTTAACTACTATATTTTAGATTATCTCTGAAAATTCTTGGTCAGTTACTCCATCAATTAAAAAAAAATAAGATGATCATATATGCCAATGAATGTTGGCTTATTAATAACATGTCTACTGTACTGATACTTAATATACTATTAATTTTATGTAAAAACTAATGTGTTGGGACACCTGGGTGGCTCAATGGTTGAGGGTCTGCCTTTGGCTCAGGGCCTGATCCCAGATTCCCAGAATCGAGTCTCACATTGGGCTCCTTGCATGGAGCCTGCTTCTCCTCCCTCTGCCTATGTCTCTGCCTCCCTTTCTGTGTCTCTCATGAACAAAATCTTAATAAAAAAATATCAAGTGTGTGATTATGAATTGACAATAATAAGATAGAAATGATTTCATTTGAGAATTTTGCCTCCTTCACAAATGTTTAGTTTCTCTTTTGTTTAGTTATGAACACATTTTTAGCTATGCCAGATTGATGATGTAAACTGATAAATAGGCCCTCTTTCTTCTCAAATATTTTTACACAGTCTACAAATTACTTGGTGACTTGCTGTTTTTAAGAACTATAAGATTTTCTGGACTTGGTGCCTTTTTTAAGATAAATGTTAAAATTTTTATCTGTTTTCTTCTAAATATTATACTCCTGCCCTCAATTTTAAAGGTCTTCTTAATTTTATTTTATTTTATTTATTTTATTTTTTTTTTTAAATTTTATTTATTTATGATAGTCATACAGAGAGAAAGAGAGAGAGGCAGAGACACAGGCAGAGGGAGAAGCAGGCTCCATGCACCGGGAGCCCGACGTGGGATTCGATCCCGGGTCTCCAGGATCGCGCCCTGGGCCAAAGGCAGGCGCCAAACCGCTGCGCCACCCAGGGATCCCGGTCTTCTTAATTTTAAATTACCCATTTTAGTTTTTCTAATTCAGTCAATTTTATCCATTCAGGAGTGTTCTGGGAGCATGCATAAACCTGTAGTAGCTACTGTAGTTCTCTGAAGCTCATGTTAACTTCCTTCTTGTCCACAAGAAGGTACCATGAACCAGCTCTCATTCTCTACTTAGCCACATTTGAAGACTTGTTTAAATTTGTTGTTGTGACCTGTGCTTTGCCACCTTTTATGCCTATTGTGTTAATGCCCTGAGTAAGATATGATGTGTCCTCACTCTGCCTTTATTTGTTATACTTGGAGAAAAATGACATTGAGGTCGTGTGTCACCTGGACAAGATAGATCCCTTTAAGAGAATTTTTGTGAATTTGTGATTGCCCACATGTGATGGATCTTGAAGGCTCACAAACTTGGTTTGTCAACATTGTAAGACTTAGTGTATGCATTTTGTGAACCAGGCGTATGATCTAAGCTGTACAAAAGACTGTATAAAATGCAAATGCCACTTTCATAATTTGTAATAAAAATACCATTAAGGGGAAAATTGTTTTGTCATCTCTTTGTAGGTTAGTCTACATAAGAAGTCAAATGATACCGAATTATTGGTTTGTTGAATGATGTGCTATGAAGATAGTAGGGTGTGCTACCCATAGCATTATATGCTTTTCCTACCTTAACTGTCTTCCTACTTCATATAGTTATCCACTGAATTAATGTAATAGACTAGAAGCTCCATGAAGGCAGGGAACACCGAATGCAGCACAGACTAGATATTTGTGTTAATGTGCCTGGTACTCCCTTTCCTGGAAAGACTCAGTGGAACTCTGCAAAATTTTGGGTCTTTGGGCATGTCTGCAGGTAGCCATGCAGACTACTTTCTCCTATGTTAGAATACCGGTTAGAGTACCCTGAAATTGTTAAGGTCATATTTTTTATGGTAACAAAATTCATTTTATCTTGAGGTCATACTTGAGCTTGGTGCACATGTGTAATTTCTTGACACATTTTAATAGGCTCATATTTGATAAATTTTGATTTTTCTGAATTTCAGTTTTTGAAGTTAATTGTAACTTAGTTTTTGGGGGTGTCTTAGTGTTGGCAAAATACATCTCCCTTGTGGTTCATTTCTTTTAGAATAGAATGTGACCAGACTGTTGTTTTTATTTTATTTTTCTTGATACACATTTAAGTTCTGTAGCTCATGATTTTTATTTCCCCCTGAATTCTTGAGAGTTTTCGTAGGACATCGAGTGTTTCAATAACTAAAGTGATTAGAAATTCTAAGATCAACTTGTTTAGTAATCAAGTAACATTGCAAGTGTCATTCATTTATTCAGATGTTCAAATTTAAAATTATTAAAATCAAAGATACAACTTAAAAAGATAAAGTATCACTTAATGAGATGGTCTATGACCAATATGGAAGAATTTCTTACCATCTTAATAGTGCTTTGTTCTTTGGTGAAAAATGATAGATGATTTCTAAGTACTTTTTACATTAAAAAGTTCTGGAGAAGGAATGCTTTTCTTGTAAGGTATGATCAGAATTCAAATGCCGTCTTAATGCATAATAAATAAAAAATGAATAAATGAATGGAATGGCTTGAAGTAATTACTTCTGTATAATGCTTATTTAAAATTAATAACAAAATCTAAGTTAAGAATGTGAATGACGGGAATGCACTAAAGAAAGGTATTTAAAACAGCAATTTTAAGTTTTTTTTTTTTTTAATTTCACAAAGGATGCATTGTTCCAGAAAACTTAGTAAATTTAAGACATAAAGAAGGATATTTAAAAAAAAAAAAATGCTACCAACCCAAGGAGTCAGCTAAAGTATTAAAGTGGTTTTGATTTCAAAACAGCCTGAAAATTCATTAAAACACTAAAACTGAAGTTTCTATAGCAGAAATGTTAAATGTGACTTTTTCTGTTTTGTCAGAGTTTTGGTAGGGGTCCAGAGACTGAAGATAACAGGAGCTAGACCAGTGTGGCCATGAGAAGAGATTGTGAGATTAGTCATGCTACTGTTAACTTCTCATTCAGTTCTAGGCTATATGAGAATAGGTTCATAAATACTTAAAAAAATGGAAGATTAATAGGCTTTCTTTGGAGAGAGTGTGTCAGGGTGCGATGGCATTATCTTCAATTCTTTGTGAGGGAATAAAGCTAAATGAGAGAACCTCTTTGAGAGAACCTCTCAGAAGTTGACTGTATCCCTTTCAATATCCCCCAACCTGGGGATTGGAAACTGTCCCTATTTGTAAATGGTAGATTCTAAAGGCAAAAGGCTGTGTGAGCTGCTTTGATGGCAAAGCTAAAAGAAAAAAATGTTGACCTACTGTTGGACAAGTTAGACTTGTACCAAAACATCGATTAGATATGGACCTCTCAGAAGGCAGGTGGGTTTGAGTATCCTAAGAGTTTTATCTGAGGAGACTACCTGCAACGACCCCAACAGAGTCTATGTAGGCTATACTTAGAAGTCTCAGCAAACTAGTGTCTGAGTAACCCACTTATGTAAATGCTGCCTCCTGGAATGCTTATCAGCTACAACCAGAGGTCAGAGGCACTGGGGTATGACTGCAGTACCTGATGACAACAGTTTACTGCATCTTACCTCTTTCCTTCCTACTCCCCTCAGCCCTGAATGAAGAAGATAATGGAGACAACCCAAGGAGTAGGGATAATGGAGTTGAATCAGTTGGGAAAATAGTGAAGATCTGCAGCTCTGTTCAACACTATTTCTTAGTCTGAGTGAGGGTCCCACTGAGGAAAGGGAGGAACTTTAAGATTGAAATTTGTGATACTATACTTGCCTTTTAAGGAAAAAAAGAACTCAGTCTTCCTTACTATGTTAGATAAGTGGTATGAAATGTGAATATTCTGAGTAAGATAATCTTGAGGTGAATTTTTTAAAAAAAATATTTGAGAAAGCAAGCACACAGAGAGGAGAAGCAGACTCCTCTCTGAGCAGGGAGCCAGATGTGGGCCTGGTGCCAGGACCCTGGGATCATAATCTGAGCCAAAGGCAGACACTTAACCGACTGAGCCACCCAGGTGCCCTTTGAGGTGGATATTTTTAAGTAAGTTAAATTTCAGAAATTATGAAGAAAAAGGTTGTGTATGTTTGTTAATGTAACAACTAAAAACTTCTATATGGGTGGTGATGGGGAGAGAAAGGGAGTAAATATAAAATTTAGAAGAAATAAAAAAATGGAGTAAATTATTTGCTACGTATCACTACTGGGTAAAGAAATGTACACAAATCATTAGGAAAAAGATGAATAACCCAATAGAAAAAATTTCACTTAGTATGAATAGGCAATTTACCCAAGAAGAAACATAAATGGTGAATAGCCATTTGAAAAGATGTTCAATCTCAGTATGTAAATTAAAACAGGTATGGAAAGCATTTTTCATCTGTCAAAAAAGAAAAGCTAAACAGTATTGCTGACAGTATCATTTGGTGAGGGAGTAGAAATATGTAGCAACACAGCCTTATTGGAATATAATTTGTCAGTATCTATTTAAATAAAAAACTTCCATACCCTAATGATCTAACAAGCCCCACTATTTTGAATCTATTTGTATAACAATGAGTTGAAAGTATAAAGATGTATATATGAAGCGGGTCCTTGCAGCACTATGTAAAATGCCAAGAAACTTAACCAGAATACCCACCAGTGGAAAGTGATGAATTTACAGCATATTCGGGGCACCTTGGTGGCTCAGTGGTTGAGCATCTACCTTTGGCTCGGGTCGTGGTCCGGGAATCCTGGGATCGAGTCCTCCTGTATCAGGCTTCAGGGAGCCTGCTTCTCCCACTGTGTATGTCTGCTTCTCTCTGTGTATCTCTCATGAATAAATAAATAAAATCTTAAAAAAAAATTACAGTGTATTCATGTAGTGGTGGATAATACAGCCATTAAGATGAGTGCATTAGATATGACTTGGCCAGGGGATCCCTGGGTGGCGCAGCGGTTTGGCGCCTGCCTTTGGCCCAGGGCGCGATCCTGGAGACCCGGGATCGAATCCCACATCAGGCTCCCGGTGCATGGAGCCTGCTTCTCCCTCCGCCTGTGTCTCTGCCTCTCTCTCTGTCTCTGTGACTATCATAAATAAATAAAAAATTTAAAAAAAAAAAAAAAAAAAAAGATATGACTTGGCCAGTTAGCTGATAAGAAAGAAAAAAGGGCATGTGGATGGTACAACCAGACTGTGTTTAAAGGAAGTTGGTGCTTGAGTACATACGTTTATATGTGAATGAGTAAGTGGTCTGTGTGTTCTCTACCCATTGAAAAGACGACTCTTGGTGGATTCTCCCCAAACTTGCAAAAGCATTTTCAGTGTCAGGCTGTGGTTGGAGAAACTGAGGCAAGGACTTTAATTTCCTTATATACTTAAAAAAGTCTAGTAGGACTACTGATGACTTTTAGTTTTTGGTGTTATTGTGTATTTCTTAGGATAAATAGGTTTTTGGGACTGGAAATGAAGAGGATGATGAGGGGTGAAGAGCTAGAAGGGAGAGAGGGAGGGCAACCAAGTTAGATCCCACTTCTGGATGTGGCTAGATGTGAGCAGTGAACTTACGTAACTGCCCCTTGATTTTTTTTTTAGGCTACAGTCATCCATTCTCTGCATAAAAAAATTGGGACAGCTAATGTGAACAGATCAAGGTCTTTAGGAACCTTCAAGGTGACTTCAAGGAACTCACGGTTTAGGAGAGACCACATGTGTAACAGTAAGAGGAACACTGTGGGATATATGAGCCCTAAGCAATGGTCAAGTGCAGGATTATTGCCCACAGCACTGTGCTGAGAATGCATTATACTCTGTCTTGGGGAGCTAATGGGGGAGACCCTGGACTTTCCTAAGTCTCCCAGCTGGCTGTCTAAGCAGTGCAACAGAATGCTCCTACTGTGGGTTCCTTCAGCCAAGTCTTCAGCCTTGGTCCCAGAAATTATCTTTTTAGAGTATTTTCTTAGCAGAAACAAAATCTGATGTTGTTCCGAATGGAACACCATTTTTGTCTTGTTTATGAAGTCATTTTGCCACAGTGCAGATGGCCTGATAACATGGACCACATTTCAATTACAAAAATAAAAACAAATCAGCAGAGCTAATAGTGTGCTGTTTGCAAAGCTTTTAAATGTAACTTGGAATAGCACACAGATTCATTTTATATTCTTGTAGTAAATTGGCACTCATTTAATAATTACTTTTATTTGCAGACCTTAAGTTTTGGAAACATCTGGGTAAATCTCTGAATAAATTAAATGTTCAGTTTGTGATCATTGCCAAATCGCGTTTATTAAGCATTTTACCTATGTGTGGCAATGCTGCCTGCTGTAAATACCATGCTAAATGAAAAATAGAGATAACCTGGAGACTTGATTCATGAAAGAGGTGTATAGTATTGAAATATATGGAAAGTCTTATTTATTTTTGGAGTATTTAATGATTTTTCTGGGCCTTAGAAATTATTACCTAAACTAATTTTTTCTCCCATCTTAGAAATTAGGAGAGTAGATCTGATAACCTTCAAGTTATTTTCCCTTGCTGACAGTCCTTTGATTCCTGCTTTTATCCAGAATGTCACTCATGTACAAACCCTGCTTTCACAGCCATTTAGTTGAAAACTTGATGTCTGTTTTCACTAAGCAATTAATGTTTTCATTAAGTAATATATAATCATTGTAGAAAAAAAAAACATACAGCCCAAAAAGAAGAAAATAAAAACCATAATTTCTTTGCAAGAAATAATGGTGGCTAGCATTTTTGGTTACTTTTCTTTGGATCCTGCAAAGCAAGTTGAGAGTATCAACTTCAGGGTAGTTGTGGAGAGTAAGTAAAAGTCTGCATATTGTTACTGCATGTGTGGTGTGCAGCATGTGTTAGGTTAAGCATTTAGCAGTACATACCGATGATAGGTGTGTTTTCTAGTGATTTTTAAAGTGTCGGTCTTATTTCTAATATTTCTTATTCTTATATTTCTTATTTCTGATATTTCTTCTGTCCTGATAATGTTCCAACTGATTTTATTCTGAGGCTTGAGAGAGACCCTTAGTAACTGACTTGCAGGAGGTAGTGTAAGGAACTCTTTGATAAAAATGCATTTGTCATCTAGTGTTTTCCAGTATTCTCTGTTGCAAGGAAAAATTTAATGTTCACGTATATAAAAGTGAAGTCTGACAGACCGTTTAGCTGTAGAGAACAACGGGGTGTACAGATTTTTCTCTGAAATTCATGAAATTGGTTATGGCATGCCAAAGATTAGTTCTCAGGTTAATTGGTGTCAAGACATGGTTGCAAACTTACTGGTAAAGTTAAATTAGCAAGAAGAGAAGAATAGTAGAGACACAGTGAAAGCCTCTGTTCAGTGGGTAGAAGCGGAGAAACAAAATAGAGGATTTTGAGAAGCTGCTGCAGCTGCATTTTCAGATAGGATGTACGGCAGTAGAGAAGGATTAGATGGGATTGTCTAGGAGAGGAGGGCTCAGGTGGGAAAATACAATAAAATTGTGCTTCAGGGAGATTGCTGGCTGGGCCCTGAGATGAAGCCTAGAGATGAGGAGTTCCTTGATGGTCATTTGTAAGAGAAACTCTAGGAGAGGGTCGATGGGGCAGTTCACCAAATCTTGAGGGTTTAGAAGTGGATGCAGTCAGGAGGGGGGAATAGTGAGATTACACCATGCTTGTCAGTTTTGGTGGTGGTGATAGAAAAGAAAAATAGTAGCCTGACGGGATTCAGAACCAAAGGAGTTGAAGATGGGTATGATTGAAGGATTTGTGGAAAAAGTCATTGGAGGAAAAGAGGTGCTTGGATTAGACTGATGATTTAGTGTGACAGTCTTACAAATAAGGAAGCAGACATTTTTGCTGAGTAGGAGATTGAGTAAAGCTAGAGGAATACTGATTTTCTTGATTGAAGAGGGAAATTGAGTCAATACTACCTAGTTTGGCTATTTTTAGGGGAGGTGAGGGGCAAAGTCCTGTGTCAAGATAGGGCAGAGATAGGGATAAGAGCTTCAGAAAGAGCTAATGGGTTTTAAACAGGTATTAAAGGGATGGAACATGAATAAAAATACTAATGAAGAATAATGACTTCTAAACTCTGTTTAGTGAAAGAATATTTTTTTATAAAAATGTAGTTTACCCCCCCCCCCCCCCCAATTGCAGAGAAGCACTAGTGTGTCTTAGGGGCCATGGTTAATCCTCGTGTGGTCCACTCTGAGGCTAGGCTATAGAAGCCTAGAGCTCTGAGGAACACTGTCCTAATAGGAGACAAGTAGAATACACAGGAAAGGGTGATGATCTTGATAAATTAGAACCTTGATTATCCCCTTCCTTTTGACTATGAATAGGCCAGAACATTCCTGATTGGGCAAATCACACCAATTCAAGTGACCCTGAGATTAAGACTAGGCTGAGGAGCAGATACCAGAACTAGAAGATCAAGTAAGAAGCTAGAACACATACCTAGGAAATCATACAGAGGAAGAAGCAACACATGGATCTGAAGGGTTCACGTTAAGCGAATGGTTCTACAAGTCTGGGGAGCAAAATCTGTGTAGCATAGGATGTTAATATTGCCTGGTTGATTTTCCTCTCATTTTCATCCATTGGGTATGGATAACTGAGTGTGGAGTGATAACTGTGTGTGTGTGTGTGTGTGTGTGTGTGTGTGTGTTCTCGGGGTACATGAGGTCTGCGGCTAAAGGGAAATGGTGCTTCTGGAATTGTGTATGGCTGTTGTTGGGAGGAGGGCATTGGAAGGCTTTCTCCAGATTGTACTATATAGGTGCTGCAGACAGCACCTGATGATTCAGTGACCCTGTCGCTGCATACAAGGGTGATTTTAAAGCTCACGTTGCAAGTAGCCTCATTGACTACTAGGTAAATGGGTAAGTCAAATGTGGGCTTTATTAAAACTTTATAGAACTCTCGAGAGGGGTTCATGGATTCATTTTTGTCTCAGATTCACAGAGTTATTTCATGAATCCTTTTGCTTACCTGTGTGGTGAGCTTTCTTGTCTGATGGCTTCTTTCCTCCCAGCGCGAGATGATCTTTGTACAGACTATTTGGGGCAGGACAATGTTGGTATAAATTTTCTCTTTCGTAGTTGTTACCTAATGGTTATTAGTAGTCTAATTTTTTTTCCTCTTTGTCTAAATTTTAAGAAGGTAGAAGGGCACCTGGGTGGCTCAGTTGGTTAAATGTGTGTGATTCTTGGTTTTGGCTCAGGTCGGGATCTTGGGGTTGTGAGATTGAGCCACGAGCCTGGTGTCAGCTCATTGCCCAGAGGGGAGTCCGCTTGAGATTCTCTTCCTCTCCCTTTCCACCACTTTGTGCTTTCTCTCTTTGTCTAAAATAAATAAATTTAAAGAAAAAAAAGAAAGGTAGAATTATGTAGGACTAAAGCCATTAGGAATGTAGGTTTAAAATGAGAACAAACCTGTAAAATTATATGTACTTTCTAAAATTAAGTATTAGCCATCATATCCACAGCTTTTGAACCTGGTATCTGGAAGTAAAGCTTATCTCACTTCTGGTATAAGAATTTAGAACATTTTAAAGGATAAAAATTGTGAGAAATTGTATGTTAAGAAAACGACACATTTGTCAATGGAAACTCTTAAGTGTATTATTACCATGGTTCTTAGGAGTAATTTAAATAATACTGTCAATTATACATAAATTTCAAGAGCTTTAGCTATTGTGCATTAAGAAATAATTAGATTTCATTTTCCATAAACCATGTAGTGATATTTTCTTTGTATAAACATGTGGAGACTTAGGAACACTGACATGGGTGGTAAGAATGAGAAATAATTTAAACAGTACTGAATTTTTTCTGATACCTACATGTATCAAATGTAGCAATTCATTAGGGGAGAGTACATCACAGTGTTAGTCAAACCTGTGCTAGTTCAGTGATAGAAGCCCAATTTGAGCTAACTTGAGCAAGAGAGGCAACTTATTGACTCTTCTATCTGGACGAGAATGAATAAGCAGAATGAGGGTCTGATGCCAGGACTTTGTCACCCTTCTTCCCTTACCTCTCAATGTTGGTGTCTTCCCGCCCACTTGGAAATGGAAACCTTGCAGCTGGAAAAGAAAACAAAGGCATAATTAGTTGTTAAAGCTAAAACCAGTTTAACAAACTTAGCATAGGCAAAAGACAAATAATCCGGTGTTTGTGTGTGTGTATCCTTTCTAATGTTTTTTTTTTAATTTTTTTAAATTTATTTATTTATGATAGTTAGAGAGAGAGAGAGGCAGAGACACAGGCAGAGGGAGAAGAAGGCTCCATGCACCAGGAGCCCGATGTGGGATTCGATCCCGGGTCTCCAGGATCGCGCCCTGGGCCAAAGGCAGGCGCCAAACCACTGTGCCACCCAGGGATCCCCTCTAATGGTTTTAACAAGAGATTAATACCTATATTCTGGAACAAGCTTTTATGAATTGCCTAGAAAAAGAAATCAATAGAAAAATGGGCTAAGGGTCTGAAAAGACCATTCAAGAAGAAATCTAAATAAATGCAAATAGAGGTCATTGTGGATATTCAAACTAAAGTGACTTTATACCCATTGCATATTAATTTTTTTTTAAATTTATGAGAGAGAGAGAAGGAGGAGGAGGAGGAGGAGGAGGAAGAGGAGATAGGGGAGGAGCAGAGGGAGAGGGAGAAGCAGGCTCCCCGCTGAGCAGGGTAAGCTGGATGTGGGCTCAATCCCAGGACCCTGGAATCATGACCTGAGCCGAAGGCAGATGATTGACAGACGGAGCTCCCCAGGAACAACCCCCTCCATTGAATATTTTACTATTTTAGTGGGAATGTGGGGGAAAGTACCTTCATACATGGCATTTTTAGAAAGCTATCTGAAATGTCTATGAAAAAGAAAAAATACACATGCTTTTGACTCAGGGTTCCACTCCTGGGATTCTATGGAATAGAAATAAAAACACCAATAGGTGAGGACATTGCACAAAAAGATTTGTTTCTTGGGTAGTATTTATGTTAAAATACTATGTTAAAAACCTGGAAATGGGTGCCTGGGTCCTGGGATTGAGCCCTGCATTGGGCTTCCTTGCTCAATGGGCAACCTGCTTCTCCCTCTCTACCACTTGTGCTCTCTCATATGTTCTCTGTCTCAAATAAAATCCTAAATAACAAACAAACCTGGAAACAAGGGATGATAGGTTATCTGTAACTTTGAATAGTCTGCCAATATTAAAAGGAATGAATCATTTCAGAAACTTCCCTGTGGTGTAAACTAGAAAAGATGCAGAGAATTATATAAGATGATGCCATTAAAAAAAGCAAACTCTCTAACTGTATAATTGTTTATGTGTGTGTATATTTGGATTATGTGCTCCTGGATTAAAATACAGAAAGTACATACCAGACTTTCTTACATGAATTCCTTTACAATAAGAAGAGGATATAGTAGCTAGTTCAAAGAAAAAATTCACTTTTATGGATTTTTGTTAGATTGACTTATTTATATAAATTATAGGCATCACATTTAATCTATATATTTAAAAATATATGTACATACATGAATAAAGTTGTTTTAAAAATTAGGCAAACCAGGCAGCCCTGGGGGCACAGCAGTTTAGCATTGCCTGCAGCCTGGGGTGTGATCCTGGAGACCTGGGATCCAGTCCCACATTGGGCTCCCTGCGTGGGGCCTGCTTATCCCTCTGCCTGTGTCTCTGCCTCTCTCTCGCTCTCTCTGAATGAATAAATAAATCTTTTAAAAAAAATTAGGCAAACTGTATTAAAAGGGCAATAAAGGTTTGGTTACATTAAAAAAAGACTATTAAGGGATTACAGAATATCATATTTTAAATCTGCTCAAAGTAAAGTAACTGAGAAACACAGAAAACCCTAATCTTTGGGCATAAATTGTAGATGGCAGATTGACTGGGAAGGAAATAAACTTGAGGTGATTTCTTAATCACTTTGGTGTTTCCTTCTCCCAACAAGAGATCTGCTGTGTATATATATATATATGGCATTTAATAAATATTGGTTGAATAGAGAGATGTATAATGCTTATTAAATATTGTGTGTGTGTACAGGCCATATATATTGCTTTTAACAAATACTGGTTGAGTAAATGAATGGAAAGATGTACATTGAGAGAGAAATGGACCTTCAAGAAAAAAAAATTTTAAATGTAGTTTGGAATACCAATTATATACATATAATAAGCATGTAACTCTTGAGGAAAGACCTTAAGTTCACTGACAGTTGATACACGTAGGTTAACTTGGTCTTTAATTAGAAGAATAGGGGTAAATGGGATTGGTGGTTGAACAACTGAAACGGAGTATAAGCTGTTGCCAACTGAAGATGTAAGAGATTTGTCTTAGATTTTTAAGAGTTTTGGAATACATATGGCATTATGCCATTCTAGTTTACACAAAACCTGTAATATACCCTAAAACAGTGATTGTATAGTTGTCCTCATGCCTCCACCCCAATCTGGAGCATAGTGTATGCACACAAAGTTATTGAAGGATTGATTTATGACTATAGCATGTGACCTACACAAATTAGTCTAGCACAGTGTACTTTTCATTAGTGTTCTAGAGCTGGTTTGTCTTACATTTAGTGTTATTGCATTGTTTGCTTGAAGCTGGCAATTGGGGAGTATTTATAGAGATTGGCAAATGTTACCAAAAAGTTATTTTTTTTCTGAGCAGTGGCTTTCCAGCAATATACTGTTATTTAATTATGAATCAAGACCTGTGATATGGTGACTGAAAATTGGAAAACAAATTATACATTTCAGAGTTGAGTTGTAATTTAATTTTTTTTAAATCAGGAATTAGTAAGTAGGACATACAAAATGATATTTTATAATATCATTATATATCAATATATAATGATGTTTTATAAAAGTGTTAAATTTTATTTTGATATTTAATAATTATTAGGGGATATGTAAATTTCTGCAGAGGATCTTCAGTTATCATTCTGGAATACATCATTTGAAATGATGATTAAGTAATGCCTCTAGGACCATGTATTTCCTCCTTGGTTTTTGGAATGCTATTTAGTCCCACTGTCATGCCACCCTTATACCTGAATTTGTGCAGTTCTTTATGGAGCATTTCTTTTTGTTGCTTAAAGCTGTGATGAATGGGCATTTCCCTCCTCTTGAGTTAGCAGTGATTTTAGTAGTTAATGACAGTCATTAATGACAGCCTATTTATAAACTACTCTGGAAATTTAAGATCAAATCCAGAGATGAAAAACATGTTGACAGCTTGACACAGGGCAGACCTCTGAGTCGTGATTTTTTTTTAAGATTTATTTATTTATTCATGAGAGGCACACAGAAAGAGGCAGAGACATAGGCAGAGGGAGAAGCAGGCTCCCTGTGGGATCCCAGGACCCTGGGACCCTGGGACCATGACCCAAGTCAAAGGCAGACACTCAACCACTAAGCCACCCAGTTGCCTCTGAGTCATGATCTTTATATTAAGTCCTTACACAATCAGATAAGTAGAAATAGATGAGTGGAATTGTTTAATCTCATTCTACGTGTCCATCTGTCCTTCCCATCCCATCCCACCCCCACCAGGTAAACAAGTATTTTGTGCCAGGCACTGTTCAAGGCAGCAGGGATATTGTGATGAACAAAGCTGACAGTACCCCTGCTTTAATGTAGCCTACATTTTAATGGAGGAAACAAATGGATAATAAAATTGTAAGACAAGGTCTGGGAACACAAGGAATTTGTATTACTTTTTTACTGTTAATGCTTTTGTTCAAATTCTTCCACAGAACTATGGAGCTTGAGATTTGACTCTACTAGGACAGATATCTTTATTTATTCATGTGATTCATGAGGGTACAGTGCTTGGTAGATAGAATAATGTAAAGTTTTAGGAAGTATTTGAAGAGAAATATACTGAATAACTTGGTCTAAGTAGTAATGATACTGAACCACCCTGGAAAGGAAGGAATTACCCCACAAATTGGTAAAAATCCCGAGTGCATTTCCAAAGCTTAATAGGGATTATTGCCAGTTTTGTTTATTATTTGTAATGTATGAGTCATTGCTGGCATTTAAGAGATGCTCAGCAACTATTGTTGAAGAAATGGGTTTAACTATGTTGTTTTAACCAACTGCCCTAACATGGTTTTGATCAGGATAGGATTTAAAAAAAATTTTTTTGTACTAGTTTTTGAGCTCCAGTATTTTGCAGTTCATATAAAGATGACCCCAACATTTATCTTATTCCCAAGGAGTTTTTAGGAGTCCTAAAATATATAAATGTACTGCTAAAACAAGCTAGAAGTTACTAATGCCCAATAGGAGAAATAAACCTTAAAGTGAGAATTTGGAGATTAAGATCATCTCCTGCAGAGGTGACAGAAAAAGTTTCCATGGGGAGTGGCATTTAGCAGGAATGGACAGGTAATATTTGAACCATTTGGAGGTAGGGATGTGGAAGGCTGTAGGAATTACATCAGCAAAGATGTATTTTATGTGTGAGAAACCATGATGTGCCTCTCTGCATTGGAAGTTGTTTATTTTGTCCAGAGTGAAGTTCCTTTGAAAGAGAACAGTAGGATATGAGACTGAAAAAGTAGGTTTGGAAATTTTTTTACCTCCCCTACTGGAGCACTGAATATTTTCGAGAAGAGTGGGATGGTTAGAGAGAGGCTCCTTTGTGTCTGTTAACAGGAGAACCCATTCTCCCTCTTTTGTCTTTTAAGCACCTTGGAGATGGAACATGTTAGGTTTCCTTGTGTGAGGCAAACACACTTTTGTGCCCAACTCTAGTAACACTTTCCAGCTGCTTCTTTCTTATGGTGTTTTTTTTTTTTTTTTTTTGTAGTTGTTCTCTTTGTTTCTTAAAGGTTATAATAAAACTGAGAAGATAATCTTTCTTCCAGTTTCACCTGAACTGGCCTTGTGTCTCTAACCTCAGAGGCCCCTGTTTCTGTCTTCCTCTTGCCCTGTGTCTGACACACAGCTTTTCTGTAACTTGATTTCCAATTATGCAGTGACTTCCTGTTAGCTGTGGGCTAAAGGCACCTTCCATGTTGTGGTTCCTGCGTATTTTGTGTCTTCATTCTTTTCACTCCCTGTACCATCTGTAATGTAGCCATCTAGTTCCTAAAATGCCGTATCTCTTTCACCTTATTTTGCCCATGTTGTCTGTGTAATTCTACTTTCAGCTCCCCATGTTTTAACACCCTGTTCTTGAATTACCTTTTACTGAGAGTCCTTCCTTGATTTCCTGGGTGACAGTTGGGACCTCTCTCCTCCTGCTCACCAAGGATAGATTCCTGTCCAGGCGCCCCAGCCTTGTAACTGTTCAGGTGCTCTTTCTCACCCGATGATGACTATCTCAGGGGCAGAATTTTCTCTTACTTGCTTCTGAGAGTCCCATTACTGACCATAATGGTTGGCACACAATACATTGTTCTAACTGTGTTTATTGAATGACTTATTAGTTAGATAGCTAGGTTTTACAGAACATCCTAGAAATTATGAGCTTGTAAAATTGTTACCATGGCACTATTAAAGTTTTTAAACTTAGCATTTTTCGATGGTCTTTGCAGGAGCATAGTTGTTGAGTAAATTTAGGGACATTAGCTTTTTTTATCCTCTGATTTTGTTTAATAAGTGTTTATGTAGTATCTGCTTAGAACATAATGTCAGGGATTCTGGGAAATAGAAATTGGGACAGTTTTAGCTTTTCTGTATATGTACTTTGACAAGGAAGAACACAAATGAACAATTAACTCCTTTTTGTTGGACTTCAGTTGCTTCTCTTCATTTGAATCAATTTGTTAGTTCATGTTGCTTTCTCTCTAAACAACCCTGCAGACTATGGGCCCTCCTTTGATCTGTAAACTTGCATTAAAAACTGCAAAGTAAAGAGGAATATATACTTTGTGTGACAAACATCACATAATACATAACATAATGTTACTTAAATTAAGAACAATCTGAAAAATATTAATTTTGTGCTGTTCTATATTATTTTTTTTACTAACATACAGATTACATTTGTAGGATAGTATGTGTATATGAAGAAGTTGGTTTTCTTCTATAAATTAAGAAAAAAAACACAGTCTTATACTGTAAATGTAACAATGACACTTGAAAGTACTCAGAATTGTGGAGGCAAATAATTGCAATTACCTGGAGGGACTGAAAAACAAATCGCCTAATTTTGAAGACTGAAACAGCTGGTGTTTTCTTACCTCCCTCTCTCCCCCTTCTTTTTTTGGTAAATGCCCAATGAAGTTTTGTTGTTTTTCTTCTTACATAAACATAATCAACACAATAAAGAAGATAATGAACCAATGACTAAGAGCATCAGCACATTTTTTTTCTCTCTGTTCAGATGTGCCAAATAGATCTTTATCCTTCACTGAACCATCAAATAGAGGCTGGCAAATTAGAACATCCATGTTTATTTAATCAGCTCCTCCCTCCCAACTTTTTTGCGTTTTTGTTTTGTTTTTGTTTTAAAGTACAATTTGTTGTTCAGATGGAACTACACATATTCTAATTCTAAAAGGTATACTAAAGATGGTAAATAGAAAAAAGTGGCCTCATTTGATACAGTGTAACTTGTTTCATTTAATTTCATCTTTCTTTCTTTCTTTCTTTTTTTTTTTTTAAGATTGATTTATTTGTGAGAGACACAGAGAGAGAGGCAGAGACATAGGCAGACGGAGAAGCAGGCTCCTCACAGGGAGCCCGATGTGGGACTCAATCCTGGATCCCAGGATTACACACTGAGCCAAAGGCAGATGCCCCTACGCTGAGCCACCCAGGCGTCCCTCGTTTCATTTTTCAGCAAGAAAATATGACATTTAATGTAAAACATTTTATTTTATTTTTTATTATTTTTTTAATGTAAAACATTTTAAATGGAATGCTTTAAAACCCAAAGATTTGAAAGGAATTCAATTTGAATATAACTGTGTAGCCTTAGAAATAGAATAAAGCATAAAAATTAGTCAATTTGAATATAGTTTTTAAATACTTTTGAATAAAATTTATATAATAAAGTTCATACATCTGTAGTATACTGCTGGATAAATGAATACAGAATAAATACACTAGTGTAACCAGTACCCAGCTGGAGCAATAGGACGATGTTAACCAGTGAATATCTCCTGGTCCTTATTCCTCCTTCTCTTCCAGATAACTTCTGACTTCTAAGACAACAATTTTTCTGTTCTATAAATGTTTTGTAAAACTTTTTTTTTGGTGGAAAAATCCACATAATATGAAATTCATTGTCTTAATGATTTGTAAGTGTACAGTTCATTGACATATAATATCTTTACAATCTTGGTGTGCTGCCTCTGTCTAGTTCCAGCACCTTCCCATCAGCCCCAAAGGAAACCCCTTGCCCTTGGAGCAGTCACTGTGTATCCCAGCCTCCACCCAGTAGAAACCAATAGAAACCCTTTCAGGCTGGTTCCTTTGTCCTTTGGCATATCCCCACCATTCTTTGAACACTTCTCACTGTCTTGTGGGAAGGCTCCCAAGATCATACTGTAGTGTCCTAGCCCCTGCCCTGGAATTAGTCCTTTGTCCAAGGAAGAGTTTCTTTTAGTGGAGAATGCTATTGAGAAATCAGGTCTTCTAATGGGCGGTCTTTATCTCTAGGTCCTTTCAGAGAGAGCTAGTGTGTGTGTGTGTGTGTGTGTGTGTGTGTGTGTGTGTTTATATGTATGACACAAGTATATGCATGTGTGCGTATTTAGAAATTGCATACATGTATATTAAACGTAAGTAAATCCATATATAGAAAACCTATAGTATCTGTGTGTACACATACCCATCTTATATCTATTTTTTTCCTTAGCTATATCTATCCAAATACCTCTCTTTCCATCAGACTACAAGTTTATACTTTTACCTTAGATTTTTACATTCTAGCTTATTTCTCTGAAATACTTATCTAGTTGAAATATAATTAGGTTCACTTATTTGGATTCGTCTCATTTTAGGATTTTCTTCCCATCTTCGTTGATCTGATATTTTTTTCTTTCTGAATGTATGAAAAATTATGTCAGAACTCTATAGGGGTATACTCAAAGCATTGTCACTTACCCTCTTCTCTCTTAGGCGTTCTACTCCTCTCTTACCTATCATATCCCTGTTTACTTCCTGAAGGTATACAGTCTCAGGAATGTTCCTGATTATTTCTTCCTGCCTCTTTTTTTTTTTTTTTAACATAAGCAGATGTTTATTATATCTTATATCTCTTCATAAACACAGGTAATAAATTCTCTGCTAATATTTCCACTTCAAACTTTATCATGAAAATCCTGCTCTAGGGGATCCCTTGGTGGCTCGGCGGTTTAGCGCCTGCCTTCAGCCCAGGGCGTGATTCTGGAGTCCCAGGATCGAGTCCCACATCGGGCTCCTGCATGGAGCCTGCTTCTCCCTCTGCCTGTGTCTCTGCACCTCTCTCTCTCTCTGTCTCTCTCTCATGAATAAATAAATACAATATTAAAAAAAAAGAAAATCCTGCTGTACAGTTCAGAGCTATCCTTGTTCTTTGTTATAACTGCATATTATAGTTCATGCAGTGTGTTCATGGTGTGTGGCTTACCATATTTTATTCAGCTTTTTGTTCTCTGGCTATGGATAGAAGCACTTAACTGTTAATATACATCCTTTGGGCAGCTCAGGTGGCTCAGTAGTTTAGCACCGCCTTCAGCCCAGGGTGTGATCCTGGAGACCCGGGATCGAGTCCTACGTCAGGCTCCCTGCATGGAGCCTG
The DNA here is from genome assembly GCF_018345385.1 of Vulpes lagopus. Classification (NCBI taxonomy): domain Eukaryota; kingdom Metazoa; phylum Chordata; class Mammalia; order Carnivora; family Canidae; genus Vulpes; species Vulpes lagopus. Next base: position 45,736,436 of record NC_054839.1, read on the forward strand.
CTTCTCCCTCTGCCTGGGTCTCTGCCTCTCTCTCTCTCTCTGTCTCTCATGAATAAATAAATAAAATCTTAAAAAAAAAAAAAAAACAGCCCAGTACATCCTCTGAGGTTTAAAAGCTAAAAGAACAGGGGTGCCTGGGTGGCTCAGTTGGTTAAGCTTAAGACTCTTGATTTTCACTTGGGTCATGGTCTCAGGGTTGTGAGATTGAACTCTGCACTGGGCATGGAGTCTGTTTAGGATTCTCTTCCTCTGCCTGCCTGCACCTCCCCCCATACTTTGCCTTCCCTCTCTCTCCAAAAAACAAAACAAAACAAAACAAAACAAAACAAAAAACACCACCAAAACAACAATGAAACAAACCTGAAAGAACACCTCGGTTGGGCAGACCCAGTGGCCCAGCAGTTTGGCACTGCCTTTAGCCTGGGGTATGATCCTGGAGACCTGGCATCCAGTCCCATGTTGGGCTCCCTGCATGGAGCCTGCTTCTCCCTCTGCCTGTGTCTCTGCCCTCCCTCCCCCATCATGAATAAATAAAAACTTAAAAAAAAAAAACCCTCGCTTTTGGTTATGGTAACGAGGTGAAAGTTTTATAATAGTAGGATTCAGCAGTTGAAAGAACATTCCTTAAATATACAAAATAGTCTAAAAATTCAAGTGTCATATTGAAGGCAATGGGCTAAAGCTTTCCTATGAATAGCAGGGATGTCGATGCTAGTTAGGTATTGATGGATAATACGAGAGATGTAATGTGTTGAATTTCTTTTATTACTTCAAGTTAATTTCTGAGTGGCTAAAATTAGTGTTGGATCAATCTGGTTTTTTTTTTTTTTTTCCTTCTCCTGTAGAGCTATTTTAGAAACTGAAGGGGAGAACAGCAGGTTTTTCTGCATTTTTATCATGTTCCTTTGTAAACTGTATTTGATAATTCTAAACTTTAACATATGCTATTTTTAATGTATGCTAAAAGCAGCCTCCAAAATTATAGATAGAGTTCTTGGTACATAATTGTGCTCATTAAATATTTACGGAAAAAAAATAACTGCTAAAAGGAACTCTTTGCTAGACTTTTTTGTTGTTGGTGGTGGTAGTGGTGAACGCCCCTTTTGCGCTACTTTTCCTTGCTTGTAGATTCTATGAGTTTGCATAACATCATCTCTGAATAACAGATTTTATTGGTACTGGAGATCTGTTGGGGTTGTAAATGTTCTGAAAGCAAGTAATTCATACAGCAATGGCAGTTTAGTGTTTCTGTTGATCAGTGACATTAGAGATGCTAGAAATCATTTGAAAAATGCACGGAAATTGTTGCAATGCATTTTAATAGCAATATACATGATAGTAATTTAGATTATAATTACCCCCTTGGCAGCAACTGTGCTTACCCTTGTTTTGCACAGTGCTGACTCTGCGGTTTTCTTAAAATATGTCATTATCAATGCAAACTATTTCGTTAAATAGTCTGCAAGTTTCATATTATCTTATTTGTCTTCACTAGTCTCATCACCTGAATTAGGTGCCAAAAATACAGGAGTTACAATGCTAAAGAGAAACTGAGGCAGTTGACTTAGAGTTAGTGACAGACAGAAACAGTCATACAGGGGCACCTGGGTGGCTCAGTTAAGCATCTGTTTTCGGCTCAGCTCAGGATTCCAGGATCCTGGGATCAAGCCCCACCTTGGACTCTCTGCTCAGCAGGGAGTCTGCTTCTCCCTCTACTGCTACCCCTGCTTGTGCTCTCTCTCTGTCAAATAAATTAAATATTAAAAAAAAAAAAGCACACATAGGCGTACAAGACCATGTGTGCATGTACACACAAACTCATCACCATAAGAACTTAGGCTTTTTCACTCCTTTGGTTTTACATTGATGAAATTTTTTGTTGTTGTCGGTCCACTAAAAATGACAAAGTGAATGTCATGGAGAGGGATCTTGAGTCTAGTAACTGCATATAAAAACCAGTTAAGGTTTCCGTGGTTTCTTGTAGTCCTCCCCAAAATGCTAAGTTTTTACCTGCTAGAGGCTGTATGTTTTGGATCCTGTTAAAACATGCCGAGTTTTCTTTGTGCGTTTAGGTATAAGCAACCATTCTCTGTTGTTGGGGATGTAGTATGGGGAATTTGGGTGCAGGCTACATTCCAGGAGGAATAAGGTATGATTTAATGAGTTTAGTACTTGTTTATAATGATTGGAGTTGTATGTAAGAATGTAATTTCTAACTTCTGTGACATCTCAGATAGTGTAGGTAAACTTCTGTCATATGTTAGACATTCTACTAGGGACTAACAGTCATTGTCCTCACGCACATACGCCTTAGAGGGTGTCCTCTTCCTCTAAAAGTCTGTAGAACATGCAGACTTTTAGAGATAGCTCATTTTATATTTTTATTTTATTTTTTCTTTTTAAAGATTTATTTATTTATGATAGACATGAGAGAGAGAGAGAGAGAGAAAGAGAGAGAGAGAGGCAGAGACACAGGAGGAGGGAGAAGCAGGCTCCATGCCGGGAGCCCGACATGGGACTCGATCCCAGGACTCCAGGATCGCGCCTGGGGCCAAAGGCAGGTGGTAAACCGCTGAGCCACCCAGGGATCCCCTCGTTTTACTATTTTTAAAATTAAATCACTGTTAAAGGGTAGATCTCCATATTTGTATAGAAATCATTCAATTATTTGATAAATGAGAGAAAGTTCCTTAATACTTTCTACTGGTAACTGGGAATGGGATGTATTTTTAATTTATCATAGAAATGGTATTTCAAAATCTGCAAACAAGTAAATGAGATAGAATAATGGAGAAACATACTGAAAAGATCTGACACCGGCACTGAGATGAAATGCAGGCATGGACACAGGTACAGATGAAATGACTACCATTACCTTTAATAGTATATAGCAAAAGAAAGAATATTTGGTTTCAGAAATACAGAAATGGTGAAGGAAATAAGTGGTGAAAGAATGTATTACTTTTTATACCTTATTGTTGTACCTTAGAATACATTTAAATAATGAATCTGACAAGGGGAATGTTATATACATTTCTTTCTATCCTGCATTTGGTATTTCAGAATAAAATTTACTAAGGGATTAAAAAAAGATTTAAAAATTATGTTGGATAAATATCCTTCTAATTTTTGTGATGTCAGGCAGACATTCTTATCTCACTAATGTGTTTTGATACCACAGGGGATAAAGCTTTCTAAGTATTTTCATCTTCATGGCTAATGGAATCAGAGATAGGCAGACGTGAGTGTCCTTCCTCTCTCCCCCTACTTCCTGCTTCCTTTGAAGTTCTGTAAAATGAAAGAAACACAAGAAGAGCTGCGCTTAAAAGGAATATTTTTTATTATTCACGTATCCTATTTCTCTCCACAGTTTCGTGTCTTTTGTACCTTTATGTTGATAGTACTCTAATGAAAGGGGAAGTCTTGCTGAAAGCTGATCACCCAATTATCTGCTCTATTTCCTATATCTTCAATTTGAGGTCTTCCTTTCTGAGGAAGTATTCGTTCTTTCAGAAATTTTTCCTGGTAACTTAACTTCCTCTCCTTTCTGGTTTTAATCCTTAGTCTATGTATCCCTTTGATTTTATTATAACCTCATTCATTCATTGAATGCCAGGAATTTTACGAGGCAGAGTCATGAATGAGGCTGCAGCAGAGACACTGTCCTGGTAGATGCATTTCAGGGGACAAGGCTTCACACACAGGTGCTAGCAGGTATGGACGGACTCCTTATCCATAGCTCCCTTCTTGCTCAGAGGGCACCCTAGCCTTTGCTCTTCTTCCTGCTGCTACCGCTGCCCTCATCCTTACCGATGTTGTCCTCCATCCAGCGTTCCATCCTCTCATTTTCTGGACTTTCTCTGATCCACCAATCTTTATTTTTCTAACCAATCTCAACCACTCATTGCCTTGGGTTAAAACAGCACCCATAAATACGGCTTACAAACCTTCCTGAGCATTATCCATTTCTGCTTACTTCCTCTTCCCACTGTGAGAATTCCATAACCCTTCTAGAACTGCTGATCCATTGACTCCACTACTTGTGTCCATCGCCATCCAGCCGCCACACCTTCCTTCCCTTGTGGACCTTATGGACACATACTCCGTTGTTACCTTGAGTAACAATCTGTTCGTTTGCCTCTCTGTCCTTATAAACTCTGTCCTAGATTGAACTAAATAAACTTCCTACCTCTTTGGCCTTTGCACCCCCACACAGACTGCATCTGGGGGAAGCGTGTAGCCACACTAGTGTTTCCTGAGTGACTGCAGTCAACAGGTGAGTCCGTAACACATACCCTACCGCATGGGTCTTGCCAGTACACTTCGTGACTTTCTGAAAAAGATTTCATACCTTTTCTTATACTTCCACTCTGCGATGTGGTCAAACTTTCACACCTCTCTTCCTCATCACCACATCTGCCTGTCTACCTGAACCTTTTCCCTTTGACTCTGCTTTTGCTCTTCTTACAGTGATATACTTTATCAGTGACTGTTTAAAATCAGCTGCCTTCTTTGTATGTCACATCCTGTGTCATCGGCTTAAGAGTTTTTTTTGTTTCCTTGTTTGTTTTCCTGCATCTGTACCTATCTTATGCATTGTCAGTTTCTCCCCTGCTTGGTCATTCCCATCAGCACGCAAACATAGTGTGGTTCCAGCAATACTCCCTCCTCCCCAAATTGTGCTATAGGTTCCCCTCCAGCTGCTGCCCCAGTTCTTTGCTCTCCTTTATGGGAAGTTTCCTCAAGGAGTTGTCCATTCTTCTTGCATTCCCCTGGACCTTCTGACCAGGCTTAATCCCCAGTCCACCTCTCCTACCACTGTTGACCAGATCTCAATGATCAGTAGATGGCAGCACTGCTCACTTAGTTGTTAAGACCGAAAACATCTTTGAATTTAAGTTCTTTCACACCTTACTTCCAAATTATCAGCACCTCTTGTGTGACTTAACTTCATATTGAGCTGATCTCATGCCTTCCATCACTGGCTCCTTGTACCAGGCTCCTGTCAGCTCCTGACCAGACAGTATGCAAGCCTTTTTTATTTTTTTTTTAAAGATCTTATTTATTTATTCATGAGAGACACAGAGAGAGAGGCAGAGACACAGGCAAAGGAAGAAGCAGGCTCCGCGCGAGAGGCCGACATGGGACTCGATCCCGCGTCCCCAGGATCACACCTCGGGCTGAAGGTGGCACCAAACCACTGAGCCACCGGGGCTGCCCTACTCAAGCCTTTTGATTGGTTGTTTCAGGTTTTGCTACTTACAGTCTGTTGCCACACAATAGCTAGGATAATCTTTTAAAAGTGTTTGATTTTAATAGATCTAAAAAATTATCTGCTAGGTCTCTGCCAGGAGTATTCCATCCACTCAGGAAAAAAAACCCAAAGCCCTCACCTGTGGTTTGTAAGACCCCATCAGGGACCAGCAAACTTCTGTCTGAAATGGCCTGACAGTCAACATTTCAGGCTTTGTAAGTCACCCAGGGTTTTACTTACTTGTCCTGGTGCCAGTGTTTCCTCTTCCTCCTCTTCCTGTTTACAAGTTTTTAAAAATGTAAGTAACACTCTTAGCTCAAGAGTCCTACAAAAACATTTGGCATTCAGGCTACAGTTTGTTGTCCCCGGTCCCCAGGACCAGGCACCAGCTTATTGTGTCTCCATTTGTCCTCTACAACTCTGTGTCATGTTCCTTGGCATCTTGAGGTGTCTTTTTGTTGCCTTTGAATCTCCCAGTTCTTTTCTGCTTTTCTCACATCTCTTCCTCCTCTTCATTATGGTCTTTGTCAAATGCTATTTTCTTTCCTCCCTCCAACCCTTCTCCCCTCTCCCTTCTTCCTTTCTCTCTCTCTTTTCTCCTCCCTCCCCTCCTTGATTTATTTGAGGGGGAGAGAGTGCATGAGTGGGGAGAGGCGAAGAGGGAGAGAGAATTTCCAGCCAACTCTCCACTTAGTGCAGAGCCCGACACGGGGCTAGATCTCGTGACCCTGAGAACATGACCTGAGCCAACATCAAGAGTCAGATGCTTAACCAACCAGCCACCCCTCAAATGTTATTTTCTTAGGAAAATGTCATTTACTCAGACTTGGGACTCTCAAATAGCTACTTCCCCTACCACTTACTTTGCTTCTTTCATCTTCCCCGTTTAAGCAGATAGCATCACATTTTAGCTTAGGCCAAAAACCTAGATAGGAGTCATCTTTGACTTTGACTTCACCTCCATTATCTACATCATGTAAACGATGTCAGGAAAGAATGGGTGCTCAATATCCTTTAAGTAGTAAGGGGTAGTTAAAATAATTTTAATACTGAGTGGTGAACATAAAGAACAAGGAATCCATAGATGGGGGACTCAACTTTTATGGCTCACTAAGGCCTATCCCAGGAAGTTAATCTCAGCCCAGATCTGATATGTAGGAATAGGCCTGTATCGGGATGCGTGTGGTAGTGTTGGTGAGGGTTTGAGTGAGAGGGGTGTGTGTTAAGAGGAAGGAATCTCGGGTGAAAATGCAGAAGTTTTTAGATAATAAGTTGTTCAAGCTGGAAATACTTAACTATGGCTGAAATAATTATTTTTAGCCAGTGAGATTATTGTCTTTCCCAGTGTTGGTTGGTAAAACCTACTTACTGCTCCATTTAAAATGTTGTCTGTCTTTAATCCCATCTTCCATCCAAACACAACAAAAACTGTTTACAGATTTACTTCTATGTCTTGTACCAGAGAGTGTTGCTGGTCCAAAGATGGACAGGTTGGTCTTGGTCTTTCTTATGAGTTCAACCATACATTACATTGTATTTCTTGCTTGACTTAGTTTATAGATATACCACAACTTGACAAATGCTTGGGTTGTTCCCAGTCTTTTATTCTTAGGAAAAAAGCTGCTCAGAACATTGTATGAATGTTGTTTTGTTTTGTTTTTCCTCCTGCTTTATGTTTAGCTGTTCAATTGCTGAGTCTTCTGCTCTGTGTATATTTAAAAGAAACTGCCAAACTTTTTGCCAAAATGGTGATACCATTTTTATATTTCCACCAGTAGTATAGGTGAGTTTTAGGTACTTCACATCCATCCCATTCTAGGGGATGTGTAGTGATACCGCATTTGTGGTGGGTGGGTTGTGTTTTGTTTTGGTTTTAAGCTGCATTTCCTTGGTGACAGATGATCTTGAACATCATGTGATTATTGGTTTTTCATATATCTTCTTTGGTTAAGTCCTTTGATCATTTTTTATTTGGGCTGTTTGTCTTGTTACTACTGAGTTGTAGGACTTCATTAAGTGTTCTTTTTTTTTTTTTTAAGATTTTTATTTATTTATTCATGAGAGACACAGAAAGAGGCACAGACAGAGGCAGAGGGAGAAGCAGGCTCCATGCAGGGAGCCTGACGTGGGATTCGATCCTGGGTCTTCAGGATCATGCCCTGGGCTGAAGGCGGCGCTAACCACTGAGCAACCTGGGCTACCCATTAAGTGTTCTTAATATAGATCTTTCTGAGATACATTTATTGTTGGGAGAGGCTGTCTGCCATAGGCCTTGAATATCCATGTATATTTATTCTGAATACGCCAAGAATGCAAAGGCCTGAGCGCTCTTTACTCAACCATTTCTCAATGTTGTGCTTGCAGTAAGCTGCTTTGAGAAGTGATTAGGTCTCCCTGTACACAATGAGCAGACTTGTTACCAATTATTCAGCATAAAATTGGTGAGTCCCCCAAGCTGAGTGTTCTATAATTCAATGCACTGCATGTGCAAGCATCCATCAGGGAGGCCTGTGACATCCCTGTGGGACTTGGTGGGTTGGGGAACCAGTAGAGGCATAATAATTTCTAACTGAGGACTCCTCTGTTTTCTGCCAGCACTCACCAATCAGTAACAGGCTTATGTGGCTTGGCTTGTTATGTTATGTTGGGTAAAGTCTCAGACCAGACTGCACACTTCTTAGCTTGTATTGCAGACATTTTCACCTAGTCGTGGCTTACTCTACATTGTCTTAATGAAGCTTTTGTTAAGAGTTGTTTGCAAAATGGAAGGTTTAAATTTTGATGAAGTCTAATTTATCAATTTTAGTTAGTGCCTTTTGTCCTAAGAAATCTTTGCCTTCCTGAAGGTAGCAAGAAGATTTTCGTCTATGTTTTCTTGTAGATATTAAATTCTTAGCTTGTACATTTAGGTATAAGGTCTAGGTTCACTTTTTCTCTTTTGGAGGTCCAGTTGTTCTAACACCATTTGCTGAGGAGGGTGTTCTTACTCCAATGAATTACATTAATACTTTTGTTGGAAATCATTGACTATATATGTGCAGGTGTATTTCTGGACTATCTTCTATTGATGCTTATACTATTTTAACTTGATTACAGTAGCTTTATAGTAAATCTTGAAATTAGGTAACATCCCCCAACTTTATTCTTTTAAATTGTTCTATGTCAGGTTTCCTGCATTTTTATATACATTTTATTATTTTCTGCATAAATTTTAGAAACTGCTTCTCAATCTTGGCAAAACTTGCTAGGATTTTGATGATGATTATATGGAATATATAGATTATTCAGAAAATGTATTTCTTAGCAATGTCATAATATTGAGTCTTCTGACCCATGAACCTGACATCTTTATTTTGGCCATCTTTAATACCTCTTCACAATGTTTTGTAGTCCTTATAATATAGGTATTTCTCTTGTTTTATTAAACATTTTCCTAATTACTTTGTGGGGGCTCTTTTGATATTTTTTACGAAAATGTTAAATTGTAAAATTTTATTTCCTGACTGTGAGTAATATTTGGAAATGAAAACATTTTTATAGAGGTTGAGCTTTTATTCTATGATCTCACTAAATTCATGTAGATAATTTCATTTACAAATAGTTTTCCTCCTTCTTTTCTAATTTCTATTGTTGGTGCCTTACCACACTAGCTAGTACCTCCAGTACAATAATGAATAGGAATGGGAACATGCTTCCCGTGTTCCCACTTTTAGGGTGATCAATGTGTTGGTTTGACCAACATGGGAATAGAGTAGCTGGAAGACTTTATGAATGGGGGTGTATGATATTCTATTTTGTGTCATGAAACAAAGAATTATTAAGTTCAGTTATCCAAAAATCTATATCTCCTAGAGCATGGATTCAGCTTTCATTTCATGGAATTGACATCTTTTGATTCCATTGAGTTTACCTATAACTATAGTCAGATGGTGGAAGAGTACAAATTCCAGTGTTTTAAGATAACTAAATCCTTACCTTTCGTAATAGTCAAAGGTAATATTGAAAATTTATAAGTTAAAAAAGATCAGAATAAACACATTATTTAGATATAATTAAGTAGCTATCAGAAGAAATAGTTAAGGGTATTAAAATGATTGCCTCTGAAAGAGGTTAAGTGGTGGGGCAGTTGACTGCTTTTCTTAAATTTTACTTTTATATAAATGCATTTGTTGCCTTTTATTCTTAGATTTTATAAGTATTGACTATATGGGCTTACCCATTTATTGTTGAAGGGAACCAGCTGATATTTTCAGTTTCTATTTATTTTGATTCCCTTAAGCACTCCCCCCCCCCAAAATGCTCATCATAATTATTTCAATGATAAACCTAGAGAGTACTACAAAAAGAACATTTGGTTTAACTTCTTTTGTTTTATATTTGGATAAAAATATTGGCCTGATGATATGCACAGGAAACTTGCAACCTACATGCCCAATGATACCTAAATTAGGTAAGTAATAAGATGTGTTAATAGTCTGTAGGGAGGAAAAAAAATTCATTTAAGGTACTGGGATATGTTCATGAAACATGACTAAAAAGTAGCTTACCAAATAATATGCATGATAAAAGATTTTTGAAAGTAAAGTACATGTGCTTATGACTGTATAAGGAATATAATGTACATATTCTCATATGAGAAAAAAACACTTCAAGGAGAAATATCAAATTAGTAGTCATTTTGAGGCACTTTTTTCCCCTCGGTTGCTTTTCAGTTTTCCAGATTTTCTGTGTTGAACAGCCAGTTCAGAGTAATTTAAAGCAGAAAAAAAGTAATGCTATGTCAGTAAAAGTTGAATGTATTCTCTTTAAGATACATAACATAGTCACTGAATTTTTTAGAAATAGTGTTTATTTTCACTTCATTTCCCTTTTCCACTTTACTTTTTTTATTCTGAATTTTGCTTGTAAATTTTTTTCTTTCTCCCCCCCTTTTTAGTAAATTACCACTTTGCTTTTGATGAAAACCATCAGTTTTTCCAGTGCTAACTTGTTTTGCATTATTGAGAATGTTTCCCTGAACAATATTATGGCAAATTAATAATAAAGGAATGAAAAAAAGTGCATCTGATTTCCTGCCATCCCTACTAACCTACTTTTGAACATAGTATAGTCTGTAATGTAAATAGATACAGTTGTATAGTCTGTAATGTAAATAGTCTTGGTTGTATAGTCTGTAATGTAAATAGATACAGTTCTGGACTTTATTGTTTGTTCATCATGCTCATCGTTTTCCATCTGGACCATCTTTGTGTCTTCTTAACAGGTTTCCTGCTTCTGATGCTTCTAATCTGACAGCAGAAATCAAAGTTCTTTTGGTGGCCTGTGAGGATACAGTCCCTTCCATCATAACTTTTCAGTTATCAGTATGGTCACTTTTCTCTCGTTCAGATCTTTATTCTAATACTCAAGTTTGAGGCCTTCAGATTCTTCTGTGACCACCCTATCTGAAATTCATCCTTATTCCTCTTCCCTGCTTTTATGTTTTTCTGTAGCACTTTTTACTAGCTACAAAGCAACCACTTTAACTGCTTTTTTCATTTATTGTCTGCCTGGCTTTCTTCTTCTCCATGGAGAAGACAGCTCCATGCATCTAGGGATTTCTGCCTCCTGTTCACTGTTCTCTGTGTTTGTAACACTTAGAACAGTGTCTGGCACTTAGTAGGCACTAAATGTTGAATAATGAGCCAACTCCACCTCTTACAGCCTGCATTTCAAACTGCTGCCAGAGTGGTCCTTCCAAAACCACCCTGGAACATCTAATTAGATAGGCTTGCTCTGGCCGCTGTCTTTAGTTGTGCTTCCGGTTTGCTTTGCTTTTTTTACCTATGTGCCATGTTTTAGTGAAAGGAGTTCCTAATTCTTGGTCTGCTTAACTGACTGCCCTTCTACCTGTTACTCAAGCTTCCCTCATCTCTCCACCAAGTTAGGGCTTCCTTCTCTGAGTGCCTTGGGTACTGTGTTAGAGGAGTTAGATTTCACTGAAAAGCATTATTTCCTGGCTTGCATTTCTCTTTGTAGACTTAGGTTTTGATAATACCTGTGTATACTGCGCTTAGAACTGAGCATTTAATGGTAGTTGAGTCAATTAATGACTTAGTTGTTTTTTTGTGGTGCTTGAAGTATTAACTTTAATAGGGCTGTTCGTCTATTGGGTTTTGATTTTTATTTTGCATGTGCCTAAAATTACCATATTTTCAGATATATCTATGATGAATACCTCATTGTTCTCCGTGATATTTTGGATTTAAAGAAGTCATTTTAATTTGCAAACCTTTGATGTTTTTATCTTTTGTGAATATCATGGATGATTGTATTTGTGGGCAGAAGGAAATCATTCCCTCAAAATGATACTCAGAGTAGTTGTGTGCACATGCTAATATAAAAAGTGAGATTAATGTAATTGATATTACTTTAATGAAGATAAATTTATTTATTTATTTTTAATTACAGGGAAGTTTTAAGAGTAAGCGCCAGATCTCACCTCAGGAATTCATCCATGAACTGAAAATGGGGTCTGCAGATGAGAGACTTGTCACATGCCTGGAGTCCCTCCGTGTGTCTTTGACTAGTAATCCTGTGAGGTAATTCAACTCTCTGAACGTTATCAGGGCATATTAGTAAATTAAACAGATGTCCTTAATCTGTTCTTTTTATTTAATTCTTTCTTCATGGCACCTGTAAATAGGTGGTATACCTCAATGAGGTCTCAAGGTAAAAAGTGAATATGTAATATTTATATGCATGATGAAATATAGTGTCAATAGTAATTTTTGTTTTTATTACCAAGTGATACATAGCCTGTGGACTTCAAAACAAAAACTTATTATTTTTTTCTTATAGTTTTAAAAAACTGGGGCACCTAGTGTCTGACCTATAATTTCAGTTCAGGTCAAGATCTCATGGGTCATGAGATCAAGCCCCACTTTGAGCTCCATGCTTAATAAGTAGTCTGCTTGAGATTCTTTCTCTCCTTCTACCTCCCCCTACTTTGTTCTTTCTCTAAAATCTATTTTTTTTTTAAAACAGGATGTGTAACTTTTTATTTTATTTTTTTATTTTTTTAAGTTTTATTTATTTATGATAGTCACACAGAGAGAGAGAGAGAGAGGCAGAGACACAGGCAGAGGGAGAAGCAGGCTCCATGCACTGGGAGCCCGATGTGGGATTCGATCCTGGGTCTCCAGGATCGCGCCCTGGGCCAAAGGCAGGCGCCAAACCGCTGCGCCACCCAGGGATCCCTAAAATCTATTTTTTAAAAAGAGAACAATCATGATCACAAATCCATTTGACATTTTTGAGTTTCACTCTAAATTTTGGTATTGTGAATATACTTGCTGTTTTTTTGTTTGACATAGAAAGAAATACCATTAATTAACTTTTCCTTTATTGGAAATGATATAATTTAGGAGCATATAGATTAGTATTGCCAAAATTAGCAAATAAAAATACAAGATGTTGAGTAAAGTCTAAATTTCAGAGATACTAACGCTGAAAATTTTTGTTGTTTATCTGAAATCCAAATTTAACTAGATGTCCTGGATCTGGCAACACTAATACAGGTGTCTCTGTAAATCAGGTTTTAGACTTTTAAGCTCAAAATATTGTTGAAAATCTTCAAGCAGAAGTTGTTTTGAAATGTCTGAGCAGTCATAAAATCAGGATTTCAGAGCCGCAAGGGTCTAAGGTAGATCAGATTTCGCTGCTTTTGTATAATAAATGAATGCTTGTTTTTGCATGAGACTATATATCTGTATTAGGTGTGTGTGTATTCTTAGGGGTAGAGCTGACTGACTATGGAAGTTAATAATATATAATAGAATCTCTTTGATATCCTCTCTGATTAGTACTTTTCTGGACACTTCTGAAGTTTGGTGACAGTATGAAAAAACCCTTGATGGTACAACTATTTAAAACAAAATCTGTACCTGCTGAGACATGAAAGTGAGTGAGATTTAACTGAGGAGTATGAAGAGTGAACAAAGTATATTTTGGTATACTTCAACTTAATCTTTGTTTTTCCATCTACTTCCAGTCTGTTCTTTGGACTGTAAGTTTGGTGGGTAGGAGGCCAGGGACCTCCTATGTCTTATTTACCAGGCACAATGCACAGCACATAAAAAGTACTCAGAGGACCTCTGTTGATTGAAACATGAGGTTGAATTTTAGCCTCTTTCAGTTTTCCCTTGGCTATTGTTACAGACTAAGTTGAATTGGGAATTTGACAGATATAATCATATATGAAGAGCTCTGGTTTCCAGTTTACTCTGTACCTGTTTAATATATTCATTTAAAAATAATTTTTGAGCACCTGATATTTACTAAGCATTGTCTTAGATGTGGGGCTTGGGTCAATAGCAAAGCAGGCCCAGGTGCTGTTCTTAAGAAGTTTAAATGCAGGAAGAGGGTGTTTTGGGGTTGATTGGGGAGACGCACTCATGTCTTAGTTTTTCTGGCAGCCACTGAGCAATGGATTTATTTGTGGCTTTTTAATTTAATTAGAAGTAGACCCTTCCCTTTATCTTTGTAATTTGCTTAGATGAAAATGGTAGCAAAAGAAAAACTACAAAAGTATTTTATATATGAATTAATGTATATTCCAGTGGAAACAATTATGTGTGATTTTGCCTTAAACTACTGGAAAATAATGCTATGTTTTTTAACTTGAACTTTATTTAAAAAAAAAAAAAAACTTGTGGAATTGTTTTTCCAAGAAAGGCCGATTCTAGAATGTATTATCAGGAATCCACAAGCTGTGGTTGTTTCCTGTAAAGGTCTTTTTTATTGAAAATAATGGAAATCTTACCATTGGAAAAGCTTTTCTGAAATTGTGGCGCAAGATGTAGAGAGAAAATAGAGAAGAGACCCACGAATATCTCTGTGTGCTGCTACAATTTGAGGAATGACTTGCCTGGATATGCCTACATTCAAATCTTAGGACTTAGCTGTTAGTTTTGTGTCTGCTACTGTTAAAGTCAGTTTTTCTTTTCTTTTTGTGGTTTAAGATTTTATTTATTTATTTTGAGAGAGAGAGTGCCTCAGAAAGAGAGAGAGAGAGAGCATGAGAGAGGGGAAGGGTAGAGGGAGAGGGTGAAGCAGACTCCCCACTGAGCAGGGAGCCCGATGTGGGACTTGATCCCAGGACCCTGGAATCAAGGCCTGAGCCTAAGGTAGATGCTTAACCGACTGAGCCACCTGGTATCCTAAAGTCAGTTTTTCATATTTTCTTCTTCTTTTTTTTAATGTATAGTTTGTGACTCAGTTTCAAGAGAAACAGAATTTGACTTTTTGTCAACTTTTTAGATCTGTGGTATTACTGAGTAAATCAGAGTTAAGATTCTTTAACATCTGTGAATAGAGTTGAGAAAGAAACGCATTAACTAATGAATGATGATTCTCCAATGCTGGTTTGGGATTGAGTTTTATTTAACTCAAAAATGAAGGAACAAGAAGGAGACTTCCCTCCACCCTACCCCCACCCAGATATGCAATACTTTTAGAGCACTGCCTGCCAGTTACGGGCCACGTCAACCTTTTACCATCTAGACAGTGAATTATATGGAAACTAGTGCATTAAATACCATGTTGTTTGTTACCTTTCATGAAGAGTTGATTTGAAGATCACAAAGTTCTTCTGTTTTGAAGTTTTATTGATTATTCAGTATTCTTGGTGACAGTTTTAAGCTAAAAGACATAGTTGGTTTACTTTTGGAACGCAAGAAAAGACCAACTTCTTCAAATTGTCAATTACAACTTTTAGGGGATCTTGACATAGGCGACAATTAGGTGTGAGCTATGGAACACTTTGAGATGGAAACATAAAAGAGTAGACACTAACATTATTATGATTGATATCAATCATTTGAGTCCATATTCATCTATGTGTATAGCAAATTAGTTACAGAATGGATCTTCATTTTCTTACTTTGATGCAGCTGTCAAGGGCACGATTTCTTTCTCAGAAAATCCAGTCTATCAGGTCCCGTGTTTTGTGATCTTAGGCATTTTTTTCCTTAAGTTACGGTTAACACGTGCATTTTGAAGTTTACAAGACCTGTTTTCTGGCTAACATCCTTTGGTTAAATTTCTAAGGTGCCTTTGTAACTAGGTTTGATAAAGTTGATGACTAACTTCAAAAAAATGACTTTAGAAAAAATGTGCAGTAAAATGTACGTTTACTGCAAGGCAAGTGAACATTGAGGGTCATTATTCCATTTGATCAGTGTCATGTTTGAAATCTAGTTTTTCTGCATTTCTGGGCTTAAACACAAAGCTGGTAGATGAGCTTAATTTTAGAATTGGCGTATGTTGTGCCACGTACCATTTGTGTGAAGAGACCAATAGAAAAGGTTCTGGCAAGCAATGAGATCAACATACTCATTGGTATCAATATGATCTGTAGAAAAAAGTCGAGACCAATAATTTGAGGTTACTGATTCAAATTCAAAATCTTATTTTTATAAAATGTTAAACATATAAAAAAGGCTTTGCATCAGAATGAAACAAGAACCCACTTGCCTACTAATAATGCTAAGGTAGGAATACGGCTTATAACTTTGAAGCTCCCATGCACCCCTGCTAAATCCCGTGTCCCCTTCTTCCACTATACTGTGGTTTGCACTGTTTAGAATTTTGGGCTTATCTTTTTTTCTTTTCATTATGTTTTCACCACATATGTCTTCTTAATTGGTGTATTATTTGGTTTTATATCTTTTTGTGTAACTGGTGGCATATTCCGTGCATTCTTCTGGGACTTTTTCCTCTCTGTTGTATTTCATAGATTTATGTATGTTGATGTGTGCACCTACTTACATATCATCAGAATTCATTCTGTTCCATACCTTTATTGTTTTCTTGTGTTTTAGGCATATTGTAAGTAGCATGCAAATATGCTTTTTAAAAAAATTCTGATAGTCTTTGTTTTCATCTGGTAGTTTTATCATAGGCACTGTAAAAAAGTATTGGAACCTACATCTGACATTTCATTATGAATTTTCAGTTAATTTATGCTACTTTACCACATTCATCTTCCTTTCCACACCCACCTTTTGCTCTTTGTTCCTTTGCTGTATTCTTCCTTAAATTCTTTTGGATAGATTTTTGATCTTTCATTTCACTTTTTTTCCTTACTTATTGATTTGGAAGACATTCCTTTTCTGATCTAAGGAAAGAAAGTTAACTTGTACACAGTAAGGAAATTTAATATGCATATACATGAAAGGGACAAAAATAAGTAATATCCCTTATTTTAAACCTGAGAATACTTTAGCACCAATCATCCTCAGTTAATTTGCTTGCTAGTTTTGTGTGATTTTTTTTTTAAGATTTTATTTATTTATTCATGAGAGAGAGAGAGAGAGAGGCAGAGACACAGGCAGAGGGAGAAGCAGGCTCCATGCAGGAAGCCTGACGTGGGACTCGATCCAAGGACTCCAGGATCACACCCTGGACTGAAGGTGGCGCTAAACTGCTTATCCACCTGATCTGCCCTTGTGTGATATTTTATTTTTTTCTTTTAAATATCACAAATTAGCTATTACTATTGACTTAAGCTACAGATGAGTGTATATGTATATATGCTTGCACACACACATAATTATTCCTTTTTGGGTCTTATTGGTTTGCCTCTGATTTTACTTTTGATTCAGGTTATCATTAGGTCCTTTGGTGTAAATCTTTTGATGGTGAAACTTTTATTTGTCAGACAAGGACTTTCTTTGCCTCTACTTTTTTTGGGAAGAGATTTATTTATATGAGAGAGAGAAGGAGAGAGAGAATGAGAATGAGCAGGGAGGGACAGAGGGAGGAAGAGAGAGAGAGAGAGAGAGCGAGAGAGCAGGGAGCTTGCCACAGGGATCAATCTCAGAACCTGGAGATCATGTCCTGAGCCCAAGGTGGATGCTTAACTGACTGAGCCACCCAGGCATGCTTCACCCCCTGCCTTTTTTTTTTTTTTTAAGATTTTATTTAATTTTTGCCTCTACTTTTGAAGGATGGTTTTCCTAGAGCATGAAATAGACAGTTTTTAGATATGTTAGTACATCAAAAATACTGTTTCTTCTTCTGCCTTTCATTGCTGTTTTTAAGAGGATGGCTCTTGATCTAAACTTCAGTCTTTTCCAGATAATCTGCCTTTTCTTTCTATCCTGCTTTATGATGCTTTTTCTTTGGTGTTCTATAGTTTTAAGTGCCTGATTGGAATACTTCCTATTAATCCTGCTTGGGGCTTTATGTGGGGGCTCCTGAATATGTGTTGGTGTCTTTAATAAGTTCTGTGAAAATTTCCACTATTATCTCTTAAAATTTTTTTTTTCTAATTTTATCTATGTTAGAATGTGGGCCTTCTTCCTTCATGTGCCATTACTTATTACCATCTTTAAGGTTTGCATATATTTGTCTCCCTCTACCATAATTTAAAAAAATCATTTAAATTCAGTTTGTGAACATATAGTGTAATACCTAGTGCTTATCCATGCCATCAAGTGCCCTTCTTAATGCCTGTCACCCAGTCACCTACCCCCCTTCCCACCACCTCCCCTTCTGCAACTGTTTGTTTCCCAGAGTTAGGAGTCTCTAATGGTTTGGATTCCTCTCTGATTCCCCCTCCCCGCCTCAGTGTCCTTCCTTTATAGTCCCTTTCACTATTTCTTTATTCCACATATGAGTGAAACCATATGATAATTGTCTTTCTCTGATTGGCTTATTTCACTTATATGTGGAATATTTAATACCCTACAGTTCCATCCACATCGAAGCAAATGTCCTTGTCCTTTCTGATGACTGAGTAATATTCCAATGTATACATATACCACATCTTCTTTATCCATTCACCTGATGAAGGATTCACCTGATGTCGTGGCTCCTTCTGGAAGCAATTTGTAAAGATTTTCCAGTTTCCTATTTGTTTTTTCACTGATGTTAAATCTGTTGAGTTATACATTGCATTTTAAATTTCCATTTTTATAATTTCATGCCTATAATTTCTCTTTGGTTCTGTTTTAAAACCTCTTGTCTTTTTTTCATAATTGAAAAATTGTTTATTTTTAATAGTTTTATTTCTTTAAACATACTAAATATTCTTATTTTCTATGTTGGTAATTCTAGTAAAAGATTTCCCAGGCCTAATCCTGATTATTTGGTTGTTTGGTTATTTCTTTTCATCTTTATTCATATCTTATTTCTTTGTGTGCTCTGTAATTTTTAAGTGACCTCCTGTCCCTTTGAACTTTGCTAGAATGAACTAAATGATTTTTGACTACTGGGCACTTATGGGTACTAATAAGCTAGGACCAACTTAAACTAAAATTTCTGGTTTGAGGTTTTGTTTGTTTTTATCACACAGGTACCTTACATGTATCTGGCTCCTGAGTTAGAAGTTACCAGAGCATAATTGCCTTGCCCTTTCCTGGGCAGCTGGGCTGGTTTATTTCTGGTTTACTTTCTTACTGCAGATGTGACCCTTTGAGATTCTTAATTTTTGCTGTGTGTCCTAGACTTTAGCTCTTGTCCCTTTGACTCTGCATGATGATCACAAATGAAACACTGATTTCCTTTACATCTGTCCCACAGAGCAGAGCAAGTGGGGCTCAAGGCTGGCTTACCTCTCTGATTCCTCCTCCACCTCTTTAAATCTTTCTTTTAAGGAGGCTTTCCTTTTTTGTCACTTCAGATACAAATCTAAAATCATGTTTCTGTGATGTTGGTTGGTAGTGTGGTTGTAGATCTCTAGTTTAACACAGGAAAAAAAAGTATTAAATTTCTCTACCCAAAATCTAAATTTCTTCGAAAGTTATAAACAGAAAAGTAAAAGCTTTTCTCCTTTTTGTCATTTGATTGTCAGACATGCTAGTCAGGGGTGAACTCCTGTTAATAGTTTCTTGCGTACTTTTGCTCCAGATTTTTAAAGTGCATATGTTAGTATGTTTATATACTTATTTTACTTTACCTTACTGTTGCATACTTTTTTTTTTTTTTTTTTTTTAAAGATGAACCTAGGAACTACAGTTTGGTTGCTCTGCACAATATTTCTCTTGTATTTAAATTAGCTTTATTCTATCCTTTAAATCACCTTGAATCCTTTGATTTTTCTAGTTCTTTTTGAAACAGCATCATCATCTTGCTGGTTCCCTCATTAATGTGGTAAAGAAATATTTGACACTGCTCACTATATCTCTGTGAAGTGATGTGCATATCTTTTTGAAAATCATGGTTTGACATTAGAGGTTTGTGGAATGTGAGAATTCCTCAAAATTATCCTAGAAATTCATGGAGGGAGTGGATGGGTAGAAAATCTGAGTTTTCTACATCCTCTGCCTATCCCAGGGTTGGCAGAAGGGACAGTGAATATGATTAAAGGTGGGGTGTTTGTTGAGTGGAGAAGACTTAGTGTCCCACCTTAATTGTCAGTGCGGTCCTCCAGGCCATCATCCTTCCTCCCTGCCTGCAGAGCCCCTATTCTTAGTTGATCTAAATGATGTTGTGTGGGGTGAGATGTATGTGTGTATGGGGGCTTGCAGGTTCTTTAAACTGAAATATCGACAAATCAATCCTTTCTCTTACCAATGGACCTCTTCTTTTTTTAAAACTTTTATTTATTCATTTATTTTTAATTTAATTAATAAACATATGGTGTATTATTAGTTTCAGAGGTAGAGTTCAGTGATCGGTTGTATATAATACGCAGTGCTCATTATATCACATGCCCTCCTTAATGACCATCACTCCGTTACTCTATTCCCCTACCCACCTCCCCTCCAGCAACCCTCAGTTTGTTTCCAATGGTTAAGAGTCTGTTATAGTTTATCTCTTGGTTTTGTCTTATTTTTCCCTCCCTTCCTCTATGCTTCTCTGTTTTGTTTCTTAAATTCCACATCTGAGTGAAATCATGTGATAATTGTCTTTCTCTGATTGACTCCTTTTGCTTAGCATAATACCTGCTAGATCTGCATGGTTGCAAATGGCAAGATTTCATTTTTTTGATGGTTGAGTAGTATTCCATTGTGTGTGTGTTTATGTGTGTGTATAAATATATATATGAATGTGATATATATACCACATCTTCTTTATCTGGTCATCAGTTGATGGGTATCTTGGCTCTTTCCATAGTTTGGCTGTTGTGGACATTGCTGCTATGAACATTGGGGTGCAGGTGCCCCTTTGGATCACTACATTTGTATCTTTGGTGGAAGGTGGGCCTCTTCTTTTTTTTTTTTTTTTTTTTTAATTTTTATTTATTTATGATAGTCACAGAGAGAGAGAGAGAGAGGCAGAGACATAGGCAGAGGGAGAAGCAGGCTCCATGCACCGGGAGCCTGATGTGGGATTCGATCCCGGGTCTCCAGGATCGTGCCCCGGGCCAAAGGCAAGCGCCAAACCACTGCGCCACCCAGGGATCCCTTTTTTTTTTTTTTTTTTTTAAGGTGGGCCTCTTCTTAAAGCTTAATTATACCATGTTATGATCCTAGAGGAGTCTCTGTTGCTTTTGTCAGTCTTACCAGATGCTTTCCTAGGAAGGAGATGGAATGGAACCAGAATGAGATTTTATGTGTGTATATATATATATATAATATATATATACATATATATTATATATATATATAATTGTGTGTGTGTGTGCGTGCACGTGCGCGCAGTGTATAAGCTATCAGAATCTTAACAGGAAGACAGAAACCAGAGAACGCATGTAAATTTTTTTTTTTTAAGTTAATACCAAAAATTGGTTAAATAACTCATGGAGAGACTGAGAAACCAAATAGGAAACAGTGAGGCACTTGATGAGCAGTAACAGGAAGCTGCTCCCCTCCTGTACTGGAAGGAGAGAAAGAGAACTGTTCTGGAAGCTAATGGGCTGATGTTGAATGGCAGAAATTGGATCCATGGGGAAGATGCAGCTGTTGCCAGAGAAACTTCCAAGGCAGAGGGAGAGAGAGAGCATTATATTCCCTGTTTCTTTTTTCTTTCCACTGGTCATGCCTAGCAGGGAATAGCTGATTACCAACCCTGGGAGCTGAAGCTGCCAGAGTCAGCCCCTTTGAAACTAGAACAGAGCAGCAGAAGGGGAAGAAGAGAAAACCAGGACAAGAGTCAAGATTCTGTAAGTTAGTGAGTGGACACAGTATAGATCAGTACAAGTTAAATTCTTGTAGTTTCATTGGATATGTAGGTAGGTTCTTCGTCTTAACTGCCAGGGGCTTTAAGTAAGTATTTTCATAATATGCTACAGTCATATTGAGTCAGTCATAAACCTTCTAAAACTAAAAAGGACTCTCCTGCTCTGAATATCCTGAAACTACGTCAACTTGAAGGTAGTCAGTTGAGTCCTAAATAAAAGGTCGTGTGCTGAGCTCCTCTGTTGACTTCATTCCTTTTTTAATATTTCACTTTTGCCTCCCAAAGATCTTTTTCTTTTTTTTTAAGATTTTTAAAATTTATTTATTCATGAGAGATGGGGGGGTGGGGGGTGGAGAGGGGGAAGGCAGAGACACAGGCAGAGGGAGAAGCAGGTTCCATGCAGGGAGCCTGACAGGGGATTAGATCCCTGGTCTCCAGAGTCATGCCCTGGACTGAAGGCAGCACTAAACCGCTGAGCCACCTGGGCTGCCCAGATCTTTTTTCTATTTATGACTTCTCCCTTGATTCTGTTTAAAAACCAAAACACTTTATCATTTATTTCATTTTCTCTAACAGCTGCCCTGCTTCACAAACACACATGCAAACTCCTGGTTTTGTGGAGATACAAATAGACCCCGTTGGTGCCCTGGAATTCTGAATGTGTTACGGTAGATACAGAAGTGAGGTTAGGAATAACAACTTCTGTATTCCTGGCTAAGTTGCAAAGCACAGCTGGGACTTCTGAAGGTTCGGTGTAGTTCATCCCACTGAATCAAACTTGCCATGTTGTCATGAGTAACAAGAACAGACAACTCTAGGTCAAGGTCAGGATCCCTTCCCCACTTTCACCAGTTGGATAAATCAGTCTTTCTGGGTAGTGGTTGGTGGAAGAAAATCTTCACATAATGAGTTGGAAGGAGTGACTGAGGGAAGTAATCCCTCCTATTCTCTTCTGGGGAACATAGTAGTAGGCCTCTCCCTGTGTAGAAATGAGATGAGGAGGATGGATAGTAAATGTTCTCACTAATTATATGCTCTAGTTTATTTTTATTCCCCTGACATATTTTAGAATTTTAAAGTAAGACATGAGCTATACAAAAAAATTAAATAAGCCTTAGAAAAAAGTTTGAGAATTAATAATATGTACAGATGTATGGTGTTATTAATAGTGATAATTTCTGAAGTGGATGATGAGAGGAGTAAAGGTTTTCCTAGGTGACCTAATTCCTAAATTTCTTGTGTTTCAATCTTATTCTTTCTTTCCTCTAATTAGTGATACCAGAGGGGCGAGTCATTCAGGTGGTTCTATGTTTTCCTTCCTGTGCTGCTTTGATAAAGTAGCTGCTAGTTACTTGAGGTATTTAAACTAATTAAGGGGGTGTGGGGGGGGAATCCAGAACATTTCAGGTGCTCAAGAGGTACATGTGGCTAGTGGCAAATTGAACAGCACACACAAACCATTTACGTCATTGTAAAAACATTCTATTGGACATTGCACCTTGGTTCTTCATAGGTCCTTGCTTTTTTGGCATAATTATATCCTCAAAGTTAGGTTCAGGACTATGGGAATATATAAAGGAATTGAAGTCTGAAAGATTAAAGGATTTTTAAAACCTCCAAGGATGATCGAGCATTTGTATCAAAAGCACTGAGAGAAGAAATGAGTGATCTAAGGGAGACTGCCTTCATTGAAGGAGTACTGTCTTGGAAGGCTAAGGCAAAGGGAATAGGCTTCATATCAGCTGTTAAGGAATAGAAATGGAAAGGAGAGGTATGGTGTGTGTGAGAATACAAAAGCTATGATCCATGGGCAGCCTTCAGTGTGGCTGGCAGTAGCTGGGATGAGGGAATCAGCAATATGGCACATCATAGAAACATCCCCTTTGATAGGTTAAACATTATTGATTGAATATTTATTTTATGGAACTTTTCTCAGGAAGATGCACTTTTACCTCTTCAAAGTATTTTTTATAGCTTGTTTTCTAATAAAAAGTCAAAGTATAGGTAGGATGTTAATATTCTTCATTTCTTTAGACAATATCATATATCTTAGGACATGTTTTGTATTATTTATGTCTAAATTAACATTCAAGATCCATACTTTTATGGCCCTTAATATTGCTTATTAAAGAAATATTTGTTGAAAATGACCTCTAATTTTAGGTCATTTTGCAGTCTTTTCCAAAGTGTTTTAAAAGAATGAAATATTAATGAAAAATACCCTGAAAGAAAATATTAATGTTTATAAATGAATACTAACCTGATATTTTAAAGGGCATGCCAGTACATCCCAGTGCTTTCACAGTCCTTCCAAAGTTGCTGTAATTTCTTTGAGGGACCTTCCAGAAGACTGATGTTCCCACTGATAGGAGACTTTCTGTTTTGTGTATTGTCTATTCATACTACAGCTTGGTTTTGGCTTATAGATGTATTAAAATGAATTATTATTTGGTTTCAGAGTTAACTCTATCTGCGTCTGAAAAGCTTTGACTTTGAATTCAAGGTTAATAATAAAAGTACAGTACATTGAAAATATAGTAATTGCTTTTAACTGAGAAATACATATATTCTGTACATGGTGAATAAGAGCTGTGTAGCTCAATTTGTACTTGACCTGAAAGGTCCTAGAATTGTAAAGTCCTCCCAATCTACTTTATAATATATAGATGTCCTAGTCTATTTAAAATAAAATATAAATTGCCATTTGAATAGCCAAGATTAATTTTATAAAAAAAATACTCTATTCAAATGTAAAGTCAGTCACAATTAACGTAGTGTCTCAGACCTTTTTAAAATACAGCAGTTTGATATTCAGCATAAAAGAAAAAATATGTGACTGAAAACTAATTTTTCAAAAAGATTGCTGTTTAAAAGACAACAAAAGGTAGTGTTGTAAGAATTTGGGAGAAATACTGTTCTTAAAATTGTATAGTTGTTCCTTACTGTAGCAGTGAAATACAAGAAACTTTGCTTTTCAATGATAATTGTCCATGTCCTCAGAGAATGTAAGCCTTCTATGTCCAAATCTGTAACAGTTATCTGAACGATGTTATTTACTGAATACTTTGGTTTCTTTGGCAAGGATAAATATATTTAGTGGAAAAATTGCTGAACTGCAGATTCTAAAACCCCCTAGTTATTTAATATCCTACATACAAGGAGTCTACATAGTTTGTTCTTTAGACTAATTTTTTCAGCCTTGTTAGATGTTTTAAAAGTATTGCATGGTGTGGGGCTCCTGGGTGGCTCAGTTAGTTAAGTGTCCAACTCTTGATCTCAGCTCCAGTCTTGAACTTAGGATCCTGAGTTCAAGCCCCATGCTGGGTATGGAACCTTCTTCTTCTTTTTTTTTTTTTTTTTTAAATGTATTCCTTAGTGAGTAAAGAATTAAAAATAGGATTTTTGTCTTGGTATTTCCTGCTGTCTCTATACCTAAGAAGGTACATCACTAAAGTTGACCTTTGAACAACATAGGTTTGTGTGTATCCACCTACATGTAGCTATTTTCTTTTAGAATTTCTCAGTATTTTCTGTAGCTTACTGTATTATAAGAATACAGTATATAACACATATACAACATATCTGTTAATTAACTGGATATGTTATCGGTAAGACTTCTGGTCAACAGTAGACTATTAGTAGCTGAGTTTTTGGGGAGTCAAAGTGTTTACATGGATAAACTTTTCCACTGTGCCAGAGGGGATTAGTATCCCTAACACACCCAAGTTGTTCAAAGATTAACTGTATATATAAGGCCTAAATACAAAGTTAGGTAAAATAATATTGTTAAGAGGAGAAAGTTGTAATTTTTATAATTCAGAAAACCTTGTAAATTAAAACTCAACTTTATCATCCATGTTAGTCATGGATTTCCAAGTCTTTTGTTATGGGGTAATCAATATATGTGAGACAGAAGTAGGTGTAGTTTTCATTTGTTAAACATCTTTTATATGTTAAAATTCATAAAAGATAAAAGAAACACTTCAGGGTTAGATCCACTGAGGTCACTTGGAGTGCCTCTGTGGAGCTAAAAAATAGGCTCATTTGAGCAGAAGTCCAATAGAGCTTTGTATAGGAAATGTTCTTGGTCTGTGCTGTTCAGTACTCAAAACATAGGACTATTCAGCCCATGAATTGTGCTTACTGTGACTAAGGAATGGAATTTATTGTTTTTAAATATTTTATTTATTTATTCATGAGAAACAGAGAGGCAGAGACATAGGCAGAGGGAGAAGCAGGCTCCTTACGGGGAGCCCAATGAGGGACTAGATCCCGGAACCTGGGATCATGCCCTGAGCCAAAGACAGCCGCTCAGCCGCTGAGCCACCCAGGTGTCCTAGGGATGGAATTTAAATTTAAATCCACATGTTACTAGAGACTTCCCTTTTGGACAATAGTTTTACAGATGAGAAAGTCATATGATATTCTTGGTGTGCTTGTTTTGAGCCTTTGCATTCTTGAGTCTCTATAGGTATGGCTACTTTCTCTGGCATACTATGGATTTCTGAGGAGGTACACAGAATACTCTGTTGTTGTGGGACTGTAATATGGAACTCAGGAGATCAGGGTGCATGTTAAATGGAGTTGAATAGTAAAAAGAGAACAGGGAAATTAAAACATGAATTAAAATGCATGAGCTGGTATACTGCTCATTTTTCAGGATAGGGGATCAAATATTTTGAGTGTCTTTATACACCTGTCTGTTGGAAAACTAGTAGAAGTCCAAGGCCTTCTCCCTGTCCTCAAATTGCTGAGATTCCATTTGGAGCAAAATGTCTAACACAGCATAGACTAAGTAATACCACCAGCTCTTACCTAATTTAATCTTTAAGTGTGTGGTATGGGTAAAATGCCACCAGTGTACGGCAGAAGGGTATATTTGTTAATCTACTCATGCAACAAGAATTCTCAGGGGCTGTGCTAGGTATCATGATAATGAGACATAGTGAGGAGAGACTTAGACAATACATAATAAATCAAAGATACCACTTCAGTTAAGAAAAAATAAGGGACTGAGAGTAATGATAGAGGGCTTTTAGATGCAAACTGGTCAGAGAATGTCTTTGAGGTGGTAAAGTTTACGAGCATAAGTAGACAAGGAATTAGTTAAGAGAGGCTCAAGGTTTGGTGCAGGCTTGTAGTATCCCCTGGGCAGCAGAGCCCTTTGGTAGGGAAACAGTGTGGCAGGAGGGTGGAGAGAGGGAGGTGGAGTCCCAGAAGCCATGGAGTCATCAGAGAGTTGGGCAGTGCCCAGGACATGAGAGGCCTTAAAAGTGATTTGGTAGAGAGATAAGATTTTTAATCAAAATAAGTATGAGGCTGTTAATGAGTTTTACACAGGAAATGACATATTTCTAAATATACCTGTTAAAGGGACTGCTGCAGGGAGAATGGATTGAAGTGAAGGAGTAGACAGATCAAGAAGGAGACCAGGGCATAGTCACAGGGGTGATGTGTTGAGCATGGCTTGGATGAGTAGTAGTGGTGGAGCAAGTAGTTGGGTGGATTGCAAACAAATTAGAAGCAGAAACTGGAGGACATGTTTAGATTGGATGGTGTGAATGAAAACGTGAGTGAAAACGTGAATGAAAATGAAGGTATGAATGAAAATGTGAATGAAAATGAAGGTGTGAATGAAACGAAGGTGTGAATGAAAATGAAGAATCAAGAATGCCACCTAGGTTGTGTGTGACCTGAACAAATAGGCGGATAGTAATGCCATTAACTGGGACAGGGGAAGATGATTTTATGACTGGTTTCATGCATTTTAGAGAAAATAAAGATATTATTAGTCTTAACCAGGTTAAGTTTGATATGTTTGAGTTTCACAGTTTAAGATACCAAGCAAAGAGCTAAATCATGGAGTCTGGAGCTCTGTGGAGAAATGTAGAGGTATTTATGTATTGTTTGTATGTAGACTGTACATAAAGCCCTGCGAATAGCTGAGAATTCAGGTAGGACAGGTAGGGGTGCGTGCGCGCGCGCGTATGTGTGTGTGTGTGTGTGTGTGTGTATAAAGATATAGAAGAAGGCCCAGAATAAGCCCTGGGGAATCTCCAGCAATTATCCATGGTCTATCAAGGCAAAAGTGGTCATTTGGGAGGAGGAGAACCCAAAAAGACTGGTTGCCTTGAGCCTAAGAGAGGGAATGTTTCAGTAGGGAAAGTGACAAACCACAGAATCTTGAGACCTGGTGCAAGATATTACTGTCAGAATTGGCAAGATGAGGGTTGTTGGTGACCTTTGCAAAAAGCAATTTTGTGGAGTCTGGGTGGCAGAAGCCAGATGAAGTGAGATGGAATAAACGGACAGTGAAGAACTACTGACCATTCTTGTGATGAAATTGAGACCTTTTGCTATAAAAGAAAGAGAAATGGACATAACTAGAGGGATATCTGGGGCCAGGCAGGTAAAACCCAGTAAGTGAATGGAGAAACTTAAATTAATGGGAGTTCAAAGAAGAAGGACACTTGAATTGCCTCTTGAAAGATGAAATAGTTTCATTTGCAGCTGAGGATGCAGTTCTGTGGAGGGGAGCATTGTGAGGGAACATGCAATGAACTCGATCGAATCAGCAGCAGATGATAGACTTAATAATGAAGTTTATGGGACGGGTGTTGGGCAGTAGCAGCAAGTACTTAGGATGAAAACGTGATGGAAGACCTGCAATGTAATGATTTTTCCCCCATACATTGGTTGTCAAATTACTCAATTTAAAATGAATAATTCATTAATGCTTTCCTGAAGTAATGATGTTTTGATTTGATACCAAGAAACCTCCTTACTCATATTTAATACATTCCCAATGATTTCTTTTCCTACAATGTTTCTTTTAATAGTGAACTGAAATTTTGATCAGAGCACATGCTAGGATATGTTATTTTACCTCTATAGTTCTCTTACTTTCATCTAAAGACCAAGAACTCATGTTTCTTATTTTGGTGATTTGTTTTTCATCACTGCAGTTCATCTGGTTTTCTTTTCATTTTATTTTGAACACTTTCGCTAGACGTTTTATACCTTTCAGTATACTATAGTTAAAAAAGTAACCAGGAGAATAAATTTCTTAGTTTGTTACTCTACTGTTTCATCTAATGTTAGAAGTGAGAATGACTGGTTTTAAATACATAAATTCTTTAAAGTCCAATTCCTAGAAAATGCACATTAATGAGTATATTTTGAAGTTTGGAAGATTTTTAAATCAGAACGTTGTTTAGTTCTTGAATTTCTGAATTTCCTTTCTGGCTGCATAATTTAGTGTAATTTTTATGGATGGGCTATCCACTGGGATGTGGGTGTATGTTTGTTTTGCCCTACAGGGCATGTTAATTGCTTTGTGCCCCCCCCGCCCCCCCCTGTTCATTTCAAGTATTTAGTCACCTTGCTAAGAGTAGGTGAAAATGAAAGCTAAAATAAGCTATAATTATATTCAGCTTTGGTGATATATTACTCTGACAGAGGAATGTAAATTGGATTTGGATATTACACAGTATTAAAGCTGACCTTCTAAGGTTAAGGTATAAAATTTGTTACTTTGTCACATGTGACCAGTGATATTTTTTTTTCCCCTTTAAGGATGTTTCTTATATTGATTTTTTTAGCAAAATAACTTTGTGTTTCCCGAGGCATTTATGTAAGATTATTCTTTGGGGTAATTAAAAAGTTTTTTTCTTACTATGAAAAGAGTGCATTATAGGAGGACAAATAATACACAAAAGCAAAATGAAAAAAAGTGGAATATTATCTACTTAGACACTGTAACGTGGGTGGAAGTATCTATGCGTCTACTGAGGAAACCCTTTTGTTTAATGCTATTGGTTTTTTTTTGGAAAAAAAGTGGCTAAAGCGGGGCATGATAAATGATTCACATATATCCTAAACATCCTTTGGATTAAAAAGATTAAAAATCCATTTCTTTTCTCTCTAGGCTTTTGATGTGGAGACCAGGGTAGTGCCTATCTATTTCTTAGTAGAAATAGATGTGGAGGCCAGCCTGTGTCTATTCTACATCTTAAAGTAGACACAGGTTGATTATATACACCACATCTATGATGCATTAGATGATGCAAAATTTTCCTCATATTGCTATTTTAAGGTGTAATGGAAATGTAGCATCTCTTACAAAGTATAGAGTATAGAATTCTTCTTTAAGAAGTCTTTTTGATGATGTCTGTCAATTATATATACACATGTGTTCACATCTACTGTGGCACTTTTTAAAATGTCACTGAAAAAGCTTTTTCAGAGCATTAGGCTTAGTTTTCATAGAAATAGCCATTTTTTACAATGATTTGTCTGTTTATGTAATTTTAATTAAATTATCTAATTACAGTAATTAATACGACTGGCAAAAATATATTTGGAAACAAACCTCACCTCCCATTGGTTGTAGTGGAGGTTACTTGAGCATAATGAGGCAGTCCTACTTCTCCCTGCCAGGGAGGTACCATGGAGACCAGGTGGGGAACTCAGATTCCCACTCATTTCCAGCAATAACAAGAAACCTCTGCTTGGGGCACCTGGGTGGCTCAGTCGGTTACATGTCTGCCTTTAGCTCAGATCATGATCCCAGGGTTCTGGAATTGAGCTCCACATCTGCCTCCCTGCTCAGCAGGGTACCTGCTTCTCCTTTTCCCTCTGCAGCTCCCCCTGCTTGTGCTCTATCCCTCTCTCTCTAATAAATAAATAAAAATCTTAAAAAACAAAATCAAACCCAAAACCTCTTCCCAAGAAGTCAGCGAAGGCTAATTGGAGAACACGGACTTCTGTTTTCACCCAAAGCATTAAGGTGATGCTTTCCTTCATCCACTGGAGAAGTATGATAGGATGGAAGCTAAAAAAATAAGAGGTTGAAGTAAAATCTGGAGTATTATAACGTAATAACCTAAGCTTCCAGCTTTCAACATAAACACTGTCTTACTAAGAAGGAGGAAGATCACAAATTGAATGCAAAAAGACAAGTTATTAATAGATGGCAACACTGAGTTGACAGAGATATTTGAATATTCTTTTAAAAAAGATATTTATTTATTTTAGAGATAGAGAGTGAGTGGGAGGAGGAGCAGAGGAAGAGAGACAAGCCAACTCTGTGCTGAGCATGGAGTCCAGTGCCGGGTTCAATCCCACAGCCCTGCAACCATGACCTGAGCTGAAATCAAGAGTCAGATGCTTAATGGACTGAGCCATCCAGGCCTCCTGAGATATTTGAAGCATCCTTAAAGGATGCTTAAAGGAGCTATCATAAATATGTTTTAATGAACAATTAAGAATATGCTGGAAGAAAAAGAATAATCTCAGCAAATAAATAGAAGAAACTATTCTTTTATAAAGCTCAAAAGGAAATTTTAGAATTGAAAAATACAGTAACTGAAATGAAAAACTCCCTGGAGGAGTACAGCAAAAAATGTAGGAACGAGAGGAAGGAATTGGTGAACTGCAGTATAGAATAATAGAAATTACCCAGTCTAAACAGAAAATGAAAAAAATGTCTTGGTGACTTGTGGTGCTATAACCAAAGACTGAACATTTTGTTATCTAGATCCTAGAAGGACTTGAGAAAGAGGGCAAGGTGAAAGTATATGAAGAAATAATGGTTAAATATTTTCCAAATTTGGCAAAAGACAAACCTACAGATTCAAGAGACCAAATGAACCATTAAAGAAACTAATATTAAAATGTATCATAGTCAAACTTCTGGCAACTCAAAACAGAAAAAAAAATCAGGAAAGCAGCAAGAGATGCTACTTTAGTTATGGGGAGAACCAATGGAATGGCACTGGATTTCTCATTAGAAACTATGGAGGCCCAAAGCATGTAGCAAAACAGTTTTTAAATGAAGAAAACAAAGAATAGGTCAGAATCTTACATGCTGTAAAACTATCCTTCAAGAATGAAGGGGAAATCAAGACATACTCAGATGAGGGAAAACAAAGGGAACTTGTGGCCAGAAGATGCAACTTAATGGACTGGCTAGAGAGGGACACCTGGGTGGCTCAATGGTTGAGCATCTACCTTTGGCTCAGGTCGTGATCCTGGGGTCCTGGGATGGAGTCCTGTATCGGGCTCCCTGCAGGGAGCCTGCTTCTCCCTCTCTCTCTATGTTTCTGCCTCTCTCTCTGTGTCTCTCATGAGTAAGTAAATAAAATCTTAAAAAAAAAAAAAAAAAACCTGGCCAAAGAACATTTTCTAAATAAACCACAAAAGAAGACATCCTTGAAATACTAGGAAGAAAAAGTGTACAGTGTAAGTAAAAATATGGGTAGGTATACTTTTCTTGAATTTTCTAAATTATGTTTGTTAGAAGCAGAAATTATATCTGTCTCATATGGTTCTAAATCGATGTAGAAGAAACACTTAACCCAACTATACTCTAAATGGGGAGGGTAAAGGTTCATAAAGGGAGATGTGTTAGCTTGGGCTGCTATAACAAAAGGGCTACAGACTGAGTGGCTTAAATTCATTCTTCTCACAATTCTGGAGGCTGGAAGCCTTAAGATCATAGGGTAACAGCAGGGTTGGTTTCTTATGTGGCCTGTTTCTTTGGTTTGCAGATGGCCATTGCGTTGTAGTATCCTCACATGGCCTTTCCTCTGTTGGTGTGCAATCCTGGTGTCTTTTTCTCTTACAAGGATGGACAGTAGTCATATTAGATTAGGGCCCTATCCTTATGCTGTCATTTAAACTTAATTATCTTTGTAAAGGCCTTATCTCAAATACAGTCATATTGTGAGTTTGGGCTTCAACATAAGAATTTTGGGGAATACTCTTTTATTTATAACAGGAGGGAAGGTTTGTACAATTCACTCAAGCTTGTAAAATGATGATGCCAATAAACTGATATATTATGATGTACCTACAGTGACCTCTAAAAGAGCTATATGAGCTATAAATAAATACAATAAATTAATAAAAAATGGAATTCTATAACATGTTTAGTAAGCCACGGGAAGACAGGGAAAAGAAAGTAAACAAATAGAATGAACAGGATCCGAAAAATAAATACTAGAGTGAGACCTTAACATGTCAATAATTACATTAAGTGTAAGTGGTTATGCCAATTAAAGGAGATTGGCATAGTAGATTAAAAAATATCACCTGATTATATGCTTACTATCAGAAATTCACTTCAAATATATTTATATAGACAGATGGAAAGTGAAAAGGTAATAAAACATATTATGCAAACCTTAATCAAATGGCAGTTGTGGCTATTTTAATATCCAGTGCTGTAGATCTCAGAGTAAAGAAAAAGATGGATTTTTATGAGTCATTCCACCAAAAGACCTACTCTTCAAACGTCAGATGTGCACAATGTATGAAGCAAAAATCCTAGAATAGGTAAATCCACAATTAGATTTGGAGACCTGACCACTTGATTCACAACTTAGAACACCTAGATGAAAAACCATCAAAGGTGGAGGAACTCAACACTGATATCAAGCAAAAGTACATAATGTGTATTTATAGAGCATCCCATCTAACAGCAGAGTACACATTCTTTTCTTGGAACATATACCAACATAGACTGTAATCCTGGGCCACAAAGCAAACCTTATCAAATTCAGAAGAATTGAAATCCTTCCAAATGTATTCTTCCACCAAAAGACTCAAACTAGAAATCAATAACAGAAAGATAACAGGAAGATATCCAAACATTTGGAAAGTAGACAACACACTTGTATAGAATCCTTGAGTCAAAGAAAAAGTCTCAAAGGAAATAATAAAAAAAAAATACACTCAAGTTAATGAAAATACCACCTTTCAGAACCAGCGGCACACATCTAAAGTATTACTGGGAAGGTAATCTGTGGTACCGAGTGCCTATGTTAGGTAGAGAAAGAGGAAAAGGACTTAAGTCAATAATTTTAGTTAACCACTTCATCTAAAAAAGAAAAAAACAAAAAACAAAAAAACCAAAATCAAAACAATTGGAAACAGAGTAACAATAGAGGAAATCAACGAAATAAGGATGTAGTTCTTTGGGAAGATGAATAAAACAGTTAAACCTTTATTATTAATGACAAAAAGAGACAAATTGCCAGGATCAGCAGTAAAGCTTTATCTCTGCAGACCCTGTGTCACCAGGGTAAATAGGCAGTACTACAAACTTTCAACAAAATTGGACAGCTTATTTGAAAGACCGATTCTTCAAAAAGCAAAGTACTACAACACACCCAATATGAAAAAGAAAATTTGAGTTGTCCACTATTAAGGAAATTATGATCTTAATACTCCCTAAAAGACCTTCAAGTACAAATGATTTCCCTGGAAAACTACAAAGATTAGATGAAAAATTAATACCAATTCTATACAATCTCATCCAGAAAATACAAGATCAGGGAACAGCTCACAATTTATTTTATGATGCTGGTACTGCTAGCAAAACCAAATAAAGACAATAAAACAAAACCCCAAGCCCCAGATTTACAAACAAATGTCTATCATGTAGACGTGAAGATCTTCATTGTAATGGGCTTTATCACAAGGCCGAAGAAGAAAAATCTTATATCAATAGATGCAGACAAAGCTTTGACAAAACTGAACACTTATTCCTGATAAAAACTCTGGGAAAGATAGAAATGTTATGGATTGAGGTTTTTTAAATCCTGATACCTTAGAATGTGACCTTATTTGAAAAGTGGGTCATTACAGATGTAATAAGATGAGGTCATAAAGGAAGAGAGTAGGCTCTTAATCTGATTTATGTCTCTTTAAGAAGAGAGAGAGAGAGTGCCATGTGGTGAGAGGTATGGAAATCCTGGATTAGCCATTATCCCCAGAAGCTGGGAAGAGGCAAGAAAGGGTTCTACCCATGGTCCCAGAGGGAGCCTGGCCCTTCTGACTTTTGTCTTCTAGCCTCCAGAACTATGAGAATGAACTTCTCTTTTATGTCCTCTATTTTAAGGTACTTTGGTATAGCTACTCCAGGAAACTAATAGAGGAAAACTTTCTCAACCGATAACATGAATCTTCAAAAATTCTAAAGTTAACATTAAATGTTAACTGCTGAACATTTCCCCCTCAGGCAGGGGACAAGGTAAGGATGTTTGCTGTCACCCCTCTTGTTCAACATGGTGCTGGTAAAGTTCTAGCCGGAGCAATGAGGTGCAAGCAAAATGAACAAGAACATATAAATCAGAAAGGAGGAAATATTAACTGTCCCTATTTATAGATGATGTAATTGTTTATTACAGTTGAATCTGCAAAAACTAGAACCAAAAATCAGTAAGTTCAGCAACAGTGCAGGATTCAAGATAAAAATCAGTTTTTGTTTTTTTTTTTTGCAAGATGCAGAAGTTTTAGAGCTTTGTCATACCACAGTGTGCATATAGTTGATAATACTGTATACTTAAGGGGAAATTTGTTTTTCATCGGAAAAAAAGATTTCTTTTACTAACAACAAACTTTTAGAAAACACCATTTACTACTGCTTTTCCTTAACACCCCCCCCCAAAAAAAGAAACCCCAACAACTATAAAAAACAAAACCGGTGTAAAATAAACAAATCATGTACAGAACTTATGGCGAAAACTACAAAATCATAATGAAAAAAGTCAAAGTTCTGAATAAATGGAGAGAGATCCTGTGTTCTTCATGTTTGCTTGATGGTTCTTGGCAAAATTCAATTCCTTGCAGTTGTGAGACATCTCTTTTTTTTTCTAGGTGGCTCTCATGTGAGAGTTGTCTCAGCTCTAGAGCCCGCTCCCGCCCTTGCCATGTTCCTTCCTTCTTTCCTCAGTCTTCAAACACATGAAGGCAGATTGAGCCCGTCTCATACTTTTACATCTCTCTTCTTTCTTCTAGCTTCTCTTTGATCCCACTGGGAAATGCTTTCAAGTTCAAGGAACAGATAATTAGACTGGATTCACCTGCATAATTTAGGATAATCTATTTTAAAATACGCTGATTAGTAACCTCAGTTTCCTTTTTTATTTCCTCTTTTGCTATATCAGATAATCATAGCTCCTGGTGTTAGGAAATGGTCTTTTCCAGAGGACAGGGGTGGGATGACTGCCTACCACATATGCCTAATGGTTTCCCATTGCCCATAACATTGTGTAGTTTTTTTTTTTTTTTTTCCCCAGAAGCTCTTTCTTACTTTTTTGGTTTTATCTGATACAGCCACTTCTGGTAGTCAGCACAGGCCAGGCAGTCAGCACAGGCCATGTCTTTCATATTTAATACATTTGCATGTATTCCCTCCGCCTCAGAAACTGCTCTTTCTTTGACTTTTCCTTCAAGACTCAGGTCAGACCTCAGGGGCTTTGTTCTTAGGAGAAGTAGATCCTTCTCTTCCCTTAGCACCAGGATTATAATACTTATTACATTATGGAAATAATTTAGCTCAACATTTGTTTCAACTACTAGTCTGTGATCCTTTCAAGGACAGAGAACATATTTTATTCAGTTTTGTATTTGTCATACCTGCTGCTGTATGGGGCACCCAGTGAGCCCTTCCTAAAGGCTGAGTGACTTCATTAATGAACATTTGTTGTAGTAGTAATGAAATCTCACCCTTTAAGCTGCAATCAAGTCCTAAAGTGTGTTGAGAACAGGGACTCTAGATCCATCATCCTTGGTTCACTGTGGATAAGTACCAGTTCTGAAATCAGAATTGATGTTTTTGGCATGAAGTTTCAGTGATGCTATAGAGAGAGCATCACTGCTTTGTGCAGTATATAAAGTCAGGGTGTGAGCCTGGGCATCAGCAGACCTGGGTGCTATTTCTGAGTGACCTTAACCTCTGTCTGTGTGTTCTTCTCCTTATAGATAGAAATGGAAGGGAATTCAATTTTATTTTAAAACCATTATGGAAGTACTTATTCTGTCCAGGTGCTGAGGAATTTAAAGACGAAATTAGAAATGATCCCTTTCCTACAGGCATCTGTAACTGGCCAGGTTGGCCTTAGGATGTGGTAGTTTTATTCCAGCTCTGACGATCTATGATGCATTGGTCTTTCTCTTCCCTGGGGCACATTTAGGAGGAGAAGTGATAACTAACTGTAGTTTGTGGGAAACCTATGTGGGTAGTGTTCATCTGGTCAGGCAGTAAATCTAAGACCCGATTGTTGCCTCTTTTTTTTCTTTATTCTTTTTTTAATTTAAATTTATTTTGCCAACGTATAGTATAACACTCAGTGCTCATTCCATCAAGTGCCCTCCTTAGTGTTGCTTCTTCTGCTCAACAAGGTGACTGTATTTGCTTCGCAAAGCCAACAATACCTAGGAAACCACTTTGCATACCTTTGATTTCATCCTGTCTGAGGAAGCAATAACTGAATTTCAAAGCCTAAGCTGCTTTGAACATTTAAAGATAGTTTGAACGGTTAATCCTAGAGACCTGCTCTCCTTCTCTTTTTTTTCCTCCCCCTTCTGTTACCTCTTCACCTCTTTTCTCCTGTGTTGAGCCCCCTGCTAGCAGTGCTACATGGCAATATACTTAGAAGTTTTTTCTTGAAGCAATTAAAAGAGAAGAGTTTGATATTTCCTGTTATAGAATTTTAAGAGGTAGATTTTGTGTTAAATTAGTACTTAACACATTACTTTTTGCTGTTTTAAAGCAATTTTTTCCCCAATACAAATGACATACTAATCTCTATGTCATTTCTATTCATGAAGAAGAAACATTTGCACAGTGCTTATTCATCCATGAATGCAGTTTGTAGTTAAACCACATAATGCCTGATGGTACTATGCTGACAGGCACAGAATAAATAGAACAGATTTTGTTTTCTGAAGATTGATCATTTATAGATCAGTTGATAATTTTTTCTCCAGGTTGCTTCTTACATTGATGATGAGAAATTTTTTACTTTTGTAAGGAGCTATGGATTTCAATGAACCCCTGTCAGGACCACAGACCTACCTACTCAATATCACTTTTTATCTTGAACATCTTTTAGAGAAGTAATATTTGCCCCTAGTTTGAAAAATAATGTTGCTGGAAATAGTAAGGGTAGGGGCCAAGGTTTTGAAAGAATGAGTTTGTGAGTGACAGCTTATTAGTAACTATATGCTGGCCTGGCAAATTTTTAAGAAAATAGGGAGTCTTTTTTTGTATATTTAATTTGTGTTTTAAAACAACCTTTCAATAAGTACTTTTACCGGCTTTATATGCGTAAGTATTTAAGTGTTTCTTTGTCATCAAGCACCTTTACTTCCTCCCCTGTGCCCTATCTTACTTTGCTTGTTTTTGATGTTTTAGGTTGTTACCATTCTTTCTGATTTTATTGAGAAATTAATTCCTACCATGAGTTAAAAGACTGTAGTATAATTTGGTATTAATGCCTCTTTACATTCGACTTATTAAGTTTGTTTTATAGAGAATTAGTTTATATGTAATATGTATGAGTGGATGTAAGTTTTATTTTAATGACTCATATAGTCTAGTGCAGGAAAGTTATTGGTGGGTCCAGAAATAGCTGATTTGAGAACTTCTGTGGGTTCCACTAATTCTGACTATAACGTTATATTCAGGGTGATAAAAAAAAAATGGACGTGTTCTATTAATTACTCAGACCAGAAGACTTAACTTGATTTATTTGGATTGATAGCTTCTTAAATTTTATACTGGGCTCCAACATAAGCATATTAAGTGAAACAACGTTTTTTGTTTATTAACATTATTTAAAATTGTTTTGGTATAAGGCAGTTTTAGGAATAACGACTTTGTTTTCCACAGTGATTGGTGGAGATAGCAGTCTGAATAATTCTAAATCAATTATTAGCTTTAGAATATATTCATGGATATACTTTTATATATACAGATTGTAAAAATTCACTTCAAACAAAATACTGATGTCCTGTTGTAGGGTAATGACCCAGGATGGCCTGATGAACAGAATCTATCCACATGTCTCAGTGTCACCCCAAGGAACATTCTCAAATTATTATTATTTTTTAAGATTTTATATATCCATTAGAGAGAGAGAGAGAGAGAGAGCAAGAGGGAGGTGTGGGCGGGGGTGGGGGGTGGAGACAGAGAATCTCAAAGACTGTGGGCTGAGTGCAGGGCCTGACATAGGGCTCCATCTCAGAACCCTGAGATTGTGACCTGAGCCGAAATCACAAGACGGATGCTTAACCAACTGAGCCACCCAGGTTCTCCTATCAAATTACTCTTCAGATGTTTGATTTCAAGCTTCCCTGCTCCATTTGAAATAAGAATAAATATGGAATAGGATGTCAACAAGGTAAACAGTTAAGTGGATGCTGTAGGTGTTTTTAAGAAACATGAAAGTGAGATTTGAAATGCCTACAGGTAACCTGTGTGTTGCTGATAGGGGAGAATAAACTCGTTACTTTTGAAGTAGCATCCTGTTTCAAAATACTGACTTCTCTTTAAGTTGTTTTTCTCCCCTTCACTATAACAGTGATTTTTTAGGCTTTTCTTTTATAGGAGAGAATCAGAGTATGTTTTATTGCTTAAATACATTCTTGAATTAGTTACTCCATTGCTTTTACTGGACAGGAAAGAGATGAATAAAATAGTTGACAAGAGTCTGCCAATCTAAATAGCAAATTGCATTTTTTTTTTTTTTTGGTGGTGGGTAGAATCAGATTCTGAACACTTATAGATAAATAAGCGGTATTCACAAGCGTACAAAATGAGGGTGAATTTTTTTAACAATATTTTTATTTTTATTTCTTTCACTACTGCATTTGGTTTTTATCCTTGTCCTGGGAAATGATCTTAAGTAAGAAAATGGTGTTATATACTGATGGTGACTTAAACGTGGTCTTCATATTTAAGAACTTCTTTTAATTATTGGATGAAATTTTGCCCATAAGGTTCCATCTTTCAAAGGTCCACACTCAAAATCATACATATAAACATATATACAAAGAAGCAGTTACATATCCTATCTTTTCCTTTCTTCCTCTTTATTGAAGACAGCATATATTCTTTATTGTTCAAGGCTTTCTAAATCACTACTGAAAAAAATGTATTAATTTCCATTAAGGTAGCTTTTCTATAATCAAGTTGTGCTGTTGTCAGTAATGTCCTAATTACATTACAGTACTGTGGTTATATCAATGGGTTTATGAAAAGAGGTGGTTAATCAAGATGAATATATTTGTTTAAAAATAATGATGAAGCTCTTTTTTTTTAAAAAAATTGTGCAACTTGGGAAACTCGCATTTATAGGCTGCATGTCATTGGTTTGAGAGATTTTCCTAAGACTTTTCTTTTGATAATTTGATGAATTTTTTCAGCAATCTTTATGTAGATCTGAGTCTTCCCTCTTTCAGTCTTGCCCAATTTCTGCTCTTAGGAAAATTCTAAAATGAGATTTATCCAGTGATGTGCTGGTAAATGTTTTAACAGCCAGCTCTGGGTGGGGGGAGATGCTCTGATTGGCAGCATTTGTGATTCTGTGGTAGAGTACTTCCAACATGGCAGATTTTAGCTACTAACACAATATCACTGGACACAGAGAATGGAAACGATGGGCATAGTCAGCTCTCAAAAGCTGGTTTATCCCATCACTACTCCCCTTTAACTAGTAAGATTAAAACCATGAGTGATTTTGCACATGGTGTTATTCTTGTATTCATGATTAGAACATAACAAGTATAAAATGTTTGTGACTATATAGCATTATTGTGATTTTCCAAACTGGAATACTGACCGTGTATAACTACCTTTTTTTCCTGTTTATCAG
This sequence comes from Vulpes lagopus, assembly GCF_018345385.1. Lineage (NCBI taxonomy): Eukaryota > Metazoa > Chordata > Mammalia > Carnivora > Canidae > Vulpes > Vulpes lagopus. The sequence continues at coordinate 45,776,462 of NC_054839.1, forward strand.
TTGGGTGGAAAGCTTTGGACGCGAGGGGCTTGGATTATTACTGGACATTTTGGAAAGACTGATTAGTGGCAAAATGTAAGTATATTCATTTTTATTTTCAACTACGCTATATTTGCATGTCCAATTATAACTCCAATATGGATGTTTTTTATGCCAATGCAGGCAAGAGAAAATTGTAAAGAAGAATCAGCATAAAGTCATACAGTGTCTAAAGGCTTTGATGAATACACAGGTATGTACTTAGGTGACTATATTATATTTGTTCTTCACCAGTTCTTACAGAATTCTTACGAAATAGAGTTGCGTATTATAGAATTTGCACTAGAGAGATGTACTGCTTTGATAAGCTATTGAGTACATAATGGAAAAAATATTGAATTGCATTGATTTCTAGTTTTGTATCAAATCAACCATCTCTCAACAGGAGAAACTTACGGATGAATGGATCCTCTCCTGATGCTTAAATCCTCATGGGCACATTAATTGTCCCTTTGTACTCTTTTTTGTTCCCTTCTCTCTCCTTGCTTTCCTTTTCAATTTTCAAAAGTGTAACACAAACAAGATTTGAAATCATATCTGGTAATGAAACATGGTCTGCAGTTATACTACCAAAGCATTAAGTTGGAAAGTCTTAGTTTTTATAGTCTAGGAACTGAAATATGCAATGAAATTAACGTGAGTAGTTAGGAAACAGGCCTCAGAAATGGAGCAGTGATGCTTAATATACTTAAGTAATATTGAAACCAAAGGTAATAGGGTGGGTCTGCAGAGCTTGCATATTTGAAAAGGATACATTAGAAGAAATACTTGAAGCACCTAACTGAAGTTAGATATATCTGATAGTGTTTCCTTTTTTTTTTTTTTTAAGAATTTATACTGTTAATTTCAGAAATTAGCTCTATCCCATGCCATGTCTTTAGCTCCAACATCTAAACATATCTACCTCATGATGGGTGCAGTAATGACAGGTGTTTTAATTGCCATTAGACAGCAGGGGAGGAATTTTACCTATGGTGTTAGGATGATTTCTGTTTTAGAGCAAAAATGTCTGTATATTAACTTTAATTTTTAATATTTTTACATCTTTAAAATAAGCCTTTAGAGGACAACACACTTAAGTAAGTACTGGTACTTAAACTATTAACATTCGTATTTCTTTTTACTAAATGTAACAAATACTTGTATTTTCTAATTATTTTTATCTTGTTTTTCAGCATTTTCTTGAGCTGAGTTTTCTGTTTCTCACCAGTGACCTATTTTTCACCTCTCTGCCTTCTCTAATCAGATATGATTTTCAAGGAGCCGATCTGATGTAGAAATTCTCTCTATGTTGCTACATATTCAAGTATATTCTAGATTTGACCTGATTGCTCTGTGAGAATTAGATTTTAGGTAGATGGTCTTTTGTAGAATATGCCTTGAGTAAATGAAGAAAGGGAGAGATCTTTCCATACTGAGGAGATAATACTGCTTTTGGGAGGCTCCTTCTAGATTGAGAACATAGATGCTGATAATTTCACTGGTGATGAGACTGAGAGTAGAGAAAACCCAGGAACATAAGTCTTAAACCAAAGAGGCTCATGGATCATTCTTTGAATCTGAGAACAATACCATAATTAAAGTGAGGTGAGGTGGCATATAGGGATTAATATTTGTGCTTGGATTGAGACTGAGTTAGAGAGGGAGTAAACTTTAGGTATTTAGGTTCTAATTAATGTAGTGTGTTTTCTTACAATAGAATGCTTTTGCTTATACTTGTGGGGCTGGAATATATTGTCATTTGTGTTGATTGCTATCACCTGTACTAATAAGAGTAAAAAGTTGCTGATACTAGGAATTAGTATTATAATGTCTGAATTATAAACTTAATGTGTGAAATAATTTTTCAGGAAAGACCCCCACCCCACCAAGATTAGTTGATGGTTTTTCATTTATCTCACTGTGCAGTCTTTATAGGAATTCATAGAATGATGAAAAAAATAAAGGTTTTAAGAGAAAAGCGGTACCTTATTAGATACTAGTAATTAGTTATATCTGTAATATAATGAGCAAATCTAGCAATAGGTGAAAATGAATTTTTAATAATAAACTGGACTATATGGGATTTTCTAAATGGAAGAAGATTTTGAATATTAGGGGAAAAACAAAAGGATGGAAAGTTAAGTCAGTAGCAAGGTGATCAGAACAGGGGATTCATTTTGGTCAGTTAAAGTTTTGGGTGTTGTTTTATGGTATGCGCCCACAGCAAAGGTGCTTAGCCAGCCCTCTTACCTGTTATCTTTGCCCCTGGGACTAACTCAGCATAGATAGTTATTCAGCATCAGTGTTCATGTCCTATTGAGCATCCTACATGAGGATTTAGGGTATTCCCTTTCTCCTAACTAACACTTTTTCAGTTTCTTGAAATTCTATTAGGTAATAATACATCTCAAGTAGAATGCAAATGGATGGAACCTGGCTTTAGTCTTCAGTTTAGAACACATGAGTTTTCATATAAACCAGAGTAGGTCCTTGACATTCAGTAGAAGACATCCTTAGACCTTCCAAAAATTTGTTGCTGCCTCTAATCTTAAATAGGCTTCATTTAATGCACTTTAGATGCTAGCACTGGTAAGTTGATTATTTTTTTCAGAGTCAGCAGTTTTTGTTTTGTTTTACTTTTTTTCTTTTCTTTCTTTCTTTTCTTTTTTTTATTAATAACTGAAAAAGAGTAATTCTATCCAAGCAGGAAGCAATTCTGTCTGCATTTCTAGAAACTCAGTAGTGGTAAGCTGGCCTCATTCCAGCCTGAAAGTGAGCACTGTGTGTTCTTATGTTACCAAAGTCAGAATACTGCCTATGATGGAGCTTGGGAAGTTAGACTAGAGGGTACTAGTCAAAACTATGAAATCAGAGAATGCTCATATTTTGCTCTCCACACGTAGTAGTTTAGAGCTGGAGGGCTTCACAGAGAAGGTAGGTAGTATCATCTGGAGGAAATTGGTATGAGTTCTTTGAGTGGTTGGAAGAGCTACAGGATTCTGGTTCCAGAGATGCCAGCATTGGTTAAGGACATCCTGGTGGGTGGGAAATGAAGGGAAAAGGCATTTACTCAGTCCTCAGGTTTTTAAGGACAGAGCCAGCCCTTTGGTACTTGGTAATCATTGACTGATTGACTTTTTGAATTGGATCTAAGTGGTACTTTATAAGCTTCTGACAATTCCCTGCAATGATTATTAAAGGATATTGTGGTCCTTGGCCCCATGCCTGCTCTCTCTTTCTTTGTTTCCAGTTATGAGAAAGCCCAGGGCATCACAAAAGTGATCGTTTCCTGGCTGGTTTAGCTGTCTACTTTTAAACATTTTCCTGTCACCAATGAGAGGGAGAAGTCTCTCTAAAAAGTGTATCCTGGGGCCCTTGGCCCTTTTGCCTGTGCTTCTCCCTTTGTACCTGTGTTCCTTAGATAGCGGTTTAAAGCAAATGTGGTATTTCAACACAGTGTAACAGCTTCTTTATATAAATGGTATCTCAAGATAGGAAAATTATAAACAAGATTTCATACTCCTCACAGCATTTAGGTCTAAGCTTGTTATAGATTTAGCTTTGATTCTTATATCTAGTGTTAATTTTGAGTTAAGCCATAGTTCATAGGTCTGTTATTGGGATTAAGGTCCTTTATTGTGTTCAGTAGTAATTCTAATCAAGCAATTTCTCACTGTTTAGAAGGATCCTCTGGGATGCATGGAAGATAAATTGTATCATTTTATTGCTTCTATTTATCCTCTGTTATTTGATACTTATCTTCCATAGATTGTAAGTGGGCCCTAAGAGATGTATATATCCTTAAATCAAAACATGAAGTCATTAACATGACTCCTTATCTTCTAATTGGATGTGACATCCTAGAATTGCAAATGAACTTTATCCTTATCCAGCATCATCCCATTCCTATAATGTGTTTACAACTGCTTTGTCTTTCTGATGTGAAAATATCATTCTGATTAGAATATCTATGCTCCTTATGGCAGTTTCTACATGGTATCTGCCCAAATCATCTTTCAACTTGTGCCCATTTTATGACTCTACTGTTACTCTTTAGGTCTGCACTCTGTTATGTGGTTGCCACATGTGGCTGTTGAGCGCTTTTGAAATGTGGCTTGTCTGAATTGAGGTGTGTTGTAAATATAGACACTGGATTTTTGCATACTTAGGAAGAAAAAAGGGTACAATAGCTCATCAGTAAATGTTTTATATTGCTTATGTTGAAGCGATCATATTTTAGATATATTGGATTAATTTTATTCAAATTTTACCTTTTGCTTGAGAACTACATTGCATCTGTGGTTCTCATTCTCTTTCTGTGGGATATTTACTTGGGGTAATATGTCCCTTACCAACCTTTAGGAAGTTATTTATATTTGGTTGAACTATATTTATATAGTTCTTGATGTGACTACTTCTATGAATTTCTATTTTGTAAAATATTTCATAGGATGTTATATATTCCTTATATTTTCTGGCTTTTATTAAGTGTAAATATGTGTTATCCTCTAAACTTTTTAAATAATTATATTTCCTCTTTGGTGCTATTTTTTCCAATAAACTGCTGACATTTAACCTCTTATTTCCAAAATGTTATAGTATGGCTTGGAAAGAATTATGAGTGAAGAGAGGAGTCTTTCGCTATTAGCCAAAGCCATCGATCCTGAGCACCCAAGTATGATGACAGATGTGGTGAAACTCCTCTCTGCGGTATGCATTGTAGGAGAGGAAAGCATGTAAGTCTTCTCATTTTTCTAATGACATTACTGTTAATAAATGAAGTATTACTTAAGCAGCTGATTTAGATTCATAATTGACTGAACAGAAATGTTTGAGTAACCATTATTTCTCAGTCAATATAGAAGTTATAGGCTAACAGGTTTCTATGAAAAACTGATTTCTTCATCATACTTACACTGTTCTGTATTCAAACCCTAAATAAAATTTCTCAATGAAGACTGAAAAATAAATTCAGATGGATTCTGTTTCTTACATATTTTTGTTTTTCAGATAGAGTTAATTCAAAATCGTGTATATTCCCTTATAAAAGCAAACATCGTACTACTAGCAAATCTATTCGTAAAGTAGATTTACAAGGGCTGTATGAAATAGTAGTACTTTACTGGTTAAGGGTACATAGTCTTTGACCGTAAAGTACATCCTGAAGTTTTAAACTTTAATGACATTATCCATATATGTTAGGGTTGGAACTAAAAGACAATTGCATACATTTAAAACATAATTATAAAGATAAACCTTTTTTTTTTTTTTTGAAAGGTTGGGATACTTACTACAGGAAGCATTTATTTTTTAAAAATTTATTTTATTGTTTTTACAGGAAGCATTTAAAAATTAAATGCTTAAAATGCTTTTTTAAAAGACTAAAGATAAGGGGACTTATTTTGATGAGCACTGGGTGTTACATGCAAGTGATGAATCACTAAGTTCTACTCCTGAAACTGATATTACGCTATATGTTAACTAACTAGAATTTAAATAAAAACTTGAAATGAACAAAAAATACCCCAAAAGGATAAAGATAGAAATGCTGAACAACAAGAACAAAGAAATAGCTCTCTCATAAAGGCTAGTCAGAGATCTGCAAGCAGAACCTCCCGCACACATTTGAAAATTGTCCTGGTGGTGACCGTGCCGGGGCAGGTGACTGTTGGGCTGCTCGAAGTGGACTCGCTGGAGAGTGCCCGGGTGCTACTGGACTCGCTCCCCACCTGCAGGCACAGCTGGGGACAACGCTATCCCCAGCGGCAGTCCCAGCCTGCAAAGCCAAGGTGCACAGCTTCAGCACGTTCCCTTTCCCACTTTCAAAGACCATATTAATTTTATTTGCAGAACCCTAAGGGTGTATTAAATATTTACACATAAGATGCTCTTTATACTCCCCCCTCCATCTTTCTCCTCCTCCTCCTCCTCCTGCGTCTACCCCTCCCATTTCTTGTTTCTTCTCTTTTCCTTCTCCCTCTTCCTTCCTTAATGTCTTTTTTCTTTTCCTTCTTCTCATCCCTCTCTTTTCTCTCCTCTTTCTTTACCCTCTCTTTTCCCCCCCTGCTCCTTCACCTTCCTCTCTTTCCACTTCCATATTTATTATTTCTTGACTTCATAATTGGTTATCAAAATGATGTTGATCATGTCTTTGGACCGCATGCCTGTGTCTACAAACTGAGCTTCTACAATATGTTGGATTATGATAACACACTGAAGGAGTAGCAAGTGTAGTTCTTGTGTATCTCTTATTTTTCATGTTTGACTATAAATCCTTACCACTGTATATTCTTGGCTACCAGACTTCATTTATACTCACAAAGAAGGAGAGTGTAGTGGTTAAGAAAGCAGAGACGGTGCTGTCCACACATTGTCTGATTTCAGATGCCTCCTCCATTTGGAGATGTGAGACCTCAGACAAATTGCTGAACTTATTTCTCATTTTTTCCTAATCTATAATAAGGGATAACAAATACCTACTTCATAGAACTATATACATTAAAAAAGAATTAATATTTGTAAATTGGTTTAAATAGTGCCTGATGTGTATGAAGCACTCTATAAATGTTTGATAAATAACCATCATAGGGTTATTAGGAATAAAGGAATAAAAAAAAAGCATGTAGTAGTACTTGATACATGCTATGTACTCAGTAAACTTTCAAAATGTTGCTGTCTGCCTAGGGGTAGGGACTCTGGAGTTCAGCAGATCAAGCAGTTGTATTAAGGCTTTTGGATTATTTGCTGTTTGCAATCTAATTATTTTCAAAATTTTTGATAGCCTCGAAGAAGTTTTAGAAGCTTTAACATCAGCTGGAGAAGAAAGAAAAATTGACAGATTTTCATCCATTGTGGAAGGTCTCCGGCACGATTCAGTTCAACTGCAAGTAAGTTTCATGTATAATCCTCTGTATTGTTTTGTAACATTCAAAGATGAAGCCCTGCATCTCCTCTAGTATTTGGTAAAATTTCAAATAATGCGGAGAATTCAAATGGATAATATATCATAATGTATTTTCAGTTATAACTTGGCATGCACCTATTATTATTTCCTTAGGTTACTTTCCTAGAAGCCGACTTACTAGAGATCTCTGTAAAATATATAATTATAGTCCATGAATTGTTTATTCTTTGTTATCTCATTAGTTAATGATTACAAATTTTAAGATGTTTTGACAATTAAGTGAATTATGGCTTTTCACTGATTTATTAGTTTTTATGTTGGAAAAGTTGAGTTTACAGGAATAATAATGAGACCAAGGTACACTAAGATTTTCAAAGATATTTAAATATTTAAGCGCTCCTAGAAAGCCACTTTTAGACTTCACCATTATAGTGTTCAAGCTGCATAACTAATATTCATTTAATTTCTCCTTTTTTTAAAGAAGAGCTTTTTATTCTGAAATTGTTACAATTATTGCTAATAACCTGAATATCTTTAAGAAAATAATTGATATCTGACCCCTCACCTCCAAATATTTTTAATATTTAATTGATGTGACCCGACTGTTGGGATTTTTAAAGATTCTCAGATGATTCTACTGTGCAGCAATATTTGAAAACCAAGATGTACTAATAGCTATAAAGTTAATCTATTTCACTCTTAATTAGTAAAAAGTTAGTTTTAAATTTTATTTTAAAGCTCTGTGTAGCTTGGCCTTTGTATTGTTTCTTGTTGTGGTAGGAATAGAAAAACCAAATCTTCATGTTAAAAAAAGAAAGATGGTTTTTGTTGAACAATCAGAAAATCTTAGGGATGGTCAAATTAATAAATTTACTGTGGCATTTCCGATAATGGTGTTTGTGATGGTGACCTTTCAGATGACACTGTGAATGGCTAGTGAGGAACCCTTTAGTGATTTGTTCCCTGCCAGGAGGTGGGCCTGGAAATTCGAGTATATGGTCCCTGTTGTGTAGGTCTCCTTCCTGGAGCTTCTGGAAGAAAGCCCCTCCTGACTTATCTGGGCTTGTCAGAAAGCCTGGGAGAGGGGTCTGGGATATGTTGTCCACCTTTGATGTGGACTCTGCTCCTTCAGTATTTTGATGTGTGCTCTAAAGTCTTTTATACACCATTGCTTTCATTTTTCTTCTCCTCCTTTCTCATCTGGCCCCAGAGCTCCTATTTACCACAAGCCTTAATGAATAGTAAATTGAGATTTGTAGAGAAAAGCTGAACACTTAGTTTATCTGAATTTTCCTTTAGTACTTAGGTTACCTTTTATTCATATAATATTTGTACAAATGGTAACAAGTTATCAGATTAATTTTGGTCATTTGTGTAGCGTATTAGAGATCATGTTCAATTCTTAAAATCTCACTTAGGAAATGTAAGAGTCACATGTAAACTTTATCCCTTAAGCACTTTTTATGCTAATGTATACTTTTTATATACACACACTTTTCTAATAACACACATGTCCCAAGAGTGGGAGGAGGAGGGTGGTATCTTATGGTGCAAGGAGGAGACTTGTGAGTCAGACAGCTTGAATTTAAACCCCAGCCCTTAGCATCCTGGCTCTGTGACTCTGGGTCATGTCCCAATCACTTCTATGCTTCAGTTTTCTCACTTGTAAGAGAAGGATAATATTGATCACTATCTCATTGTTGATGTGGGGATTACATAGATTAGCGTATTTAAAATGTTTAGTTTATTTCACATTAATGTTGAGTAAGTGTTAGCCTTAGAAAGTAATTTTGTTAAACTAAAAACAAAGTCGGTGGAGAATGGAGATTGAAGAGGATCTTCCTTCTTCAGAAACATTAGCTATGTTGATGTTAAAGTTGTTATATTACTACAACTCAGCATTATACTATGAACATATCCTGAGGTGAACGAAATGCAGGTTCACACACAGACCATATGCATACTTTTATAGCAGCTTTGTCATAGGCTCAAATTGGAAACAGTCCAGATGTTCTTTAACAGGTGATTGGTTCAACTGTGGTACACTCATTCTACAGAATACTCAGTAATGAAAAAGAATGAACTATGGATTCATACAACAACTTACATGAATCTCCAGGGAATTACCTTGATTGAAAAATGCCAATCATGAAGGGTTACATACTGGATGATTCCATTTATTTAGTGTCCTTGAATGAACCAAATTTTAGAGATGGAGTGCAGTTTAGTGGTTGCCAAAGGTTTGGGATGGGGTCAAGGAAAGTATTGGATGTGGCCATAAATAAATGGCATCAGAGAATTGTGTAACAGTTGTGTTTTTTTAAAAAAATCTTGGTGGCTGGGGATCCCTGGGTGGCGCAGTGGTTTGGTGCTTGCCTTTGGCCCAGGGCGCGATCCTGGAGACCCGGGATCGAATCCCACATCGGGCTCCTGGTGCATGGAGCCTGCTTCTCCCTCTGCCTGTGTCTCTGCCTGCCTCTCTCTCTCTCTCTCTCTCTGTGACTATAATAAATAAAAATTAAAAAAAAAAAATCTTGGTGAAACAGGGGTCCCAATTTGTTGATAGCAGTATTATGGGTACTTAACATTTTAAAGCTCTGAGGAAAGGGGTAAAGAATGTCTTGTTAAGAACTAAGCCATGTTTCATCTAAGTAAATAACATGAATGACTCACTAATTGAAAGGTGATAATTACAACCTTAAAATTCTTGGTTACTTGCATATTAACTTGTTTTGGCTTTCAAACATTGAGGTAAACCTTTAGAATTATAACTGATTGCCATATGAACCTGAAGGCAAACTGCATGTATCAAAAACATTTTTGGGTGTGTTTAGTCATTTCTTTTATGGGTGATTACTCTCAATTTTCCATAGGGAAAATAGATTGGTATAGTTAAAATAAATTTATATTTAGCTAGTAAATATAAGAATTTCTGAACTCAAATGGTCAGTTAAAAATTGGGAATGTATTTATAGAATACATTACGATTTGAAGAAATTAAAATATATTTAAACATTTGGTATGATTTTTGAAATGATTCCTTTTTAAAAACACCTTTATTGAGATAAGATTCACGTATCATAAGTTACCCATGTAAAGTGGACAGTTCAGTATTTTTGTATAATCAGAATTGTATGCAACTTTCACTATAATCAAGAACATTCTCATAACCCCTAAAAGAATCCCCTCATCCCCCTCCAGCTCCTTCACCATCACCCTGCAATACCCTCATTCCTTCTAGCTCTAGGCAACTGCTAATCTACTGTGTCTATAGATTTTCGATATTCTGGATTTTTGATAAAACTCATACAACATGTGGTCTTTTCTGACTTTTGCTCTCACTTAATATTTTCAGTGTTCATTCATGTTGAGGTATTTATCACAACTTCATTTTTTCCCCTCCAAATAATTATACTATTTTATGCATATTCAACATTTTATTTATAATTTGTCATTTGGTGGACATGTGAGTTGTTTCTACTTTTTGACTTTTATAGATTATGCTACCTGTAAATATTGGTGGAGATGATTTCTTTTTTTAATGACTGCTTGTTTGCCATATTTAGTGTTAAGGGAAAAACGGTGAGGGCATCGCTAGCCAGGAACATCTCCCTTGGATAGTTGTTGAAGTCATCTGTTTGACTCAATTCTTGAAAAATTTTTTTTTTCCAAGACATAGGTGGCTGATTATATTTGCTCTTATGAAACTAATTGCCTTAGTTTTAAGTAATTATATTTTTTTTAATGGTTAGTTATTTTTTGAAACACTAAAATTGTTGAAGCTGAGTGCTTTCTAAGGCCAATGTGGTATCATTGATCACTTAAACTAAAATCAGGGGCAAATATCTTACCTCTTTTTCTGATTGGGTGGCTCCCATCATATGGATAAATGCAAACAGATATATATAAATAGTTATTTTTTTTCTCTAGGACCACTTGTAGCCTTAGTTTGGAGAGCTCTTCATGGTTATCTGATGGTGTAGTGCTAGTGTTTGCTTAGATGCTTGAATGTCTTCTATGGTGACCTCTGATGTGAAAGTCTGAATTTGGAGAGACAAACAAATTAACATCTCACTTTTTCATAACATAGATAGTCTTGATGGTCTACATGGTGCTTCTGGATGGAAAGTATTATTTGCAGTTATTTGGGGTCCCCAATTGGGACCTTTATCAAATGGGTGGCTGCTGGGTAATCATGCTTTCAATGTGGCTTCCCAGCTGGCTGATGAACTTTAGGATTCTCAGTTCAGGATAAAATTGAGTCCAATCCTTGCTTTTGGAGGGTCTGAAGATAAGGTGGAGATGCCAGGTTGTGCAACTTCTGAGTTTAGAAGACTCTAATCTTTTATAATGGATTGTAATAGTGCCTGCTTTTAACTCCAGAGAGCTATTATCATAATTATACTGGACATGAAGCATGCCTATCCATTTACTATTCAAACATCATTCAAAAGATCATCCAGAAGATGGACCACCAGTGCCTCTACTTGCAATGGGTGCAGAAATGTAAGAGACTCAGGGTGAATTGTCATGCAGTGGGGAACAGACCACTGAACCTTCTCCTGTTAGCCTCTTGACTTCTCCTTCAGTCTGATCCTCTTGGTATTTTTCCTATACATTCATGGTACCTTGTTGTAGATTGAATAGAATGAAACCTTCATTAATTTTGGTTCATGTGATCCTACAAAGTCTTTTCCTACCTTAGTTATAACTAAAGGGACATCGGGCAAGGGTGGTAGATGATACCCTTAACAGGATTCCATGGACAGGAATGATTGATAAGTCTTTCTAGGATTCTCATGGTAGATCTTGCTCTACCCCAGAAGATGTTTTTCAAAGAGGCAAAAGGCAGAAATATAATCCAAGTTTTGATATCTTTAGAACTGTTATTAGAGGAAAATCAAATTTCAGACCTATTCAGACACCTGGCATGCACATGGTCTTAAAAAATATCTCATTGTTGCATATTAAAGTGCATGAGGTGCTCGCATTAGAGAACAGGAGGAAAAGGTGAAAGTGTCCTGTCGAATATGAAGTTTCATTTATAATACTTATGAATCAGATAACTTGGAAGTGATATTCTTGCTGAAATTTGCTTTGTAGAACAAGGATGTGTTAATCTGGGTCTTTTGAGAAGCAAGATATTTAATATGCATGGGACTAGGGAAAGGCCTCTTAGAGGACCAGGAGAGAGGGCTGGAGGAGGTGGGGAGAAGTCTAACTCACTGCAGATCTGATGCCAGGTGGAGGAGAGAAAGAAAGGTGAGTTGAGGGATGTATCTTTGGCTGCTGTATAGTTCCAAGAGAACTTGGCAGGATCGTTGGGGAATCTTCAAGCTAAAGCCCCTGTGTCCCATTTTAGTATTCTTGGTGTGTTCAGACATTGGCTGGGAGAAGCCCGTGGGAGCATGGCCTCGGCTCACCTGTTGTGATGGATTTCACAGGGTAGCAGCTGGGGCTGGACTGTTGGTCATTTATACTCCCTGCAGTCAAGAGATTGAGAATTGCATTCCCCTGGCTGCTGCAAACACAGTTTTTCTTAAAAACAACAACCACCAAAAAAACCCAAAAATCAAAAACCTCTTTAATTTCTGGATTTCATTGAGCTCAATAACAGGATGGATATTTGCAAAATTGGGTCACATTTTGTTATGTCTCAGTAAGTAGGAAAAATTACCTTTGAGTTATAGTCACTGTATTTTGAAATTTGTTACTAATAATTGAGAAATATGACATTGAAATAAATCATGTTAAAATGACTCTTTAGCTACAGTCAAGTTTATTTGCTTCTGTTTCTTTTTGTTTTTTCTATCCCCCTTAAAAAACGTAGAATATTCCCAGGTTTAATTTTACTGGAGCCCAAATAAAGATATTGAATGAATAAATGAATGAATATAATATATACTATAATGAATAGTCATATTCATTAATTTACTCCTTTTTTTTTTGTTTCAAATATCTCCACCACTACCCCCAAATTACTAAACAAAGTTATTTTCAATTTCAAATAACTTGTTCTCACATTTAATGAAGAACAGAATGAAGAATAGGGATAGTAGAATGTTTTTATATTTAGGACTGTGTTGGAGCCTTCCAGAAGAATATGGAATAAATTTGTTTGAATTCCTCTGTTTTGACTACTTCTATTGAAGTTTACATCAGTAGGATTAATGTATCAATATAAATCGAAATGTTACATGTATTAAAATGGACTGGTAAATATGCCATTAAGCTAAGATGTTAAACACAGTGAAGAATAATCTAATGTGAAGTCCTGTCATAGGGAACATACATCTAAGTATAAATTAGTGGTAAAAATTTTTGTCTAGAATATACTGCCAATTTTCCGAGTTTGCATAATAAATTTCTTCACTTATGCTACAGTAGATCGTAAGAAAGATAAACTTGCCTCATGCTTCAAAGGTAACTGTACAGTTTCATAATTAAGCAGTCAATTAGTTAATTATTCAGTGACTGCTGTGAAGTGAGCTATACAAGAGCTATAAAGAAGTACACTCCTGCCCTTAAGAAGCATATACTTGGGAATCTAAAGCTAGCTTAGTTTTAGAAGTAAAATACAATAGTAGGAATTCCAGCAAAATGCATAGGGGGACACAGAAGAAATTAATGCTGTCTCAGTGGGGGTATGTGTGAATAAATATTTAAAAATCCGTTTGTTTTTTGAGTGGTCTGTTTCATATAAATTATAGCCTCTTAAATCCTACAATTTATTTCTCTGTATTTGTATGGAAATGATACAGTTACCTCAAGCTCTGATTTGTTCTCTTACTGTGTATCATTTATAGAATACTCAGTTGGAAGTCTAAATAAAATAATCTAGAACTTTACATCTGCTGATCTACTAAAGTAGATAGTAGTAAACTATTCCTGTGTTTGTCTACATCTCGTTTGATTAGTTTTTATTCTGAATTAACGCGTGTGCTTTTAAAATTCTTTGGGGTTTCTTTGCACTAGAGGCAAACTATTTCTCTGTAAGCACCATGTACTCATTTTAACTTGATAAATATGAAATTTGATTGTGCAAAGAGAAACTGATGATTTCTGCTATGAGGTGGGGAAGATGAATAACAGTCTAAGCTGTATCTTCCAGGCCCAGATAATAATTATTCACAGATTCTGATAGAATTTTTATGTAAGTACTTGACTGGTACTTGTTTATAATGTGAATTTAGATTTTAAAGCTGATATATTTTGAGTGTTGTATAGCCATCATTTTACTTGTAAAGACCTCTACTTGTATTCAGGACGAACATGTTAACCAAAGTATGAGCTTTCTAAAGAATATACTTGCTTTGGCTGTCAGATACCTTCTCGGTTCCTTCAGCACAATCATGGACACAAAGCATTTGCTCTGGTGGCCTTTGAAAAAATTGGATGGGCTTAATGTTTGAGCCTCAGGCATCACACCTGTTAGAGTACCTTGAATTTTGTGCTTCAGGTTGTTTGTCTGAAAGGGTCACAGGTTTTTGGTCAAAATTTAAAGATTCTTAATGTGTTTATTTTTTCTCATATTTTCACTGAGCATGGTGATAGTGAGCAGTAAGTTAAATTGTGTATGAGAGGAAATTTAGGTGATGGGTATTCACAGATGAAGAAACGTGACCATTTTCAAGGGCAGAAAACTACTTTGCTGATGAAGTGATGTAGATGGTGGCATGTTCCTTTCTTTGTCTTGCTGATTAACCTCTTTCTAGGTCTAATGATTTTTCCTTGATCATTTGCCTTGTTCCTCAGATTGCCTTTGACCAGCTCTGTCCCTCATATTGAATATCTCTTATGAGACTTCTGTTTACGGTTTATTTACTTGGCCCCCTGTTGTGCATCTGTGCCTTCTAGTTTCCTGCGTTGCTGACATTTGTTCCACTCTTTGTAATTACGCTTCCTGCTGCTCCTTTTCCTGGACTTCGTCTGTGGGCTTTGCTGGTCCCATCCCTTGCGGTGAACCTTTTGTTTGCTGCTGCTCTTGAGGCAATATCCCTTCAGCTATATCCTAAGCCTGAGTTGGTCACACACACACACAGCCCTCCAGCTACAGGTTAGGCTAAAAATACTTTTTCTCACGCAAGCCACCTCCTTGATAATTGAGACAAGAGTAACAAAATGAGCTTGCAATATCTGTTAGAATTGAGCCCATGATTTAACACCTAAAGAGAAACACCTTACTTGCTGAAACCAAAGGTTAATAAACTGAAGTATTAAGATGTGTTGGGAGGAAGGAGGAGAATATTCTAGTGCCAATTTTAATGATCTTGGTTGCATGTGGTATATATGAGAAAGTAAATGTTTTCCTACTTGAGACAGCAGCTCTGTCCCTTTATAGGAACTGTTCTTGTCAAGTCATCAATTTGCCAAATGCACCTGTAACTTAATAGTCATCTTAGTTGACCTATTAGAGCCCCTGACTCAATTGGTCACTCTCACTGTCAAAACACTTTCCTCCCATAATCCCTGGGCATTACAATCTTTCTTCTTCTATATCACTACATATTCTACATCAAAAGGCAAATATAAAGCCTTTTTGCTTTATTTCCCCAGCCTTTAAAGCAAAACCTGCAATTGAAATACCCTATTGGTCTTTTCTCTCTGCTACTCCCAAGTGGTTCCATGTAGACCCTGATTTTTGCTTGCAGTTGCTGTGGTAACCTCTTTCTTGAACCTGGCTCTCCTAGAGCCAGTTACCTTCTCCACTTTTTTTTTTTTTTTTTTTAATGCTAATCGCTAATAGATATTTCTAACTTAACATTTCTAAAACCCACGTCCCCTGATAGGTCTTCTCAAACCTCTTTCTCCATCTGAATCAATGATAATCCCATCCTTCGAAATGCCCAGGCCACAAACCTTGGGGTCAGTCTTGACTCTTTATCTCTCCTAGTGATTTCTGTCTTTTTCCATAGTTGTATCCCTAGCACTGAGAAGTGCTTAGTGGGTACCAATAAATAGTCTTGGAGAGAGTGAAATGGTTGAGCATGTAAACAAAGGGTGAATTCTGTATTTTGATGTTCAGAGATAGAAGCTTTAGTTAAATTAAGATGTTTCTAGCAGAGCAGAAGCTCTTTGTTTTCTTATCCTCCTCTGTTCCATAGGGAAGTTCATTTTGTCATGCTATTGAAACAATATGTTAAGTGCAAAGTAATGAAGATTATGTATGCTTCATTTTTGGAACATCAAACAGCATGGCGAATATCACAATACCATTACTTCCATGAGCTTCTTTTAATATCCTGAGCTGACATGGGCTAAGTACCCAGTAACTATTTTTTTTTTAATGAATGAATGATTTCCTAATGTATATTTATTTAATTTATTTTTATTTTTTTAGAGTGTGTGGGGGAGGGGCGGAGGGATGGGGAGAATTTTTTTTTTAAAGATTTTATTTATTTATTTGAGAGAGAGAGAGAGAGAGAGTGTGTGTGTGTGTGTACATGAACAGAGGGAGGGGGGCTGAAAGAGAAGCAGACTCCCTACTAAGCAGGAAGCCTGATGTGGGGCTTGATCCCAGGACTCTGGGATCATGACTTGAGCCAAAGGCAGATGCTTAACTGACTGAGCCACCCAGGCACCTGGGGAGAGAGGATCTTAAACAGGCTTCATGCTCAGCTAGGAGCCTGATGCAGGGCTCTATCTCATGACCAGAGATAGTCAAGAGTCAGACACTTAACGTACTGAACCACTCAGGTGCCTCTCCTAATGTACATTTCAGTCTCAGAATTTTAAAAGTGGAGATTTATCCTATTCTCTAAAACCTGTTTTTCTCCTTGAATTTTATAACTCTGTTAATGGTACTACCTGCTATCTAGTTGACTCCTAGGTGAGGAGTCTCTCGTGAATTCTTCTGAGTCAACCCCATGTCCACTCAACCCTTAAATTCTCTCAGTTTTTCTTACATTTCAAATGTTCAAGCTCTCCTTCATCAGTGCTCACTAGTTGATTCTATAGTAGTTTCTTAACTGATACTGTTACCTCTACTCTTCCCTCTCCTTTACATAGAATTCCTTGTGGTTTCCCTTATTTCCAGTTGAACCTGAATTTTCTGACTGTGCCTCACCTAGCCTGTCGTCTTGTCCAGGCTCATTTCTCATGACTTCTTGTACTGCTCTCTCCAATTCCACCCTCACTAACTACTCAGGAAATCTGAATTCCTTGTAATTAAGTGGAAGGTCCCATGGCTTCTATAACATGTTCATTCTTTAGTTGCTTAGAACATCTCAGCTTGATCCTTCACTTCATCAGGCTGCTTTCTTACTGATCCTTAAGAGCCTGTGCTGTTATCCATCTGTTTTTGTCTTTAGTTTCTCCATATTCCTTATATGTGGAACATATTCCTTCTATGATTGTATCTGTCTTCATGAGGGTAGGCAATATATCCTGTTTACCTTTATAGTTCCCAAGCCTTTCCCACTCACTGTCTGTAGGAATTGATTTTGATGACATAGATGCTATATTGGCACCTGTTTCTGCTGGTATGCTATATTGGTGTGAAATGTGTGATAAAATGGATCTATGTATGTCTGTGTACATGTTGAAAACCTAGAGCTCTTTGATCTTTACCTTGATTATAGAATTATTTTTCTGTAAGGAAGCACTGCATTTTGCTATGTACTTGCACATATTCATAGACATGTTTACATGACCTTGATTAAGAGCAGTTATAGGTTATGATAATAGCAAATTACCATTAGAATTGGGAAGGGATTTTAGATAATTAACTTAAATTCATTATTTCAGCTTTTATAGGAAATTGCCTTTTAGGATGTTTCCTGGAAAGAATTTGGATTATCCTTTTCCCTTCTTTCTCTTCCATTTCAGGCTGCTATTGTTCTGCACATATTTACATTTAGGTCATATTTTCTGCTAATTTTTATGCTGCTTATTTTTGCTGCTTTGAGTTGTCTATAATTCACATCTTTTCCAGAAACCTAGAGACTAATACTAATTTAATTGCTCTAAATGTAGAGAAACATTATTTAAATGTCCTTTGAAATCATTTAAGATTATATACTGTTGCTGAAAAACTATTTTTGTGGGTACCAGGTACCTGGCAAGGAGGTGGATAGAAAGCATTTTAAACTTTGTGACGTGAGACAGTTATAGCTGAGTGAAGTGTACTGGAAAGGTAGCCTCAGTTTTAAGTTTATTCTTTCTTTCTATTTTAAATGTTTCCCTTTTCCCTATTTATCTTCTGGCACATTTCCTTCCTCCAGTTTAAATAGTCTTAAGTTTTGACAGTAGAGGCATGCTGGTCAGATTTTAGTATTTAGACATCAAATACAATAATTACGATATATTTCAACCAGCAGGACCTGAGACCCCTGTCAGTGTCTTAATCCAAAAAAGGCTTTTTAAATTCATATAAACCTTGCCTTAAGGGATGGAGAAAGGACAATTTAGGGAACAGCATGAGGTTAAACATATTGATCAGTAAGCCAGTCATTCTTGTTAGACTCTGGTAGAATGTAGAGTTAGAAAAATAGCATCGTCATCAACAACAAAGAATGCTTTGCTTCTCTAGAGACCATCTCTTTTGCTTTCAATCTCTTTTGTTTCGATTACAGGGATTTTAGAGAATGAAAGATTTCATCCAGTAATTTAAAAAAAAAATGTAGACCCACTTTGAAATTTGGAGAGTTAAATAAGTGGAAAATACAGAGATTTTTACATTTTTATCATTTAAGGTATATAGTAAAGGATGTAATTAGCTATGTAATTTCTCTATGCCTTTGGAATAAACATGACATATATTTTGAATTCTTGCCAAAGTTTAAGAACGACTGCCTGGTTAATTTTACTAATTAAGTGTGCAGAGCTGGTAAGATAGTTTTTGTTATAACAGCCCCATTAACCAAATTCAGGACACTTGCTGACCTTGAAGTGTTTAGAACTTTGGGTTTCTCTTGATGAATGGCAAGTTATTTTACCACTCTATTTTAGGTAAGTATTACATATCCAATAGAGATAATTTCTCAACTAGGATGTTCAGTTTTGTGTTGTATGTGCGTGGAATGATATTTTTGTACAAGAAATTAAGTTTGGGCTAGAGTGAAATTTTTTATGAAATGGTACGGGGCCTAATGTTTCTCTCTCCTATTCCATGAGAACCCCCAAACAGATGAAAAATTAAAAAACAAAACTCCACTGAAATAATATTTCTTGTTTAATATGTAATTGACTAAATAATTTATACAAATCCTATTGTTTTAATAGATTCTTCTGTGAAGGAAGATATTTGATAATTCTTAGAATGAAACCTTGATATTTCAGTTCTGACTCTTTAATGTTGGAATCCGAGCCTAAGTCTCACTGCGCAATCTATTGTAGGTAGCGTGTATGCAGCTCATCAATGCCCTTGTTACATCTCCTGATGATTTGGACTTCAGGCTTCACATCAGAAATGAATTTATGCGTTGTGGATTGAAAGAGATCTTGCCAGTAAGTGCCCTGCAGTCTCCTTATTAATATTTAAATTAGAGGAGTACTTGAATAGGGGGAAATTTAGATAAATTACCTTCAAGAATAATTTATCTGTGGGGGAAAAAAGGCTTGAGTATAAAAATTTGTGAAATATAGATAAGATGTGAGTATTATTTAACACTTTAAGTGTTTGAATGCTATAAATCCAGTCAAATGGTTGATTTATTGTTTATGTTTTTCATTAACTTTTTTGCATTATTAAAAAGAAAACCGTTAATTGTCATTTCTGTTTAATGCCTGTAGGATTTAAAATGTATGAAGAATGATAGCCTGGATATCCAACTTAAAGTCTTTGATGAGCATAAGGAAGAAGATTTGCTTGAGTTCTCCCATCGCCTTGAAGATATTAGAGCTGAACTTGAATATCCTTTTGTTCTGAATTTAGTGAAATACGGAAAATTGTTGCTAAACCCCAACCAACCTTCCAAAATATTAAACTTCTGAAGCCATTTCTGTATAAACAACATAAAGTCAAACCTTTATGAATCAGATTGATTCTATATAAACTTTTCTTATTAGTTTAATGTGTGTTTTTCTGAGTAGATGCATATGTAAATAGACGTTACTGCCTACAGATGGATTCTATTAGGCCTCTCATGTATGTGTACTATCTGTTTTTCCTTCTCATGTTTGGCACCTCCCCTCTCCTAATACTTTCCAACATTAAAATGAGTAAGGTACCCTTATCCTGCTGGTTGGCTTCTGCCCTATGCCTTGGGTGCACACTCACGTGGACCTTTTTTTAACTCTGTGGGTCTGCAGATCTCTGTGCTTTTCCAGAAGTCCACCAGGTTCTCTTCCTCCCCTGGGGCTTATTTGTCCATGGTGGATAGTGCCTGGCAGCAGCTCTCTTGATAAGGGCACTCTGAAAACCTAATATAGTATTCACAACCAGCTGCCTGTTACCCTTGCCACCAGCAACAGCTTGGCTTGAGAGAGGGGAGTGGTTGGAGTTGATCATGGAGGAGAAGCCAGGGAGTCAGGTCAAATTGTCATTTGCAAAATGTTTTCCTGTACTCTGAATCCTAGATACCTGTGTTTTATTTGACATTGACTATACATGTTACATATTCTAGGCTAAGGCACATAATAATCTTTTGAAGTCTTATAGAGAGTAGTTTCTATGCCACGTGACTGCAGTTGTTTGGTGTAGAGGATAAATAAATCCATATATTCCTTAATCAGTTTACTGAAGCATATGATATATACAACATGGTGTGGAACTCAGTTAAGGAAACTAAAGCAGAGGGATATTTCATTTCTATTCTTCAGCACCTTTTGCTGATTCGAAATGATTATAGTATAAGGTAAGAGGAATTATTTTATAAGGTAAGAAGAAGTTATGTGCTTATGTTTTCTTTCGCTAATAAAATTTCTATTAATTATGAAAATCACCTGATGTTTGATTTGGGCAAACGGATAAGTTTCAGATTTTTATTTCTGTCTTAATATTGACTCATGGAATGTGGCATTTCTTCTGGGCATATATTTAGACAGGTGATGGTAAAATGATATTACCGTTATTTTTAAAGCTCCAGTGGATTCTTGGTAACAAGTTTTCATCTAATAAAAATGTGAACTAGCAACAAATTACTAATTTATCATATGATGGATAATATTTTCTGGTTAGTCTTTAGGTAGTAGGAATGATGTTGATAAGTTTCTTTTTAAAAGTTACATGAAGGGTACTAAACCTTGCTTTTATTAGTGTTTAAGTAGCTAGAAAGTGCCTTGATAATACAGTTACATTTAATGTTGCTAATGTATCAGAAAAGCTAGACAAATGACATTTCAAGTTGGATTATATCCTAGCCATCTTGAGCTTAACAGATTGTTTATCCTGTCTGTACCTTATCTATCAGTAGCTGTGTAAGGATATTAGCATCTAAGTTGCTGGGTGGTTATGAAGATGGAATATAGTAGCATGGATAAAACTCCTAGCCAAATAACTGGCACATGGTGTACCCTCAGTAAATGCTCTCTATATCCTCTTTCCACTTTGTTACTGTTTTATGAGGGAACTGAGATCCTTGAATATAAAACCATTTTTGTTGCCTTTAGTTTTGCTGAAATTTCATTCTCAAATACTTTGGGTAGTATATCATTTCTAGTTTCATGCAGAAAAATTTGCTAGACGTGTCTCATTCACTCTGGGTGACATCAGAGGGTGTAGTTCAGGCTTTTGACATACCTAACAAGTGAATAGAATAATAGTTTAAAAAAAAAAAAGTTAAAACTTGGGTTCTTTGGGATGAGTACAGATCATTTGTCTTATCTCTTTCTCTTGTAAATACTAATATAAAATACTAGTACATAGACAAAAGTATTAATAAAATACTAATACATTGATTAAAATACAAATATTAATACATTGATTAAATAATACTTTTAAATATCAGAGGTACCTCGCTGATTATGCTACTATATTTTTTCCCAAATGTTCTTAAAAATAAAATCGAAGCTTCCACTTACTCTAAAGTAACCCTTTCCTTTTCTTGATCCCTGTATGGTTGGTTCTGTCAACCTCTGTTTGATGCTGCTGGAGTTTTCAAGAATTCAAGAATATTGTTTGCTTTCAAAGTTTTCAGTCAGGGGGGTTATATCTTACTTTTGATCCCTTCATTTTACCCTAATCCCTTAATCTGTGCTCCAAGAGGGCATGCGGTTGTGTCTACCTTTAAAACAGATTGAAAAGCTCAACTCTCCTAGGACATGCTCAGGCAATCTTCTCACTTCAATGGAATTAAGAGTCTCAGAGAAAAATTAAACTTGTAGCATCACCAAAGTGACATTACTGAGGCATAGACAGTTATTTTGGTCATTTTTCAAGTACCACATTTTTAATTTGATTCTTATCTATGCTGGATTCTTCTTTGACTCTGTAAGCCCCAGGACCTTTGTCTTTGTTCCAAAAATGGTCCCTGTGAAGTTATCGTTCCTCCTATGACTACTGTAATCAAGACAATTCCATGTTTTTCCCCCATATGCCCAAATTCTCATAGGTATTTATTGTTGTTGTGATTTATTCTTATAGAGCATATATTTTTATTACAAGATTGAGTCAGATTATAGTCATTTACATAATTTGTCATATAGTTATTTAAAATTATTTAACTTTTTATATACAGTAACATTCACACTGAGAGATGTGCAGTTCTATGAATATTGTTCTTTTGGTTTTAGCTTCATTTTTTTGGTTTTTATTATCTTAAGATGGACCTAGATTTTTCCCTTAAATCTTTAATTATCTGAACATTTTTTGTTTAATGAACATTCTAAATAAATATTGATATTCTTAGAAGTTTTTATAAGTGACATTATTTTAGAATGCAAGGTATTCCCATTTAAAAGAATTAGTGGATACGAAAATTAGAAATTTAGCTTACTTTCTCATTTGGAACAAAAGGAAATTTTACTGAAATGGAACTTGATTGAGAATGTACATGAAAGGTAGCCCCTGCCCCCAAGAAAAATGAAGTGCAGAAAGATAATTGGAGGGTGGAGTAGAAGATCAAATTCAATTCTGTAACTCCATGGCTTACATATGCAAAATATTATGCTAGTTGAATGTACATGGGAGATAATTCTGATATCTGGTAAAAATACTAAAGAGAAAGTGAAGATGATTTTTAAATTTCTCCAACAAAAATGAGATATCAGTGAACTAATGACAATTTATGTTCATCCCTTAATTAGGTTATCCACCTATTTCTCTGACATATTTACTGACTTACAATATTGCTCATGGAGATTCTTTTCTAGATATATATTTCTGGAATCCAGAAGTACATTATTTATTTATTTATTTTGCTAGTGTTGCCTTGAAAGAGTTTTTGCGTGAAATTTCAGTTACTTTGTAAATGAACTTATCAGTGAGAACTGTGGAGGTGAGAAAATATTTACTGAGATTATGATTTAAAGAAAAAGCACACTAAATAGCCTATGTTATTAATTCAAAGTCTTTGTATTAAAACAACACTAGGGTAACATTCAGTAAGAGTAAAAAATAATGGAATATATCATCTCAGTTTTCAAATGTGATAGATATAAACGTGTATGCAATTTATGTACCTTAACTATAAATGGGGTTATTATGGCAAAATATTAGGAAATGGGATACTATTTTTTTTTTTGAAAAAAGTTTAGAACATTGAGGAAAGCATTGGTAATACCATCTTGCTTTGGTATGTACCCAAGATCAGTGTCTTAAACATTTTTAGTTTCTCACAATCAATGACCATTTGCATTTGCTGTCTTTGCTAATGTGAAGTTGTTGTGAATTTTATTCAGTACAATGGGTCATTTATTAGGTGTGAGGTAAGTAGATCAAGGGCAAGTGAGACACAGTTTCTAGGGAGAAGAAAAGCTCAAGTGACTAGATATGCTACATGATAAAAATGTGTAGAGGAAAAGTGGGTCAAAAGTCTTTGAGGGAAGAAATGAGTCTTAGTATTGGCTTGGGATGAAAGGCTGACCTCATTGAGATAGCACCCACCCTTTGTCACTTTAGTTTGATTTTGTCATTAAATCTGTTGAATATTTCTTTTAAATTTGTTGACTTAAGTTTTAAGGGATGTTCTTTTGCTTATTACAAACATCGGTGGACTAAAAGCTATAGTGAAAACATCCCTGTATGGAAATTTTAGTTAAACTTTAATTTTTGGACAAAAAAACTGTCATACTAAGTTTTTTCAGTTGTCTTTTGAGTAATAAATATTTATTTGGAATTGTATATAATTTACAGTATCAGTTTTTTTTTTTTTAATTTTATTTATTTATGATAGTCACAGAGAGAGAGAGAGGCAGAGACACAGGCAGAGGGAGAAGCAGGCTCCATGCACCGGGAGCCCGATGTGGGATTCGATCCCGGCTCTCCAGGATCGCGCCCTGGGCCAAAGGCAGGCGCCAAACCGCTGCGCCACCCAGGGATCCCTACAGTATCAGTTTTTAATTGAACTCCACAAGCTTTCTAAAAATAGTTTATGTAGAATTTTAAGAACCTTCCAAAGAATTTTCTTGAAAAAAAGAAATCTATATTTTGGCTTGTGTTAATGAAATGAATTAATGGTAGCTATTTTAGTATGGTAGAGTGGTAGGTTGATCTCTGTTGAGGACTGCTTTTAAGCACATATCACTTCATCTTAATTTTTTTTTTTTTAATGCTTTGTAAATAAGTCAAGGTTCTGATTTTTGTAAAACAAATTATCATTACGGCACTATATTGGCTAAAATAGTATAAAAATTTAATGTCTTAAGACCACTGGAAGGAAAGTGATGACTGTTGTATTTACTCTCACTCCTGTGTTAGATCTGACCTATCAATTGTTGGAACTATACAAAGGTGTAAATTGTTGAACTTGAAGCTTACCAAAGTACTTGATTTTGATGTTAAGTTACACTAATAAGTTGGGTATACATTTATTCTTTTTCTTGGTTTTAGGCAACAGTACTTCAAATTAATTGATGAGTGTGTATCTCAGATTGTATTGCATAGAGATGGGATGGATCCAGACTTCACATATCGGAAAAGACTGGATTTAGATTTAAGTCAGTTTGTTGGTGAGTATTTCTCTAATATTTAAATGGAAGCATTTTATTATTCCCTACTTTGTAGCATTGGTTCTCATGTTGTGACCTGTAGAGTCCTGAGGGCCCTTGATACCCTTTCAGGGCATCCAAAGAGTCAGAACTATTTTCATAACCATACTAAGACCTTATTTGCCTTTTCCGTTGTGTTGGTACTTGTGCTAGTGATGTAAACGTTTGTGGGTCAAACTGCTAGCACTTGGTTAGAAATCAAGGCAGTGACACCAAACCGTGTTAGTAGCTGTTGTATTCCTCACACCGAGTAAAACAAAACATTGAAACTGCTGTGTTTTATTTGAGTGTCCTTGATAAAGAACTGAAAAACACTATTTTATTAAAAGTCTAACCCTTGAGTACACGTTATTTTAGTATCCCCTATGACAAAACAAATTATACATGTTTAGCACTTCTGCCTACCAAAGTACAAGGAGCAAATACCTGTGTGTTTGCTTGTACTATAAGCTGAATTGGTTGTTTTTGTTTTCGTTTTGTTTACTTTTAAGGGATGATCATCATAAAAGCTGTGGCTACTCAGGTGTGACTGTTTGACACACACTTTCTTAAAAAATGAAATAGGTCTGTAATGTCAAGGAAAACAACTGATAGAATTTGTTACCAATGATCAAATTCAAGCTTTCAAGTAAAATTTGAGTTTTGGAAAACTTACATCTGCTATTGTTAGCTTGACAGCTTCCCATTACTCAAATTTTTTTCTGATGAGATCATTGGTGATTATTTTGATATTGTATAATGAGATGTCAGCATTTGGAAAATATGCATGACTCTGTAAACCACTCTTTTCCAAATTCCAATGCCTGATATAAATTCTGCATGGGTAAAGAATTCATGGATTTTAAAGTAACAGAGAAGAAAATATTCATTGATATGTGATCCTACATAGAAACTAATGTGTAAGGAATATGTATATGTCAAATTTTGGTGTAACATGAAAAAATATCCATTATTTGAGTGAGGTGTTTTTTTTTTTCTTCATAGGGTATTTGAGTCCAGGAAGATGTATGGAATATATAGAATGAGAAAGGAGCTAGATAAAATTAGTGGCACTGACAAAGAAAGTGCATATTTCTCTCCACAGGGGAGAAGCAATTAGAAGTTCCTCTTAGTAGTGGGAGGGACAGAGAAATGAGGAAAAACATACTGTAAATACAAAAACAAACTAAAATGTGAGACTATTTTGAATAGTATCTGAAAACCAAGTTTATTCCACCTGGCTATTAGGAATGTTTTTCTTGAGTAGATTAGAGATTTAGACATTGAACTCTTTTTTTTTTTTTTTTAAAGATTTTATTTATTCATGAGAGACGGAGAGAGGCAGAGGCAGAGACACAGACACAGGTAGAGGGAGAAGCAGGCTCCATGCAGGGAGCCTGATGTGGGACTCGATCCCAGGACTCCAAGATTACACCCTGGGCTGAAGGCAGTGCCAAATCATTGAGCCACCCAGGCTGCCCCTACACATTGAACTCTTCAGAAAGAAATAGACTCTATGACTCCATGAGTAAAACATATTTACATAGTTATGACAAATGTGTTGATTTTTAATGTTTACAAAAAACTTAGAGACACAGTGCAAAGGACTTAACAGAAGAGTCCATCTGCTGAGAAGGATTTGGAATCCCACTGTATCACTGTATTTACATGGATAGGTGAATGTAAGGACCTGGGGTTGGACATGAGGGTAGAGAGACATTGGAAAACATGAGGCACAGATAACTTCATATGTTAGAGTGAAAATCAGGAGATACTCTTTTCATAAGGGGAATCAGAGGTTTAAGTATTTATTTAGTGCTACAGAGCCAGCCATTTTAGAAAATAAAATTATTAAAATAAACAGGATTAGACAAGGAATGCCATTTTCATCTTCTATAATAGGAAGCTATCTATAATATATTAAACACATAAATCAAGAAATAATGGTAAATTTTATTTAGAGTTAGGAAGCTAACTGCCAGAATAATCTAATAAAAGAAGAACTGTAAGAGGCTGAATTTCAGAAGTGGAATTGAGTTTTTAGTGTAGTGATTTGGTTGTTACTTTTCATCATAAGCCTTCTCTAATGTGTTTTTTAAAATCATATTTATGTATTCCTTGTATTTAAAAAAGGGATCAAGTACGTTATGGGTAATCTATAGGAATCCCTTCTTCTGCATTGTATCCCATCATGTGCATATATATTGTAGCTTATTTAATCAAGCAGTTATTGATGGACATGTATCTCCAGATGTTGGCTAACAATATTTTAATGAACATTCTTGCTTAAAGGCAAAATCCTAACAATAGAATTGTTGAATAACAGAAAATGCATATTTTAAATTTTAGTACATGTTGCCTATTCATTGGCCAAAATTCATTAATTATACTTCCATTACATGTACTTATGTAGGCAAGTCAGTTTCTCTGTGCTATCTCCAGCACTTGGCATTATTGGATCATTTAATCTTTAATCTGCATCTCATTAAATACAGTTTATATTTTTGTATTAGGTGAAATGAAATATCTGCTCATATGTGTTAGCAACCGTTAATTTTGTGTTCCTAATTTTCGGTTCATTACCGTTGCCCATTTTCCTAACTTGTGTTGGATATTATCTTCTTCCTTCAAAATATTAATGAATTGATGATAGAAACCTTTGAATATTCCATGTTACATTTGAACATTCTCCTCCTCTTGTCTAATAGTTTGAAATTATACTTGCGTTTGTCTTTACCTTTATATCTTATGGTCTTGGTATCACACTTGGAAAATCCTTCTCCATTCCAGTATTAGGAATATATATGAAGTTACTGGCACTATTTCTCATTCTTTTCTATAGTTTTCTTTCAAAACTTTTCAAGTCATAATGATTTTAAGAAGTACTGGAATAAAAAATGTTATTGCAATTTTAGATACTTGCATAGATCAAGCAAAACTAGAAGAGTTTGAAGAGAAAGCATCAGAACTGCACAAGAAAGTAAGTAATTTTGACTAACTTCCCAAGACTACGTGAAGAGTCAGGCATGCTTCTGCCTCAGGCATTTTGCTTTTTGTGCCCACTTTCTTCTTTACCTCCTTCAGGTAGCACAAATGCCATCCTAGATGAAGATTTCCTAGACCATTATATTTAAAAATTTTAACTCTCCACTTCCAACCCTGTCTCTCTCTATGCTGTGTTTTCTTCTCTTGTGTTTATTATCAGACTTCCTACCTGTATTGTCTATTTTTCCCTCTATAATAAACTTTAGGAAGGTTTTTTGTTTGTTGTTATGTGAAGGATTTTGTTTATTCACTGTCCCTGTACCTAGAATAAACCCTGGCCCTCAGAACTTAAAGAATGTGTGAATGAATAAATGAACAAAATGTATAGCGTCAGTTTTAGGATTGGAGTATTTCTCAAGAAATCCTATAACTTAGGCTCTTATGATTGAAATTATATCTAAAAGTTTTAAGAGGTTAACTTGCTTTTTGTTTTGAGTTAAGTGGCTTCATAAGATCTAGTAGAACATATAAACCTTTAATTTTAGAGGTCAAAGGTATCAGATATTACCAGTTCTACTTGTTTCAGCCTAGTAGTATTGCTGACCATCCAGCCATTCCCTACTTTTCTTTAGGGTGATGTTCTAGGATTTCATGTCTGCTCAGCATATACCTATTAGACTTCTTTTCTGTTTTGAAAAACTTATGTTGCCATTGTGGGGTTTCTCACATCTTAAGTAGTCACTCTGCCTTAAATTCTTGTGGCTGGTTTCTCACATTGGAGGAATAAATGGTAATTACTACTACCAGCACCTGAATGAACATATACTAAATGAACATTTACTATGTGTTTGGTACCATGCCTAAGAGGCTACATTTTTTATTTATCTGAACCTAGATGAATCTTGAGAGAGCTATACATTTTTGTAATATTTTAAGATAACATAACTTGCAAATGATAGACAGTTTTTCATAAGTTACTGGGAATATATGAAAAACTTTGTATGTGTCCTGTGTAAGAAGTCCTGAGGTTCACCACTTAGTGAGAGATTAATAACTCCTGAGCCTCTGGCTACAGGCTAGGATTATAGCTATGAATATGATACTGTCCTTGCCCTGGAGCAACATAGGAAACAAATTAATGGATCATTTAAGTGTCATACGTGTTACAGTTGATAGGTGATCATGTCGTAGTGTGACCCCTCACCTGGACTTTGTATTCCAAACTCTCTACTTCGTGTTCTATTTTAACTCTTCAAGAGAAGTAGTAGAAAACTTTCAAGTACTTGATTTGGATGCATCCCAGATAGTATAAATTTTCTTTTATAATCATTTTTAGGTATATGGTATATATTAATGTTGTTAAACATGATACCTTTCTCAACATATTGTTTTGAAATTGTAAAGTTTAAGTGTAAGTAGAAGAAAGACCTTGTTCAAGGTTACTTGTCTGCTTTTAGTCAGAAGTTATATGTCTTAGGTATATTCAGAAAATATTGTTTGCTCCATAAAAGATTTCTATTGCCATACCATTTTGTATATATCAGCAAGAACTTCTTTCTGATAGCTTTATAAGGACACATGTAAATACTTTGCTTTAGGCAGGAAGCTATCATAGTTGCTAGACACATTCTTTATTTTGGTGCATAAATTTGAAAAATGAAGACCAGAAATGTCAGAAAGTACATAGAGAATATTGAATTATCAACCTTCTTGTACAGATGCACTAATACATTTACCCCAGGGAATGAAATTAAGCAGAGTCTCAGCCTTAACTGTGTTTCTTGACATTTTTGCATGTAATTTTGTAAAGCGTAATATTGCTCTAGTAACTCTTTTTGGAGAAGAAGGCTATCATATCTGTTTTTATAAAGTACGTCTTTAATGGAGATTCATTTTTATCCCCAAGGCAACTGTGATTTGACTATGGATATTATAAAAATGCTAAAGCAAAGTTTATATTTTGTTTGATCCTTTTAATAGGCTAGGATGTAGAAATTTATCTCTTTGGTAAGTAATACAGATATTTTAAATATGGCCAAACTAATTTTTTATTTTTTATTTTTTTGGCCAAACTAATTTAATAAATTATTTCAGAGTGTACTAATTATGCCTCTGGTGGTTTTGGTAGTTTTATCTTTGTTCCAGTAAATAATCCTTTTTCTTTCCAAATCTTATTCCGAGCCCTATGAGGTAGGATTGTATATATATTGATATTGTGAAAAAGACTTCATTTTTGTCCTCATAACAATTTAATTTTTTACTTCTTACTAAGCAGCAGTAAACATTGAGCAGTCATAAAAGGGAGAATAGAGAACATGACCTCTCAAAGATTTTCATGCTGGGAGACTGTGGAACTTTAATATATGATATTGACATATTTATTCACAACATATAAAGGGAGATTTGACAGGAATTGGCTCCATTTGTTCATTCAACAAATATTTATTGAGTTTAGTGATAAATGTAAGGCTTCGGAAAGGTAATGAATAAAATAGGTTTGCACTATTAATAAGCTTCCAGGTTGGTGAGTATTACTGAGGTGTGTGAATTTTGATATTTTTATATTACAGTGTAATAACTGTTATGGTAGGAGTACCCTATGTGGTATGTAACCCTATAGAAAGGATTCCTCATCTAGTCTTGGATGGCCAAGGAAAGCTTACCTGAAGAAGAGATAGCTAATGTGAGGTGTCTAGGTGAGATAGCCAAGAAGGAGGGAGATGGAAATTTATGGTGGATTTCTTATAGGCATCTCAAGGTTAATATTTCTGAAACCAAATTCAGTTTTCTTTTATCCTAAAAATGCCTTTTCAGGGGCACCTGCATGGCTCAGTTGCTCAAGTGCCTGACTCCGTGATTTTTTCCCCCACTTAAGTCACCATCTCATGGGTGAGAGCTAACCCCATGTTGTTGGGTTCCATACTCAGTGGGGAATCTACTCAGAGATTCTCTCCCACTTCCCTCCTCCCTTGCTCTCTCGTCCTCTAAAATAATCTTTAAAAAAAAAGCCTTTCCCCCATTTATTTTATATCCCTATTTCTCCCTGAAAGTTCTAATACTTAGTTTCCAGCTTGCAAAGCAATAGAACACCATACTCATCTTAGATATACTCACCTCACTCATTTCCTTCACTCAGCTGTACACTAAGTTTTTAGATTCTGTTAAAAAAAAAAAAAAGTCCCTTCATTTTTTTCCCCCCATTCCTCTGTCTCCTACCTTTGTTTGGGCAGGCCTTCAGTTCTTGCTGGGATAACTGTGGTAGCCTTGAAACTTGCTTTCGTGCCTCTGCTGTTTCTCATTCAGTCCACCTAACACCCTGCTGCACGTTGGGTTTTTCAAAGTGCAAATTTGATCATGTTAATTTCTTATTATAAGTACTCTTGATAGCTTTCCATGGTTTTCAGGCAAAAGGAAAAACATTTTGGTCTATTGTAAAATTCCTTTGAATAATTTTGTTCCTCTCTACGTCTGTGACTTAATTCCTTGCAATTTGTTTTCCTCCCTCCTATGGCCCTTAAACATGGTTGCTTGTCACGTATGCACTGGGCTAGACCTTCTGTTTGAAGTGCTAACTGCCCTTCTCAGCTAACTGGTCAGGTTCTTTAATCCTGGGGTCAAGCATCATACACTCCCATGTCTTCAATCTATTTCTCTCGCTGGTAATTTTCATAGGTTTCGGGTTACTCGCTTGCTTTTGCTTTGCCACCAGACACCACACTAAAAGCGATGGCCATATTCTATTCAACTCTGTATCACTAGCACCTACCACTTTGAGGAACAAACATCAAATGCATGCTATTATTTATTGTATAATGGGAAATAGGTAGTTTGGGGCCAAGTCCCAGGAGATTCTTAGGTAGTAGATTAATGAATGTGGCCTTTAAATGTAACCACTGACAGTTTAAGAGCAAAAGAAGTCCTGTCTTTTGGGTCATTCTTTTTCTTTTTAAAGATTTTATTTATTTATTCATGAGAGACAGAGAGAGAGTCAGAGACACAGGCAGAGGGAGAAGCAGGCTCCATGCAGGGAGCCTGACCTGGGACTTGATCCAGGGTCTCCAGGATCATGCTCTCGGCTGAAGGCAGGAGGTGCTAAACTGCTGAGCCACTCGGGCTGCCCTGGGTCATCCTTTTGAGAGAATAATAGTGTTCAAAAATGTTGGGGGGGCGGGTGATAAAAAAATACTGGTCTTGTTTTTTGCTTTGAAAAATGTTCATTGAGCATTTGAAAATACTTTTATGGACTCATTAGCAGTTTGGAATTCAGGTGAGAAGCTGGAGCTGGTGGTAGGAGTTTGGACACCATCAGTGTATGAATGGGGATTGAAGCACATGGGTGGGGAAGATGCCATTCTACCAGGCATGTGAAGTGAGGCCAACAGAGGGGTGAAGAGTCTTGTCACATGGCAATGTTAGAATATGGCACTGAGGAATGGGCACCTATAAAAGAATTGATAGGAATAGTCAAGAAGGTAACGGGAGAACCAGAACAGTGTGTTGGAATGCAGCACACTGGCGCACAAAGAATGAATATGGGAGCAGATTTGCTTACTGTAATCATGGGGGAGGCAACACATATGAGGGGGATGGGTATATGGAAAATCTTTGGAACCTTTGCCTAATTTTGGTGTAAACCTGAAACAGTTCTAAAAAATAAAATCTATGTAAAATAAACTGTAGAGCATTATCTAAATGTTAATTGGAAGAAGGTGGTATGGTTTCATCTAAACGCCAGATTGGAAGACAAAATCTGGCTTTTACTCTCACGTCTTCACTTACCGGTTCAATGATGAGGGATTAGTTAAGCATCTCTTTGAATTAAGGACAAAATAAGATTCATATATAAGTGCCTTTTGTAAACTGTTGTTTTATATTATTTTTCCCCTACCTGAGATTTGACTGTGTTTTAAAATCTAAAGGCTACTTTTGTGAAGTAGTTGCATATTTTTAGATTTATTTTATTTTTTAAGTGTCAAATAAATGTTCTTGACCATGAGACACTACCCTTTTGAAATTCACCTCTGCTAGGAGAGGTTTTTAGTCATGATGATGATGGCATGATGAAGTTATTTGAATGCAAGATGGGAATTTGCGATGAGTAGCTATATAAATTAGAAAGCTCATTGGATTCACCCAATTTTACTGTTTGCCTTCCTCCCATAAGGTAATGCACCAGGGTTTTTGAAAGATTACCATTAATCTCCCAAAGATTAATTTCCAAAAGATTAATGATCAACAACACAGATTTTATTCTCTTTAATTATTGCTGAAGGTTAGAGCCTACATCAGGGCTCTTAACTCTCCTGACAATGTAAGAGAAAGTGACACATTTACAAAATGGAGTTATTTAATAATAAAAAAAAAATACTAAAATGGGATTCTTTTAATTCCTAGTGATAAACTTCACATAAGTTTAAAGTTTTGCAGGTAGAGGTCACAGAACTCAGTACAGTCCTTTGCTCTTTATTATTGTACACAAAGTTGCAATGATATTTAGGGACTTTTAAGAAAAATGTCAATGTTGAAGATACCTCTGGGCTACTTTGCTCCACCGAGAGGAGAAGGTCACAGACTCCATCTCTGGCTTTGTCTGCTCCCTTGAAAATTGAATGGTTTTTGGTGGAATCCGTAGGGACCTAGAGAAAGGCTTTGGGTGACTTAGCAAAATCTACCATTTCTTTCATAAAATGTTTGTGTCCTACTGAAAGATCATTAGAATCATATTTCTCTATGAAGAATAGTGCTTTTCAATGCCTTCTTTCTGTCTCCTCTCTTTTTTTTTTTTGTTTCCCCCAGTTTGAAAAAGAGTTTACCGACCACCAAGAAACTCAGGCTCAATTGCAGAAAAAAGAAGCAAAGATTAATGAACTTCAAGCAGAGTTACAAGCTTTTAAGTCAGAGGTAAAATACCATCTCTCTGGATTGAATTTGGGTATTGAAAGCTTACCAGGGAAGCAAAGGTCATGTCATATCTTTGTAGCTCACAATGTTTAAACTTTAATTTTACTTGTATCTTTTCATAGAATTGTTTATAAGTGTTTCTATTTTGTAAATTAAAAAAAATTATTTTGCTACCTTTTTTTCAATTTGCATTTTTAAGGATGTCTAAACTTTTACTAATTAATCTGCTTCCTTATTTTTAATTTGGATTTTGTTCCTAATGTCACATGTTTAGTATGTAATCATAAAGGGTAAGAAAGTCTTTTTTTACTCTTAGATTTGTCATTCATCACTGATCTTTATCCCACTACAGGAAATTATTGCTCAAGCTATTTATTTTTCAAAACCTTCAGCCTATGGGTACCTTGCAGTGAAAGATAACCTCTAGCTGAATGAGAACATTTTCTGATAATTTTTCAATTTCCAAAAGTAAACAGATTTAAAACGTGACAAAAAAAGGGAGCAAATCTGGATTATGAGGCAGATAGCTCACATACACCCTCTACACATAAAACATTTAGATAGCAAGAAATACATCATCTGCATGTTATGAACGGATGACAGTAAGGAGCTGGAATATTCATAGCAAAATTTCTTCATGCAGATTTGCATATAGGATGATGAGCAATAAGTATAGTTTTGCTCATTTCCTTTCATCCTAATTTATGGTTATGTCGAAATAGTCTCAGATGTACCATTTCCTATATCGGTGTACTATTTCCTCTATTATTGGCTACTTCAGTTTTCTTTTAAATACTTAGTGGATAGTTTTGTTACAGAGGCTGTAAGAAGGTACCCAAAGAGACAGCTATCTGTTAAGTGTTCAATTTTAGGGGAAAAAAGCTCTTATCTGTAAGAAAATGACTCTCACTGATCTTTCTTTAGTGTACAAGGAGGAAGTAAAATTCATCGAAACTTTGCATCTTTCTTGTGTGCCTCCTTGTCTCTCACACCAAAAGAAATGTTTGATTATATTTCAGATTGAGTTATAGACAGTGGCTGAGAATTTATGTCCAGTTTCCCTTGGTCTGGGCTAATATAATTTTAAAAACTTTTTCTAGTTGAAGCATTACTTGTAAATCCAAACTAAAGAATTCCTGTTGATAAAAAAGAAAATAACCACCAACTTTGGATATATTATTGCTACATGTATTTTATATGAATATGGGAATAAATTTGTCTTAAAACTGAGATTAAATCCAGGAATCTCTTATACTATTTGAAAATATGGATAAGGATGACTAGAATTAGAGACTTCATATTGGCCACCATGTTAATTTTTGAAGAACAACAGGAAAATGTTTTTTTTTGTTGTTGTTGTTGTTTGGATTAGTGTGTGTTTCTCATGAAATCCATTCATTTATCTTAAGATCCTTCTCTTTGATCAAAGCTATAATGAATATGAGGGGTATGAATAAAATATATCCTATTGTCTGATTTTACTTCATTTACCTTCATTCACTTAACAACCAAGTATTGTCAGGTGCTGGGAATATAATCAAGTTAATCACAGGATAATCTGGCCTCATGAATAATATATTTAAGTCAACCATACTGTACCAAATGAACTAAAAAGATAAGAAATTCAACTATATCTTTAAGATGTTAATAAT
Organism: Vulpes lagopus; assembly: GCF_018345385.1. NCBI lineage: Eukaryota > Metazoa > Chordata > Mammalia > Carnivora > Canidae > Vulpes > Vulpes lagopus. The sequence continues at coordinate 45,811,991 of NC_054839.1, forward strand.
TATAAAATGTATATTGAGTGTGAAAATAACATACATCCTTAATGTTCACAGGGCATACTGTCCATCTTAACAGCAATGCAGCATAATGCTGAATAGCTTCTACTTTATAGTTAATGTTTTTGTTAATATGTTTTTTGATTTGTGGTTTCAATTTCTTTTATGA